>NC_137227.1:913019-2373019 GCF_949987685.1 Ammodytes marinus
GAGAAATAACAACAATTTGTTACAATAATGCAGCAGTGCCTGAATGTAGAAATACTCAAAACAAAGAAACATAAAAATAAATGTTATCAATGGAGAAAACTTTTATCAGATTTGTCTTTTAACGCGTGTGAAAGCATGATTATTGTGTTATTACATAAATACATTCCAACTTACTTAAAGGTGGGGTATACAATGTCCAGAAAACCTTGTTTATATTTAAACTAACTATGTCAGTATTTGACGGTTAGAGCGAGTGCCCCAACCATGCAGACCGTCAGTGGCGGTGGTGATCGGAGTCCATGACCAAGTGTCGACTTCTGACGAGCTGGGTGTTGCTCGCTCCTAGCCACTGCCTTAGCTTGCCGTTTACTCCCCGTTTGTAAATGGCATTAAAAGCACAACAAGGCATATTCAAAAAGGTGAACAGAGTAGTCCAGTGTTTCCCCCAGCGCTTTATGGCTAAGGCGGCCGCCTAACAACAACGCCAGCCCCCCGCCTTGACTACCGACCGACCGACCGACCAAAAATAATAT
Organism: Ammodytes marinus; assembly: GCF_949987685.1. Lineage (NCBI taxonomy): Eukaryota > Metazoa > Chordata > Actinopteri > Uranoscopiformes > Ammodytidae > Ammodytes > Ammodytes marinus. The sequence continues at coordinate 913,553 of NC_137227.1, forward strand.
AGACAGTGCTGCTCGAAAGTATGTGAACCCCTTGAGCATTTTGGAATTTAATTTAGTTTAACCATTAGTTTTTATCAATACCAGTATTTTCTATATGAAATAACAAATATTTGTTTATCAATTCAACATTTTTCTCTTCCGGAAATCAATTGTTAAAACAGAGAAAACAAATAATTTGCCAACTTTTGTGTGTGCAAAAGTTTGTAAACCCTGAGCTGCATTGCTTAAATCGAGCAGGTAAACACAATCAGGTGGGCCAAATTGAGTGATGAAATGGAAATGGATGTAATGAGAGATCTTCAGGGAAGAAATTGGGCAGCACTACATAAAACAAAGATCAAACGGGTCAGTTTAGGCAAAGGCTAAAATAGAGTTGTGATGTTGCACATTTGTCAGGGGACAGCTATACATTTATTTAAAAAAAGTTTTAGCTCCATTGGTCCACCTTAACCCATTGATGACTATGGCAATCTAGGATGCATGTCCTTAATGCCTGAGGGTTTTCTGAAAAAATAGTACGAATTGTCAAGTCTACCAAAACCTTAATATCTAAGCCTGTGTAGCACATAGAAACATGAAATAAAATACATTTAAAAGTTAAGGTTCACAGGTTTTATTTAAACATGCTCCCTTAGCGCTTACAAACCAACGAATATTTCTAAAAATCGTCAAAATTAGATGAATTAGAAAATTATTAAATATTGTTAATAAATAGATGCAATGTGTTGTGTGATTTTCGTCAGTAGTCTATAGTAGACCTTGATTCTGCGCACCAAACGCCACTAACTGTTCTGTCGCTGACATAGCCGGCGTATTTTTTTAATTATTTTGTTTAATTTTTTAATTTTAAATTTTTTTGATTGACGTGATTTTCGGCAAACCACACAACTTTTGGGTGGTCACGTGGTCTTAAAAAAATCAACAAAACCCACCTCATGTGTAATTGAACCAATGAAAATTAGATCAAGTAATAATGCTGCGCGACGCAGCATCAGGCAGGAGAGCCAATGTGGCATCGCGCAGCAGCCGTCATCAATGGGTTAAGGCAAATCATCTAGAAATGGAAAGCTTTAAGAGTGACTGAACATCTGTCTAGAAGTGGACTTCCTTCAAAAATATCCACAAGCGCCGCAAGAAAGTTATTTTTCAGGTAAAGGCCAACCCAAACATTACATCTGGAGATTTGCAGACCGTTTGCCACCACCGTTCTTCACTTGGGAGAATGTTCTTCTGGTGGTAGGCAGAGTTGCGTTTTAGCCCAAACATGGTAGTTTTGGTTATGACTGGGGCTGTCAAGTGATTAAAAAAATGTATCTAATTAATTACAGGCTCTGTGATTAATTAATCTAAATTAATTGCATACTTATATGACACTTTTATACCTGTTTGTAAACAGCTGTATAGCCTACTACTGTTTGTTTCTCTGTCTCTCTCTCTCGCGCGCGCTCGCTCTCCGTCTCTCGTAACTTCTGTCTCCTCCCCTCAGCCAGCTTTATACATGAACTAGCGCCGAATTTTCTCAAAAAAACAAGCAGATGAATTAGAAGCTATTGGAGAAGGACACATGGATTTTCCATAATAATATTAATTTAAATAAAAATATTATGCAGGGTCCTCTGGGATGGCCTTGGTGCTCTTTTTCTTTTATGGGACATATTTCTCTGTAATATAATGAGTGCATTTAGATTATTTAAAAATTAAAAGGGCCATATTACATTATATTTTTAAAATGTGCCAAGGGCCAGTCAATCAGTTTTGACACCCCTGCACTAGTGGGTTAACTAAGAAATGCAAAAAAAAAAAAATTTTTTTTTTTTTTTTTTTTTCAAAGGGCCATATTGCATTATATTTTTAAAATCGGCCGCGGGCCAATAAAAAGCGGGCCGCGGGCCGCAGTTGGCCCGCGGGCCGTAGTTTGGACACCCCTGCCCTATGGGTTAATCTCAATAAACTTCAACGGACATGCTACCACATGACTTCTGCACATAACCAGCAAGTTTGATGATGATAGGACCTATGGTTAAGGAGTTATGGCCAATTTGTTGATAGGCCCCGCCCCTGCGTAAACTTTTTGGTCAATGGCGGCCATGTTTTTCAACTTGTCCTACTAATCTTTTACGGGTTTGTTTATTGTAGTCCCCCGGGGCTTCACGAGAAATTTGGTGTTGATACAGTAAAATTCCAGAAAGTTGTGGATAACACCCTGTTTTTCAGTTTATGCTAATTAGTGGGAAATATTCCCTGAAGGATTTTTATGGTCCCAGAGGCTTTTTTGTAGAGCACCCTAACATACACCTGTGTGAGAAATTTCAAGTCTATCGGACTTACGGTGTGCGGGGCGGGGCGTGGCCTCTCAAACTTTCTTCAGTCGGGGCTCAATAACAGCGCCCCCTAGCAGAAATTCAAAAAACTGTATAATAGCACACCATTCGGGGTAGGGACGGACGTTCTGTGAAATTTTTGCGTTTCTAAGTGAAACGGTGTGGGAGGAGTAGCAGCTCAAAAATGTGGCGGAAGAATAAAAAGAAGTAAGAATAAGTATGGTGGAGAGTAATAATTACGGGCCCTCAATACATTGAGGGCGTAATTGATTTCCGGAAAAGAAAAATGTTGAATTCATAAACAAACATCTGTTATTTCATATAAAAAATACTGGTATTGATAAAAATGAATGATTAATGGTTAAAATAAATAAAATTCCAAAAGGCTCAAGGGGTTCACAAACTTTCAAGCAGCACTGTAGGCTATAGGCTATCACATTAAAAAACTAATAACAAAATAACCAATCGTTTGTTCATTTTCCGATTTCAAATTGAATATGAAAAGAAATTATATTTTTTTGTTGGCATGGTGAATTCAATAAGAACGTAGATATTTATCCATAACTGCAGTCACATTGTTATTGAACTCAGATTTTTCTGAAAAGGTTTAATTCATTAAATCTTTCATTTACAGTAATTAGTTATTACCAACTTAATGTCTGCACATAATTTTATCACAGCACAACAGTAACAATGGTCAAAAAATACTTAAAAGCAAAGTTGTCCCCTCTCTTTTTCTTTTATTGTCAATAATTTTGAATATTAAATAGAAAATGTCCCCGTTTTACATTTTTGAAATCTGGTCATCCGTCGATGCAGCCATGTTTTAGTATTGTGGTACTAAACAAATGTCCCAAGGTTGGCAGGTCTAAAGTTTAATCGTTTTTTACCCACCATGTCTCTGTCCGACATCGCAAGGATGTAGTGAGTGGACTGCTAATCCATCTAAACGCTGCTACCAGTAGCATTTCCGGACCAACAGGTGGGCTTCTCAGGAGCCACTTGGCACTTCCCTTGATCTCTTCCAAAATGCGCCCAGTTTGTATTACATATCAAAGGACTTGATTACAACAGAATGACTTTCTTATCCCTTGCCTCCAGCAGCTAGTGGCTCAGAGTCCCCTCAAAAGGTTCAGACCTCCTGTCTGCACGTAATTTGTCTCTCCTCTGTTTCCCACCAGGGACAGTAGCTTATGTTTCACTTTTAAAATGCAGACAGTTGCTCTCCTTTTCAACATTGTGCCTTTGTGCTGCTTCTGTTAATCCTCTGTTGCGTCACTCAAATAACTCAGACGCTCTACCTTTATGTTCAGATTGGATAGGCCTCTTGATTTGGATTTCGCTCCACAAATTTACCTTGCTTTTGTCTGAAATGTGTTGCATATCCTTAGCTTCAACACTGGCGTCCATATTTAGGAGCACCAAGTTTATAAAAGTAAATAATGCCTCGTTTCCACCGAGCGGATTGGTTCAGTTCGGTGCAGCTCAGTCCGCTTATATTGGCGATTCCATTGCCAAATGTCGGTCGGGTCCCAAAATAAGTGAGCTGAGCCGATACTTTGACCCATATTCTCAAAGTCAAAGTCAGCTTTATTGTCAATTCCAAAATATGTACCAGACATACAAAGGAATCAAAATTGTGTTTATCTCCGACCCACGGTTCAATAAGAACAAAAGGATAAAATTGGGTAATAAATAAGTTATAATTACAATAGATACAGTCTAAATAGTGCAAAAGGTAAGGCAAAACAAAACGGCATATACTACAGTGTTTCCCCTACGGGACCCCCCGCCAGGCCAACAGCTGCCCGAAAAAAAAAGTAAATAAAAAAAGAAAATACTATAGGCCTATTAATTTATTTTATTTTTTTGTCTGCGCGCCGCGGTGCGATGCGCGTGTGCATTCGGTGCATTCGGAGCGCACATGTCAAACAGGGAAACTGACGAGAAATAACCTTCCTTTATAAGTCCATGGCAAGAGCATGACTAGCCAGCAGACATTACACTGGAGATATTTAGGACTCAGTAACAGGGAGTTGAACAGGAAAAAGTGCTGAGCAAAACTTAGAAAGTTAAAGTCGCTACGTCGCCGTGGCAACCAATCTGTATCAACAGCTGAGACAGCGCAGCAAGTTATCTTGAAAACAGCAGGCTCCCTACAAGCTTTATTTTTTGGTATTTTCAATGCTACTTTATTTTTATTGTTTTAAATTGAGAACTAGGCTACATGAAATATAATGGTCGGAATACGAAATGTGGCTTATTTTGCACACATTTTGATTGATAGGCTAATCATGATGTGTAGCCTAGGTTAATTTATTTATTTTAAATTAATATTTGACAAATTAAAGAAAATGTTTCATGATCCAGATTATTCCAGAAATGAATACTAGACAGGACATACCTGTCTATATTAGGTCTTAGTGTTTATTGTATTTTATTTTCATATCCATGTGATTTCCTTCAATAGTTTATATGGCTTGTCTCCAAATTATTCCAGTAAATAGTTTTAGGCAGGACATATAGGACAGCTGTTCACAAAGCAAAAAAAAATAAAATCAGATTTAGCTTCTCAAAGTGCACTAGATTGATGCATTTAACTTTAAAAAGTTAAATGTTTTCTTCCACAGGGGCATGCCCCAAGAGCCCACTAGAAGGTCCATTCTCCTCCAGCAGTCTCAAAAAATCCTGAGGGAAACACAAAATGTACAAACGTGAAGGCATAACCCTATGCCCTAATTTGTTGCGGGCTGTCAAAAGAGGCTCATTCATAATACGGTTAGTTTTGGTCAATTTCTACTAGAAATTTGGTACGCACGCCGCACACTCTTTATCAGCTTTTACCACCGGGCCTTAAAAAAATTCTATGGGAAACACTGTACTACAAAGTAGATAAATTGAGATGTGCAATGAGCAACATTATTTACAACATGTGCAATATGCAGTAGACTGGAGAAATTGAAAGTGTACATTATAAGGGCATTTCGATGTGCAGACTGAGTATAAATAGGTTAAAAGTCCAGAGTTCTTGGGGGCAAATGGGAAGGGTATAACGTCCAGAGTTTGTGGGGGCAGAGGGGAGGGGAGAGAGTTGAGCTTCCTGACAGCCTGGTGGAAGAAGCTGTTTACCAGTCTGGTGGAGCTCCCAGATGGCAGGAGGCTGAAGAGGCTGTGAGAGGGGTGGCTGGGGTCACACACAATGCTGGTTGCTTTGCGGGTGAGGCGGGTACCGTAGAGGTCCAGAAGAGAGGGGAGAGGGACCGATAATCCATCCTGCGCTTCAGGGTCTTGTGGTTGAAAGCAGCACAGCTCCCATACCACACAGTGATGCAGCTGGTCAGGATGGTGCCTCTGTAGAAGGAGAACATGATTGATGGGGGGTCTTTCTCTCTTCAGCTTGCGGAGGAAGTAGAGGCGCTGCTGGGACTTCTTGGCCAGTAATGTGGTATTGGTTGTCAACGAGATCCTCACTGATGTGAACCCCCAGGAACTTGGTGCTGCTCACTCTCTCCACAGCAGCACCGTCGATGGTCAGTGGGGGTTTAGGACTGGGGACTCTCCGGAAGTCGACAACAACCTCTTTGGTCTTGTCGACGTTCAGGTAGAGGTTGTTTCTGCACCATGTGGCCAGTCGGCTGACCTCCATCCTGTAGTGCGTCTCATTGTTGTTGCAGATGAGATGGAGATGGAGCACAGTCGGGGCTGAGCACACAACCCTGGGGGGCCCCAGTGCTCAGGACGGTGGTTCTGGATGTGTTGCCTGAGGCATGTCGCTGATGAAGTCCAGCAGCCAGTTGCACAGGGAAGCGATGATCCAGAATTCTATAGAAATGTATTAGTTGTTTTTTTCCACAATATATACAGTAGGGGAGAGTGGGTTGATTTGTCCCGGTGGGGAAGTTGTGCCGCCCCTTGTTTCTAGAAAACCATGGAAGAAATTGGAAATGTGACCACATATTTAAGAAGAGCCATCCATTTGACTCATCCTGTAAAGAAGGGAGAAACATGGAATAAGATATAAGCACATTTAAAGAGGACCTATGATGCTTTTTGACTTTTATGACCTATAAACGTTGTTATGATGATTCATAGTCATGCTTAACCATACTAAATTATCAAATAATGACTTACATGCATTTCGACGTATTCCCTGCTGACCGTCTGGGGTGTCTGTGCAGAGCACTAAACACTATTCTAGCCAGTCGAGAAGTCACGTCTTCAAAGCGGTCTACCCTTTCATAATTTGTGACGTCGCAAAAAAATGTGTGAAGTCACCACGCGGATGTTTCCATGTATGGTAATGCTGTCACTTCCCTGTTCGCGTCTGCCTCGCGCCCTTATAGGTCCATGCTCGCGCTTCCCGCCACTGAAAGTGTTCCGGAAGGAAGGTAACCAATCACAACGGAGTGGGGTTTGCAGGAGGGGGGGGGGGGGGGGGAGCGGAGATTGCCGAAGCACAGGCGGAGGGAGCGGAGATGGCCGATGCACACACACTCAAGTGTTGACAGGATGTGCTGGATCGCCAAAATAAGAGAAAGAGCTTCCCGAAAATCTACATAGTTTTTTGTGATGTGATTCGTGTCAGGTTGCTCTATAGCAGTGTAAAACAAGAAATTAAGACCAGAAAAGTAGTATAATAGGTCCTCTTTAAGCTCAAAAAGCAGTTTTTTTCCTTTCAAAGAGAACATTTCCACGATCAAGGTTTTTTGATTATTGTCTCTGAACAATTATAGACACGTTTGAAAACATTTGAAACATGTTTCAGTGCTTTAGTATGCTACACGTTGTGTCTATAGGGGAGAACGGGGTAATTTGTCACACGGGTTGGTTGTCACAATCGTTATATCTCGGAACCAGAAGGCGCTGTCTGTGAAATTTTGGTATGTAAATATCCAGAATTGGGATAAGAGGTCACCTACATAGTCTTCCTTACCTACATAGACTGCTGAATTTGAGGTGAGAGGACTGTTTGTGTTTTTCATGTCAAATTGAAAATATTTAGCTCCTCAGTATTTTTTATTTTTTTATTTATAATTTTTTTTATTTCTTTATTAAGGACAAATGCATTAAAAACATTGTTTCATATTATAAAAACATAAAACAGATGCCACGCATACAGGTGTTAGTCGAAACTAATTTGCAACCCCTGTCCCTGATTAGGCATCTCCTAAAAAATTCACATGAATACAAATACAGGGATCATACATAGTAGACATAAAACAAAAAAAAATAAAAATAAAAAAATAAAATAAAAACAAGGACAATGATTAATGTGTGTATGTGAGCGTGTGTCAATGTTCACAGGGTTTATTCAGTTTCAACCATTGTTTTACTTGTGAGTTAAACTTGTGAGTTAAACAATGGTTTCTTCTAGGCTTTTACAGAATGGGTTAAAGGCCTACTTCACCGGTTTGAATATGAAGGTGTATTGAATTCTGAGATCCTATGTAGTATAAATGTGCAATTTTTTTTTAAATCGGTTCATCCTAGCCTGAGAAAAGGCAGAAAGAGTGTTTTTTTAACCCTATATTTCTCTTTCTCGTGACATCACAGAAAGAGAAATATAGGGTTAAAAAAAACTTACTTTGTAAATATTACTGTGATGTCTTTTATTGTGACATCACAGTAGACATCACATCACAGATAGGGTTAAAAAAACACTCTTTCTGCCTTTTCTCAGGCTAGGATGAACCGATTTTAATTTTTTTTGCACATTTATACTACATAGGATCTCAGAATTCAATACACCTTCATATTCAAACCGGTGAAGTAGGCCTTTAACTAAACACTTGTTACCCATAAAAAGTGTGAAGGGTAAACAATAGTTTAGATTGTGGTTAGCAAGCTAATAAGTTGTCAGATGGTTGTTGGCCTTGATGCTAGCAAAAAATTCAAGTTGGGGTTGGTCGTCACATTTTTGGGGGGGTTGGTTGTCACAAGTTATCCAAAGGCTACAGCCAGAAAAGGAACCCAATAACGTAATAAATTGGAAAGCTGTATCCTCACTGACACCCCAGAGAAGGAAAGAATAGAGCAGGAAAAGGCAGCTAGCATGCAAAGGAAAAAAGGGCAACAAAATCAAAACAACCCAGTGCATCCCAAACTAGACAAGCTGCCAAGGCTACATTAAGTTATATAGGCCTATTTGTCAACTTGACAATGCAATTGCATTTTCAAATTTAGTTCTACTTTCTTTCCTTCTTTTCAAGATTATTCCCATTAAGATAACATTGTGACAAACAACCCCATAGTGTATGACAACCGACCCCTTGATGGGGTTGATTGTCACAATGTGTAAGGGTGTCTTTGATGATTAATTTCTTCTTTATTACAATAAGATAGAAAAAGTGAGGGGTACACATTTCAAGCCAACACTTTAAGCTTCAATGTAATGTAGGAATGACTATCGAAAGATGTTTAGGTGATGAGCAATTCTCAATAGAGTAAAAAGTGTGCCTACTTACCCCGTTCTCCCCTATAGTTAGCACAATGTCAGCCCTAAACTGCTGCATCATGCTTATTATCAAAAATTTTGGGGTTGGGGTGATTTGTGCCAGAGGGCCTGGGGTGAGTTATAAGTTAGTCAGTAAGTAAAATGTATTTATAAAAGCACATTTTTAACAGTTTGCACTGTCCAAAGTGAAAATGAAGGTAAAATAACAATAACACAAATAAAATACATAAAGCCCAGACATCCACATACAAACAAAGATAGTAGTGCAGAGGTAAGATGTACAGATTGGTTTGAAGCCTTGATTTAAAGGCAGAAATGGAGGGGGAATCGCATATACCAGGTGGCAGTTGGTTCTACAAGGGCAGAGCACCTAGTACAAAGTACATTTCTGAGAGTTGTGCCATTGGCATGGCTGTATAAGCTGGTCACCAAAATAAAGTGTTTGTCTACAGTAGCTCAGAAGAGACTGACATATCCATTCCAACGACACCACTGATGAGAGTTCAGATGGCCAGAAAGATGATGATGGTGACTTCGTCATTGTGAGCTTTGCAGGTCAAACCATTAGATCTGCTAGGCCTGGTTTAAGAAAATTTACTTTATTTACTTTAAATGAACCTTAAATAAGTGATTGTCTAATGGATTTGTCTTGCATTACAGTTTATGAGATATATATCAATGGCACAATTTACCCCATGGTATTCTCTCTTGTGGCACAACTTACACCACACCGGGGGCAAGTTGTGCCACAAGACAACTTTTTTTCCGAAAGCTATATTTCTTAAAGAATTACTCCCCCGTTGGAAACATGAAGGTGTATTGAACTCTATACTCCTATGTAGTATAAATGTGCAATTTTTTTAGAAATTAGGCTAGTTCATCCTAGCCTGAGAAAAGGCAAAAAGAGTGTTTTTATGGTCTCTCTGGCTGTCTCTGGCTCTAAAGTCAGAAATCCTCTTACTACCATAATGCACTGCGCTCGCAGTCCTCCAAGGCACTGCCCACATTTCCCTTGTAGTCTCGTCCATAGGTCTAGTCTGTCTTACTGATGAGAGTTGGTAAACAACAACTTCCAAATACAGTACACTCTGGACGGGAGGGACGTATGCGGACCGGGACCCTGTCCCATAGACTTTTCTAATGCACAACCTCCTGCAGAACGCACTCGCGTTCAGGTAAGACTTTCAATTAGACTATATTTCTGTTCACACAGTATGCAATTATAGCTGCTGTCAGGGGGGGGGGGGGGGGGGCTTGCTAAACTGTTTCAGAAACAGACTAATGTAACAACCGTTTGTGTGTTTGTTCATCCGCTATCATTTTCAGTGAGTACTCAAAGCTAACGTTTCACTTATAGTAGCCTAACTCAGTGATTTTCAACCTTTTTTGAGCCGCGGCACATTTTTTACATTTACAAAATGCTGGGGCATACCACCAACCAAAATGACACAAAATGACACTCTAACACAGTACATATAATACATATAGTTAATAATATAGTTTCTAAATGTATTTATTAGGGATGAGCCCGAATCCGAATATGTATTCGGATAAGCACGGATAATGAGTTAGATACGGATACAGATAATTTCCAAATAGTCCCGTATATTATTCGGGGATTTTTTTATGCGCTTAATTGACGGAGCGTGTTCCACCTCAATGACACAACAGGTAGAATGACACTAACAGCTGTTCTGCGGTGGACATGAGAGGACCGGGCGCGTCCCGTGACCCGGGGTCTCTCTTTTTATCCACTGATAAACGCAGCTCGTTCGTCCTATCACTTGAATAGAGGGTTCTACTGTTCGCATTCGCTGCTGTTTTTATCTGTGCTTCCTCGTAAACCGCTGACATGGCGGAGAAGAGACGAACCAATGGAGTATGCTGCACCCCGAGTCACCGTCAGCCCTTCCCCGATGTATTTACATTCACTAGGCCTACTGCTTAAACTCTTTCAAACACCACAACGTTTCCATCAAACTGATGCTAGGACCTGTTCTTTTTCAGCTGTCAATCAATGCGTATACGCCTAGGCCTACTTCAGGACCCATAAATAAAATCGGAAACTGCAAACTTGACACATTAAAATCACATATGGCTTTGTTGAAAGGCTAAGATATTATTTAGGGTTTATGAGATTGGCACATACGTTGATACAAATTGTTCCTAAATCTTATATTAGTCTAGTAAAACAAATGTAAAAAAAAGTGGGTTGGGAGAGATGGGCTGTTATTTATCAATATTTTTGTTCCCTGAATTTCTTCATATTCTGAGAACAAAGAAGAGAGAGAGAGAGATGAAAGGGTAAAATATATCTGACTTTTTGACTTATATGTCAATCAGTGTTTCCCCTAGATGTCTTTTTAGGCCAGGTGGTAAGAGCTGATAAAGAGTATGTGCGTACCAAATTTCTAGAAGAAATTGACCAAAACGAACCCCATTTGGGATGAGCCTCTTTTGATAACCCGTTAAAAATGAGGGCATAGGGTTATGCTTTCACATTCAGTACGTTTGTACATGTGGTGTTTCTCACAGGATTTTTAGATCCTGCTGGGTGAGAATGGACCTTCTAGGGGGGTCTGGGGGCATCCCCCTGCAGAAGAAACCTTATCCTTTTAAAGTTAAATGCATCAATCTGGTGCACTTTGAGAGGCGAAATCTGATTAATTCTGTGCTCTGTAAACAACATATGCCCTGCCTATAACTATTTTCTGTAATAATTTGGAGACACAAGCCATGTAAACTATTGAAGAAAAACACATGGATTTCAATAAAAAAAACAATAAACACTAAGATCTAATATAGACATGTCCTGTTTAGACTCCTTTCTGGAATAATCTGAATCACCTCACCTTGAAGCTCGCCTATTGAAAAATGTTTATTTTTTTTAATGCAAATAGCCTTGTTGAAAATAAATAAATTAACATAGTACCCAGGGGGCAAAGTGATTTTATGGACATGGAGCGTTGTAAAAGGTTGTTCACCAAAAATGACATCTAGGACCTTCCACGATCACAACCTGGGTGGACAACCTTGTCAACAAGCTGCTGGAAAGCTACAGCGGGCCGACATAGCAAATCAGAACCACTGTTTAAGTGAATGGGGGTGAATGGGGATGGGCTAATGGGGAATTTTTTGAACTTATAGATATCATTATGAAACTTTGCCAGTTGATTACTGACATTAAAACAAAAACTTTTTGTATTACAGTATTTTCGAAAATGTTTAAATGAATATGAAAAATCATCAATATCTTACTAATGATGCGTAAATTTGCATATCTGCAAAGCCCCAAAATCTAGATGTTGGAAGAAAACAAAGTCAATTTGTTTTTAAATTTTGAAAACAAAACAAGTGTCCAACTGCCTGAAGCCTTTCCTAATCACAGTTAAAATTTGATCAATAACCCATAGAAAATACATTTTTTCACAGTTACATTTCATGTGCTATGGACCAAAAGTGTCCTTTTGGAGTCTCCAGCTGGTATTTTAGGAAACGGCTAGACATTCCCTTGGAAAAAACAGTGTAAAAAATTAATTTTCTATGGGTTATTGATCAAATTTCAACTGTGATTAGGAAAAGCTTCAGGCAGTTGGACACTTGTTTTGTTTTAAAAATTTAAAAACAAATTAACTCTGCTTTTGTCCAACATCTAGATTTTGGGGCTTTGCAGATATGCAAATGTAGCATCATTAGTAAGATATTGATGATTTTTCATATTTATTCAAACTTTTTGGAAAATACTGTAATACAAAAAGTTGTTGTTTTAATGTCAGTAATCAACTTGCAAAGTTTCATAATGATATCTATAAGTTTAAAAAAATCCCTATTAGCCCATCCCCATTCACTTAAACAGTGGTTCTGATTTGCTCTATGTCAGCCCCCTGTAGCTTTCCAGCAGCTAGTTGACCAGGTTGTCCACCCAGGTTGGGATCCTGGAAGGTCCTGGATATCATTTCTGGTGAACAACCTTTTACAATGCTCCATGTCTGTTTTTCCAAAAAAAGGGGTTTTGCCCCCTAGGTATAGGCTACACATCATGATTAGCCTATCAACATGTGTGCTACATAAGGCAAATTCCCTATTCCGACCATTATATTTAATCTAGCCTATTTCTCAATTTAAAACATATAAATAAAGTAGCATTGAAAATACTAAAAAATAAAGCTTGTAGGCCTACTATGGCCTGCTTTTTTCAAGATAACTTAACAGTTAAAACAATAAATAAATTAATATGTCCCTTGAAAATAAATGAATGCTTTTCTGAGAATGCCAAAGGCAGTAGCAGTGTGGCACTTCTGTAAACTTACTGAAACGAGTGCATGCCGTTTTTTTCAGCGCTGTCTCTGCTGTTGATACAGATTGGTTGTGTTGCCACGGCGACGTAGCGATTTTAACTTTCTAAACTTTGCTCAGCACTGTTTCCTGTTTAACGTCCCTGTTACTGAGTCCTTAATATCTGCATAGAGCAGGCGCTGGTTTTATTTTCGCCACTAGTTCAACGTTTGCTTGCTAGTCATGCTTCTGCTCATTGGCTTCCGTGTTTTAACAAGTGCGCACCCGCACCGAATACACACGCGCATTGTGATTGTGTTTACCTTGCTCGATTCAAACAATGCAGCTTAGGGTTTGTAATTTGTTTTATCTGTTTTAACAATTGATTTCTGGAAAAGAAAAATGTTGAATTGATAAAAATATCATCTGGTATTTCATATAAAAAATACTGGTAATGATAAAAATGTATTAATAATGGTTAAAATAAATACAATTCCAAAAGGCTCAAGGGGTTCACAAACTTTCAAGCAGCACTGAATAGCGCTTTCTAGCCGATTTACTCAGACCCAAAGCACTTTACATTTCTTACCACATTCACCCATTCACACACACACTCGTACATCGGTGGCAGTAGCTGCCATGCAAGGTGCCCTCTGAACAATCGGGAGCAATGTGGGGTTCAGTGTCTTGCCCAGGGACACTTTCACATGTGGTGGGAAGGCGGGGGATCGAACCTGCACTCCAGAGGCGACCTCCCTACCCACTTTGCCACTGCCGCCCCTGAGTGGGGGGAGCTCTGGCACTTTTTACTCAAAGTGACTTTAAAGTGAGGCCTTGACAGTCATTTCCCCAACTAAAATCAGACCTGCAAACTCATAGGAGGTGAAAAAGGTGACAAACACCCGTCCCTTCTAGGGGGGTCGGGTGTTTTTCACTGTCCAAACGATTGGCTATTGTTAAATATCATTCACACAACCAGAGTTCTCCACTATTGCCTCCAATGTCCAGCTGGGTGAAAATAATAGCCAGCTGAGATCCTAACCCTCCTAGGGGGGTCCGGGGGTATGCCCCCCCCGGGAGGTTTTTTTAAAACTTTTTAAAGTGAAATGCATGAATCTGGTGCACTATGGCCCTCATTTATCAATCTTGCGTAGACCAGAAAAATGGGTGTACGTACATTTCCACGCAAATCTCGGCATTTATCAATATGGACGTGAGCGTAGGGTACGCTCAAATCCCACACCAGCTCTCAGCTCGTGTACGCAAATTTGAAAACAGCTTGGACTCGCAGTGCAGGCTGTGCCGGGTAGCCGATGACTTTGTTGGACAATTATTATAAGATAATACAAATGCAGTGCAAATAAGACCGAAATAAAGATATTAATCACTTAAAAATTAGCAGCTTATGGTGTGCAACTGAGTAGGAGAGCTGATTCAATAGTGCGCACACCGGCCACTTAGGAGGGCTGCATGGGACTGCGTAAGGGCAGTTGTCTCCGTCTTGGAGCAGCTGGGGGGACACTGAGGCACGGGGGCTGCATTCATTCAAAATGTTAGCCTAAGTATTAAATATGTAGTAGACATACACTGCTCTTTATGATACAAAAAAATACACGGCACAACATTCAGCTTAACATTTTATTTATTTGACGCACTTTGTAGATGTTAGTTCCTCTTTTAATGTGTCATTAATGCTAAAGCGAGCGATTTATTTCCACCGTTAACCGGCACGTTGTTCCTATCTGCTGGTGGAGCAGGACGGTGGGCGCTCTCACAGCTGATTGCTGCCGGGTCGGCTTGTGCAGCTGACGGCCGGGCTGACCACTCGTGCCAAGCGCATGCTGTCATACAGCATACAGTTAAAACGCTAAATGTGTTATTTTTAGTTTTTAAAACCCTTTTGAATAGTGCTATCTAAAACGACCAATACATTCTAATCATTCAAATCTCTGCAGACCTGTATTTATTTTATGGGGACCATTATCGGACAGTTGGTGCGTCTTTTTCTCCTCCACCACTTATATTATGCCCGCAGCCCCGCTCCACCAGTTGGTTGCATTTCAGAACAGCAACACGCTTTTTTTAGTGGCGATTTTGAGTCAACACCAACGCTGTTGACCGCAGCAGTTATTTCCTTCCTAACTGCTGCCTTCTGTCGTTCTTTGATGCTGCTTGTAGGCTAATGCTCCGAAATGAAACTCTTTTTTTTTCTACTTTCGCTGTTATTCTGTCAATTTCTACTTCAGGGAAGTGCCGTATTGCGCATATCCATGTCGTAAAACCTCTGGGCGAGGCCTCTAAACTGAGAAAATATAGGGGCGTGATACGCTAGTTTTCATCCGCCGCATTTATCAATAATGGCCTGGCGTACGCTGAGATTGGCGAGATACGCCTGTTTGATAAATCCCACGCGACACCTGGCGTAGGGAGGTATTTGCGCCAGAATCTGCACCAGTTTCCACGCAAAATTGATAAATGAGGGCCTTTGAGAGGGAAATTAAGAGGCTAAATCTGAGGAATTTTGTGTGAACAAATAATTTGGAGACACTGGGTCGGATGAATTAGAAGCTTCTTGGATTTTCCATTAAAATGTTCATTTAAAATAAAATATTATGCAGGGTCCTCTGGGTTGGGCTTGGTGCTCTTTTTTTTTATGGGACATATTTCTCTGTAATATAATGAATACATTTAAATGCAGTGAGAGGAATGAAGCAGAAGAACTCTGTTGTCCAGCTATCTTTTTCTCCACAGACGAGGCTGAAATAGGTTATACAGTGCATGGGCATCTGAGCCCCATTTCCAAATGTTTTTAAATAAACTCAATACACACTGGACGTGAACGTGACGTGATCAGTTAAACTTGGATTACCTCCCAGATGAACTGATTAAATTATTGGGCTATTAACTAGGCTATCTAGATCAAAACATTGTATTCATTTTTTGTATGATATAATAATATGATGTTAATATCAAACACAAAAAATAAAAATAAATTGGGGGGGGGGGGGGGGGGGGCCTGTCGGTCGGCTCTGATTGTGAGCGCACTGCAGACACTTCATTTCTGCAATGTGCGCTCATTAAACTGTCAGCTTCACTTAAGAGTCCAGTGTGGGTCAACAGTGCAGTGCAAACTATGCAGCATAAAGTTATAACATTTGTCTACGACCGTGATGTTAAATCACCTTCACACAAAGTCTCCGCCCCAGCAAAGCAGCGAGTCGATCGCTGTGATGGTGAAAATCACCGGGACCCGGGAGACCCAGTGAGCGAGTGAGACGCCGCTCAGAAAAAACTCTGTGGTTTGATGGATGAAATCAGTCGGGGATATCCTGCCCGTTAACTTTGTCTACGGGAACGGCTTCCGCAATCTTTTTCTATGTCTCGAGTCTAACAGAGAGCCATGTCGGCAAACTGACAGCGCGACTAAATAAAGGGACTGTACAGTGAGCAGCGTCCCTCCGTATAGTTTCTGTTTCAGTAGGCTGTTACATTAACCTCTGAAGCATTGACAGTGTTTAATCAAAGCCTCTAATTTTTTATTATCAAAAGGGCTTTGATTGAGACTTTTAGTCAATTCTAAAGTCTGAACACACAGCGGCAGCAGTGATGCTTTACTGTGCCCGATCTTAACGCTGATTGGACAATACTCATGACGTCTACCAAAGATGTTTTATTGCCAAGATAGCGATATTCCCTTGTCTCACACTACGGTAACTCGCCCACACAGTCCAGTCTGGGAAGCGCTGGCTGACTTCTCTGGCAGCTGCCGCTACCCCCCCCCACCCCTCCCAAAAACAAAAACTCTTCGGATCTATACGATTCACGTGGGTCATATATTTTGATTCTAAACGGCGATTTTCGCCGGAAAGCGACGAGTTTGCAGGTATGAAAATATGTATTTATATTTCAGGATGTGGTGCAAACCACGGCAACAATAACTTTGGATCTGAAATAAACTGTTTAAGAAATACAGCTTTCCGAAATGAATCCAATAATTCATCATTAAGCACAATCAAAAAGACTTTGAAAACATTTGGCAACCTTTGGTATCTTATCTTGCAGGACAAGTCTTGGGTGGGTTGTGGTGGGTAGGGGATTTAGGCCTCTTTTTTCTTTTATGTCTTTTTGTTTATATGAAAAAATAAGCACTGTAATAATGACATGTTTGTGGCTTGATGTTTTGAAATGACGCTTCATAATAACACTATTTGAAACAGAAATGTTCAAAGAGGAGCATGACATACATTCAATGAAGGTGCCTTTCAAAGTAAAACATTGAATGTACATGTTGGAGACCTGTTAGTGAAACATTCCTGGGATGCCCGTGTGCAAGGAGCTTCTCCTTTTCTGGAAGTTTTTGGATCAGACTTGGTGGGCCTCCGCACGTTTTGCTCTAGTTCCCTTTGAGCTGTGGCCTAAGCAGAGGATTACCGATGGCCATTACATTGGGTGGGGGGGGCATAAGGGATATTCTGTTTCAGTAGAAATGACTGGGTTAGCCAGGTCAAAGCACCGAAGAGCTCCCTATCTGCTATTTAATAGAGACTAGTGCAGTGCCCGTAGGAAGCAGTGGCTTATGCATTCTTAAATGTAACCCGTCTATCAAAGTGGGACACATAAACAGATGTAGCCTACATTGAAATGACTGTCGCATCGCTCTTCAATGTGACTTATGTTCTTTCTTTAATAATTGTTGCGCCATATAATCCTCTATTCTTTATGGGCAAAGCAGGTGAAAAATGTTTTTCATTGGTAATTGCAGCTTGAAGGCGGCAGCATTTATCTTTGCAAACAACATGAAGGGCATTTTTACATCTTACATAGTATTTAGCTCGTTTAGGTGTTAGTTTCTAACGAATTAAAAACATTCTGTGTAAGCGATCATGTTTACATTCACCGGTAGCAGAGCTATCCGAGACCGTGCTAGTTTAAATGGAAACCGCTATTGACATGCTAACTGAAATTAGCACTGTCGTGGAATTGTTTAACTATACATTAACTCTATAACAGTGAAAATAGCATAACGTGCGATCTTTAACACTAAAGCGGACAGGTTTGAGGAGTTGGTGATGTCTGTGGAAAGGTTTAAGAACGTTTTGTTTAGGGCTGGCCCCAATACCATTTTACAGGCTTCGAATACTCGTTGGATTTTTCTGAGCGAGTATTCGAATACTCGTTCTAAAAAAACACACCATCAAACCAACATTAATAATGCCAATGTACTCACTGAAACCGAGTGTGTGAGCCGAGACGGCAAGCTGCGTAGTTTGTTGATGCTTTAATAACTTTCGAACGCTAGTAAAGTCGAAGTTCCTTACTTTTTCCCTGTGGAAGCGAACACCTGTTGTTCCGTTCCAAATCAGCTGTCCTCTACGCCATCGTAACCCGTACAGGAGATTTTCAATTCATCCAGGAACGTGCATCTTTTCGGCGATTTATAAATCCATACAAAAATCCAATATTGATAAGTCTTTAGTGTCCATATTATATCCATTATTGACCGCGTATTCCCATGATGCAAGCAAGTCACGGTTGATGATGGGCAATAGCAGCGCTAAATGTAAACAAACAGCTGAGCTAAGCTAACGTTAGCATGACACCAAGCATTACCTTGCCTTCCGAAATCGCGCTAATGGTGTGGTCTAGAGTTATTAGGAACACAATCTATTCTTCCTCCATCTCTCTCTCCCTCCTACGCTTGGTGCCGCTTTTAGTTTGCCTCACTCTGGTAACATCACGTAGCCTACTACAGCTGATATCACCGGTTGCGCTTTGAAAGGTCAGCGGCCAACTAGGTCAAAGTTCAAATAATTCGATAATATATTTTAAATTAACGTCTAATTTGCATTTTACAATTGTTTTATAACTTGTGTATCCAAATATTATTTGCTGACAAAATATACTGCAGTTTGAGCTACCTTTGCAATTAAAAAAAATAAATAAATAAATAATAATATCCGGAATACTGAATTGAGCTCCGAATACTAATTTAACAAACGAATACTCGGTTATTCGAATAATTCGGGCCAGCCCTAGTTTTGTTTGGAAAGTTGGGTGCATTGAATGAGGAAGTAACACCAGGCTATGTCGGTCTGCTGTGTGTCCCGTTCGTAAATTCATGCTTTGGTCGCAGCGGCCAATCAAATCAGAGGGAGGCGGGGTTTAGCCGGAGACTACGGTTGCGTTCCGAATCGCACACTTTCTACTATATAGTATGTAGAAAAAAGATTTAGGATGTCCCGATTCTTGTGGCCAGATTTAGGATGGTTAGAAGTACCCGGATGTCCTACTTCATGCGGCCAAGATTGTTAGTGTTGAAAAGTGCATCCTATTTGGGCGATTCTGACCCACAATCCAGTGCGCACGTGAAGTGACGTCACATCGACGAAGCCTCCATATGAAAACAAACAGGGATGCGACGGATATAAAAGCAAAAGGCAAGATCAAGGCGCAATGTTATGATGAAATAAGAGCGTAAAGTATGTCCCAATAGTATGCCTTCTGCATCCTAACTAGATTCTTTTTATCGTCGGATGTAGTATGTAGAATAGAAAAAAGAAAGAGTATGCGATTCGGAACGCAACCAACTTCATCCCCGTCGGTAATGTGGCCTTCAGTGCGCGCATGTATTTGCCGCCAGCATGGTATTCGCCGCCAGCATGGTATTCGCCGCTAGCATGATATTAATATGATAACTTCTACATATTTGGTCCAAAAAACCTAACAATCAATCAAGGATGCACACCTTCGTGCCGTGCGCAAGCCATATCCAGAAGCTCAGGCCGATCTGACTAACAGTCCGAGAGATATGCGAGCCACAGACACACACACACACACACACACACACACACACACACACACAGACATTTTTTGCTTTACAGATGGATGTTGAAGGCTTTTGTCTGTTCAGTATTTGAACCTTTTTACAGTCTACTTGTAGAGGTAAAGGTGGCCTTTTACATTTTTCTTGTAAACAAACAAAAAAAAGGTTATTTTTACATACAGTCTTACTCTCAAAACAAAATCAGTCCCACTCATGAGAACATTTAGCCAAACTCCACAACCTGTAGTGTGTGAGTGAGACAGACCTTTATCCAAACACTAAACATACTAGTTACCCCCCTCAGCTGTGGTTTCCAGAGCTCCTTTTGCTTACATTTTGCTAATTGTGACAAAGGTAATGCTGTTGAAGGTGGATCAGGTTTTGTTGAGACATGTCAAACGTGTGTGTGTGTTTTTTTGTTGTTGCTGGGAACAGGACTATGCTTCTATGTAGGTGGCCTTTGAGAAATTTGACTCATATATGTTGCAGCATGATGCATTAGGTCAATAAAGTTTGAAATCACACTCACAAATGGGGTAATATTGTGTTCTGTGTGGCACTGTGCATTGGTGTTTGCTTATTGATGATTGAGCAGTGACTCATTCTTCAGTTATGCCCTAGGGCACCAAAGGGAATTACAAACCTCACCTGTCAGCATAGCTCAAGCAACACAGCAAGACAAAATAATGATAAATAATTGTTTGTTTTTGGCAGTACATCAAGACATTCAAATAACTTGTTTGACTTTTATTTTGTAATAGAGCGCTTGCCGTCGTATTCTTACCCTGCCGGCCAACTGGAGGTCAGTCATTACAGGTTATTCAAACATCTTGTGTAAACTGAGCGCCACACAGAAACACTATCCTGTTTCATCCTCTATGACTAACTACCTGTCTTTCTCCCTTACTCTGTCTCTGCACTAGCTGCTGGAATAGTGGGCGGCTAATGATATTTCTGTCTTATGGCTGCTAATGAGCTGAAATGGTAGACTCTCCACTAGCTTTAACTCTGACCCTGTCAGCCCGACTTATGACACTGCCATATGGGCACCAGTTACAAGTGACCAGCCTAGTACACATTGGCATCACATTCCTCACCCAATTGCCCACTGTCACATGATTCTGAGCATCTAGTTGGTGTGAATAATGCGGTGCAAATCTGTCCATGATTATTATCCATGAGACACTCAGGATTATGACTTGGAAAAACCAAAGGCTGGGTTCAGAATCCTGCGGCTACGGTTGTCTAACTCATGGCTGCTGAGGGCTTCATTGAAATGCAGGAATGCATTAGAATATACCTAACATCTCACTCATCATCCATATGTTAAGTGCATAGCTACATCATAAATGTGTTAAGAGTTTGGCGTGGCGCCGGTGGAGGTGATGAACTGCTGACATGGCTGACACAGCGTGGGAATATACTGTGTGGAGACAGGCACCTGGCTGTATGGAGGGCTGAAGAGAGAGCCCTCAGTCTACAGAGTCATGTGCTGTTAAGGCTCAAGGCAGCTTGTCTGTGTCCCTGAGCTACACAGCAGCTATCCTCTTTCTGACTTCCACATGTCAACAAGGGAAAATAAAAAAAAAAGGTTTTAAAGCCACTACGAGTAACATTGCCCGTTGGACAAAAGCGGTAGTATTTTTACGACGCCAGCTGTCATGAAGCTGTTTTCTAGCTTGTGCCTGGCGTGCGAGATTCAAATGAATGCACCGGACTGTTTTCGGCTCCGTGAGAGTGGTTAGTGACACAGCATCAACTAATGCCAGTCAGTGCTACACACTAGGGCTGGGCGATTAATTGAAATTCAATTTCGATTACGATTTTGGCTTCCCTCGATCATGAAAACAAGATAATCGTAATAAAACGATTATTATGTCGCACTCCGTGTCTTGTGTGGTAAATGCAGTGTGTGCTCTGCCCCGCCCCCGCCCGAACACTTTCACTTTCAGCGATTGCAGTGCAAATTCAGCATAAAGTTAAAGTACTCGCCCAAGACTGATGTTAAATCGAAACACAAACGCCTTGCGCGAGCGAAATGGCAAGTTGCCAAATGAAACTCCGTGGCGGTGGGTAACGGTGTCATTCACAGTGACACCTAGCCAGTGTGAGCCACCGCACAGAAAAGCCCTGTGGCTTTACGGCTAAAATTAACCAGGGATATCCTGCCCGTTAACATTGTTGATGTGGAAGGCTTCCACGATCGGGTTGCATTTCTTGAGCCTGGATACACAGAGCCAAACTGACAGCGCGACAAGAGAAAATATACAGTGATCCGCCTCCCTCCGTTAGTTTCAGTCTACAGCTGAACAAATTACAACAACCACCACGGACATCGTTTAAATAAAGCCTCTTGTTTTTATGATCATTAGGGCTTTGATGCAAATTCTGAAGTCTGAATATTACGTTGGCAGCTGCTGTGCAGTTTTTTTTTCAGCAATTCAACCTGCACTGTAAAAAAAAGGCAATGAGTTGATCTTTTTGTAGATTCATACCTCCTCAATGTGCAAATAAATGAGTTGTTCACAATCACATCCCTAGTCAAATATAAATGTTACTCTTAGATTGGAAGGTTTCACTGTTTATTTATTTAGGGTGGCTTTTTAGTTGTAGGAGCACATTTAGGAGTTTAATTTATGCAATGTTGAAAGAATTTACAGAATTTTCATTTTGGGGCATCCCTACAGTGAATAATCGTCTTAAATAATCGTGATTACAATATCAATCAAAATAATCGTGATTATAATTTTTGCCATAATCGAGCAGCCCTACTACACACACCTGATTGCAATGAGTTGATGCAGTGTCACCTCTCACGGAGCTGAAAGATTCCGTGTCCTCACACAAAGCGAATGAACGAGAGACGGCAGTTAGTATGGATCACAATGAGGTAATGTGTTTATGTTGTTGTAAATAATGACTATTTCAGATGAATAATGGTCATCTGATGATGCTGGTGAGGCAAAGTAAACTTTGTTTTGGTAGGCTACCGCTCATTCATTTAGGAGTAAACACTGCAGTCTAGTTTGCTCCCGTGAAATTGTGTATACGTTGCTTGGCAACGCCCTCCCGCCCGCCTATCACTCTCCGTTTTTGCTTTTCTTCATTGCATTTTCTTTTTTTTCTTTGATGGTTCAGCCCCGTTATCAGTCATTATGACGACAAATAACTGTCTCAAACAAGGCTCCCGCTCCCCTTCCCACACCTGGAGGCAGGGCCGACGGACTGCGGGGGAAAGTGCGACAGTCGTGGGGGGGCCCAAGGCAGAGGGGGGCCCATCAAAAAAAAAAAATATATATATATATATATATATTTTTTTTTAACAAGTTAAATGTGGTGCCCCGATCTTCGAAGGCCCTGAACAATGCCATTCCAAAAAAAAAAAAAATTGACTGGCTTTTTTCTCCCCTGAACCTCGCAAGGAGATCAGGGGCCTGCGCATGACAAAGGCATGTGTGCGGGAGAATAAGCAGGAGCAAGCCGACAATGAATTGAACTGGTGGCGAAAATAAACGCAGCGATGTTTCTATGGGGATATTTAGCTGTACAGAAATAAGTGCTGGCAAAGCTAGAACAGTTTAAGACTCCACATCACCGTGGCAACACAACCTATCTATCAGCTCAGACAGTGCAGAGAAAAGTCTGATGAATGCATGAGAGTGATGGCCATGCACAACTGTAAGGTCAGTGTGTGTTGTATTTTCGTATTCAAATAAACAGTTTATTTATTTTTATAAATGTTTTTTTTTTTTTAAAGTGCTAGCAAGCGCGATGTGTGCTTATGTATGGTCATATCCGCGCGAAAGGCCGCGATTTACAGTAAATAAATGCATGTAACCCTTTAAAAATAAATCAAGCAAGTAGACTAATAATAACATCAATGAATTATTGGTTATCGCATCACAGAAGGCCTATTGGCCTATAATAATAAAAAAACACCACCTTAACTATGTTTACAGTTTAAATTTGTTTTGAATGAAATGCAAACCTCATTTGCTCTTGCTTCTCTGTCCTGAGATTCACACAGACTGAGCAGTCTTGTTTAAATGTTACAAATTGAGCTAATAAACTGAACTTAAATTTTTTTTGCTGCAGAAGTTATCTCAGCTCATTTTTGTTATCTAATTTGATAATAAGGTGATTGTATGCAGAATGCTCATGCCAGAAACTCATACAGTGGTTTTGTACAGATAAATAAATAAATATTAGCAGGTTCTCAATAGTATTTCAATTTAGGGGGGGGCGCGAAAAAATTTCTGTCCCCTAGGGGGGGCATGACAGAAAATAATTGAGAACCACTGCTCCACATATATAAATGGTAACTTAAAACCTTATGTTAAACTGAGATTTTTTTCCGAGGCTTTAGCTTGCTTGCTCCATAATGTATTACGTTTTTAAATTATTGGCAAAAAGTTATTACGTTTTGGGCTCAGCATTTCGTTACATTATCGACCACTTCTTACATTTTGGGTTGTATTACATTTTTTAAATTACATTTTTGGGTCGTTGTTACATTATAAGCTCTACACGCTCCACCGGCCGGATACTCCTACACAGAGTCTGGCTCATCATTGAATGATTGGGTTTGAACTGAAGTGAGGCTGGGGGAGAGGTGGCCAGCCTCCTTCTCCTCCCAGGTGTGGAGCTCATTCTGTGGGCAATGGAGGGCCACTACAGAGCCTCTATACCAGTGGAGCTGAAGAGCTTGTCCAATATTTTGATTTAAGGGATACTTCTAAAAAATGTTTTGCATAAATTTGCATTTGGGTGTCATCGCGTATATCCTACTGTGCTGTTTCCTACAAAGTCACGTTAGGCAAAGCAGTTGGTGAAAGTGCAGAAAAGCAAAATCTCCTTGTTGTTTTCTTTTGTACATCTTGCCTTAAGTCTTGTCAAGAAATCTATTTTCCTCACCCCGCCTGTGGCATAAATTAAGAAGGGAAGAAATTCCAGAATTTAACTCTTGACAAGGTTCACCTGTTCACTGAAAACCATTTCAAGTGACTATACATCATGAAGCTGATGGAGAGAATACCAAGAGTGTGCAAAGTTGTCATCAAAGCAAAAGGTGGAAACTTTGATGAATCTAAAATATATACATAATTCCATATGTGTATTAATCTACAGTGTAGAAATAAAAATTAAAAGCATTGAATGAGAAGGTGTGTCCAAACCTTTGACTGGTACTGTACATGTTGATTATAAGATAAGTTGTAAAATATCAACAGACCATTTAAATCAATCGCTGTATGTTTCTGGTATGATTAAATGCTTAAAAGACCATTATTTTCCTGTGGGCATTTTTGTGGACCAATTGCAAAAATAATGAGAATTTCGAATGAAGAATAACACAATGTAGTCCTATGCTGTCACTTCTGTCAAATGAACACATGGAGCCTGCACAGAGAACGCTTATTTGTAGCTTCCATCGCACCAAGTGCCCAGAAACGCAGCAGGGTTAGAGAGCCAGGTCTGAAGAATCCATGTTCATTTGCATAAATACAATGTGCATGTCCCGTTGCATCAAGTTCAAGGAAGTCCCCAGATAGAAAATCACATTAAAGGCATCAGACACACACTGTCCTCTCAGTCTGCTTTTCCTTTCAACGACAGGATTTCTGTGAACAAAATACAGGCAGAATGTTCATAATGACATGAATATGTCATGCAAAAAAGAATTCACTTTAAAGGAAGCAGCTGACAGCTAAAACGCTTTTGTTCACTGATTCTTTTGAACCAAACATGGCGCCCTCTGTCACAGCCTGCATACGTTTTGTGAGTTATGGCAGTGAATTACTGCTTAAAGCAGATATCCCACTTGTTTTTGCCTGGTGTGTGTGTGTGTCCTCAACATCTGCTTGTCTGCTTCTGAGCAAGGAGAGACCTCTGCCATTGTTGGGCTTCTACATCCTGACAACTGGAAGCCTGATGGGTTAAAAATAACCCATCTTCTTACAATTTTGTCATCTTTTGCAACAGCTTCTCCCTGGCTGTTTTGATTTATTTTTTTGCGCTCGTCCCCCTGGACCGAGACGGGGGTCATATACGGCCACTTCCTGTCGCATGCTTCCTCATTGTAGAACTTAATCAAACAAACTCTAAAATAGAACGGCAGGGTAGGAGAGGCGTGTGCTGTCACATTAACTGAATGGCACAGCAGGTGGCACAAACCAAACACTGACAATGAATGACAGTTGTTGTTTTTATCTGAAAATGATCTTTTTAACTCTGTGAGCTTCACAAAGTGGTTTGGTGAAGTGGTAATGCACACATGCAGAACAGAAATAGGCCACCAGTAAGGAAAAACACAACACTTCAGTTGTTTGTCTGTGCAACCAAAGTTTTAAAGTTAAACTGGGATTCACAATGTCACGTGCAGTCATCTCTGTGTTTGTGTGTGTATGTGTATGTAAAACCCAAGTAAAGTCTTGGGCCTGTTTAAATAACCAAACAGCCAAATAGATATGCATGCTATGCAAACAACAGGTTATGTAAACTGCACCAGCGAGCTAAGCAAATGCATTATGTAACTCCTCACATCACATGACTGGAGACATGATGGACGCTGCTCAAATAAGGCTGATCTGAAAGAGCCTCATTGTGTTGATAATATCTCCAGATGGATAAAAAGATTTACCCGATTTGCAGTTTTTTCTTTGCTGTGCTTCGGTTCCTTTTTAAGTACGGGCCCTCAATACTTGAGGGCCCGTAATTATTACTCTCCACCATACTTATTCTTACTTCTGACTTCTTTCTTCTTTTTATTCTTCTGCCACATTTTCGAGCTGCTACTCCTCCCACACCGTTTCACTTAGAAACGCAAAAATTTCACAGAACGTCCGTCCCTACCCCGAATGGTGTGCTATTATACAGTTTTTAAAATTTCCGCTAGGGGGGCGCTGTTATTAAGCCCCGACTGAAGAACGTTTGAGAGGCCACGCCCCTCACACCGTAAGTCCGATTGACTTGACATTTCTCCCACAGGTGTATGTTAGGGTGCTCTACAAAAAAGCCTCTGGGACCATAAAGGTGCCAACACACTGCACATCGCCGCGCGGCGAGTTTACATAGAAAGTCAATGTATTTCGAGCGCCGCCACGCGAATCGGCGGCGAGCGGATCACGCGGCGCGCCGCGAATGCTGCGGCCGCCGCAGAAGTTGAAAATATTGAACTTTTCGCCGCCGGCCGCGCCACGATAGCCAATCAGCGTTGAGCTCCTCCCGACATCACTCGGGTGAGTCTGCTGAGCTACAAAACACGTGAAACCTGGCTGGCGGTGCAGTCGGGAAAGGAGAGATGAAGGGAAAAAAGAAGGAAGAGAGAGAGAAAGTTCCAACACATCGATAAAATGTATGACAGCAGTTTAATGAGACACCTTTTAGTAAAAGGAGCAAGGAATAGACTCACATTATAGAAGAGAGAAGGAGAGAGAGCCAGGGAAGATGTACTGCAGATGAGTGAATATGCAGAGACAATAAAAACTAAATACGACAACTGACACTTCCAAACATTTCCCTAAACATCTGAAAATCTGTTTGGGTTTTCTCTACATGTTGATATGCCGGCGTGAATGTGTATATGCACGGCCATGGATACATATGTGCGTGTGTGTGTGTGTGGGGGCGGGTTGTGTGTGTGTGTGTGTGTGTTTACGAAGCTTGGGTGGCAGGTGGCGGGGAGAAATGTGTGAGAGGTGCAGTGAGACCAATACAAGGGCCGATGGCAAAGATGATGAAGGCAGAATAGCCTACTTCAGAGACGCTCCCAACAAAAACAAATCAGTGAGGATGACGACGATGATGAGAGAGATGTAAATAGCGGGAAGAAACTGGGCGTGCACATTCAATGAGTCATCGGGCGGCGGCGGACGGCGGGAAGAAAAGTTTGAGAGGCCACGGCCCGCACACCGTAAGTCCGATTGACTTGAAATTTCTCCCACAGGTGTATTTTAGGGTGCTCTACAAAAAAGCCTCTTGGATCATTAAAGTCAACCTGGAAATATTTTCGGCTAATTAGCATAAACTGAAAAACAGGGTTTTATCCACAACTTTTACAAGTTTTACTTTATCAACACCAAATGTCTCACGAAGCCCCGGGGGACTATGTCGCACGTCTCCGAAAAATATTAGTAGGATAGCTTGGAAAACATGGCCGCCATTGACTAAAACGTTTATGCAGGGGCAGGGCTTATTAACAAATTGGCCATAACTAATTGACCATAGGTCCTATCATCATGAAACTTGCAGGATATGTGCAGAAGACATGTGGTAGCATGGCCCTCTAAGGTTGTCGAGATTAACCCATAGGGGCCCCCACAAATGCGAAAACCATCATTCAAAAATGCAATGTTTGACAGGCCACGCCCCTCGCCCCCTGACTCTGATTGACTTGACATTTCTTACACATGTACAGCTCATGGTGCTCTACAATAAAGCCTCTTGGACCATAGGGGTCAGCCATTATTTTCTTTCTTCCCTAACTTACATGACCTGAAATACAGTGAAGTCACATTCACTCTGTGGATTTCCAACCTATCATCACCAAATTGTATACACAGCATCAGGGGACGGCCACAACTCGGGACTGGAGTTCGGAAAGCCCGCGGCGGCGGTCCGTAGAAGCGTTCTGGCCCGGCCGACGGGCGGGGCGCCGCCGAAGCGGGGATTGGCGGCCTGCGCAGGGCTGCCCGTACTTTCAAAATCTCCGCGGGATTTTCTAGTTAGTTGTTGCAGTGCACAGTATTTAGAGGAAATACGGTATGGATTCTTGACTGGTCCACACTGTGTTGTCACACTAGGAAGTAACTGCTGAGTCAAGGCACAGGTTCCTGATGCCTCATTTTCCGCGGGTCGGAGCGGTTCGGTCCGGTTATTTTGGCTTTTCATTTGCCAAAAGAAGGGTAGGGTCCAGAAATAAGCGTGCCTAACCGCTCTAAGCCGCTCCCATTTTCGGTACTCCTCCGTTGGGGTACCAGCCGCCGAAAAGGTGGAGCTACACACTGCCGTCTGTTGATTGGTCGAATGAATAATTTCCGCATTAAATCGCCGTGTGTAGTAACCTCAGCAAGAGTGAAGAGAGTCTTGTGTTTAGCGAAAAATGTCGGCGCAGCACTCTGTTTATTGTGTGGTGTTTTTCCTCTTCATTACATTTATCATTGGGCTACACTGTGTCCTGCTGCTACAACGTCACCATAGTTAGCCTACATAGCTGCCGCGGCCAGCGCTATTCGCTCACTGTCCCTGTCGGCATGCACCAAGCCGTCTCTTTGCATTTACCGGCGTAATACACTCAAAACAAGGGGGGAATGAAAATAAAAGCGTCTAGTTTGGCCAAGCAAAAAACGAGAGACCGCTGGCTTGACCGCAGTTGTTCCACAGCCCAGCCTAAAACCCGCCCTACCTTAAGGGTAGGATCGGCAGTGGAAGCACCACCAGATTTTGCGTAAGTGAGCTGTCCCGCTCTGAGCCACTCCGACCCAACCCGTTCTGCTCGGTGGGAAAGAGGCATTAGATGCATTGCCACATCATCATCATGTCAACAGGTGCAGAATGATGAAGAATCTCACTCAAACACTCAGTGTCTGTTTACACCAAAGACAAATGATCCCTGTGTGAGCTTGCCTCTGGTGCTGTATCATTAGGAGGCTCAGGTCTTTTTTCATGTGACATCCTTCCCGTCCTTGGTGCCCTCTCATCCAAACTTAGCCCGGGCACGCGTCCAATCAAATGTCTGTTTGCTCCTTGTGCCGATTGCCAAGTGGAAACTCTATAACTAATATGTCAACTTGATTCAGTGAAAAGATCCTACATCAAAAAGCCCACATAACATGACAGCTTGGCTGCACACTACTGTATACTATACATGCTTTTGAACACAACCTTTTGTGTACACATTTGAAGTAGTTTAGGCTTACTTGCAATTTGTTTTGCAGTATTTTAGAATAGTTTTTACATTTTGTTTCAAATATTAGAGGAATTTCCCCTGAATAAATTGTTTGTTGAATTTGAGCAGTTGCGTTTTGCGCTATGTTTATTTATATATACAAACCAGGGATATTTTGGACATTTAATCACACTTTTCTAACTATCTCTTGTTGGCATTGTAGGAGGGACCTTTTCCTCTGGTCCAGAGAGAGGTAGGGAAACATTACTCTGTCAGCAGCAATCAGAAGCCTGATTGATGGCTTTGGCCTTGTGTTGCTGTCTACTGTTGTTTGGGTGTCATCGTGGTGGATCCCTCTGCAGCTCCGTCTTTGTTCTCAAACTGTAGCTAAACAAGGAGCAGCATTATCTGTCTGGGCTTGGACAAGGCTTTGGAACTACTTGGATTGACATTGAACAAGCGGTTATAAGTAAAATAAAAGGTTTCTGTCTCAAGTTTATTGGGGAGATGTAGTTACAATGGTACCTTTAATCTTCTCAACATTTGGTTTTGAGCTTTTAATGTATCTGTATTTAGTTTGTGTTTGAGCAACTGTTAGCTCCAACCATCCATCGCTTGGAAGTCTGGACGTAATGGGCTCATTTCTCGAGGGGGGTATAACAACAAGTCTTTGCCTTGGGATGCTGCAAGAATCACAACAGAACATCAAACAGTCCAACAGGGACACACAGGGTTTGCTAACTCATTTCAGATCTTTCTTCCAGATCAAACAAGGAAGGCTTATGCTTTTTAATAATTGCCTGGAGGGCAGTGTGGCTCCATGTGACTCTGACTTTCAAGACACCATGCATTAAGATGTAATTACAAAGTAATGACTGTTGAGTGAATGCCAATAGGGCTGCTACTGAGCAATGTTGATTTGATCTGCAGATTGTTTTTGTTATGAATGTTTTCATCATTTGGCCTGTAAAACAACACAAAACAAATGCCCATCATAATTCCCTACAGCCCTAGGTCATTTCTCATGTTGTCTGGCTTTTTCTGACCAACAGCCCAAAATTCAGAAGAGAATTTTTTTAATTTTGTAAAGTAAATCAATAATGAGCAGCTTTTTAATAATAAAAAACCCAAACATTTTAAACTCTGGAAACCACCACATGGTCCATGCTCTCTGAATACTGCTTTACCTAATAAACCCAAAGATGAAGGATTATGCTCATGTGTTTGCTCCTGACTGGACATGATTGTTTAAGCTTTGCCTCTCTCCCTGCAGACCCCTGTCTCATAGTCATGCCTCCCTGCATGGGCCAGGCCGACCGCTTCAGCCTGGAGGCGCTCAGGCACATCCACAAACAGCTGGACGACGACAACGATGGAGGGATCGAGGTCAACGAGAGTGTGGAGGTGAGCTGCTGCAAACATGCACAATAAGCCCAAGCTCTTTTTTTTTCTAAGATATTTTTGGGGGCATTTTTATGCTTTATTTGATAGTGCAGAGAGAGAGGTGATATGGGGCAGAGAGGGGAGTGACATGCAGAGAACGACCACGGGCTGGAATCGAACCCGGGTCTGCTGCTGGGCCCGGCCCAGGGGGGGACGCCCTACCAACTGAGCTAAGGGCGCCCCCAAGCCCAAGCTCTTTGTTTGAGGACCACAGACAAGGGCCATGCTTTGTACACAACACCTAATGCAAAATCTGCCACCTTTATGTTCAAGTCAGGCCTGGGGTCAGGACCTCCTGAATTGGAGGAGGTCGTCAGATGATTAGAGGGATGAGGAAGAAATGAATATTTCTGTGACACAAAATCACTGACTAATATCCAAATTTAGCCCGTTCATGTGTCGTACTGAATGATTTTACCTTTTAAGGCTTTAAATTCCTCTCAGATGAAGGGAAAAATTAAGTCTGTGTGTGAACAGCTCACAACTCATGCACACAATAAGGCCATAAACAGTGGTGTAAGTCTCCCAATGACATGTATTCATTTTAGCAAACGTTTGAGAACCACTGGGATAAGGACCAAACATCATTGTTTTGCTAAACCTGTGCGAATTTAATAATGTGGAGAACAGATTTAAACAGGAGCAAAACTCTTTCAACATTTTTAGAATTTTTTTTTTAATATGATTAGTTCTCATGCTGTGGTTCTTCTCATATTGTACATATTTCAACATGATCATACACTTTATGTCATTCCAGATCCTTAGGCTCACTAAAGCAAACTGCTCATACATGTTTCTAGTGTTGACACAAGAGTAGTTTTCTGTCTGCTCTGAAAGTGGATTGTCCCACACACATATGAGGCTAACAAAGCTAAGAGTCAGGCTTTGCTGCTGTGCTAATAGTAAAATGAGTTTTGGTCTTAACTTAAAGGGATAGTTCAGTATGTTTGAAGTGGGGTTGTATGGTGTGTTACCTTGTGGAGCTCACGGTCAGCACATTCATTTGAAGGAGTTTAGGGCAGATGTCGCTGTAGCAGAAGTCATCATTGTATTAATCCACCTGTTCCACCTGTTTGAACAGTGTTTTTAGTCTTATTTTCCTGATTCCTCAGGAATAAGTTTATTTTACTTTTCGTTTCCTACCTAAGCCTTAATAAAGTAGAATGTTTTTTATCCCAGTTTGACCATGTAAAGCGCCTTTGAGCACTGAGAAAAGTGCTATTCAAATATCATGTATTATTTTCATTATTATTGTTGCAGAAGATATCCTCCATTCTCCACATATACAGTAAACATGCAAACTTAAAACCTAATATCCCTTCAGTTGTAAGCCAAACTGAGATTTTTTCCACAGCTTTAGTTTGCCCTTCAGAAAGCCGTTTATTTTAGTTTTCTTGTGTTGCTTGAATAATCCACAGTAGCTCTCAGTCGAGCACCTACTGAACTACTGAATAGTATTAGGGCCACATATAAGAAAAACTATTTAGTTCTGATTTTAATCTCAGAATTCTGAGAAAAAAATAAGAATTCTGACGTCAAAGTCAGAGCTATGGAATATTTAACCTAACAAGATTTTTTTGTTGTCCAAACTCAATTTCTTTTCCTATGTGTGGCCCTTATTCTCTTCCGTAAGCAGCTGATTCGGCAGTGTGATACAAAAACAAACGGCTGTCTGGCGGCAAACTAAAGCTGTGGAAAAAATGTGTGTGTTTGTGTATTGGTGGGAGTCATTTTCAAGTAAGATGTGCTGGTGTAAGAAACAGTTCTACCCCTGTAGCCCTTAGTGGCTCCTCAGTAAAGAGCTACAGAACCCTGAGGGTTGTGCAGGGGTCCCACAGTGAAGCCATATGTGTCTCTGCATGTATCACTGATACCTGTACCTGCTGTAGGCATGCATTACACATATCCCCCCCCATCCCCCATGTCCTGTTGTTAACCTTTTTATTCATAAGCATTGAGTCTGGCCTTTCTTTCTCTCCAGAAGAAAGGCCTAGTTGTTGTTGGCCAGCGTTCATTACTGATGGTTTGCAGCGTTCCTTCTCTCCTTGTGTAGGGCAGAGTGGGGTTTCATAACCTGATGGATGCTCCTTTCAACAGATTAGTAGCTGTCTATCAGTTAGTTATATCAAAGAAAGACATTCTCGTGCGTCTAGGAGCGCAGGACCCAAACATGCTCAGGTAACTCATAACAGGTTAAAAGAGATATTAGTGTCACGCTCAGACACAGTATGACGGTTTTAGTCACATGGCATGGTCTTTTACAGCCATTGGTTGAATCTCCTCTTTTCTATTAGCCTTGTATTTTGAGGTAGATTAAATAAAAGCCATGTGTAATCAGCTTTACAGTGTACCATGACAGCTGATGGAGTCATGTGCATCAGATGAAGGTAACTACAGGAAGGAACCAGAGCATGCGAGTAATCTGAGCTCTCACTTTGAAACTTCACAGATTGCTTCTGTGATTTCCTTGTTAACACAGTCAAAATGGCCTTAAAGGTGGAGTCAGCAAGTGCGCTTGTTGTCATTAACACTGTATTAACACTGGGTTTATTTTCAGTGTGCACACTGTATGGACAGGTAGCAGATCGTGAGGAGATATTCACTGATTTTGACAAAGTGATTTTGACAACTAGTGTTCTCCAGAATCACTGCCTCCAGTCAGCATGTTCATGTTCTTAACAGGCCGTAGCTTTTGTGAGGTGGACCATTGATTGACATGGCCATTTTTGACACTATTTAGTGTCTGATTCAGTACAGTGTCAGCCTTTTCCTGGCAGTGTGAGTCCTAAGGCTTGATGAAGCTATGAGGGAGTGTGCCCCCCTCACACTCTCTGCCACACGGCTGAAACCCCACACGCTAACACTTCCTGCTTTTCCTTCTTCTATTCTTCCCCCCCACCTCCCCCACCTTTCTCCCCACATTTGGAAGGATGAGTAAGTTGAGTGGATGGCCACATTTGTAATATTATAGCCATGGTCCAGTTTCTCATGACATGCATTTTTGAGATTGGTGGTGGTAAATATGATATATGGTGGCATTGACACCAGTGGCGTTTGAATATTGTTTAAATGTTTGGGTTTGTAGAGGAAATGATTAATGGATATTTTGCAACAAATATAGGACTGGATTCTTTTTCTTCTCTTTTTTTTTTAAGAATTTCTGTTTAAAATCCAATATATCTGTTATTTCACTGGATAATACAAATTGGGTTATTTTAAGCAAAAATGCAAAACATTTCCCTGCCTCAGCTTCTCAAATGTCGGCACTTGCTGGTCTTCTTAGTCCTTTGCAAAAGTAAACTTGTCCCACAAAACAAGCAATATGTATGCTATAACTGTTTGAATTGGAAACACATTTGAAAGAATAATTAAGCAGATTAAGAGATAGTAAAAATAATCGTCAGCTGCAGCCGTAAAGGTCTTGTGTCTTATTTCACCACACCTTGCTGAGAGCATGTCGACCTATGTGACCTCTGCTTCATGTGTCTATTAGTTGTTAGATTCAAGCAGTGTTGTTGTATCTGAGACTGTTGAGGCCACTTTTATAAAGGTCTCTGTCTTGTTGACTCGGATTTTATTTCAACTGCAGGGATATCACTTAATGATACACCCATAGTACTGTATAAACAGTATATGGCAATAAGAGTTTGATGAAGGATTTTTTATTTAGAAAATGTTTGTGGGTGTTTTTATGGGAATGTGAATCTTTCAGATACATTTTTGGGAGTGCCAATAGTGCCAATATCTTTCTTTGTTGAGGCAGTCTTCAGACAGAGGTTCATACTTCTCAGCTTTGAGTTCTAATGGCTGTGAAGCATTTCTACTCACCAAGGAATTTTGGCTGCACAACAAAGTCATTTCACACTTATTTATGGTATTTTGATTGCAGATAATTTGTCATATCTGTTTTGAGCATGAGCCAGACATTGGCGTGTTGCACATGCTTCTTTGAGCTAAGCTAAGATGACGTTTTTGTAATGTCATCTTGAAACACAACTCACTGAAATGTAAACCTTAAAATTCCACTGTAACTTAACAATAATCAGTGATGCTAAGTGACAGGGAAATGAAACTTCTCAGACGTATAAACGCTTAACAATGTTTTTACAGTTTCTATCAGCACACACAGATCAAACACACACAGCGAGGGGCGTAGCACCAAAGTCTGGGCCCCTATACAAGAAGTCCTGATGGGCCCCCTGAGAGGCGGTCTTACAATACAAATGTGTAAAAGATATGTTTGTCTAGAGTCCAAAACGTGTTAGTGACTGGTCCCTCTCTGAGCCAGATAACACATTATAGTCGGGGGGGGGGCAAAGTCTCAAAAGCTCTTTAAAATGGATTGGACCTGACATGGTCTGTTATACTTTTTATTTGTGTTTTTTCTGTTTCCTAAGAAACAATAATTGGAGGGTCTGCTCTGCCGGAAATATCGCGAAAAAAAAT
This sequence comes from Ammodytes marinus, assembly GCF_949987685.1. NCBI lineage: Eukaryota > Metazoa > Chordata > Actinopteri > Uranoscopiformes > Ammodytidae > Ammodytes > Ammodytes marinus. Next base: position 949,198 of record NC_137227.1, read on the forward strand.
TGTGGCTATTTTAGTGTATGCATCCTTTATTTTTTGATAAAATCTTTTGGAAAATGAAACATTTCCTCAAATCCTCAGTTGGTTGGGTAATCTGTCAATAAATGCATTCCAGATGCACAGAACACATATGGTGACAACATCCACTGAAAAAATAACTCTTTAAACACATTTCTGCATGATTTTGCATCAATTTAATTCAGAGTGGGTTACATTGTTACAATAGTAATTACACCGCTCAAACATGCAAAATGTATTGGTCAGGCTCTTGAATAGATATAGACAAGTAAACATATACGGTCTAAACACAACTCGGACTAATTCTGTAATTCGGGAAAATATGTAAAATTCCAATAATATTCGATGGTTTTACTGTAATTGTGCTCCCTGATTGCCAGGTATATGTACTTAAGTAGTTTCCAGCATGTTTTGATCCTTGAAAATGTAGAATTAGCCACCATAACCAAGATCCTAGGTGGTCTAGAACCTAAGCTGCATGTAAAATAACAACTGTCGGCGGCTATTTTTAAAATGGCCTACACTGGTGCCATAGGATAAAATGGTGATGGCTTTTGGGCCAAAAATCTTCCTTAGGGCATGCTCTAACAGTGTGCCAGAGCTCATGTTTGTATCATCAAAGCACAATGCTTTCACATATCTGCTGGAGTAGTAGGCCTATATCCTTTGCAATTTTGAGAGTAGCCTAAAATACTATTGAGGTTCTGAGCCTGTTGATCGCGAACTAGTAGTGAAATCATCACAGATCCATTGATTGTGGTTGGATTTTTATGATTTTGTCTGTGGAGTGAGTCTACTGTTTGGTGAAAAGAATGACATATTGACTGATGTCATAACTTGGGGGAATAGTTGATTGCCAAAGAAGTATAGAGGAAAATATTGGAAAAAAGTGAGAAAAGGCCTATTTTTTTTCCATCATTTCCAAAATCATGCAGAAATGTGTTTAAAGAGTTATTTTTTTTCAGTGGATGTTGTCACCATATGTGTTCTGTGCATCTGGAATGCATTATTTGACAGCTTACCCAACCAACTGAGGATTTGAGGAAATGTTTCATTTTCCAAAAGATTTTATCAAAAAATTAAGCCACAATTTTTTCTCGCGATATATCCGGCAGAGCAGACCCTCCAATTATTGTTTCTTTGGATCACAGTTAACAGAAAAAACACAAATAAAAGGTATAACAGACCATGTCCGGTCCAATCCATTTTTGAGACTTTGGCCCCCCGACTATTATTTCTATTGATGAATGAGCAAATCATTACTTGTACATAAACACAACCCCTGGTCTAATGACTTTTAATAACCATACACACATACAGTGTTTCTCACAGGAATTTGGGAGACTGTGGCGGGGACCCTGGTCCTTCTAGGGGGTGTGCTCCCCCGTAAGAAAAATGAGAACTGTTTAAAGTAAAATTCATCAATCTGGTAGCCTGGCATTCCCAGACCTGCCACTAGGCGCTGGCAAATTAAATTTGCTGCGCCTGTTGGTCTGGACACTCTCCATTGAAGCTTTTTCAGAAAGTCCAGAAATCCTGACTCACGTTTCAATTGGTTCTATCTAATATGGGCGGACCAGAGCTCTGGGGCGGACGTAACCGGATGACGACAGTGACGTGCATGCGCCGTCGAAGCCGTGATAGTAAACATCAGAGATGGCTGTGGATATGTTGTTTGAGTTTGAGACTTCTTTGGAAGACGGCACTCAAATCTTTCATTAGCAAGTAAGTGGAATGTTCTGTTTTGCCGACCGACCACGGCAAAAGTGTAATTTAACAGTTTAACAGCTGTTCGCTAAACGAACGGGGCTTAATACGTCACCTTGTGCATCGTTCTGATTGGTTGTAGTGCTATCCAACTGCGTGCAGTGGCATTTGAAATGCACGAGTAGGAGCCGCCCCTTGAGTTGGAAATTACTATTGATTGTGGCCAGACCCTCTATCGTACAAGATATCACGGTCTGGATTTCCAGGCTATCAATCTGGTGCACTTTTAGAAGAAAACTAAGGCTAAATCAACGGTTTCTTATTTGAGTTATTTACTACTATTTTTGGGAATAATTTGGAGAGACAGAATTACCAAAAAGAAAAAAAGAAATTTCATGTTTAAAAAATCCAGTCAGCTTCCAGATTTTTTAAAATAATCCCTTCTCTCTTTGAAGTCTTTGTTTATTGTTTTTAAATGGCTCAATATAGGCCCCTGATCTTCGTGCTCCGGAAAAAAATTATTTAAAAAATAACAACAATGTACTGACGCAGGATAGGCCCCTGATCTCTGTACGTATGAAGATCATATTTTTTTAAATAACATTGTTCAGGGCCTTCAAAAATCAGGGGCCTATATTGAGCTAGTACAAAAACAAAAAACAAAACGTTTTCTTTCATCAGAATGTGAAATAAACAGTTTTTATAGTCTGTGCCCAAAAATATAGAAGAAACTTATTTTCCCCCGCTAATGACCAGAAACTTGGACCAACAGGCTATAAAATCAAATGTAAATCATGACAGTCTTCCAAAATCATCCGTAATTTGACTACATGGGGAACTATTTTATTAAGGAATCATATCCAGCTGTAATCTTGTTAAACCAAATCCCGTCTCTGATTACATTGCGAGTCCGGCGGCGGTCAGGGGTTTTGAGTGACATGTGTTGCTGTCTGTTGCTGAGCACGGTCGCGGGGGATGGCAGGTGCCAAGGAGACGCTCGGACGGATCCCTTTGAAATAGCAAGAACCCAACCCGCGTCACAGCACTGGGTGATGGTCCTGCTTCTGTGTGTGTGTGTGTGTCTGCGCGTGTGTTCGCGTGCTTGCGTGCTTGCGTGCGTGCTTGTTCTTTATTAGTTCTTGACAGGCCATGTGTAACAACTTGGAACTGGAAAAATTAGGCATGCATGTGAGTTCTACATCTGTGGAAGCAGACTGTGTGTGAACTGGTTGTGTGTGTTTAGGCGGGTATGAACCGAAGGAACTTGAGGAGACTCACGGAGCGTCTTGGTCGTATCTATAGAAAGGAAGCGTGAAAAGAGTTTGTCAACTGGTCTGGGAATGTTCTAGAGGAAACATTCAACAGATTGTTTAAGTGACCTACATCTTTGAAAGGAGATGCAGATATTAAAAAAATGAAACACACATCAATCATTTTCTTTCTAGCAATTTGAACAACATCTGGGGAAATTTGATCACTTGCTCTCTAGCTAAGATTCCACTCATATGTCTATGTATGGAGTTAGAGCTTGGAGGTGATAAGCTCTAACCCATGTGTAAAGACAATAAACTGCTAGCTTTGCTCTTTCCAAGGTTAATTAATAAACCCACGAACACCTCCATAGTGCAGCTATTAACATGGTCCATCTCAAACTATTTCTTGGCGATCAGTAACCTGAGGCAGTGACTTCCTGAAGTATTACTGTCCCCCTGAGGTTGCCAGAAACTACTGTGTCACATGCCCTGCAGCAAAGAAATGTTTGCAGAACATAATCACCCTGAAAACTACACCCTGTTATGTGTATCTTTCTGTTTGTGTTTGGACTTAACAAATGACATTTAGCATATTGAAAAAAAAAAACGGTTCGATATATGTTGAGGTATGCTGTTGGCAAAACAATCATTAATTTTGGATTACATGATGATAGCTAAACGATGGATGTAACAGAAAATCATATTAGCAGATGTTGTCAGATGGACTGATGCAGTAGATATCGGGGGCAAACAGAGGCATAGTTGACTGTTGGAGAGAGCAGAGGCTCATAGGCAGGGGCGTTGCACCAAATTCTGGGCCCCTATACAGGAAGTCCTGATGGGCCCTCTGAGAGGCGGTCTTACAATACAAACATGTAAAAGCTATGTTTGTCTATAGTCCAAAACGTATGAGTGACTGGTCCCTCTCTGAGCCAGATAACAACACAATGTTTCTATTGATGAATGACCAAATCATTATTCGTACTTGAACACAACCCCTGGTCTAATGACTCTTAATAACCATGCACACAGAGAGTGTTTCTCACAGGAATTTGGGAGACTGTGTTGTGGAACCTGGACCTTCTAGGGGGTTTCCGGGGGAATGCTAAAAGTAGTAAAATTCATCAATCTGGTGCACTTTGAGAAGAAAAATACGGCTAAATCAACTGTTTCCTATGTAAGCTATTTAGTACTATTTTCTGGAATAATTTATAGACACAGAATGACCAAAAAGCAGAAAGAAGAAATGTACATTTTTAAAAAATCCAGTCAGCTTCGGGAATTTTTTCCCTTTGTTTGTATATTTTAATGGCCCAATATAGGCCCGTGATCTTCGTAGCCCCGAACAATGTTATTTAAAAAATAACAAAAATGTACTGACGAATGAAAGGCCCCTGATATCCGTTTTTTTTCTCCTAAATAACATTTTTCGGGTCCTTCAAAGATCAGGGGCCTATATTGAGCCACTATATTTGGGTGCAGCCCCCCTCTGCCTTGGGCCCCCAAGCCTGTCCGCAGTCCGACAGCCCTGAACGTAACTGACCATCGTCAGATGCTCATAATTACCGAGTAGAAGTTGAATGCGTCATAATACAATTCAATGCAGCCTCTGAATGGGCGCATAGGCTACTGGAGCACTGTCAGACAGTAATATGTGTAAAACACATAGTCACTGTAGTAGTAACGTTCAGTTATAGTTACTGTAGGAACCGTTGCTCTACAATGAACTGGCAATTTTTTTTTATTAAATTTTTTTTAAATGAACTTGCGACTTGATCAGAGTGTAGCGCGGCCAGATGACAGCTAACGTAGGATTCAGTCTGCGCCCCGTCAAAGGTAATGTTATGAATGAACAAGTAGCAGGCTAATTGTTTCAGCCTCCCTCTGTAGTTTTACTCTCACCATTCTTAGAAAAAAAGTTTTTGATGTCCTGGGCCCCTGCTCTGCTGCTCATATTCCTGGCCTCCTTCTCTCAACTCTTTTCTGGTGAGCGAACTTCTGCTTTTTGGGGGGCATCCTGGCCCTGCTTGAGTTCGCTCGCGCTCACTTAATTCCAATGAGGAAGAACGAACCGCGGGGTGGACAAAACCATTTTTTAAGAATGGGCCAAGGGGGTTATTGAAATTATTAAAATTAGAATATTGTATGACTTGATGATGATGATTATATATTAGTTCACTGTATGCATAATCATTTTGTCGTAGATTCTACTGGGGGCTGTGTGGGCCCTACCTGTGGGCCCTTATAATCGTCACAACTTTTACCCCCTATACGACGGCCCTGCTCATAGGAAGAATCTGGAAGCAGCCAGCTCCCTTCCAATGTGGAATCTGATCGGAACAAATATGTCTTTGTGTGCTGCTGTGTGTGAGCATGTGTCATACCCTGTCTGTGCTAGGCCTCTGTCTGGGTACGCATAATACAGTAGGATTGTCTTTTCAGGACTGACTATAGGTCCTCGGGCCGAGTTGAGGCTGTCTCTCCCATCGTCCAACACTTTTGTAAAAGATCTATTAGTATATTAAAGTGTATACAGGTCCTTCTCATATAATTAGCATATTGTTATAAAGTTGATTATTTTCAATAATGTAATGATAATAATTGAACTTTCATATATTTTAGATTCATTGCACACCAACTGAAATATTTCAGGTCTTTTGTTGTTTTAATACTGATGATTTTGGCATACAGCTCATGAAAACCCCAAATTCCTATCTCAAAAAATTAGCATATCATGAAAAGGTACTCTAAACGAGCTCTTAACCTAATCATCTGAATCAACTAATTAACTCTAAACACCTGCAAAAGATTCCTGAGGCTTTTAAAAACTCCCAGCCTGGTTCATTACTCAAAACCGCAATCATGGGTAAGACTGCCGACCTGACTGCTGTCCAGAAGGCCATCATTGACACCCTCAAGCAAGAGGGTAAGACACAGAAAGAAATTTCTGAGCGAATAGGCTGTTCCCAGAGTGCTGTATCAAGGCACCTCAGTGGGAAGTCTGTGGGAAGGAAAAAGTGTGGCAGAAAACGCTGCACAACCAGAAGAGGTGACCGGACCCTGAGGAGGATTGTGGAGAAGGGCCGATTCCAGACCTTGGGGGACCTGCGGAAGCAGTGGACTGAGTCTGGAGTAGAAACATCCAGAGCCACCGTGCACAGGCGTGTGCAGGAAATGGGCTGCAGGTGCCGCATTCCCCAGGTCAAGCCACTTTTGAACCAGAAACAGCGGCAGAAGCGCCTGACCTGGGCTACAGAGAAGCAGCACTGGACTGTTGCTCAGTGGTCCAAAGTACTTTTTTCGGATGAAAGCAAATTTTGCATGTCATTCGGAAATCAAGGTGCCAGAGTCTGGAGGAAGACTGGGGAGAAGGAAATGCCAAAATGCCTGAAGTCCAGTGTCAAGTACCCACAGTCAGTGATGGTCTGGGGTGCCATGTCAGCTGCTAGTGTTGTTCCACTGTGTTTTATGAAAGGCAGGGTCAATGCAGCTAGCTATCAGGAGATTTTGGAGCACTTCATGCTTCCATCTGCTGAAAAGCTTTATGGAGATGAAGATTAAAAGACCTGGCACCTGCTCACAGTGCCAAAACCACTGGTAAATGGTTTACTGACCATGGTATTACTGTGCTCAATTGGCCTGCCAACTCTCCTGACCTGAACCCCATAGAGAATCTGTGGGATATTGTGAAGAGGAAGTTGAGAGACACCAGACCCAACACTGTGGATGAGCTTAAGGCCGCTATCGAAGCATCCTGGGCCTCCATAACACCTCAGCAGTGCCACAGGCTGATTGCCTCCATGCCACGCCGCATTGAAGCAGTAATTTCTGCGAAAGGATTCCCGACCAAGTATTGAGTGCATAACTGAACATAATTATTTGAAGGTTGACTTTTTTGTATTAAAAACACTTTTCTTTTATTGGTCGGATGAAATATGCTAATTTTTTGAGATAGGGATTTTTGGTTTTTCTTTACTTTTTTGCCAAAATCATCAATATTAAAACAATAAAAGGCTTGAACTACTTCAGTTGTGTGTAATGAATCTAAAATATATGAAAGTCTAATGTTTATCAGTACATTACAGAAAATATTGAACTTTATCACAATATGCTAATTATATGAGTAGGACCTGTACACGATCTAAACCCTAGTAGTAATTTTTATTTAATAAGTGTAGTAGGGGCCTGAAGGCTGCCTGGAAGGCTCTGTTGGGGACACAAAACACCAAAAGCCATTTGATTTCATCATCAAATGATAGGCCGCAACCGTGAAAATAGTGTTGTGTTTGTGCCGTTTCGCGTTACCATGTAAAGCTCCCCTTAGTTGGTTCTTGGCTTCACGTCAGTGAGGAAACTCATTTGCATTTGTGTTGTGTAAGAAGAAGGGGAAGGGAGGGGAAAGAACACACACTGGTCAAAGCTTTCAGGCTCCTCCAAGTGTTTTGTCCTTTACTGATGTACTGAAAGAGCTTCGGACTCTATAGAGAAACCTTTTACGTGGGCAAACACAGGGTACAACAACTCAGATTTAATAACTCTACATTACATTTCTACAACTGTATGAGTTTATCTAGCCTACCATTGGTGAAGCAGACATGAATTGAATTGTTGCCGGATCCATTCATAATGAGACTTAAGCTGTGTCTCAATTCAGGGGTTGCATCCTTCTAAGGCCGAACCGAAGGCCGAACGAGCGTTGTTAAATGAGACGGTCTCCGCAAGTCTCCTTAGAGAATTTCCGGTTTGCGTAACAAGCCGTTAACTTGCGTGACGACTCGCCGCTCCTGTGCTGCCTAGCAACCCTGATTGCTGCCAACGGAGACAGCGTTGTCAACGGAGGAAAAAAGAAAAAGAAGTTGCCTACCAGACGAAAAGAAAAGGAAGATAGAAGTTAAAAAGATGGAGCAACACGTTGCTGTTATGTTATTTTTTATTTTATAAAAAAAAAAACGCAATGAATCTTGGGATACGGTAGGCCGTGAAGGATCCATCCGCTGGACCCTTCAGAACCGTGAAATGAAGGCTGCATTTCTCGGCCGCATATGAAGGAGCCTTCGAAATGGGACAAGCCTTGACGCACTGATATGATGCAATCGGTCTTCAAATGCAGCCTTCGAAGGCTGCTACCCCTGAATTGAGACACAGCTTTAGGGTACACTCACACTAGGCAAAGTTGCCCTGTTCTGTGCCAAGGCACGATTGCCTCGCCTCCCCATCGCTGGTCTGTACTCACACTGCTCCAGACCTAGGCACCATTGCTTCTTGCCATACATCACCACTTCTATATATGCGCTCGGGTTTGGGATTTAGAGAGTATATGTAGCTATTTTCATCCGGCCAATTTTGCAGCAAACTGACCCCAATATATCACTATTTCATCTCAGCCATGATAGTGGTGACAGCCTTAGTGTATCATAGTTGTTCAGTGCAACCAGAGCCAACCCGAGGCATAAGAGAACTAAGCTTTTTTTTTTTTTATAAAATAAATAAATAAATAAAAAATATATATTTTCTTTTTTTAGTTTGTGTGTTTGATATTAACATCATATTATGCAAATGTAAGTTATCATACAAAAAAAGGAATACCATGATTTGGTTTGGATAGTTAATGGCCTAATAATTTAATCAGTAAAAATCCGAGGTAATCCGAGGTTAACTGATCACGTCACGTTCAAGTCCATGGCATTCACAGTGTGTATTGAGTTTATTTAAAAACATTTGGAAATGGGGCTTCCCTCTGTCTGTGGAAATAAAGAGAGCTGGACAACAGAGTTCTTCTGCTTTGTTCCTCTCACTGCATTTAAATGCATTCATTATATTACAGAGAAATATGTCCCGTAAAAGAAAAAGAGCCCCAAGCCCAACCCAGAGGACCCTGCATAATATTTTATTTAAAATTTATATTTTTATGGGAAATCCATGTGTCTTTCTTCAATAGCTTCTAATTTATCCGACCCAGCGTCTGCAAATTATTTGTTCACACACAATTCAATTCAATTTCACTTTAAAAAGGTAAACAAAATCTCCCGTGGGGGCATACCCCCGTGCCCCCCTACGAGGTTCAGGATCTGGCTGGCTACTATTTTCACCCAGGTGGACATTGGAGGCACTCTGGTGAAAATTTTAGCTTTTTAGTGAAATGCATGAATCTGGTGCACTTTGAGAGGCTAAATCGGAGGAGTTTTGTGTGAACAACTGATTCTTGTGTAGTAGGCCTACTTATTTTTGGAATAATTTGGAGACACTGAGTCAGATGAATAAAAGCTATTGAGGAAACACACATGATTTTCTTAATATAAAATAGAATATTATGCAAATAAAAATCCACAGATGAGGCTGAAATAGGCTATAGACTATACACAGTGCATGGGCAACTGAGGGCCTTTGTTTGCAAATGTTTTAAAATAAACTCAATAATGTCTCAATAGTGTGAATGTCGATAGTTAGCCTGCTATCGGTGTATGAATGTGTGTGTGAATGGTAACGTGGGAAAGGAAAACAGGTCTCCCTTGCAAAAGAGTCTTCGGTCTCAATGGGATTTACCTGTATAAATAAAGGTAAAAAAAAAAAAAAATTGATTAAATCATATTCTGCTACACTAGTCAGTCAGCAGCGCTATACAAGTATGCATTATTTTATGATTTGTGGCAAGCTAAGCTGAACGATTAGATGACAGACAGCTTTATTTTTTTAGCTAGTTTACTGCTGAGCTAGAGTGCTATGCTTCTCTGACCGACAGAACAGATTAAAATATTGCATGTACACCCATTAAATGCAGGTTGAACAGGTGCAGTGATGTGCGGTGAGGTCAGTGAGTGGGTATAGCACTGAGTTCTGAAAGCCAAATTGCTCTAAACCTATATATTGTTAAAACAAAAACAATAAACAACAAACAGGCATGCACGGCCTCTCTCTCTCTCTCTCTCGCACACACACACAGGGCCGATGGACTGCGGGGGAAAGCGATACAGTCTTGGGGGGGGGGGGGGGGGGGGGCCAAGGCAGAGGGGGGCCCATACAAAAAATATATATTTTTAACAAGCTCAATGTGGGGCCCCGATCTTCGAAGGCCCTGGACAATGCCATTCCAAAAAAAATTAATCATTGACTGGCTCATGATAGGCCCCTGACCCTTGCAAGGAGATCAGGGGCCTGCGCATGACTAAGGCGTGTATGCGGAAGAGTAAGCAGGAGCAAGCCGACATTGAATTGAGCTGGTGGCGAAAATAAACGCAGCGATGTTTCTATGGGGATATTTAGCTGTACAGAAATAATTGCTGGCAAAGCTAGAACAGTTTAAGACTCCACGTCACCGTGGCAACACAACCTATCTATCAGCTCAGACAGCACAGAGAAAAGTCTGATGAATACATGAGTGATGGCCCCTGCAAGTTTCAGTAAGTTTAAAGAAGTGCCACACTGTTACTGTCTTTGACATAATGAAATGCCCTTTTCCCCAGTTCAGTACTGACTGTGCCTAGAGTCCGTACTGAACTTGGGAAAAGGGCATTTAGTTATGCTGCTCCTTTTTCATGGAACCAGCTGCAACATGCGCTAAAACTTAAGGAGCTGGTTTCTCTAAACATGTTTAAGTCCTAATTGATTTGAACTTGATGATGTTGAAGCTCTTCTGTCTGTACATGCTTTGTTTGATGATGATCTGACTGTGACTCTATTTATATGTTCTCTGTTGTTTTTAAATGATTGTCTGTAACTCTGGAACTGTGCTGCTGCCTGTCTTGGCCAGGACTCTTTTGTAAAAGAGATTTTTAATCTCAATAAGACTTTCCTGGTAAAGGTTAAATAAAATAAAATAAATTTGAAATGCGTTTAGACATTTTAAGGGGAAAACACATTGTATTTATTATTTCAACTATTGAGTTATTTGTAGAACAGCATGCTAGTGTAGGCCAACAAGATTTATTTTCTGAATTTTCAATGCTGCTTTATTTTTATGTTTTAAATTGGGAAAGACATGTTCCAAAACGATCAATAACCTCTGTATTTAAAAATAAATCAAGCAAGTAGGCAAATAATAACCATTAATGAATTATAGGCTATCGCATCACAGTAGGCCTATTGTCCACAATAATCACAGCCCCCTATCCATAAAGGAACTTTAAAAAGTTGAATTTTCACTTGAAGTGCCTACACAAGTGTATGGTCTATTATTTGTATTTAGTGTGTGTGTGCATAGTATTTCACTAAAACAGTAGAAGTTTTCTTTAATTGTGTTTTGTACTGTCTGCATGTTTGCACAACATTTTTACCTGCACATAGCAAACAGAATTGCACAACTGTAAGGTCAGTGTCTGTTGTATTTTTGTGTTCAAATAAAGAGTTGTTTATTTCTAAAGTGCGCATTGGCATCTTTGAGCAAAATACCCCCAAAATGTTCACCGCCCCGCCTTGCGCCGCGCTTCCTGTGACCCTGGCCAGTGACCACCTTGACTAAGACATTTTCTGGGGGAAACACTGGTAAAAGTAATGATTTCGTCATTCATCAAATAAATGTAGTTGTCTGGCTCAGAGAGCCATGTGTAATGTAAGACCGCCTTTCAGGGGGCCCATCAGGACTTTTTGTATAGGGGCCCAGAATTTGGTGCTACGCCCCTGCACACACACGCGCACCTACACACACACACACACACACACACACACACACACACACACACACACACACACACACACACACACCGACACACACATAATATTCTGTATTATATAGTTATTACTTAGAACACACTCCCTTGTCTTAACACCCAACTAACTCACGCTACAGATCTGGACTTACAGTATATAGAAATAGAACTTTTAGACTGACAGCATACCACAATTAAATTAAAGTAATATGAATGTGAACATGTCACATATATACATATATATTTATAATGTAGGCTAGAGTTTCATCTCTTCAGTCATTGTGGCAAACAAAATACATTCGGACGCAACAAGTATCTGGTACAAATTACTGTATTGTGTAAGCTAATGGTAAAACCTTCAAAACTGTATATCCAAATGAACAGCCCAGCGATTTATGAAGCCAAGGATCATCACTCCCAAACGGGGGCTGAATAATAAAGCTACATTTTTTAAGGTAACTTAACATGAGTCTAATACTCATATAAATTTACAGTACAAATAGTGTTTGCCTGGTTTCTGTTTAGCTAGCTAACTTTGGGAAGTAGGAACGGTGGAAGCAAACCATATGAAACAGTTGTCACTGAATTAATGAAACCTTACAGGCCATATTAGGTATTCTTGAGGAAACCTCTAACATGAAGGCTAAATGAAGGCTCCCCGATAACCAAATGAATAGCATATAATATATAACTGCAGTAGGCTAATATCACAAGGATGTTAAGCTATCCAAAGCAATCAGGGAGTACAATAAGGCAGGAAATAAAAGGTTTTTAGTGTATGCCAAGGCCACACACATACACACACAGTGCTACAAGATGAATGCTTTGAGGTGTTTGGTTGTCAGCCATGGTCCTCTTCCCTTCTTGTTGTTAATGCTGCTGCTTCTGGCAGGTCTTTCAGCTGGGTTCCTTTTGCTGAGGCTTTTTATCTGCTGGGGCATTTAGTTCTGAGCTACCAAGGGAGGACAGCCGGAAACTGAAAACGCACACACACTCACCCACACACACACTCTCACACACACACACACACACACACACACACACACACACACACACACACACACACACACACACTCATGCAAACACAGTCACACACACAGGTGGAAGTGGTGCCTCCACACTATGGGTCTCTTTCTCTTTTCAAAGACCGTAAAAGGAATGAAAGGAAAGCGAAAAGAATGTGTGTGTGTGTGTGTGTGTGTGTGTGTGTGTGTGTGTGTGTGTGTGTGTGTGTGTGTGTGTGTGTGTGTGTGTGTGTGTGTGTGTGTGTGTGTGTGTGTGTGTGTGTGTGTGTGTGTGTGTGTGTGTGTGTGTGTGTGTGTGTGTGTGTGTGTGTGTGTGTGTGTGTGTGTGTGTGTGTGTGTGTGTGTGTGTGTGTGTGTGTGTGTGTGTGTGTGTGTGTGTGTGATCGTGATCGTGATCGAAAGCCAAACTTTTTTTTCGGCAAAGCCAACTCTCTTCCTCAAAACCACACATGGACATATCCTACACAGACACGCACAGCCATTTTCCTCAATTTTCTAACTAAAATTCATTATAAAATTTTGTATACCAACAAAACTATAAGTTTCCTGCAGCCTTGAAAAAAATCAATTCTGTCTCTCTTTGTTACCTAGTTTATAATCGAAGACATGAAGCAGCAGCAAACCAACAAACACAGCAACCTGCACCGCGAAGACCAGCACATCACTGTAGAGGAGCTGTGGAAGGGCTGGAAGACTTCTGAAGGTAAAGCCAGAGTCCACTGCCACTAATCCAAACACAATCTACATTCACTGTCCTGTGTTGAAGCCCCTGTCAACCCAAATCACCCAAGCATCTGAAAAGAGTTTGGCATATGTATCAGTCCAAATTAAAGTTGTTGTCATTTAAGTTTGAATAAACTTTAAAGTTTCCTTGTGTGTTTACAACCTTTCATTTCTCCATATATATAGCCTATAATGTTAGCCTTTTGTTTTTTATTTTCATTTTAAACATACACTCACTCATGCTTGAGGACTTATTTTTCCTAAGGAACCCATCTGTAATTCTGAGTAGCTTTTAATCAATTGAATAACTATGCAGCTCAATGGGCGGAGATGCTTTCACTTTTAATTATTCCCCTCCAAATGAAACGTGAACTTTGATGTAATCCTACAAGTATTGCAGGTCGTAGGTCTTCAAAAACGTGTTTCCTCCTAGAAATATCAGACGAGAAAAACATTTGACTCTAAGTCCTCTTTTTCTTTTCAAACACATCTCCGGTTTATCTCCAAACACACAGCCCCAATGTGTCACTCTCATCCTCAGTGTGCCAGTGCTTGTTATTGGCCCTGAAAAATATGCGTGGAGCTTAGTGGTTTTAAACTCGCACTTAGCTAAACACCCTAAACATCTGCTGCTTTTAAAGCTAATTTCCATTGCACCCATGAGGTATTCTGAGCGATAACAACAACTCTGTCGGTGCATCTACATGAGGTAAGCCTTCTATTCATCCTTGGGAATGGATTTTATACATTCTGCTGTACGTCCAGGTTTTCTCTTAGCAGTAGTATAGAATCAACAACTGAAACCTTTCGCGGGCTCTTCTTGAGCCCTTGCGCCAGTGTCGGGGGTCGACACCAGTTTGTAAACGCTGTCATACTGAAATACAGAGTTTTGTAGTGCTGAAAGGTAAATCAACTTTCTGTCCACTCAGTTATCAATTAACAACAAATTAAAACTTCAATCTTTTGCCCCTGTCCAGTCCACAACTGGACGTTGGAGGACACGGTGCACTGGCTGAAGGAGTCTGTGGAGCTGCCGCAGTATGAGAGGAACTTCAGAGACTTCCGGGTGACGGGGAACACCTTACCTCGGTCAGTACAGCTCACCCGCTGACAGACCTCACCCTCCCTCTGTCACTATAGGAACAGTGGTACCACACACACCATGTGTGTATCTGTGCAGCGTCATTCCTTAGCCTTTTCATTTATATGTTCTTGGGTAGTAGGGGCTATAAAGGCACCTTCAATTGTTATCAATGTTAAATGCTGCCCTCTGATGGTCATAACAGGCAAAACAGATGGGAAAATGCAGACATTAGAAAAGATTTCTCACTGCTAGACACTTTATGTTGAAGGTCAGGGGCCGTATTCACAAAACATTTTAAGGCTAAGAGTAGGTCCTAACGTGCTGATTTAGGAGTATCTCTCAAAAACAAGGGGCGTTTCACTCCTAATTTTAGGACTCCTAACTTTTTAAGATAAGTGTAATTCACAAAGCATTTTAGCGCTAAAACTAGCTCCTAAATCTATGAAAAGCTAAGAGTCCTCGAGAGGACTCCTTAGTCACTAAGAGTAAATCACAGACAACCATTTGATGGCATTTTGGAGAGATTTAATGCTAGAGAGCTTTATAAAAGGTACATTTAATAGCTGTAAGGGTTTAATGATCTTAGTAAAGCTATATTTAGAAAGTATAGACACATTTATATTTATTATATGTATATAAAAAAATATTTATTAAGTTCCTTTTCCTGCAGTTGCTTTGGGTTTATGATGCACTAAAAGTAACTGTGTCACGTTTGGGTTTAATTTGTTACTAGAGTAGGCCTATATGTGGCGCTTCGCACCATCTCCTCCGTTCCACAGGTCCGCTACTGTATAGTTGCGCGTCTCGCCTTTTTCCTTCCGCATGCACTTTACGATTCGCCGGCTGTTGTTTCTAAATTGTGAATTTCCTGGTTTGTAGGGTCTGACTATTGCTGCATAGTCCGCCGTTGAGATAAATACAGTGAGAGTGCATGGCGTGCAGCTGTTGAGGATATTTTTTCAGATTCAAATCATTGTAAAATATAAAATGAATAGGCCTATGTGGCACTATTGTAGGTTAATTGTGAATGAATGTGTGGGAAACCCTGCAGTATCTTGGTTTAATGTAAAATCAGTGTCACTTGTCATTAATTGTTTATAAAAACTCTTTACTTTAATACAGCGACACAATATGGATATCTCCCACAGTGTTTCTATCATAAATTCACTTAGCTCTCATTCTCTCTCAGCCAATCACTGTGGGCATAGAAGGTATGAACATGACATCATCCATAGCAACAGGGTCAACCCCGCCCTCTAGTCTTAGCTAAGGAGTCCCTCCCATTCCTTAGTAAAAGTTGGTCTTATCAGCTTTGTGAATAGGTTTTAAGAAATAACTTCTTACTAAGAACTTTTAATGCTCCTTAGCGCTAAGATAAAAAAAATTGTGAATACGGCCCCTGATCACTACATCATTACAGTTTGTAAATTATTCAAGTGACTCGTGACTTTTACTTTTCTGTTGTGTACTATCATAATGTGTAGTTGTTTAAAAACACACACTTTAAGTCCAGGATTCCATTATGCAAGAAAGTCAGACGTTTGTCTGCCATGATGTCAGAGGTCAATATGGTGGCGGTGAAGACTTCTTAGAAGCTCAGACAGTGAAAACATTTTAGCGAAAGCAGTAAAGATAATTGCTCAATTCTCATGGAGAGCTCGCCATTCAGCTCCCTGGTAATTTTCTCAGGATTAAGGACTTTGACTTGCTAATGGCAGCCATGAATACATTTAATGAAGGCCATTGTGACCATACATTCATAAAGAAACAGACTCTGTATTCAATGCTGATTTTTTTCTTTTTCACCATACTTCAGATTAGCGGCAAATGAGCCGTTGTTTATGTCAATGCAACTGAAGATATTAGACCAGCGGCACAAACAGAAACTTAACCTAAAGGCACTAGATGCAGTGCTTTTTGGCCCTCCTCTCCGTAAGTATGCTGCGATTTTATTTTGACGGTTGTTGTGACCGTTTTCCTGATTTTTTTGCAGCCAGAAAACCTTAATGAACTCTATTTTGTCTCCTGTTCTTCCCATCCTACTCAGGACCACAGCACAACTGGATGAAAGACTTTGTCCTGATGGTTTCCATAGTGATTGGGGTGGGGGGCTGCTGGTTTGCCTATGTGCAGAACAAATCCAGCAAGGTGCACATCTTTCAGATGATGAAGGACCTGGACAGCCTGCAACACGCCGAGCAAAGCCTGTTAGACCTGCAGAGCCGGTAAGAGACCCACACCAATCACATTGTATTTTCACATTTGCCTAAACCTTCCAGGTGGACAGACTTGATGTTCCACACTCCTCTCCCCAGGCTGGAGAAGGCTCAGGAGGAGAACCGCACTGTGGCCGTGGAGAAGCAGAACCTGGAGCAGAAGATGAGGGATGAGATCAGCGGGGCCAAGACCGAGGCTCACAGGCTGCGAGAGCTGAGAGAGGGCGCAGAGTGCGAACTGAGCCGGCTCAAATATGCAGAGGAGGAGCTAGTTCAGGTTCAGCATTTATCCTTATTCAATTATTCAAATGCACAGTGTTCCTTACTCAAAAAGGCAGTATTTGTATTTTCATAACTGCTGCTAAAACTTTTTTTTATTTCGTATTTTTAGTTTCTTCCTTAAAATATCTCCTTTTCATAAACACAGGATTTCTCCATTTTCCTTTCACCTAACAAAATACAGAACCAAGTTCCTATTGGTAATGAGTTCTCCACTTGCAGACGCAGCAGATTTTCACAGTGTTTGAGAAAAGATCTGAGGGGAATATTAAAATAGCAGTGAATGTGAAATGTAAGGCTGATGCTGTGTGTGTCTCCTGTGCAGGTGCGCAAGGCTCTGAAACGTGCAGAGAAGGAGATGCTGGTGGAGCGCTCTGTGCCTGAGGCCCTTCAGAAGTGGCTTCAGCTCACACACGAGGTGGAGGTCCAGTACTACAACGTTAAGAAACAGAGTGCTGAATTTCAGCTCAGCGTGGCTAAAGAAGAGGTAACTTCATTCATTTAGATCTGTTTGTTTAAGTGACCTAAGGCACGGTGGGATCTGTCAGCATCACATAAAGTGTTGTGGAGAGGGTTTATTTAATGTTTAGCATGCTCATTTGTTGTGTAATTGAAGTTGAGTCATTTAGAACCATTACCAAGATTTTTATTATGGGCCGATCAGCAAAGCTGCAAGGCACCTATTGTTTCTTGTGAGTATTATTATTATTATTATTATTCTGCCAGAAAATCCATGTTCCCTGTGTTTTCAAGCAGTCCTGCCCACTGTCTACTCAAGGTCATTATAGTCCAGCCATTATATAACCTGACCTCTCAAAAATTGCAACAGAAACCATTCCAACTGTTTTTGACTCATGAATATGTAATAAATAACATACTAAAAGTCTTAAGGAATCCAAGTGGTGGAAAGTTATTTTCTAAGGGTTTTCTTAACCATACCTTTATGTCAATTTTCGGATTCCTAAAGTACTGTTTTATGGTAGAGGGGATATGTGCAAAATTGTTAACCTTTTCAGAAAAGCTTGAAACTTGGTACACTTATACAGTTTGGGGCTCTGAACATTTTCAGATATTAAGCCACTGCAAAATCGAATCATGGTTGCCATGGCGACCATTTTACTTTCCGCCATAGCCTAATTATGCATTTTTCATCATAACTCCTGAACCAAACATAATACCACATAACTAGTGATGTCTAACCCTATGTTTTCATGGTCAGGGATTTCTATGATACCACATACAACATCAGAAACAGTTAAGGTTGGGCGCCCTTAGCTCAGTTGGTAGGGCGTCCCCCCCCCCCTGGCCGGGCCCAGCAGCAGATCCGGGTTCGATTCCCGCCCGCGGTCGTACTCTGCACGTCACTCCCCTCTCTGCCCCATTTCACCTCTGTCTCTCTGCACTATCAATAAAGCATAACAATGCCCAAAAAATATCTTTAAAAAAAACAAAAAAAAACAGTTAAGGCCAATAGTTAAGGGTGAATCCAATGTTTTTCCGAAAATATAAGCCCAGAATCCGAAAACATCGCTGTGACTTTACAATTGGGGCCTATGTTGCATAAACACTGTGTATCGAGTTTTAATTGTGTTCTCTAACAAAGACATAGGCTTAAATGTATGTAAAACACTATAACAATATAAAAAAAACACAAATATTTGTGAATGCTAAACTGGCACAAATTAACATAAATTGTTGCACTGATAAACATACATTTTAATATGAAAGTATTTTGGTGCACAGAAGAACTACTAATCCAAAGTGCAGCCAGAGCAGTACTAATGCAATGTGAAAGGGGTAAATCAATGCATACCATGACTATGAATTGCCCTCTGACCCCCTCTGGAGTGTGGTAACTTGAGAGAGGATATGTGAAAAGACATATTTCAATGTAGCCTTTTGTAATTGACTAATAAAAAAACTCAACTTAGTATTCAGATCGACTTTTACGTTTATTTAATAGTTGTATGAAGCATTGGAGCAAGTTTTCTCAAACATAGTCTGGTTTTCCTCATCATCTTCCTCATCATCATCTCCAACCTGAGATGATTTTGCACCCCCAGATCCTTTGCAGGTACCACATGCAACAGAGCACTCAATGCCATGCTTCTTGCATTTATGCACTTTCGGTTGTTACAGTCCGTCTTGCATGTGCATCAGATGACCCATAAGAGTATCTGTGGAGGTGTTGGTGGGACAGTTTTGATATGGACAAGCACCCCACAATCCCTATTTGTGAGGAGGAGTTTGTTTATCTATTGTTCCCTTCCATTGTTGGACGCTGACTGTGATACTTTGCTCCTGCTGATGTAGGTGGCGGACCCAGTAGCTATACTATACATGAGAAGGTTATAGAGGCCAGCTTCTCACAAAAGGGCTTAAAACGAACTGGTTTCTAATTTCATTTTCACAATTTTCACAGTTCATACTTAACATGGATCCCAGTTCCTGTGAACCTTTTGCAGCAATTATGTGTCGCTTGAAAAGTAGGTGAAGATCCACCTGCACTGCTTCACAATCGATCTTCACTGAGGATCTTTGTACTGATGGTGATCACCCGACCCCTCTTCTTGAATGTGTTCTCAGCAGTAGTTTGTCCATCCATGCTAACCAAAATGGTGTTTCTGATGGCTTTTGCCATAGAAAGGTGCGAGACACTGCACAAGCTTGGATCCAAGCAGTAATTGTGTCTTTCTAATATTTTTTTTCTACATTAGATTTGGAGAGACATAGTTAACATGGGGCAAAGAGGGGAAGACATGCAGAGAACTTAACCAGGCTGGATTTGAACCCGGGTCCTCTGCGGCATAACCCCCTGTAATTGTGTCTTTCTTGGAGATAGTTCGGAACTGTGTGCGTTGTTAACTTCAGCACAAACTGGCATGGAGTGAAACCATGTCAGATGTTGCAGCCATGTCATACCTTGCAATCTTGTGATGCCACCACTGGTTTTCATACTGTCATTAGAACCTGCTCAAGATCCATAGACATGCCAGCCCATAGGCGATCACCCCACATGGAATCCCCCTACAGATCTCTGGTTAATATCTGGATGGTGCTAATGGACCTTGCACATCCTCTGCACACAGGCCTGCCCACAGAATTGGCTGGGCCCCTGAAAACCTGTTTGTAGACTCAGGAAAATTACAGAGTAACTAGCCTGTCCTGTTTATAAGAATGTAGAAGAACTACAAAAGGTACCCAACCTTTTTTTTCATGGGGTCCAAATACTTTTCACAACCACACCCAGACACAAGTAGCAGGTAGGCCTAGATGTGTTTTCCGTGAGCAGGAACGACTCAGGAAATATAATCCAGACAAAACTGTTTAATATCAAAACCCAATCTTGTCACCATTTGGCACACAAAGGGTTTATAGGATGGATTATGGTTGAAACAGTTGCACTCCGCTGTGCTCAATCTGAAACATTTTGAACATTTCTGCTTTTCTACTGCTTTTTAAATGGCCTTAAGCGGAGCCGCAGCTCTGTGTAAACACCCGACTTTGAATAGATATTGAATAGTTTGCAATGTGGCGAGGCTATGAAAGCTGTTTGTGTTGCTTAAGATATCGGCACTAGCAACGCACGTGGACATGTTTTTTTCTTTCTCATTTCCTGTAAGCGTTGGATCTCATGACGTTTTTAAGTTAATTCAAAGAGTTCTTCATACTTGAGGATTGGTATCTGGGCTGGGCCCCTGAAGACCTCCAGTCAATGCCCCCCCCCCCCCCCCCCTTACCCATGCTTTACTCGTATCAATGTGTGTGAGTGCGCTCATCCCTCAATAAACACATACATGTATTTGTAGAAAGAATAACTATCTTATCAACCAGGGATTTGCAGGGACAGTTGAGGGAGCAAGGGCTTATTATTTTACAATAGTAGCACGTACATTTCTGACTTAGCCCAGCATACCTACCAATTTATTTTGAATACCCACTCACACAATTGTTTAACAGATCAGCAGATCTCTACAAAATAATCAGTTCACACAGAGACATTGTTCTTCTTTAGTATCCACTAAAGCAATCTAAAAGTTTTTTCACAATTTGCACGTTTTCTATGCTACTAGTTTCTGGTATAAGATACATTTACACTAATTGACTGCACCAAATATTGCACTCTTTTGTATTTCTGCACATGACAATAAATCATTTGAAATATTTTGGTGGTATTGTTGAAATAAATAACGCTTAAAAATTAACATCAACAACAAATTCTTCACACAAAAAAGAAAAAAAGGCGGTTTTCTTCATGAATAACCAAACCAACCTACCCTTCAAAACTATAAAGTTGGCCTATTTTTGGTTGCAACATTTAGGTTTAGTTCATTCTGCTCTCATCAATGCAAAATTACTGAAAACATTACTGATATCATTACAAAAAAGTTCTTAATCTTTGAACACAAATCTGTTCTTTCAGTTATTTCCAACTTCTTTGTGCCTTGTAGCTTTCTTTTCATTAAGAACTTTTTAAGGTCTATTTTTATTTTTAGAAACAATACAGAACGCAGGATCTTGGTGGTTACAATGATTAAAACAGGATGATGCTGCTTGTCAGCTTCATTGTGGTATCACTCGGCTGGTTGGTCAATTGGCCAGGTTTCTGAAAAACTGGTCAGACCTGGCTGGCCGTGTCAACCTGAAGACTTATGTCAAAGCCTTTAGAAGTTATAGTCCCCAAAGGGAAATTCTTTTTCACAAAAATTTACTTTATGGGAAGAGATAATTTAAACCTGTTTGTAGACTCAGGACGATGACAGAGTAACTAGCCTGTGCTGTTTATAAGAATGTAGAAGAACTACAAAAGGTACCCAACCTGTTTTTTCATGGGGTCCAAATACTTTTCACAACCACACCCAGACACAAGTAGCTTTTCTACTGCTTTTTAAATGGCCTTAAGCGGAGCCGCGGCTCTGTGTAAACACCCAACTTTGAATAGATATTGACATAAATATCTAAAAATCTAAAAATAAAGGTTATCTAGGTAGGTTCTTGGCTTCCAAAGACCATGGGCCCCCCAAGTGGCTGGGCCCTAGAAAGCTTTCACACTTTCTACCCCTTATGGGCGGCCCTGTCTGCACATACTGTAGATGTGAGCTGATTTTGTGTAGAGATTATGCCCTGATACTGCCATGAAAGGAAGCATTTCTGATATTGTTTCAAGGTGAAGTTCCCAATTCTCAGAAACTTGCAAAATATGTCTACCAATGGATTTTGAGATTTGAGAAGTCATCTTATTCTGAGAATCACATCAGAATGGCACGCCTTCTCTGCAGACATCGTCTATCAGCTTTGCATATATTGCAGCAACTTAATTGACACCAGAGTTTTATAAACGATCTCCAGCAGGTATCATCTGCTCATGACATCTCTTCATCATAGTATTTTGGATTTCCTTGCAGCTAATGGGGAGTTACAACAAGTGCATCAGGCAGAATCAGGCAATTAAGGACTCTTTCAATGCAAATCCAATCCTAGCATCTTCCCTGTCATAATGTGCACAACGGCTGCATAGAAAATCATTATCACTTCCTCTTCCCAGCATCAACCATAACATGCCCAATGGACCCCAACAACTAATATCAGTGTGGAAGCCCCCAAGTCACTAACCTCTGGCTCAGCTGCTTTCATAAGAAAATGCCTTCCACCAGTGGTTGATAAAATTTGATGATTGGGGTGGAATTGTGGCAGTGGGCATGTTCACATAGGAACTTACATGCGGAGTAGATGCATGTAGGGTCACTACGTCTCATATCAACCAATGGGGTAAACACAAAGGATGTTTTCCCCAGGTGATTGCCATGCTGTGCAAATTGCATCATATAGACCATGCTGGCCTTTGTGAGACAAACAGGATGGCAGTTTTCCATATGAGTTCCAGGTCTGCTGTCGGGTCATATGGTTCTGATCTCTCTCTCTAACTAATAAAGGTAACAATTACCCAAAAATAACTTGACATTGTTATCTTGAAAACGTTTAATACATTTATGGCAAGAAAGTTAAATCAAATGAATATTATGACTTCATAGTTAATCATTTATTTTCACATGCATTGTACCATATCTCTTGTTAAACAAAGTTGTCGGTTGATATGGACAGTAATGAACGATTTGTGTGGATATCAGAAAAGAATGTAGCCTATGTATAAATTTAAAAAAAATAACATTGGATTAACCCTTAACTATTGACCTTAACTGTTTCTGATGTTGTGTGGTATCATAGTAATCCCTGACCATGAAAACATAGGGTTAGACATCACTAGTTATGTGGTATTATGTTTGGTTCAGGAGTTATGATGAAAAATGCATAATTAGGCTATGGCGGAAAGTAAAATGGTCTCCATGGCAACCATGATTCAATTTTGCAATGGCTTAATATCTGAAAATGTTCAGAGCCCCAAACTGTATAAGTGTACGAAGTTTCAAGCTTTTCTGAAAAGGTTAACAATTTTGCACATATCCCCTCTACCATAAAACAGTACTTTAGGAAGCCGAAAATGTACATAAAGGTATGGTTAAGAAACCCCTTAGAAAATAACTTTCCACCACTTGGATTCCTTAAGACTTTTAGTATGTTATTAATTACATATTCATGAGTCAAAAACAGTTGAAATGGTTTCTGTTGCAATTTTTGAGAGGTCCACCCATATTTTCTCACAAAATGCCTGTACTATTAAGCCAGTTGTGTCTTCCCCCAGATAAAAGCTCCTTGGGATGCTAATGTTACAGTAAATGTGCCAAAAAGCAGACGCAGAGATCAATTGCAAACAATTGCGGTATCTCTGCCCACATATTATTTCTATCAGCCCACCCTAATCTAACTAGCTAAAACCGGCCCTTACTTCTCCTTTAAATCTTCCCTTAGTTTGGAGTTTACCCTGGGTGACCGATTTTATCTGTGTAAACATGGTATCAAAAAGTCCTTATTATCCATCACCAAATATCTCAAGTAAAAATTGTTGTAATCACTTAAAAATGTCAAGCCATTGGTTTAATTTTCAAATAGGATTTTCAAATTAATTTATTGTTTTCTTGGCTTTTATAACTATGTATAGTTCTGGCATCATCTCTAATAAATCACAATGGCCCTCATTTATCAACCTTGCGTAGACCAGAAAAATGGGTGTACGTACATTTCCACGCAAATCTCGGCATTTATCAATATGGACGTGAGCGTAGGATACGCTCAAATCCCACGCCAGCTCTCAGCTCGTGTACGCAAGTTTGTAAACAGCATGGACTCGCAGTGCAGGCTGTGCCGGGTAGCCGATGACTTTGTTGGACAATTATTAGAAAGTAATACAAATGCAGTGTTTGCTCAGACCGAAATAAAGATATTAATCACTTAAAATTGTGCAGCTTATGGTGTGCAACTGAGTAGGAGAGCTGATTCAATAGTGCGCACACCGGCCACTTAGGAGCGCTGCATGGGACTGCGTAAGGGCAGTTATCTTCGACTTGGAGCAGCTGGGGGGACAGTGAGGCACGGGGGCTGCATTCATTCAAAATGTTAGCCTAAGTATTAAATATGTAGTAGGCCTACACTGCTCTTTATGATAAAAAATACACGACACAACATTCAACTTAACATTTTATTTATTTGACACACTTTTTAGATGTTAGTTCCTCTTTTAATGTGTCATTGATCGCTTAAGCGAGCGATTTATTTCCACCGTTAACCGGCATGTTTTTCCGATCTGCTAGTGGAGCAGCTCAGCAGGACAGTGGGCGCTCTCACAGCTGATCGTTGCCGGGTCGGCTTGTGCAGCTGACGACGGCCGGGCTGACCACTCGTGCCAAGCGCATGCTGTCATACAGTAAAATGCAAAATGTTATTTTTAGTTTTTAAACCCCTTTTGAGTAGTGCTATCTAAAAGGGCCAATACATTTTAATCATTCAAATCTCTGCAGACGTGTATTTCTTTTATGGGGACCATTATCGGACAGTTGGTGTTAGTTCCTCTTCTGTGCCGTAATGCGCATATCCATGTCGTAAAACGTCTGGGCGAGGCGTCTAAACTGAGAAAATATAGGGGCGTGATACGATTGTTTTCAGCCGCCGCATTTATCAATAATGGCCTGGCGTACGGCGAGATTGGCGAGATACGACTGTTTGATAAATCCCACACGATACCTGGCGTAGGGAGGTATTTGCGCCAGAATCTGCACCAGTTTCCACGCAAGTTTGATAAATGAGGGCCAGTAAGTGAACAGAATTTATATGATTAATGGTTTCAAATGTGTTGTGATAGGAAAGCAACAGGAACCTTTTGAATTCATTTATTTATGAATAACATCCAACACATAGAATTGCCATCAAAATAATACATTTGTGTGTTTTTTCTTCTTTAAATCTTAGGCAGAAAAGATTAAAAAGAAAAGAAGTTCTGTGTTTGGAACTCTTCATGTAGCCCACAGTTCATCGCTGGATGAGGTGGACCACAAGATACTAGAAGCAAAGTAAGAAATTAATTTGTGTGTGTGTGTGTGCGCGCGCGCGTGTGTGTGTGTGTGTGTGTGTGTGTGTGTGTGTGTGTGTGTGTGTGTGTGTGTGTGTGTGTGTGTGTGTGTGTGTGTGTGTGTGTGTGTGTGTGTGTGTGTGTGTGTGTGTGTGTGTGTGTGTGTGTGTGTGTGTGTGTGTGTGTGTGTGTGTGTGTGTTCCGGAACTACAAGGAGACATGCAGCATCTGGTTTGGCTTCCTTTCAAATTTTAAAACATTCTAGTAATAATATTCGTTAAAAGTTCAAATATTTGTGATGAAAATTGATAATTAGATGTATGACTAGTGCAGAAGATAATAATCAAAAGACATCTAAGACTGTTAAACTATTGTTGAGTATTTTGTCAGAATAGTTTGAGATGAAGTTGAGATATCAATCTGGATCCTCATTCGTGTGTTTTTTACATCTATTAATGTATCATATTTCTAATTATTATCATTATGTATACATATTTTAAAATTTATTTTATTCAATTTGACAATGGCAGAGAAAGTTTTAAGATATGGATGACAGGTCTTTGTCTCTTCTCACACTTCTCTTTAACAGAGAGACTGACTGTATTTTAAGAGTGTTTACATGTATTAATGTTTCCTAATTTTTGTTATTAACATTATTTTCAGGAGCTTTTACATGTATTATTATTAGTGCTGTCAATATATCAAAAAAAATTAATTAATCTCACAATTTTCTGTAATTAGATAGTATATAAAATGGATGTAGCATCCGACTGATCTCAGTTCTTCCTACTGCATCCAGTTCTCTTGGCTTATGCGCATCGCCATCTTGTCAGAGTTTGACTCCGCCTCACTTCCTCGTTCCAAAAAAGGGCATTGGAGGGAGGGAGATACGCCCATCTAGCTGACATACTGTGACGTACACCGAATTAGCAACATTAGCAAGACCGCCAGGAGCTAGGCTAACAGCACACGCTCTACTAGTTAGCCAATCGGTAGACGAGCTCAGTCACATCATTCGCGACCTCCAGTTTGGTCCAACAAGCCCAACAGAGCTGAACAGTTTCTCAATATCACCTCCCAGCACCTGAGAGAGGGCATTAAGAAGCTCATAGCTGAAACAAATGTCTCCTGTTGACTAATTGCTGAAACAAGCTGATCTCTATGTATTTGCAATAAGGCTATATTCATTTTATTTTGGTCTTTAATACAGACTGAAAATTTTATTAATAGTTATACATGACAAGTGAGGACAAATTCAATTTATAAAACAGATGAGAACACTAATTTAATTTAATAGCCTATAAATTTGAATATAATATATAGGGGAGACCGGGGCTAGTAGGCACACTTTTTACTCTAGTGAGAATTGCTCATCACCTAAACATCTTTCAATAGTCATTTCTACATTAAATTGAAGCTTAATGTGTTGGCTTGAAATGTGTACCACTCACTTTTTCTAACTTATTGTAATAAAGAAGAAATTAATCATCAAAGACACCCTTACACATTGTGACAACCAACCCCATCAAGGGGAAATATGGTTTAAGTCTGGAGATTGACTTGGCCAATCTAAAACCTTACATTTATTGCCCATGATGAACTCCTTTGTTGTTTTTGCAGTGAGTTTTGGGTCATTATCTTGCTGCATGATGGAGGATCTTCCAATCAGTTTGGTTGCATCTTTCTGTAAGTTGCAGACAAAATATTTCTGTAGACTTCTGAGTTAATTTAGCTGTTGCCATCATGTGTTACTGTGTTGTTGTCAAGATACACCTTTACCAAAGTGATGTAAAGGCTAAAGTTTGGAGAAAGAAAGGATATGCTTATGATCCCAAACACACAAGCTCATCTGTGAAACACGGTGGCGGCAATGTCATGGCTAGGGCTTGCATGGCTTCTTCTGGGACGGGCTCATTAATCTTCATTGATGATGTAACACATGATGGCAACAGCAAAATTAACTCAGAAGTTTACAGAAACATTTTTTCTGCCAATTTAAAGAAAGATGCAACCAAACTGATTGGAAGATCCCTCATGCAGCAAGATAATGACCCAAAACACACTGCAAAAACAACAAAGGAGTTCATCAGGGGCAAGAAGTGGAAGGTTTTAGACTGGCCAAGTCAATCTGCAGACGTATACCCTATAGAGCATGCATTTTACCTACTAAAGAAGGTAACCCCCCAAAACAAACAGCAACTGAATGAGGCTGCGGTTAAAGCCTGGAAAAGCATCACAAAAGAAGAATGCAAACGTTTGGTGATGTCAATGGGTCACAGGCTTGATGCAGTTATTGAAAGTGAAGGATTTGCAACAAAATCTTAAGTTTTATTCACTTTAATTTATTTGAGTGAATAAAACAAAAGTATCTGTTCCAATACTTTTGCTCACCTAAAAATGTGGTGTTCCTTTACAAATAATGCTATCTTCTCAGTGTTGTATCAGATCCAGATGTAAATACTTGGAAATTAAAGCTGAAATGTTGATCTATTGTCTCATATTAATCTTTTGGTGTCAAACCCAAATGTTTCCAGTCTACAGAAAAAATAAAGGAATTGGCCTCAACGTTCCAATACTTTTGGAGGGGACTGTACATACTATTCAGAATTTGCAGGTAGATTAAATGAAACTCTTGGTGCACTTTTACACCACAGATGACTGTGTCTTTGGTCAGTGCATTAGAAAAGACCCAATCATCATGTCCATTTGACCTCATAATGCCTTCATAACTTCTAGGTAGACACCAAAGGTTTTATTCCAGATGTATTTAATACATTATAATTATACATAATATATAATCCAGACTCTGTCGCAGAGATGAGATTTCATGAGATTTCATTTTCAAGGAAAATCTTCTGCGTGACCACTTTATGTTGGATATCTTAAAATACCAATGCTCGCGTGACAAAACCATCTAAATCCTGATGATTCAAAGCAAAGACGGCTTCTCACTGGGTCCGACACAAGAATTTGATTGAGAAACAGAATGGCTCATGCCCCCCCCCTCCCCCCATCGCCCCCCTCTACTGTGTGTCTATAAGGAAAGCCCTGTCGGAGGTAACGGCGTGCCTTAGGGAGCGGCTGCACCGCTGGCATCAGATAGAGAAGCTGTGTGGTTTCCCCGTGGTGAATAACTCTGGGCTGCCCAGCCTGACAGCCAGCCTCTACTCTGACCACAGCTGGGTGGTGATGCCGCGGGTCTCTGTGCCCCCTTACCCCATCGCTGGGGGCGTGGACGACCTGGACGAGGACACGCCTCCCATCATGTCACAGTTCACAAGTAAGTTAGATGACAGACATCCGGTCTCATTGTATTGGCTTGAAATGTGGAGGCAGCAATTCTACAGAATGCTTGTTGTCAAATATATTTTTGTCAAAATCAGTAAATATCTCCTTACGATGTGCTACCTGTCTGTATGGTGTGTGCGCTGAAAAGAATCCAGTGTTAATACACAGCTTAGGCTCTGTAAACTAACATGTTGCTAGTTACGGTGGGCCCCCTTTGTTTACATACCCATTTACACAGCATAGGCTGTGTATTAACCCCAGCATGGCTGACACCTAAATTGATGGATTAATGATTAGTAACATGATGGTCTCCTCCTCCAGCGAGCTCCATGATCCGGCCTCCGCTGAGCCGCAGCAGCAGCATGTGTCGTTCCCGCCGCAGCCTGATGAGCTCCCCTCAGTCCTCCGTCATGTCCCCAGACCCAGACCTGCTGTCCATGGCCAGCTCCTCCTTCTCCTATCGCGCCGAGGCAGATGACCAACATATCATGTTCAGCTCGGATAGGAGGGGGTATGTAGCGGTGGCCGGGACGCCGCGGAATGGTTTTACAGTTTGGACTCAAAGGTGTTTTATCCAGACATTCACTCTTATTGATTTGAGCCCTTACTTGGAGTTTAACATTTGTTTATTGGCTGGTGGATGTGAAGGATGCATGGATTACCTCCACATTTTAAACCCTTCATGTCGTCTATTAACGTAATTCATTAGCAATGTCTTAGCTCCACTCAACTTCCTGCACTTTGTCCCCATTTGCCCGGCTTTTTGTGTCAGTGTGGGTTTCAATCTGGGCAGTGTTTGATTTTGTTCAGTTCAGTGCTGATTCTTGGATAAAAGCTCTAACTGCCTGTACATTGTGGAGTATCTGGGGGTGTGCTGGAGGTAGTGCTAAGTTAGGTTGATAATGGGGGGTGTGGCTTCTCACCTTATGACATTATATGGAGAGATACATCTGACTGGGGTTTTCAGAAAGGTGGAGTAAAAGAGAGGGGGGAGTTTTTTCTCATACTCATAGTTTTATAGACACAGCGGGGAACCATATTAATGTTGAAAAAAAAAAGTGCATTTTGCATAAAAGGTGAAGATTTCATAAATAGTTATATCCAATAAATAAACTGTGACAGACATTTTGCAGTTAAAAAGCCACCTTAGCCACATTATCAGACATTTCAAATGATAGGGAGAAAGCGTTGATGGCTCTGATTTGTTGGCAATTCTCAGTGAGTTGTGACTGTACTGTCTGCTCTCCTCTCTCAGGGAACCGTCCCAGGAGGGCAGCTCCGACACCGACTCCCTCAGCTCCTCCATGGGCCGCAAGCAGCTGAACAACCCCTGCACGCCCGGCTCGGAAACCCCGTACCGCCGGATCTCCCGGGAGGAGCTGCTGCTGTACAGAGAGAGTCCCGAGTTCCACACCGCCACCACCACTACAACCAGCAGTAGCAGCAGCAGCAGTCTCAGGGACTCCACAACTCCCCCGCTGCCCCCCACCCCCTCTGGCCCGCCCTCCACCTCTCCCTCCCCGGCCCTGGAGCACCGGCAGTTTGCACAAAGAGGCTCGCCCGACCTCACCCGCGGCGTCCTCACAGAGTCCCAGAGCACCACCTTCTCCCAGGGCAGCGCCACCTCTCCCTCAGGCGTCTACAACGGCCTGGAGAAGTCCTTCAGCATGGGCCAGCTGCCCGCCGGCATGCTGCACAACGTGGGCCGCCACCCCTCACTCACCTCCCTGGACTCGGAGGGCCGGAGCATGGGGAGGGAACACAAGCTCCTCAGCACCTCCTCCCAGGACTCCAGTGACAATGGAGAGAAAATCAAGCGCTCTTCCTCTAAAATCAAAAGCTTATTTAAGAAGAAGAAATGAAAATAAAATGAGAAAGAGAGAGAAATCAAATATAAAGAGTTGTTTTAGCCGTAATTCTACACACAAGGACATAACTGTAAGCTAAAACATTTAATTTCCTTCTTTCTTTTGTGGTCCGAGATGGAATGTAGCTCGGTCTGGGTGCCTTTATTCGCCTCAGACTGGTAGCCTTATTCTTCAATAATGCCTCTTTATTTAGTTCACTCATAGCCTCACAGGGAAAACCTGCAAAGGGTCAAGGAGCAAACAATGTCAGCGGAAGTTCGAAGGTCATGACAGCTGTCATCCAGACAGCCAAAACACACACATTTAATTTGGTTTGTTTTTTAACCAAATAGCCACAATGCATAAGGGTCTAAAGGTGCAGTCCATAAAGAAAAGTAAAAAAAAATCCTTAAACACCATTTTGACAATTCCTTCTTAAAATGTCCTGAATGCATCACCCGATGTGGATTATGGTTTGCATCTGGCGAAAGTCTTAGAGTCCTTAACTAGTTTATTTAATTCATTTCCTTTGGAGACATAAACAATCCTGCTAAAAGTATCTTGCACTACTGCTGTCCTGGTCCCGTATTCACAAAACATTTTATCTTAGCGCTAAGAGTACTCCTAAGGAGCACTAAAAGTTCTTAATTAAGTGTGATATTTTAAAACCCATTCCCAAAGCTGCTGAGACCAACTTTTACTAAGGAATGGGAGTGACTCCTAAACTAAGAAAAGAGGGCGGGGTTGACCCTGTTGCTATGGATGATGTCATGTTCATACCTTCTATGCCCACAGTGATTAGCTGAGAGAGAATGAGTCCCTAGGAGTGAATTTATAAACACTGTGGGAGATATCCATATCGTGTCGCTTAAATAAAGTAAAGGGTTAATGACAAGTGACACTGATTTAACATGAAACCTAGAATATACTTCAGGGTTTCCCACACATTTGTTCACTTTTAGCCTACAATTTAAATGTTTTAATGATTTGAGTTGGATAAAATATCCTGATTGAAGAGCTGCACCCCATGATGTCTCACTGTATTTCTCTCAACGGCGGACAATGGAACAATAGCCAGACAGCGATGAACCGGTAAATTCACCATTTAGAACAGCTGGCGAAATCGGTAAACTGCATGCAGAAGGAAAAGGTGAGACACTCGATTATACAGTAATGGACCTGTGGAACGGAGGAGATGCTGCGAAGCTTCACGTTAAATATATACTCTGACTTACCTGTAGGTTTATTTTTTAGTTAGGAAATGAAATCCAAACGTGACACAAACAGTAAACTTTCAGTGCATCGTAAACCGACAGCAACTGCAGGAAAAGGAGCTTCAACATTCTCTTTCATTTTACTGATACCAATTTTCTAAGGTCACGTCATGTGCATATAGATGAATTATTTATACACTTGTTTATTTAAAAACGATATTTAAAATATATGGATGAGAGATTATTATACAAGTTTTTATTCATTACCACTCAATGTATTGAGCCAAAGATGAACAGAAATGTGCTTAAAACATAAACACAAATGTATCTATAGGCTTCTTTCTAAATATAGCTTTACTAAGATCATTAAACCCTTACAGTTATTAAGGTACCTTTTAGAAAGCTCACTATCATTACATCTCTCTATAATGCCATCAAATGGTTGTCTGTGATTTACACTTAGTGACTTAGGGGTCCTCTTGAGGGCTCCTAGCTTTTCATAGATGTAGGAGCTAGTTTTAGCGCTAAAATGCTTTGTGAATGAAACTTATCTTATAAAAGTTAGGAGTCCTAAAATTAGGAGTGAAACGCCCCTAATTTTTAAGAGCTACTCTTAGCCTTAAAGATCTCCTATTATATTACTTTTCTGGTCTTAATTTCTTGTTAAAAACTGCTATAGAGCAACCTGACACGAATCACATCACAAAAAACCATGTAGATTTTCGGGAAACTCTTCCTCTCACCTGAGCGAGCACAGCAGTCTGCTCCACACTCGGCTTTGTGCTTCTCCGCCACCCCCCCCCCCCCCCCTCCTGCAAACCCCACTCCGTTGTGATTGGTTACCTTCCTTCCGGAACACTTTCAGCAGTGCGCGGGGAGATTTGAGAGCAGGAAGGTGGGGGCATGGCCGGAGCTTGCCTGAGCAGCATTACCATACATGGAAACATCCACTTTCGTGACGACAAGAATATCCGGAAATTCTGAACCGATTTGAACAAGTGAATTCTCGATCGGCTGCCCTAGTGTTTAGTGCTCTGTACAGCCACCCCAGATGGTCAGCAGGGAATACGTCTAAATGCATGTACGTCATTATTTGATAAGCTAGTGTGGTTAAACATGACTATAAATCATTATAACAACGTTTATAGGTCATAAAAGTCAAAAAGTATCACAGGTCCTCTTTAAGATGTTTTGTGAATACGACCCCTGGTCTTTAGTTGTTGGACTGAGCCGCTGCTAGCGGAGAACCAGTGAATACAGATGTAGAGGTGAGAGGAATGCAGAGGCAGTGGAGATGCAGCATGTGACACGAGCCAACATTATCTGATGCATCTTTAGTGTTACTACTTATGGATGTCTCAATTTATATAAATATATATATATACAGTATATACATACATACATACATACACACACACACACACACACACACATTGTTTTCACATTATTATGTTTTTGAATAGATTTATATATTGGTGGGGCTTCCTACGAACTGATCTTTACTGAAGAAAAAGTTTATTGAATATGCAGTTTTAACCCACACCTGTCCTTAGCTGTCCCTTAATACTTGATTAACTGTGTCCTGTAGTCATACCAACAGTACCATTTCATGTTTTTTGTCTTAAATGCCCCGTTCCTATTCATCATTTGGTGTCACTACCAGGTTTGGGTCAAATTGTCTGTGCAAATCATTATTTTAAGAGGCTCTTACCAGTGTCCAGGAAGTGTAAGACATATGCAGAAATGCAATTCAATTTTTTTTAAAGTAGTTTCTGTAATAAACAGCTGGCTTCACCGTCTCTGCTGTCCTGTAATGATGTGGCCTGTCAATCTGTGATTCCATGGTTTTCTAAAAAGACAAACACTAAGACAACAAAAGGAACTATTTGACCCTCACCCCCATCTACTCACACTAAGCTGGAGGCCGACCCATGCAATACGCTCCCTGGGCCCCCACACAGCACACTGATGTCAACTCTTCTCTTCCAGCTTCACACTGTGATTTCTGCCTTCTTCTCTTCATCCTGGAGCCGGCTGTCACTGCTGCAGTTTAGAGAGGGGGGGACAACGCACTGCACAAGGCTGGTATGGGTGACGCCAGTATCCGGTGGCCTCTTATTTTTAAAGAAGAAAACAATCTATATTTGGAAGGATGTGGTCATACAGCACACAATGAAGAAAATAGAACACAGAACTGCTAGACAGGGAGGAAATGAATGTTTACGAGACATTAGGATTTTCTTCTTTTCAAAACATTTTGTGTGTGAATATTTGTATACTGTAGAATAATTAATAATAAAAAATGTCATTGGAGATGTTTCATTGTCATGTTTGCAAGAGCTTGTCATGCTTAATACCCGACTTTACTGTTTTATATATATTTGGAAAAAGCCCATTTATTTTTTGATTAATTCATTAAGTTTTATATCCATCTTCTAGCTATCTTCTATCTATAAAGCAAGAAACGTCTGTCTGTCTGTGGCTCGCATATCTCTCGGATTGTTAGTCAGATCGGCCTGAGCTTCCGGATATGGCTTGCGCACGGCACAAAGGTGTGCATCCTTGATTGATTGTGAGGTTCTTTGGACCAAATATGTAGAAGTTATCATATTTATATCATGCTGGCGGCGAATACATATGCGCACTGAAGGCCACAGAAACGACGGGAATGAAGTAAGCTATATCCCAATACAGAGACGGTCTACGCGGTCTATGAAGGCTATAGCCTGTGAAGGCCGATTCGAAGGCCGAACCAGGGCCGAACGAGTGTTGTTAAACGAGACGGTCTCCGCAGGTCTCCGTTTACGAGCATTTCCGGTTTGCGTAATAAGCCGTTACCTTGCATGACGACTCACCGCTCCTTTGCTGCCTAGCAACCTTGATTGCTGCCAACGGAGACAGCCTTGTCAACGGAGGAAAAAAGAAAAAGAAGTTGCCTACCAGACGAAAAGAAAAAAAGTAAAAGAAAGGAAGATAAAAGTTAAGAAGATGGAGCAACACGTTGCTGTTTTGTTATTTTTTATTTTATTTTATGACATCTCTGAAAAAAACGCAATGAATCTTGGGATATGTTGGGCCGCGAAGGATCCATCTGTTGGAGCCTTCAAAACCGTGAAACGAAGGCTGCATTTCTCGGCCGCATATGAAGGAGCCTTGCAAATCGTTGCAAATGGAACAAGCCTTTGCGCGCCGCTATGACGCAATCAGTCTTCAAATGCAGCCTTCGTAGGCTGCAACCCCTGAATCGAGATCCAGTTGTAGGTTGCGTTCCGAAAACTATATAGTATGTAGAAAAAAGATTTAGGATGACCCGATTCTTGTGGCCAGATTTAGGATGGTTAGAAGTACCCAGATGGCCAGGGGAGGATCTAGAAAATGTTACATGGGGTGGCGAAGGGGGGGCAAGAGGTCTTGGCAGGGGGGCATGGGAGGACGGTAGCGGGAATCCCCATATATATTATATTGATCATCATTTCTGATAAAATAAGACATTTGTAGCCTATATCTTAAGCCTACATAGCTTACTCTATACAACACATTGCTACAACAGAAAACAGGCAGTCATTGAAACATGTTATTTTGAGTGACATGACATATCAT
The DNA here is from genome assembly GCF_949987685.1 of Ammodytes marinus. Taxonomy (NCBI): domain Eukaryota; kingdom Metazoa; phylum Chordata; class Actinopteri; order Uranoscopiformes; family Ammodytidae; genus Ammodytes; species Ammodytes marinus. The sequence continues at coordinate 984,552 of NC_137227.1, forward strand.
TCTAGTCTAGTTGAATTTATATGGAAGGAGAATAACAATACAGTAGTTTAGGCTGGGACTGCAGTCAGACCCTCTGCCTACCTTTCACCTGCCTGATCACTACCTGCCTCTGTCCCTCTGTCTGAATATAAAACCTCCTCTTCATCCCTCACATTTATTTCTTCTTTTCCTCCACTTATTTATTCATGCCTTTAACATGTGATAGCCTAATGTAACCTGGTTTAATTTGTGCAGCTCGTTTGCTGTGATATGTGAGCGTTTTTAGTAGGCTATGTTTGGCTATTCAAACAAAAATGATCGATCTCCTATAGCACTGTCAGTGTCACTGTAGTAACTCAATGCCTCAGAAACGGCATCTCTCTCTCTCTCTCTCTCTCTCTCTCTCTCTCGCTCTCTCTCTCTCGAAACGGCGATCCACTGTTAAATTGTATGGATCCGAACATGCAAGTTTTTTTAAATATTTTTATCAAGCCTGTAGCCTACTACAATAGGCCTACAAATTAATAAAAGGGCAATATGCTCCTACAAGTCACAAGCGAGTGATTTCCCTTTTGGCCAACGATAGTGGGTGTGCTCTTATTGATGAATTAGCTACTTTTACATTGCATTAAATTCATTACAAATTTAACTTTAAGTTAAATTGGTGTGTTTAAAATTCACAAGGGTAAACTAACTTCACCTTAAGATGCTCGGAGCAGGTCAGTTACTCTTCATGGCACAGCAGCGCGCTGACTCGCTGTGTGTGACAAACTGTGTGATCGCTGATATGCGCATATGATGCAGGGCCGTGGCTAAGTATTTGAGGGGCAGGGCATAAGATTAGATTTAAAATAATTTACTTTTGTTCAATGTATTGTTTGTTTCAATTATTTGAGTGGCTTGTTGACATAGTGGCGGTTTGTTCTTACAAGTACATTTTTGAGAATGCAAAAGTTAGGGAGGCAGCTGGGGGGGGCAAGGCTCTTCAGTGGGGGGGCCGCTGCCCCCCCTTGCTCCCCTGTAGAACCGCCCCTCCTATACTTCATGCGGCCAAGATTGTTAGTGTTGAAAACTGCATCCTATTTGGGCGATTCTGACCCACAATCCAGTGCGCACGTGAAGCGACGTCACATCGACGAAGCCTCCATATGAAAACAAACGGGGATGCGACGGATATAAAAGTAAGAGGCAAGATTAAGGCGCAATGTTATGATGAAATAAGAGAGTAAAGTATGTCCCAATAGTATGCATACTGCATCCTAACTAGATTATTTTTATCGTCGGATGTAGTATGTAGAATAGAAAAAAGAAAGAGTATGCGATTCGGAACGCAACCGTAGTCTCCGGCTAAACTCCGCCTCCCTCTGATTTGATTGGCCGCTGCGACCAAAGCATGAATTTACGAACGGGACACACACAGCAGACTGACACAGCCTGGTGTTACTTCCTCATTCAATGCACCCAACTTTCCAAACAAAACGTTCTTAAACCTTTCCACAGACATCACCAACTCCTCAAACCTGTCCGCTTTAGTGTTAAAGATCGCACGTTACGCTATTTTCACTGTTATAGAGTTAATATAGCCTATAGTTAAACACTTCCACGACAGTGACGCTAATTTCAGTTAGCGTGTCAATAGCAGTTTCCATTTAAACTAGCACGGTCTCAGCACCTGTGAATGTAAACATGATCGCTTACACAGAATGTTTTAAATGTGTTAGAAACTAACACCTAAACGAGCAAGAGACTACGTAAGATGCAAAAAATGGCCTTCATTTTGTTGGCAAAGATAAATGCTGCTGCAATTACCAATAAAAAAAAATGTGCCCATAAAGAATAGAGGATTATATGGCGCAACAAATATTAAAGAAAGAACATAAGTCACATTGATGAGCGATGTGACAGCCATTTCAAGGACTGTGTGACACTGCTTATGTGTAGGCTACATCTCTGTGTCCCACTTTGATAGACGGATTACATTTAAGCATGCACAAGATACTGCTTCCTACGGGCACTGCACTAGTACTAATAAAGCAAGTGGATAAATTTGCTTTTTTTCTTTCCAGGGGTGCACGTGGTGTAGCGGTTAGAGCGTCCACTAGAGGCTCAGGCCTCACAGCGGACCCGGGTTCGATCCGGGTCAGTTATCAACATGTCTTCCCCTCTTCGCCCAATTTCATCTCCGTCTCTCCAAATCATAAAGTAAGAAGAAAAAAACAACAGACATGATGATGTCATCGGGGTTATCTCAGCCCAGCCTTTGAATTAACGTATTTACAAACAAAACTGTAGGTGTGGCCAGTTAAGGATTAAAAAATGCTATCAAGTTTCATTGTGGGAAATGTACGATGTTGACTTGAAGTCCAGGTATATATCTCTGCAGCTACATTTAAAAAAAAATCTTTAGAAAAAAGTTTTCTGCAAGGAAATAATACTCATTTTAACAAAAAACTGTAAATATCTAAAGCTTCAACTAACTATAATTATGAAATGATTAGTCATTAAGTCTTTAAAATATATTATTTAAAACATTTGTTTTTTAAACATTTGAAAAGGGTTAGGGCATTGGAATTGTTTTGGCTGCCTGTGGACGGGTGGTAAATTCATACGACCCCTCCAATACAAGCGTCAAACAGGAATGTGTCTCCGCAAACATTTTCTGGATATCCATCAAAGGCTTATACTTATCTTTAGACCATGTTCAATTACAGTTTCTTTTTATTGCTTAAGCACGATTTTGAAAACAGGGCCCGATTTCTCAAAACACTACACACAATTAGCACACCAAACACCCAATTATCAAAACACCTCAGACCCTTTGCAAAATGAAACACTCTTTTCAAAACTATACACTATTATAAAAAACATATTTTGTCATCATATGAAACACACACTTTTCATATAACTTAATTCAGTCTGAACCAGTTACACACTGCTGTTGCTAACCTTAAACACTTTTAGTAATTCTACTTTTCAGTGATTTGAGTAATGTATAAAAAGTACACAGACACGTGCAAATATACAATAAGTTCACCAAACACTTGACAAGACCAATGCTGCAGACTGAGGAAAATATCATTTATTTCTCTCCATACACCCAAATCAGTCAATATGGAAAATCACAACAAAACATGTCTGCAGTAGTCTGCATAACACTGTTATCCCAGCAAACAATAACACACACAAAATACTGTATCCAGTACAGGTTACAAATTACAGAAATAGATAAAATAAAAGAATAAAGAAAACAGATCACTGGCCTCATTGGCAAGACAACGTTGGAAGAACCTTCTTGAATGTCTAATCCACTGATTTGTCCCCCCAGTGGTACCTTAGCAGGCTACAACACTGTACCTTAAACATTGGTACATATTTGCACCTTCTTGTCTGTACCTCTAAGAACATTCCTGTACCCCTAGTGACAATAATGTACCCATTGGAAAGGAACAGTGAAAATGTGAATTCTGCAAGTTTTCTGCATTTCACATGAGGGGAGCGGGAGCCTTGTTTGAGACAGTTATTTGTCATCATAATGACTGATAACGGGGCTGAACCATCAAAGAAAAAAAAAGAAAATGCAATGAAGAAAAGCGGAGAGTGATAGACGGGCGGGAGGGCGTTGTCAAGCAACGTGTACACAATTTCACGGGAGCGAACTACACTGCAGTGTTTACTTTGCCTCACCAGCATCATCAGATGACCGTTATTCATCTGAAATAGTAATTATTTACAACAATATAAACATATTACCTCATCGTGATCCATACAAACTACCGTCTCTCGTTAATTCGCTTTCTGTGAGGACAAGGAATCTTTCAGCTCGTGCGAGTTGTTAGTGACACCGCATCAACTCATTGCAATCAGGTGTGTGTGGCACTGACTGGCATTAGTTGATGCAGTGTCACTAACCACTCTCACGGAGCCGAAAAGAGTCCGGTGCCCTCACACTTTCAACATACGGACATGCACTTTATTGTGTCCTAATCATTTGACACTCGCACGGCCGGCACGCGCTAGAAAACAGCTTTACGACAGCTGGTGTCGTAAAAATACTACCGCTTTTGTCCAAAGGGGCCGCCAACGTACAAAGTTACTCGTAGTGGCTTTAACATTGTAGAGCTAAAACAATTATATATAAACAAATGAGGATCCATTTGTTTATATATAATATTTTAGCTCAACCTTTCAAAACGATTATTTCCTGTAAATAATGATGTTTAAAATGAGAAATAAATTAACTCAATAAAAATGTATTTGAATTGCAAAAGATAGCTATAGATTTTGCCTATCAAAACAACAGTATTAAAGGGACACTGTGTAACATTTTAAGTAATTTATTAGCTAAAATCAATATCCTCATTCATAAATATGTCCTCCTTGGTGTAAAATCACCTATCGCCAATAATCTGAATTATCACAAAAACCACATTCGGAGGTGGTTTACGTCGGTTGTGTCGCTTGTGTTCGCATTCATTTGGTAGTGGAAACACCAATGTGGTTTGTGTCCACATTAGGGACCTCCTACTCAACTGCTGCCCCCTGCATACAGAAAGCCGTGTATGCTACTGGTGTTGGTGACAAGAGTGTAGCAGACGTTAGAAAAGCCGCCCGGCAAACACACATCTTTCACCAGCCAAAGAGGCGTAATAACTTACTCGCCTAAGAGTTTTTACCTTCATACTATCTTTGACATTTCCCGCATTTGGCGAGTGTTAATGTAGAGCCCTCTAAGCAGTGTTGTGCATCGCTCCTCCTTGTCTAAATGAGACAGTAGCCAATCTCATCAACCTAGACTGGTAATTATCTTCGCATGTAATGCCTTTTGATAGCAAATGCGATTAAAACTGTGGCACTGTACAGCCCTGTATGTTTACTTGTTTGAACCCCACCGGTTAAAAACAGCAATGCAAACGGAAATTATGTACGTGTTGATTTAAATACAGCGCGGGTAAATGGAATCGGATCACAAGTAGACAGAGAAGTCACATTTGAAAATACAAGTGGGAACACACGGACTGAGAGCTGTCCACTTGTAACCAGATTCAAAAAGTCAGATGTTAATCCCAGGTGGAAACAGGGTCTAAGATTCCAGAATGCAACCAGAGCTAGAACCAGAACTACACAGTGTGAAAGCAGCACCACTAGAGTCCTCTCCTTCAGTTTTCCCATGAGCATAAACTCGTTGACAGAGTTCCCACAGTGCTGCAGTGCAACTTTTTCATATAAATTAATGTTTGTTACATTCAAGCCATTGCAAAACGAGTTGACACAAAAATGTATTAAGCCTATCAGCTCCACAAAACTCTGTCTGTAATTCTCAGTATGGCAGTGTTTACAAGCTGGTGTTCCACTGATGCAGGAGCTCAAGAAGCGCCCACAAAATATTTTCAGTTGATATTACTGATAAGAAAGAAAATTGATTGTTCATAATTTATGTAGCCCCAATAGAAGTTACACACTATAGTTTAAGTTTTAGGATGATTTTTTATCAAAATTGACAGCTTTATCAATACGATTTTCTAATTGGTTTGGGTTTTGTTATTCAACTAATGACAGAAGAACTGAACTAGTACTGAATTTGTCTCCATGATGTTTAAGTTTCCCTCAGATGGAGCAGCAGACTTTACATGGATATTTTGCAACCTAATGATGTAACCTCCCAAAGGTTTAAGAACTAGAGATGTTGATTAGTGTTACAAAAATGAAATACAAGTAGATAGATAGATAGATAGATAGATAGATAGATAGATAGATAGATAGATAGATAGATAGATAGATAGATAGATAGATAGATAGATAGATAGATAGATAGATAGATAGATAGATAGATAGATAGATAGATAGATAGATAGATAGATAGATAGATAGTAATGTGTCAACAGTGTGTGTAAAATGCGCGCAGGCTGTTAAGGCAGAAGGTTAAACCTTTCAGAGTTCACTGAAGAGCATTATTACGTTTTTGCTTACAATTTAAATGATTGTGCAGTGGAAAACGCAGAGCCGGCCCGAGGCATAAGCGAACTAAGCGGGCGCTTAGGGCCCCCGACCACCAGGGGGGCCCCCTCAAAAAAAAAAAATTTTTTTTTTTTTTTTAGTTTGTGTGTTTGATATTAACATCATATTATGCAAATGTGAGTTGTCATACAAGAAAAGGAATAAAATGTTCTGGTCTAGATAATTAATAGCCTAAAATTTGAATCAGTTCATCTGGGAGGTAATCCGAAATTATCTGATCATGTCACGTTCACATCCATGCACAGTGAGTTTAGTTTTAACAATTGGAAATGGGGCGGCCCTCAGTTGCCCATGTACTGTGTATAGTCTATAGCCTATTTCAGCCTCGTCTGTGGAAAAAAGATATAGTAGCTGGACAACAGAGTTCTGCTTAGTTCTGCATTTAAATGCATTCATTATATTACAGAGAAATATTTCCCGTAAAAGAAAAAGAGCCCCAAGCCCATCCCAGAGGACCCTGCATAATATTTTATTTTATATTAATATTTTTATGGAAAATCCATGTGTCCTTCTTCAATAGCTTCTAATTCATCTGACCCAGTGTCTCCAAATGATTTGTTCACACAACATTTCTCAGATTTAGCTTCTTAATTTTCCTCTTAAAGTGCACCAGATTCATGCATTTCACTTTAAAAAGGTTAAAAAAATCTCCCGGGGGGGCATACCCCCGGACCCCCCTAGGAGGGTCTGAATCTCGTCTGTCTAATATTTTTTCGCACATGCTGCACAGTGGAGGCACTACCGGAAAACACTGGGTGTGTGGATGATATTTAACAAAGATCTATAGTTTCAGCAGCGCTAACATTGGAGGGGGGCCCCCTAATTATATTTCGCTTAGGGCCCCCTGAAAGCTTGGGCCGGCTCTGGGAAAACGTATTAATTAGCCAACACATTTCACTGTGAGACTAAGCTGTTTATTGACCTTTAATTGTTTTTAAACAATCTTACAATTTCAGTGCCGATGTTGTGAAACTACCACGATTTACGCAATGAACTAACGTACCTTCCGTTCAATCCATATCCGTTTGGAAATCAAAACACGAAAAACGAAAAAAACTGTTTGATTTCATTTTTTAATTATTTGTTTCATTTAAAAAAATAAAAAAACTGACTGTTTTATTCAAAATATGCCTGTAAAACATGAATTGATGCAATTTCTTATTTTTTATTTTCCATCTCGCCCTTTACATACGAAAATGGGAAAGGAGACAAACAGAAAATGTAAGAAATGTGCATTTTTGAAGTTCCAAATAATAATTTATATTAATCAGCGGGTTAAACTGTGTCCCGCTGCCACAATGCCACGAGCTATGCGCGGCCATCGCCGTGATGGCTCGGACCCATAGACTGTTTTCTGACCGTGGCTATCTCCGTCTTTTAAGTAGGCTAAAGCCTCTTGTCGGTAGTGGAAACGCATGGCAGATCTAGTAGGGTAACCCTGCCGAACCGTGCCGAGCCGAACTGTGCTGCTCAGAGGAAACGAGGCATGATCTAAACAGCGACAGACATACAGCTGTTGATCCAGATCGAAACGAGACAAACCACCATGTTTAATCTTTATTGAGAGGGGAAACATATTTTGGCTGGCTGCCATCAAGAGCCTTATTTGACAAAAAGCTCAATTCAGATAGCCTATAGCCTAAAGCCTAAACGTGGACAAAATATAGCCTAGACAAGTTTCTTCTTTCCTCGACACACACACACACACACACACACACACACACACACACACACACACACACACACACACACACACACACACGCAGACGCGCGCGCGCGCGCTGGGTGATTGCCCACTTTGACTCGACAAGTGAAGTGAAGACAGAGACGACGATCGCCTCAGACGCAATTTTCACTCGTGGACCTAACCAATAAAAATAGAATGCAAAATAAAAATGCTTTCATATGCAGCTGTCAGCCCTGGGGCTTATGCATCAGCTGATCACGAGTATCAATAACATTATCAATAATGTAGGATGTGTCCTTCAGTTCCCAGTGCGATGCTGACGTCCGCACGTAATCGGTGATTAATGAATGAAGAGTAAAACAAACATTTATCATATGATTATGAGACCCAAGGCAATTGCCTACCTTTGCGCAATGGTTAAGTTCGCCTCTGGGCGGGCGCGCGCGCACACACACACGCACACGCGTGCGCACGCACTTCTTTCACTACATTGAAACATGTATTTTTCAAAATTGACATTTAGGCCATTATTCTCATATTTGATATCCTGGTCATGAATTGTGATTAAAAATGGATACAAACGTGTTTTAGTATAATATATAATGTAGATGAGAGGATGATTATTAAAAAAACAGGTCACTTTTCGTTTTTCGTGTTTTGATTTCCAAACGGATATGGATTGAACGGAAGGTACACGGATTGTTTTTACATAGATTGCCTATATTTCACTATGAGACTGGCTTGATCAATAAGAACAGCGCCCTCTAGGGTCACACATTCCATCACAACTTTGTCCCACCTCTCTGTAACTTGACGCCGGGTGGGGGTCCGCAAGAGTTAGGGGAGTTGCTCCGCTGCTGTTGCGTTGGCAGTTTATAAACTGCAAAGATGCTTCCTGCAGCGCTCACCGTGTATTTACTGACGCTGTTCAGCTTCACCGTGAGCAAAGACAAAGACTTTTACACCTTTAAAGTGGTGAACAGCAGGGGGAAATTAGTGTCCCTGGAAAAATACCGGGGCTCGGTAAGTTCTGGGTCTGTCACAGAATATGAGATGTTACTTCATAGGTAGCCTACTAAACCGCCTTCTGTGCATGTCCGACGGTTTGCATGAGGGAATGATGCATGGGAAGTTTTTTTTGTTGATAGGCTATACATTTTTAATTATAGATAGCCTTTTGGGCTTTTACTAACACAATCCTTCCGCAGATCAGTTAACTGCAGGCACTCGGGTGGCCCATCATGTTGCCCCGCTAGCCTACGTGGCAAGAGGCCTGCAGCAGAGCCCTGTGCAGCTGCAATAGAGTTTTCATTCAAACCAACAAGGTACGCATTAGTTGACCAGATTAGCCTTAATCTACTAACAAAGGACTGGTACATCGCACACTCCCTGTACTGAAGAGTGCCGAGCCATCTAGTGAGACATGCAGGAGTGTGTTCTCAATTCCAATTTGATTTGTGACGCAGATTTAAAATCAAATTGTCAAATTACAGTAAATTAGAACAGAATAAAGAAAAAAATAATTAGGCTAGCCTACTGCACAGTAGGCTAATTGTATTACTGGATAAATGTAGCCTACTCACAGCCTACTCTTATGTTGTAAAAATTAGGCTATGTTGTTCGTAATATTTTCTACCCAACATTAAAAATAGGCTACACATCTTATAGCCTACTAGTTTAAAAGGAAAATGAAACTGTTTTGGAATGGACATTTAAATAGTCCAAACCTTGTTTGGTATCCCATAATATTTCCTTTAAAATAACTCCAAAAGATTGCTCCCTAAGAAAAAGAAGAAGATGATCTCATCATTGCAGTAGCCTACCTATGTTTACTCACAGTGTTACAAGTATTTCATAGCTAGCTTACTATTCTGGTAGAAGAGGTGCAATTGTGGTTGTGAAAGGTTTGCTTTTGGATCTCCCGTGTAGCTTTTCAGGGACACAGCACACTTGCATTTGCTGCACTGTGACAGTAGATGTCAGCACTAGATAATGCGATCACCAGTCTGTAGTCCAACTGCTCTCCTCTTAAACAGGGACTATATAACATTAACCTGCACGACTAACATACTCAACTGTGTCTGACTGTGCCTTGTTATTGTACAGCTCCATGCCTGACATCTTCACTTACACTTTAAGGCCTACTTCACCGGTTTGAATATGAAGGTGTATTGAATTCTGAGATCCTATGTAGTATAAATGTGCAAAAAAAAATTAAATCGGTTCATCCTAGCCTGAGAAAAGGCAGAAAGAGTGTTTTTTAACCCTATATTTCTCCTTCTCGTGACATCACAGAAAGAGAAATATAGGGTTAAAAAAAACGTACTTTGTAAATATTACTGTGATGTCACAGTAAAAGACATCACAGTAATATTTACAAAGTAAGTTTTTGAGTATTCAGTCTCATTTTTCCTTTGATGATTATACATTACCTGTAACAGTGAACGAGACCATCAGTGCAAACCATGCTGTTTTTATATAGTTTTAATTAATGCATTTGTCCATCCTGATCCATCCTGCCAGCTCTCGTTCATTCGCTTTCAACATGGACATGGACCTAATGGCGAGACACTGGCACCGGCCGGCACTCGTTGGAAAAGAGCTTTATAACAGCTGGCTTCTTTAAAATATCTACCGCTTTTGTCCAAAGGGGCCGCTAGTTTACAAACAGTATAACATTTATTAGGGTAATTATTGTTATTATTTTGAGGATTTGCTTCCTTTAACTGTTTCACATTATTTTAGATTTAATTTTTATGGCTTTTAATTTGAACCACTTAACACTTTGTCAGTGGCAGAGCAGTTTAAAATCCTGTTTTTGCTCATCTAGAGATGTATAACCAGTGGTAGGATGAGAATTCAGTTCCTTAACTTAAGTCAAAGTACCAATAGGGCCAAGTAATATACTCTGATACACCATAGACAATAGGTAAAAGCACATGAGTGTAAGTAAAAGAGTTTGTTTAGCCTCCGTGACTATTTTATTTTATTATTAAATTGTTAATTACTGTTTTAGCTCATGGAGATGGAACTATTTTGAACTATGTTATCAAATACACAAACTTGTATATTTGTTGGTTTTTTCACATGATTTTTGTTTTTTTTGTGAAATATTGGTTCATACAGTATTTACCTCTTTAGTAATATAACGGTTATTCAACAAACAAAAAAACCCTGTTTAAGGGAAAGTCACTTGTTAAAGCTACTACCGGCTCATAGATCATATGTGAAACATGACAAGTGAGAGCCTTACATTTTCTTTTCTTTATTATACGCACAGCAAATACAGAAGAGGAGCAGCTGTTGGCAATGAAAATATTAAATCTGTGACTTTATGTGTACATATTATTATGGACACATTTAACTAAATATTTAAACTAGGTGGTTTAAATATAGATGTGGGTGTAGCCTATATATGTAGATACAGTGTGTGAACAGATGCAATAAACTGAAACATAATGGACGCCTTTGGGAAGAAACTTTCCCTGAGTCTAGTGTATTGTGACCAGATAACTGCTTTTTTTGTGAGAGTTTACAAGCCCATGAAGTTGGGGTTTATTATTTAACCAAGCTTATGTTTTATAACATAAGCGTATCACATTCTTTGTGTAAAATCTGAAACTGTAAAAGAAGCAGGAGCTGCTGGTCAAAAGTAAATGTTTTCCCTTGAGATGTTACAATTAAATAATAGTAAATGTACTTATGCCTTCCACCACTGTGTTTTATTAACTTGTCACATTGCTGCTGTGATTTAAGAGTGTGCGTCAAGTATACGGTGTGACGCCAATAAAATTTCTAAGCACACGATCAGCAAAGCACACTCGTCATTACAGCCGACCACACCCGGCGAAAACAGCCTCAAGACATGCCTTCATGACAGGCAGTAAATCACTTTCCAAATTGATATTAGTTGCTCTTAAAGGATATGATACCAATAGTAAATTGTATTTGCCTGTCAAGTCACAGATAAAATAAACACTTACAAAAGTTTAAATATTACTATATGTACACACAGACATTTTTTTATGGAGAAGTGATAACATGTAGACGTTAACCCTTAACCTACCAACATATTTAACATACATAGACTAAATCAAAAATGATTCAAATTCATTATCCATGGGATTATTGCGAATATATTGACCGAAAAAGCCACGAAAATATGAATAATAAAATAAAGCACCTGTGTTAGATATGGCGAAAAGTTTACCTAGTCTGTGAGGATGAGCGTTAAAGTCAAGAGCCCCAACACCCAACCAAGCAGAAAAATTCATATGTGAGATAAACGCAAGGTAGCACAACTGCTGTCACGACTGTGATGATTTACTGTAGTGCCTTTCTGTGGCTGCAGGTGTCCCTGGTGGTGAATGTGGCCAGTGAATGTGGCTTCACTGAGGAGCACTACAAAGACCTGCAGCAGCTCCAGCGGGACTTGGGGCCGTATCACTTCAACGTGCTGGCCTTCCCCTGCAACCAGTTCGGCCAGCAGGAGCCCGGCAGCGACAAGGAGATCGACAGCTTTGTGCGGCGGGTCTACGGAGCCTCTTTTCCTCTGTTCAGTAAAATCGCTGTTGTTGGAATAGGAACCAACAATGTGTACAAGTACCTTGTTGGTGAGTGAGATGTGGCTTTGCCAGAGTTTTTATGTTGTTAAGTTACTTTATTAGTACATTTACACAATGTACACAAGTTTTTTGCATATCTCTCACCTCTCTCAAGTTACCACACTTTGGAGGAGGTCAGAGCACAGGGTCAGCCATAGTTTGCGCCTGGGCAGAGGTTTGTTAAAGGAATATGTTTGTATTGTGTGGATTCAAAAAGATGATCACGGGAGCGTCTGATATTCCTCTTTAGTACAACAAGTTTGGAAGAAGAGAAAAAAGAGAGGTGCAAGTGTTTTGGATGTGAGAACATAGGTCGAACATTGTTTTAAAAACATTTTTTACTCCAAATTGTATTTACACAGGTAGTCTTATTGAGACACAGGGTTTCATTCTCAAGAAAGACCTGTTTTGGACAATACAACAACAATCAGTTACAGACAGACAGATTTAACAATAGTGCATACATACAATATTTAAATGAAAGTGCAGGAAAACTAAAAAATAAGAACAAGTTTCCAAGTGTGCTTTTTCCATCGCCCTTACAATGAGTTTAAAATCCCTTTGTGGAATCAAGCTGGACAGCTTCAGCTCCGGCTGCAGTGTGTTTCAGGTTGAAGGGCCTTTAACTTTCTTTTTTATTGTTTTCCCTCTCTGCAGAATCTTCAGGAAAGGAGCCTGACTGGAATTTCTGGAAGTATCTAATCGGTGTAAACGGCAAAGTGGTGGATGCTTGGGGACCAAAAGTTTCCGTCAGAGAAATCCGACCCAAAATAGCTGAAATGGTACGAAACATAATCTTAAAGAAGAAAGAGGAGCTATGACCTCCTGTCAGTGTTGTGCAGTATGAGATTTAAATGTACAGGTACATGACCCAAAGGGATGAAGTGAACACGTTTGTTGCTTGTACGATCTGACTTTGTTAGAATAATTGTTGCTTTGTGAAAGCACTGATGAAACACCACTATGTTTTTAAATTCAATGTTAAGTTTATATCAGGTGTGTGTCATCTGAAACTGCAGCTTTAAGCCAAGAGCTTCTGTTTCCCTATTTGTTTGTCACATGGATCATGTTTATTTTATATTTGATTTTGTGGAAATAAACTTTTACTGTGATGAGATCTGTACTTTTTTCTTTGTTGACTAAAAATTCTTTGACTCAAAAGTCCTACATCTACCCCTGCAGTCCAAAACTCTGATTTCTTTTTACTATGCTAAAAACTACAGCTGTCCATACCAGTTTGTACTTTGATTGCAGTATGCTACAATTGGTAGATACTTTTAAGTCATATCATTGATTTGATTTGATAATAATTATTGTCCCCCAGGGGTAATAAATAGGTTTACATAAACAACTATACAAAGCCTACAGGAGATGTAATGTTAAAACAATTGGACTGGCTAACAAGTGTTTAGGTATCTGTTTGATCTAGACCTCTTTGAAAATGTATATGTGTCAAAACTGCATGGAGAGGATGTCAAGGGTCGAACAGGATGGCCTTTGCCTTCTGAGTGGCTCTCACTTAAAGTAAATGTATCCGAGATCATCCAGGTCAAAGCCAATGGTCCTCTGGCAAGCATGATGATTTTCCCGAGCCTTTTCTTATTACCAATGCTGAGGTTGCCGAACCAACAGATCATTCCAAATGTTAGAATTGACTAAATTAAAGATATGTCCATTAATATCTTGGGTAATGGACAGAGGTCGTCCCGTACGTAAGTAGGAAGACCTCTCTTGGGTCTAAGTTACCCAAGGAGATATTAGTTACATCACTCTGTAAGATGACATACACTACATTTATTTGTTTGTAAATCACTTTTTTGGCCCAACAAATAAATTATTGTTTATACATTGCCTATCGATCTATCTATAAAGCAAGACACGTCTGTGTCTTTGGGGTGGTCTATGGCTCGCATATCGCTCTGACTTTTAGTCAGATTGGCCTGAACTTCCAGATATGGCTTGTGCACGGCACAAAGGTGTGCATCCTTGATTTTGCTATTTTTTGGATCAAATATGTAGAAGTTATCATATTCATATCATGCTGGCGGCGAATATGTGCGCATACTGAAGGCCACAGTGAGCACGGAGCATGAAGTAATCTGACTAAACCCCGCCTCCCTCTGATTTGATTGGCTGCTGCGACCAAAACTTGCATTGATGAGCAGGACAAATATGTCCCGTAAAAGAAAAAGAGCTCCAAGCCCAACCCAGAGGACCCTGCATACTATTTTATCTTAAGTTAATATTTTTGTAGAAAATCCATGTGTCTTTCTTCAATAGTTTCTAATCCACCGTCTCCAAATTATTTGTTCACACAAAATTCACAACATTTTATTTAAATTTCTATTTATTAAGTCACTACTTAAAGGTTCAGTGAGTGGAATGGTCAGTTTAGCTAACTTCCTGTCAGTGACTGCAGTTAGCAGTCCCCTCCCTCGTCCCTACGTCACATTAATGCACTGCGGTCTTCAAACAGCGAGTTATCTAGCATCATCTCAGATAAGTAAGTGTGATAAAACATGACAAAAACCATCAAAACAGACATTGGGAAGGATTTTTACCTGCTCCGCCATTGTAGGCACATACACATTAACCCATCTGTCGCTCTGTGCGTGCACCGACAGTGATACGGTTGCCGGTTTGTAGCGTTCCCTCTTGTGATTGGATATCAGTTTCGGGATCCCCGAAACGTTTATTTGCCGATTACATGCAGAGCGGGTGACTGAGAGATCGGCTTTATGAAACACGCACGTATGTGATCACTGTATGAATAAAGAGCAATTTAACACTTTTATTAACATAAATAATCGCTTACTTCACCTTTAAGTAACTACTTTTTAGAAATTTGTATTTCACTTGAATATTTCCATTTATACCTCTCCACTACATCTCAGAGGGAAATACTGCTCTTTTTGCTGCACTTCATTTGTTTGACACCAACTAGTTACTTTGCAGATTATGTTGATCAAATCTTTCCTAACTTCCCAACAGTAGGCCTATATATAAAGAAGTTAAAATCAAATACACCTTAATCATCTAAGCAGGAAAATGCAACATTAACAATTATACAGTTGGAGTTTTATAAACAAATACAGTATAACAGTGACACACTAGCTGACTATTTTTATGAAAAGTGTGTACTTTTACTTTTGAAAGTATAACTAAATTTTTCTGCTAATAGATAGATACTTTTACTCAAATGGAGCGTAGCGTTAGTTCAGGTAGGGTACGGACTACGGAGTCAAACCGGCTGTCAAACTATGCACGTCAGCTGACAGCCAGTTTCCGCTACTAGCATCCCATTGGCCATCCACTCAAGTGGCGCCTTATTTAAGCTTGTCTAGCCTGCCTACTGGTGCTGCTTACTCTGCTACCCTTTGCCACCCACCTCCAACCCACCACCTCCTTGTTTACTGTATTTGTCTATCAATGTCATTACTGTTGTTATTGACGCTTGTTCTGTTCTGAACCTTAAGGGTCCTTGCTGCAGATCTCCACACCTTTCGGAATTCAATCTGCATCTGAAATGGCATGGAAAGTTAAAACCGAGTCTTAAAAACATTCCTGATAATACTTATTCTTATTAGTTTGTGTTCCAGGAAGTCAAGACCCACCCTTTTGCTTTGTGTTGTTTCAAGATTATGATAATTGCCATTGCCACACCTTCTTTTGAATTGCCACTGCTTTCTATTTCTGAATCACTGTACTCTCTATTGTTAAGCCAAGAATGTTCCTCAGACAAAATCAACACCACCCTAGTCAACAAGTAAACCCAGTATGTCAGGTATAACAAAGACACATTCATCAAAGGAAAACGTCAAACAAAACACATTTAAACAAATAAGACAAATGTGCTATTTATTCTGATCAGGCAGAAAGTATTCATGTATCTATTTTTACATACAGCAATGTACTGCTTCCCACGTACATTCTTCCATGTGAAATTGTGCCAACAAACGTAGCTATTAAAGATTCCTTTCTGCTGTTGATTGTAAACCAGTCCCTCTTGTCATGCTACGTTCCTGATCTTTAAATAAATTAACTCAGTTAACTCCTCTTAAACAAACCACACCTAGATACTAGAAAACAAACAACTTGGGAATTTCTATTTGGATAATTCATTATTCAAGGTTGCGGCCATGACTGAAAATTGTAATTGCAATAGAGTTGCGTAGACTAGTGTGATTTCTGATTATCTCGATGTCAAATCATAGATTTATTATGTTTCTTAATGCACATTATAAACTTGACGAATTGCTTGGAAGCTACAATTCAAGACTCAAAATAAGTGATAACAAAAACTAACCCCACCACCTCTGGGTCTAGTGAATGTGCTTGTTTGGTCATAGGGCAGGATAACAAACCTCTTGACCTCTTTACCTTATGTATTATGCCATCCAGGTCATAATGTAAATTCAACCGGGCATGTTTATAAACATTGTGTGTGTGTGCACGCATGTATGTGTGCAGCAACATTGTGAGCTGGATACTATAAAACTGTATCAAACACACAAGCAAACTTTCTGTTGTTTCTCCTTCTAGGCAGAGCATAAACGATAGGCTACAGTGGGGAATAGGTAGAGGAAGGGGAGGAGTTTGGCGAACCCTGTTGTCTATATCAGTAGTTAGCCAGGATAGGAGGCTTGTAAAGGTTGATAGTGTCAACACCATCAATACATGGAACACTGGAAGTTCACATGGCTTCTCAGACCCTAACCCTGCTGCGATTTTCATGGGCTGCTATCGAAAAGTCTTTCCAGCTCCAAAGGACAACCAAATCTCATCTTCTGGCTGTACACCCTAAACCACTTCCAAAGCCAACATTTGTATCATCAGTTCGTATCATGATTTTCTGATGGCCATTTCTTGCTGCATGGGCCACATAGGGCTTGATCTGTTGTGGGACTGTAACTTGTCTCAGTCTTTGAAAGGTGAAAAGAGCAAAACACGAGAAAAGAGAACTCGCAGCTGAAATAAGGCAAGAGTGTTATGCTGTCAGACTGGTTCTCTAAAGCCCAGTTCAGACCAAAGATTCGCCTTGCAACTGCTTGCGACGAGATGGTTTTAGAATGTCGCGGGGGAGAAATCGCAGCAGTGTGAACTGCTCGTTGCAGCACGTTGCAAGCCGTTGCAAGGAGTCGCAGAAGATTCAACATGTCAAATCGCAAGGTCCAGTTTAAGAACGTCCAGGCCAGCTCGTTGCGAGCAGTTGCGTCTCGTTGCAAGCCGAATCTTTGGTCTTAACTGGACTTTAGTGCGTAACTTCACATTGAAACACAATAAACTTTAAACTTGACTCAGCAGATTTAAACATATATAAAAACACTATTGTGCTATTCAAAAATGTAATTTAGGTCTGACACTCCCAAACTGAAGGTTAGGAATCATTTTAGTTTTGGGCCCCATCATAGTGAAACTGATTCTGATACCAATCAACTTAATTAATTACAAAGCATGTGCTGTCTGAACATATTTCTGACAAATGTGAAGTGTACTGTGCAGCAGCTTTTTGAACCAGGTCACCTCATCAGACAGGATTGAGTCCTGAATTAACCTTAACATTGATCTCATCTCAAGTTCCCATGAGACACCTGTGAGATACTGCACCTTTAAAGAGAATCTGAAGGATTTAATAATATCTGTAGCCTTGACGTCATACATAGCCTATTATTAACTGCCCATAGCGAACTAATATTGCAACCTGTGATTTAATAAAGGGCTTCTGTAAAAATCAGTGTGTGTTAATGGCCAGGTAAGAGTAATTCAGTTAAAGCAAGAACAACTTCATGAATAGCACTACAGTATTTAATATTTTCTGCATCATTAACTTAATACATGTGGCAAAAAGCCTCAGCGCAATGTTACAGTTCACTCTGCTGTAATTTCACTTCTTCAATCCGTTCATGAACATAGAGATCAACAAGTTTGCTGATATGGGGCATCCAAAACCCGGTCCATCAGCACTGGCGCGTCCTCTCCCCGCTGCTTTTCTCCCTCTACATCAATGACTGCACCTCAAAGAACCCGTTCGTAAAACTCATCAAGTTCGCATATGACACCACCGTCATTGGTTTGATCCAGGATGGTGATGAGTCTGCCTACAGACAGGAGGTGGACCAGCTGGTCGAGTGATGCAGTCAGAACCACCTGGAGTTAAATAACAAGAAGACTCTAGAGATGTCAGTGGATTTTAGGAGAAGCCCCCCCCCCCACTCCCTCCCCTCACCATCCAGAACGACACAGTGTCCGCTGTGGAGTCCTTCAGGTTCCTGGGAACAACCATTTCACAGGACCTAAAATGGTGTCCCCACATTGACTCTGTCTGGAAAAAGGCCTGCAGAGAGGATCATAGGAGCTGACCTCCCCTCCATCCAGGACCTGTACCAGTCCAGGGTCAGGAAAAGGGCAGTTAAAATCTCTGCAGACCCCTCACATGCTGATCATACTCTGTTCAACCTCCTGCACTGCCTGCCAAAACCAGCCGACACAAAGACAGCTTCTTTCCACAAGCAGTCACTCTGTTGAATAAGGTCCATTAATAATTGTTGATGTAACTCATGAATATTTCTCAAACTTACTATTCAAATATTGTTACACTGCCTCTGCACTGATCTGCCTTGCACTATATTTATATTGTTATCTTGAATCTGACCGTATATGTAGATATATTTACATTTTATTTAAATCTTAATCACTAACTGACTGATATTGCACCATTTCTACCATCGCTTGAACTGTTGTTGTGTATTTGTTTAGTACATTTGTAATACTGTTTTTTTTTTTAAGATATTTTTTGCTTATAAATTGCTTATATATTTATGCTTTATTGATAGTGCAGAGAGACAGAGGTGAAATGGGGCAGAGAGGGGAGTGACATGCAGAGAACGACCGCGGGCGGGAATCGAACCCGGGTCTGCTGCTGGGCCCGGCCCGGGAGGGGGACGCCTTACCGACTGAGCTAAAGGTGCCCCCGTAATACTGTTTACTTAACAGTATTTTTAATTGTTTTTAGTGTATGTTGTACTTGGAGAGCAAATGATTGCCGAAGTCAAATTCCTGGTTTGTTTACTCAAACCTGGCCAATAAAGCTGATTCTGATTCTGATGACGAGTTCCCTCAGTGAGAATCTAAGTCTATATCGCTAAGAGAATATCATCAGGTCCATGGGATTTCCAAAGCAATAAATTTGTTATCACAACTCATACGTAAATCTGTCCAACCTCCCTCCACTCCCCGCAACCAATCCCAAAATAACATCAACTGAAAATGGCCTTGATCAACACTTAATAAACGCAATAAAGCTCACCAATGACTTTTGCTTTGTCTTTTGGAACAGTTGTTGGCTGTGTTATTGTTGTTTCTGTGCCGACATGCACACTGTTGTGCCGGGTCTGATCTCAGCCATGGTTGATTAGGGGAAATAAAATAGAGGGAGAGAATCTAGGCGCGAGAGAGGCGAAGGACGCGATGAACCAAAATATGACCAAGCGGCGTGTTAAGGGCGTTAGGAGCGATAGCCATCGCGAGGATCACTTTTGGTGTGAACCCTCCTTAAGGCAGCGGAAATTTAAATGTCTAACCAACTATGTGCATCCATCCTCAATAAATTTACGTAAGGATCGCCATCAATGCGCGTGCTTGTGCACAAGTCGGCTTCATTAGCATCTGTACTTTGGCCTGAGTACACCTCTCCCAAGTTTGCTATGGCCAAGGAAGTGTACCATGCTTGAGTATGGGTGGCCTCACACTGGTGAAACGTACTAGATATTAGGGGGCAAACACTTGGGAACGTTACAGATGGCCTACTTGCATTGCTTATAATTAAAAAATTTAAAATTCAACCTTCCCATCTTTGAAAAATCACATAAAATTGCATGTGTATTTTACAGAGCTTGAACTTTTTTCAGCACATCCAGTGAATTGTGATGCAATGTTTTCTGGCTGTGAGCTATAGTCAATTTTGAACCTCCTTCACTATTTTGTGTGTCATTCTGTTTGGCCAAAGGTCCTGGACAGTGACATGTTGGGTTGGACAAACTGTCATTAGTGCAAAGTTGAATTTGCACTCTTCAACATGAAGACTATCACGATGGATCTTGGGTTGATGGTTTTTGAAATGGAAATCATTGCTGATACTATGACTGGCTTGACAGCAGCCATGACAGCAGTCCAAGGCAAGATGCAGTGACAAGACTGATCTTGTGGCTCACTCCACTTGAAGCTGTAAATGAGGAGAAAAGGAAACAAATCATTAGTTCAACAAATTGTAATTTTGCGGGAGCAACTTTTGAAATGTTTGATCAAGTAGCACTCCATAATGCTTACATTTGCCATTGACAAGAATGGAGCTGCCTTCAATATCAAATCCGATGACATTTGAAGATGCACTGATCAAAACATTTGTAATCTGAGTGGTATTAGGAACATTTGTGCCTTCAAAGCCAGCGTTCATTTCATTGACAACCGATCCACTTCTGCATTAGGAGAAACAAAAAATAATAGAAATATCAGATCTAGGCAAATATTCTAAAATTGTGATAAGATAAGTCTTAAAATATTACCTGAATGCAGTGACTTTCAAGAACTTGAAAGAAATGAATTCCGATTGGAACAAAAGTCCCAGCTGCAGAAAGAGAACATTTTATGTTTTTTCTTTCTAATTCTATATATTTTTTCATGTAAAACTGAACTGTGTGTATATGAAATAAGTTGTGTAGTGATACAGTTATGTAGTTTGTAGTGTCTGTGCAGCATTTGTCTTGATATATTCAACATGATCTCTCTGTCATCAATCTTTTTCAGGAAATGTTTGACTTTTTTATATGTATGTACACCTGCTAGATGTACATTTTCTTGTTTAAAAAAAAAGTTTTTCTGTTCTTTCCGTAGTAGTGCAGAAAAACAAACTGAGGCCAGGAGACAGAAAGGCAGGAAGACAATAATTGATTTGCACCAAAACTGTGTTTAAAACAATACATGAGCTGTTTAACATTCATTTCCTAAGTGTAGCTCACTGTGTTTGAATTACTACATCGTTTGTTATAAAATGTATGTGCAAGTTTGACATGCCCTAATGACTATTCTCCTTAGTGCCTGGTAGTTGTGCTGATCCTGGCAGCAGCACACACAGTTAAAATTCTATTGTTTAGAATAAAGTACTTGTTAGTACTCACAAACAAGACTGTGGAACAATGGAGTATTAACTGTAAAAAAATATTATAATTTAAGTAATTTATAACTACAAGCTGCAGTTATAACAATAAAATTGCGGGGTAAAGATATGTAACAGTTTCATTTACCAGTACTGTAAAATAAACAATAAATACTGTGAAATGTATTTCACATTTCCTCAACTAATGGCAAAATGATACTCCCTTAGTTTCTTTCTCTGTACCTGCATTAAAGCAGCAGTACAAACTGGTATGTTATTGGTGCTTTATTCATTCAAAACTATGATACTGCGAATTCCCAGCAGATTTACTTTTGAGGGAGAGACTTACCTGTGTTTCTATCATTGAGGCTCGATTTTCAAAAGCTATGGATGATGAATTCAGCAAGTCACTTGTAAATGTGGCCAGAAGAGATCTGAAAGACACCCTTTGTGTGAAGATTGCTACAGCTGTAGGTGTGACAGTTCTAGGAGCTGCAGTTGTAGGTGCAGCAGTCATAGGAGTTGATGTTAGGGTAGCGGTTGTTGTTTTGGGAACAGCAGGTGTGGTGGTTGTAGGGGCAACAGTTGTTGTCATTGGGGCAGCAGTTGATGTAGGGGCAGCAGCTGTTGTTGTGGAGGCGATTGTAGTTGTAATTGGGGCAGCGGTTGTTGTTGTTGGAGCAGCAGCAGTTGTTGTGTGGAAAGCAGTTGTTGTCATTGGGGCAGCAGTTGTTGTTGTATGGGAAGCAGTTGTTGTTGTGGTGATATCAGTTGTTGTTGGGGCAACAGTTGGTGTTGTTGGGGCAGCAGTTGTTGTTGTCGGGGCAGTAGTTGTTGTTGTGGAGGCGATTGTCGTTGTTGGGGCAGTGGATGTCAACGTTGGGGCAGCAGTTGTTGTAGTTGGGGCAATGGTTGTCGTTGTTGTGGCTGCAGTTGTTGTTGTCGGGGCAGCAGTTGTTGTTGTGGAGGCGATTGTCGTTGTTGGGGCAGCAGTTGTTGTCGTTGGGGCTGCAGTTGTTGTTGTGGGGGCAGCAGTAGTTGTAGTTGGAGCTGCAGTCGTTGTTGGGGCCGCAGTAGTTGTAGTTGGTGCAATGGTTGTTGTTGTGGGGGCACCAGTTGTTGTTGTTGGGGCAGAGGTTGTTGTCATTGGGGCAGCAGTTGTTGTTGTTTGGGCAACATTTGTTGTTGTAGGGCCAGCAGTTGTTGTTGTGGAGGCGATTGTCGTTGTTGGGGCAGCAGATGTTGTCGTTGGGGCAGTATTTGATGTTGTGGCAGCGATTGTAGTTGGGGCAGCAGTTGTTGTTGTTTGGGCAACAGTTGTTGTTGTAGGGCCAGCAGTTGTTGTTGGGGTAGCGGTTGTTGTTGTGGGGGCAGGAGTTGTTGTAGTGGCAGGGGTTGTTGTTGTAGGGGCAGCAGTTGTTGTAGAGGCAGGGGTTGTTGTTGTTGGGAAACCGGTTGTAGTCGTTGGGGCAACAGTTGTTATTGTTGGGTCAGCAGTTGTTGTTGTCGGGGCAGCAGTTGTTGTTGAGGGGGTAGCGGTTGTTGTTGGAAGGGCAGCAGTTGTTGTTGTCGGGGCAGCAGTTGTTGTTGTGGAGGCGATTGTCGTTGTTGGGGCAGCAGTTGTTGTCGTTGGGGCAGTGGGTGTCGTCGTTGGGGCAGCAGTTGATGTTGTGGCAGCGATTGTAGTTGTAGTTGGGGCAGTTGGGGCAATGGTTGTCCTCGTTGTGGCTTCAGTTGTTGTCGTTAGGGCAGCAGTTGTTGTTGTTGGAGCATCGGTTGTAGTCGTTGGGGCAGCGGTTGTTGTTGTTGTGGCAGCGATTGTACTTGTAGTTGGGGCAGCGGTTGTCGTCGTTGGGGCTGCAGTTGTTGTGGTTAGGGCTGCAGTTGTTGTTGTGGGGGCTGCAGTAGTTGTAGTTGGAGCTGCAGTAGTTGTAGTTGGAGCTGCAGTCGTTGTTGGGGCCGTGGTTGTTGTAGTCGGGGCAGTGGTTGTTGTAGTTTGTGCGGTTGTAGTTGTTGGGGCAGCGGTTGTTGTTGTGGGGGCAGCGGTTGTAGTCGTTGGGGCAGCGGTTGTTGTTGTGGGGGCAGCGGTTGTTGTGCGGGCAGCAGTTGTTGTTGTTGGGACTGCAGTTGTTGTTGTGGGGGCAGCGGTGGTTGTAGTTGGGGCTGCAGTTGTTGTTGTTGGGGCAGCAGTTGTTGTTGTTGGGGCAATGGTTGTTGTTGTAAGGGCTGCAGTTGTTGTTGTCGGGGCAGCAGTTGTTGTTGTGGAGGCGATTGTCGTTGTTGGGGCAGCAGTTGTTGTCGTTGGGGCAGTGGGTGTCGTCGTTGGGGCAGCAGTTGATGTTGTGGCAGCGATTGTAGTTGTAGTTGGGGCAGTTGGGGCAATGGTTGTCCTCGTTGTGGCTTCAGTTGTTGTCGTTAGGGCAGCAGTTGTTGTTGTTGGAGCATCGGTTGTAGTCGTTGGGGCAGCGGTTGTTGTTGTTGTGGCAGCGATTGTACTTTTAGTTGGGGCAGCGGTTGTCGTCGTTGGGGCTGCAGTTGTTATGGTTAGGGCTGCAGTTGTTGTTTTGGGGGCTGCAGTAGTTGTAGTTGGAGCTGCAGTAGTTGTAGTTGGAGCTGCAGTCGTTGTTGGGGCCGTGGTTGTTGTAGTCGGGGCAGTGGTTGTTGTAGTTTGTGCAGTGGTTGTCGTTGTGGGGGGACCAGTTGTCGTTGTTGGGGCAGCGGTTGTAGTCGTTGGGGCAGCGGTTGTTGTTGTGGGGGCAGCGGTTGTTGTGCGGGCAGCAGTTGTTGTTGTTGGGACTGCAGTTGTTGTTGTGGGGGCAGCGGTGGTTGTAGTTGGGGCTGCAGTTGTTGTTGTTGGGGCAGCAGTTGTTGTTGTTGGGGCAATGGTTGTTGTTGTAAGGGCAGCAGTTGTTGTTGTTGTGGCTTCAGTTGTTGTCGTTAGGGCAGCAGTTGTTGTTGTTGGAGCATCGGTTGTAGTCGTTGGGGCAGCGGTTGTTGTTGTTGTGGCAGCGATTGTACTTGTAGTTGGGGCAGCGGTTGTCGTCGTTGGGGCTGCAGTTGTTGTGGTTAGGGCTGCAGTTGTTGTTGTGGGGGCTGCAGTAGTTGTAGTTGGAGCTGCAGTAGTTGTAGTTGGAGCTGCAGTCGTTGTTGGGGCCGTGGTTGTTGTAGTCGGGGCAGTGGTTGTTGTAGTTTGTGCAGTGGTTGTCGTTGTGGGGGGACCAGTTGTCGTTGTTGGGGCAGCGGTTGTAGTCGTTGGGGCAGCGGTTGTTGTTGTGGGGGCAGCGGTTGTTGTGCGGGCAGCAGTTGTTGTTGTTGGGACTGCAGTTGTTGTTGTGGGGGCAGCGGTGGTTGTAGTTGGGGCTGCAGTTGTTGTTGTTGGGGCAGCAGTTGTTGTTGTTGGGGCAATGGTTGTTGTTGTAAGGGCAGCAGTTGTTGTTGTCGGGGCAGCAGTTGTTGTTGTGGAGGCGATTGTCGTTGTTGGGGCAGCAGTTGTTGTCGTTGGGGCAGTGGGTGTCGTCGTTGGGGCAGCAGTTGATGTTGTGGCAGCGATTGTAGTTGTAGTTGGGGCAGTTGGGGCAATGGTTGTCCTCGTTGTGGCTTCAGTTGTTGTCGTTAGGGCAGCAGTTGTTGTTGTTGGAGCATCGGTTGTAGTCGTTGGGGCAGCGGTTGTTGTTGTTGTGGCAGCGATTGTACTTGTAGTTGGGGCAGCGGTTGTCGTCGTTGGGGCTGCAGTTGTTGTGGTTAGGGCTGCAGTTGTTGTTTTGGGGGCTGCAGTAGTTGTAGTTGGAGCTGCAGTAGTTGTAGTTGGAGCTGCAGTCGTTGTTGGGGCCGTGGTTGTTGTAGTCGGGGCAGTGGTTGTTGTAGTTTGTGCAGTGGTTGTCGTTGTGGGGGGACCAGTTGTCGTTGTTGGGGCAGCGGTTGTTGTTGGGACTGCAGTTGTTGTTGTGGGGGCAGCGGTGGTTGTAGTTGGGGCTGCAGTTGTTGTTGGAGCATCGGTTGTAGTCGTTGGGGCAGCGGTTGTTGTTGTGGGGGCAGCGGTTGTTGTGCGGGCAGCAGCTGTTGTTGTTAGGGCAGTAGTTGTTGTTGGGGCAGCAGATGTTGTAGGGGCAGCAGTTGTTGTAGAGGTAAGGGTTGTTGTTGAAGGGACAGGGGTTGTTGTTGTTGGGAAACTGGTTGTAGTCGTTGGGGCAGCAGTTTTTGTTGTTGGGAAAGCAGTTGTTGTTGTGGGGGCAGCAGCTGTTGTTGTGGAGGCGATTGTCGTTGTTGGGGCAGCAGTTGTTGTCGTTGGGGCAGTAGATGTCGTCGTTGGGGCAGCAGTTGATGTTGTGGCAGCGATTGTAGTTGTAGTTGTGGCAGCAGTTGTTGTAGTTGGGGCAATGGTTGTCGTTGTTGTGGCTGCAGTTGTTGTCGTTAGGGCAGCAGTTGTTGTTGTTAGAGCATCGGTTGTAGTCATTGGGGCAGCGGTTGTTGTTGTGGCACCAGTTGTTGTAGTTGGGGCGGCGGTTGTCGTCATTGGGGCTGCAGTTGTTGTCGTTGGGGCTGTGGTTGTTGTAGTCGAGGCAGTGGTTGTTGTAGTTGGTGCAGTGGTTGTTGTTGTGTGGGGACCGGTTGTTGTTGTTGGGGCAGCAGTTGTTGTCGTTGGGGCAGCAGTTGTTGTTTGGGCAGCAGTTGTTGTTGTTGGGGCTGCAGTTGTTGTGGGGGCAGCAGTTGTTGTTGTTTGAGCAACAGTTGTTGTTGGGGCAGCAGTTGTTGTCGTTGGGGCAGCAGTTGTTGTTGTTTGGGCAACAGTTGTTGTTGTGAGGGCAGCGGTGGTTGTAGTTGGAGCTGCAGTTGTTGTTGTTGGGGCAGAAGTTGTTGTAGTTGGAGCTACAGTTGTTGTTGTGGGGGCAATGGTTATTGTTGTCGGGGCAGTAGTTGTTGTTGTAGGGGCAGCAGTTGTTGTCGTTGGGGCAGCAGTTGATGTTGTCGCAGCGATTGTAGTTGGGGCAGCAGTTGTTGTAGTTGGGGCAGCGGTTTTCGTTGTTGGGGCTGCAGTTGTTGTCATTAGGGCTGCAGTTGTTGCTGTGGGGGCCGCAGTAGTTGTAGTTGGAGCTGCAGTTGTTGTTGTTGGGGCAGCGGTTGTTGTCGTTGGGGCAGCAGTTGTTGTTTGGGCAACAGTTGTTGTTGTTGGGGCTGCAGTTGTTGTTGGGGCAGCAGTTGTTGTTGTGGGGGCTACAGTTGTTGTTGTGGGGACAGCGGTGGTTGTAGTTGGAGCTGCAGTCGTTGTTGTTAGGGCAGAAGTTGTTGTAGCTGGAGCTGCAGTTGTTGTTTTTGGGGCAGCGGTTGTTGATGTGGGTGCAGTAGTTGTTGTTGTTGGGGAGGTGTTTGTAGTAGTGGGGACTGCGGTTGTTGTTGTGGGGGTAGGGGTTGTTGTTGTCGTCGCGGCAGTAGTTGTTGGAACAGCATTACAAAAACTTCCCTCACAACAGTGTGGTCCACTAATGGTACTTACATCCTGTGTGATATTTAGTGTACTTAAAAGAGGAGCAACTTTGCACAGGCTTTTAGATGAGCAGCCAAAGGCTGGGAATGTGTTTCTCCCAATCGTCACTGTTAATGAAAAAAAATGTTTTACTGCATTATATTCATATCAACTAGCAAATTTCCTTGAAAATGTTTGTCAATCTTAACCCAACTCAAAATATAGAGCTCTGGGAAAAAATTAACAGACAACACCATATTTTTTTGTATTGTCAACTTTACATCAAATATTGAAAATGCTATTAAAAGCAATATATTTATTCAGAATTTAACATAATTGTTGTCAGTAGTCAATAGAATGAAAGAAAAATGTTAATCTGTTAGTTCACTCATCATATGGCATGAAAAATACTGTAGTTACCACTGAGATGCAGTGGATAAGAAACATAAAGCCTAGATATTCAGGTAAAAGAAACTCAAAATGGTATATATATATCGTGCTTGACTAAAAGTATATTATTTGGCTCAAACATTTCATTTTCTACTTCCCACATGTAGTCATTTATTTGAAATACTTATGAGACCTTTTTGGAGACAATATTCTTCTACTATATAGCACAAAAGACTCACCAGTTGATTGAAGACATCTGTCCTCCTTTCCCTTACATTTTACAGTAGAGGTGCATTGAGATTTGGAACAAGTGAAACACTCTAAGTCATTTTCTTGCTGATCCTCAGGAACTGAAAAAATAGAGAACATTTTAGTTGACCAAAAGAGAATATTTAAGTACCTAAAAACAGAAGTACAACAATATTACCTATG
This sequence comes from Ammodytes marinus, assembly GCF_949987685.1. NCBI lineage: Eukaryota > Metazoa > Chordata > Actinopteri > Uranoscopiformes > Ammodytidae > Ammodytes > Ammodytes marinus. Next base: position 1,012,271 of record NC_137227.1, read on the forward strand.
TTATAATTTCTTATCTTTAATAAGCTAGATATCCATCTATACTCACAACGTAGAGTTTCTGAGTTGCAGTCATCTGTGTTGCAGCACTTAGTAGTTGAAACTGTTCTTAAAGCACCCAAGTTGGCTGAATTAATCTGAGTGCCTGTGGCTGGACACAGGGAAGGCGATGCACATGACTTCAAGATTTGGGTTGTTTGAGTTATCCCTTCAAAAGCTACAAAATTGGGGGGGTTTATTAATGTCAGAACAATTTTAGCTTTGCAGGAAATGCATTTCACTGAAAATGTGTGGATTAAATAAAGAAAAGACTACCTCGAATGGAAGCTGTTATACACATCATCTCTGAGGAACATGGAACTAGTGCTGTTGTTTTACATTTCTTGTCCTGTGGATTGATGCAAGTTTGACATTGAAGTTCTCCAGGAGTTGTTGTCGGGGTAGCGGTTGTTGATGGGGTAGCGGTTGTTGTTGTTTGGGAAGCAGTTGTTGTTGTGGGGGCTACAGTTGTTGTGGGGGCAGCGGTTGCTGTTGTAGCAGCGATTGTACTTGTAGTTTGGGCAGCGGTTGTCGTCGTTGTGGCTGCAGTTGTTGTAGTTGGAGCTGCAGTTGTTGTTGGGGCCGTGGTTGTTGATGTGGGGGGACCAGTTGTTGTTGTTGGGGCAGCGGTTGTTGTTGTATGGGCAACAGTTGTTGTTGTTGTAGGGCCAGCGGTTGTAGTTGTGGGGGCAGCGGTTGTTTTTGTGGGGGCAGTGGTTGTTGTAGTTGGTGCAGTGGTTGTTGTTGTGGGGGGACCAGTTGTTGTTGTTGGGGTAGTGGTTGTTGTCGTTGGGGCAGCAGTTGTTGTTGTTTGGGCAACAGTTGTTGATGTTGGGGCTGCAGTTGTTGTGGGGCCAGCGGTTGTTGTATGGGCAACAGTTGTTGTTGTTGTAGGGCCAGCGGTTGTAGTTGTGGGGGCAGCGGTTGTTTTTGTGGGGGCAGTGGTTGTTGTAGTTGGTGCAGTGGTTGTTGTTGTGGGGGGACCAGTTGTTGTTGTTGGGGTAGCGGTTGTTGTCGTTGGGGCAGCAGTTGTTGTTGTTTGGGCAACAGTTGTTGAAGTTGGGGCTGCAGTTGTTGTGGGGCCAGCGGTTGTTGTTGTGGCAGCAGTTGGACTTGTAGTTTGGGCAGCGGTTGTCTTCGTTTTGGCTGTAGTTGTTGTAGTTGGAGCTGCAGTTGTTGTTGGGGCCGTGGTTGTTGTTGTATGGGCAACAGTTGTTGTTGTAGGGCCAGGGGTTGTAGTTGTGGGGGCAGCAGTTGTTGGAGCATCGGTTGTAGTCGTTGGGGCAGCGGTTGTTGTTGTGAGGGCAGCGGTTGTTGTGCGGGCAGCAGTTGTTGTAGTTGGGGCTTTAGTTGTTGTTGTTGTTGGGGCAGTGTTTGTTGTAGTTGGTGTAGTGGTTGTTGTAGTTTGTGCAGTTGTTGTTGTTGTGGGGGGACCAGTTGTTGTTGTTGGGACAGTGGTTGTTGTCGTTGGGGCAGCAGTTGCTGTTGTTTGGGCAACAGTTGTTGTTGTTGTTGGGGCAGCGGTTGTTGTTGTTGTGCGGGCTGCAGTTGTTGTTGTCGGGGCAGAAGTTGTTGTAGTTGGAGCTGCAGTTGTTGTTTTTGGGGCAGCGGTTGTTGAGGTGGGTGCAGTAGTTGTTTTTGTTAGGGAGGTGTCTGTAGTAGTGGGGACAGCGGTTGTTGTTGTGGGGGCAGCAGTTGTTGTAGTTGGGGCAGGTGTTGTTGTTGCCGCGGCAGTAGTTGTTGGAACAGCATTACAAAAACTTCCCTCACAACAGTGTGGTCCACTAATGATACTTACATCATGTGGGATATTTAGTGTACTTAGAAGGGGAGCAACTTCGCACAGGCTTTTAGATGTGCATCCAAAGGCCGGAGATGTGTTCGTCCCAATCATCACTGTTTATGAAAAACAGTTTTACTGCATTATATTGATATCATTTAGCAAATTTCCTGGAAAAGGTATGTCAATCTTAATCTCACTCAAAATATAGAGCCCTGGGAAAAAACATTATTGAAAACAACAATTTTTTTTAGTATTGTCAACTTTACATCAAATAATGGAAATGCTATTAAAAGCAATATTTGTATTCATAATTTAAAATATATGTTGTCAGTAGTCAATAGAATAAAAGAAAAATGTTAACTTGTCAGTTCACTCATCATGTGGCAGGAAAAATACTGTATTTACCACTGAGATGCAGTGGATAAGAAATGTTAAGCCTTATACAAATATTCAGGTAAAATGGTAATATCATGCTTGACTTAATGTATATTTTTAGCTCAACCAATTCATTTTCTAGTTCCCACACATAGTAATTTATTTGAAATACTTAGGAGACCTATTTTGAGACAATATTCTTCTACTAGGAAGCACAAAAGACTCACCAGTTGATTGAAGACATCTGTCCTCCTCTCCCTTACATTTTACAGTAGAGGTGCATTGAGAGTTGGAACAAGTGAAACACTCTAAGTCATTTTCTGGCTGATCCTCAGGAACTGAAAAAATATAGAACATTTTAATTGACCATAAGAGAATATTTAAAGAGATCCTATTATACTACTTTTCTGGTCTTAATTTCTTGTTAAAAACTGCTATAGAGCAACCTGACACGAATCACATCACAAAAAACTATGTAGATTTTCGGGACACTCTTCCTCTTACCCTAGCCAAGCACAGCAGTCTCTCTCTACACACTGCTTTGAGCTTCTCCGCCCCTCCCCCCCCTGCTGCAAACCCCACTCCGTTGTGATTGGTTACCTTCCTTCCAGTAGCGGGAAATTTCAGGAAATTTCCAGGAAGGTGGGGGCATGCAGCCGGAGCTTGCCTGAGCGGCAGCATTACCATACATGGAAACATGACAGAAACGAACCGAGCGTGACAGAGAAAACCCGGAAATTTGAACAAGTTCGGCTCGACCGGCTGCCATAGTTTTTAGTGCTCTGCATAGCCACCCCAGACGGTCAGCAGGGAATACGTCGAAATGCATGTACGTAATTATTTGATACTCTAGTATGGTTAAACATGACTATAAATCATTATAACAACGTTTATAGGTCATAAAAGTCGAAAAGTAGCATAGGTCCTCTTTAAGTACCTAAAAACAGAAGTACAACAATAATACCTGTTATAATTTGTTATCTTTAATAAGCTAGATATCCATCTATACTCACAACGTAGAGTTTCTGAGTTGCAGTCATCTGTGTTGCAGCACTTAGTAGTTGAAACTATTCTTAAAGCACCCAAGTTGGCTGAATTAATCTGAGTGTCTGTGGCTGGACACAGGGAAGGCGATGCACAAGACTTCCAGATCTGCGTTGACTCAGTTGGCCCTTTAAAAGCTACAAAATTGGGGGAGTTTGTTAATTTCAGAACAATTTTAGCTTTGCAGTTAATGCATTTCACTGAAAATGTGTGGATTAAATAAAGAAAAGACTACCTCGAATGGAAGCTGTTATACACATCATCTCTGAGGAACATGGAACTAGTGCTGTTTTTTTACATTTCTTGTCCTGTGGATTGATGCAAGTTTGACATTGAAGTTCTCCAGGAGTTGTTGATGGGGTAGCGGTTGTTGTTGTCGGGGTAGCGGTTGTTGTTGTTTGGGCAGCAGTTGTTGTTGTGGGGGCTACAGTTGTTGTTGTTTTTGTTCTAGGGGCAGCGGTTGTTGTTGTGGGGGCAGCGGTTGTTGTTAGAGCTGCAGTTGTTCTGGGGGCAGCGGTTGTAGTCGTTGGGGAAGCAGTTGTTGTTGTTGTTGTAGTATTAGGGGCAGCAGTTGTTGTTGTGGGGGCAGCATTTGTAGTTGGTGCAGCAGTCGTCGTCGTTGGAGCAACAGTTGTTTTTATGGGGGCGGCAGTAGTTGTAGTAGGAGCTGCAGTTGTCGTTAAGTTTTGTTCAATGTCGAAACCCGTCACTTCTGAAGATGCTTTCAACAAAGTCTCCCTAATATCATCGACAGTAGGAACAGATGTGTTGTCGAACCCAGCTACCAAATCATTGTCAACTGACCCTTTTCTGCAGAAGGAGAAATACAAATTGTTTTGTTTGAAATAATATATTTAGGCCAATATTCTCAAATTTTTACATGTTAGTAAGCCTTAAAATATTACCTGAATTTCAAAACTTTCAAGAACCTGAATGAATGGTAAGTCCTTTTTAAGATAGGTCCAAGCTGCAAAAACAGAAAGCATTTTGTATTTTACATAGGAAAAACTAATTGATGGGAACCAGTACTGCTCATGAACAGCCTGGCCATCACACCAAACAACTGCAGTGTTGGAATTTTTCCTGCTACAACTCTCGATTCAACAAAAGTCTAGAAGCTTTGTAAAATATCAATCAAACAATATGATAATTGGCTTACTCCTTGGGACACATCCTCATTAGAATAAGGGGTACAAAGACAAGATATTATTCAAACTAATAAACTTCATTGTTTTTTATAAGTTTGTCAATTTAATTTGCTTATTTTCTATTTTTTTATTTGAATTTTTGTTGGCATGTTCAAGCTTTATTTTTAGTGCAGAGGGACATGGGTGACATTGGGTGTAAAGGGGAATAACATGCAGAGAACTGATCATGGGTCGGATTCGAAACCAGGTCTGCTGCGAGGACTGAGCGTCATGGAAGAGGGGCTCTAACCACTGCACCAAGAGCGCCCCCATGAACTTATTTTGACTTTGATACCTATAACACTTACCCCAAAAAGTTAGGAAGGGCCGGGGCCACTGTATAACCCTTTCTTTTAAAAACACTAAGTGTTAGAGACCACATTGCTGACATTTCGAAAGCAGAACATTTGAAAATTCCTCCCTATTCTTGTTTGCTTAATTACAGTTGCTTAACATTTCGGGGTCTCCGTGGTATCTTTTGATTCAAAACGTGTCACACAATTACAGTGGGAGACAGATGTGGGCCGCACCCTGGAAAGTACACTCACTCTTTTTCTAAGAAGACACATTTCTTTAAGGCTTTGTGGTTTGCATTGATTTATTGAAATAAGCAGGGCTTCCCTGAAAAAGTCGTTTGTGGTATATTAGTCCAAAAGCTGTAACTGAGGCCTGTTTCAGGAAGCAGGGTTGAAAAACTCTGAGTTCACCCCTTGCACTCTGAGTTGACCAACTCTGAGATGAGCAACTCTGGGTTATTGGTTTCAGAGCAGTGGATCAGCGTTGGGTCAGTCTGCTCATTCTGGGTTGAGCGTGTGCTTGCGTAAAAGCCATCGTCAATGGATTGCTGATAACACGATTCACCATGGAAACAGGAGAAACAAATGCTTGATCATCCCACTCCACTTCTCTCAACAACAAAAAAAAAACTTCTCCGCTCCTCCCACTAGTGAATCATATTAACAAATTGGCTTATGGTACAGAGAAAAATTAAGGGGAATATTATCTCATAACTCTGATCACCTGTGCAATTCAGAAAAAACGGTGCAAACATTTTTTGTCAAGAGATCAGAAAATTGATCGATCAAATGTAAAATCATCAGGAAATAATAAAAACATCCCGATGGAGATTTCTATGGAGTGTTTTTGCTTCAAACTGTACAGGGATTAGTTGTGACAGTGACACTCTTTCTTCAGTTGGAGCTGCAGCTTCAAATGACACAAACTCAGAGTTGGTCAAACCACCTAGCGAACAGGTTAAGGCGAGCAGGTTAAGACGAAGACTACCGACCGTCGCAAGAAAATGGAGTCGGGTGGGTTGGTCAGCTCCAGTCTGGGAGACGCGATCAAAAAAGTGTGGAGAACACACCGAGCCGAACTACCAACTTGCCGTAGGTTCTGCGCTTGGGCGAGATGTAATGTCTCCATAACAGCAGGCGGCGCTAATCTGTATTTTGACCCAAAAAAAATAAACCGGAAATGACGGGACAGCTCTCTAGACCAAAACACAGAGCACAGTCATTGTTGTAGTGATACGATACTGTTGTTAGCTCTCGGGCTTCTTCTTGTGGAAGAAAAAAGATGTTGCAGGCAGGAGAAATCGCTGTTTATGTGGTTTGTTTACCATCCTCACTTCCGAGCTTCACTGATTCGCTAGCCCTCCACTAATCAGATTGCTCCGGCTGAAAGACTGGCCAACGCCGAACATGTTGAATTGGCTGGAAAGAAGGCAGACGACATCTACGACGGCCGAACAAACCAAACAGATTTGTGTCCCCGCCCCCTCCAGACTGTCCGACGATGTCCGACGCCCGATTATCAGCACAATGTGTCTTTGCCTTTAGACTCACAGCGTATGTTGCCGCAGTAAAGGACTCTGCGCTGAACCTGCTTCTTGAAACGGAAAGCCCAGAGTTTCCACTTATTCAGAGCAAACATACTCTGAGTTGCCTCAACACCTGCTTCCTGGAACAGGCCTCTGGTGCCTTCATCGATGTGCAAATTACCCACACCATGTGCAGTAATACAAAGCCAAACCATCATACATGCTGACCTTTTAAATCTGAAGGATTGAAGGTCACTGGCATGCAATTTTACATTCTGCTGGCATTACATTTAGAATATACATATATTTACAAAAATCAGAAACGTTGATAGGTAAAAGACTTCATAAATACTGTGTTTATAGTGTTTTCAATTGAATATATATCAAGCTTAAATATTTTTTTTTCAAATAAAATAATAATTTAGTAGCTTAACCAACATATGTTCTTTAGTTGAGACTTACCTGTATTTCTATCAATGTTGCTCGATCTTTAAAAGCTCTGGATGACGAATTGTGAAAGTCATCCATAAATGTGGATTGATAAGAACGGAAGGACACATGTCGTAAAACGAATGCGGCCACAGTTGTCATTGGCGCTGCAGTTGTTCTAGTTGGGGCAGCAGTTGTTGTAGTTTGGGCTACAGTTGTTGGTTTTGTGGGGGCAGCAGTTGTTGTAGTTGGGGCAGTTGTTGTCATTGTTGCAGCAGTAGTTGTTGGAACAGCATTACAAAAACTTCCCTCACAACAGTGTGGTCCACTAATGATGGTACGCACATCCTGTGTGATATTTAGTGTACTTAGAAGGGGAGCAACTTCACACAGGCTTTTAGATGTGCATCCAAAGGCCGGAGATGTGTTCGTCCCAATCATCACTGTTTATGAAAAACAGTTTTACTGCATTATATTGATATCATTTAGCAAATTTCCTGGAAAAGGTATGTCAATCTTAATCTCACTCAAAATATAGAGCCCTGGGAAAAAACATTATTGAAAACAACAATTTTTTTTAGTATTGTCAACTTTACATCAAATAATGAAAATGATATTAAAAGCAATATATTTATTCAGAATTTAAAATAAATGTTGTCAGTAGTCAATAGAATAAAGGAATTTTTTTTTATCTCTTAGTTCACTCATCATGCGGTAGGAAAATTACTGTATTTACCACTGAGATACAGTGGATAAGAAATGTAAAGCCTGGAGACATTTTCCTTCAACTAGGTAGCACAAAAAACTCACCACTTGCTCGTACACATCTGTCCTCCTTTCCCTTACATTTTACCGTAGAGGTGCATTGAGAGTTTGAACAAGTGAAACACTTTAAGCCATTCTCTGGCTGAGCCTCAGGAACTGAAAAAATAGAGAACATTTTAGTTGACCAAAAGAGAACATTTTAGTAGCCTACCGAATTACCTAAACTATAATTTCTTATTTTAAATAATCTAGATCTGTACTCACAACGTAGAGTTTCTGAGTTGCAGTCATCTGTGTTGCAGCACTTAGTAGTTGAAACTGCACCTGAAGCACTAAAGTTGGCTGAATTAATCTGAGTGCCTATGGCTGGACACAGGGAAGGCGATGCACATGACTTCCAGATTTGCGTTGATTCAGTTGGCCCTTCAAAAGCTACAAAATCGGTGGAGTTTGTTAATTTCAGAACAATTTTAGCTTTGCAGGAAATGCATTTCACTGAAAATGTGTGGATTAAATAAAGAAAAGACTACCTCGAATGGAAGCTGTTATACACATCATCTCTGAGGAACATGGAACTAGTGCTGTTTCTTTACATTTCTTGTCCTGTGGATTGATGCAAGTTTGACATTGAAGTTCTCCAGGAGTTGTTGATGGGGTAGCGGTTGTTGTTGTTTGGGCAACAGTTGTTGTTGTGGGGGTAGCGGTTGTTGTTGTTTGGGCAACAGTTGTTGTTGTGGGGGCAGGGGTTGTTATGGTTAGAGCAGCGGTTGTGGTTTCTTGGTCAGCTGTTGTTGTTTGGGCAACAGTTGTTGTGGGGGCAGGGGTTGTTGTTGTTGTTGTTGTTGTTGTTGTTGTTGTTGTTGTTGTTGGGGGAACAGTTGTTGTTGTTGTTGTTGGGGGAACAGTTGTTGTTGTGGGGGCATGGGTTGTTGTTGTTGCTGGGGGAACAGTTGTTGTTGTGGGGGCAGCAGTTGTTGTTGGAGTAGTTGTTGTTTGGGCAACAGTTGTTGTTGGAGTAGTTGTTGTTGTTGGAGTAGTTGTTGTTGTAGTCGGGGCAGTAGTTGTTGTTGTGGGGGGACCAGTTGTTGTTGTTGGGGTAGTGTTTGTAGTTGCTGGGGCAGCAGTTGTTGTTGTTGGGGCAGCGGTTGTTGTTGTTTGGGCAACAGTTGTTGTCGTAGGGCCAGCGGTTGTTGTTGTGGGGGCAGCGGTTGTTGTAGACGGGGCAGTGGTTGTTGTTGTGGGGTGACCAGTTGTTGTTGTGGGGGCAGCAGTTGTTGTTGTCGGGGCAGAAGTTGTTGTTGTCGGGGCAGAAGTTGTTGTTGTCGGGGCAGAAGTTGTTGTTGTCGGGGCTACAGTTGTTGTTTTATGGGCTGCGGTTGTTGCTGTGGGGGCAGCGGTTGTTGTTGGGGCAGTAGTTGTTGGAACAGCATTACAAAAACTTCCCTCACAACAGTGTGGTCCACTAATGATGGTACGCACATCCTGTGTGATATTTAGTGTACTTAGAAGGGGAGCAACTTCGCACAGGCTTTTAGATGTGCAGCCAAAGGCCGGAGATGTGTTCGTCCCAATCATCACTGTTTATGAAAAACAGTTTTACTGCATTATATTGATATCATTTAGCAAATTTCCTGGAAAAGGTATGTCAATCTTAATCTCACTCAAAATATAGAGCCCTGGGAAAAAACATTATTGAAAACAACAAATGTTTTTGTATTGCCAACTTTACATCAAATAATGAAAATGATATTAAAAGCAATATATTTATTCAGAATTTAAAATAAATGTTGTCAGTAGTCAATAGAATAAAGGAAAAAAAATTATCTCTTAGTTCACTCATCATGCGGTAGGAAAATTACTGTATTTACCACTGAGATACAGTGGATAAGAAATGTAAAGCCTGGAGACATTTTCCTTCAACTAGGTAGCACAAAAAACTCACCACTTGCTTGTACACATCTGTCCTCCTTTCCCTTACATTTTACCGTAGAGGTGCATTGAGAGTTTGAACAAGTGAAACACTTTAAGCCATTCTCTGGCTGAGCCTCAGGAACTGAAAAAATAGAGAACATTTTAGTTGACCAAAAGAGAACATTTAAGTAGCCTACCGAAAAACAGCTGTAGAACACTATTACCTAAACTATAATTTCTTATTTTAAATAATCTAGATCTGTACTCACAACGTAGAGTTTCTGAGTTGCAGTCATCTGTGTTGCAGCACTTAGTAGTTGAAACTGCACCTGAAGCACTAAAGTTGGCTGAATTAATCTGAGTGCCTATGGCTGGACACAGGGAAGGCGATGCACATGACTTCCAGATTTGCGTTGATTCAGTTGGCCCTTCAAAAGCTACAAAATCGGTGGAGTTTGTTAATTTCAGAACAATTTTAGCTTTGCAGGAAATGCATTTCACTGAAAATGTGTGGATTAAATAAAGAAAAGACTACCTCGAATGGAAGCTGTTATACACATCATCTCTGAGGAACATGAAACTAGTGCTGTTTCTTTACATTTCTTGTCCTGTGGATTGATGCAAGTTTGACATTGAAGTTCTCCAGGAGTTGTTGATGGGGTAGCGGTTGTTGTTGTTTGGGCAACAGTTGTTGTTGTGGGGGCAGGGGTTGTTGTTGTTTGGGCAACAGTTGTTGTTGTGGGGGTAGCGGTTGTTGTTGTTTGGGCAACAGTTGTTGTTGTGGGGGCAGGGGTTGTTATGGTTAGAGCAGCGGTTGTGGTTTCTTGGTCAGCTGTTGTTGTTTGGGCAACAGTTGTTGTGGGGGCAGGGGTTGTTGTTGTTGTTGTTGTTGTTGTTGGAACAGTTGTTGTTGTGGGGGCATGGGTTGTTGTTGTTGCTGGGGGAACAGTTGTTGTTGTGGGGGCAGCAGTTGTTGTTGGAGTAGTTGTTGTTGTTTGGGCAACAGTTGTTGTTGGAGTAGTTGTTGTTGTTGTTGGAGTAGTTGTTGTTGTAGTCGGGGCAGTAGTTGTTGTTGTGGGGGGACCAGTTGTTGTTGTTGGGGTAGTGTTTGTAGTTGCTGGGGCAGCAGTTGTTGTTGTTGGGGCAGCGGTTGTTGTTGTTTGGGCAACAGTTGTTGTCGTAGGGCCAGCGGTTGTTGTTGTGAGGGCAGCAGTTGTTGTAGACGGGGCAGTGGTTGTTGTTGTGGGGGGACCAGTTGTTGTTGTTGGGGCAGCGGTTGTTGTTGTTGGAGCATCGGTTGTAGTTTTTCGGGCAGCGGTTGTTGTGGGGGCAGCAGTTGTTGTTGTCGGGGCAGAAGTTGTTGTTGTCGGGGCTACAGTTGTTGTTTTATGGGCTGCGGTTGTTGCTGTGGGGGCAGCGGTTGTTGTTGGGGCAGTAGTTGTTGGAACAGCATTACAAAAACTTCCCTCACAACAGTGTGGTCCACTAATGATGGTACGCACATCCTGTGTGATATTTAGTGTACTTAGAAGGGGAGCAACTTCGCACAGGCTTTTAGATGTGCAGCCAAAGGCCGGAGATGTGTTCGTCCCAATCATCACTGTTTATGAAAAACAGTTTTACTGCATTATATTGATATCATTTAGCAAATTTTCCTGGAAAAGGTATGTCAATCTTAATCTCACTCAAAATATAGAGCCCTGGGAAAAAACATTATTGAAAACAACAAATGTTTTTGTATTGTCAACTTCACATCAAATAATGAAAATGATATTAAAAGCAATATATTTATTCAGAATTTAAAATAAATGTTGTCAGTAGTCAATAGAATAAAGGAAAAAAAATTATCTCTTAGTTCACTCATCATGCGGTAGGAACATTACTGTATTTACCACTGAGATACAGTGGATAAGAAATGTAAAGCCTGGAGACATTTTCCTTCAACTAGGTAGCACAAAAAACTCACCACTTGCTCGTACACATCTGTCCTCCTTTCCCTTACATTTTACCGTAGAGGTGCATTGAGAGTTTGAACAAGTGAAACACTTTAAGCCATTCTCTGGCTGAGCCTCAGGAACTGAAAAAATAGAGAACATTTTAGTTGACCAAAAGAGAACATTTAAGTAGCCTACCGAAAAACAGCTGTAGAACACTATTACCTAAACTATAATTTCTTATTTTAAATAATCTAGATCTGTACTCACAACGTAGAGTTTCTGAGTTGCAGTCATCTGTGTTGCAGCACTTAGTAGTTGAAACTGCACCTGAAGCACTAAAGTTGGCTGAATTATTCTGAGTGCCTGTGGCTGGACACAGGGAAGGCGATGCACATGACTTCCAGATTTGCGTTGACTCAGTTGGCCCTTCAAAAGCTACAAAATCGGTGGAGTTTGTTAATTTCAGAACAATTTTAGCTTTGCAGTTAATGCATTTCACTGAAAATGTGTGGATTAAATAAAGAAAAGACTACCTCGAATGGAAGCTGTTATACACATCATCTCTGAGGAACATGGAACTAGTGCTGTTTCTTTACATTTCTTGTCCTGTGGATTGATGCAAGTTTGACATTGAAGTTCTCCAGGAGTTGTTGATGGGGTAGCGGTTGTTGTTGTTTGGGCAACAGTTGTTGTTGTGGGGGCAGGGGTTGTTGTTGTTGGGGGAACAGTTGTTGTTGTGGGGGCAGGGGATGTTATGGTTGGAGCAGTGGTTGTGGTTTCTTGGTCAGCTGTTGTTGTTTGGGCAACAGTTGTTGTGGGGGCAGGGGTTGTTGTTGTTGTTGTTTGGGCAACAGTTGTTGTGGGGGCAGGGGTTGTTGTTGTTGTTGTTGGGGGAACAGTTGTTGTTGTGGGGGCAGGGGTTGTTGTTGTTGTTGTTGTTTGGGCAACAGTTGTTGTGGGGGCAGGGGTTGTTGTTGTTGTTGTTGTTGTTGGGGGAACAGTTGTTGTTGTGGGGGCAGGGGTTGTTGTTGTTGTTTGGGCAACAGTTGTTGTTGGAGCAGTTGTTGTTGTTTGGGCAACAGTTGTTGTTGTTGGGGCAGTAGTTGTTGTTGTGGGGGGACTAGTTGTTGTTGTTGGGGTAGTGTTTGTAGTTGCTGGGGCAGCAGTTGTTGTCGTTTGGGCAACAGTTGTTGTTGGGGCAGCGGTTGTTGTTGTTTGGGCAACAGTTGTTGTCGTAGGGCCAGCGGTTGTTGTTGTGGGGGCAGCGGTTGTTGTAGACGGGGCAGTGGTTGTTGTTGTGGGGTGACCAGTTGTTGTTGTTGGGGCAGCGGTTGTTGTTGTTGGAGCATCGGTTGTAGTTTTTCGGGCAGTTGTTGTTGTCGGGGCAGAAGTTGTTGTTGTCGGGGCTACAGTTGTTGTTTTATGGGCTGCGGTTGTTGCTGTGGGGGCAGCGGTTGTTGTTGGGGCAGTAGTTGTTGGAACAGCATTACAAAAACTTCCCTCACAACAGTGTGGTCCACTAATGATGGTACGCACATCCTGTGTGATATTTAGTGTACTTAGAAGGGGAGCAACTTCGCACAGGCTTTTAGATGTGCAGCCAAAGGCCGGAGATGTGTTCGTCCCAATCATCACTGTTTATGAAAAACAGTTTTACTGCATTATATTGATATCATTTAGCAAATTTCCTGGAAAAGGTATGTCAATCTTAATCTCACTCAAAATATAGAGCCCTGGGAAAAAACATTATTGAAAACAACAAATGTTTTTGTATTGCCAACTTTACATCAAATAATGAAAATGATATTAAAAGCAATATATTTATTCAGAATTTAAAATAAATGTTGTCAGTAGTCAATAGAATAAAGGAAAAAAAATTATCTCTTAGTTCACTCATCATGCGGTAGGAACATTACTGTATTTACCACTGAGATACAGTGGATAAGAAATGTAAAGCCTGGAGACATTTTCCTTCAACTAGGTAGCACAAAAAACTCACCACTTGCTCGTACACATCTGTCCTCCTTTCCCTTACATTTTACCGTAGAGGTGCATTGAGAGTTTGAACAAGTGAAACACTTTAAGCCATTCTCTGGCTGAGCCTCAGGAACTGAAAAAATAGAGAACATTTTAGTTGACCAAAAGAGAACATTTAAGTAGCCTACCTAAAAACAGCTGTAGAACACTATTACCTAAACTATAATTTCTTATTTTAAATAATCTAGATCTGTACTCACAACGTAGAGTTTCTGAGTTGCAGTCGTCTGTGTTGCAGCACTTAGTAGTTGAAACTGCACCTGAAGCACTAAAGTTGGCTGAATTAATCTGAGTGCCTATGGCTGGACACAGGGAAGGCGATGCACATGACTTCCAGATTTGCGTTGATTCAGTTGGCCCTTCAAAAGCTACAAAATCGGTGGAGTTTGTTAATTTCAGAACAATTTTAGCTTTGCAGTTAATGCATTTCACTGAAAATGTGTGGATTAAATAAAGAAAAGACTACCTCGAATGGAAGCTGTTATACACATCATCTCTGAGGCACATGAAACTAGTGCTGTTTCTTTACATTTCTTGTCCTGTGGATTGATGCAAGTTTGACATTGAAGTTCTCCAGGAGTTGTTGATGGGGTAGCGGTTGTTGTTGTTTGGGCAACAGTTGTTGTTGTGGGGGCAGGGGTTGTTGTTGTTGGGGGAACAGTTGTTGTTGTGGGGGCAGGGGATGTTATGGTTGGAGCAGTGGTTGTGGTTTCTTGGTCAGCTGTTGTTGTTTGGGCAACAGTTGTCGTGGGGGCAGGGGTTGTTGTTGTTGTTGTTGTTGGGGGAACAGTTGTTGTTGTGGGGGCAGGGGTTGTTGTTGTTGTTGTTGTTGTTGGGGGAACAGTTGTTGTTGTGGGGGCAGGGGTTGTTGTTGTTGTTGTTGTTTGGGCAACAGTTGTTGTTGGAGTAGTTGTTGTTGTTTGGGTAACAGTTGTTGTTGTTGGGGCAGTAGTTGTTGTTGTGGGGGGACTAGTTGTTGTTGTTGGGGTAGTGTTTGTAGTTGCTGGGGCAGCAGTTGTTGTCGTTTGGGCAACAGTTGTTGTTGGGGCAGCGGTTGTTGTTTGGGCAACAGTTGTTGTCGTAGGGCCAGCGGTTGTTGTTGTGGGGGCAGCGGTTGTTGTAGACGGGGCAGTGGTTGTTGTTGTGGGGGGACCAGTTGTTGTTGTTGGGGCAGCGGTTGTTGTTGTTGGAGCATCGGTTGTAGTTTTTCGGGCAGTTGTTGTTGTCGGGGCAGAAGTTGTTGTTGTCGGGGCTACAGTTGTTGTTTTATGGGCTGCGGTTGTTGCTGTGGGGGCAGCGGTTGTTGTTGGGGCAGTAGTTGTTGGAACAGCATTACAAAAACTTCCCTCACAACAGTGTGGTCCACTAATGATGGTACGCACATCCTGTGTGATATTTAGTGTACTTAGAAGGGGAGCAACTTCGCACAGGCTTTTAGATGTGCAGCCAAAGGCCGGAGATGTGTTCGTCCCAATCATCACTGTTTATGAAAAACAGTTTTACTGCATTATATTGATATCATTTAGCAAATTTCCTGGAAAAGGTATGTCAATCTTAATCTCACTCAAAATATAGAGCCCTGGGAAAAAACATTATTGAAAACAACAAATGTTTTTGTATTGCCAACTTTACATCAAATAATGAAAATGATATTAAAAGCAATATATTTATTCAGAATTTAAAATAAATGTTGTCAGTAGTCAATAGAATAAAGGAAAAAAAATTATCTCTTAGTTCACTCATCATGCGGTAGGAACATTACTGTATTTACCACTGAGATACAGTGGATAAGAAATGTAAAGCCTGGAGACATTTTCCTTCAACTAGGTAGCACAAAAAACTCACCACTTGCTCGTACACATCTGTCCTCCTTTCCCTTACATTTTACCGTAGAGGTGCATTGAGAGTTTGAACAAGTGAAACACTTTAAGCCATTCTCTGGCTGAGCCTCAGGAACTGAAAAAATAGAGAACATTTTAGTTGACCAAAAGAGAACATTTAAGTAGCCTACCGAAAAACAGCTGTAGAACACTATTACCTAAACTATAATTTCTTATTTTAAATAATCTAGATCTGTACTCACAACGTAGAGTTTCTGAGTTGCAGTCATCTGTGTTGCAGCACTTAGTAGTTGAAACTGCACCTGAAGCACTAAAGTTGGCTGAATTAATCTGAGTGCCTGTGGCTGGACACAGGGAAGGCGATGCACATGACTTCCAGATTTGCGTTGATTCAGTTGGCCCTTCAAAAACTACAACACCGGTGGAGTTTGTTAATTTCAGAACAATTTTAGCTTTGCAGGAAATGCATTTTACTGAAAATGTGTGGATTAAATAAAGAAAAGACTACCTCGAATGGAAGCTGTTATACACATCATCTCTGAGGCACATGAAACTAGTGCTGTTTCTTTACATTTCTTGTCCTGTGGATTGATGCAAGTTTGACATTGAAGTGCTCCAGGAGTTGTTGATGGGGTAGCGGTTGTTGTTGTTGTTGTTGTTTTTGTTGTTGTTGTAGTTGGGGCAGAAGTCATTGTTGGGGCAACAGTTGTTGTTGTTGTTGTTGTTGTTGTTGGTGGTGGTGGTGGGGGAGCGGTTGATGTTGGTGGGGCAGAAGTTGTTGTTGTTGTTGTTGTTGTTTTAGTTGTGGGGGGGATGGTTGTTGTCATAGGGGTAGTTGTTGGAACAGCATTACAAAAACTTCCTTTACAACACTCTGGTCCACTTATGATGATACTGACACTCTGTGTGATACTTATTGTACCTAGAAGTGGAGCAACTGCACACAGGTGTTGAGATGTGCAGCCAAACGATTGATATGTGTTCGTCCCAATCATCACTGTTCATGAAAAACGGGTTAAATATGTTATATTGAGATCAATCAGCATATTCCTGGACAAATTTCATCAATCTTCACCCCGATTGGAATATAGAGCTCTGAAAAAAATGTAACAGACTAATGCTATTTTGTCAGAAATTGGCATTATATTTACATGAATGGAAATGTTTAAAAAATCAATATTTTTATACCAATATTTTATATTTATTCAGAATTTGGGATAAATGTCACTAAACTATAGAATACAAATATATATTTACTATATCAGTGATTCTTGAGAACCGGGCCAAAAGGCTGTCTTGCATATGTAACTGCTGTTATGTTTAAAACTAAAAACATTTAAAATTGTAGATGTTATTAGGGATTAAGAATAGAATGTCTGGAGCACAATTATCCCCTTAAATTTAATTTTATCATTATTATGTCAAATATATGACACTTGTTATCCTCTCACGGCGTCCAAAACAGTGTGTCCTCAGAGAAGGTTTGAATCTTTCATATGCAATAAAACCTATTAAAAATGTACTTTAATGATTTAAAAGATCATTAAAGTTTTTTCATCAAAAGCAACACTAAATAATATCTCATATCAATAAAAACTGTTTTTCTTCAACACATTCATGTTTTATATGGTTTCTAAGTGGTGGGACCACTTGAGGTCAACACCGTCACACATTTCATTAAAATGTAATACAATCAGGCGAAATGAGGGGCAGCTGTCACTTTGAAGGACCTCTTGTCAAATTCTACCTCTGCAGGATACATTAGAGTCAGCAGGCTCTGATAAGTGTTGTAGTTTTAGAATATTTTACATTCCGAATCTTGAAAGTCATGCGTCACAACCATGATATGTCAACACCGACTTACAACTTCTGAAGAAGTAATTTGAAATTTTTTGATAATTTTATTTTCCTGAAGTAGTTCATACTAGCACCTGACATCAACAGAAAAACCAAATTGCTTCTAAATTCCATTTGTTATGTTTAAGAAACGTTAAATATGTCAACACCGCCAGACAGGAAATCTGACAGTGGACCTGACGGTGGTGATAGGCCAATGACGGTAAAAAAAAACAAAAGCTGGGAGGTTGTGTCAAAGCTTAACTCAGTAGCTTAGTATATGTTGGATACATACACATGCAATTTAATTTGCCGAAACATGGGTTTTGTATTTTTTCAACATTGCACCCTGTTTTGTCCGACTTCTCAAGAATCACTGATATATAAATATACTGTATTACAAGTGAGCTGTCATTAAAAATGTAAAATAAGTAAAAGTATGATGAGCAAGAAAAGATTTAAAAGTAAAAGTACATATTGTGCGAAGTGGTCCCTTTAAGACTTATATTATTGTAAATATTTTGTGTTATTAGATTTCATTACAGGTGGATTACAGTGGAGTAATTTGTACATCGTTTAATTCACTCATATAAACTTATGGCAGAAAAAATATTGAATTTACCTCTGAGAGGCAGTAGACAATAAATGTAATGTAACTTATGATCAAAGTATTCATGTAAAAGAGAGTCAAAATTGTATATGTTTGTACATTACTTGGCTCCACTATTTAATTTTCGACATCCCACACAGTCATTTATTTGAAATACTTGAGGCGGTAAATCATTTTTGGAGACAATTTAATTTAACAATGTATCACAAAAGACTCACCACTTGATCTTACACATCTGTCCTCCTCTCCCTTACATTTTACAGTAGAGGTGCATTGAGAGGTGGAACAAGTGAAACACTCTAAGCCATTTTCTGGCTGTTCCTCAGGAACTGAAAAAATTGAGAATATTTTAGTTGACCAAAAGGAGAACATTCAAGTGCCAAAAGACAAAAGTAAAACATTTTCTACAGTATTTAATCAGTTCTTATCTTAAAAAGTATAGAGTCGCACAAAGGTAATCCGACTCAATGATCACTTCTGCCTCACTAGAATGTGTGGTGGTGTGTTTACCTGCGGCTGTATTTTGCTTTGTCATGGTTTCCTTTGCTCTGTCGGGACGTTTCTAGGTGTCAATCAATTGAGCAGTCACAGTGCACATAATTCAGCTATGTCTGAATCTTGTGTTTACAAAACAAAACCAACAAATG
Organism: Ammodytes marinus; assembly: GCF_949987685.1. NCBI lineage: Eukaryota > Metazoa > Chordata > Actinopteri > Uranoscopiformes > Ammodytidae > Ammodytes > Ammodytes marinus. The sequence goes on from NC_137227.1 coordinate 1,030,531, forward strand.
TTCCTATGTACAGTATATAATGCCAAAGGGAGGGGGGCTGTGCAAATAAACATACCACCACATATTCTAGTGGGGCAGAAGTGATCATCGAGAGGGGTTATTTTTGTTTGACTATAATTTATATTTTCATAAAAATGTTGCATAGTGGGCACTATGCCCTTAAATCAGCTAGTTATCCAGCAGGTACTCACAAGCTAGAGTTTCTGAGTTGCAGTTATCTGTGTTGCAGCACTTAGAGGAAACTGCACCTGTAACCAAGTTGGCTGAAAAAGTCTGAGTGCCTGTGACTGGACACAGGGAAGGTGATGCACATGCCTTGAAGATTTGGGTTGTTTGAGTAGACCCTTCAAAAGCTACAAAATCAGTGAAGCTTGTTAATGTCTGAACAAATGTAGCTTTCTGGTACATGCATTTCACTGAATGTCGATGAAATAAAGAAACAATTACCTCGAATGGAAGCTGTTATACACATTGTCTCTGAGGGACATGGAACTGGTGCTGTTATTTTACATTTCTTGTCCTGTGGATCGATGCAAGTTTGACACTGTAGTGCTCCAGCTGTAAGGGGAGAAAAATAGTTTATACTTATATTCTTCTCCTTGACTGAAATAATTATAAATAACATTAAACTGTAATGGTTTACAATGTACTACTCTACTTACTTACTGCCAAAGTATCAAAATAACCTCTCCTTTTCTCACCCTCCTCCTTTCTGAAAACCTACCCAGTATACTCCGGTCAGAATTCTGGATGTTTTTGACATCACAAACGGCCAAGCCACCTCCCCTCATATGAATAACCAGGAAATTCCACCATGCAAAAGTCTATGATAAGCCCACCCCTATTTCTTATTGGTCCACGGCCCCCCAGATCCTCAGGATTTTTTTTTCGAGCGACAGCCATATTGTTTTTCCCTCTAAGTGACAAGATGACTGTAGTACAGAGAGGTATGCTGAGTGTTGCATAAACCAACACAGAAGCCGTTTGCTCATAAACCCACTAATTTATATTACCCACAGCAGTCTTCAATTCGGGGAAAGATCTGAATAATATGGTTGAGATTGCAAACATTGAATTGACTAAGTTACATGGGTGGTTAAACCGAAATAAGTTATCACTAAATTTAGAAAAAACTAAATTTATGATGTTTGGTAGGAGAGCAGCAGATGTCTCCGTGAAAATCCAGGCAAATGGGATTGATATTGAAAGGGTCAAGCAACACAAAGTCCTAAGGGTAATAATTGATGATAAGTTAAGTTGGAAACCACAAGTTAGCCATTTTAGGGGCAAAATAGCCAGGAGTATTTCTATACTTTGGACATCACAATATTTTTTCAATCAAAAGGCCTTACTTGTATTATACTGGAGTTTAGTTTCCCCACATCTGCATTACTGTGCCGAGATGTGGGGAAACACTTACAAAGGTAAATTGCACCCCTTGGAGATCCTTCAAAAAAAGGCAATAAGAATTATATACCAAGCAACTTACACACACACACTAATAACTTCTTTATTGAAGGTAGAATTCTCAAATTACGGGACGTGGTAAATTATCACACCGTACAAATTATGTACAAGGCTTCAAAAAAAAGCCTTCCTGTCAGTTTACAAGCAATGTTTGAAGAAAGAGGAGTTTCGCATGATTTAAGAAGAAAAAGAAAATTCACTGAGAAAAATATACGGACCACACTTAAATCATTTTCGATTTCTGTAAAGGGTATTAAATTATGGAATGAACTTGATGAAGATATCACAGGGAGTTGCAGTTTGCGCAATTTCAAAAAAAATTATGACTAAAAAATTATGGAAAATTATAGACTGAAAGCGGAGTACTAATAAGCTGAGTAAAAGGTGAATGGCACTATCATAACATTATTGTAATGAAAAATAGAGGTCAGCAGAAAGACTTGTTTGGGTTTGAATACTTTTGCAGATGTGTTTAGACCAGGGGCCTATTTCAGGTAGCTGGTTTTACATACTCTGGGTGTAATCCTGCGCTCTGAGTTGGTCAACTCAGAGCGCAGGGTTAACGAGCGACTCTGGCTTTTCGGTTTCAGAACAGTGGATCAGCGTTGGGTTAATCAACTCTGAGCGTGTTCACTCTGGGTGGAGCGTGTGCATAAAAGCCATCGTCAATGGATCGCTGATAACATGATTCACCATGGAAACAGAAGAAACAAATGCTTGATCCTCCCACTTCTCCACTTCTAAAAAAATTAAAATAAATAAAGCTTCTCCGCTCCTCCCACTAGAGTAAGAAATATTAACGAATGAGCTTAAGGAGAAGAATGAACGGGGATATTGTCTCATAACTCTGATCTAATCACTTCGGCAATTCAGAAAAAAACGGTGCAAAAGTTTTTTGTCAAGAGCATCATTGCTTCCGTATGAGAAGCAAGTCTATTTTAAGAATTAAGTTACGCATATCAGCAGCAACAAAATTATTAAGCTGCCGCTGCAAAGCATTGCTGACAGTGTTTTATATTCACTGTAGCCTATTATGTAGGCAAGCTATAATAGGCCTAGGCCTACTGTGCAGTAAACAGACTGTCGCTTGTTTTAAATGGGGAGTGAAAGATATTACCGTTTGACACATAAGGTGACAGTTTCCATTGTAGATCCTGATTATTTTATTACCAGATCCCTTGTCCTCTAGTGATCACAGTTTAAATTATTATATTATTTCTATATTCATATTGGGCTATTTAACGAGGCTTGTCTGTGACTTTGGGATGACACAAGTGAACAGTAACGATCGCGTGCAGCCGCAGAATTACATTTCAACCTGACATAAATAGCCCATGTTCAGTGGCACAGATGTTAAAAAACTACTGATAATGATAAAAATAAATAACGAGATGTATACAATACAATAGGTTTATTAATCTGAATGTAAAGCATGTTCACGATGTGTAAGGTGGCCGCATATGAATGGCACGAGGGCTGAGAACAAGGCTACTGATCAGATAAATGATCGATCAAACGTAAAATCATCAGGAAATGATAAAAACATCCCGATGGAGATTTCTATGGAGTGATTTTGCTTTAAACTCTACAGGGTTGCGTTGTGACAGTGACTCTTTCTTCAGTCGGAGCTGCAGCTTAAAGTGAAAACAAACTCAGGGTAGGTCTAACCACCTATCCAGCAGGTTAGACCCACGGCATATGTTGCCGCAGTAACTGACTCTCGGTTGCGCTGAACCTGCTTCTTGAAACGGAAAACCGAGAGTTTCCACTAACCAGCTACCTGAAATAGGCCCCAGATAAGGACATTGAAAAGGCCACAATAAAAGGGCAAAACAAACTCTGCATTGTCACAGAAAATCAGAACGGAGCAGAACGGATCTTAAAAGCTGAAGCAAGTGGATTGATCATGGAACTGCTAAATTGGTCTCTAAATGCCATTGACCGCATGTTTTCAACCAGAAGAGCAGGAGCTGGAGAGGTACCGTGTCCAGATGGCACCTTCCTGTCCGGTTACGCACAGGATAGCTGGAAAGAATGGAAAGTGGTTTGCCTGGCTGCATTGGACATTGAGGATGTTGAAGATGTATACATCTTCGCTGGCATGACGGTGGGGATGTTTGCGTTGGGATTTGCTTTGTATGTTCTGTATCGCAAACTGAATAAACTCATCGTTGCACAAGCGGAAGGGAGAGATGGAAGATGTACAGCGTCGAAAGATATGGATGGAACAAAACAGGCTGTTCGGGAGGGGATAGCAAAAATTGTATCCGGTATTGCATCTATCAAAGGAGACATCACAGCTATCAAAGGAGAAATCGCTGGAATCGCTGACATCAAAGGAGACATCGCTGATATCAAAGGAGACATCGTAAAAATGGCTTCAGTGGAAAGAGAGGATAACGATGAGTAATTAAAATTCATTGGGAAAATGGAAAGCATGTCAGTTGTGCAAGGTCAATGAATAATGAGAATGAAAATTGACTGTGTATTGGATTGCAGCTGCTTAACGAGAAAAAAAATATCAAAATCATCAAAAACAAAAAACAAAAAAAAACAACAACAAAATTGTGTGTTTTCTTTCTTTTTTACTTTTCTTTTCTGTAACAGTAAATGTGTATCTGAATCTGAATCTGATGAAAATGGGGGCGGGACTCGATAAGCCTTTGGCTTCTTCCGTCACCCTTGATGTGAAAGAGATAATTGTGTATTGTGTGGAATTGTCCGAAAGAATAATAATAAATAAATAAATAAATAAGGCCACATTTATAACAAGACAAAGGACAGGAAGCTACTTGTGTAGTTACTCTAAAATTTATTTTCTCAATGGTTATTTGCCTGACAGTGTTGTGTAGCATCTAGTTCGGGCATCCAGCTTTAGCTCATAATCACCTATTTATATTACCCACAGCAGTCTAATAATGCCTAAAAAGCAACACATTTTTTTAAAGAGACACACCAAAATGGGCCATCCTGAGATGAGCTGAAAATCAGGGTATACAGGCTTGCTACAATAAATATGATCTGAACGGGTTTTTCAGCAAACATCTAAAAAAATAAGTATTAGGGACCTCTAAGGCCATATAAAATTGACAGGAAAGTGCATAAGAGACCTTTAAGAGTGATCTTCATTATCTTTTCAAATCTTAAGAATAAAATTCATTTTTGCTACTCTAACCTTCTAATGCACAACATGTGTCAAAAATGACCTGCAATAATTCCCTATTCCTACCTTACATGTTATAATTGTAATTTTTGTATAAACTTGATGCAGTAATACAAAATGGGTTTTGTTCATAATGTAATAAAGGAACATTGAAATAATGATTTTTTATGAAAATGTGGAACATTATTCGTAAAGATTAATGTATTTCAAAGATATAGCAAACAAAAACCAAGCTATGTATAAAACATCATAAGAAATTAATTAGCAGGAGTTGGCATAGCTTGCATATCAAAATATTTTGATGTTATTTATTTTCTATTTATTATTCTATATTGTCCTTATCTGTAAACAGTGTGTGTCTTCTTAAAATCTAATAATATAAACATGGACTTACATGTGCTGGAGAATGCCCAGACCAGAGCCAGAGAAATGATGAACTTCATAGTGAACATTACTACTCTAAATTAGTATTCCCTGGATGATTATACTAGACTGTATCATTGCATCTGCACTTTATATACTGTACAGGTGTTGAATAAATATGCAAAATGCATGGGTGTGATCCCATTTAGGCAGCATTGTCATTCAGGTCTGACTGAAAAATGCTTGCGTCAACACACCTTCCCACACCCTTTTTAATTTTAGAATTGTTTACTTGCATGACTGTGCACCAAAAGAGAAAGTGTAAAATATAATTATTCTTGTTTAATTGAAGGTTTGATATTGTAATGGGCCCATTGAGCCATCAGGCTCAGGATAAAATAACTTCAGATGGGCATCTGAAGATATTTGATCAGTTTATCAGATTTGTTTTTACTATTCAGTTTTGTTGACTAAACCATCAAGAGCATAGGCCAACTAATATTACACACTACACAGCTTGACAAGATGCTGCATCACGAATAATCAAGAACAAATCCAAAACAGCCACAAGTCACTAGCGGTATATTGCTAGTGACCCCCCCCCCCCCCCCCCACTGAAGAGCCTTGCCCCCCCCCCCAGCTGCCCCCCTAACTTTTGCATTCTCAAATATGTACTTGTAAGAACAAACCGCCACTATGTCAACAAGCCACTCAAATAATTGAAACAAACAATAAATTGAACAAAAGTAAATAATTTTGAATCTAATTTTATGCCCTGCCCCTCAAATACTTAGCCACGGCCCTGCATCATATGCGCATATCGGCGGTCACACAGTTTGTCACACACAGCGAGTCAGCGCGCTGCTGTGCCATGCAGCCCGGCGAAGACCAACTGACCTGCTCCGAGCATCTAAAGGTGAAGTCAGTTTACCCTCGCGAATTTTAAACACACAAATTTAACTTAAAGTTAATTTAACTTAAAGTTAAATTTGTAATGAATTTAATGCAATGTAAAAGTAGCTAATTCATCAATAAGAGCACACCCACTATCGTTGGCCAAAAGGAAAATCACTCGCTTGTGACTTGTAGGAGCATATTGCCCTTTTATTAATTTGTAGGCCTATTGTAGTACAGGCAAGAGCTTGATAAAAATATTTAAAAAAAAACTTGCATGTTCGGATCCATACAATTTAACGGTGGGTCGCCGTTTCGAGAGAGAGAGAGAGAGAGAGAGAGAGAGAGAGAGAGAGAGAGAGAGAGAGAGAGAGAGAGAGAGAGAGATGCTGTTTCTGAGGCATTAAGTTACTACAGTGACACTGACAGTGCTAGCTAGGTCGGAGATCGATCATTTTTGTTTGAATAGCCAAACATAGCCTACTAAAAACTCTCACATATCACAGCAAACGAGCTGCACAAATTAAACCAGGTTACATAATCATATGTTAAAGACATGAATAAATAAGTGAAGGAAAAGAGGGAAAAGAAGAAATAAATGTGAGGGATGAAGAGGAGGTTTTATATTCAGACAGAGGGACAGAGGCAGGTAGTGATCAGCAGGCAGATGAAAGGTAGGCAGAGGGTCTGACTGCAGTCCCAGCCTAAACTACTGTATTGTTATTCTCCTTCCATATAAATTCCACTAGACTAGAATGATATGCAGAGGTGGGCAGAGTAGCCAACAAATGTACTCAAGTAAAAGTAAGTTACTTTAAGATTATAATTACTCAAGTAGAAGTAAAAGTACTCATAAAAATTATTACTCGAGTAAGAGTAAAAAAGTATGCAGTGAAAAGACTACTCAAGTACTCAAGAGTACAAGTAGGCCTACTGAATTACTCCAGATTTATTTTTGAAATATACAGAGCAACACAAACGGTACAGAATAGACACGAACATAATATAAAACACCAATGTTCAAATAAAGATATGTTAAATAACATAATTGTAAATAAAACAATAAATAAGGTATTTAAAAATCAAATGAATAACCCTTGAACTCAAACAATAATAAATTAATTATCTGCCAAATTAAATACATCACCCTTCAAATAAAATGATAATAAATTAGGCTTGTCCAAAATTATATTAATTAAAACCAATACACTTATAACACTGTTGCAATTGTTTTGCACATATACATTTTAAAACAAATTCCTACAATATATCACTGGCCCTGAGAAAATTATCTAGGTTGTGTTTAGCCCCAAAAATATAAAACACAAAATTAAACTTCGTTACACATCAAAACCTGACTGGCACACTCACTTAACGTATGAAACTACAGAGTGGCTGAACAAAGAGACCACTCTCAGACTCTCACACAGCCAGACTGGGGCATGCGAAGTGAGTAGGCTACAGGGAGAACAGGACATGTGTCAAAGAAGAACAGTTTCTCTGTAATTGCGAGTGTATGGGAGTCTGTGTTATATGCGTTTAACCTACATGGCACGGCCACGGACACAACATCGGTGCGGAACTGCAGCCTTTAAAAAAGTCCGCGGACATTGTTGAGCCCATGGTTGAGCCCTATGACAACATGACAACACTTGTCATGTGACTGAAGTGGCTGCATTTGATTGGCAAGCTTTTGTAATGTGGTTTTTATTGGTTGAAATAGTCACGTGATAGAGATGTTGGCTGAAGACGTCCCCGGGGAGAGAAATCATGAGAGAAATAGCTCTCGCATGTAATAAATAAAATATATAAAAAAATAAGGTAACGACCGTCACGTAGCCAAATGGAACGGCGTAAAAGTACCGTTCTTTCTTCAAATATTTACTCAAGTAAAAGTAAAAGTATGTTGCAATAAAACTACTCCTAAAATTACAATTTATTCAAAAAGTTACTCAAGTATTTGTAACGGAGTAAATGTAGCGCGTTACGACCCACCTCTGATGATATGTCATGTCACTCAAAATAACATGTTTCAATGACTGCCTGTTTTCTGTTGTAGCAATGTGTTGTATAGAGTAAGCTATGTAGGCTTAAGATATAGGCTAGAAATGTCTTATTTTATCAGAAATGATGATCAATATAATATATATGGGGATTCCCGCTACCGTCCTCCCATGCCCCCCTGCCAAGACCTCTTGCCCCCCCCTTCGCCACCCCATGTAAAATGTTCTAGATCCTCCCCTGGCTGCCTGGACAGCTCAGCAGCTAAGAAAAAGAAACATTATTTGCACGTTTTAATATGTTTTAAGATGGAAAATTATGCTGGGAAGCAGCGCGGGTCATACCATGGAGAATGAATAGCAGAACGGCACTGGCAGCGGATGTAGCCAAGTGCCCCTGACTGCAGCTCGCAGATCGAGGAGGAGCTAAATGTGGGCTGGTCTAAACGTTTCGCTGGAGCTCGGGGGCGCCATCTGGTGGCGCAGATCCGGCAGCACATTCTCAAACGTCAATACAATACAGCACAGCGACATTCATACTTTTAACTAGTCAAATGTCTTTTTTACCATGAAAAATAAATAAATAAATATAATAAAATATGTTTTAGCCTAGCCAAATACATTCCTTAAGCTTCCAACCCTGTTCCCGGTTTCCAGTTGGTCAATTTCCCAGCGTCTATAAAGGAAACAGATTGCAGTTCTTATAGGCACAATGCACAATAACAATGCAAGATGTAAAACAGATAATTGAAATAAGTGGAGGGATTACGCTTTAGTCTAGCAATAGTTGACTACAAGACTAATTAATCACATGACCTCTCACCTGTAGCCCTCCTTCCACTCGTCACCGTTTTCTGTCCTGCAATCGGTCTTCTTCAGACCTTAGTGATTTAATGACAACATACATTCACTATGAAAACATTCATGTTGGTCTGTTGACAGTGAGTAAAACATTTTTTTTTTTGTGATTTGATTAAAAAGTGTGATATTCAGGGCACTTACGGCATGGGGAAGTTCTGCAGGAGAGTGAGACACCACCATCTCCTAATTTGCAGCATGTTTTCCTTTGAAGAAGGAAATGCAGGAAGATGTTAATATGTTGTAAAAAAAACAACACCTTGTACACTAAGCATAATGTGTCACTATTTACACATACCTTGCTGAAATCACACTTGGCCCCCATTACAATGTACAGAGTGTACTGTAAGTCAAGAGGAACTGGTTAATATAATGTCAGGCGTATTCCCAATGATACATTTTTTTCAATACAAATTAATGTGGTTTTAATGTAGCAAGCAATTTTTTTTACAGACAACAGCAATGCTATAACATACTGATTAGGTCTTACCATCAAAACAAACACGCCGCAGTTGTTGGAGAACCCTTGCTTTGTTAGGCCCTGAGGTGTGAACAATGTATTTTAATAAAAGTATGGCAAGAAAATAGTAAAAAGTTAGCAAATGCTATTATGTAATGTCTCACCTGGACATCATCCACACCAAGCTCTCTCCAGGGGCCAGAAGAGAGGCAGTGGGACACCTGTCACGCACATACACACACACACACGCACGCACATGTATGAAGGCAACACAAGGTCAATCAAAGTAGCTGTGGGTAACAAATGGACACACATAATGAATAAAGGAATGTATTTCATTACATTTATTTTGACCATTGTCAACGCAGAATTCCAATTTCAAAATGTAATGCACTATGCAAAGAGTAAGGCCATGCATTAGATGTTGATATTGGAATCCTGTTATTATGCCTTATCATACTCTAAAAAAACAATTCAATTACGTATTTAGACTTACGTGAACAAACTCTTTAAAATAGATAGAATTAATGAAAACATTTTATATATTAAAATGTATAAATGATATATTCAATAAAAAATATAATAATTTATTAATATATAATTTCGTTTTTCTGAAAGTCTTTAGGCCAGCAGAGAAGGCTTTGCTGGCCCTGACGGCCCGCCACTGTGTGTGTGTGTGTGTGTGTGTGTGTGTGTGTGTGTGTGTGTGTGTGTGTGTGTGTGTGTGTTAAAGAATGTGCGTCGCAACTGGTAAAGACCAGTCAGTTCAACTCTGAGGCCACACTGCCCCCTGCTGGCAGAATGAGGAACTGCAGCCAATAGAGAAAAGAGTTCAGTTTCACCTTCCTAACCATAAAAAAACACTTAAATTACAGTTTTTTGCAATCGCGCTAAAACAAAACACTAAAATCAAAAGTATTACACAATTATCAAAACTTTAAACTCAAGAAGCAAACCATTGGCCCATATATGCACCACTATAAGCACAAAGTCAGCCTCACACTTTTTGCAAAACAATACACACAGTGATTTGCAAAGCACTAAACACACTCACAGTTTTTACCTATTGCTTACAGTAAACACTAAACGTGGTTGCTATGCCCAAGGCATCACAACCTCTAACTTTGGTAACCATGTCCTAAACACAAGCACCAACCCTACAAACACAATAAGTGCTTTGAACTGTGTTTGAAATTCTTCTTTCAAAAGAACACACTTCTTGCAAAACACTACACACTGTTATTCACATAAGACACATTGTTCAGGAATATTTTCGCTGTTGGTTCTCAAAGGATGACATTGCATGTGATGTCGATGAGGCGATGTAGCCAGACACAAACGGAGGCGGTATCCAAAGGATTCATAATCCACTCGCCCCATTCCTTACAACACAGTTTTCTTTTTGTGTGTAATTGTTTCAGAGTTCATAGTGACACACTGAATTGCTTGTTGAACTGCGATCCTACCTATTCGTTGTGTTTTTTTCTTTTGTTGGGCAAAACCATGAAATTGCAATATACACTTTTTTTCCAAAAGCTTTTCTGTATTTTTTAATGTGTCTAATTGAAAATATAGTGGATCAATCTTTCCAAAAAATTCTTCAAGAGGTTGGTTCAAGGCGATATTTCCCCCTTGCTTGGCAAGAGAGGACATTGCCTGTGACGTGGATGAGGTGATGTGGTCAGATTTATTTATTTATTTTAATGTTTATTTGACAGGGACAATACATACAACATTGCCACAATGGGAAAATGTGATGCATATAAGACGTCTAGCTTCAGCTAATTTGCAGTCTTTGTCCCTGATGCCAACAGGAGACAGGATCCATAGCCTAAATCTCTTCCAATCATTCCCCTACAACACTATGTTTTGTAGAACATTGTAGTCGTACCATTTCTTGTGTCTTTGTGTTATTATTATTATTTTTTTTACTTTTGCAAAAACCTGAAATGGCAAAATAAAATAAAAAATCTGAAGCGTTTACATTTTGTTTTCATGTGTCTAGATCAACTGTAGTGGATCAATCTTTCACAAAAAAAAATCTGTATGAGACTTTTAAAGTCAAAAACCATCCAAAGTACTGAATACAGCTGTGTTTTGCATAAAGCCCATCTGTGTGTTGTTGCTGCTAGGAAAGAGTAATTCAAAGGTGCATGTGTGTATTGTTTTGATGCTAAAAACTGTTTTGAAATGGGATTGTTAGGTTTTGTTTCGAGAGCTTCATTTTGCCGTATACAGTTAGAAGATTATCTCCCTGTGCTTTGTCCTATTCGGCCTGTGTGTTAAGTTTTGACACATTGGGCCAAAGTCTGCAACATGTGTGTAAGCAATCGGCAAAAACTGTAACACTGCAGCATGATGGAATGACACATTGTCCCAAATGTCAATGTATTACAGTTTTTCACAATTGTTTAAACACATTTTTTGGAACATCAGACACAATGTGCACAATCTGAAACTAATTTACCAACTGCTTAACCAATTCTGCTGAACTCCAAACACATTTCCTGCCTTAGACTCATATTCTCATTCCAAAACACACATTTTTCACAACACTACACACAATTCTCTATATCTTGCACACTCTTCCTGAATTCTCTCTCATGGTATTCACACAAAACACACTGCCAATCAAATTTCTAAACTCAAAAGGCTTTTGTGCAGTTAGCTATAGAAGGGTCAGAGATGAGATCCTGTTTGCTGTGATTTACAGCAGACTGCACATTTTAGTACAAATACAGTTTTTGCCGAATACTGTAAACACTAAAAGTGACTGCTATGACCACAGCATCACAACCTCTAACTTTTGTAACTATGCCCTAAACCAAAGCACCAACCCTACAAACACAATTTATGCTTTGCACTGTGTTTGAAATTCTCCAACACACTTCTTGAAAAAAAAAAATAATAATTGAATACCAATCAGTCTAAACCTTGGCACTACAAATAGACCTCAGGTGAGCTCAGCTCCTTTCTGAGACGGTAAGAGTCCAGGAAAGAGGGGAGGACGACAGGAGGACGAGGACAAAGAAGGCAACAGACGGAGACACATACAACAGGGACACTATAGTGGACCATGTTATAGATCATGGCCTATAAATGAGGGAGCCTGGACAGAGAGTGCAGCCCAACCTGAGTCGCTCCATAATTAGGAGATTTAGACTGGATATCAGGTGATCATTTCCCTGTTGCTTCTCAAAAGATGAAATTGAGTGTGATGTTGATGAGGCGATGTGGCCAGACGCAAACAGGAGGCGGAATCCATAAAAGGATTCATAATCCAACCACCCAATTCCTTACAACGCTGTTTTTTTTACCATTGTTACCTAATTTTACTGTAATTGTTTTTTACTGTACAGTACAGTAGTTTATACTGACACACTGAATTGCTTGAACTGCAGTCCTACCTATTCATTGTGTTTGTTTGAAATGGTAAAATAAACTATTCTGCAACATGTGTGTTTGCATTTGGCAAAAACCATAAAGTATTTGTTGTTACTGTAGGTGAAAGTGTATGAACATGCAAAGGCATAATTCTACTGATAAAGCATTCATATAGTGGTTTGCATTTATACTACAGTGTTTTCTATTCTGCACACCAGTGTTTAATGAGTGCTAGAAATGTCTAGTCATATGATGTGTGTGTTTGTCATTTGAAAAGAAAACACCATTTAGTGAAGAGTTAACACTGTTTTGAGGGTAAAGTGTGCTTTTGCAAGAGAAGTGAAGGATTTTGCATTTTGTGTTTGAGTTTTGAAATTTGTGTTTAGGGTTTTGAAAAAGTGAGGTAGTCTATCAGGAAATGTGTTTAAGCAATTGTGAAAAACTGTATGTCTGGTGCATTTGGTTACCTGCTGTGACTATGTTGGACTGTGAACTGTGGACTGTGGATGGTGTTGAAAACCAGTTCTGGACCAGAGCAGCATAGTGGAATTACACATTGTCTCAAATGACAATGTATTGCATCTGGTGAATTTGTTTACCTGCTGTGACTATGTTTTGCAAATCAGTCTAAAAATGTGAGTATGTGAGGTGTGTTATAAGGGCTAATATTGGCATGACAGAGGAGGACCACATCTCCTCTGTGGATTCAACCCCCTCACTCTCACTGTAATTCTGACTCCTTCCATTTTGGTTACTGTAAAGGCAGGTGAACTTACCTGCTGCATTTGTATAGTGATTGAACCTGATTGGAGTGTCTACAATAAAGCAATCATGTGTTTGTGCATTTGGGGGTTGTGTTTACTGTGTTTTGAAAGTGTATAGTTTTGAAAAGAGTGTTTCATTTTGCAAAGGGCCTGAGGTGTTTTGGTAATTGGGTGTTTGGTGTGCTAATTGTGTGTGTAGTGTTTTGAAAAGTCGGCCCTGTTTTCAAAATCGTGCTTAAGCAATCGAAAACAACTGTAAGCACAATAAAAATGCAGCAGGTTCACCTGCCTTTAACCAAAATGGAAGGAGTCAGAAGAACAGTGAGAGTGAGGGTGAGAGGGGTAATCCACAGAGAAGAAGGAGGTTAAGGTAGAGGTAGAGGCCCAGCCAGAGACAGAGGTCTAGGTGGAGGAAGAGGAAGACCTGAAGCAGGAGGAGAACGTGGAAGAAGAAGAGGACCAAATTTATCTTGTGAAATTCATGTGACACTAGTGGACCACACGCTAGCTGTGCAAGGGTGGATTAGACATACAAGAAGGTTCTCCCAACGTTGTCTTGCCAATGAGGATATCACCTTTGATATGGATGAAATTCTCCAGCTACGAAAAGAGATAATGTGGTAACACTTTACAATAAGGTACACAAAAAAGAGAAGTTACTGTTTTAAAAAGAGTAGTTACTGTTTTAACACTAGAACTATACTTTTATAAAATATTGAAGCCCCCCACTCTAAAATTGTGTTGTGATGCTTTCCCCACGGTTAAATAAAGTCACAATTAATCTGGATTAAAAAAACAGGCATTTATACCTAGAACCGCTGCACTGGGTCAATTTGACCCGCACAGGAAAATGAAATATTTTCGAGAAAGCTAGGCAACCGCATTGTTTGGGGTCCGCGATTTGACAACTAATACGTGCAGTCATTCATAAACTCTTACAATAGATAAGAGATGAAGATAAATACCTAACAACATTAGAGTTACTAAGTGAAATGAGTGATGCCAGTCTGATAGTGGAGAGAGATCAGAACTGAGCGCTTTGTTCCACAAGCTCGTCCAGCTCATCTGACAGCTGAGTGTCAGATGAGCCGGACAGAGAGCGTCGGAGGGATCCTCCGCCTCAAAACATGTAACCGTATGAAACATGAATGAATATTCAATTAAAGCTTACCTAAAAATAAGTTTGCCATGTTACTGTTTATTGTATTTAGGATTTTAGCTCATTTGGACGCTGTTTTGACCGTCTGTTTTCATTGATATATTGGTGATATTATATCTACTTTCAGTTTGATTACTGAGTCGCCACGAAACAGTAACTACTCTTTTTAAAACAGTAACTACTCTTTTTGGAACAGTAAGTACTCTTTTTTGTGTACCTTATTGTAAAGTGTTACCGATAATGGCCGCGTTTCCCAGATTCGATCGTTCTTTGGGACCAAAGAAGGGTCGAAAGAAGGGTTCGCCTAAGAAGGAGCGCTAAGATACGAGTGTTTCCCAGATGCCGTCTTAAGTCCCTTCTTTGGAGAGCCGTAAGATGAAGCGAAAGAAGCATCGAAAGACGCTCTTAGTGGGAGCTGTCCACCGCGGTGGTGCTGAAACTGAATAAATCGATGCCAGGCGAATCGATCACCCACCTCTTTATCAGCGCATAAGTCACACACAGCGCCCCGTGGTCCCCCCCACACAGGTGGAATTAGACTATGCATGTATCGTGTGTGTGTGGGGGTGTGTGGGTGCGGGTGTGTGTGTGTCTGTGTGTGTGTGGCAACAAGTGTATCCAAGTAGTAATCAAGCCCATTAGCGCATATACTATACCCCTGTGGATATAGGCACACACATGTGAGAACGGAATAAACCGGCAGCAAAATAAACAAGCATGCACCGTCGTTTACTGTGGAGGAGATGGGCGTCTTAGTGGGCGAGGACTGGCCAAACCGGGATCTTTTATTCGGGGGATCAAGGGTCAAAAAGAACATCACGGTGAAGAACCGTGTTTGGCAGGCCATAGCCGAAAATACGTCCCCCTCCAGCCCATGTGGCCTGTGTGACTGGCGTGCTGGGAGGAAGAAGTGGCAGGAGTTCCAGAACCAAACAAAAAGGAAGAGTGCGAAGGTTTCACTAATCAATCTCCTTTCGTTTCAGGTGATGCAGACGCCCAGTAAAGACAGTGCGGAGTAACCCCTCCCCCATGTGGTTTCAATAAACTACTTTGGTTTCCTTTTCAACCATATATTGTGTGGATCATTTTGCATTGAAATGAGGGTGTCAAACCTAGCAACAAAAAGTCCCAGGCAATTTGTAATTTATCTAAGCGTAGGATCAAAACGTGTGCGTATTGTGCGCCCTTTCAGCACAGCATGTTTTTCCGCTAATTTCCCACTTGTTACATGGTCACCTCAGAAACGTGGACACTATACT
The DNA here is from genome assembly GCF_949987685.1 of Ammodytes marinus. Classification (NCBI taxonomy): domain Eukaryota; kingdom Metazoa; phylum Chordata; class Actinopteri; order Uranoscopiformes; family Ammodytidae; genus Ammodytes; species Ammodytes marinus. Next base: position 1,046,302 of record NC_137227.1, read on the forward strand.
CCCACATACTGTATGCAACACCACTCCCTTAACATTCTAGTGCCAGACTTTCAGGTAAAGCACGCGGACACTGCAGCAATGAATGATAGTGTGCAGGACGTTACATGTAGCCTACATCTGCTGGTTCTGTTTATTTATTTCAGCCTTCAGGCCTGACAGTTGGTGTGGTGGTTGTGGGCAGGGGCGTCAGCTCACCCAATACCATACAGGGGCACAATAGGGCACCAAAAAAAAATGCGAGCGCGCGAAGCGCGCGAGCTAAAAAAATTTTGGGCAATTATTCATTTAAAAAAAGCATGGGCACAGATAATTAATGCAAGCACGCGAGCAAATATTTTATAGCACTTATTTATTATCATAAAGCGTATCTTCATTAAATATCTGTCAGCAAACATGAACTTGAAAACTGAAAACTTGAAATGTGCAACTGTAAAAGGAAAAACAAACACCTATACATACATACATGTCTGTGTTTATCATTTCTATTTCAGACCATCCTATGATGGTGCGATGGTGATGATCCTATGAGGTGTGTATATCATGGCCAGAAAGATAGGGGAGCTGTTCATTTTTTTAACAGTAAACGGTAGCGCCTCTGCTTCATTTTTGCGAAGCTGTCGATCAATTGTGACTGGCTTAATTTGGAGAGTTCTCCTCGCTCAACCGACATGATGGCAAGATGATGAAGCCTATCTTGCCCCATTGTGCTCCTCAACCAAGTGTGAAGGCGTCTCAGTACGCTGAATGTCCTTTCACAACTGCAGCTGTTAGACATTCTATGCTTCCAGAGGATAAAAATGTAACGCTTACGGCCCCCACACACTCTACTGCGCGTCTCGCGTCTGCGTCTGACTTTTTGTCACAGAAATCAACGTAGAGCGAGCACACATCCAACCTCAGACGCACTGCTGAGGCGCGTCGGAGGCACGTCTGCAGCGACGCTCCCCTTCACCTCAGGAGGCTCGCCTATTTTTTTTCTGAGAGCAGCGAGTCTCTCTCGCGTCTCTGTGCTTTAACTGATAGAGAAATACTCTGCTGACAGTCATACCAGCAGCATTCACTCTAGTTACACGTTTACCCGGTGTGTTTATTTCAAAATAAAACATCCCTCAGTCGTATACGCGAATAATCCCTTTATTTCACGATTTAATTGTGCAAAATCCGAGGGATTTAAAACCTAATTTTCAATTAGTTCTGGCATTTCATTTTTGGATAAATGACACATGTAGAGATCCAATATAGTGAAGAAATAAAAAAGATCATGATGAGCGCAACAGTTTTCCGTTGCTCTATCTGTGTCTACGGCCTTCTTCTTCCCCGACCACACCCCCCTCTCTCTCTCCCGTATAAATCAGTAAAGTGATTTTTGAAACACTCTGCTGAGAGTCATATTGACTTCATACTGGCAGCTTTCGCTGTAGTTTCACCATTTCCTGGTGTGTCCCCTTCAAAATAAAACTTCCAACAAGCGAAAATATGGCAAAAAAAAATTAAAAAAATGGCAATGGGGCGAACGGATTACTGTCCAGACTCAATATAAATCATATGCATCATAGATGACATGAAATAACTTCATTTTTAATGGGAATTATCTATGAAAACTCTATGTAGAAAGATAGGGCTTTTAGAAGCAGCGCAGCTGCTGAGACGTTGCATGTGTGTCCGAGAAAAGTCCGAGAGAGGCAGCAGTAAGGTAACGCGACGCGCTCCAGAGGTAGACGCAGGATGTGTGTGGAGGCCGTTACTGTCACTTCACGCCGGCCGGAGTGAATGGTCACTGACGCTGTGCTGGACAGGTTCAAAAAGTCGATATTAAGGAGAATGATTCTCTCCTCAGTGTGTGCATTCGTCACGTACATTTCATTGCAGCGGCCGGCCAATGAGGGGGGCACCATGCATATAGGCCTATTTTAAGAAAAAAAAATGCAAGCATGCATTCTGTAGATTGCCAGATGAGTCAGACTTAAATAAATAAAAAAATAAAGGTATAAATAAATAAATTAATTAAAAAATCAGTGCCCCAGGCATACCCAGGCACCGCAGATCCACAACGGGGCACGTGCCCCGGTGAAAAGGGTCTGCCGACGCCGATGGTTGTGGGTTTATGGTATAGTGATCAGTGCTTGCTTGGTGACTGGTGGTGAAGAGGTAGGGGCTGGGTTTGTTGGACCTCAGAAGAGGTTGATATGTTCCTAAAAACGCAGCGCAGCCAGGAGCTGCATCTCCGGGCTGAAGGGAAAATTGCAGCGGGTTGCTCTGGATGTGTGGAGACACCAGAGTGATCAGCCGTTGGATCTCCGCACGGGGCAGTACTTGGTCTCACTGTCTAACCCTAAATTTCTCTTTCTGTGATGTCACAGAAAGAGAAATGTAGGGTTAGACAGTGAGACCATAAAACACTCTTTCTGCCTTTTCTCAGGCTAGGATGATCCGATTTCAATTTTTTTTGCACATTTATACTTCATAGGATCTCCAAGTTCAATACACCTTCATATTCCAACCGGTGAAGTAGGCCTTTAAGCAATCGAAAAAAAACTGTAAGTGCTTTGCACTGTGTTTGAAATTCTCCAACACACTTCTTGCAAAACACTACACACTGTTTTTCACATAAGACACATTGTTCAAAAATGTAATCTCCTGCAATCATTGGGAAAACACATCTATTTAAAATACAAAACACAACTAAAATTGGAAAAGCACACAGACTCACACACATGAAAAATAAAAAATAAAGCTAATATAATACCAATCAGTGTGAGCCTTAGCATTACAAATAGACCTCAGGTGAGCTCAGCCCTTTTGTGAGACAGTAAGAGTCAGGGGAAGAGGACAAGAGAGAGCGGCAGGAGGACGAGGACAAAGGAGACAACAGACGGAGACAGGGTCACTATAGTGGACCATGTTATAAATCATGGCCTAACAATATAGGAGGCTGGTCTGAGAGTCCAGCCCAGCAACACAATAGCTCCATGATTAGGACATTTAGACTGGATATCAGGAATATTTTCGCTGTTGCTTCTCAAAGGATGACATTGCATGTGATGTCGATGAGGCAATGTGGCCAGACGCAAATCGGAGGCCGAATCCAAAGGATCCATAATCCATCGCCCCATTCCTTACAATACTTTTTTTTTTAAATGTTACTGTAATTGTTGAGTTCATAGTGACACACTGAATTGCTTGTTGAACTGCGATCCTACCTATTCGTTGTGTTTTTTTCTTTTGTTTGCCAAAACCATGAAATTGCAATATAAACTTTTTATCAGAAGCTTTTCTATATTTTTTTCATGTGTCTAATTGAAAATATAGTGGATCAATCTTTCCAAAAAATTCTCCAAGAGGTTTGATACGGTACACAAGGCGATATTTCCCCCGTTGCTTGGGAAGGGAGGACATTGCCTGTGACGTGGATGAGGTGATGTGGCCAGATGCCAACAGGAGACAGGATCCATAGCCTAAATGTCTTCCAATCATTCCCCTACAACACTATGTTCTGTAGAACATTGTAGTTGTACCATTTCTTGTGTGTCTTTGTGTGTTTTATTTTTTTTAACTTTTGCAAAAGCCTGAAATTGCTAAATAAAATAAAAAATCTGAAGCGTTTACATTTTGTTTTCATGTGTCTAGATTAACTGCAGTGGATCAATCTTTGAAAACAATATCTATATGAGACTTTTAAAGACAAAAACCATTCAAAGTACTGAATACAGCTGTGTTTAGCATAAAGCACATCTGTGTGTTGTTGCTGCTAGGAAAGAGTAATTAAAAAGTGCATGTGTGTATTGTTTTGATGCTAAAAACTGTTTTGAAATGGGATTGTTAGGTTTTGTTTCAAGAGTTTAATTTTGCCGTATAAGTTAGAAGTTTCTCTCCATGTGCTTTGTCCTATTCGGCCTGTGTGTTTAGTTTTGACACAGTGGGCCAAAGTCTGCAACGTGTGTAAGCATTCGGCAAAAACTGTAACCAAAATGAAAGGAGTCAGAAGAACAGTGAGAGTGAGGGTGAGAGGGGGAATCCACAGAGGAGAAGGAGGTAGAGGAAGAGGCCTAGGTGGAGGAAGAGGAAGACCTGAAGCAGGAGGAGAATGTGGAAGACACAGCTGACTGCTATTTACACATTAATGTTATTTGACAGTTATCCAAACTCTTACCTTTTAAACTTCTTCTGTAGCTGGCATATACACATAATCCATTTCTTGCTAACGTTGCATCCATACAGAAAGACCAAAAGTGACATTGACAAGCGATGCAACCGCCATTTCCATGACTGTGTGGACTACATGTGTTTCTGTGTCCCAAATTCATAGACAGGTTACATTTAAGCATGCATAAGCTAATACCTGCTTCCTACAGGCAATACACTATAGTATATAGGATATATAAGGATATTCTGTCACGGATCATAGAATACCTGAAAATCTGCAAATTCTAACATTTGTGAATTTTGAACCAAATATAATGGTGGTCATTTCTGATAAAAAAATTATACATGAGCAAAATTGTTGAGGGCCCAGTTAGTCATTAGACCTGCTAACCAGTTATTTGGTTGCAGTTCTAATGCTATTTCAAAATAAAATTTGAGAAGGCAAGGCAAGGCAAGGCAAGTTTATTTATATAGCACAATTCAGACACAAAAGAAAAGTATCATAGTTTGTCCTCACCTCCTAATTGAAACACTTTTCATTCACATACTTGATCTTTAATATGCGGTGATTTATAAATATGATTACAATATGTTATATCATAGACAGTGATTTTAATTTGTCCTGTTTGTAATCTTGTCATTGGGAAGACTTTGTACTCAACAAAACATTAACAAAGAAAAAGGTAAACTAAGTATACAAAGTTGAATTATAATAGAAATAATAGAAGTACAGTATATGAATTATTATACAATATTTTTCATACAGTGCATTAAGAGAGACATTAACAACATACTTTTTTTAGATCAGAATGTACTCCATAAAGGCAATTATTGATTGATGATACAATGTAAGAAGTCAACAATATGTTTTAATATTTGCTTGCTAAAAACCCACAATTTGGACTACAGAAGAAATCCCTATGTATATATTGCATATGGTACTTAATAATTTAAATGTAAATGCATACTGAAAATATTATGTATGGACTGATCGATACAACATGGTGGACCAGGTGCTTGAAGTCTCATCATACATTGACCTCCAGGGTTGCATCAGGAAAAGGTGTTTTCAAGGTTGAATAGATTTGCAATCGACAGTTTTCATTAATGTTATAGATCACCCCAAGTTTAAATGTAAAATATGATAGTTATTCCCAATGGTATAGTAATTGAAATTCACACAAGTGTTATCTTTTCATGACAAAAGATAATCTCTAATAGGGTTAGCAGGGACTTCAGCACAGATGCTATTGCTGGCTTGACAGTAGCCATGACAGCAGCACAAGGATGCATGAAGTGATGAGACTGATCTTGTCGCTTACTCGACTTGAAACCGCTGTAAATGAGTAAAAATGGTTAGAAAATATTGCTTTGACAAATATTTCTGTAACATTTGACATTTTCAGTGAGGTAGAATTCAATATTGCTTACATGTGACATTCACAGGTGCAGTTGTAGAAGCTGTCGCAGTAGGAATAGCAGTTGGGGCTGTCGTTGAAGTTGTATTAGGAGTTCCTGGAAAATCAGTAAGAGTACATTAATAACTAAGACTCAAATAGAAAAAAAAATCCTTTATTTTTGAGGTTATATGCCCCTTTTACCCTTGCTATTTCAAGTTTCTCATCATCGTATTAGGCCTACTGATTTAAGTTGATTTAGTTTAACCAAATAGCTTAATATCTCCACAACAGACAATTTAAACTAGTTTTTATACTTCAGTATTAAAGACAGAACTGATGGTTACTGGAAGACCTTTTTCACTGATACACATATGTCAATAGTTGTTTAAGTACACAAATAATATAATACAGCAGAAGTTGATGTACATCAGTCGACATCATGTGTTATACAGAATGGGAACGACTGGTGGTGTTTTATCCACCCAAGATTTAAAAACAACCAAAATATAAATAAAATAATAAAACAAGAATAAAAGATGGTGCACAAAAAGTATAACATATTAACCCCATTTTTTTGACATCTGTGAAAAAGGTAAAAAAATTAAAAATATTAATATTAAAAAATACTTCTGTAATTAAAAGAAAAATTGGCGGGGTAGCATTTAATATTGCTTACGTGTCTCTCCCACAGTTATGGAAGTCTTTTCAATGTCAAATTCTGTGATATTCATTGCCACCGCAACCAAAGTAGCTGAAATCTCGTCGTCGGGAGGAACACGTGTGGATTCAAATCGGAGGTTCGAGGCGGTGATAATTGATCCATTACTGCATAATGAATAACAGAAAAAAGCTGTCTCAATTTTAATGAATTTGTGGCATTACGATACGATATCAACACAGCATAAACAAATTACCTGAATGAAATCACTGTCAAGGATATGAATGAAGAGAAGTTATTATGGAAGACAGGTTCGAGCTGCAGAAGTATAAGGAAACACATTTTAGGTACATTTATGTTGGCTTTAATTTGAATGGTATGCTTATCAAACTTTGTTTTTTTAATTACTTTTTCATATGTTTAGCTTTGTACTTTGTTAACTTGTTAACTTGTACATCTTGTTTGATCCCTATTGCACATTCAGTTGTGTCTCTCCAAATTTCATTGTATAAGTGTCAGTACAATGACAATAAAGGCTATATTAATCTTATCTTGTAGTCTACAAAGACTAATGGTAGACACTTACCGTGGACTTTATCAATTCTGCTCTGCTTATAAATGCTGGTGATGATAAATTCAGCAGGTCATTTGTAAAGTTCTCTCCAACAGATCTGAAGGTCAACCTGCGTTCTTTGAATTGCACAGTTGTTGTAGGAACTTCTGTGGTATTTGGAGTTCCTGGAAAATCAGTAAGAGTACATTAATAACTGAGACTCAAATAGAAAAAAAAATCCTTTATTTTTGAGGTTATATGCCCCTTTTACCCTTGCTATTTCAAGTTTCTCATCATCGTATTAGGCCTACTGATTTAAGTTGATTTAGTTTAACCAAATAGCTTAATATCTCCACAACAGACAATTTAAACTAGTTTTTATACTTCAGTATTAAAGACAGAACTGATGGTTACTGGAAGACCTTTTTCACTGATACACATATGTCAATAGCTGTTTAAGTACACAAATAATACAGCAGAAGTTGATGTGCATCAGTCGACATCATGTGTTATACAGAATGGGAACGACTGGTGGTGTTTTATCCACCCACTAGTTAAAATCAACCAAAAATATAAATAAAGAATAAAACAAGAATAAAAGATGGTGCACAAACAGAATAACATATTAACCTTACTTACATAATTATGATAACAATGGTGTTTGGATATACAATGAGCTTTAAGGTGTACATTGTCCGAAAATGAATAACAATTTACGTCAATGAATTAAATGTTTACTTACTAATTATTTGGATGGAATTTGCATCAATAGGGAGGTCAATCGTGGCGTTGGGGTTATTCACAGCATTTATTAGGGTTCCTGCAACATCATCAGCCTGTGGAATTTGATCGGGTGATGCTGTGCTGTTGAACTCAATACCAACCTGTGCTTGAGTTCCGCCCATTCGTGTATTTGCTGTACCAGGACTGCATTAGAAAACATAATTTTATCAAATGATAATTCAAGTTATTTGCATTATTATTATTATCTATATTATTATTACATATTTACATTATTTAAACTGAAACATACTAAGGACCATTACCAACAATGTATTCTTTAAATTATGAAAAAACGTATCAGTAATTATTTCCAGGCTTAAAAAATTACCTAAATCCTATGACAAATGTGCGGCTGAAAAGTGAACCATATCTTGTTATGTAGATGAGATTATACTGTGAAAGAAAAATGAACAAATTAGTCAACTGAAAGATAGTTTCCCAATGAAATTGAACTGGATGGCAAATTCAATTAAAATACAACTAAATTAATGATTTACGTATAAATTACACTTACCACTATTATAACTTGACTTTCAAGTTGTTTGTATTCTGCACTGTTTCGATTATTGAATGCACCAACAAATGGTACCACAATGGTTGTAACGAGAACAACAATTGGTGGGGCTGGTATGGTAACTGGACCAGCAGGAGTAGTTTTTAGAGATGTTACTGATCCACCAGTTGTAACTGAAGGGCCTGTTGTAGTTGGTCCTGTGGAAGAACCAACAGTTGTTGTTGTTCCACCTGTTGTTGTTGACCCATTGGTACTTGCTGACTCACTGGTTGTTGTTGAGTCGAGAGTTGTAATTGTTCCATTGCTACTTGTTAACCCACTTGTTGTGGTTAAGCTTTTGACACTTGTTGATTCTACCATTCTCGTTGACCCAAGACTTGTGGTTGAACCTCCTGCTAATGTTGATTCACCACCTGTTGAAACACTATTTGTTGTTGAATCACCAGTTGTAGTTGATCTTTTGGTACTTTTTGACCCAATGGTTGTGCTCGGACCTACAGCTGCTGTAAGACAGAAATAGAAGATAAATAAAATAAAAAAATAAAACAGCTTTGATCTACAGGTGTTGTTAATTAATGATGTATGGCAAAAGGTAAATATTTTGACTTCTGTAAATAAGCAAGAAAGGTTTTAAAAAATTGCCAAATAAAATATTTTTAATTTGGCCATCCAGCATTTTGCTTACGTGGATCATCCAACATTATGGAGGTGGTGTCAATGTCAAAGGCTGTGATATTCATTGCCACCTCAACCAAAGTAGCTGAAATCTTGGCGTCAGGCGGAACAAATGTGGAATCAAAGTTGAGGTCCGTGCTGCTGACAATCGATCCACTACTGCATAATAAATAACAGAAAAACACTGTCTCAATTTTCATGAATTTGCAGCCATTATCTTTATAATATCAACAAAGCATAAACAAATTACCTGAATGAAATCACTGTCAAGAATAGGAAGGAAGGGAATTCTTTATGGTACAAAGGTTCAAGCTGTAGAAGTACAAAGAAATAAATTTTAGGTACATTTATGTTGGACATAATTTTAATGGTGCGCTTTTCCTACTTTTGCCTTGTTTAATTAATCTTCCACAACACGTAGTCTAAAGGACGAATGGTAGAGACTTACTATCAACTTTATATTTGCAGCTCTATTGATAAAGGCTAAAGATGATGGATCCAGCAGGTCAGTTGTAAATATTTCTCCAACAGATCTGAAGGTCAGCCTCCGTTTTACAGTAGTTACAGATGTTACTGATCCGCCAGTTGTAATTGAAGAACCAGCAGTTGTGGTTGACCCATGAGTTGCAGTTGATCCATTACTACTTGTTAACCCGGTGGTTGTTGTTGACCCATGAGTTGTAGTTGATCCATTACTACTTGTTAACCTGATGGCTGTGGTTGATCCATTGACACTTGTTGATCCATTGGGTGTCATTGATACCGTTCTCATTGACTCAAGACTTGTGGTTGAACCTCCTGGCATTGTTGATTCACCACTTGTTATTGAACCACCAGTTGTAGTTGATACTTTGGTATTTTTTGACCCAACGGTTGTGCTTGGCCCTACAAGTGTTGTGAGACAGTAATAGATTATTAAGAAATTAAGCCATTTTGGATCTACAGGTGTGGTAAATTAATGATTTATAGCAAAAGTCTTTTTTGACATCTGTGAAAAAGATAAACAAATGTAAAATAAAACTAACTTAAGGAAATATTTCTGTAATTAAAACAAAAATGGCGAGGTAGCATTTAATATTGCTTACGTGTCTCTTCCACAGTTATGGAATTGGTGTCAATGTCAAAGAATGTGATATTCATTGCCACCTTAACCAAAGTAGCTGAAATCTGGGCGTCGGGAGGAACAAATGTGGATTCAAATCGGAGGTTCGAGGCGGTGATAATTGATCCATTACTGCATAATGAATAACAGAAAAACGCTGTCTCAATTTTTATGAATTTGTGGCATTACGATACAATATCAACACAGCATAAACAAATTACCTGAATGAAATCACTGTCAAGGATATGAATGAAGAGAATTCATTATGGTAGACAGGTTCGAGCTGCAGAAGTATAAGGAAACAAATTTTAGGTACATTTATGTTGGCTTTAAATTTAATGGTATGGTTATCAAACTTTTTTTTAATTACTTTTTCATATGTTTAGCTTTGTCCTTTGTTAACTTGTTAACTTGTACATCTTGTTTGATCCCTATTGCACATTCAGTTGTGGCTCTCCAAATTTCATTGTATAAGTGTCAGTACAATGACAATAAAGGCTATCTTAATCTTATCTTGTAGTCTACAAAGACTAATGGTAGACACTTACCGTGGACTTTATCAATGCTGCTCTGTTTATAAATGCTGGTGATGATGAATTCAGCAGGTCATTTGTAAAGTTCTCTCCAACAGATCTGAAGGTCAACCTGAGTTCTTTGAATTGCACAGTTGTTGTAGGAACTTCTGTTACAGTAGACTTCGTTGCAGTTGTCATATCAGTTGGGACTGTAATGGGAGAACTTGATGTGGTATTTGGAATTCCTAGAAAAACAGTAAGAGTATATAAATAACTAAGACTCATACAGAAACATGGTTTCCTTTATCTATGAAGTTAAAATCAAAGGTGTACAGTGTTGGAAATTAATGAATATAGTTTTGTGAATTAAATGTTTACTCACTTATTATTTCGACTGAATTTGGATCAACAGTGAGGTTGAAGGTGTTGTTTTGTTCTTCCGCAGCCTTTATTAAGGTCTCTGCAACAACAACAGCGGATGGGATATCCTCCAGTGGTGCAGTGCTGTTGAACTGGAGCGCCACTTTTGCTCTGACTCTTCCCTCTTCCCTCCTTGGATCGATAAAGCACAGGTGTTGCTCAGATGATAATGTGTAAAAATTGCAGGTTTTCTATTTTTACCATTAGAGATTAGATATCTCTGAAGTAGATTTAGTCTGAGTGAAAGACTTGCAACACTTTAAAAGATTTACCTGAATTCTCTGACAGATGTGGCTTCGAAAAGAAAACCAAAACGTCGATTGAAGATGAAGTCGCACTATAAGCAGCAAAAAACAAGGTAGAAATGTTAAGAATAGTCACAGTGGTTTTTCAAATGTAATCAAACAGAATGACACATTTACTCAAGATGGCATCAAATAAAATCAACAACATGAGCTTCTACACACCATTGTAACAACTCGTCTTTCAAGATCTTTGTATTGTTCAGTGGTTCTATCCAAAAGTTCTGGTACAAATGGTTCGTCCAAGGTTGCTTCCAGAACCACAATTCGTAAGGGAGCTGCAGTGGTCATTGGCCCAATAGTTGTTGATCCTTTACAGGTGTGGTAGATTGGTGATAATGGCAAAAGGTAAATATTAGTCGGTTCGTGGTTCAAAATGAATACTTTTTGGTGGTAAATTCAGGTTCATGTATTCAATGTTTACTCACTTATTATTTCGATTGAATTTGGATCAACAGTGAGGTTGAAGGTGTTGTTTTGTTCTTCCGCAGCCTTTATTAAGGTCTCTGCAACAACAACAGCGGATGGGATATCCTCGAGTGGTGCAGTGCTGTTGAACTGGAGCGCCACTTTTGCTCGGACTCTTCCCTCTTCCCTCCTTGGATCGATAAAGCACAGGTGTTGCTCAGATGATAATGTGTAAAAATAGCAGGTTTTCTATTTTTACCATTAGAGATTAGATATCTCTGAAGTAGATTTAGCCTGAGTGAAAGACTTGCAACACTTTAAAAGATTTACCTGAATTCTCTGACAGATGTGGCTTCGAAAAGAAAACCAAAACGTCGATTGAAGATGAAGTCGCACTATAAGCAGCAAAAAACAAGGTAGAAATGTTAAGAATAGTCACAGTGGTTTTTCAAATGTAATCAAACAGAATGACACATTTACTCAAGATGGCATCAAATAAAATCAACAACATGAGCTTCTACACACCATTGTAACAACTCGTCTTTCAAGATCCATGTATTGTTCAGTGGTTCTATCCAAAAGTTCTGGTACAAATGGTTCGTCCAAGGTTGCTTCCAGAACCACAATTCGTGAGGGAGCTGCAGTGGTCATTGGCCCAATAGTTGTTGATCCTTTACAGGTGTGGTAGATTGGTGAAAATGGCAAAAGGTAAATATTAGTCGGTTTGTGGTTCAAAATGAATACTTTTTGGTGGTAAATTCAGGTTCATGTATTAAATGTTTACTCACTTATTATTTCGATTGAATTTGGATCAACAGTGAGGTTGAAGGTGTTGTTTTGTTCTTCCGCAGCCTTTATTAAGGTCTCTGCAACAACAACAGCGGATGGGATATCCTCCAGTGGTGCAGTGCTGTTGAACTGGAGCGCCACTTTTGCTCTGACTCTTCCCTCTTCCCTCCTTGGATCGATAAAGCACAGGTGTTGCTCAGATGATAATGTGTAAAAATAGCAGGTTTTCTATTTTTACCATTAAAGATTAGATATCTCTGAAGTAGATTTAGCCTGAGTGAAAGACTTGCAACACTTTAAAAGATTTACCTGAATTCTCTGACAGATGTGGCTTCGAAAAGAAAACCAAAACGTTGATTGAAGATGAAGTCGCACTATAAGCAGCAAAAAACAAGGTAGAAATGTTAAGAATAGTCACAGTGGTTTTTCAAATGTAATCAAACAGAATGACACATTTACTCAAGATGGCATCGAATAAAATCAACAACATGAGCTTCTACACACCATTGTAACAACTCGTCTTTCAAGATCCATGTATTGTTCAGTGGTTCTATCCAAAAGTTCTGGTACAAAGGGTTCGTCCAAGGTTGCTTCCAGAACCACAATTCGTGAGGGAGCTGCAGTGGTCATTGGCCCAATAGTTGTTGATCCTTTACAGGTGTGGTAGATTGGTGATAATGGCAAAAGGTAAATATTAGTCGGTATGTGGTTCAAAATGAACACTTTTTGGTGGTAAATTCAGGTTCATGTATTAAATGTTTACTCACTTATTATTTCGATTGAATTTGGATCAACAGTGAGGTTGAAGGTGTTGTTTTGTTCTTCCGCAGCCTTTATTAAGGTCTCTGCAACAACAACAGCGGATGGGATATCCTCGAGTGGTGCAGTGCTGTTGAACTGGAGCGCCACTTTTGCTCGGACTCTTCCCTCTTCCCTCCTTGGATCGATAAAGCACAGGTGTTGCTCAGATGATAATGTGTAAAAATAGCAGGTTTTCTATTTTTACCATTAAAGATTAGATATCTCTGAAGTAGATTTAGCCTGAGTGAAAGACTTGCAACACTTTAAAATATTTACCTGAATTCTCTGACAGATGTGGCTTCGAAAAGAAAACCAAAACGTCGATTGAAGATGAAGTCGCACTATAAGCAGCAAAAAACAAGGTAGAAATGTTAAGAATAGTCACAGTGGTTTTTCAAATGTAATCAAACAGAATGACACATTTACTCAAGATGGCATCAAATAAAATCAACAACATGAGCTTCTACACACCATTGTAACAACTCGTCTTTCAAGATCTTTGTATTGTTCAGTGGTTCTATCCAAAAGTTCTGGTACAAATGGTTCGTCCAAGGTTGCTTCCAGAACCACAATTCGTGAGGGAGCTGCAGTGGTCATTGGCCCAATAGTTGTTGATCCTTTACAGGTGTGGTAGATTGGTGATAATGGCAAAAGGTAAATATTAGTCGGTTCGTGGTTCAAAATGAATACTTTTTGGTGGTAAATTCAGGTTCATGTATTAAATGTTTACTCACTTATTATTTCGATTGAATTTGGATCAACAGTGAGGTTGAAGGTGTTGTTTTGTTCTTCCGCAGCCTTTATTAAGGTCTCTGCAACAAGAACAGCGGATGGGATATCCTCGAGTGGTGCAGTGCTGTTGAACTGGAGCGCCACTTTTGCTCGGACTCTTCCCTCTTCCCTCCTTGGATCGATAAAGCACAGGTGTTGCTCAGATGATAATGTGTAAAAATTGCAGGTTTTCTATTTTTACCATTAAAGATTAGATATCTCTGAAGTAGATTTAGCCTGAGTGAAAGACTTGCAACACTTTAAAATATTTACCTGAATTCTCTGACAGATGTGGCTTCGAAAAGAAAACCAAAACGTCGATTGAAGATGAAGTCACACTATACGCAGCAAAAAACATGGTAGAAATGTTAAGAATAGTCACAGTGGTTTTTCAAATGTAATCAAACAGAATGACACATTTACTCAAGATGGCATCAAATAAAATCAACAACATGAGCTTCTACACACCATTGTAACAACTCGTCTTTCAAGATCCATGTATTGTTCAGTGGTTCTATCCAAAAGTTCTGGTACAAATGGTTCGTCCAAGGTTGCTTCCAGAACCACAATTCGTGAGGGAGCTGCAGTGGTCATTGGCCCAATAGTTGTTGATCCTTTACAGGTGTGGTAGATTGGTGATAATGGCAAAAGGTAAATATTAGTCGGTTCGTGGTTCAAAATGAATACTTTTTGGTGGTAAATTCAGGTTCATGTATTAAATGTTTACTCACTTATTATTTCGATTGAATTTGGATCAACAGTGAGGTTGAAGGTGTTGTTTTGTTCTTCCGCAGCCTTTATTAAGGTCTCTGCAACAAGAACAGCGGATGGGATATCCTCCAGTGGTGCAGTGCTGTTGAACTGGAGCGCCACTTTTGCTCGGACTCTTCCCTCTTCCCTCCTTGGATCAATAAAGCACAGGTGTTGCTCAGATGATAATGTGTAAAAATAGCAGGTTTTCTATTTTTAACATTAAAGATTAGATATCTCTGAAGTAGATTTAGCCTGAGTGAAAGACTTGCAACACTTTAAAAGATTTACCTGAATTCTCTGACAGATGTGGCTTCGAAAAGAAAACCAAAACGTCGATTGAAGATGAAGTCGCACTATAAGCAGCAAAAAACAAGGTAGAAATGTTAAGAATAGTCACAGTGGTTTTTCAAATGTAATCAAACAGAATGACACATTTACTCAAGATGGCATCAAATAAAATCAACAACATGAGCTTCTACACACCATTGTAACAACTCGTCTTTCAAGATCCATGTATTGTTCAGTGGTTCTATCCAAAAGTTCTGGTACAAATGGTTCGTCCAAGGTTGCTTCCAGAACCACAATTCGTGAGGGAGCTGCAGTGGTCATTGGCCCAATAGTTGTTGATCCTTTACAGGTGTGGTAGATTGGTGATAATGGCAAAAGGTAAATATTAGTCGGTTCGTGGTTCAAAATGAATACTTTTTGGTGGTAAATTCAGGTTCATGTATTAAATGTTTACTCACTTATTATTTCGATTGAATTTGGATCAACAGTGAGGTTGAAGGTGTTGTTTTGTTCTTCCGCAGCCTTTATTAAGGTCTCTGCAACAACAACAGCGGATGGGATATCCTCGAGTGGTGCAGTGCTGTTGAACTGGAGCGCCACTTTTGCTCGGACTCTTCCCTCTTCCCTCCTTGGATCGATAAAGCACAGGTGTTGCTCAGATGATAATGTGTAAAAATAGCAGGTTTTCTATTTTTACCATTACAGATTAGATATCTCTGAAGTAGATTTAGCCTGAGTGAAAGACTTGCAACACTTTAAAAGATTTACCTGAATTCTCTGACAGATGTGGCTTCGAAAAGAAAACCAAAACGTCGATTGAAGATGAAGTCGCACTATACGCAGCAAAAAACATGGTAGAAATGTTAAGAATAGTCACAGTGGTTTTTCAAATGTAATCAAACAGAATGACACATTTACTCAAGATGGCATCAAATAAAATCAACAACATGAGCTTCTACACACCATTGTAACAACTCGTCTTTCAAGATCCATGTATTGTTCAGTGGTTCTATCCAAAAGTTCTGGTACAAATGGTTCGTCCAAGGTTGCTTCCAGAACCACAATTCGTGAGGGAGCTGCAGTGGTCATTGGCCCAATAGTTGTTGATCCTTTACAGGTGTGGTAGATTGGTGATAATGGCAAAAGGTAAATATTAGTCGGTTCGTGGTTCAAAATGAATACTTTTTGGTTGTAAATTCAGGTTCATGTATTAAATGTTTACTCACTTATTATTTCGATTGAATTTGGATCAACAGTGAGGTTGAAGGTGTTGTTTTGTTCTTCCGCAGCCTTTATTAAGGTCTCTGCAACAAGAACAGCGGATGGGATATCCTCGAGTGGTACAGTGCTGTTGAACTGGAGCGCCACTTTTGCTCGGACTCTTCCCTCTTCCCTCCTTGGATCAATAAAGCACAGGTGTTGCTCAGATGATAATGTGTAAAAATAGCAGGTTTTCTATTTTTAACATTAAAGATTAGATATCCCTGAAGTAGATTTAGCCTGAGTGAAAGACTTGCAACACTTTAAAAGATTTACCTGAATTCTCTGACAGATGTGGCTTCGAAAAGAAAACCAAAACGTCGATTGAAGATGAAGTCGCACTATACGCAGCAAAAAACAAGGTAGAAATGTTAAGAATAGTCACAGTGGTTTTTCAAATGTAATCAAACAGAATGACACATTTACTCAAGATGGCATCAAATAAAATCAACAACATGAGCTTCTACACACCATTGTAACAACTCGTCTTTCAAGATCCATGTATTGTTCAGTGGTTCTATCCAAAAGTTCTGGTACAAATGGTTCGTCCAAGGTTGCTTCCAGAACCACAATTCGTGAGGGAGCTGCAGTGGTCATTGGCCCAATAGTTGTTGATCCTTTACAGGTGTGGTAGATTGGTGATAATGGCAAAAGGTAAATATTAGTCGGTTCGTGGTTCAAAATGAATACTTTTTGGTGGTAAATTCAGGTTCATGTATTAAATGTTTACTCACTTATTATTTCGATTGAATTTGGATCAACAGTGAGGTTGAAGGTGTTGTTTTGTTCTTCCGCAGCCTTTATTAAGGTCTCTGCAACAACAACAGCGGATGGGATATCCTCGAGTGGTGCAGTGCTGTTGAACTGGAGCGCCACTTTTGCTCGGACTCTTCCCTCTTCCCTCCTTGGATCGATAAAGCACAGGTGTTGCTCAGATGATAATGTGTAAAAATAGCAGGTTTTCTATTTTTACCATTACAGATTAGATATCTCTGAAGTAGATTTAGCCTGAGTGAAAGACTTGCAACACTTTAAAAGATTTACCTGAATTCTCTGACAGATGTGGCTTCGAAAAGAAAACCAAAACGTCGATTGAAGATGAAGTCGCACTATACGCAGCAAAAAACATGGTAGAAATGTTAAGAATAGTCACAGTGGTTTTTCAAATGTAATCAAACAGAATGACACATTTACTCAAGATGGCATCAAATAAAATCAACAACATGAGCTTCTACACACCATTGTAACAACTCGTCTTTCAAGATCCATGTATTGTTCAGTGGTTCTATCCAAAAGTTCTGGTACAAATGGTTCGTCCAAGGTTGCTTCCAGAACCACAATTCGTGAGGGAGCTGCAGTGGTCATTGGCCCAATAGTTGTTGATCCTTTACAGGTGTGGTAGATTGGTGATAATGGCAAAAGGTAAATATTAGTCGGTTCGTGGTTCAAAATGAATACTTTTTGGTTGTAAATTCAGGTTCATGTATTAAATGTTTACTCACTTATTATTTCGATTGAATTTGGATCAACAGTGAGGTTGAAGGTGTTGTTTTGTTCTTCCGCAGCCTTTATTAAGGTCTCTGCAACAAGAACAGCGGATGGGATATCCTCGAGTGGTACAGTGCTGTTGAACTGGAGCGCCACTTTTGCTCGGACTCTTCCCTCTTCCCTCCTTGGATCAATAAAGCACAGGTGTTGCTCAGATGATAATGTGTAAAAATAGCAGGTTTTCTATTTTTAACATTAAAGATTAGATATCCCTGAAGTAGATTTAGCCTGAGTGAAAGACTTGCAACACTTTAAAAGATTTACCTGAATTCTCTGACAGATGTGGCTTCGAAAAGAAAACCAAAACGTCGATTGAAGATGAAGTCGCACTATACGCAGCAAAAAACAAGGTAGAAATGTTAAGAATAGTCACAGTGGTTTTTCAAATGTAATCAAACAGAATGACACATTTACTCAAGATGGCATCAAATAAAATCAACAACATGAGCTTCTACACACCATTGTAACAACTCGTCTTTCAAGATCCATGTATTGTTCAGTGGTTCTATCCAAAAGTTCTGGTACAAATGGTTCGTCCAAGGTTGCTTCCAGAACCACAATTCGTGAGGGAGCTGCAGTGGTCATTGGCCCAATAGTTGTTGATCCTTTACAGGTGTGGTAGATTGGTGATAATGGCAAAAGGTAAATATTAGTCGGTTCGTGGTTCAAAATGAATACTTTTTGGTGGTAAATTCAGGTTCATGTATTAAATGTTTACTCACTTATTATTTCGATTGAATTTGGATCAACAGTGAGGTTGAAGGTGTTGTTTTGTTCTTCCGCAGCCTTTATTAAGGTCTCTGCAACAACAACAGCGGATGGGATATCCTCGAGTGGTGCAGTGCTGTTGAACTGGAGCGCCACTTTTGCTCGGACTCTTCCCTCTTCCCTCCTTGGATCGATAAAGCACAGGTGTTGCTCAGATGATAATGTGTAAAAATAGCAGGTTTTCTATTTTTACCATTACAGATTAGATATCTCTGAAGTAGATTTAGCCTGAGTGAAAGACTTGCAACACTTTAAAAGATTTACCTGAATTCTCTGACAGATGTGGCTTCGAAAAGAAAACCAAAACGTCGATTGAAGATGAAGTCGCACTATACGCAGCAAAAAACATGGTAGAAATGTTAAGAATAGTCACAGTGGTTTTTCAAATGTAATCAAACAGAATGACACATTTACTCAAGATGGCATCAAATAAAATCAACAACATGAGCTTCTACACACCATTGTAACAACTCGTCTTTCAAGATCCATGTATTGTTCAGTGGTTCTATCCAAAAGTTCTGGTACAAATGGTTCGTCCAAGGTTGCTTCCAGAACCACAATTCGTGAGGGAGCTGCAGTGGTCATTGGCCCAATAGTTGTTGATCCTTTACAGGTGTGGTAGATTGGTGATAATGGCAAAAGGTAAATATTAGTCGGTTCGTGGTTCAAAATGAATACTTTTTGGTGGTAAATTCAGGTTCATGTATTAAATGTTTACTCACTTATTATTTCGATTGAATTTGGATCAACAGTGAGGTTGAAGGTGTTGTTTTGTTCTTCCGCAGCCTTTATTAAGGTCTCTGCAACAAGAACAGCGGATGGGATATCCCCGAGTGGTGCAGTGCTGTTGAACTGGAGCGCCACTTTTGCTCGGACTGTTCCCTCTTCCCTCCTTGGATCAATAAAGCACAGGTGTTGCTCAGATGATAATGTGTAAAAATAGCAGGTTTTCTATTTTTAACATTAAAGATTAGATATCTCTGAAGTAGATTTAGCCTGAGTGAAAGACTTGCAACACTTTAAAAGATTTACCTGAATTCTCTGACAGATGTGGCTTCGAAAAGAAAACCAAAACGTCGATTGAAGATGAAGTCGCACTATAAGCAGCAAAAAACAAGGTAGAAATGTTAAGAATAGTCACAGTGGTTTTTCAAATGTAATCAAACAGAATGACACATTTACTCAAGATGGCATCAAATAAAATCAACAACATGAGCTTCTACACACCATTGTAACAACTCGTCTTTCAAGATCCATGTATTGTTCAGTGGTTCTATCCAAAAGTTCTGGTACAAATGGTTCGTCCAAGGTTGCTTCCAGAACCACAATTCGTGAGGGAGCTGCAGTGGTCATTGGCCCAATAGTTGTTGATCCTTTACAGGTGTGGTAGATTGGTGATAATGGCAAAAGGTAAATATTAGTCGGTTCGTGGTTCAAAATGAATACTTTTTGGTGGTAAATTCAGGTTCATGTATTAAATGTTTACTCACTTATTATTTCGATTGAATTTGGATCAACAGTGAGGTTGAAGGTGTTGTTTTGTTCTTCCGCAGCCTTTATTAAGGTCTCTGCAACAACAACAGCGGATGGGATATCCTCGAGTGGTGCAGTGCTGTTGAACTGGAGCGCCACTTTTGCTCGGACTCTTCCCTCTTCCCTCCTTGGATCGATAAAGCACAGGTGTTGCTCAGATGATAATGTGTAAAAATAGCAGGTTTTCTATTTTTACCATTACAGATTAGATATCTCTGAAGTAGATTTAGCCTGAGTGAAAGACTTGCAACACTTTAAAAGATTTACCTGAATTCTCTGACAGATGTGGCTTCGAAAAGAAAACCAAAACGTCGATTGAAGATGAAGTCGCACTATAAGCAGCAAAAAACAAGGTAGAAATGTTAAGAATAGTCACAGTGGTTTTTCAAATGTAATCAAACAGAATGACACATTTACTCAAGATGGCATCAAATAAAATCAACAACATGAGCTTCTACACACCATTGTAACAACTCGTCTTTCAAGATCCATGTATTGTTCAGTGGTTCTATCCAAAAGTTCTGGTACAAATGGTTCGTCCAAGGTTGCTTCCAGAACCACAATTCGTGAGGGAGCTGCAGTGGTCATTGGCCCAATAGTTGTTGATCCTTTACAGGTGTGGTAGATTGGTGATAATGGCAAAAGGTAAATATTAGTCGGTTCGTGGTTCAAAATGAATACTTTTTGGTGGTAAATTCAGGTTCATGTATTAAATGTTTACTCACTTATTATTTCGATTGAATTTGGATCAACAGTGAGGTTGAAGGTGTTGTTTTGTTCTTCCGCAGCCTTTATTAAGGTCTCTGCAACAAGAACAGCGGATGGGATATCCTCCAGTGGTGCAGTGCTGTTGAACTGGAGCGCCACTTTTGCTCGGACTCTTCCCTCTTCCCTCCTTGGATCAATAAAGCACAGGTGTTGCTCAGATGATAATGTGTAAAAATAGCAGGTTTTCTATTTTTAACATTAAAGATTAGATATCTCTGAAGTAGATTTAGCCTGAGTGAAAGACTTGCAACACTTTAAAAGATTTACCTGAATTCTCTGACAGATGTGGCTTCGAAAAGAAAACCAAAACGTCGATTGAAGATGAAGTCGCACTATAAGCAGCAAAAAACAAGGTAGAAATGTTAAGAATAGTCACAGTGGTTTTTCAAATGTAATCAAACAGAATGACACATTTACTCAAGATGGCATCAAATAAAATCAACAACATGAGCTTCTACACACCATTGTAACAACTCGTCTTTCAAGATCCATGTATTGTTCAGTGGTTCTATCCAAAAGTTCTGGTACAAATGGTTCGTCCAAGGTTGCTTCCAGAACCACAATTCGTGAGGGAGCTGCAGTGGTCATTGGCCCAATAGTTGTTGATCCTTTACAGGTGTGGTAGATTGGTGATAATGGCAAAAGGTAAATATTAGTCGGTTCGTGGTTCAAAATGAATACTTTTTGGTGGTAAATTCAGGTTCATGTATTAAATGTTTACTCACTTATTATTTCGATTGAATTTGGATCAACAGTGAGGTTGAAGGTGTTGTTTTGTTCTTCCGCAGCCTTTATTAAGGTCTCTGCAACAAGAACAGCGGATGGGATATCCTCGAGTGGTGCAGTGCTGTTGAACTGGAGCGCCACTTTTGCTCGGACTCTTCCCTCTTCCCTCCTTGGATCGATAAAGCACAGGTGTTGTTCAGATGATAATGTGTAAAAATAGCAGGTTTTCTATTTTTACCATTACAGATTAGATATCTCTGAAGTAGATTTAGCCTGAGTGAAAGACTTGCAACACTTTAAAAGATTTACCTGAATTCTCTGACAGATGTGGCTTCGAAAAGAAAACCAAAACGTCGATTGAAGATGAAGTCGCACTATAAGCAGCAAAAAACAAGGTAGAAGTGTTAAGAATAGTCACAGTGGTTTTTCAAATGTAATCAAACAGAATGACACATTTACTCAAGATGGCATCAAATAAAATCAACAACATGAGCTTCTACACACCATTGTAACAACTCGTCTTTCAAGATCCATGTATTGTTCAGTGGTTCTATCCAAAAGTTCTGGTACAAATGGTTCGTCCAAGGTTGCTTCCAGAACCACAATTCGTGAGGGAGCTGCAGTGGTCATTGGCCCAATAGTTGTTGATCCTTTACAGGTGTGGTAGATTGGTGATAATGGCAAAAGGTAAATATTAGTCGGTTCGTGGTTCAAAATGAATACTTTTTGGTGGTAAATTCAGGTTCATGTATTAAATATTTACTCACTTATTATTTCGATTGAATTTGGATCAACAGTGAGGTTGAAGGTGTTGTTTTGTTCTTCCGCAGCCTTTATTAAGGTCTCTGCAACAACAACAGCGGATGGGATATCCTCGAGTGGTGCAGTGCTGTTGAACTGGAGCGCCACTTTTGCTCGGACTCTTCCCTCTTCCCTCCTTGGATCGATAAAGCACAGGTGTTGCTCAGATGATAATGTGTAAAAATAGCAGGTTTTCTATTTTTACCATTACAGATTAGATATCTCTGAAGTAGATTTAGCCTGAGTGAAAGACTTGCAACACTTTAAAAGATTTACCTGAATTCTCTGACAGATGTGGCTTCGAAAAGAAAACCAAAACGTCGATTGAAGATGAAGTCGCACTATACGCAGCAAAAAACATGGTAGAAATGTTAAGAATAGTCACAGTGGTTTTTCAAATGTAATCAAACAGAATGACACATTTACTCAAGATGGCATCAAATAAAATCAACAACATGAGCTTCTACACACCATTGTAACAACTCGTCTTTCAAGATCCATGTATTGTTCAGTGGTTCTATCCAAAAGTTCTGGTACAAATGGTTCGTCCAAGGTTGCTTCCAGAACCACAATTCGTGAGGGAGCTGCAGTGGTCATTGGCCCAATAGTTGTTGATCCTTTACATGTGTGGTAGATTGGTGATAATGGCAAAAGGTAAATATTAGTCGGTTCGTGGTTCAAAATGAATACTTTTTGGTGGTAAATTCAGGTTCATGTATTAAATGTTTACTCACTTATTATTTCGATTGAATTTGGATCAACAGTGAGGTTGAAGGTGTTGTTTTGTTCTTCCGCAGCCTTTATTAAGGTCTCTGCAACAAGAACAGCGGATGGGATATCCTCGAGTGGTGCAGTGCTGTTGAACTGGAGCGCCACTTTTGCTCGGACTCTTCCCTCTTCCCTCCTTGGATCGATAAAGCACAGGTGTTGCTCAGATGATAATGTGTAAAAATAGCAGGTTTTCTATTTTTACCATTACAGATTAGATATCTCTGAAGTAGATTTAGCCTGAGTGAAAGACTTGCAACACTTTAAAAGATTTACCTGAATTCTCTGACAGATGTGGCTTCGAAAAGAAAACCAAAACGTCGATTGAAGATGAAGTCGCACTATACGCAGCAAAAAACATGGTAGAAATGTTAAGAATAGTCACAGTGGTTTTTCAAATGTAATCAAACAGAATGACACATTTACTCAAGATGGCATCAAATAAAATCAACAACATGAGCTTCTACACACCATTGTAACAACTCGTCTTTCAAGATCCATGTATTGTTCAGTGGTTCTATCCAAAAGTTCTGGTACAAATGGTTCGTCCAAGGTTGCTTCCAGAACCACAATTCGTGAGGGAGCTGCAGTGGTCATTGGCCCAATAGTTGTTGATCCTTTACATGTGTGGTAGATTGGTGATAATGGCAAAAGGTAAATATTAGTCGGTTCGTGGTTCAAAATGAATACTTTTTGGTGGTAAATTCAGGTTCATGTATTAAATGTTTACTCACTTATTATTTCGATTGAATTTGGATCAACAGTGAGGTTGAAGGTGTTGTTTTGTTCTTCCGCAGCCTTTATTAAGGTCTCTGCAACAACAACAGCGGATGGGATATCCTCGAGTGGTGCAGTGCTGTTGAACTGGAGCGCCACTTTTGCTCGGACTCTTCCCTCTTCCCTCCTTGGATCAATAAAGCACAGGTGTTGCTCAGATGATAATGTGTAAAAATAGCAGGTTTTCTATTTTTAACATTAAAGATTAGATATCTCTGAAGTAGATTTAGCCTGAGTGAAAGACTTGCAACACTTTAAAAGATTTACCTGAATTCTCTGACAGATGTGGCTTCGAAAAGAAAACCAAAACGTCGATTGAAGATGAAGTCGCACTATAAGCAGCAAAAAACAAGGTAGAAATGTTAAGAATAGTCACAGTGGTTTTTCAAATGTAATCAAACAGAATGACACATTTACTCAAGATGGCATCAAATAAAATCAACAACATGAGCTTCTACACACCATTGTAACAACTCGTCTTTCAAGATCCATGTATTGTTCAGTGGTTCTATCCAAAAGTTCTGGTACAAATGGTTCGTCCAAGGTTGCTTCCAGAACCACAATTCGTGAGGGAGCTGCAGTGGTCATTGGCCCAATAGTTGTTGATCCTTTACAGGTGTGGTAGATTGGTGATAATGGCAAAAGGTAAATATTAGTCGGTTCGTGGTTCAAAATGAATACTTTTTGGTGGTAAATTCAGGTTCATGTATTAAATGTTTACTCACTTATTATTTCGATTGAATTTGGATCAACAGTGAGGTTGAAGGTGTTGTTTTGTTCTTCCGCAGCCTTTATTAAGGTCTCTGCAACAAGAACAGCGGATGGGATATCCTCGAGTGGTGCAGTGCTGTTGAACTGGAGCGCCACTTTTGCTCGGACTCTTCCCTCTTCCCTCCTTGGATCGATAAAGCACAGGTGTTGCTCAGATGATAATGTGTAAAAATAGCAGGTTTTCTATTTTTACCATTACAGATTAGATATCTCTGAAGTAGATTTAGCCTGAGTGAAAGACTTGCAACACTTTAAAAGATTTACCTGAATTCTCTGACAGATGTGGCTTCGAAAAGAAAACCAAAACGTCGATTGAAGATGAAGTCGCACTATAAGCAGCAAAAAACATGGTAGAAATGTTAAGAATAGTCACAGTGGTTTTTCAAATGTAATCAAACAGAATGACACATTTACTCAAGATGGCATCAAATAAAATCAACAACATGAGCTTCTACACACCATTGTAACAACTCGTCTTTCAAGATCCATGTATTGTTCAGTGGTTCTATCCAAAAGTTCTGGTACAAATGGTTCGTCCAAGGTTGCTTCCAGAACCACAATTCGTGAGGGAGCTGCAGTGGTCATTGGCCCAATAGTTGTTGATCCTTTACATGTGTGGTAGATTGGTGATAATGGCAAAAGGTAAATATTAGTCGGTTCGTGGTTCAAAATGAATACTTTTTGGTGGTAAATTCAGGTTCATGTATTAAATGTTTACTCACTTATTATTTCGATTGAATTTGGATCAACAGTGAGGTTGAAGGTGTTGTTTTGTTCTTCCGCAGCCTTTATTAAGGTCTCTGCAACAAGAACAGCGGATGGGATATCCTCGAGTGGTGCAGTGCTGTTGAACTGGAGCGCCACTTTTGCTCGGACTCTTCCCTCTTCCCTCCTTGGATCAATAAAGCACAGGTGTTGCTCAGATGATAATGTGTAAAAATAGCAGGTTTTCTATTTTTAACATTAAAGATTAGATATCTCTGAAGTAGATTTAGCCTGAGTGAAAGACTTGCAACACTTTAAAAGATTTACCTGAATTCTCTGACAGATGTGGCTTCGAAAAGAAAACCAAAACGTCGATTGAAGATGAAGTCGCACTATACGCAGCAAAAAACATGGTAGAAATGTTAAGAATAGTCACAGTGGTTTTTCAAATGTAATCAAACAGAATGACACATTTACTCAAGATGGCATCAAATAAAATCAACAACATGAGCTTCTACACACCATTGTAACAACTCGTCTTTCAAGATCCATGTATTGTTCAGTGGTTCTATCCAAAAGTTCTGGTACAAATGGTTCGTCCAAGGTTGCTTCCAGAACCACAATTCGTGAGGGAGCTGCAGTGGTCATTGGCCCAATAGTTGTTGATCCTTTACATGTGTGGTAGATTGGTGATAATGGCAAAAGGTAAATATTAGTCGGTTCGTGGTTCAAAATGAATACTTTTTGGTGGTAAATTCAGGTTCATGTATTAAATGTTTACTCACTTATTATTTCGATTGAATTTGGATCAACAGTGAGGTTGAAGGTGTTGTTTTGTTCTTCCGCAGCCTTTATTAAGGTCTCTGCAACAACAACAGCGGATGGGATATCCTCGAGTGGTGCAGTGCTGTTGAACTGGAGCGCCACTTTTGCTCGGACTCTTCCCTCTTCCCTCCTTGGATCAATAAAGCACAGGTGTTGCTCAGATGATAATGTGTAAAAATAGCAGGTTTTCTATTTTTAACATTAAAGATTAGATATCTCTGAAGTAGATTTAGCCTGAGTGAAAGACTTGCAACACTTTAAAAGATTTACCTGAATTCTCTGACAGATGTGGCTTCGAAAAGAAAACCAAAACGTCGATTGAAGATGAAGTCGCACTATAAGCAGCAAAAAACATGGTAGAAATGTTAAGAATAGTCACAGTGGTTTTTCAAATGTAATCAAACAGAATGACACATTTACTCAAGATGGCATCAAATAAAATCAACAACATGAGCTTCTACACACCATTGTAACAACTCGTCTTTCAAGATCCATGTATTGTTCAGTGGTTCTATCCAAAAGTTCTGGTACAAATGGTTCGTCCAAGGTTGCTTCCAGAACCACAATTCGTGAGGGAGCTGCAGTGGTCATTGGCCCAATAGTTGTTGATCCTTTACAGGTGTGGTAGATTGGTGATAATGGCAAAAGGTAAATATTAGTCGGTTCGTGGTTCAAAATGAATACTTTTTGGTGGTAAATTCAGGTTCATGTATTAAATGTTTACTCACTTATTATTTCGATTGAATTTGGATCAACAGTGAGGTTGAAGGTGTTGTTTTGTTCTTCCGCAGCCTTTATTAAGGTCTCTGCAACAACAACAGCGGATGGGATATCCTCGAGTGGTGCAGTGCTGTTGAACTGGAGCGCCACTTTTGCTCTGACTCTTCCCTCTTCCCTCCTTGGATCGATAAAGCACAGGTGTTGCTCAGATGATAATGTGTAAAAATAGCAGGTTTTCTATTTTTACCATTACAGATTAGATATCTCTGAAGTAGATTTAGCCTGAGTGAAAGACTTGCAACACTTTAAAAGATTTACCTGAATTCTCTGACAGATGTGGCTTCGAAAAGAAAACCAAAACGTCGATTGAAGATGAAGTCGCACTATAAGCAGCAAAAAACATGGTAGAAATGTTAAGAATAGTCACAGTGGTTTTTCAAATGTAATCAAACAGAATGACACATTTACTCAAGATGGCATCAAATAAAATCAACAACATGAGCTTCTACACACCATTGTAACAACTCGTCTTTCAAGATCCATGTATTGTTCAGTGGTTCTATCCAAAAGTTCTGGTACAAATGGTTCGTTCAAGGTTGCTTCCAGAACCACAATTCGTGAGGGAGCTGCAGTGGTCATTGGCCCAATAGTTGTTGATCCTTTACAGGTGTGGTAGATTGGTGATAATGGCAAAAGGTAAATATTAGTCGGTTCGTGGTTCAAAATGAATACTTTTTGGTGGTAAATTCAGGTTCATGTATTAAATGTTTACTCACTTATTATTTCGATTGAATTTGGATCAACAGTGAGGTTGAAGGTGTTGTTTTGTTCTTCCGCAGCCTTTATTAAGGTCTCTGCAACAACAACAGCGGATGGGATATCCTCGAGTGGTGCAGTGCTGTTGAACTGGAGCGCCACTTTTGCTCGGACTCTTCCCTCTTCCCTCCTTGGATCAATAAAGCACAGGTGTTGCTCAGATGATAATGTGTAAAAATAGCAGGTTTTCTATTTTTAACATTAAAGATTAGATATCTCTGAAGTAGATTTAGCCTGAGTGAAAGACTTGCAACACTTTAAAAGATTTACCTGAATTCTCTGACAGATGTGGCTTCGAAAAGAAAACCAAAACGTCGATTGAAGATGAAGTCGCACTATAAGCAGCAAAAAACAAGGTAGAAATGTTAAGAATAGTCACAGTGGTTTTTCAAATGTAATCAAACAGAATGACACATTTACTCAAGATGGCATCAAATAAAATCAACAACATGAGCTTCTACACACCATTGTAACAACTCGTCTTTCAAGATCCATGTATTGTTCAGTGGTTCTATCCAAAAGTTCTGGTACAAATGGTTCGTCCAAGGTTGCTTCCAGAACCACAATTCGTGAGGGAGCTGCAGTGGTCATTGGCCCAATAGTTGTTGATCCTTTACAGGTGTGGTAGATTGGTGATAATGGCAAAAGGTAAATATTAGTCGGTTCGTGGTTCAAAATGAATACTTTTTGGTGGTAAATTCAGGTTCATGTATTAAATGTTTACTCACTTATTATTTCGATTGAATTTGGATCAACAGTGAGGTTGAAGGTGTTGTTTTGTTCTTCCGCAGCCTTTATTAAGGTCTCTGCAACAACAACAGCGGATGGGATATCCTCGAGTGGTGCAGTGCTGTTGAACTGGAGCGCCACTTTTGCTCGGACTCTTCCCTCTTCCCTCCTTGGATCGATAAAGCACAGGTGTTGCTCAGATGATAATGTGTAAAAATAGCAGGTTTTCTATTTTTACCATTACAGATTAGATATCTCTGAAGTAGATTTAGCCTGAGTGAAAGACTTGCAACACTTTAAAAGATTTACCTGAATTCTCTGACAGATGTGGCTTCGAAAAGAAAACCAAAACGTCGATTGAAGATGAAGTCGCACTATAAGCAGCAAAAAACATGGTAGAAATGTTAAGAATAGTCACAGTGGTTTTTCAAATGTAATCAAACAGAATGACACATTTACTCAAGATGGCATCAAATAAAATCAACAACATGAGCTTCTACACACCATTGTAACAACTCGTCTTTCAAGATCCATGTATTGTTCAGTGGTTCTATCCAAAAGTTCTGGTACAAATGGTTCGTCCAAGGTTGCTTCCAGAACCACAATTCGTGAGGGAGCTGCAGTGGTCATTGGCCCAATAGTTGTTGATCCTTTACAGGTGTGGTAGATTGGTGATAATGGCAAAAGGTAAATATTAGTCGGTTCGTGGTTCAAAATGAATACTTTTTGGTGGTAAATTCAGGTTCATGTATTAAATGTTTACTCACTTATTATTTCGATTGAATTTGGATCAACAGTGAGGTTGAAGGTGTTGTTTTGTTCTTCCGCAGCCTTTATTAAGGTCTCTGCAACAAGAACAGCGGATGGGATATCCTCGAGTGGTGCAGTGCTGTTGAACTGGAGCGCCACTTTTGCTCGGACTCTTCCCTCTTCCCTCCTTGGATCGATAAAGCACAGGTGTTGCTCAGATGATAATGTGTAAAAAT
The DNA here is from genome assembly GCF_949987685.1 of Ammodytes marinus. Classification (NCBI taxonomy): domain Eukaryota; kingdom Metazoa; phylum Chordata; class Actinopteri; order Uranoscopiformes; family Ammodytidae; genus Ammodytes; species Ammodytes marinus. The sequence continues at coordinate 1,075,678 of NC_137227.1, forward strand.
AGCAGGTTTTCTATTTTTACCATTACAGATTAGATATCTCTGAAGTAGATTTAGCCTGAGTGAAAGACTTGCAACACTTTAAAAGATTTACCTGAATTCTCTGACAGATGTGGCTTCGAAAAGAAAACCAAAACGTCGATTGAAGATGAAGTCGCACTATACGCAGCAAAAAACATGGTAGAAATGTTAAGAATAGTCACAGTGGTTTTTCAAATGTAATCAAACAGAATGACACATTTACTCAAGATGGCATCAAATAAAATCAACAACATGAGCTTCTACACACCATTGTAACAACTCGTCTTTCAAGATCCATGTATTGTTCAGTGGTTCTATCCAAAAGTTCTGGTACAAATGGTTCGTCCAAGGTTGCTTCCAGAACCACAATTCGTGAGGGAGCTGCAGTGGTCATTGGCCCAATAGTTGTTGATCCTTTACAGGTGTGGTAGATTGGTGATAATGGCAAAAGGTAAATATTAGTCGGTTCGTGGTTCAAAATGAATACTTTTTGGTGGTAAATTCAGGTTCATGTATTAAATGTTTACTCACTTATTATTTCGATTGAATTTGGATCAACAGTGAGGTTGAAGGTGTTGTTTTGTTCTTCCGCAGCCTTTATTAAGGTCTCTGCAACAACAACAGCGGATGGGATATCCTCGAGTGGTGCAGTGCTGTTGAACTGGAGCGCCACTTTTGCTCTGACTCTTCCCTCTTCCCTCCTTGGATCGATAAAGCACAGGTGTTGCTCAGATGATAATGTGTAAAAATAGCAGGTTTTCTATTTTTACCATTACAGATTAGATATCTCTGAAGTAGATTTAGCCTGAGTGAAAGACTTGCAACACTTTAAAAGATTTACCTGAATTCTCTGACAGATGTGGCTTCGAAAAGAAAACCAAAACGTCGATTGAAGATGAAGTCGCACTATAAGCAGCAAAAAACATGGTAGAAATGTTAAGAATAGTCACAGTGGTTTTTCAAATGTAATCAAACAGAATGACACATTTACTCAAGATGGCATCAAATAAAATCAACAACATGAGCTTCTACACACCATTGTAACAACTCGTCTTTCAAGATCCATGTATTGTTCAGTGGTTCTATCCAAAAGTTCTGGTACAAATGGTTCGTCCAAGGTTGCTTCCAGAACCACAATTCGTGAGGGAGCTGCAGTGGTCATTGGCCCAATAGTTGTTGATCCTTTACAGGTGTGGTAGATTGGTGATAATGGCAAAAGGTAAATATTAGTCGGTTCGTGGTTCAAAATGAATACTTTTTGGTGGTAAATTCAGGTTCATGTATTAAATGTTTACTCACTTATTATTTCGATTGAATTTGGATCAACAGTGAGGTTGAAGGTGTTGTTTTGTTCTTCCGCAGCCTTTATTAAGGTCTCTGCAACAACAACAGCGGATGGGATATCCTCGAGTGGTGCAGTGCTGTTGAACTGGAGCGCCACTTTTGCTCGGACTCTTCCCTCTTCCCTCCTTGGATCAATAAAGCACAGGTGTTGCTCAGATGATAATGTGTAAAAATAGCAGGTTTTCTATTTTTAACATTAAAGATTAGATATCTCTGAAGTAGATTTAGCCTGAGTGAAAGACTTGCAACACTTTAAAAGATTTACCTGAATTCTCTGACAGATGTGGCTTCGAAAAGAAAACCAAAACGTCGATTGAAGATGAAGTCGCACTATAAGCAGCAAAAAACAAGGTAGAAATGTTAAGAATAGTCACAGTGGTTTTTCAAATGTAATCAAACAGAATGACACATTTACTCAAGATGGCATCAAATAAAATCAACAACATGAGCTTCTACACACCATTGTAACAACTCGTCTTTCAAGATCCATGTATTGTTCAGTGGTTCTATCCAAAAGTTCTGGTACAAATGGTTCGTCCAAGGTTGCTTCCAGAACCACAATTCGTGAGGGAGCTGCAGTGGTCATTGGCCCAATAGTTGTTGATCCTTTACAGGTGTGGTAGATTGGTGATAATGGCAAAAGGTAAATATTAGTCGGTTCGTGGTTCAAAATGAATACTTTTTGGTGGTAAATTCAGGTTCATGTATTAAATGTTTACTCACTTATTATTTCGATTGAATTTGGATCAACAGTGAGGTTGAAGGTGTTGTTTTGTTCTTCCGCAGCCTTTATTAAGGTCTCTGCAACAACAACAGCGGATGGGATATCCTCGAGTGGTGCAGTGCTGTTGAACTGGAGCGCCACTTTTGCTCGGACTCTTCCCTCTTCCCTCCTTGGATCGATAAAGCACAGGTGTTGCTCAGATGATAATGTGTAAAAATAGCAGGTTTTCTATTTTTACCATTACAGATTAGATATCTCTGAAGTAGATTTAGCCTGAGTGAAAGACTTGCAACACTTTAAAAGATTTACCTGAATTCTCTGACAGATGTGGCTTCGAAAAGAAAACCAAAACGTCGATTGAAGATGAAGTCGCACTATACGCAGCAAAAAACATGGTAGAAATGTTAAGAATAGTCACAGTGGTTTTTCAAATGTAATCAAACAGAATGACACATTTACTCAAGATGGCATCAAATAAAATCAACAACATGAGCTTCTACACACCATTGTAACAACTCGTCTTTCAAGATCCATGTATTGTTCAGTGGTTCTATCCAAAAGTTCTGGTACAAATGGTTCGTCCAAGGTTGCTTCCAGAACCACAATTCGTGAGGGAGCTGCAGTGGTCATTGGCCCAATAGTTGTTGATCCTTTACAGGTATGGTAGATTGGTGATAATGGCAAAAGGTAAATATTAGTCGGTTCGTGGTTCAAAATGAATACTTTTTGGTGGTAAATTCAGGTTCATGTATTAAATGTTTACTCACTTATTATTTCGATTGAATTTGGATCAACAGTGAGGTTGAAGGTGTTGTTTTGTTCTTCCGCAGCCTTTATTAAGGTCTCTGCAACAAGAACAGCGGATGGGATATCCTCGAGTGGTGCAGTGCTGTTGAACTGGAGCGCCACTTTTGCTCGGACTCTTCCCTCTTCCCTCCTTGGATCAATAAAGCACAGGTGTTGCTCAGATGATAATGTGTAAAAATAGCAGGTTTTCTATTTTTAACATTAAAGATTAGATATCTCTGAAGTAGATTTAGCCTGAGTGAAAGACTTGCAACACTTTAAAAGATTTACCTGAATTCTCTGACAGATGTGGCTTCGAAAAGAAAACCAAAACGTCGATTGAAGATGAAGTCGCACTATAAGCAGCAAAAAACAAGGTAGAAATGTTAAGAATAGTCACAGTGGTTTTTCAAATGTAATCAAACAGAATGACACATTTACTCAAGATGGCATCAAATAAAATCAACAACATGTGCTTCTACACACCATTGTAACAACTCGTCTTTCAAGATCCATGTATTGTTCAGTGGTTCTATCCAAAAGTTCTGGTACAAATGGTTCGTCCAAGGTTGCTTCCAGAACCACAATTCGTGAGAGAGCTGCAGTGGTCATTGGCCCAATAGTTGTTGATCCTTTACAGGTGTGGTAGATTGGTGATAATGGCAAAAGGTAAATATTAGTCGGTTCGTGGTTCAAAATGAATACTTTTTGGTGGTAAATTCAGGTTCATGTATTAAATGTTTACTCACTTATTATTTCGATTGAATTTGGATCAACAGTGAGGTTGAAGGTGTTGTTTTGTTCTTCCGCAGCCTTTATTAAGGTCTCTGCAACAACAACAGCGGATGGGATATCCTCCAGTGGTGCAGTGCTGTTGAACTGGAGCGCCACTTTTGCTCGGACTCTTCCCTCTTCCCTCCTTGGATCAATAAAGCACAGGTGTTGCTCAGATGATAATGTGTAAAAATAGCAGGTTTTCTATTTTTAACATTAAAGATTAGATATCTCTGAAGTAGATTTAGCCTGAGTGAAAGACTTGCAACACTTTAAAAGATTTACCTGAATTCTCTGACAGATGTGGCTTCGAAAAGAAAACCAAAACGTCGATTGAAGATGAAGTCGCACTATAAGCAGCAAAAAACAAGGTAGAAATGTTAAGAATAGTCACAGTGGTTTTTCAAATGTAATCAAACAGAATGACACATTTACTCAAGATGGCATCAAATAAAATCAACAACATGAGCTTCTACACACCATTGTAACAACTCGTCTTTCAAGATCCATGTATTGTTCAGTGGTTCTATCCAAAAGTTCTGGTACAAATGGTTCGTCCAAGGTTGCTTCCAGAACCACAATTCGTGAGGGAGCTGCAGTGGTCATTGGCCCAATAGTTGTTGATCCTTTACAGGTGTGGTAGATTGGTGATAATGGCAAAAGGTAAATATTAGTCGGTTCGTGGTTCAAAATGAATACTTTTTGGTGGTAAATTCAGGTTCATGTATTAAATGTTTACTCACTTATTATTTCGATTGAATTTGGATCAACAGTGAGGTTGAAGGTGTTGTTTTGTTCTTCCGCAGCCTTTATTAAGGTCTCTGCAACAACAACAGCGGATGGGATATCCTCGAGTGGTGCAGTGCTGTTGAACTGGAGCGCCACTTTTGCTCTGACTCTTCCCTCTTCCCTCCTTGGATCGATAAAGCACAGGTGTTGCTCAGATGATAATGTGTAAAAATAGCAGGTTTTCTATTTTTACCATTAAAGAATAGATATCTCTGAAGTAGATTTAGCCTGAGTGAAAGACTTGCAACACTTTAAAAGATTTACCTGAATTCTCTGACAGATGTGGCTTCGAAAAGAAAACCAAAACGTCGATTGAAGATGAAGTCGCACTATAAGCAGCAAAAAACAAGGTAGAAATGTTAAGAATAGTCACAGTGGTTTTTCAAATGTAATCAAACAGAATGACACATTTACTCAAGATGGCATCAAATAAAATCAACAACATGAGCTTCTACACACCATTGTAACAACTCGTCTTTCAAGATCCATGTATTGTTCAGTGGTTCTATCCAAAAGTTCTGGTACAAATGGTTCGTCCAAGGTTGCTTCCAGAACCACAATTCGTGAGGGAGCTGCAGTGGTCATTGGCCCAATAGTTGTTGATCCTTTACAGGTGTGGTAGATTGGTGATAATGGCAAAAGGTAAATATTAGTCGGTTCGTGGTTCAAAATGAATACTTTTTGGTGGTAAATTCAGGTTCATGTATTAAATGTTTACTCACTTATTATTTCGATTGAATTTGGATCAACAGTGAGGTTGAAGGTGTTGTTTTGTTCTTCCGCAGCCTTTATTAAGGTCTCTGCAACAAGAACAGCGGATGGGATATCCTCCAGTGGTGCAGTGCTGTTGAACTGGAGCGCCACTTTTGCTCGGACTCTTCCCTCTTCCCTCCTTGGATCAATAAAGCACAGGTGTTGCTCAGATGATAATGTGTAAAAATAGCAGGTTTTCTATTTTTAACATTAAAGATTAGATATCTCTGAAGTAGATTTAGCCTGAGTGAAAGACTTGCAACACTTTAAAAGATTTACCTGAATTCTCTGACAGATGTGGCTTCGAAAAGAAAACCAAAACGTCGATTGAAGATGAAGTCGCACTATAAGCAGCAAAAAACAAGGTAGAAATGTTAAGAATAGTCACAGTGGTTTTTCAAATGTAATCAAACAGAATGACACATTTACTCAAGATGGCATCAAATAAAATCAACAACATGAGCTTCTACACACCGTTGTTACCACCCGTCTTTCAAGATCCATGTATTGTTCAGTGGTTCTATCCAAAAGTTCTGGTACAAATGGTTCGTCCAAGGTTGCTTCCAGAACCACAATTCGTGAGGGAGCTGCAGTGGTCGTTGGCCCAATAGTTGTCGATCCTACAGGTGTGGTAGATTGGTGATAATGGCAAAAGGTAAATATTAGTCGGTTCGTGGTTCAAAATGAATACTTTTTGGTGGTAAATTCAGGTTCATGTATTAAATGTTTACTCACTTATTATTTCGATTGAATTTGGATCAACAGTGAGGTTGAAGGTGTTGTTTTGTTCTTCCGCAGCCTTTATTAAGGTCTCTGCAACAACAACAGCGGATGGGATATCCTCGAGTGGTGCAGTGCTGTTGAACTGGAGCGCCACTTTTGCTCGGACTCTTCCCTCTTCCCTCCTAGGATCGATAAAGCACAGGTGTTGCTCAGATGATAATGTGTAAAAATAGCAGGTTTTCTATTTTTACCATTACAGATTAGATATCTCTGAAGTAGATTTAGCCTGAGTGAAAGACTTGCAACACTTTAAAAGATTTACCTGAATTCTCTGACAGATGTGGCTTCGAAAAGAAAACCAAAACGTCGATTGAAGATGAAGTCGCACTATACGCAGCAAAAAACATGGTAGAAATGTTAAGAATAGTCACAGTGGTTTTTCAAATGTAATCAAACAGAATGACACATTTACTCAAGATGGCATCAAATAAAATCAACAACATGAGCTTCTACACACCATTGTAACAACTCGTCTTTCAAGATCCATGTATTGTTCAGTGGTTCTATCCAAAAGTTCTGGTACAAATGGTTCGTCCAAGGTTGCTTCCAGAACCACAATTCGTGAGGGAGCTGCAGTGGTCATTGGCCCAATAGTTGTTGATCCTTTACAGGTGTGGTAGATTGGTGATAATGGCAAAAGGTAAATATTAGTCGGTTCGTGGTTCAAAATGAATACTTTTTGGTGGTAAATTCAGGTTCATGTATTAAATGTTTACTCACTTATTATTTCGATTGAATTTGGATCAACAGTGAGGTTGAAGGTGTTGTTTTGTTCTTCCGCAGCCTTTATTAAGGTCTCTGCAACAACAACAGCGGATGGGATATCCTCGAGTGGTGCAGTGCTGTTGAACTGGAGCGCCACTTTTGCTCGGACTCTTCCCTCTTCCCTCCTTGGATCGATAAAGCACAGGTGTTGCTCAGATGATAATGTGTAAAAATAGCAGGTTTTCTATTTTTACCATTACAGATTAGATATCTCTGAAGTAGATTTAGCCTGAGTGAAAGACTTGCAACACTTTAAAAGATTTACCTGAATTCTCTGACAGATGTGGCTTCGAAAAGAAAACCAAAACGTCGATTGAAGATGAAGTCGCACTATACGCAGCAAAAAACATGGTAGAAATGTTAAGAATAGTCACAGTGGTTTTTCAAATGTAATCAAACAGAATGACACATTTACTCAAGATGGCATCAAATAAAATCAACAACATGAGCTTCTACACACCATTGTAACAACTCGTCTTTCAAGATCCATGTATTGTTCAGTGGTTCTATCCAAAAGTTCTGGTACAAATGGTTCGTCCAAGGTTGCTTCCAGAACCACAATTCGTGAGGGAGCTGCAGTGGTCATTGGCCCAATAGTTGTTGATCCTTTACAGGTGTGGTAGATTGGTGATAATGGCAAAAGGTAAATATTAGTCGGTTCGTGGTTCAAAATGAATACTTTTTGGTGGTAAATTCAGGTTCATGTATTAAATGTTTACTCACTTATTATTTCGATTGAATTTGGATCAACAGTGAGGTTGAAGGTGTTGTTTTGTTCTTCCGCAGCCTTTATTAAGGTCTCTGCAACAACAACAGCGGATGGGATATCCTCGAGTGGTGCAGTGCTGTTGAACTGGAGCGCCACTTTTGCTCGGACTCTTCCCTCTTCCCTCCTTGGATCAATAAAGCACAGGTGTTGCTCAGATGATAATGTGTAAAAATAGCAGGTTTTCTATTTTTAACATTAAAGATTAGATATCTCTGAAGTAGATTTAGCCTGAGTGAAAGACTTGCAACACTTTAAAAGATTTACCTGAATTCTCTGACAGATGTGGCTTCGAAAAGAAAACCAAAACGTCGATTGAAGATGAAGTCGCACTATACGCAGCAAAAAACATGGTAGAAATGTTAAGAATAGTCACAGTGGTTTTTCAAATGTAATCAAACAGAATGACACATTTACTCAAGATGGCATCAAATAAAATCAACAACATGAGCTTCTACACACCATTGTAACAACTCGTCTTTCAAGATCCATGTATTGTTCAGTGGTTCTATCCAAAAGTTCTGGTACAAATGGTTCGTCCAAGGTTGCTTCCAGAACCACAATTCGTGAGGGAGCTGCAGTGGTCATTGGCCCAATAGTTGTTGATCCTTTACAGGTGTGGTAGATTGGTGATAATGGCAAAAAATTAGTCGGTATGTGGTTCAAAATGAACACTTTTTAGTGGTAAATTCAGGTTCATGTATTAAATGTTTACTCACTTATTATTTCGATTGAATTTGGATCAACAGTGAGGTTGAAGGTGTTGTTTTGTTCTTCCGCAGCCTTTATTAAGGTCTCTGCAACAACAACAGCGGATGGGATATCCTCGAGTGGTGCAGTGCTGTTGAACTGGAGCGCCACTTTTGCTCGGACTCTTCCCTCTTCCCTCCTTGGATCAATAAAGCACAGGTGTTGCTCAGATGATAATGTGTAAAAATAGCAGGTTTTCTATTTTTAACATTAAAGATTAGATATCTCTGAAGTAGATTTAGCCTGAGTGAAAGACTTGCAACACTTTAAAAGATTTACCTGAATTCTCTGACAGATGTGGCTTCGAAAAGAAAACCAAAACGTCGATTGAAGATGAAGTCGCACTATACGCAGCAAAAAACATGGTAGAAATGTTAAGAATAGTCACAGTGGTTTTTCAAATGTAATCAAACAGAATGACACATTTACTCAAGATGGCATCAAATAAAATCAACAACATGAGCTTCTACACACCATTGTAACAACTCGTCTTTCAAGATCCATGTATTGTTCAGTGGTTCTATCCAAAAGTTCTGGTACAAATGGTTCGTCCAAGGTTGCTTCCAGAACCACAATTCGTGAGGGAGCTGCAGTGGTCATTGGCCCAATAGTTGTTGATCCTTTACAGGTGTGGTAGATTGGTGATAATGGCAAAAAATTAGTCGGTATGTGGTTCAAAATGAACACTTTTTAGTGGTAAATTCAGGTTCATGTATTAAATGTTTACTCACTTATTATTTCGATTGAATTTGGATCAACAGTGAGGTTGAAGGTGTTGTTTTGTTCTTCCGCAGCCTTTATTAAGGTCTCTGCAACAAGAACAGCGGATGGGATATCCTCGAGTGGTGCAGTGCTGTTGAACTGGAGCGCCACTTTTGCTCGGACTCTTCCCTCTTCCCTCCTTGGATCGATAAAGCACAGGTGTTGCTCAGATGATAATGTGTAAAAATAGCAGGTTTTCTATTTTTACCATTAAAGATTAGTAAATAGTAGTCGTAAATGGACTTGTATAGCGCTATATCTCCGTTTATCACAGACTCAAAGCGCTTTACATTGTTTTTGTACACATTCACCCAGTCACACACACATTCATACACCGATAGCAGCAGCTACCACGCAGGGTAGGCTTAGCACTAGGGTGCTAAGCTATCTATCGGGAGCAATTCGGGGTTCAGTGTCTTGCCCAGGGACACTTCGACATGTGGCGGGGAGACGGGGGATCGAACCTCCGACCCTGCACACCAGAGGCGAACTCCCTACCCGCTTCGCCACTGCCGCCCAGATTAGATATCTCTGAAGTAGATTTAGCCTGAGTGAAAGACTTGCAACACTTTAAAATATTTACCTGAATTCTCTGACAGATGTGGCTTCGAAAAGAAAACCAAAACGTCGATTGAAGATGAAGTCGCACTATAAGCAGCAAAAAACAAGGTAGAAATGTTAAGAATAGTCACAGTGGTTTTTCAAATGTAATCAAACAGAATGACACATTTACTCAAGATGGCATCAAATAAAATCAACAACATGAGCTTCTACACACCATTGTAACAACTCGTCTTTCAAGATCCATGTATTGTTCAGTGGTTCTATCCAAAAGTTCTGGTACAAATGGTTCGTCCAAGGTTGCTTCCAGAACCACAATTCGTGAGGGAGCTGCAGTGGTCGTTGGCCCAATAGTTGTCGATCCTACAGGTGTGGTAGATTGGTGAAAATGGCAAAAGGTAAATATTAGTCGGTACGTGGTTCAAAATGAACACTTTTTGGTGGTAAATTCAGGTTCATGTATTAAATGTTTACTCACTTATTATTTCGATTGAATTTGGATCAACAGTGAGGTTGAAGGTGTTGTTTTGTTCTTCCGCAGCCTTTATTAAGGTCTCTGCAACAACAACAGCGGATGGGATATCCTCGAGTGGTGCAGTGCTGTTGAACTGGAGCGCCACTTTTGCTCTGACTCTTCCCTCTTCCCTCCTTGGATCGATAAAGCACAGGTGTTGCTCAGATGATAATGTGTAAAAATTGCAGGTTTTCTATTTTTACCATTAAAGATGAGATATCTCTGAAGTAGATTTAGCCTGAGTGAAAGACTTGAAACACTTTAAAATATTTACCTGAATTCTCTGACAGATGTGGCGTCGAAAAGAAAACCAAAACGTCGATTGAAGATGAAGTCGCACTATAAGCAGCAAAAAACAAGGTAGAAATGTTAAGAATAGTCACAGTGGTTTTTCAAATGTAATCAAACAGAATGACACATTTACTCAAGATGGCATCAAATAAAATCAACAACATGAGCTTCTACACACCGTTGTTACCACCCGTCTTTCAAGATCTTTGTATTGTTCAGTGGTTCTATCCAAAAGTTCTGGTACAAATGGTTCGTCCAAGGTTGCTTCCAGAACCACAATTCGTGAGGGAGCTGCAGTGGTCGTTGGCCCAATAGTTGTCGATCCTACAGGTGTGGTAGATTGGTGAAAATGGCAAAAGGTAAATATTAGTCGGTACGTGGTTCAAAATGAACACTTTTTGGTGGTAAATTCAGGTTCATGTATTAAATGTTTACTCACTTATTATTTCGATTGAATTTGGAACAACAGTGAGGTTGAAGGTGTTGTTTTGTTCTTCCGCAGCCTTTATTAAGGTCTCTGCAACAACAACAGCGGATGGGATATCCTCGAGTGGTGCAGTGCTGTTGAACTGGAGCGCCACTTTTGCTCTGACTCTTCCCTCTTCCCTCCTTGGATCGATAAAGCACAGGTGTTGCTCAGATGATAATGTGTAAAAATTGCAGGTTTTCTATTTTTACCATTAGAGATTAGATATCTCTGAAGTAGATTTAGCCTGAGTGAAAGACTTGCAACACTTTAAAATATTTACCTGAATTCTCTGACAGATGTGGCTTCGAAAAGAAAACCAAAACGTCGATTGAAGATGAAGTCGCACTATAAGCAGCAAAAAACAAGGTAGAAATGTTAAGAATAGTCACAGTGGTTTTTCAAATGTAATCAAACAGAATGACACATTTACTCAAGATGGCATCAAATAAAATCAACAACATGAGCTTCTACACACCGTTGTTACCACCCGTCTTTCAAGATCCATGTATTGTTCAGTGGTTCTATCCAAAAGTTCTGGTACAAATGGTTCGTCCAAGGTTGCTTCCAGAACCACAATTCGTGAGGGAGCTGCAGTGGTCGTTGGCCCAATAGTTGTCGATCCTACAGGTGTGGTAGATTGGTGATAATGGCAAAAGGTAAATATTAGTCGGTACGTGGTTCAAAATGAACACTTTTTGGTGGTAAATTCAGGTTCATGTATTAAATGTTTACTCACTTATTATTTCGATTGAATTTGGATCAACAGTGAGGTTGAAGGTGTTGTTTTGTTCTTCCGCAGCCTTTATTAAGGTCTCTGCAACAACAACAGCGGATGGGATATCCTCGAGTGGTGCAGTGCTGTTGAACTGGAGCGCCACTTTTGCTCTGACTCTTCCCTCTTCCCTCCTTGGATCGATAAAGCACAGGTGTTGCTCAGATGATAATGTGTAAAAATTGCAGGTTTTCTATTTTTACCATTAAAGATGAGATATCTCTGAAGTAGATTTAGCCTGAGTGAAAGACTTGAAACACTTTAAAATATTTACCTGAATTCTCTGACAGATGTGGCGTCGAAAAGAAAACCAAAACGTCGATTGAAGATGAAGTCGCACTATAAGCAGCAAAAAACAAGGTAGAAATGTTAAGAATAGTCACAGTGGTTTTTCAAATGTAATCAAACAGAATGACACATTTACTCAAGATGGCATCAAATAAAATCAACAACATGAGCTTCTACACACCGTTGTTACCACCCGTCTTTCAAGATCTTTGTATTGTTCAGTGGTTCTATCCAAAAGTTCTGGTACAAATGGTTCGTCCAAGGTTGCTTCCAGAACCACAATTCGTGAGGGAGCTGCAGTGGTCGTTGGCCCAATAGTTGTCGATCCTACAGGTGTGGTAGATTGGTGATAATGGCAAAAGGTAAATATTAGTCGGTACGTGGTTCAAAATGAACACTTTTTGGTGGTAAATTCAGGTTCATGTATTAAATGTTTACTCACTTATTATTTCGATTGAATTTGGAACAACAGTGAGGTTGAAGGTGTTGTTTTGTTCTTCCGCAGCCTTTATTAAGGTCTCTGCAACAACAACAGCGGATGGGATATCCTCGAGTGGTGCAGTGCTGTTGAACTGGAGCGCCACTTTTGCTCTGACTCTTCCCTCTTCCCTCCTTGGATCGATAAAGCACAGGTGTTGCTCAGATGACAATGTGTAAAAATTGCAGGTTTTCTATTTTTACCATTAGAGATTAGATATCTCTGAAGTAGATTTAGCCTGAGTGAAATACTTGAAACACTTTAAAATATTTACCTGAATTCTCTGACAGATGTGGCTTCGAAAAGAAAACCAAAACGTCGATTGAAGATGAAGTCGCACTATAAGCAGCAAAAAACAAGGTAGAAATGTTAAGAATAGTCACAGTGGTTTTTCAAATGTAATCAAACAGAATGACACATTTACTCAAGATGGCATCAAATAAAATCAACAACATGAGCTTCTACACACCGTTGTTACCACCCGTCTTTCAAGATCTTTGTATTGTTCAGTGGTTCTATCCAAAAGTTCTGGTACAAATGGTTCGTCCAAGGTTGCTTCCAGAACCACAATTCGTGAGGGAGCTGCAGTGGTCGTTGGCCCAATAGTTGTCGATCCTACAGGTGTGGTAGATTGGTGATAATGGCAAAAGGTAAATATTAGTCGGTACGTGGTTCAAAATGAACACTTTTTGGTGGTAAATTCAGGTTCATGTATTAAATGTTTACTCACTTATTATTTCGATTGAATTTGGATCAACAGTGAGGTTGAAGGTGTTGTTTTGTTCTTCCGCAGCCTTTATTAAGGTCTCTGCAACAACAACAGCGGATGGGATATCCTCGAGTGGTGCAGTGCTGTTGAACTGGAGCGCCACTTTTGCTCTGACTCTTCCCTCTTCCCTCCTTGGATCGATAAAGCACAGGTGTTGCTCAAATGATAATGTGTAAAAATTGCAGGTTTTCTATTTTTACCATTAGAGATTAGATATCTCTGAAGTAGATTTAGCCTGAGTGAAAGACTTGAAACACTTTAAAATATTTACCTGAATTCTCTGACAGATGTGGCTTCGAAAAGAAAACCAAAACGTCGATTGAAGATGAAGTCGCACTATAAGCAGCAAAAAACAAGGTAGAAATGTTAAGAATAGTCACAGTGGTTTTTCAAATGTAATCAAACAGAATGACACATTTACTCAAGATGGCATCAAATAAAATCAACAACATGAGCTTCTACACACCGTTGTTACCACCCGTCTTTCAAGATCTTTGTATTGTTCAGTGGTTCTATCCAAAAGTTCCGGTACAAATGGTTCGTCCAAGGTTGCTTCCAGAACCACAATTCGTGAGGGAGCTGCAGTGGTCGTTGGCCCAATAGTTGTCGATCCTACAGGTGTGGTAGATTGGTGAAAATGGCAAAAGGTAAATATTAGTCGGTACGTGGTTCAAAATTAACACTTTTTGGTGGTAAATTCAGGTTCATGTATTAAATGTTTACTCACTTATTATTTCGATTGAATTTGGATCAACAGTGAGGTTGAAGGTGTTGTTTTGTTCTTCCGCAGCCTTTATTAAGGTCTCTGCAACAACAACAGCGGATGGGATATCCTCGAGTGGTGCAGTGCTGTTGAACTGGAGCGCCACTTTTGCTCTGACTCTTCCCTCTTCCCTCCTTGGATCGATAAAGCACAGGTGTTGCTCAGATGATAATGTGTAAAAATTGCAGGTTTTCTATTTTTACCATTAAAGATGAGATATCTCTGAAGTAGATTTAGCCTGAGTGAAAGACTTGAAACACTTTAAAATATTTACCTGAATTCTCTGACAGATGTGGCTTCGAAAAGAAAACCAAAACGTCGATTGAAGATGAAGTCGCACTATAAGCAGCAAAAAACAAGGTAGAAATGTTAAGAATAGTCACAGTGGTTTTTCAAATGTAATCAAACAGAATGACACATTTACTCAAGATGGCATCAAATAAAATCAACAACATGAGCTTCTACACACCGTTGTTACCACCCGTCTTTCAAGATCTTTGTATTGTTCAGTGGTTCTATCCAAAAGTTCTGGTACAAATGGTTCGTCCAAGGTTGCTTCCAGAACCACAATTCGTGAGGGAGCTACAGTGGTCGTTGGCCCAATAGTTGTCGATCCTACAGGTGTGGTAGATTGGTGAAAATGGCAAAAGGTAAATATTAGTCGGTACGTGGTTCAAAATGAACACTTTTTGGTGGTAAATTCAGGTTCATGTATTAAATGTTTACTCACTTATTATTTCGATTGAATTTGGAACAACAGTGAGGTTGAAGGTGTTGTTTTGTTCTTCCGCAGCCTTTATTAAGGTCTCTGCAACAACAACAGCGGATGGGATATCCTCGAGTGGTGCAGTGCTGTTGAACTGGAGCGCCACTTTTGCTCTGACTCTTCCCTCTTCCCTCCTTGGATCGATAAAGCACAGGTGTTGCTCAAATGATAATGTGTAAAAATTGCAGGTTTTCTATTTTTACCATTAGAGATTAGATATCTCTGAAGTAGATTTAGCCTGAGTGAAAGACTTGAAACACTTTAAAATATTTACCTGAATTCTCTGACAGATGTGGCTTCGAAAAGAAAACCAAAACGTCGATTGAAGATGAAGTCGCACTATACGCAGCAAAAAACAAGGTAGAAATGTTAAGAATAGTCACAGTGGTTTTTCAAATGTAATCAAACAGAATGACACATTTACTCAAGATGGCATCAAATAAAATCAACAACATGAGCTTCTACACACCGTTGTTACCACCCGTCTTTCAAGATCTTTGTATTGTTCAGTGGTTCTATCCAAAAGTTCAGGTACAAATGGTTCGTCCAAGGTTGCTTCCAGAACCACAATTCGTGAGGGAGCTGCAGTGGTCGTTGGCCCAATAGTTGTCGATCCTACAGGTGTGGTAGATTGGTGAAAATGGCAAAAGGTAAATATTAGTCGGTACGTGGTTCAAAATGAACACTTTTTGGTGGTAAATTCAGGTTCATGTATTAAATGTTTACTCACTTATTATTTCGATTGAATTTGGATCAACAGTGAGGTTGAAGGTGTTGTTTTGTTCTTCCGCAGCCTTTATTAAGGTCTCTGCAACAACAACAGCGGATGGGATATCCTCGAGTGGTGCAGTGCTGTTGAACTGGAGCGCCACTTTTGCTCTGACTCTTCCCTCTTCCCTCCTTGGATCGATAAAGCACAGGTGTTGCTCAGATGATAATGTGTAAAAATTGCAGGTTTTCTATTTTTACCATTAAAGATGAGATATCTCTGAAGTAGATTTAGCCTGAGTGAAAGACTTGAAACACTTTAAAATATTTACCTGAATTCTCTGACAGATGTGGCTTCGAAAAGAAAACCAAAATGTCGATTGAAGATGAAGTCGCACTATAAGCAGCAAAAAACAAGGTAGAAATGTTAAGAATAGTCACAGTGGTTTTTCAAATGTAATCAAACAGAATGACACATTTACTCAAGATGGCATCAAATAAAATCAACAACATGAGCTTCTACACACCGTTGTTACCACCCGTCTTTCAAGATCCATGTATTGTTCAGTGGTTCTATCCAAAAGTTCTGGTACAAATGGTTCGTCCAAGGTTGCTTCCAGAACCACAATTCGTGAGGGAGCTGCAGTGGTCGTTGGCCCAATAGTTGTCGATCCTACAGGTGTGGTAGATTGGTGAAAATGGCAAAAGGTAAATATTAGTCGGTACGTGGTTCAAAATTAACACTTTTTGGTGGTAAATTCAGGTTCATGTATTAAATGTTTACTCACTTATTATTTCGATTGAATTTGGAACAACAGTGAGGTTGAAGGTGTTGTTTTGTTCTTCCGCAGCCTTTATTAAGGTCTCTGCAACAACAACAGCGGATGGGATATCCTCGAGTGGTGCAGTGCTGTTGAACTGGAGCGCCACTTTTGCTCTGACTCTTCCCTCTTCCCTCCTTGGATCGATAAAGCACAGGTGTTGCTCAAATGATAATGTGTAAAAATTGCAGGTTTTCTATTTTTACCATTAGAGATTAGATATCTCTGAAGTAGATTTAGCCTGAGTGAAAGACTTGAAACACTTTAAAATATTTACCTGAATTCTCTGACAGATGTGGCTTCGAAAAGAAAACCAAAACGTCGATTGAAGATGAAGTCGCACTATAAGCAGCAAAAAACAAGGTAGAAATGTTAAGAATAGTCACAGTGGTTTTTCAAATGTAATCAAACAGAATGACACATTTACTCAAGATGGCATCAAATAAAATCAACAACATGAGCTTCTACACACCATTGTAACAACCCGTCTTTCAAGATCTTTGTATTGTTCAGTGGTTCTATCCAAAAGTTCTGGTACAAATGGTTCGTCCAAGGTTGCTTCCAGAACCACAATTCGTGAGGGAGCTGCAGTGGTCGTTGGCCCAATAGTTGTCGATCCTACAGGTGTGGTAGATTGGTGAAAATGGCAAAAGGTAAATATTAGTCGGTACGTGGTTCAAAATTAACACTTTTTGGTGGTAAATTCAGGTTCATGTATTAAATGTTTACTCACTTATTATTTCGATTGAATTTGGATCAACAGTGAGGTTGAAGGTGTTGTTTTGTTCTTCCGCAGCCTTTATTAAGGTCTCTGCAACAACAACAGCGGATGGGATATCCTCGAGTGGTGCAGTGCTGTTGAACTGGAGCGCCACTTTTGCTCTGACTCTTCCCTCTTCCCTCCTTGGATCGATAAAGCACAGGTGTTGCTCAGATGATAATGTGTAAAAATTGCAGGTTTTCTATTTTTACCATTAAAGATGAGATATCTCTGAAGTAGATTTAGCCTGAGTGAAAGACTTGAAACACTTTAAAATATTTACCTGAATTCTCTGACAGATGTGGCTTCGAAAAGAAAACCAAAACGTCGATTGAAGATGAAGTCGCACTATAAGCAGCAAAAAACAAGGTAGAAATGTTAAGAATAGTCACAGTGGTTTTTCAAATGTAATCAAACAGAATGACACATTTACTCAAGATGGCATCAAATAAAATCAACAACATGAGCTTCTACACACCGTTGTTACCACCCGTCTTTCAAGATCTTTGTATTGTTCAGTGGTTCTATCCAAAAGTTCAGGTACAAATGGTTCGTCCAAGGTTGCTTCCAGAACCACAATTCGTGAGGGAGCTGCAGTGGTCGTTGGCCCAATAGTTGTCGATCCTACAGGTGTGGTAGATTGGTGAAAATGGCAAAAGGTAAATATTAGTCGGTACGTGGTTCAAAATGAACACTTTTTGGTGGTAAATTCAGGTTCATGTATTAAATGTTTACTCACTTATTATTTCGATTGAATTTGGATCAACAGTGAGGTTGAAGGTGTTGTTTTGTTCTTCCGCAGCCTTTATTAAGGTCTCTGCAACAACAACAGCGGATGGGATATCCTCGAGTGGTGCAGTGCTGTTGAACTGGAGCGCCACTTTTGCTCTGACTCTTCCCTCTTCCCTCCTTGGATCGATAAAGCACAGGTGTTGCTCAGATGATAATGTGTAAAAATTGCAGGTTTTCTATTTTTACCATTAAAGATGAGATATCTCTGAAGTAGATTTAGTCTGAGTGAAAGACTTGAAACACTTTAAAATATTTACCTGAATTCTCTGACAGATGTGGCTTCGAAAAGAAAACCAAAACGTCGATTGAAGATGAAGTCGCACTATAAGCAGCAAAAAACAAGGTAGAAATGTTAAGAATAGTCACAGTGGTTTTTCAAATGTAATCAAACAGAATGACACATTTACTCAAGATGGCATCAAATAAAATCAACAACATGAGCTTCTACACACCGTTGTTACCACCCGTCTTTCAAGATCTTTGTATTGTTCAGTGGTTCTATCCAAAAGTTCTGGTACAAATGGTTCGTCCAAGGTTGCTTCCAGAACCACAATTCGTGAGGGAGCTGCAGTGGTCGTTGGCCCAATAGTTGTCGATCCTACAGGTGTGGTAGATTGGTGAAAATGGCAAAAGGTAAATATTAGTCGGTACGTGGTTCAAAATTAACACTTTTTGGTGGTAAATTCAGGTTCATGTATTAAATGTTTACTCACTTATTGTTTCGATTGAATTTGGATCAACAGTGAGGTTGAAGGTGTTGTTTTGTTCTTCCGCAGCCTTTATTAAGGTCTCTGCAACAACAACAGCGGATGGGATATCCTCGAGTGGTGCAGTGCTGTTGAACTGGAGCGCCACTTTTGCTCTGACTCTTCCCTCTTCCCTCCTTGGATCGATAAAGCACAGGTGTTGCTCAGATGATAATGTGTAAAAATTGCAGGTTTTCTATTTTTACCATTAAAGATGAGATATCTCTGAAGTAGATTTAGCCTGAGTGAAAGACTTGAAACACTTTAAAATATTTACCTGAATTCTCTGACAGATGTGGCTTCGAAAAGAAAACCAAAACGTCGATTGAAGATGAAGTCGCACTATAAGCAGCAAAAAACAAGGTAGAAATGTTAAGAATAGTCACAGTGGTTTTTCAAATGTAATCAAACAGAATGACACATTTACTCAAGATGGCATCAAATAAAATCAACAACATGAGCTTCTACACACCGTTGTTACCACCCGTCTTTCAAGATCTTTGTATTGTTCAGTGGTTCTATCCAAAAGTTCTGGTACAAATGGTTCGTCCAAGGTTGCTTCCAGAACCACAATTCGTGAGGGAGCTGCAGTGGTCATTGGCCCAATAGTTGTTGATCCTTTACAGGTGTGGTAGATTGGTGAAAATGGCAAAAGGTAAATATTAGTCGGTGCGTGGTTCAAAATGAACACTTTTTGGTGGTAAATTCAGGTTCATGTATTAAATGTTTACTCACTTATTATTTCGATTGAATTTGGATCAACAGTGAGGTTGAAGGTGTTGTTTTGTTCTTCCGCAGCCTTTATTAAGGTCTCTGCAACAACAACAGCGGATGGGATATCCTCGAGTGGTGCAGTGCTGTTGAACTGGAGCGCCACTTTTGCTCTGACTCTTCCCTCTTCCCTCCTTGGATCGATAAAGCACAGGTGTTGCTCAGATGATAATGTGTAAAAATAGCAGGTTTTCTA
The DNA here is from genome assembly GCF_949987685.1 of Ammodytes marinus. Taxonomy (NCBI): domain Eukaryota; kingdom Metazoa; phylum Chordata; class Actinopteri; order Uranoscopiformes; family Ammodytidae; genus Ammodytes; species Ammodytes marinus. The sequence goes on from NC_137227.1 coordinate 1,095,157, forward strand.
TTTTTAACATTAAAGATTAGATATCTCTGAAGTAGATTTAGCCTGAGTGAAAGACTTGAAACACTTTAAAATATTTACCTGAATTCTCTGACAGATGTGGCTTCGAAAAGAAAACCAAAACGTCGATTGAAGATGAAGTCGCACTATAAGCAGCAAAAAACAAGGTAGAAATGTTAAGAATAGTCACAGTGGTTTTTCAAATGTAATCAAACAGAATGACACATTTACTCAAGATGGCATCAAATAAAATCAACAACATGAGCTTCTACACACCGTTGTTACCACCCGTCTTTCAAGATCTTTGTATTGTTCAGTGGTTCTATCCAAAAGTTCTGGTACAAATGGTTCGTCCAAGGTTGCTTCCAGAACCACAATTCGTGAGGGAGCTGCAGTGGTCGTTGGCCCAATAGTTGTCGATCCTACAGGTGTGGTAGATTGGTGATAATGGCAAAAGGTAAATATTAGTCGGTACGTGGTTCAAAATGAACACTTTTTGGTGGTAAATTCAGGTTCATGTATTAAATGTTTACTCACTTATTATTTCGATTGAATTTGGATCAACAGTGAGGTTGAAGGTGTTGTTTTGTTCTTCCGCAGCCTTTATTAAGGTCTCTGCAACAACAACAGCGGATGGGATATCCTCGAGTGGTGCAGTGCTGTTGAACTGGAGCGCCACTTTTGCTCTGACTCTTCCCTCTTCCCTCCTTGGATCGATAAAGCACAGGTGTTGCTCAGATGATAATGTGTAAAAATTGCAGGTTTTCTATTTTTACCATTAAAGATGAGATATCTCTGAAGTAGATTTAGCCTGAGTGAAAGACTTGAAACACTTTAAAATATTTACCTGAATTCGCTGACAGATGTGGCTTCGAAAAGAAAACCAAAACGTCGATTGAAGATGAAGTCGCACTATAAGCAGCAAAAAATAAGGTAGAAATGTTAAGAATAGTCACAGTGGTTTTTCAAATGTAATCAAACAGAATGACACATTCACTCAAGATGGCATCAAATAAAATCAACAACATGAGCTTCTACACACCGTTGTTACCACCCGTCTTTCAAGATCTTTGTATTGTTCAGTGGTTCTATCCAAAAGTTCTGGTACAAATGGTTCGTCCAAGGTTGCTTCCAGAACCACAATTCGTGAGGGAGCTGCAGTGGTCGTTGGCCCAATAGTTGTCGATCCTACAGGTGTGGTAGATTGGTGATAATGGCAAAAGGTAAATATTAGTCGGTACGTGGTTCAAAATGAACACTTTTTGGTGGTAAATTCAGGTTCATGTATTAAATGTTTACTCACTTATTATTTCGATTGAATTTGGATCAACAGTGAGGTTGAAGGTGTTGTTTTGTTCTTCCGCAGCCTTTATTAAGGTCTCTGCAACAACAACAGCGGATGGGATATCCTCGAGTGGTGCAGTGCTGTTGAACTGGAGCGCCACTTTTGCTCTGACTCTTCCCTCTTCCCTCCTTGGATCGATAAAGCACAGGTGTTGCTCAAATGATAATGTGTAAAAATTGCAGGTTTTCTATTTTTACCATTAGAGATTAGATATCTCTGAAGTAGATTTAGCCTGAGTGAAAGACTTGAAACACTTTAAAATATTTACCTGAATTCTCTGACAGATGTGGCTTCGAAAAGAAAACCAAAACGTCGATTGAAGATGAAGTCGCACTATAAGCAGCAAAAAACAAGGTAGAAATGTTAAGAATAGTCACAGTGGTTTTTCAAATGTAATCAAACAGAATGACACATTTACTCAAGATGGCATCAAATAAAATCAACAACATGAGCTTCTACACACCGTTGTTACCACCCGTCTTTCAAGATCTTTGTATTGTTCAGTGGTTCTATCCAAAAGTTCCGGTACAAAGGGTTCGTCCAAGGTTGCTTCCAGAACCACAATTCGTGAGGGAGCTGCAGTGGTCGTTGGCCCAATAGTTGTCGATCCTACAGGTGTGGTAGATTGGTGAAAATGGCAAAAGGTAAATATTAGTCGGTACGTGGTTCAAAATGAACACTTTTTGGTGGTAAATTCAGGTTCATGTATTAAATGTTTACTCACTTATTATTTCGATTGAATTTGGATCAACAGTGAGGTTGAAGGTGTTGTTTTGTTCTTCCGCAGCCTTTATTAAGGTCTCTGCAACAACAACAGCGGATGGGATATCCTCGAGTGGTGCAGTGCTGTTGAACTGGAGCGCCACTTTTGCTCTGACTCTTCCCTCTTCCCTCCTTGGATCGATAAAGCACAGGTGTTGCTCAGATGATAATGTGTAAAAATTGCAGGTTTTCTATTTTTACCATTAAAGATGAGATATCTCTGAAGTAGATTTAGCCTGAGTGAAAGACTTGAAACACTTTAAAATATTTACCTGAATTCTCTGACAGATGTGGCTTCGAAAAGAAAACCAAAACGTCGATTGAAGATGAAGTCGCACTATAAGCAGCAAAAAACAAGGTAGAAATGTTAAGAATAGTCACAGTGGTTTTTCAAATGTAATCAAACAGAATGACACATTTACTCAAGATGGCATCAAATAAAATCAACAACATGAGCTTCTACACACCGTTGTTACCACCCGTCTTTCAAGATCTTTGTATTGTTCAGTGGTTCTATCCAAAAGTTCTGGTACAAATGGTTCGTCCAAGGTTGCTTCCAGAACCACAATTCGTGAGGGAGCTACAGTGGTCGTTGGCCCAATAGTTGTCGATCCTACAGGTGTGGTAGATTGGTGAAAATGGCAAAAGGTAAATATTAGTCGGTACGTGGTTCAAAATGAACACTTTTTGGTGGTAAATTCAGGTTCATGTATTAAATGTTTACTCACTTATTATTTCGATTGAATTTGGAACAACAGTGAGGTTGAAGGTGTTGTTTTGTTCTTCCGCAGCCTTTATTAAGGTCTCTGCAACAACAACAGCGGATGGGATATCCTCGAGTGGTGCAGTGCTGTTGAACTGGAGCGCCACTTTTGCTCTGACTCTTCCCTCTTCCCTCCTTGGATCGATAAAGCACAGGTGTTGCTCAAATGATAATGTGTAAAAATTGCAGGTTTTCTATTTTTACCATTAGAGATTAGATATCTCTGAAGTAGATTTAGCCTGAGTGAAAGACTTGAAACACTTTAAAATATTTACCTGAATTCTCTGACAGATGTGGCTTCGAAAAGAAAACCAAAACGTCGATTGAAGATGAAGTCGCACTATAAGCAGCAAAAAACAAGGTAGAAATGTTAAGAATAGTCACAGTGGTTTTTCAAATGTAATCAAACAGAATGACACATTTACTCAAGATGGCATCAAATAAAATCAACAACATGAGCTTCTACACACCGTTGTTACCACCCGTCTTTCAAGATCTTTGTATTGTTCAGTGGTTCTATCCAAAAGTTCAGGTACAAATGGTTCGTCCAAGGTTGCTTCCAGAACCACAATTCGTGAGGGAGCTGCAGTGGTCGTTGGCCCAATAGTTGTCGATCCTACAGGTGTGGTAGATTGGTGAAAATGGCAAAAGGTAAATATTAGTCGGTACGTGGTTCAAAATTAACACTTTTTGGTGGTAAATTCAGGTTCATGTATTAAATGTTTACTCACTTATTATTTCGATTGAATTTGGAACAACAGTGAGGTTGAAGGTGTTGTTTTGTTCTTCCGCAGCCTTTATTAAGGTCTCTGCAACAACAACAGCGGATGGGATATCCTCGAGTGGTGCAGTGCTGTTGAACTGGAGCGCCACTTTTGCTCTGACTCTTCCCTCTTCCCTCCTTGGATCGATAAAGCACAGGTGTTGCTCAAATGATAATGTGTAAAAATTGCAGGTTTTCTATTTTTACCATTAGAGATTAGATATCTCTGAAGTAGATTTAGCCTGAGTGAAAGACTTGAAACACTTTAAAATATTTACCTGAATTCTCTGACAGATGTGGCTTCGAAAAGAAAACCAAAACGTCGATTGAAGATGAAGTCGCACTATAAGCAGCAAAAAACAAGGTAGAAATGTTAAGAATAGTCACAGTGGTTTTTCAAATGTAATCAAACAGAATGACACATTTACTCAAGATGGCATCAAATAAAATCAACAACATGAGCTTCTACACACCGTTGTTACCACCCGTCTTTCAAGATCCATGTATTGTTCAGTGGTTCTATCCAAAAGTTCAGGTACAAATGGTTCGTCCAAGGTTGCTTCCAGAACCACAATTCGTGAGGGAGCTGCAGTGGTCGTTGGCCCAATAGTTGTCGATCCTACAGGTGTGGTAGATTGGTGAAAATGGCAAAAGGTAAATATTAGTCGGTACGTGGTTCAAAATGAACACTTTTTGGTGGTAAATTCAGGTTCATGTATTAAATGTTTACTCACTTATTATTTCGATTGAATTTGGATCAACAGTGAGGTTGAAGGTGTTGTTTTGTTCTTCCGCAGCCTTTATTAAGGTCTCTGCAACAACAACAGCGGATGGGATATCCTCGAGTGGTGCAGTGCTGTTGAACTGGAGCGCCACTTTTGCTCTGACTCTTCCCTCTTCCCTCCTTGGATCGATAAAGCACAGGTGTTGCTCAGATGATAATGTGTAAAAATTGCAGGTTTTCTATTTTTACCATTAAAGATGAGATATCTCTGAAGTAGATTTAGCCTGAGTGAAAGACTTGAAACACTTTAAAATATTTACCTGAATTCTCTGACAGATGTGGCTTCGAAAAGAAAACCAAAACGTCGATTGAAGATGAAGTCGCACTATAAGCAGCAAAAAACAAGGTAGAAATGTTAAGAATAGTCACAGTGGTTTTTCAAATGTAATCAAACAGAATGACACATTTACTCAAGATGGCATCAAATAAAATCAACAACATGAGCTTCTACACACCGTTGTTACCACCCGTCTTTCAAGATCTTTGTATTGTTCAGTGGTTCTATCCAAAAGTTCTGGTACAAATGGTTCGTCCAAGGTTGCTTCCAGAACCACAATTCGTGAGGGAGCTGCAGTGGTCGTTGGCCCAATAGTTGTCGATCCTACAGGTGTGGTAGATTGGTGATAATGGCAAAAGGTAAATATTAGTCGGTACGTGGTTCAAAATGAACACTTTTTGGTGGTAAATTCAGGTTCATGTATTAAATGTTTACTCACTTATTATTTCGATTGAATTTGGATCAACAGTGAGGTTGAAGGTGTTGTTTTGTTCTTCCGCAGCCTTTATTAAGGTCTCTGCAACAACAACAGCGGATGGGATATCCTCGAGTGGTGCAGTGCTGTTGAACTGGAGCGCCACTTTTGCTCTGACTCTTCCCTCTTCCCTCCTTGGATCAATAAAGCACAGGTGTTGCTCAGATGATAATGTGTAAAAATTGCAGGTTTTCTATTTTTACCATTAAAGATTAGATATCTCTGAAGTAGATTTAGCCTGAGTGAAAGACTTGCAACACTTTAAAATATTTACCTGAATTCTCTGACAGATGTGGCTTCGAAAAGAAAACCAAAACGTCGATTGAAGATGAAGTCGCACTATAAGCAGCAAAAAACAAGGTAGAAATGTTAAGAATAGTCACAGTGGTTTTTCAAATGTAATCAAACAGAATGACACATTTACTCAAGATGGCATCAAATAAAATCAACAACATGAGCTTCTACACACCATTGTAACAACTCGTCTTTCAAGATCCATGTATTGTTCAGTGGTTCTATCCAAAAGTTCTGGTACAAATGGTTCGTCCAAGGTTGCTTCCAGAACCACAATTCGTGAGGGAGCTGCAGTGGTCGTTGGCCCAATAGTTGTCGATCCTACAGGTGTGGTAGATTGGTGAAAATGGCAAAAGGTAAATATTAGTCGGTACGTGGTTCAAAATGAACACTTTTTGGTGGTAAATTCAGGTTCATGTATTAAATGTTTACTCACTTATTATTTCGATTGAATTTGGATCAACAGTGAGGTTGAAGGTGTTGTTTTGTTCTTCCGCAGCCTTTATTAAGGTCTCTGCAACAACAACAGCGGATGGGATATCCTCGAGTGGTGCAGTGCTGTTGAACTGGAGCGCCACTTTTGCTCTGACTCTTCCCTCTTCCCTCCTTGGATCGATAAAGCACAGGTGTTGCTCAGATGATAATGTGTAAAAATTGCAGGTTTTCTATTTTTACCATTAAAGATTAGATATCTCTGAAGTAGATTTAGCCTGAGTGAAAGACTTGCAACACTTTAAAATATTTACCTGAATTCTCTGACAGATGTGGCTTCGAAAAGAAAACCAAAACGTCGATTGAAGATGAAGTCGCACTATAAGCAGCAAAAAACAAGGTAGAAATGTTAAGAATAGTCACAGTGGTTTTTCAAATGTAATCAAACAGAATGACACATTTACTCAAGATGGCATCAAATAAAATCAACAACATGAGCTTCTACACACCATTGTAACAACTCGTCTTTCAAGATCCATGTATTGTTCAGTGGTTCTATCCAAAAGTTCTGGTACAAATGGTTCGTCCAAGGTTGCTTCCAGAACCACAATTCGTGAGGGAGCTGCAGTGGTCATTGGCCCAATAGTTGTTGATCCTTTACAGGTGTGGTAGATTGGTGAAAATGGCAAAAGGTAAATATTAGTCGGTGCGTGGTTCAAAATGAACACTTTTTGGTGGTAAATTCAGGTTCATGTATTAAATGTTTACTCACTTATTATTTCGATTGAATTTGGATCAACAGTGAGGTTGAAGGTGTTGTTTTGTTCTTCCGCAGCCTTTATTAAGGTCTCTGCAACAACAACAGCGGATGGGATATCCTCGAGTGGTGCAGTGCTGTTGAACTGGAGCGCCACTTTTGCTCTGACTCTTCCCTCTTCCCTCCTTGGATCGATAAAGCACAGGTGTTGCTCAGATGATAATGTGTAAAAATTGCAGGTTTTCTATTTTTACCATTAAAGATGAGATATCTCTGAAGTAGATTTAGCCTGAGTGAAAGACTTGAAACACTTTAAAATATTTACCTGAATTCTCTGACAGATGTGGCTTCGAAAAGAAAACCAAAACGTCGATTGAAGATGAAGTCGCACTATAAGCAGCAAAAAACAAGATAGAAATGTTAAGAATAGTCACAGTGGTTTTTCAAATGTAATCAAACAGAATGACACATTTACTCAAGATGGCATCAAATAAAATTAACAACATGAGTTTCTACACACCGTTGTTACAACCCGTCTTTCAAGATCTTTGTATTGTTCAGTGGTTCTATCCAAAAGTTCTGGTACAAATGGTTCGTCCAAGGTTGCTTCCAGAACCACAATTCGTGAGGGAGCTGCAGTGGTCGTTGGCCCAATAGTTGTCGATCCTACAGGTGTGGTAGATTGGTGATAATGGCAAAAGGTAAATATTAGTCGGTACGTGGTTCAAAATGAACACTTTTTGGTGGTAAATTCAGGTTCATGTATTAAATGTTTACTCACTTATTATTTCGATTGAATTTGGATCAACAGTGAGGTTGAAGGTGTTGTTTTGTTCTTCCGCAGCCTTTATTAAGGTCTCTGCAACAACAACAGCGGATGGGATATCCTCGAGTGGTGCAGTGCTGTTGAACTGGAGCGCCACTTTTGCTCTGACTCTTCCCTCTTCCCTCCTTGGATCGATAAAGCACAGGTGTTGCTCAGATGATAATGTGTAAAAATTGCAGGTTTTCTATTTTTACCATTAAAGATGAGATATCTCTGAAGTAGATTTAGCCTGAGTGAAAGACTTGCAACACTTTAAAATATTTACCTGAATTCTCTGACAGATGTGGCTTCGAAAAGAAAACCAAAACGTCGATTGAAGATGAAGTCGCACTATAAGCAGCAAAAAACAAGGTAGAAATGTTAAGAATAGTCACAGTGGTTTTTCAAATGTAATCAAACAGAATGACACATTTACTCAAGATGGCATCAAATAAAATCAACAACATGAGCTTCTACACACCGTTGTTACCACCCGTCTTTCAAGATCTTTGTATTGTTCAGTGGTTCTATCCAAAATTTCTGGTACAAATGGTTCGTCCAAGGTTGCTTCCAGAACCACAATTCGTGAGGGAGCTGCAGTGGTCGTTGGCCCAATAGTTGTCGATCCTACAGGTGTGGTAGATTGGTGAAAATGGCAAAAGGTAAATATTAGTCGGTACGTGGTTCAAAATGAACAGTTTTTGGTGGTAAATTCAGGTTCATGTATTAAATGTTTACTCACTTATTATTTCGATTGAATTTGGATCAACAGTGAGGTTGAAGGTGTTGTTTTGTTCTTCCGCAGCCTTTATTAAGGTCTCTGCAACAACAACAGCGGATGGGATATCCTCGAGTGGTGCAGTGCTGTTGAACTGGAGCGCCACTTTTGCTCTGACTCTTCCCTCTTGCCTCCTTGGATCGATAAAGCACAGGTGTTGCTCAGATGATAATGTGTAAAAATTGCAGGTTTTCTATTTTTACCATTAAAGATGAGATATCTCTGAAGTAGATTTAGCCTGAGTGAAAGACTTGAAACACTTTAAAATATTTACCTGAATTCTCTGACAGATGTGGCTTCGAAAAGAAAACCAAAACGTCGATTGAAGATGAAGTCGCACTATAAGCAGCAAAAAACAAGATAGAAATGTTAAGAATAGTCTCAGTGGTTTTTCAAATGTAATCAAACAGAATGACACATTTACTCAAGATGGCATCAAATAAAATTAACAACATGAGTTTCTACACACCGTTGTTACAACCCGTCTTTCAAGATCTTTGTATTGTTCAGTGGTTCTATCCAAAAGTTCTGGTACAAATGGTTCGTCCAAGGTTGCTTCCAGAACCACAATTCGTGAGGGAGCTGCAGTGGTCGTTGGCCCAATAGTTGTCGATCCTACAGGTGTGGTAGATTGGTGATAATGGCAAAAGGTAAATATTAGTCGGTACGTGGTTCAAAATGAACACTTTTTGGTGGTAAATTCAGGTTCATGTATTAAATGTTTACTCACTTATTATTTCGATTGAATTTGGATCAACAGTGAGGTTGAAGGTGTTGTTTTGTTCTTCCGCAGCCTTTATTAAGGTCTCTGCAACAACAACAGCGGATGGGATATCCTCGAGTGGTGCAGTGCTGTTGAACTGGAGCGCCACTTTTGCTCTGACTCTTCCCTCTTCCCTCCTTGGATCGATAAAGCACAGGTGTTGCTCAGATGATAATGTGTAAAAATTGCAGGTTTTCTATTTTTACCATTAAAGATGAGATATCTCTGAAGTAGATTTAGCCTGAGTGAAAGACTTGCAACACTTTAAAATATTTACCTGAATTCTCTGACAGATGTGGCTTCGAAAAGAAAACCAAAACGTCGATTGAAGATGAAGTCGCACTATAAGCAGCAAAAAACAAGGTAGAAATGTTAAGAATAGTCACAGTGGTTTTTCAAATGTAATCAAACAGAATGACACATTTACTCAAGATGGCATCAAATAAAATCAACAACATGAGCTTCTACACACCGTTGTTACCACCCGTCTTTCAAGATCTTTGTATTGTTCAGTGGTTCTATCCAAAATTTCTGGTACAAATGGTTCGTCCAAGGTTGCTTCCAGAACCACAATTCGTGAGGGAGCTGCAGTGGTCGTTGGCCCAATAGTTGTCGATCCTACAGGTGTGGTAGATTGGTGAAAATGGCAAAAGGTAAATATTAGTCGGTACGTGGTTCAAAATGAACAGTTTTTGGTGGTAAATTCAGGTTCATGTATTAAATGTTTACTCACTTATTATTTCGATTGAATTTGGATCAACAGTGAGGTTGAAGGTGTTGTTTTGTTCTTCCGCAGCCTTTATTAAGGTCTCTGCAACAACAACAGCGGATGGGATATCCTCGAGTGGTGCAGTGCTGTTGAACTGGAGCGCCACTTTTGCTCTGACTCTTCCCTCTTGCCTCCTTGGATCGATAAAGCACAGGTGTTGCTCAGATGATAATGTGTAAAAATTGCAGGTTTTCTATTTTTACCATTAAAGATGAGATATCTCTGAAGTAGATTTAGCCTGAGTGAAAGACTTGAAACACTTTAAAATATTTACCTGAATTCTCTGACAGATGTGGCTTCGAAAAGAAAACCAAAACGTCGATTGAAGATGAAGTCGCACTATAAGCAGCAAAAAACATGGTAGAAATGTTAAGAATAGTCACAGTGGTTTTTCAAATGTAATCAAACAGAATGACACATTTACTCAAGATGGCATCAAATAAAATCAACAACATGAGCTTCTACACACCATTGTAACAACTCGTCTTTCAAGATCCATGTATTGTTCAGTGGTTCTATCCAAAAGTTCTGGTACAAATGGTTCGTCCAAGGTTGCTTCCAGAACCACAATTCGTGAGGGAGCTGCAGTGGTCGTTGGCCCAATAGTTGTTGCTGTTGCAAATGTTAAACATGTTTTGTACATTTTTCAGAATGAATACTTTATGTTGATAAAGACTGGTTCATGTATTAAATGTTTACTTACCAGTATGAATTGGTCCACCACATTCTGGCTGTACAGCAGCTTGGGTTGCAGCAAGCTCTATGGCCACTATTTTAATGAAAACAAAATCAATTATGTTTAAAATAAGTAGGATACTTGTTTCTTTTTTGTTTTTCACATAGTTATTTTTTGTATTAACTTACCAATCAATATAAGTAATGTTGATAAGATGGGTCCAACACCCATCTTGTCCCGCGTTTGAATCTGTAAAATCATTCAGCACATACGTATTTAAAATGTAATGTTTCTAAATATCATAACATTTTGTCAAAAACAGCTTTTTTAATGTCTATGCTGTTTATCAGGACTGTGTTGGCGTGGCCATGTCAAACTTTCTCCACAGCAACAGTCATTGTTTTAATAGAATTTTCAATCATTACAGAATTCCTGTTAAGTTTATCAGGGGCTCTCGTCCTCTCTTAGAGGGTAGGCCTATGTGTCAGACTGACACAGAAAATACAGCCATGTGTGAAACTGAAAAAGACTAAATGAAAATAAATAGATAGGTTATACAAATATTATGACCCTACTGTAGGTCTACAATTACTGTCTGTGATTGTGTAACGTTGGCTTCTAAACTGAGCATGTGCGATTGATTAGCCTGGGCGGACGCCACTATATAAAGGCGTTTGTATGACCGTTAGGATTGTCTGTTCTGTACTACTGTAGAGCTATGACGCTCCAACTATGACTTTTCCAACATGGCGATATGGAGATATATGTTATAAGTAGAGGTGGGCATAGATTAATTTTTTTAATCTAGATTAATCTAGATTAATTTTGGAATTAATCTAGATTAATCTAGATTAAAATGGCTCATTTGAATTCATTCATAATATGTGTGTGCTCCTAAATAATGACTCAAAGTAAGTCTTTGAGAACGTGTTTCTCAAGCCAGGTGGCGCATCAGACCAGGGGCTCATCTCCTGTTTCCAACATGCATCACAAACTGCTTGAGGAAGCTGTTCTACTATGATAATTGGTGATGAAAATAAATAATGTTCAACAAGATGTTACTTAGTAACGCGTTACCGGCATCGGACCTCTTTTTTCAGTAAGTAATCTAACGCGTTACTATCTCCAAACCAGTAATCAGATTAAAGTTACTCATCAAAGTCACTGTGCGTTACTTTTTCTGTAATTTTCCTTAGTGAAACATTTTACATAACTGCACAAATGACTGCGATTGCGATTTTATGTAAATAAATGTGCACGCATGTGTCTCTAAACGCTCCAACTGCTCCAACCGCTCCTCTCGTCTTTTTGGTAGCGCCCCTCGTCTCTGTCATGCAGCGTGTGTGTGTGCGCCTGTGTCTGTGTGTGTGTGCAGCAGCATTACGGCCGAACTGTGGCGCAAAACAAAGTTTCCCCCCCGATGAAATATAGCGTCTGCTATGGGGATATTTAGGATTCGGGTACGGTGACGTTGACGTTGAAGAGATAGAAGTGTTTAAAACTTGGAAACTTATAGTCACGTGGCGACCGGTGGCCACACACACCCACCCTGCGTTCCAATACCCGATTGTGTCGTGGGCAAGTGATGGAGAGAGAGAGCGGCGGGTATGTGAGAGAATAAAGGCTCCTCAAGTGTCAACAACGGCCCCCGGCTATTATTATCTCCCCTGAGCCGAACAGGAGGTGGAATAAGAGATTAACGGCGATATTTTTTTTATCGCCGATAAGAGTCTTGCGTTAACGCAGCACGTTAACGCCGATAACGGCCCACCACTAGTTATAAGAGACCCTTTCTAAGGGCGATACAAAATCAAAAATGTCTTTATTGTAAATTATACACTAAATTATATGTACTGATATATATTATATTAATTTTCTACCAAGTCTGTTATGAAAAATTCCTCAAAATTCTACACAATGTAAGTTTAATGACAATTTCTTTCATTTGGATTGATAAATATGGCAACTAACTCCCCCTAAAAAGAAAGAGTTTGTAGATTTGGCTTTACAGAGGCTTTATTAGTAAAATAAATAGGACTAGATTCTTTTTTATAATTTCAATATTTATTTTCTCAATCCGTCCGGTGTCATTATCTCATAAACATAACAATCTTCTACAGGCCTAAAAAGGTAATTTATTTAAAATTTAAGTTTCAACTTTATTTTTTTTATTAAAATTTAGAAAAAATATAGCTAAAACTAAACACTACAAAAGAGTGGGATCATTTCTAGACCACAAAACACTCTGCACACGCTGATATTCACTATATAATCTATTCCACTTCATGGATTGACTGTGATAGCTGAGACTGTAAAGCTGCACCTGTAAACGTCACAGGACTCTTGCATCGTCCTGGTAACATCTGGATTTGCGAAACCCTGAATTTCCTCAAACCAGTTTCTCCCTTTGCGTAGTGATTTGCTCAACATTGAAAATTATTGAAGGTATGTTATACTGCTTGCGGTCTCCACTATGGAGGTTCAACATTTTTTTTAAAAGGTGCTTTTTTGTGCTTAGTAAGCATTAACTAAGCATTAACTAACCATTAATAACTGCTTAGTTAATGCTTAATTAGATTGATCTAATACAGTTGTGCTTGTTAACTAAGCATAATTTATGCTTAACCAACCATTAACTTACCATTAATAACTAAACATTAACATTAGTTAATGCCTAATAAGCATTAACAAACTCTTAATAGCTTAAATAAAGCATTAATTATTGGTGATTTAATGTGCCCTTATGTTTAAGTGTTACAGTGAGAAATTTAAAGTAAAACAGCATGTCAAACTTTGCAAGTTTGGGGTTTAATAACAGAACTTTCATGTGGCAGATTAGAGAAGTAATAGCACACCCAGCCCAGTGGGGACTCATGTTTTGCTAATTCAGGAGAAGAAGCGGCTACAAAATGTGCTGAAAAAATAAAAATACCCAAGAAACAAAACAAACTCATAAAGCTTAAACAGGCTGATTTTTATGCAGGAACAATAGAAACTGAACCAACACTAACTGGTTTCACATATCCACTGACCCACTAAAGATGCAGATATAATGTCTGGATTTTTTTTCAATGGCTAATGATTCTAAAAGTTCTGAATATGTACTCACCTAACTAGCACTGGTCTCTGTTATAAAAAAAAAAAATCTTTTTCTTTTTGACTCTGAGATGAATCCTCTAACCTTTACTCTAGCGGGTTAGGGTTTATTTGAAAAACTTTGAAAATGACATTTGTGTTTGGATTGATGTTTTGACAAAAATATGATTGATTGCCATGATTTTGGTACAGAAATGTACCCCTATGGATGATTTGTGATAACTTTTATCATCCCTTAACTTTTCCTCCAGGACCGTCATCTTGTCAAAATCTTGATATGTTCAGTACTTTGCTTCCAGAACAAGTACCTGCAGGACTGACATTCCGGTCAGCCTCAGAAATACTGTATGTCAGAATACTGACCTTAAAGTTTTGTTCAAAGCACCTCAATGCCTAGGTGGAGTACCACAGAACCAGTAGTGTGGTTTAAGCCTCATAGTCCTGTTTGAAATACATTTCAGAGAAAAGGAAAAAAATACAAAAAAAATACAATAAAAAGACAACTGTTCTTTGCTCCCAATTTTGATAGGGTGTGAGCAAGGCACATCCTTGAACTGCTGTGATGAGGTGTGTTCACTAAAACAACCTGTGCAGTCGGTTACAGTAATAGCTCAATCTGACCTTGCCTCATTAAGAAAATTTCTCCGCTAAATGAGTAATTAAACAAATTTTACAGAAATGTAAGTTGTATAGTCAATATCTTACTCAACATTTCCTCATTAAAATTTTCATTATCTCTTTTTCTCTTTCCAGCTATAGTGATTATACTAGAGTAGATTAACTTGACTTGCAATCTCACAGTGGATGGTGATAAGAATGAATACAGACCCATATTGATATTTTTAATAGTGTCAAGCTGCAAAAAAATACATAATTCCCCACACCGATACTTGGAGTTTTTTTTTCATCAAGCTTGAGTCCTCTGGCAGAGGTCTGATAACCTGAGGCTTCCTTATAGTTTCTTTGTATCTTCAAGTTATTAATAATATATACAAGTAAAAAATATGGTAAAGTATAATAAAAAATATATAAAAAAATCTGAATTACAAAACACTTAAACGTTACACACACACAGATAATTATAATTATTATTATACCCCATTTTCCTCAACCATTCAGGGACCCTTTCAATATTTTATATAAAGGTGTTTTCAGTTTCTATATGTCTCCAATCATTTATTCGGGTACTTCTTTCAATTTGTAACCCATATATACTTATATGCACTGTACACCTAGGCCAGGGCGCCAACTGCAAGACATTTCTTTCGGAAGTGCGCCCTCTCATTTAGTTAATTTTTAACTCTTCTGAGCACGAGCTTGTTTTTCTGAGTTAACCTTAACCCATCATAAATGTAGGCACATTCTCCGGCTGTGTCTTTTCAGCCTTCTGTCTTCAGACACATATTCAGTAAACCAGCCAGAAAAAGGCAACACACCTTTGACTTGTTCTTCAGACCAGACAGTTTAAGTTGAGTTTTGATGTTTTTGATAACTTTAGCTAAATAAGGCATTTTAAGACCCACTCTCCCCTTATGTCGTCTGTACTATTTGAATAGCAAGAGCAGGGGGAATGCTGCTCCAAGAGGGGGATTCGGGAGCAGACAGCAGCACTGTGATATTAGAGAGACTTCACAGGTGAGGAGATGCAGTAGAACTGCAGTTAAGTTAGTTTTAAGTTGGATATTCCACAGAAATTCATCTGCCATATCTTCAACAAAATACTGTGTAGTTTACACAAAAACAATATTGTTTTAATATCTTTATGCTGACTGTGTGTGTGTGTGTGTGTGTGTGTGTGTGTGTGTGTGTGTGTGTGTGTGTGTGTGTGTGTGTGTGTGTGTGTGTGTGTGTGTGTGTGTGTGTGTGTGTGTGAATGAGAGAGAGAGAGAACAAATGTGTAGAACAAAAGATGTACTTACCCAAATAGTAAGATGAAGAATTGCGAACAACTTAAAATAAAAAATTGTAATTTATTTAATCCATTTCACACCGGTGACTTTGCAAACATTTCACCTGCTGTGGCAGTCCGTGTCTACGAAAGCCTTTTATATAGCGTGACTCTAATTATCTAACAATGTAATGACTCAGAAATTATGTGACACCAATACATTCCAAATAACAGGCTCCCATAACTGAATGTTTCTTGGCTCAGCTGTATGTATACTCCCTTTTCTTTGTCTTAGGATAAGAATGTATTGCTCCATTTATGCAAACTATGAAAGGAGTTAACAGATGCCAAAAAGGTATGTCAAAAAATTAAAATTAGGTAGAATGCCTAATTCAATTCTGAAAAGTGAGATGAGTGAATTTTGTAGTGTATTGTATTTGTCATATTTGGAAACAGTATACAGCTTTTATGGACCAGTAAAAAAAAATAAAAAATTAAAATCTTGGCTTTGTGTCCTTACATTCTTCCTGTGTTTATTGCACTGCACTTTTTAGAGTTCACCTTAAAATCCTCTGCCAGGGTTCTCCTCTTGACCAGCACAAATGTAATATAAACACAAACTTTTTTGGTCAACAACATGGTATAACATGGTGTGGGCTTTAAATCTTATTTTAGCATTGACCCAACCTGTATTCAGATTTGTGTTGTTGTTGGTGGGTGTGGTTACCTATGGCAAGTTTCTGTTGAGATTTGTTGAGCATTAGAATGATCACTGCTGTATAATTTAAAGGTGGAGTCCGCCATTCTGGAATAATGCTTGTTGCCAAAATCACTTTCTGTCAAAATCAGTGAATATCTCCTCACGATCCGCTAACCGTACACACTGTGTGCGCAGAAAATGAATGCATTGTTAATACACAGCCTAGGCTCTCTAAACTTGCATGTTGCATGGTGGGCCCCTTTATTTACATGTCTGTTTACAGAACCTAGGCTGTGTATTAACATATCTTCTTTTTAGCGCACACATAGTACGGACAGGTGGCAGATCGTGAGGAGATATTCACTGATTTTGACAAGTGTTCTCTAGAATCACTGACTCCACCTGTAAGTGGGAAATACGGTTTTATGAAACAATGAGATCTGATCGTTCCATTTGAATGGAACGTTTGTCCCTCCATTAAGTTGGGAGGGCAATAAGGGGAGGACCGACAACACCACCTGTGGCAATCAAAATGTAAAAGGACTGGAAGTGCTGAGGGAGAAAGGATTAAAGGAGAAGTAAGTGATATGGTTCTCATAGCTAACTTCCTGTCAGTGACTGCAGTCAGCAGTCCCCTCCCTTGTCCCTACGTCACCACCACGTGAACGTGCAGCCCTCTTTGTCAGATAGTGCCGCGATGGAAAGCAGCGAGTCATCGTTCATGGGCACAGAGACCCGCCTCTTTATATTGCTCTGTCTCTTGATTGGATAAAAACGAGCAAGATACTCTAAATGTTATCTGGCAATTACTGCAAAGCTGAATTAGTGGGAGACCTGGGTTATGACCCGTGCATATTGTTTAAAGCTGAGGTATATGATTTCTGATTGGTCAAAGTTAACATGAGCTGACACTTTGACCAATCAGAGCGAGGCTTCGATTCTCTGTTCTTATTGGCTGTTGGGACTGTTCATTCACTTTGGAACAACTTTGTTGGTGTAGAGCGTGTCAGGGAGGGACTATAGGGGAGGGACCAAAGAGAACAAGTGGAGCGGTAATTCGAATCTCTATCCCAACAGCCATTTTCCCCAAATCCTCCAACCCAGCTTTAAGTGATTGCTGTATGAACATAGAGTGATTTAACATATCAGTGATTATTGAGAAGTGGGACAAAAGAGGGTGCAATGTTGAAAAAATACAAAACCCTATGTTTAGGCAAATTAAATTACATGTATGTATCCAACACATACTAAGCTACTGAGCTAAGCTTTGACACAACCTCCCAGCTTTTGTCCTTTTTATCAAAATGGGCTTTTTACCTTGCCATTCCTTTTTAAAATGGGCTTTTTAGCTTGCCATTCCTTATTTTGTGTGAACACCGTCAGACACCAAAAACACAAATACATTTTCCCTCAATTTATGCTAGACCCATGAGATGTATAGTGATCACAAATATTCACCAAGACTGACAGAGGCCACAAAAAATATTTTCAGAATGTATATGAATATACATTTTTTTGACATCTGACGGTGTTGACATATTTAACGTTTCTTAAACAGAACAAATGGAGTTTTTCTAGTAGCCATTGGTGTTTCTGTTGATGATAGGTGATAGTAGCCTGGTGCTACCAGACCATCGTACTTCATTTCATTTGTACAGAAGGTCTGGAACTGCTCTATTTGGCAAATGTTCACTCACTTGGAGGCGGGTTTCTGTTGAAGTTTAAAACTATTGGATCTGCCCAGTGGCACTCTGGATCAGCCAACCAATCGCATAACGTTTGGTCGTGACGTATGTCATGAGCCGGCTTCTGACGGTGCGTTCCAGTTGTACTAGGAACTCGGAAATTTCCGACTTCACTACATATTGTAGTCTATGGATCTACCAGTACCTGGCAAAGGTAACTTGCTAGAGCCTAACGTTTAGTTATTTGGATGAGAAAGGTTGTAGGCGTCCATACTTTCCCGAGCAGATGCACTGAAACACAGACAGGTCGGAACTCGGAACTAACAAGTCGGACCTTTCCGAGTTCCGAGTATAAAGGAGCGCAGCATTCAACTGAAACTGGCGCGCGACTTCGACGACATAGTTCTCAGCCACTTCCTCTGTTCGCTGATTGGACACTCAGAAATCTGATTTGAGCAGGATCCCACTAAAGAAGCGGAAGTAGGTAGGCGGGCGGAGCCAGGCTAAGGTGATAGGTCAAATAACTTCAGAAATTGTAAGTCGGTGTTGACTTATTGTTGTGACGCAGGACTTTCAAGATTTGGAATGTAAAATATTCTAAAACTACAACACTTATCAGACCCTTTCTGACTCTAATGTACTCTGCAGAGGTAGAATGTGACAAGAGGTCCTTCATGGTGATAGCTGCCCCTTATTTTGGCTGATTGTATTACATTTTAATGGATTGTCTGATGGTGGTGACAAAAAGAGTCCCACCACTTTGAAACCTTATAAAACATGAATGTGTTGAAGAAAAACAGTTTTTTTTTTGGACGTCGTGAGAAGATAACAAGTGTCATATTATATTTGACATAATAATGATAAAATTAAATTTAAGGGGATAATTGTGCTCTAGACATTCTATTCTTAATCCCTAATAACATCTACACTTTTTTTTTTTAAGATTTTTTTTTTGTTGCATTTTTATGCTTTATTGATAGTGTACAGTTGAAATGGGGCAGAGAGGGGAGTAACATGCAGAGAACGACCGCAGGCTGGAATCGAACCCGGGTCTGCTGCTGGCCGAGGCCCATGGGGGGGACGCCCTACCAACTGAGCTAAGGGCGCCCCCAACTATTTTAAATATTTTTATTTTATAAAGATAACAGCAGTTCCATATGGAAGACAACCTTTTGTCCCGGCTCTCAAGAATCACTGATATATATTAACAAAAAAACATCAGGTAAACCTACAAGATAAAAGAAAAGGAATTACTACATCAACGTACTATACAGGAAATTTCGCAGGATACACTTACGTATGTGCTGGAACTTGGCGGGTCTGCAGGACAATAAGGAGAGGAAAATAAGTTGCAAGTTGGTGAGTGGCTCCGCACATCTGGATTGATTTGTTTAAATTATCCAGCATGCCTTCATGAACATATGTCTGAACACGGTGATGGGAAAACTGTCTCACCTGTTACAGATAACAAGATACCTAACCAACAACCCACACCCTTCATGTGTGTACTTCAAATAATGGAGATAAAAGCATTAGTAATAACTTCAAAGGGTGGCTTCTTGACACCAGTTTATAATATCACTGCACTTTAAATAAAGATTGATTAATTGATAAGAAGAATATAACAATCTCTTTTTAGTCCTTTCAATGGGGGCTTGATCTATCTGATTAAAGAATACAATAGGCATTTGTGTAACCATAGGTTTCATACGAAGGGAGTATTTGTTGGTGAAGCTCGATTGCTAAAAGCTGCAGATAATGAAAATTGGTCTTGAACAGATTTGAAAGATAACCAACCTTTTGTTGGCGCCTCAGTACTATGTGCTATAACGATGTCAGCAATTGTAAGCGAAGGGCTTCGAGGTCTGGTAGTGTTTTTTTGGTTCCATAAAGTTTAATTCTCCCAGTTACTATAATTGTCCTAGCAGAATTATTGAATTTTTTTTCTGGTGATGCTGTTGTCTCAGTAGTTGTTAGTTTATTTATATTTTAGAAAGCCTTTCTTTTAACTTCGATGCCGGGGGACTACAGATGAAAAATAGCCTTTTGGCTAATTCTGGCATTTTTAACCCATGTATGATCATGTGTTTTATTACTTTGCACTGTTTTATTAATTTGCACTGTCCCCTTCTTAAATAAACTGGATTGAATTGAATAGTCGCTGTCACACTGGTTGTTTGTGGTTGCTGCCATTAGTGCAAAAGTTGTTGTTGGCTCCATGGTTATAGTTGTGCCTCGAGCTTGAGCAGCTACTGGTTTGTGATTATCAAATCTGTCCAACATGACATATGTGCCAGATTAAGCCATACCAGCTCATTTTCATCCGTAGTCCCTAGCTTGTTAAAATGTTAAAATTGAGTGTTTGAAAACGTTGCTGCATTACATTTTTTAAACAGCATCTTGACATACCTGTAAATGCACAATTTAAGGATAGAAAACAAAAATCACAGAATAATCCCAGGCTTGATCAGTCAACCATTACACAATTTTGCTTACTAATTAGAGTACGCACATTTGGTATGATCTGTCTAATAACCATCCTTTTCTTCCTTTGGATCTTTAAATTCAAACATCCATCTATCCGTCTATTATCTTAAAACACTTGTCCGGGGTTAGGGTCTCGGTGGCAACAGGGCCAGCAGAGAATTCTAAAATTACTTCGAACTGCTCACAAAGGGAAAGCCAAAGCCAAATTTTCAATATGTTACTAAAATAAATACTTTCTTTTTAAAGGTATTTTTTGAAATGCTTGTGCATACACTGCAGATCAAAGTTAATGTAAGTCATAGAATGATTCTTCTATTTTGGTATTGTGTAATTATCTTTTAATTGATAAACAGCATGTCCCTGATGAGGTCAGAAGTGCTATGCATATTCTAGTTTCATGAAAGGATTCAGGTGAGTTGGCTGATTTAACAATAGTTTTTTATACTTCTTTTGGATATCTAGCTCAACAGCATGACAATAGTTTTCTTTGTGGTGCTTTCAGTGTTGGGGGGATGCACTCAGATTGAGTAGATCCACTTTATCGTCCTTCTGCTTTAAATGCAGATTTTTCTTATTTCTTAATAATAAATCCCAGCTACTTTTGTGATTTTTGCCTCCAATAAATCTAATTATGTCCGGAGCTGAAAGTAGGAGTAATTTGTGAGAAACTTGGAGGAAAACGTGATCTGCTGAACTGCAGTCCGCCTTGGACTGAGTGAACAACCGCATTGAGGACAACACTAAAAGGATCAGTAAGACTGAGGGCACATTTCCAATCTGTTTGACAGTTATTTACCTGCAGCCCTTAAAAAAGGCAAACCAGTTTTCTGAGATGAAGTCTCCTCTCATGACCTCTTCGTGATGTGGCTTTGAGGACTGGTGATTCTAGAATTCACACAAACATGTGGCCAGAATTTTTTATTTTCGTTTTTGTGTTCATTATGATCAACAGTTTTTTTTTAATTTATTATAAACTATGTGTAATTGTATTACTTATACTCAATAAAAAAAAATATTTGTGAGAAAAAAGGGGGGGCCTTTAAAAAAAAATGTGTGATATTTTTCAGAAGAAACCTGAATCTCTGAGCCTGTTAAAAAAAGCTTATTATGAAAGTGAAGGTCAGGAATAATTAGACGAGGTTTGATTGTCTATCCATATATTCAGAGCCTTTAATGGAACATCAATTTATTTTATTTGTATCCTGATCATCAGGAAGACCTGGTATTTTATGTTCAAGTTATACAATAATACAGGTCATCTCACAGAATACACATGGATGATACAATAAATATATATATATATATAAAAATAAGAAAGGTGACTCGATAATCATACAGGACATTGTTAACACATTGTATATTTCATGAATGCCAAGAAATTCCACATAACTGACTGGGTCAGTATTGGGGGAAGATTAGGATACTTTATTGGCTGAAAGTTTTTCTTCACTGGTAGTTAGACATTTTTTGTCTGTAATCTTTACTATCTGAACAGCTATTTTTAAAATGTAAGTCATTTGGGGTTATATCTGTTTCAAAGGACTTACATTCATTTTCAATGTTGGCCTAAATATTTTTGGTTCTAAATTATGTTTCAATTGTATTCGTACGGCGTGACTATCTGATTTGTGGTGTAGTTAAAACCAGTCATCTGAATTGTTATTAATCTCATTTTAAGCAAATAATTCATGCGCTCATAGTTGTGCTGCATTGGTGGGCCTCCTAGGACTTAACTTATTAAATATCTGGAAGTTCTTTCCAAGCCATATATCAGGTGCAATCCATAACAGTCTTCTCGGATACTTCATGTGAACAAACACCTTTTTCATACCAGTTATAATAGTCATTTACTAATGGAGTTTCACATGGACCTCAGCAGATGCTATTGCTGGCTTTACAGAAGCCATGACAACAGCACGAGGAAGGATGCGGTGATGAGACTGATCTTGTGGCTTACTCCACTTGAAACTTCTGTAAATGTTGAGAAAAGAAAATAGGGCATTGCTTTAATAACGTTTCTGTCAAATTGTATTTTACTCATGAGGAAGCATCAAGTATTGCTTACGTGTTCCATCCACAGAAATGGAGGTGGTGTCAATGTTGAAAGCAGTGATGGCTGATGATGCATTGATCAAAGTATTTCCAATCTGAGAGCTATCAGGAACAGATGTGGATGCAAATTCAAGGATCATGTTGTTGATGATTGATCCGGAACTGCAAGAGGAATAAACAGAAATAATGGTTGTATTCAGCTGCATATTTTACCAAAACTCTTAAGATTCTATCAGTATAATTATTACCTGAAGGAAGTCACAGTTAAGGAGCGGAATGAAGGAAATGCAGTTCGGTAGAAGGGTTCAAGCTGCAGAAATAGAAAAAAGAGACAAATGGCAAGTTCAGGAATTTGATGCCATCGCATAAAAAAACTGGATATTCAGTTTACATCCATTGGGTAATTATAAACGATCTATATTCTATTATGAAGAACAACACTAACATATTCAATTAAAAATGTGTTTGATTTATATTTTGCAATTTTCAAATGTGTATGAGCAAAAAAATCTGTTTGGATGGATTTCTTTAATTTACTTTATAGAGTCTAATTTGACCACACTCTGATAGGAAATTTACCATGTCAATTTTAGGTGATTCCAAAAAGTTAATAACTGTCTTGCAAAAAAAGGAAGATGAATATTTATATGAAAAGAGGGGATGACATATTGCAATAATACTGTAATATAACAGATATCTTCTTAAACATTGCAAATGAATTTACATGCATACATTTTGCTAGGTTTCACTCAAAGAGAAATACTTACTGTTGACTTTATACTTGAGGCTCTCGCTATAAAAGCTGCAGATGTTGGATTCAGTAGGTCATTTGAAAATGTCTCTGAAGCAGATCTGAAAGACAATATCCTTGTTGTGACTGCTTCAGTAGTTGTCGTTGTTGTGGAGGCTATTGTAGTTGCAGCACTGGTAGTAGTAGGTGCAACAGTAGTAGTAGTAGGTGCAACAGTAGTAGTAGTAGGTGCAACAGTAGTAGTAGTGTTTGAAGTGGGGGCTGTTGTTGTAGTATTTCTTACTGTTAAAGACAAACATGAAACAACAACATAAAGAAATATGCAAAGAAAATATTATGGAAGGCAAAGGGAATTTATTTGAAGTAACAAATCGATCACAAAGTACTGTGTGTTTATGTTTGGTTAGTCACAGTTAAAGTAGACCTTCTGTCACAGAAAGTAATTTGTCAAAAAGGGATCTGAAATGGAATTGATAGTAACTTGAATTAAAGCTCCCTAATGCAGTGATAAAAAGGATTCTTTAAACCCCACCCTAAATGTAGTAGAATATAAAACTATGGTGGCTATTTTCCCATGCGTATTTCATAAATAAAATAACCCTTGCAAAATTATCAATTGTTATTGTAAACTCAGACAGCAGAATTGAATACTGCACTTGCTAAAAACCTTAAATGAACAAAAAACAGACACACACACACACACACACACATACACACAAACACTCATGAGACAGAAATCGCTACGTGTTCTTGCTCTAAAAGCTACTGCAGTGAAAGGTAGGAAAACTGTTCACTTACCGATTATTTGAATGCTATCCGTATCAACAGTGATGTTAAAGGTAGTATTGGGGTTAGACACACCCTCTATTAAGGCTTCTCTAACAGTGTCAGCCTGTGGGATTGCCTCTGTTGATCCAGTAGTGTTGAATTCAACTCCCACTTCTGCTTCGGTATTATCTATTCTTGTTCTGGCCCCAGCTCGCCTGAATAAAACATTTACATATACTCATCAATTTGATATTGTCTTTGATTACTTACAGTATGCATATGTGTAATTATCCCTTTCTTTCACTGTCAAGGTTAAATATTTATAATATTGATGACCCCAACCCATAAACAAAAGTCAGTTGGACTATCAAATTGTAAAATGTTACCTAAACGCTCTGACAATACAGCGGAGGTAACGATTTCCAAATCGGGCCCTGTAGATGAAGTCGAACTGTGGGAAGAAGCAAACAGAAAAATATGAAAAACAAATAGAGTATTCTCCAAATAAAATGAATAACTGGAAACATGCAGAATGCAAATAAAAGAGTAATGAGAATATTATACTCACCACATTTAGAATTCTCGTCGCGAGAGCCCTAAATTCAGGGCTAGTATTATCAGATAGTGCCTCTGTAAATGGTTCTGCCACGGTTGCTGCAAGAACCACAACTGGTGGAGGTGGAGCTGGAGTAGTCGTAGTAGTAGTAGTAAGAGTAGTAGTAGTTGTTGTTGTTGTTACTGCACCCGTTGTTGACACACTGGTTGTGGTTGGTGCATCTGTTGTTGTAGACTCTGCAGATGATGTAGTTGGAGCTTCAGTTGTAGTTGAAGCTCCTGTTGTTGTTGAAGCTCCGGTTGTTGATGCTCCAGTTGTTGTTGATGCTCCAGTTGTTGTTGATGCTCCTGTTGTTGTTGATGCTCCAGTTGTTGTTGATGCTCCAGTTGTTGTTGATGCTCCTGTTGTTGTTGATGCTCCAGTTGTTGTTGAAGCTCCGGTTGTTGATGTTCCTGTTGTTGTTGATGCTCCAGTTGTTGATGCTCCAGTTGTTGTTGAAGCTCCGGTTGTTGATGCTCCAGTTGTTGTTGATGCTCCAGTTGTTGATGCTCCAGTTGTTGTTGAAGCTCCGGTTGTTGATGCTCCAGTTGTTGTTGATGCTCCAGTTGTTGTTGATGCTCCGGTTGTTGATGCTCCTGTTGTTGTTGATGCTCCAGTTGTTGTTGATGCTCCAGTTGTTGATGCTCCTGTTGTTGTTGATGCTCCAGTTGTTGTTGATGCTCCAGTTGTTGATGCTCCAGTTGTTGTTGAAGCTCCAGTTGTTGTTGAAGCTCCGGTTGTTGATGCTCCTGTTGTTGATGCTCCAGTTGTTGTTGAAGCTCCGGTTGTTGATGCTCCTGTTGTTGATGCTCCAGTTGTTGTTGAAGCTCCGGTTGTTGATGCTCCAGTTGTTGATGCTCCAGTTGTTGTTGATGCTCCTGTTGTTGAAGCTCCGGTTGTTGTTGATGCTCCAGTTGTTGTTGATGCTCCAGTTGTTGTTGATGCTCCAGTTGTTGATGCTCCAGTTGTTGTTGAAGCTCCAGTTGTTGTTGATGCTCCAGTTGTTGTTGATGTTCCAGTTGTTGATTCTCCAGTTGTTGTTGAAGCTCCTGTTGTTGATGCTCCAGTTGTTGTTGATGCTCCAGTTGTTGTTGATGCTCCAGTTGTTGTTGAAGCTCCGGTTGTTGATGCTCCAGTTGTTGTTGATGCTCCAGTTGTTGATGCTCCAGTTGTTGTTGAAGCTCCGGTTGTTGATGCTCCAGTTGTTGTTGAAGCTCCAGTTGTAGTTGCAGCACTGGTAGTAGTAGGTGCAACAGTAGTAGTAGTGTTTGAAGTGGGGGCTGTTGTTGTAGTATTTATTACTGTTAAAGACAAACATGAAACAACAACATAAAGAAATATGCAAAGAAAATATTATGGAAGACAAAGGGAATTTATTTGAAGTAACAAATCGATCACAAAGTACTGTGTGTTTATGTTTGGTTAGTCACAGTTAAAGTAGACCTTCTGTCACAGAAAGTAATTTGTCAAAAAGGGATCTGAAATGGAATTGATAGTAACTTGAATTAAAGCTCCCTAATGCAGTGATAAAAAGGATTCTTTAAACCCCACCCTAAATGTAGTAGAATATAAAACTATGGTGGCTATTTTCCCATGCGTATTTCATAAATAAAATAACCCTTGCAAAATTATCAATTGTTATTGTAAACTCAGACAGCAGAATTGAATACTGCACTTGCAAAAAACCTTAAATGAACAAAAAACAGACACACACACACATAGACACAAACACTCATGAGACAGAAATCGCTACGTGTTCTTGCTCTAAAAGCTACTGCAGTGAAAGGTAGGAAAACTGTTCACTTACCGATTATTTGAATGCTAGTCGTATCAACAGTGATGTTAAAGGTATTATTGGGGTTAGACACACCCTGTATTAAGGCTTCTCCAACAGTGTCAGCCTGTGGGATTGCCTCTGTTGATCCAGTAGTGTTGAATTCAACTCCCACCTCTGCTTCGGTATTATCTATTCTTGTTCTGGCCCCAGCTCGCCTGAATAAAACATTTACATATACTCATCGATTTGATATTGACTTTGATTACTTACAGTATACATATGTGTAATTATCCCTTTCTTTCACTGTCGAGGTTAAATATTTATAATATTGATGATCCCAGCCCATAAACAAAAGTCAGTTGGACTATCAAATTGTAAAATGTTACCTAAACGCTCTGACAATACAGCGGAGGTAACGATTTCCAAATCGGGCCCTGTAGATGAAGTCGAACTGTGGGAAGATGCAAACAGAAAAATATGAAAAACAAATAGAGTATTCTCCAAATAAAATGAATAACTGGAAACATGCAGAATGCAAATAAAAGAGTAATGAGAATATTATACTCACCACATTTAGAATTCTCGTCGCGAGAGCCCTAAATTCAGGGCTAGTATTATCAGATAGTGCCTCTGTAAATGGTTCTGCCACGGTTGCTGCAAGAACCACAACTGGTGGAGGTGGAGCTGGAGTAGTCGTAGTAGTAGTAGTAAGAGTAGTAGTAGTTGTTGTTGTTGTTACTGCACCCGTTGTTGACACACTGGTTGTGGTTGGTGCATCTGTTGTTGTAGACTCTGCAGATGATGTAGTTGGAGCTTCAGTTGTAGTTGAAGCTCCTGTTGTTGTTGATTCTCCAGTTGTTGTTGAAGCTCCTGTTGTTGTTGATGCTCCAGTTGTTGAAGCTCCAGTTGTTGTTGAAGCTCCAGTTGTTGTTGAAGCTCCGGTTGTTGATTCTCCAGTTGTTGTTGAAGCTCCTGTTGTTGTTGATGCTCCAGTTGTTGAAGCTCCAGTTGTTGTTGAAGCTCCTGTTGTTGTTGATGCTCCAGTTGTTGAAGCTCCAGTTGTTGTTGAAGCTCCGGTTGTTGATGCAACAGTTGTTGTTGAAGCTCCAGTTGTTGTTGAAGCTCCGGTTGTTGATGCTCCAGTTGATGTTGAAGCTCCGGTTGTTGATGCTCCAGTTGTTGTTGACGCTCCGGTTGTTGATGCTCCAGTTGTTGTTGAAGCTCCTGTTGTTGTTGAAGCTCCAGTTGTTGATGCTCCAGTTGTTGTTGATTCTCCTGTAGTTGATGCAACAGTTGTTGATGCTCCAGTTGTTGATGCTCCAGTTGTTGATGCTCCTGTTGTTGTTGATTCTCCTGATTCTCCTGATTCTCCTGTAGTTGTTGTTGATGCTCCAGTTGTTGATGCTCCAGTTGTTGTTGATGCTCCTGTTGTTGATGCTCCAGTTGTTGTTGATTCTCCTGTTGTTGATGCTCCAGTTGATGTTGAAGCTCCTGTTGTTGATGCTCCAGTTGTTGTTGAAGCTCCTGTTGTTGATGCTCCAGTTGTTGTTGATGCTCCAGTTGTTGTTGATGCTCCAGTTGTTGTTGATTCTCCTGTTGTTGATAATCCAGTTGTTGTTGATGCTCCAGTTGTTGTTGATTCTCCTGTTGTTGATGCTCCTGTTGTTGATGCTCCAGTTGTTGTTGATTCTCCTGTTGTTGATGCTCCAGTTGTTGTTGAAGCTCCTGTTGTTGATGCTCCAGTTGTTGATGCTCCAGTTGTTGTTGAAGCTCCTGTTGTTGATGCTCCAGTTGTTGTTGATGCTCCTGTTGTTGTTGAAGCTCCTGTTGTTGATGCTCCAGTTGTTGATGCTCCAGTTGTTGTTGAAGCTCCTGTTGTTGATGCTCCAGTTGTTGATGCTCCAGTTGTTGTTGAAGCTCCTGTTGTTGATGCTCCAGTTGTTGTTGATGCTCCTGTTGTTGTTGATTCTCCTGTTGTTGATGCTCCAGTTGTTGTTGAAGCTCCTGTTGTTGTTGATGCTCCAGTTGTTGATGCTCCAGTTGTTGTTGAAGCTCCTGTAGTTGATGCAACAGTTGTTGATGCTCCAGTTGTTGTTGAAGCTCCGGTTGTTGATGCTCCAGTTGTTGTTGATGTTCCAGTTGTTGATGCTCCTGTTGTTGTTGATGCTCCAGTTGTTGATGCTCCAGTTGTTGTTGATGCTCCAGTTGTTGAAGCTCCAGTTGTTGTTGAAGCTCCGGTTGTTGATGTTCCTGTTGTTGTTGATTCTCCTGTAGTTGATGCAACAGTTGTTGATGCTCCTGTTGTTGTTGAAGCTCCTGTTGTTGATGATCCAGTTGTTGTTGATTCTCCAGTTGTTGTTGAAGCTCCTGTTGTTGATGCTCCAGTTGTTGTTGATTCTCCTGTAGTTGATGCAACAGTAGTTGATGCTCCTGTTGTTGTTGAAGCTCCTGTTGTTGATGCTCCAGTTGTTGTTGATGCTCCAGTTGTTGCTGATGCTCCAGTTGTTGAAGCTCCAGTTGTTGTTGATGCTCCGGTTGTTGATGCTCCAGTTGTTGATGCTCCAGTTGTTGAAGCTCCAGTTGTTGTTGAAGCTCCGGTTGTTGATGCTCCAGTTGTTGATGCTCCAGTTGTTGAAGCTCCAGTTGTTGTTGATGCTCCAGTTGTTGAAGCTCCTGTTGTTGTTGAAGCTCCGGTTGTTGATGCTCCGGTTGTTGATGCTCCAGTTGTTGATGCTCCAGTTGTTGAAGCTCCTGTTGTAGTTGAAGCTCCTGTTGTTGATGCAACAGTTGCTGTCGATCCTCCAGATGTAGTTGAGTTTTGAGTTGAAACCACCGGTAGTCTCACAGCAGCTGTATTGGAAAGCTCAGTTATTTAATGTGCTTCAAAAAACAAAAATTCAAAGCACTTCTGAAGGTATTCACAAAATAATCACTAACTTACCTGTAAGTATCAGCACAATTGATAAGATAGGTCCAACCCCCATTGTCACTTTAACCTGCAAAAGTTGTCAGTACAGTGAATTACTCACAAACACATGAACATTGTTCAATGTTAAATGTTTTGTGGGGAAATTTTGAAATTACAAAGACAGGGATTTCTGTAAATTCAATTTTGGCTAACGTACTGTACTAATATGTGCAGTGAAGCGCAGCTCAAGCACTTTTAGCATATTGTAGTAGTGTCATAGCCAAAATGGTAACCCCAGTTTACATGCTTTTCGTCTGGAAGTTATTATTTGATTTCAAATTGTAGGATTTTTTTTAGTCACATAATTATTGTCATGGTTCAATCTCAGGAAATATCTGAAACTTGTTACCTCTGCATTCCACCTAAGTGACCCAAAATGATCTGTATTATCTTCAGTGTTGGGAATAACGCTGTTTAAAATAACGGCGTTAGGTAACGCCGTTATTTTTTCAGTAACGGGGTAATCTAACTAATTACTTTTTCCGTTGTTACAATGCCGTTATCGTTACTGAACATTAAATGCGGTGCGTTACTGTGAATTGATTGAATAAACTGTGTAATCCGAGCGCACCCCTGGCTCCATACTACACAAACTGCTAGTGAGGAGACCGGGTGGGTTAACAACGAGATAAGCGATTGTTATTTCTTATAGTGTTTTAAGATGTGTTTTATTCAGTGTGGATCACATTAGGCTATAACTGTCAGTTAGCGCCGTCACGTCAGTCAGCCGCGGAGCGCTGTTTAGTGAAGTTTCTTTTTCTTTCTCTCTCTGTTGTGTGAGTGTGCGCGTTGCCGCAGTAACCACCTATCAATCCACGGTTGAAACGTGCTCTCCCTGAGTTTGTTTGCATCGCCCTTGTGAGTAAGTGCATGGAGTTTCCCGATCTCTATAAATTATAATTTATGCACGTTACTAAACGGCCGCGATTCGCCAGTTGCAACAGCTGTTTAGCGTGTCATCACGAGCCGAATATTGCTATTGTTCTTTTCCTGGGATCTGTATGCTGCTGTGCATGTTAAAGAAGGAAATAAACATAGGATAAATCCTTACTCCTCCTCTCATCGTCTCATGCTTCATAGTCTGACGTTTTTGGCCTTAAGTGGTGTTTTAGCCGACACCCCTGAAGTGAATCCAGTGGTAGCAGATCAGCACGGTACATTCAGCAGTTTCCTCTACTACTTTTGTTGAGAACAAAATACTAGGCTACTACTAGGCTACTGGAAGTGCAGGATAAAAAAATACTTGAAGTGCAGGATAAACCTCTTGCTGTCTGTTGATGTGCAATAAGTATTGAAGGTTATGTAGCCTACAAATAGGCCTACCTGTCTGTTCTACTCATTTCAACTGACTTGTGAAAACTGCTCAGAAAAATCAAATTTTTTGGACATATAGCAACTTTTTTTTTACAGTAGGCTAACGCAAATATTTACTTTCCCTGGTAACGAGTTACTTCTATTATAAAGTAATTCAGTTACTAACTCAGTTACTTTTTGGAACAAGTAGTGAGTAACTATAACTAATTACTTTTTTAAAGTAACGTTCCCAACACTGATTATCTTTAAAATCAAAATTAAGGGACTTTGGGTTATACAGTTATATTGACTGTGGCAGCCAAATAATACAACAGAAATGCAACAAATATAAGAAGACATGTCTTGCATTGTTAAAGAGTATATTAAACCTTTTAAAAAATCTACTTTCTGATATCTCATTGAATAATAGTAGTATAGTAAAATAGATATGGTAGAGCTATTTGGCTTTATTGGGTCAATCATTCTGAAAAATCTCAAATTTGTG
Source organism: Ammodytes marinus (assembly GCF_949987685.1). Classification (NCBI taxonomy): domain Eukaryota; kingdom Metazoa; phylum Chordata; class Actinopteri; order Uranoscopiformes; family Ammodytidae; genus Ammodytes; species Ammodytes marinus. Next base: position 1,126,162 of record NC_137227.1, read on the forward strand.
CTTAACTTTAGGACCATGACATTGTTGATACGTCAATAGTACTTAAAAGTATAAAACCATAACATGTATCTTATGGATAAAGCTAAATGAAATGTATTCATATGTGCAATGAATGGAAAGACTACCTTTACCACTAAGTACAGTGTATACACTCAACACAGAGAGGGTCAGGCAAAAAGAGCTTCCTCCAATAAAAAAGTACATTATTGCATAGTTGCATAGTCCCAAGGGGACACTTTATTGTCTCCTTGGGGAACTTGTCTTAGACACAAGTTTCCGTCAACAATGCATTGTAGTAAAGCATTTTAAAAAGTGATGAAACATACCTCCATATAGAATATAGACAAAAATGTACTTACCCCAAGCAATATTCACAATTTATAAATATTATAGTTATATGTATAGAGGCTCTTCACTGTACCCTGGTGCACATTTCTTGAGCTGCCACCTGTTTGTCTAGGTTTTATATATTGCTGCAAAGAAAAATGACGTGTTATGACATGGGGGATGAAACAAAAACACCAACGAGGAAATAACTTAACGTAATCCTGGAAGCTGTTGTGTCTGCATTCCATTTCAAGCGAACTAACCAGATGACAGAGTTGTTATATACTTGTTTGATACAAAATCACACATTTGAAATGATTACCTGTGCATAGATATGAAATTATTTAATTTTTTTGATTGCTAAGGTCCAAAACTAGTTTTCTTCTTAGTAGAAGTTGAAGTTTCTGTGGTTGGCACCCTCTTTGTTGTTAAGTCACAGTGTCACTACAGACTACACAATACTTCCTTTATGAAGAACAACAGACTGTTGCATCACCTGCCGTGGACTGTAAAGAACTTACATAGCTTTACACAGCTACACAGCTTAACACTTTAACAACTGAATTAACAGGAATAATGGACAATTCCTTTTGTAAAATAAATTGAATACATAGTTATCCAATGTATTACTACCTGTAAATTGTTTTACCTAATTAAAATGTCATTGAAATTAATGTGTAAAACATGATAGTTAAAGACTGCAAAGGCCAGGAAATAACGTCAGGTTTGTAACTCAAGCATAGAATCCAGATTTGGCATTGACCCACCTTGTTCTGATAATGAAATAATTTTCTTGTGGATGGGGATAACTGAAGATACACAAATCTGTTTTGCTGCCTTGATAACTGGCCCACTGTTTTTTTAATGTAAAATCTATGGGACTAAACTAGTTCCAAAAGTTCACAGTGGCAAAAGTCCAGATGTGTTTGTGCTAGCCAATCCCAATCAATAAACTTTAACAGAAAGAGTTTATCGTAAATGAAATAATGCAATGTCCCAAACAACAAAGGTTTTGGTTTCAGAAGACACAAAAAACAGTAGGATAAATAGGGAAAGAAAATAAGTTGTTCCTAATAAAAAAATAAAAAATCAAATAGCATTAATACTGAAGTCAAATCAAATCATTTCGGTAATGTTACATGGGTAAAGTTGCACCTCTGCTACTATGGTTAGGCAATAAATATGTATATGATTTCAGTAACAAAGATCATGGGAGGAAAAGTAGTCTCTAATTTTTCAAGCCTGATGAAAAATCCCAATGGGTTGTAAGAGTATAACCCCTCAGGGTTTAAATGATAGTAAGAAAGAAACACTAAATTTAACTGAAAATGAATTAGCAATGGAGAAACAAAGTCATAATATAAACAAATTGATTAAAGAAAAAAAATACATTTTCCATTCCAAACAATATGTAAGGTGTGTTATCAGTTTTTCTTTTTTTAGACACAGATAGAAAGATAATTGGGGGCATAACTGGCCTAACAACCACAACAGGCATGTGGGAAGAAACTTTATGGACATCATTCAATGCCTGGCTTACTCTAACAATCCTCGTTATAACCACCTTTAACATTGGTAGTCTAGTGACGTGTTTGGGTCTGTACACTTTCTGCATCACAGCTACCATTTAGTTACGTAACAGTGCTTTGCAGATGGGCAAGAACAACTAATATTCAGCATGAGAAACCACAGGTGTCAGTAACGTCACATAAAATAAATGTGAGTTTTTTGGGGGAATGAGGCTAGCTGAGGGTTAAGAAAAAGATGTTCTTCTTTTTTATAAATGCTTTTTCAAAAGTGTTGCAGGGAAATCCATCATTGTTCATACATTTTCCTCTTCAGCGTGCAGTGAATTAGGGGTTAGTTGTTCTTTGAAGGTAGGCTGATAATCAGTCAGAAAATGGAGCTTCAAGCTTTCTGTGTCTGATTCGCACTTAGGGTGGTGATGTGTGAATCTAGTAAATTCAAACAAAAGGATCAGTTACTACAAAGAAGGATTTGACACACTCAAACATCAACCTGTCAGTTCAGGCTTTTGTAATGGCTTGAAACTGTAGATGTATAGTACATACTCTCTACTGGACACATTACTAATAAAAGTTTTTCCAAAATAAATACAGTGAAAGGTATAAATAACCTACCATCATTGATTTATAATAAATATGCTTATTAATTGTATTCCCATGAGTTAAATGAGGTTTTGGTTTTTACCTAATATATACACTTATGAAGCCATAGCCTGCAACCAGTTAGCTTAGCATTAAAACAACATTTGTGATTACCTTACTCATGGTGCTCCGATCTGGCTCATCTGCATCTTTGGATACATTGAAAACTGGAAATTGGATCCGGATCAAAGTTGGGTGATCAAAGACAAGGGGCATCACAACAGCGATTTTGGGGCTATATTTAAAAAACACCGTATTTCCCTCAGATAAGTGAACAGAAGTAGGATCAACTTGCTGATGTGTTGTTGCATTAGTTTCTGCAGGGTTTAGGGTTAATGCATCCGTAGAAAATGACAATGGCTGTAGAGAACTCAATTCTGTGAGGACGTCTGTGATTTCTGTAGTAGGCTGATCTATGGATTTTTGGGAGATGGATGATGTAGTTTGTAATGTTGATGTATCACTTGGAATAAATGAAGAAGTTTGTTTATTTATGAATGATTTAGTTGTGGATGGTGTACTGTGTGTTCTTCTCTGAATTGTTGTTGATGTTGATTCTATTGAGTGAGCTGTGGACGCCGTTTGACCAGATCTTTTAGTTTGCGTTGTAGTTGGTGTTTTTGTTGTTGCAGTCACTGATTTGCTGTGAGTTGGGGATGTGCTGTGAATTCCTGTTGAAGCAGCACCTTGTTTTGCAGTTGCGGATTTTGCCGTTGTTAATGATTTTGATTGTGTTGTTGTTGGGGTCGTTCCTGTTTCAGTTGGTAATGCTGTAGATGTTGTTGTCACTGACGGTGCAATCTGCTCAGATGTAACACTTGTAGAAACATGAACATCGGTTGTCTGTGGAATTAACTGTGTAGTTGGTGTAGTTGTGGGCACTGTTTCCACAGATCCACTAGTTTGTGTTATGAATGTTGTTGCTTCAGTCTGTGTTTTTGTTGTTGCAGTCAATGATTTGCTGTATGTTGGTGTAGTGCTGTGAATTGTTAGTGATCCAGTACTTTGTTTATTTAATGCTGCTGATGTTGGTGAATCTAATGTCACTGATTCCATTGTTACAGATGGTGCAGATTCTGTTGGAGTAACTCGTTGGGTGGTTTCAATTGCAACTTGTGTTGATCCTTGTGATGGTGAAACCATGGATGGTGTAGTTGTTGCTGATGTAGTCAGTGATCCACTTTGTGTTGTTCGGTGAAATGTTGTTGATGTTGTTTCTTTTGAGGGTTGAGAAGATTGTGTTTGGGTAGATGTTGACACATTTTCAACTGATCTTCTAGTTTGTGTTGGAATAGCTGTTGCCATGATTGGTGTCGTTTTTGTTGTCGTAGTCACTGACTCACTGTGTGTGTGTGCTGTGCTGTGAATTGCTGTTGGTCCAGCACTTTGTTTAGCAGTTGTGGGTTTTTCTGTAGTTGATAATGTTGATGGTGATGATGATTGTAAAGTCACAGATTCCATTGTTACTGATGCTGCTGACCCTGTTGGAGTTACTGGCTGTGTGGTTTCAATTGCTACTTGTGTTGAACCCTGTGGTGGTGAAACTATGGATGGTGCAGTTGTTGATGGTGTAGTCACTGATCCACTTTGTGTTGTTTTGTTGATAATTTTTGATATTGAATCTATTGTAGGCAGACTAGATTGTGTTTGGGTAGTTGTGGAAAATGTTTCTACAGATCTTCTAGTTTGTGTTGTTAAAGCTGTTGCCATAGTTGGTGTTGTTTTTGTTGTTGCAGTTACTGATATGCTGTTTGTTGGTGTATTGCTGTGAATTGCTGTTGATCCAGCACTTTGTTTTGCTGTTGTAGGTTGTTCCATTGTTAATGATGCTGATGTTGATGATTGTAAAGTCACTGATTCCATTGTTACAGGTGGAGTTAATGGCTTTGTGGTTTGAAAAGTACTTTTTGTTGATCCTTGTGGTGCTGAAACCATGGATGGTTTAGTTGTTGGTGATGTAGTCCCTGATCCACTTTGTGTTGTTTTGTTGATAGTTTTTGATATTGAATCTATTTTGGGCGGACTAGATTGTGTTAGGGTAGTTGTGGACAATATTTCTACGGATCTTCCAGTCTGTGTTGTAAATTCATTTGCAATATAAGGTGTTGTTTTTGTTGTTGCAGTTACTGATATGCTGTGTGTTGATGTAGTGCTGTGAAATGCTGTTGATCCAGCACTTTCTTTTTGAGTTGTAGGTTGTTCTGTTGTTAATGATGTTGATGATTGCAAAGTCACTGATTCCATTGTTACAGATGGTGCAGACTCTGTTGGAGTGGATGGCTCTATGGTTTCAATTGAAACTTGTGTTGATCCTTGTGGTGGTGAAACCATGGATGGTGTAGTTGTTGATGATGTAGTCCTTGATCCACCGTCTGTTGTTCCGAGAATTGTTGTTGATATTAAATCTATTGTGGGTGGACTAGATTGTGTTTGAGTAGATGTGGACAGTGTTGCAACAGATCTTCTAGTATGTGATGTAAATGCTGTTGCCCTAGTTGGGCTTGCTTTTGTTGATGCAGTCACTGATTTGCCATGAGTTGGTGTAGTGCTGTGAATTGCTGTTGATCCAGCACTTTGTTTTGCAGGGATGTGTTGTTCGGTTGGTATTGATGCTGACTCTGTTGGAGTTACTGGCTGTGTGGTATCAATTGCAACTTGTGTTGATCTTTGTGGTGGTGAAATCATCGATGGTGTAGTTGTTGTTGATGAAGTAACGGATCCACTCTGTGATGTTCTGTGAAATCCTGTTGATGTTAGTTCTATGGGCCGAGAAGATTGTGTTTGGGTAGATGTGGACAGTGTTTCTACCGATCTTCTACTTTGTGTTGTAAATGCTGTTGCCATTGTTTTTGTTGTCGTAGTCACCGACTGACTGTGTGTTGGTGTAGTGCTGTGAATTGCTGTTGATCCAGCACTTTGTTTTGCAGTTGTTTGTTGTTCCGTTAATAATGATGCTGATGTTGATGATTGTAAAGTCACCCTTACAGATGATGCTGATTCTGTTGGAGTTACTGGCTGTGAGGTTTCCAATGTAATTTGTGTTGATCCTTGTGATGGTGAAACAACGGATGGTGTTGTTGCTGTTGATGTAGTCACTGATCCACTTTGTGTTGTTCTGTGAAATACTGTTGATGTTGATTCTTTTTTGGGCCGAGAAGAATGTGTTTGAGTAGGTGTCAACACTATTTTTGACAATCTTATAGGATGTGTTGGAATTGCTGTTGCCAAAATGAGTGTTGTTGTCGTAGTCACTGACTCACTGTGTGTTGATGTATTTCTGTGAATTGCTGTTGATCCACCACTTTGTTTTGCAGTTGTGGGTTCTTCCATTGTTAATGATGTTGATGTTGATGATTGTAAAGTCACTGATTCCATTGTTACAGCTTCTCTTTGAGTTACTGGCTGTGTGGTTTCAATTGCAACTTGTGTCGATCCTTGTGGTAGTGAAACCATGGATGGTGTAGTTGTTGAGAGTGAAGTCACTGATCTTGTAGTCTGTGTTGTAAATTCTTTTGCACTATATAGTGATGTTTTTGTTGTCGCTGTCACTAATTTTCTGTGTGTTGATGTAGTGCTGTGAATTGCTGTTGATCCAGCACTTTCTTTTTGAGTTGTAGGTTGTTCCGTTGTTAATGATGTTGATGATTGCAAAGTCACTGATTCCATTGTTACAGATGGTGCAGACTCTGTTGGAGTGGATGGCTCTATGGTTTCAATTGAAACTTGTGTTGATCCTTGTGGTGGGGAAACCATGGATGGTGTAGTTGTTGATGATGTAGTCCTTGATCCACCGTCTGTTGTTCCGAGAATTGTTGTTGATATTGAATCTATTGTGTGTGGACTAGATTGTGTTTGAGTAGATGTGGACAGTGTTACAACAGATCTTTTAGTTTGTGTTGGAATTGTTGTTGCCATAGATGGTGTCGTTTTAGTTGTCGGAGTCACTGACGGAGTCACGGAGTGTGTTGGTATAGTGCTGTAAATTGCTGTTGATCCAGCACTTTGTTTAGCAGTTGTAGGTTTTTCTGTAATTAATGATGCTGATGGGGATGATTGTAAAGTCACTGATTCCATTGTTACAGATGGTGCGGATTCAGTTGGAGTTGCTGGTGGTGTCATTGCAATTGTAATTTGTGATCCTTGTGGTGGTGAAACCATCGATAGTGTAGTTTGTGTTGGTGTAGTCACACTGTGTGTTGTTCTGTGAACTGTTGTTGATCCAGCAGTTTGTTTTGAAACCATGGACATTTCTGTTTCATATAATGTTGATGTTTGTAATGTGGCTGATTCTGTTACAGATCCTGTACTTTGTATTGAATTTTTGGTTACAACTGCAGTATTTGTTCTTTCTCTTTCTGTTGTTTTATCAGCTGTATTTTGTGTCAGTGTTGTTACTGATGATGTACTATTTGTTGAAGTGATTTCTGCTGGTTTTGGGTTAGGGTTAGGTATTGCTTTGTCTTGTTTATCTGTTGTTGATACCACACTGTTTGTTGGTGTTATAAATCCTGTTGCCAATGATAATATGGAAGTAGTTGTTAATGTGGATGTCTTAGTTTTAGATGTTATAGATTGATTTGGTGTAAATGTTGTAACATTTGGTGTTGATAAATGCATCTTGGTTGATTTTTCATTTAATGGATCTCCTGTTAAAGAAGATGTAGTTTGTAGTGGTGTTCTTGATTCTGGTGAATTTGTTATAGATGTGTTATATTGGGTTGAAGCTGTAGCAGTTGTGGATACTGTTGCCTCAGCCTTAAGATAGTTTGGATCTGTATCAATAGTTTGTAGCAGTGTTACTACAGACACGGTAGTGGGTGGACTAGATTGTGTTTGGGTAGTTGTGGACACTGTTTCTACAGATCTTCTAGATTGTGTTGAAAATGGTGTTGCCATAGAAGGTGTCGCATTCACTCTTATGGCGACTGCTCCACTGTGTGTTGGTGTAGTGCTGTGAATTGTTGTTGGTCCAGCACTTTCTTTTGCAGTTGTGGGTTGTTGTTCCGTTGTTACAGATGCTGATGTTGATGATTGTAAAGTCCCTATTTCCATTGTCAAAGACGGTGCAGATTCTGTTGGAGTAACTGGCTGTGTGGTTTCAATTGCAGTTTGTGATCCTTGTGGTGGGGAAACCTTGGATGGTGTAGCTGTTGTTGGTGTGGTCGCTGATCTGTGTGTTGTTCTGTAAATTGTTTGTGATTTTGATTCTATCGTGAGTGGACTAGAATGTGTTAGGGTGGTTGTGGACACTGTTTCAACAGATCTTCTAGTTTGTGTTTTAATTGCTGTGGCCACTGATGGTTTAGCTGTTCTTGCTGTAGTCACTAATCCGCTGTGTGTTTGTGTATTGCTGTGAATTGTTGTTGATCCAGCAGTTTGTTTTGAAACTGTGGTCCATTCTGTTGTGGAGGGTGTTGATGTTTGTGATGTGGCTGATCCTGCAGATGCTGTACTTTGTGGTAATTGTGTCATGGCAACTGATGTGTTTTTTCTCCCTCTTTCATCAACTGTAGTTTGAGGAGTTGTTGTTACAGATAATGTACTTTGGGTCGAAGTGATTTGGGGTTGTGTGTTTTTTTTCAATGGTGGGGATAACTCATTTGGGATTGTTTCTGTAACTTGTGATGGTGTTGTGTTGTAAATTGTTGTTGATTTATCCAATTCTGTCACCACAGGTACTGCAGTTTGTGCCTTAGTTGTTGATTGTGTTGTTACAGCTCCTATTTCTGTGGATGGTGTTTCTGTTATTCTACTTTCTGTTGGTGTGGCAGTGAATCCTGTAGTCGCAGATAATGCACTTTGTGTTGAGACAATTGATGTTGTATTTTGTAATATAATTGTGCTGCTTTCTATTCCCAAAGATTGCATCATTTGTGATGGAGTTGTTGTAATTGCTGTAAATATTGGTGCTTTTTTCTCAGCTGGCACTGTGGTGTGACTTGAAGTCTGTTGAAGTTCCAAAGTTGTTGCTTTGGTTATTGTTGCTACAACTGTTGTTATTTGTCCTGCCTCAGAACTCTTAGGTTGCGATGAGGTTTTGGTGGACTCTGTAGTTGCTGTAGTTGATGGTGCTGTAGACATAGCTCTTATGAAGGGAGTATTTTGCTTTGGAGCTGGGGTTACAGTCATCGTAGATACATTATTTATATTTGTGCCAGTGGTTGATCCTGAAACTGCTAATGGTAAATTGTGTGTTGTAATCGGTTCTGTGGTTTCTTTTACCGTGGTTTGAATGGATTCAAAATTCCTCTCAAATGTGTAAGAGGATAAGTTTGTTGTTGTATCCACGGGGACTGAATTGTATTGTGTTCCAGTGGTTTTAGAATTAACTTCTGTTGCAGATGGGCTCAAAGTTGAATCTATGCTTTTGAAGTTTATCAAAGTTGATGAATTCAGTGAGGTGACTGAATCATTGTCCTCGTCAGATTTGTTGGAAGTTAAATTTGGCTCTTCCGTCTGTGTTTTTTCTTGGAATTTGTGTGTAGATGTGCCTGTTAAAGTATCGTTTCCTGATAAGTGTGGAATGCTGGTCGCTGTCTTGTGATCAGTGACGTCTGAGGCCCTAGGTGTGTCTGGCATGGCAGTCACAAAGATCTTTGTTCGTGAGTCAAGAATGTTGGGTTTTTTCTGTGTTGTTGATGCAGGAGTTTGATACTCTGATGCCGAGGTGGTATCACTGAATACTTCCTTTTCAGTCACAGTTACATTTGGTAAAGGTGAACTTAGCTGAACTGTAGTTGAGGCTGACAGAGTTTGTGTTGAGCCAGTATGAATCTGTGTTGTAGTCCCCTTTTCTGCAGAGGAATTTATCAGCCCTGACATATTTTGTACCACTGTAGAAATGCCGGAGTCATCAAAAGATGGATTTCCATCCAAGAGGGAAGTGCCAAGGTTTACTGATGATTCTGACGGTGGTTTGCTTGTGGTTATATCACGTAAACGACTGGTTTGGGCAAATTCATGGAGAGCAGTCAATGGCCAGGGTGTGGAAGATGTACTGACCTCTGGTATCGTAGTGGTCGAAGCATTTGTTGAGTTATGTTCAGGAGCCTCAGTAGAGAGTGTAAGATGAGGTGGGAAAACCGCTGTGTGAGAGGGAAAGAAATACGGTTTCATATCAAATAATCTTGCACGACAGGCTTTACATTCTAAGCAATAGCAGCAATTCACTTAAAGTAACACTGAGTTTAAGGGTGTATTCACACTGGGAAAGTCCGCTAGTTCACTTGCTTTGGTCCAGACCAAATAGAGTTTATATATATTTTTTTTGGTGTGGTCCACTTTCAAATTGCCCCTTTTGCAAGTGAACCAGCATTACGAAGCAAAACCACACGTGATCTGAGGTCATTCATTCATTGGACAGACATTCTGGGGTGGAGAGAAGCAGGAAGAACGAAGTAAAAACTGCTAAATATATCATTGATATAATATGGGGTTAAAAATAATAAAAGGCCTACATCTAGCCTATAAATAAAGAAGAAAAACATCAAATTATTGTTGTTTCATATGGTTATAATATGAAGCCCTATGACAATGCCACATTATGTGGCTTGTAGTCTACGATGTGAAACATCATTTTTACTGTATTTTTGCTGCTGGACGCGCAGCTCGTGAGAAGAATAGGCTGAAGCTGACACTCAGCTGATTAAGCTGTGTATCAGCTGGGTGTCAGTTCGGCGCAGCTCAGCTCCAAACTGACACGGGGACAGTATTGACGGTCCCGTTAACATGGGAAGCAAAATAAAAACACACACTTCTTGCACAGCGTGAACCTGTTGGCACTGTGCGGGAGACGCTCCGAGACCACCTCTTCAGCTGGGTCTCGGAGCGCTTGTTTGGTCCGCCCCAGAGTGTGATTGCTGTATTCACACCTGCCTGAAAGATGCGCACCGAAGGCAGAAGTGCATCTGAGTTTGTTTCAACCGAACTAAACACGGCATGTGTGAATACACCCTAAGTGTCATCACAGAGTAAAATACACAGTGCTGAGGTTACATGACGACCAGTTCTCATCAGTTGCCATCAGTGAAGGACTGGCTGGGCGGCAGGGATCCTAACTTGTGAAAAAGCACACTTTACTCTCAAAACAATGTTAACTCTTCACTAAATGGTGTTTTCTTTTCAAATGAGAAACACATACATCATATGACTACACATTTCTAGCACTCATTGAACACTGGTGTGCAGAATGGAAAACACTATAGTATAAATGCAAACCACTATCTGAATGCTTTATCAGTAGAATTATGCCTTTGCATGTTCATACACTTTCACCTACAGTAACAACAAATACTTTACCAGGGTTCTCAACCCTCACGCAATGAGAGTGAGACACACGCATTTCAGGCAATTCACACGCTCCACGCCACACCTTGCATTTCTCACGCAAATTATAACTCTGCCAAACAATTTTTTTTATATATAGCCTATAGCTTCGATAAATCCTGGCCTTCACCACCATCACCTAGTGTTGCCACCTTATTTATACTATCTATGGTTGCCACCCGTCCCATTTTTCCCGAAATTGTTCTCTTTTTTCACCAGCTGTCCCGAGGAAGGAAAAATCTCTCCCGGGACACAATTTGTCCCATTTTTTTGGGGAAAAACTCATTCGTTTTTTTGGGGAAAAACTAATTTGATTTCCTTCGTTCAGTAGTTAAGGCCGTTTCACACGGGCCGTGGCGTTTGTTGCGCCCACTAATGCATTCTGCGAGAGCCGAGCGGGCAGAGAGAAGGCGCAGCGTTTCGTCAGGCTACACGACAAGCGTGCAGGGGCGGTCCTAACGATCTCGGGGCCCGTTTCAAGACCCTGTGTGGGCCCCCCACATTTATTTTTTATTTTTTTCTATGAATAATGCTTGTGCATGCTCCCCGCAAAAATAAAAAAGATTGTGGAAACTAGTTGGTTCATGGACGGATTATGAGATAATAGGCCCAGACTCTTAAAGCCCCCCCGCCCCCCTCCCTATCCAGTCAGTTACATTGACTTTTACGCAAAGATACATACGTTTACTGGCATAAATATATTAAGGGAGTCAGTGTTTCCCACAGGATTTTGGGATACTGTGGGAGATATCCTGTACCTTGTTGGGGGGTCCGGGGGCATGCCCCCCTGGAAGAAAATTGGTACAGTTTTAAAATAAAATGCATCAATCTGAAAAATCAATCTGGAAAATTTAGATTTAAATCAAATCTTGAGCTGCAGAAGGAACATTATTTTTCTTAAACAGGCAGCACTCTTTACTCTGCAACTGTAAAAACATTTCAGAAGATTGGTCTGCAGACCCATGTTTTATGATGGAGGGGCCCATTGCAACAGATACAGGGTGGAAAGCTACTTTTTTATGAACAGTATATAATTTACATGTAGAAAGTTTATTCCTGTATGTGTGTGGGGGCCTTAGAGGCCCCTCATGAAGGCCATAAGACATAGCTAATAATGCTTTTGTTTTGCACTTGCTTTTCGATTTTTCACCTACTAGTTGAGGGGCCAAGTTGGTTTTAGTGCTCCCACATTCAAATGCGGACGCCGAAAGAGTCTTCGCCAAGGTTGGTCTTCACCAGCACCAGAAACAGACTAGCCCTAGAAGGAACATTGTCGTCCATTATGATGGTCTAAATGGCTGGTGTGGAGCCACAGTGCTTCAAGTGGGAGCCAGAAAACCCCTATCCTGAAGGCCTCAAAATCTGCCACTCTAAGCTACAACAGCGAGCATCAGTAATATCCAGTATCCATATTTGCTGAACTGAACTAAGAGTTTTACTGAAATAACTACCCCGAAGAACTACCCTAGGCCTACACCCATCTCACTAGTCTGGCATTTGGTATTAATCCAGTTATACTTTCATCATAAAATTACTACAATAGGCTATATTTTAACTAAAACAAAGAAATTATATTGAACTGAACTTGTGTTAAAAACCATTATTATGCTTTAAATTAATAAATAAACACAATAAAATTTCGCTCGCGCGCTCGCATGGGAAATCCGCTTCTGTCTCACTCTAAACAATTTCCAAAAGTTGAGAACCCTGCTTTACGGTTTTTGCCAAATGCAAACACACATGTTGCAGAATAGTTTATTTTGCCATTTCAAACAAACACAATGAGTAGGTACTGCAGTTCAAGCAATTCAGTGTGTCAGTATAAACTAAGAAACAATTACAGTAAAGTTAGGGAACAATGGTAAAAGAAAAAACAGCGTTGTAAGGAATTGGGTGGTTGGATTATGAATCCTTTTATGGATACCGCCTCCTGTTTGCGTCTGGCCACATCGCCTCATCAACATCACACTCAATGTCATCCTTTGAGAAGCAACAGGGAAATGATCACCTGATATCCAGTCTAAAGCAACTCAGGTTGGGCTGCACTCTGTCCAGGCTCCCTCATTGATAGGCCATGATCTATAACAGGGGTGGCCAACCAGTCAGAGACAAAGAGCCACATTTTTTACTGTGTTACTGCAAAGAGCCACATCGTACACACGGGTACACACAGTGGCGATTCCAGGAAATTTTGACTGGGGGTGGCCAAGGTGGGCCACAGAGTGAATGAATAGCATGTCATGTGATATGCTGTACAACCAATTCAAAGATGACTTATAATCCCAAATGCCGAAATCATGTTAGTATCCATTGTAATGTTTGTCAGAAAACTAAACCCCAAAAGGGGGGTCTGGGGGCATCCCCCCCCCAGAAGATTTTTTTGTGTTTTTAACATGTAATCTAAGCATTCTGGTGCATTCTCGCGAAGATAATAAAGGAAAAAGTCAATATTTATTTCAGCTCAGATGAATAGTAAAATTAGCAAGACAACATAACTTGCTAGCAGCCAGATGCCTAACAACTGGACAGAGGGACGGATGACCACTAGCTTTTGACCAAATATCTTGCTAAAAAAATAAACCTTTATTTATGAAAGTCTGCCCTTGCTAAGAACATGTTACACTCGCTAACTACAAACTTAAATTTTTTTATTCAGATTTCAAAAATCTGCTGGGACACGTGCCTATACACATGCATGGGTGGCACGCATGTCACAAGCACACTTATGCTGTTTTCAAGACCTTTGCTGACCAGAGACCAGTTCTAGTGGCCACAGTCCTAACATTAATTTAGTAATTGAAAATTGAAAACTGATCTCATATCAGTGGATTGGAGTGTTTGTGTGATGAACTTGGCAACTACCTATCAAAAAAAGTTAAGAAAGAAAAAAAAATACATATCATCTCTGAACTAGGATACATATCAGGAAAAAAATTTAATTAAAAAAATAAAATGAAAATAAAAAATAACATTTGAACTGGGGGGGAGGGGCACTGGGGTGGCCAGTAAGATTTCAGGGGGGGGAGGGGGGGTTATTTTCGCGGGGAGCTTGCACATGCATGCACAAGCATTATTTATTAAAAAAAAAAAAAAAAAAAAAAAAAAAACAGGGGGCCCCACACTAGGACTTGAAACGGGCCCCCAGATCGTTAAGGCCGCCCGTGTGATAATGACAGGACTGGACTAAAGACGACAGGGCAGTCATTTTCAACAATGAACATTGTGTGCACTGCCTCACACACACACATTGGCCGCGTTTCCCAGAATCGATCGTTCTTTGGGGCCAAAGAAGGGTCGAAAGAAGGGTTCGCCAAAGAACGAGCGTTAAGATACGGGTGTTTCCCAGATGCCATCTTAAGTGCCTTCTTTGGAGAACGCGTAAGTTGAAGCGAAAGAAGCTCTTTGGTGGGAGCTGTCCACCGCGGTCGTGCTGAAACTGAATAAATCGATGCCAGGCGAATCGATCACCCACCTCTTTATCAGCGCATAAGTCACACAGCGCCCCGTGGTCTCCCCCACACAGGTGGAATTAGGCTACGCATGTAGGCTAACGTGTGTGTGGGTGCGGGTGTGTGTGGCAACAAGTGTATCAAAGTAGTAATCAAGCCCATTAGCGCATATATACCCCGTGGATATAGGCACACACATGTGATGTGAGAATGGAAGAAAGCGGCAGCAAAATAAACAAGCGGGCACCGTCGTTTACCGCGGAGGAGTTGGGCGTCTTAGTGGACGAGGTCTGGCAGCACCGGGCAGTTTTATTCGGGGGAACAAGGGGCAAAAAGAACATCACGGTGAAGAACCGTGTTAGGCAGGCCATAGCCGAAAATATGTCCCCCTCCAGCCCATGTGGCCTGCGTGACAGGCGTGCTGTGAGGAAGAAGTGGCAGGAGTTCCAGAACCAAACAAAAAGGAAGAGTGAGAAGGTTTCACTAATCAATCTCCCTTCGTTGCAGGTGATGCAGACGCAGTAAAGACAGCGCGGAGTAACCCCTCCCCCATATGGTTTCAATAAACTATTTTGGTTTCTTTTCAACCATGTATTGTGTGGATCATTTTGCATTGAAATGAGGGTGTCAAACCTAGCAACAAAAAGTCCCAGGCAATTTGTAATGTATCTAAGCGTAGGTTAATGACGTGTGCGTATTGTGCAACAGCAACAGCATTCCAGTGCCAGACTTTCAGGTAAAGCACCGGACACTGCAGCAATAATCATAGTGTGCAGGACGTTACATGTAGCCTACATCTGCTGGTTCTGTTTATTTATTTCAGCCTTCAGGCCTGAGAGTTGATATGGGTGATGTGTGGTGGTTGTGGGTTTATGGTTTAGTGCTTGGTGACTGGTGGTGAAGAGGTAGGGGCTGCGGGTTGTTGGACCGGGCTGAAGGCAAAATTGCAGCGGGTTGCTCTGGATGTGTGGAGACACCAGAGAGATCAGCCGTTGGATCTCCGCACGGGGCAGCCGGTACTTTGCCTGGACGGCCCGGTCTGATAGCACGTCCAGTGGGGAGAAGTGCCGACGCACGTATGCATTTATGTAAACCGTCTGGCTTCGCGCACGGCGAGGCTGTTGGTTCGCAGCGAGAAGGTGTTGTATTGCAGCCATGGTTTCTCACACGCGCGGACTTTGGCAACGCCTTTAGCAGGTGGAGCCGCTCTGAATGAGGTTCAGCTGAGTTCAATTAAATCTGTTTCTTTGATATCTGTGAAATGCTGTTGTTGAAGGGTTGTTGATGATTTTGTTGTATGTGTAGTAGTACTATAAACTCACATGTGTGTGGAAAACGTAAACGTCTGATTCATTAAAACATTTTTTTTCTCTACTATTAGTCTACGGCTGTGTCTTGATTCAGGGGTTGCGGTCTTGGAACCGGCCTCGTAGGCTGCATTTGAAGACCGATTGCGTCATAGCGGCGCGCAAAGGCTGTCCCATTTGCAAGGCTCTTTGCAAGGCTCCTCATATGCGGTCGTGAAATGCAGCCTTCGTTTCACGGTTTTGAAGCAGTTTTGAAGGCTGCATCAGATGTATCCTTCGTGGCCCAACATATCCCAAGATTCATTGCGTTTTTTTCAGAGATTGCATAAAATAAAATAAAAAATAACAAAACAGCAACGTGTTGCTCCATCTTCTTAACTTTTATCTTCCTTTCTTTTTTTCTTGTACTTTTTTTTCTTTTCGTCTGGTAGACAACTTATTTTTCTTTTTTCCTCCGCTGACAGGGCTGTCTCCGTTGGCAGCAATCAGGGTTGCTAGGCAGCACAGGAGCGGCAAGTCGTCACGCAAGGTAACGGCTTGTTACGTAAACCGGAAATGCTCGTAAACGGAGACCTGCGGAGACCGTCTCGTTTAACAAGGCTCGTTGGCCTTAAAACCGGCCTTAAAATCGGCCTTCATAGGCTATAGCCTTCATAGACCGCGAGACTGCGTCCTACCAAGTGCGTGGTCTCTGAATCAAGACACAGGCTATGTTTCTTGCGCCAGTGGTCCGCATTGAGCATTGTTTTATTATTTCGAAAAGTGGAGGAAATAAATTTCCCTGACGCGGCATGATCACTGACGATTTGGTCGCTAAGAAAGGTTGAAAGAGTGGGTCAGCTCCGTCTTTCAGTTCCATCTTAGTGAAAGTACTACTTTCGCTAAGAACGAATCTGGGAAACGCATTCTTCTTTCACAGCGTTCTTAAGAGCGCTCCAAAGTAGTACTTTGCCCAAAGAGGCTCTTAACGATTCTGGGAAACGCGGCCATTCTCAGTTCAACCAAGTCCACAAACAAAAATATAACAATTTAAAATAGCGTTTTTCTCTTACTATGCATGTTGCTTTGTGGGACTTACTTTTAGCATGGAGAGAGCTGAAGTGGCGCTGAAGATTTGAAGCCTTGAAATGCGCAAATGACACCTGGCATATAAGGCAGAATGGCTTGGCATAACGTTCAACAAAAAATATGAACTCTCCCACTCTGTTTCGGAGCGAACTTGACACAAATAGTTTACTCACGGAAAACCTCCCTCCAAGCTGAGCGGGCAGTTTTATGTTGCGTCCGCACCAAACGTTTGCGAACGTTATGTTGCGTCCTCAATTAAACATTTGCGAACAGGCATACACATTAATAAAATAAAAAATGAAATAATAGACAACATGTAAAACGAACGTAAGAGCCGCATGAAACGTTTGCGAACATGCACACTCATAGGCCCACACAAAAAAAAAAGTATAAAAAAAAAAAAAAAAAAAATTATAATCACATAATTTGATATGAACTGAAGAGCCGCACGAAGCTGGGCAAAGAGCCGCATGCGGCTCGCGAGCCGCGGGTTGGCCACCCCTGATCTATAACATGGTCCACTATAGTGTTCCTGTTGTATGTGTGTCCTTCTGTTACCTTCTTTGTCCTTGTCCTCCTGTCGCTCTCTCTCCTCCTCTTCCCCTGACTCTTTACTGTCTCAGAAAGGAGCTGAGCTCACCTGGGATCTATTTGTAGTGCTAAGGTTTAGACTGATTGGTAATCAATTAGTTTAATTTTTCAAGAAGTGTGTTGGAGAATTTCAAACACAGTGCAAAGCATATATCGTGTCTGTAGGGTTGGTGCTTTGGTTTTAGGGCATAGTTACAAAAGTTAGAGGTTGTGGTCATAGCAGTCACTTTTAGTGTTTACAGTATTCGGCAAAAACTGTATTTGTACCAAAATGTGCAGTCTGCTGTAAATCACAGCAAACAGGAGCTCATCTCTGACCCTTCTATAGCTAACTGCACAAAAGCCTTTTGAGTTTAGAAATTTGATTGGCAGTGTGTTCTGTGTGAACACAAAGAGAGAGAATTCAGGAAGAGTGTGCAGATATAGAGAATTGTGTGTAGTGTTGTGAAAAATGTGTGTTTTGGAATGAGAATATGAGTCTAAGGCAGGAAATGTGTTTGGAGTTCAGCAGAATTGGTTAAGCAGTTGGTAAATTAGTTTCAGATTGTGCACATTGTAGTCCAGGCAAAATAGCGTTTTTCATAGAATAAATTGTAAAAGAATTTTTTTCAGCTCAGATAATTTCTATGAGGTGTCCAGAACAACATACTAAAAGTCCTAAGAAATCCTAGTTGGGGAAATATGTTTAATTCTCATCAATCCGAGATGTGTGCCAATAAGGCGAGACACCAATAAATCCCAATGGGGCTATTTTTTTCCTT
This sequence comes from Ammodytes marinus, assembly GCF_949987685.1. Classification (NCBI taxonomy): domain Eukaryota; kingdom Metazoa; phylum Chordata; class Actinopteri; order Uranoscopiformes; family Ammodytidae; genus Ammodytes; species Ammodytes marinus. Next base: position 1,144,158 of record NC_137227.1, read on the forward strand.
TAGTCCTATCAAAATGAAACTTTACACAATGAAAGTATCCATGAAAATTTAAATGTTTTGTATTACAAGTTTCTTTGAAAATGTATTTTAATATGCAAATGAGCTATACACTAATCGTACACGCCCAAAATAAACCCAAATAGGCTTAATTTTTTCCTTTACTCCTACCACAATAAAACTTTACATAGTAAAAGTATACTTGAAAAGTAAAACATTTTGTATTACAAGTTTCTTTTTAAATGAATTTGAATATGCACATGAGCTCCACACTTATTGAATATCCAATCATCGTACTGCCAATGGGTGATGGCGATGCTGCTTTTAGACTGGGCTCTAACCTGAAAAACTGCCTGGCTTACTTATAACAGGTGCCTCTCATGAATTAGATCCCCCCTCCCCCTCCCTAGCTAGTGTCATTTTTTACTTTTTTCAGTGCCATTCCCTTTCCAATGCCAAATAGACGAGACGTAGAATCACAGCCTGAAATGGCATAGTGAAAGAGGAGATTGTCACACACCTTGGGACCAATTAACTCGCCTTTTGGAATTTTATTTATTTTGACTATCATTAATTAATTCTTATCAATACCAGTATTTTTTATATGAAATAACAGATTTTTGTTTATCAATTCCACATTTTTCTTTACCGGAAATCAATTGTTAAAACTGATAAAAAATTAATTATTTGACAACTTTTGTATGTGCAAAAGTTTGTGAACCCTGAGCTGCATTGCTTAAATGGAGCAGGTAAACACAATCAGGTGGGCCAAATTGAGTGATGAAATGGACCAATGTAATGAGAGATCTTTAGGGAAGTAATTGGGCGGCACCAGATAAAACAGAGATAAAACCAGGTCAGTTTAGGCTCACCAAAGTGAACCCATACAGGTCAGACATGCCAAAAGGGAAAGACAATCTCAGAGGATCTCAGGAAGAGAGATGTGATGTTGCACATTTGTCTGGGGACAGCTATACATTAATTTATTTGGTTCTTGTGCCATAAACAGCTTGTGTGCATTCAGATCAGTATGATGCAACAAGAGTAGCCTACTAACAAGTCTGTGTCATCATCACCTACTGAGACTGTGTATTTTGTTCTGGCAGAGGCAATGGCAGTTTGGACAATGAGCACATCTGCATCGCGCTTTGCATGGTTTGTGATACACCATTTTTTGTCTTACAAGTTTCTTTGAAAATGAATTTTAATATGCAAATGAGCTATGCACTAATCAAATATAGGCTACCCAAAATATATCTGCATAGGCTTCATTTTTACCTTTACTCCTACCACATTAAACTTTACACAATGAAAGTCTACATGAAAAGTAAAACATTTGTATTAGAAGTTAACTTATAATGGTCAAGGCTTTCCAGAAGGGGTTGGTCGAATGTCAGAACAGGGGTCACATCATACTGCAGAGCTTGAGTTGCCACAAACCTCAATGTTGAGTATATGCAGGATTCATCACTGGGATCAAGATCAATCATTGGAAGTAATGTTACTGAAGCTCTCCCAGGGTGTTCATCTAGAAGATGCAGGATCTGCATCATACCAGACCATGATGGCCTTTGAGAGTGAAGGAGTAGGGATGTCTTCCACAAAACATCCAGCTGTGATGTTTTGTTATCTGCTGGCAACAGAGCCAGTGGCTGATACACAATAGGTTCACGTATAGGAGGAATCATAAAGTACTGAATGTGTATGCAACCAACCGCAGCAATATCTGCAGCAGTCACTTGGATCTTTAAAGGAAAAAATTAAGCCTATGCGGATATATTTTGGGTAGCCTATATTTGATTAGTGTATAGCTCATTTGCATATTAAAATTCAATTTCAAAGAAACTTGTAAGATAAAAATGGTGTATAACAAACCATGCAAAGCACGATGCAGATGTGCTCATTGTCCAAACTGCCATTGCCTCTGCCAGAACAAAAGACACAGTCTCAGTAGGTGATGACACAGACTTGTTAGTACTCTTGTTGCATCATGCTGATCTGAATGCACACGAGCTGTTTATGGCACCAGAACCAAAGAAAGCAACAAAAACAAGAGGGATATGGTGCATAAAGTAGACAAAGGAGTTACTTGGTCCCAAGATGTGTGACAATCTCCTCTTTCTCCATGCCATTTCAGGCTGTGATTCTACATCTCGTCTATTTGGCATAGGAAAGGGAATGGCACTAGCCTGGAACTCCAGACCTGCCACTAGGCGCTGGCAAATTAAATGTGCTGCGCCTGTTGGTCTGGGCACTCTCCATTGAAGCTCATTAAATATGTCAAGAAATCCTGAGCTGCGTTTTAATTGGTTCTATCTGATATGGGCGGGCCAGAGCCCTATGTATGGTGCTCTGGGGCCTCGACCCTTTACAATTTGGAAGACGGCACTCAAATCTTTCATTAGCAAGTAAGAGGAATGTTCTGTTTTGCCGACCAACGCAAAAGTTCAATTTAACAGTTAACCCCGCTGTTCGCTAAACGAACGGGGCTTAATACGTCACATTGTTCATTGCTCTGATTGGATGTAGTGCTATCAAATTGCGTGCAGTGGTATTTGAAGAGACAAATCTAATTCATGAGAGGCACCTGTTATACCCCTGGCAGGTAAGCCAGGCAGTTTTTCAGGTTAGAGGCCAGTCTAAAAGCAGCATTGCCATCACCCATTGGCAGTACGATGATTGGATATTCAATACGTGTGGAGCTCATGTGCATATTCAAATTCATTTAAAAAGAAACTTGTAATACAAAATGTTTTACTTTTCAAGTATACTTTTACTATGTAAAGTTTTATTGTGGTAGGAGTAAAGGAAAAAATTAAGCCTATTTGGGTTTATTTTGGGCGTGTACGATTAGTGTATAGCTCATTTGCATATTAAAATAAATTTTCAAAGAAACTTGTAATACAAAACATTTAAATTTTCATGGATACTTTCATTGTGTAAAGTTTCATTTTGATAGGAGTAAAGGAAAAAAATAGCCCCATTGGGATTTATTGGTGTCTCGCCTTATTGGCACACATCTCGGATTGATGAGAATTAAACATATTTCCCCAACTAGGATTTCTTAGGACTTTTAGTATGTTGTTCTGGACACCTCATAGAAAGTATCTGAGCTGAAAAAAATTCTTTTACAATTTATTCTATTTTTGGCCCCAAAATGCCTTACTTTGCCTGGCCTAATTGTGTCTGACAATTGATATGTCACTTGACTCACCTGCCAATAGACTTAGAAGAAATCCAAAGTTCATGATGGCAAGTTATTGTTATCCAGGAGCATCAAGCATACCTGTGAACAAACCACAGATACTAAGCAACACAGTCATGGCATTTCTTTCAGATTATTTGTAGCCAAACACCATACCCCTACAAAAGCATATTCTACATGTTTTGCTTACTTGCATCCATGTCTTTTTGACATATGCATTGACATAACATGTTGTAAAATTTATTTTTCCACTCGCTGGTATATGTGTAGCATTTTTTTTTTTTCCTTTTTTCTACATGAATTCTCAGTCAATGTGTGAGTATTGTTTTTTCTTTTTGTTATTTTGTATGTTCCATTTATTTATCTTGCATGATGCACCTACAGTGTACGTTACAGTAGACCTTAGTGTTTCTTTGGAAGGTGGGGAAGAGGTTAGTTTAAAGCAAGATTCAAAAGCATCAAGTTTGCATTTCAAAACAAAATTGTCATGCATGGAAAATTAAATAAAGAAATTTATGAAATAGGTATAGCAAAATGAATTGTATAAAGTATTTAGCTCTACCAACAAAGTGCTCAGCTGCTTGGTGGCACATTAACTTAAGCTGACAAAAATTAAAAATGTATCTTTTCAATGTCATCCAAGCCAATGCAATGAATCATACCCTCTAGAACAGTGGTTTTCAAACTGTGGGGTGGGGGCGCGCGGGGTTATGGCAGGGGGGGCACGGATGAATAATTTTTTTTTAGTTTGTGTTTTTTATATTAAGATCACGGCATAGCTGGACAAGAGTTCTTCTGCTTTGTTCCTCTCACTGCATTTAAATGCATTCATTACATTACAGATAAATAGCTCTCGGAAAAAGAGCACCAAGCCCAACTCAGAGGACCCTGCCTACATTTTTGTATTTCAAATGAATATTTTTATGGAAAATCTATGTGTCTTTCTTCAATAGCTTCTGATTCATCAGACCCAGTGTCTCAAAATTATTTGTTCACACAAAATTCCTCTTACAGTTTTTCACAATTGTTTAAACACATTTTTTGGAACATCAGACACAATGTGCACAATCTGAAACTAATTTACCAACTGCTTAACCAATTCTGCTGAACTCCAAACACATTTCCTGCCTTAGACTCATATTCTCATTCCAAAACACACATTTTTCACAACACTACACACAATTCTCTATATCTTGCACACTCTTCCTGAATTCTCTCTCATGGTATTCACACAGAACACACTGCCAATCAAATTTCTAAACTCAAAAGGCTTTTGTGCAGTTAGCTATAGAAGGGTCAGAGATGAGCTCCTGTTTGCTGTGATTTACAGTAGACTGCACATTTTGGTACATATACAGTTTGTGCCGAATACTGTAAACACTAAAGGTGACTGCTATGTGAAGTGTGTTGGAGAATTTCAAACACAGTGCAAAGCATATATCGTGTTTGTAGGGTTGGTGCTTTGGTTTTAGGGCATAGTTACAAAAGTTAGAGGTTGTGATGCTGTGGTCATAGCAGTCACTTTTAGTGTTTACAGTATTCGGCAAAAACTGTATTTGTACCAAAATGTGCAGTCTACTGTAAATCACAGCAAACAGGTGTCCTACCTATTCATTGTGTTTGTTTGAAATGGCAAAATAAACTATTCTGCAACATGTGTGTTAGCATTTGGCAAAAACCGTAAAGCATTTGTTGTTACTTTAATTAATAATTAATTAATTAATTGCTTGGATTTATATAGCGCCTTTCATGATACTCAAAGCGCTTTACAGGGTTCCAGACAATTCGTTCACACACAGTCATACCGGTGGTGGTAAACTACCATAGTAGCCACAGCTGCCCTGGGGCAGACTGACAGAAGCGAGGCTGCCATTCAGCGCCATCGGCCCCTCCGACCACCACCTCAAACATACAGCAGTCATACACATTCACACGAGGCAAGGTGGGTGAAGTGTCTTGCCCAGGGACACAACGACCATGACACAAGTGGCCGGGCTGGGATCGAACCGCCAGCCCTAGGATCATTGGCCAACCAGCTTAACCACCTGAGCCACAGTCGCCCCACAAGGGGCACTTTTACTGTAGGTGAAAGTGTATGAACGTGCAAAGGCATAATTCTACTGATAAAGCATTCATATAGTGGTTTGCATTTATACTATAGTGTTTTCCATTCTGCACACCAGTGTTCAATGAGTGCTAGAAATGTCTAGTCATATGATGTGTGTGTTTCTCATTTGAAAAGAAAACACCATTTAGCTAAGAGTTAACATTGTTTTGAGGGTAAAGTGTGCTTTTGCAAGAGAAGTGAAGGATTTTGCATTTTGTGTTTGAGTTTTGAAATTTGTGTTTAGGGTTTTGAAAAAGTGAGGTAGTCTATCAGGAAATGTGTTTAAGCAATTGTGAAAAACTGTAACAAAACTAGTATCCGCCTTACATTTAAGTTATCCAGGGTCAGCGCTTTGATATTGTTTATGTTGGTTTACTGGTAACACTGCCATTGTTCATTCAGGTGCTATTCTCGCTATGACCATTTTGATTTTTTTTTGCATAATTGGCATGAGAAGTGCGTATTGGAAAGTCCCTGAATCCATTCCACTTATATCGACTTGTACCTGTGTAAAGTAAAAAAAAAATGGGAAGCCATTTCCTCCTTCATTTTGTACAAAACTGACACCATGCCTGAAAATGTTTCATATTTTTCAGTTCCAGTTGCTTAATATGCATGGACAATTATAAGACCAATGACAAAGTCCAACCTCTCACCTGACTTGGACTGCTGAAGCTATGGCAAAGAGGAAGTATTACATTTAATAGACAGTGCTTCCCGTTGGATCACTTTTCACCACACCTTTCAATGTTGTCAGAACAATGTTTACTGTCTGTTTCTAACTTACAAGATTAAAATATATATTATAATGATATTAAGTAATAACAATAATACTGTAACTCCTTTTACAATACATAATTTACTGTGGCATACCTTGGTGGAATATTTAGTTTAAATGTTACTCAAAAACAAGGTTTAAATGGGCCTGTGGGAAATGACCAAAGGGGTTATATAAAACAAGCAGTCTCGCATCACTGAGAGTAAAAATGCAAATGTTTCAGTGTGTCAATCCACTAATGTTACTGTGAATATTAGAAGTGGAGTCCATTAAGATACACGGCTGGCGGCACAAGTTCTCAAGTGGGGTGCAGTGAATCGAGTGAAGGCCCCAACGAGATGACCTCATTACAGTTTTTCACAATTGCTTAAACACATTTCCTGATAGACTACCTCACTTTTTCAAAACCCTAAACACAAATTTCAAAACTCAAACACAAAATGCAAAATCCTTCACATCTCTTGCAAAAGCACACTTTACCCTCAAAACAGTGTTAACTCTTCACTAAATGGTGTTTTCTTTTCAAATGACAAACACACACATCATATGACTAGACATTTCTAGCACTCATTGAACACTGGTGTGCAGAATGTAAAACACTGTAGTATAAATGCAAACCACTATATGAATGCTTTATCAGTAAAATTATGCCTTTGTATGTTCATACACTTTCACCTACAGTAACAACAAATACTTTACGTTTTTTTGCCAAATGCTAACACACATGTTGCAGAATAGTTTATTTTGCCAATTCAAACAAACACAATGAATAGGTAGGACTGTAGTTCAAGCAATGTCATCATAAACTAAGAAACAATTACAGTAGAATAAAAAAAAACAGCGTTGTAAGGAATTGGGTGGTTGGATTATGAATCCTTTTATGCCTACCGCCTCCTGTTTGCATCTGGCCACATCGCATCATCAACATCACACTCAATGTCATCCTTTGAGAAGCAACAGGGTAATGATCACCTGATATCCAGTCTAAATCTCCTAATTATGGAGCGACTCAGGTTTAGCTGCACTCTCTGTCCAGGCTCCCTCATTGATAGGCCATGATCTATAACATAGTCAACTATAGTGTTCCTGGTGCATGTGTCTCCGTCTGTTGCCTTATTTGTCCTCGTCCTCCTGTCGCTCTCTCTCCTCCTCTTCCCCTGACTCTTACTGTCTCAGAAAGGAGCTGAGCTCAATTGGGGTCTATTTGTAGTGCTATGGTTTAGACTGATTGGTTTTCAATTAGTTTAATTTTTTTTCAAGAAGTATGTTGGAGAATTTCAAACACAGTGCAAAGCATATATCGTGTTTGTAGGGTTGGTGCTTTGGTTTAGGGCATGGTTACAAAAGTTAGAGGTTGTGATGCTGTGGTCATAGCAGTCACTTTTAGTGTTTACAGTATTCGGCAAAAACTGTATTTGTACCAAAATGTGCAGTCTACTGTAAATCACAGCAAACAGGAGCTCATCTCTGACCCTTCTATAGCTAACTGCACAAAAGCCTTTTGAGTTTAGAAATTTGATTGGCAGTGTGTCCTGTGTGAATACCATGAGAGAGAATTCAGGAAGAGTGTGCAATATATAGAAAATTGTGTGTAATGTTGTGAAAAATGTGTGTTCTGGAATGAGAATATGAGTCTAAGGCAGGAAATGTGTTTGGAGTTCAGCAGAATTGGTTAAGCAGTTGGTAAATTAGTTTCAGATTGAGCACATTGTGCCTGATGTTCCAAAAAATGTGTTTAAACAATTGTGAAAAACTGTAATAGAGTGCCAGTCAAGGCTCGAACGACCGAAGACAAAGTTAAGATTTGGCATTTATATGAGTTTCATGTTTTAATTCAAATAGTTTATGGAATGAATGAATTTTAGGAAAACACCAGTCTTCGCACAGATCTGGCGTTTCTGTCAGACACAAGCTTTAATCTCTTCGTTGGAGCAGGAGCTTAAGTGTATGTCTATGTAACATGCTTTATGTACTTCATGATTTGATGCAAATGTACAAAGAAAACAGTGCGGTTGAGACACATGTAATGTGTATTCATAATCAGCCAGATGTCAACTCACAACATCAAGGGCTGCAATCTATTCTGGGATCTTTCTCGCAGCCCTTCACATGTCTTCACTGTCTGTCTAGCTGTCTGTCTGTCTTTCTCTCTCAAGCCCACACACACACAGACAGACAGACACACACACAGACAGACAGACACACACACACACACACACACACACACACACACACACACACACACACACACACACACGGCTCACTCCATTCTTTCCTTATCTTATACTTCTATGGAACTGCCTTCACAAAACATGTAAAATAAATGTTTACATTTCAGAATTGCACTTCAGAAGCAACAGTAACCATTACATTTGAAACACTCCACATCATGCCAGATCAAACTGCACCCTGAATCTTATCCACTGAGCCACACAGGAGCTCAGTTCAAAGAATCTAAAGATGTTCAGACACAAAACCTAAAAATCACACTCACCTTGACAACTTGCGTGAATCTTCCGTACAGTGATAAGCATAAACAAAACTAAAGACGAAGAGCCATCTGATTATCTCACAAAACCTGTCCTACCAGCTCAACTGGCAGATCACCTCATAGCATGAAGCCAAGGCAGTACACTGAAAATCATTGACTGCAGTACGTAGGTTATGATAAAGTAAAGAGGAAGGTGTGTAAAAGTGGTCTTTATTGTAGTGGCCCTCTATTAGTATGGAAACTGAGCTGGTCTGGATGAGCATGGCTTGAATTTCATTGGAAAAAAAAATAACAACCAAAAAACAAATATGTATTGCTCTGAAGAAGCGGCAACTACAGATATACTTCTGTTTAAACAAATATTCTGATGGTATCTGACTAGTGATCGGAGAGGGATGCATCCTGTACACCAACAATCTATTCTGACATGTGAAAGCTAGGAGACAGAGGTCTACCCATTCAATTAAATACAATAGACCCGTATATGACAGCAGACGGAAAATCCATCATCTTGATTCTGTTGATAAATGAAGACATTTCATGCAAGAGTTGTTTTGTGGTGTGCTGTTTTGACTTGAAATCAAATTCTTTCTTGAAATACCCTGCGTACACTCACATTACAGTTTTTCACAATTGTTAAAACACATTTCAGACAGGAATACTTTTGTCAAAATAGAAGTTTATTTCAATTAGCAGAATAGCAGTAATAATATTTGGCGGTATGGTTCTGATCCGGGATCTCCACAACCTCCACGTGCACACGTGGAAAGCTTTAAGGCAGAGAGAGCCGTCCCTGTATACCCCTCTGGAGTAAGGTAAGTAAGCCTGATTGTAAACACCTGCCCATGAGCACATGCTGCTGGTCCAACAGTGATCATAAAAACCCGGAGTGGAGCAGAAACACCATTGCTTGTGAGAAAAAACAATAACAGAGGCTAAAAAAATCCCGTCAATAAACTTTAATGAATTTGAAAAAAATCTCTTAAAAAAAATAGTTTGAAACCATCCGGTTATTGAATCTAAAAGCCATACTGCTGGGACTGAGCAAATAAATAGTTGGGCCGAAATTTGCAACAAATTCAATTCTAATGAAAATGTTACTAAGAGAACAATACACCAACTTCAGGTTATCTTAATTATTATCCGTATTTCACATCTTTCTCATTTATAATTTTGACATTATATTTAATGATATCTGCACTGATAGACTCTGTAAAAAAACCCGAATCTCGCTTTAAAGAAGAGCTTGCCACAAACTTTCAACAAGGACAAAAAAGATGACGTTGCATGAAAGTTAGCCTGAGAATTCCATGAACAGAAGATGCAATATCTAAAGGAAGTATGACATGAAAATGAAAATTCTACAGGTGGAATTAGACATGAAGTTGGAAGAGAGAGCTATGATTCAAACAAGATACAGTACTGAGACAATTGTGATTACTAATCACAGTGAAGATATAAGTAGAAAATAAAAGGTGTTCATGTTGTGTTTTGTCATTTTGTTATCCATGTGTGTCAGTATTTTAAATCACAACAACCACATTTGAAAACAGAATTGTTTTAGACACTCATTGTATTATGCTGAATACATCTTCAATTTAAATGCATCCATCTAATAAGCTCAAGCAAAGTTGTTATTTCCAGTGCATTTTCCATATTGAAAGCGGTCTCGAAATGTAAGTTCATCAAATAAATGTTTTGGATAAGACCTATCCACAAGTACTCTTCTGGCTGGCCTCTGCAGTGGGAGTTGGTCTTCATTTAGATATTCCAAATAGTCCATGCTCTCTCACAAACACCACTAAACTGAAGTTAAACCTGCCTCTTTGGAGGATTAATTTAAACTCAAATTTAGACCTAGAGTAGCTCTAGTTGTCCGTATTGCAAGTGGCTTTGTTTAATCCAGAATATCTTTAATCTAGGACTATTTTAAACTGAGTCTGTGCAAGTAGCTTTGAATTAATCCAGCTCAAACAGGCATTTTAGTCTCGGACTAGGTTTAAGCCTTGTCTGTGAAACCGGCCCTTAAAGTCAAAAACCACCCAAAGTACTGAATTCAGCTGTGTTTTGCATAAAGCACATCTGTATGTTGTTGCTGCTAGGAAAGAGTCATTCAAAGGTGCATGTGTGTATTGTTTTGATGCTAAAAACAGTTTTGAAATGGGATTGTTAGGTTTTGTTTCAAGAGTTTAATTTTGCCGTATAAGTTAGAAGTTTATCTCCATGTGCTTTGTCCTATGTGTGTTAAGTTTTGACACAGTGGGCCAAAGTCTGCAACATGTGTGTAAGCATTTGGCAAAAACTGTAAGCAATTGTGAAAAACTGTAATACCCGCATTCACACTTGTAAGATTTACATTTTACCACCTTTCAACCTCCAGGCAATATGAAATGATGCATATAAATGATATAAAATAATAACAATAAAGTTTTATTATAAAAAATAATAATTATAATAATAATAAACAGAAGAGTAAAATATCAGTCCAGTATTAGATATAAATGAATAGGCACACATTTAAATTAGAAAAGGAAGTAGCTGGGACTGGCTGAAAAATCAGAACGTTGGAGGTGCTTGGACAAAGATGGTACTTTAGTACACATGCTTTGGAGTTGCCCAAAAATACCTTGTTTTGGTCTGCTATTCATATATTTGTTGAAAGAATGACTGGTATCGATATCCCTCTATTCTCCAGTCTGTTTATTTTGGGCGACCCCTCTGCTTTGGCTGATTGGTTTATGTTAGGAAGGAAACTTCTAGTCAAAGAATGGAAATTCACCTCTGCCTAAACACCATCTTTGTGGTACACTTCACTTGGGCTGGCTGCCAGAAAACTGATCATGTAGGTTTATCAATAAGGTGGAGAGAATTTCGTCAACCTCTTAAAATAATGGCCTAAATCACTTTTTGGCCAAAATTATTTTTTTGCTTAAATCAACTCCTTATGATGCTGGCCACCTCTGGTAAAATGGCCTAATTCCTCAGTTGAACAGATCATGTGATTTTACTTGACATAGGCCATTATACGATATTACCAGAATGTCAAGAGTGTGTTTTAGGCCATTTTATTTAGCCTAAGTCAAAATTTACTGTTAATTTTTTTTTTCAAGGACATTTCACAAGTGTGTAAAATGGCTTAAGTCACAAGTTAAACATTAATACAAAGGGTTTATTCCTATTATGTTACATAATTGACAGAAATTGTTATTACAATGTCAAGAGTCATCTTTTGACATAACCTGTTTTAGTGAAATTATTAATGAATATCATATATTCAATCTTTGGTTAAGTTTTTTGTGTTTCCTGAAAACACTGAAAAAATGACTTAGGCCATTATTTTAAGAGGGTGACGATTTGAAAGTACCACTCTTACTGGTGGCTCTGCTGAGCTCTTAATGGCGTTTCCAGCTCTTTCAAATACCAGTGTCATGTAAAATACGAACATCCTTTTAGTCTAGTTGACATATAATGCTGTACACTCTTAAAGGTGAAGTAAGCGGTTTATTTGTGTCAATATACGTGTTAAATCGCTCTTTATTCATACAGTGATCACTTACATAATGTGCGCGTTTCATAAAGCCGATCTCTCAGTCAGCTGCTCTGCAAGTAATCGGCAAATAAACTCTTCTGGGATCCCGAAATTAATATCCAATCACAGAGAACGCTACAAACCGACACTCGTCTCACTCATGGTCTCACTGCCGGTGCACGCCAGAGCGACACATGGGTGAATGTTTATCCGCCTACAATGGCGGAGCAGGTAAAAATCCTTCCCAATGTCTGTTTTGATGGTTTTTATCATGTTTTAATCACACTTATAGATCTGAGATGATGCTAGATAACTTGCTGCTTGAAGACCGCAGTGCATTAATGTGGTGACATAGGGACGAGCACCTTTAAGCATTTTTGTGCATCACTGTTTTGGTTTATGTATTAATTTATCGTTTTAAATAAATCTAATTTCCTATTTGTTATTTTCATGTGTTAATTTGGTATTGTACGTATATCTTACTCATTGTAAAATAATAAGAAAAAAATAATCAAAAGAAAAGGGAAGTAACACGTGTTCTAAGCCAAGTTCTTTCAAGTGAAACTTGAAATGGATCGTGTGTCTTTTTTTATGTGGTGCACACAAACTGAATAATGCTTCTTTTGTTTTTGAACCTGGAAACTGTGAGCAAACCTGTTTGGATGGTTCACCAAAACAACAGATGACAAATGTAATTACACCCTGGCCCTTTTATATTTTTATAAGACAATTTTACAGGCCTACAAAAATGATTTGGCACACCAGAAGCCAGTGCATTGCTCTGAGAACTGGAGTGATGTGTTAAGCGTTCACAATCTCAGCAATGCACCGAAAAGGTTTTATAGAAAATGTTGCCCCCAAAAATCTTAAGGGGCGGGGGGATGCCCCCAGACCACCTTACAGGGGTTAAGTTTGAGCACATGCCACCTTTTACAGGGCCATACGTTTGCAAGTCTGTATGCTGTTAATGCAGACAGTTTGGGAGTTCAAACCATGTATCATTGATTGAATGCCGCTTTATGTTACTCTCCTGTCAAGTGTCTTATCATTTAAATTCACGGAAAGATGACAGTCTCTCACCAAATACATGTATCTTCCCATTAGTCCCTTCTCTTGTTTTTGCTCCCTCCCCTCGACACACACACAGAATTTTGGCTTGCATGACGCCCCTGCTACTGACCCACCACACACGTTCTGAAAAGCAGCAGGATGAGAATTGTTATAATCTGCAGTGAAAGCTTTCAATCAGTCTGCCTGTGCATCGGCATTACAGTGTTATTTTAAAATAACTTTGAGAAAAAATACATGGCAGACGCTATGGTCACTTTAATGAATTATGCTACTAACTTAAGCACGTTTCAAACCTACATGAAAAAGAAGGTCCTAAAAGACCCAGAATTAATCTTAGCAAAATGTGTTCACCTAGAGATAAAGGAGGACTGGGATTGCCAGACCCAAGATTATATTACATCTCTTTCGAAATGGACAAAATAACCAGACACTGGAATAAAGATAATACATTAGAATGGGTTGCTATTGAAATTAAGTTGGCACTCCCTTTATCACCTATATAGACTCTCCCAGTGTTCGCTTAATTCACCTTACCCTATCATGGCACACTCCAAAGAGATATGGACTAAAATACATAACATTTTTAAATTGTCACATTGTGAGCAATCCTACTCCTCCTTATGGTATAACTTCATGATTAAAATTGGAAAGACATCAGTATTTTGGAAGAAGTGGCATAGTAGTGGTAAATGTAACATTACTGATCTATTTGAAGATGATGTGTTAATATCATATTCAGATTTAGTGAGAAAATATAAGATCAAGGGAAAAGACCATTTTTGGAAGTATCTTCAAATCAGGAGCTGTATTACCTCCAAGATTCAGTACAGAGATGGGAACCACATTATGGATTACTTCAAACTACCTGAGGAGTGTAAACAAGCTTCTATATTTTATAGGAAAACCAAACAATTGCTAAGCTTTGACTGTCATAACCTAAAAGTAATATGGGAGAAAGATTTAGGATGTATAATGGAGGACAGTTAGCCTGGTGCTACCAGACCATCGAACTTCATTTCATTTGTACAGAAGGTCTGGCAGTGCTGTAATTGGCAAACGTTCACTCATGGAGGCGGGTGTCTGTTAAAGTTTAAAACTATTGGATCTGCCCAGTGCCACTCTGGATTAGCCAACCAATCGCATAACCTTTGGTCATCACGTGTGTCATGAGCCGGCTTCTGGCAACTGAAACTGGAGCGCGACTTCGACGGCATCGTTCTCAGCCACTCGCTCTGTTCGCTGATTGGACCGGCTGTCGAATCTCCGGCAAAACTGGGAAATGGGCTGTACACCCAGACTGACTACTGAAGGGAAAATAAAATTTGGCCGGAAGTAGGCGGGCGGGCGGAGCCAGGCTAGAGGACAGTAGTACTGGGTTGAAAATTATATCTGACAATAGAAAGTACACAAGAGAAGCCAAAGGGAAATTCACCCAATATAAAATAATACACAGGTACTACTTAACATCACTAAGATTATATAGAATGGGAGCAATGAATAACAATTTATGTTGGAAATGTCAGAAAGAAGCAGGCACTTTATTACACTGTATTTGGCAATGCCCATGTATTCAGCCCTTTAGGAGATTTGTTTCGGCAAATGGGCCGGAAGAAAACTACCAGTATCTCCTAGACTTTGCCTGTTAGGTGACAGAAGTCAACTACATAACATGTCAAGTAAAGAGTTTTCTGTCATCATGGTTTGCATTACAGTGGCTGCAAGGACGATTCTTAAACACTGGAAAACAGTTACAACTCCAGGATTTAAAGAATGGGCTTACGCCATGATAAAAACAGCCTCATATGAACATATGCTTAATAAGCTGAATACTATAAACAAGGATAACAAGCATGGGAGAGTTTCTGGACATATATCACACTGACCGATAAACCTGTAACCTGAACAAAGTTGATGGAATGTACTGATGCTTTTGATTGTTGCATGGATAACCATTCTAGTCACTCCAATATGAATGTGCCCCTAGAGCTGCTCTTGTTATCTCTTGATTTTACAGATACAAGGATTTATTTTTAATTTATTTTATGTTTAAGACTTTAGTTGTACTGTAATAAGAAATGTCTCTGTATGTGTCACATTGTACCGTCATGCACCAAAACGAAAATTCAATAAAAAAACTTGAATTACAAAAAAAGAAAAAGAAGGTCCTGGAAGGACTGAAAATCAGGCAAACAGGTTTGGTTCTCTGAATTAATTAACAATTTCTTATGCATCATTACAAATGATTTAATTTAATTGCGTGGCAAGCTCAATCAGGTGCCAATAATGGACTTTTAAAATTTTGAACAAAAGATTCTAGAACCCACTGCATTGTCCCAAACTTAAAATCTTAGAAGTTCAGTCCGTACCACACCTAACTACATTGTCGTCATTCATTGAGACATTGTCTTTTAATCTTTTCATCCACCCAAACACCCTTGACTGGTATGACACAGCCACACCTGGAAACAGAATGACCTCATTTGCCACCTTATGCACATTATGGGAAAAATGACAAAAAGGAGATTGTTTACAATATTATTAATGTGTGCCATATGATAAAATAAAAATGTAAAAGTAAAACGCTAGTAATTACTGTATCTAATTATCTTAGAATGAATGTTTGTGTGCCATAAAGTGAAAGCTAACATAGTTTTGTAAAGTAGGCTTATAGGCCTAGGCTATATACTTAGGCTAATAGTTTTAATAATTATTCCTAGGCCGAAAATTACTGACATGGATTACTATTTGAATAGGGAAAGCACTGTTACATATATTTAATTATTTATATAATTGCATATAATATGATTAGAAGTGTTTCATTTATAGGCTAACTACACTTCCCATACCCACCTTTTTTCATTAGTATGGAAACCTTTAAGGCCAAAAATTATATTCGTCTATCCACGCTACTGCTGCTGTTCTTAAAGGAGACGCATTCCAAACAGGCCTAGCCTCTGCCAATGAAATATGAGGTTTGCTATAGCTTTAAGAAGTAAATAATGCTGCATGTTTGTGAAAGTGCATTCTTCATACTTTGTTACGTTTTCATTAATGAGCTAGTTAATTAAATGCTTGCGTTCTGATTAAAAATGTACTCTTGACCGAGCTATCAACTTGGTCCCACACCAGGGCCTTCAACGTAAGGTTGGTTGTAAAATGTCTTGTGTTTATAACGAGCTTGCCATTAGCAACATTCTCCACGGGGGAAACAAGTTAAATGAGAGCGGCATGGATTCGGAGGTAGACAAGGTTTCAGGTACTAGTTCTGGAATTGAGACGGAGGCCGCGAAAGCATCCCCGGACTCCACTGAACCGCTCATCCAGAGAAGAGGAAGCAGAAGGCTCATGAAAACCGCAGTGACCTCCCCAAGCTCCGATGACTCTCGGTCTGTTAGCGGGGCTACTGTTCGTGTTTTGCGAGCCAGGAGGGCTGGAGCTAGCAGGACCAATGAGTCCAAGAATGCCCCTTGCAAGAAGAAAACTACAAGTCTGCTACGTTCACGGAGGTCGACGGGATCACGCTCCAAAAACACACCTCACAAACAGTAAGTACGTGCCCAGAGGCACGGCAATAGGCTACTTCTCTGTACACTACAGCAACAAGATAGTGCTTGTGCTTTGTGAGATTGCACTGCAAGGAGGGTGTTCCTCATCACGTCTTCTTAAAGCTATAGGTTTACCAGATTTTGAAATAGGCTAGTTGAATACACTTGTTTTCCCGTCTGTGCTCTTGTATGCTCTCTTTGAACATTGTCAAAGGGCTTTTAAAGTCAAAACATACACATTTATTTTGATTTGCATTACACTGTTATTTATTGTAGACTTTCTCTCACACAGACCTGCAATAAAGAAGTCCGCAGCCAAAAAAGGTTAATTAAGTTTTTTTTTCAAAGGCACTAATCTTACCAACCTGTCATTCATAAGCATGTATTTCATTCATATAATTCATTACAATACTTGACCTCCACAGCATCCAAACATGCTCTTGGAAGAAAGCTGTCCACGTCTAGAAAAGGCAAAGGGACACTTCCAACAAGCGCCTCTTGCACCCCACCATCAACAACATGCAAGGCTGAAGCAGAGATGAAGAATTCATCTTTTGGTAAAACAAAGACCACTTGCATTCTTTTTTTTTTTAAACTGCACAGTACAATTGCACAAATGTAATGACAACAACACAGCAAAATATTAAACATCAGCAATCATGTGACACTGAAATGACAAGCATTATCTATGCTTCCTCAGTAGAGGAAACGGGTGCCTTGAAAGGGAGCAGCGACAAGTGAGTTATGTTCAACTCAATAAACTTAAATGTAATAAATTTAATGTTGACCTTAAATGGTGCCGATTTCCATTTTAGCATTGCAGATCCAGACACGGCTCCCGACGAAGATGAGCCCAATGACCTCATCTATGAACCCCAGACAAAGAAGTAAGCTGACCTCATTGCCTTTCCAACATGAGCATTTCTCTGTCATTTTACTTCCTTTGAAGTGTCAATTGTAAACTAAGTTTATCTCTTGACCCGAGGGATAAATCAAGGCGACGTACAACATTACAAAAACAGGATGTCAAGAAAGAGGAGTCAGAAAAGGAGGAAGAGGAAAACAACATTAAAAGGGAAGAGTCGGCCGAGGTTGTTGTGCAGATGGATGAGGGCGATAACACAGAGCCACCAAGGAAGTAAGTAAAGTACAGATTGAATACAAATAAGGTGTATTTCAGTTCTTACTGGTACCTGAACTCACCCACCAACACAGACCTCTGCATTGTACTGACTTAAAGGAAAAAGAAAAGAAGAAGAAAAAAAACAGACTAGCTGAATTCATTTTAACTTTGTTACTTTACTTTATTATTATTATGGTCAGACCAAACGCATTCAACATTCATGTGTCCCACACTTGGAACTACAGCGCCTGTTTCTGACAGAGATAATGTCCACATTTTAAAACATTAAATAAAAAACCCACTTTATTTACTTGGAATTGCTATCTGTCAAAGTGTCACGTAACGAAACATATTTTAGACTTGAGGTAAAGAGGGGAAACCCAGGACAACGTGAACACAAAACATGTCACCACCTAGAGACTGAGTCATAGCAACATGCTCTAAACCCTGAAGCAAATTGTGTTCCTAGCAGCACACATAGCTAATTGATTATTCACAAAGGTAATAAATATGCCAAGCTTTTTATACATGTAACCACATCTGACTCACTTGATCTTAATTAACTTTTTGATTTGTATGCGTCTGCTATTGTTAAAGTCAGCCTTGCTTACACAAGTCATTATTGTTCAGCGTCATCATAGCAACCCAAATACAATTTTAATTAAAGTGTGCATTGCATATTAATAAGGATAGATATTCCTGAAATGTGATTCACAGTCTGACGAGGGTTTAACGTTCTGGTTGATATTTCACATTCTGTTTTGCAATCCGTTTCCCTTTTAGGAGAGGTAGACAACAAAATGATGACAAAGCCCCTCGGCCATCAAAACGAAGGTGACAGTGATAGTAGTATTCACCACTGATGACTTGTGCTGTTTGTACAAGTAAGATTATTACTCAGTTTCCCTTTCCCCCCGTCTTAATAGGAAAAAGCCTCCAGTGCAGTACGTCCGCTGTGAAATGGAGGGCTGTGGTACCGTCTTGGCACATCCTCGCTATCTACAGGTTTGCCACCCAGACAACTGTAACCATTACTACTCTCAATATTTTTTAAAGGCACCGTCTGATGTGGCACTGTGCAATAGCAACCATATTCGCTCGGTTACAGACACCAAACTGATATGCTGTGGGTTTACCTCAAGATGCAAATGATCAGAGGTTGGATGTGTTCACTGTAATATTAGAAACCTTTGATAATAATGTTCTAATGATAACAAAAGTTTTGTCTCTTCATTTCAGCACCATATAAAATACCAACACCTGCTCCAAAAGAAGTATGTGTGTGATCACCCTTCGTGCGGACGCTTGTTTCGCCTGCAGAAGCAGCTGTTGCGCCACGCTAAACACCATACAGGTGAAGTTTGGCCACAGATGTGTACCGTCAACGTGACTTATTCTTTGATTCTGAACCTCAACGATGCTGCTTGAAATGTTTTATGTAATGAATTGCTTAACACGCCAAGTTAAGATATTATAAAATCAAACCTTTTTTTGCTTTTGCAATTATTAATAAATGCTCATCTGTTTTTCAGATCAACGGGATTACATCTGTGAGTATTGTGCTCGTGCCTTCAAGAGTTCTCACAACTTGGCTGTGCACAGGATGATTCATACAGGAGAGAAGCCAATACAGTGAGTTATGCTCAACAGGTTAGGCTGTGCCGCTACAGTGTCCCATCAATAGGGTGTGCTGTGAAAAAGGTTGAATTAAAAAAATACAAAGTCATGGTAATCTGGCTGGTGTCCATTTCCACAGGGTGTCGGTGACTAAAATATGAGGAACATCTTACTTTGTACTTGTTGTTCAACTTTTGTGGCTATTCCTGTCTCAAACTATGCTAGGTGCGGCACAGTCAAGGAAGTATTTTTCAGTTCACAGAACAGGAACAGAAGCACACAACGTGCATTTTATAAAATTCCATCTCCGGGTGTAACTGAAGACTGGTAACTGCTTACTGCTTTAGAATTAAAATATACAGTGCCCTGTATTGGAACAGTGAGGCCAATTCCTTTATTTTTGCTGTAGACTGGAAACATTTGGGTTTGACACCAAAATATGAATATGAGACAATAGCTCAACATTTCAGCTTCCAGGTATTCACATCTGGATCTGATACACAACTGAGAATATAGCATTATTTGTTGTGAATACCTGGAAATGAAAGCTGAAATGTTGATCTATTGTCACATATTCATATTTTGGTGTCAAACCCAAATGTTTCCAGTCTACAGCAAAAATAAAGGAATTGGCCTCACTGTTCCAATACTTTTGAAAACTGTATGAAAAGCAATACGTGTAAATAACTTTGCTTAATGCCACAAGGTTTATTTTAATAATAATGAAGATACAATGTCATTTTTAGTAGTTTCAAGTCAGCTTATAAATGAAAATGCGACGTAAAATAATGTTTTTATTAAGGGTTTTCCTGAGAAAAGTTGTAAGGCATGGTGGCAATAGGCCTAGTGTTACATGATTTGGTTAAATTGTGAGTTTGTGATTACAGTGGACAATAAAGCTAAGTTGTGATTGCGAAATAATAAATAAGTAAATAAATGGCATTCAGAAATATAATGCTATATTTATAAATAAACATTTTAATCTGTAGGCTCGTGTACAAGCATCATTTGTATTACTTTCAATGCTACTTAATATTTTTATGTTTAAGAAATACAAAATTCAAAACTATCAATGAAAGTTTTTTTACTTGTTATAGTAATATTAACATTGTATTGGTCAGCGTCTTTATTAGGAAATATCAATAAAAGCACAACAAATTAATCAACAAGTAAGATGAAATTAACATTTTATGCTGTGTTATAAATTAAGTAAGTAAAGGATTTTCATCCTACTTCTTTCACTGGTTCTGAGTCATTTGCGTGGAAATTGGAGGTGAAATGTCATACAAATAGATCCTACTTGAGTTTCAAGTCAGTTCAGGTCCATAACCGCTTCTTTGTCTCCCCCCTGTGGCAGGTGTGAGATCTGTGGCTTCACCTGCCGTCAGAAGGCCTCCTTAAACTGGCACATGAAGAAGCATGACGCAGAGGCCTCCTATCAGTTCTCTTGCTCCATTTGTGGCAAAAAGTTTGAGAAGAAGGACTCCGTCGTTGCCCACAAGGCCAAGAGCCACCCCGAGGTGCTCATAGCGGAAGCCCTGGCTGCCAACGGGGGCTCGGTAATAAGCACTCCCGCCATCTCCATCTCTGAGACGGCCTCGGTTCTCACCCAGCCTGACCAGCCATCTGTCAGCCCGGTGAGCAACGAGACCCAGGACAGCCTGGAAAGCCAGGAGGCGGTGAGTGGAACCCTGGCTCCACTGCAGCAGGTGGTGCTCCCGCTCACTTCACACACGCAGGTGGATGTGTCCCAGGGCCAGTTCCTCCATCTGCCCATGCATCACATGGTGCAGTTGGCCCGTCCTCAGCAGCAGCAAGCCCCCACCATGTTGAACCTCACCACGGCAACTCCCGCTCACATGTCCAGCAGCAGCCTCCTCACGCTGAGCTCCGTCACAGCGCAGGCCGTGCATTGGGGCAGGGGGGCCCATGTGGACCCAGAGCTGTCGGGGGAGGGCCAGCTGTGGGACCGGGGGGTGGTTGGAGCCGGCGGTGGCGGCAGAGGTCATCAGGAGGTGGAGGAAATGATGTGGGAGAGGGAAGGAGAGAGACAGATTCTGTTGCACTGTGCCGAGGTTCACGGAGACAGTTTAATCTAAATGGAAGAAGGACACAGAAATCCAAAGTAAGTTTTTAATTAAAAAAAAAGAAGAAGAGACTGAAGGACCTGTCAAAAGTTGATAAGCTGACATTAAAGTATAAATATTTGAAATAATAGACTTTACCCACAGAGTGTAACACGCCAAATTCTGAACCTGCCATCTGAATGTCGCAACTGAAATCGAGTCTCGTCAGACCAGGCATGATTTTTCAATCTTCTATTGTCCAATATTGGTGATCCTGTACGAATTGTAGCCTCATTTTCCTGTTTTTAGCTGACAGAGTGGCACCCGGTGGGGTATTCTGTTGCTGTAGCCCATCTGCTTCAAGGTTAGTCGTGTTTTGCGTTCAGAGATGGCATTCTGCATAACCTGGTTATAAGTGAGTGGTTATTTGAGTTACTGTTGCCTTTCTATCATCTCTAACCAGTATGCCCATCCTCCACTGACCTCTGACTTCAACAAAGCATTTTACGTCCACACAAATGCCGCTCACTGGATATTTTTTCTTTTTCGGACCATTCTCTGTAAACCCTAGAGATGGTTTAGAGTGAAAATCCCAGTAGATCAGCAGCTTCTGAAATACCAGCCCTCCTGGCACCCTCAACATTGCCATGTTCAAAGTCACTTAAAACCCCTTTCATCCCCATTCTGTTGCTCGGTTTCAACCTCAATAAGTTGTCCCGTCCAGGTCTACATGCCTAAATGCATTGAGTTGCTGACATGTGATTGGCTGATTAGTTATATGTGTTAACAAGAAAATGAACCGCTGTACCTAATAAAGTGGCCGGTGAGTGTAAATAGTATTACAGTATATATTCAGTAAAAAGCTAAAGACATCTACTTTACATCAGGGAGTATGATTTATAATAGTGTAGTTTCCATACACTTCTTTTACCACTAAATGGACGTTTTGTTACTTTTTGGATCTGTTGTGTTTGTATATATTCCGTGTGTTACATTTCTTTTAAATGTTAAAAAGAGAGATGTACTTGTTCATTATGTACAAAACAGTAAAATATGACTTTTACATCCCCATAGCATCCGCGTTGTGTGTATATGCATCTCTTTGCAACTTGAATAGATGAGTATCATTCATTGGCATAACTCGGCAAAAGTAGTTTAAGATACTATACTGTGAGCAGCGACTGCAACCACATGAGGTGTAAAATATACTTTGAAGATAAAAATACAAAATGTTAAATATTTGTTTTCAGTAAAGTTTTTGACAAAGTAATGTCTTTATTTTCTGAAAACAACTTATTTTCAACCAGATTTTTTAAAGAAATGATCTTAATTGCTGTCACCCTTGTTTGCTTGTTTTTCCTTGCTTGAAGTTCCTTCCCTTCTAAATTGTACTCGGTCACCCGAATTTGTTTGTTTTAGATTATTGCTTTATTGATTCCTTTTTTATAGTGAAGACTATGCAGGCAGCAGTATTATGATGAAATAGTTTTTGTCAAAAATCTTAGATAATAGAAATATACCTCTGTACACTGCCCTTACTACTGAGCGCTTGTCTTATTTATCATATGTTTTCAGAATAACTAAAATAAACAAAGTATGTTCAGCAGTCTTAAGGTGCGGCCACACTACAAGCGTTACACGCGTACAGACACGTATAAAATCGGCAATTTTTCCATAGGGAACCATTGGTTTACGCGCGTAGATGCGTTACACGCGCTAAAGCAATACTTTAGGCGCGTTAGCCACATATTAGCCGCGTATATACGCACCTACGTGCAGAGTTTTAAAAATGTTTACTTTTTACGCTCCTACGCGTGACGTTTAGCCGCGTTAGCCAATCAGCGTTGAGCTTGACCCGACGTCACATACATTGGCACGGTCGGAGAACAGTGTACACAGAGGCTGAGAAACACTGAGGAGGAAAATGTATTGCGGGCGGCCGGTGTATGAAGCCGCTCGGGAATACAAGACGTGGGGAAAGTAAACCAGGAGAATGGACTTCTTGGTTAATTCAGTGAATATGTGTAGCTGTGCTTTAGCCGATAAACCAAGTTAGCGCCGGATAGCATTAGTTAACTCACCCGGTTGTGTGCGGGCGGCTAGCGCCTCAATATTATGAACCCAAACATGACGGCTATGTCCGGGGAACTTTCACGACAAGTACAGCGAGGCACCGGTGTTTATATCTACGCCAGCCACGGTCCCCTGTCACAGCCAGGTAGGGTAATGTTGGCTACTTGCCTTTATTTTGTGCCGCCGTGCAAACAATGCTGCTGTAACTGTGTTTGTTATGTAGCTGCCGTATGAATTTCCGAGCGGTGTGAATATGCAATGCTGTTTTAATGCTAGGCTATTTTGTGTATTTGCTATTCAGTTTGTCTTTTGGCACAGTTGTTGGCCGTGTTGTTGTGCGGACATGCACACTTTTGTGTCGGGTCGGGTCTGATCGCAGCCATGGTTAATTAGGGGAAATAAATTATCGGGAGGGAGACTATAGGCGCTACGCGCGTCGCGCATAGAACCATTTTTGACACAAAATGATCAAGCAACATTTTAGGGGCGTTACGCGCGTAAAGCGTGTAGTGTGGCCGCACCTTTAGTTTATTATTTTTGACACGCCATTTTAAAACAAGATGATACAATGTGAGTTAATGTATGTATTATGTCACACTCATTGATGTGATGAGACACACCAAATTTGACTAAAATACCTCAAAGCATTATCTTGAGATTGTTATACAGTCAGTATAATTTTCAAATCATCAACCGTTAAAGTATGTTTCAAATTGTATTGAACTAACCTCCAAATGATAACGGTATTTTTTTCAAAAATAAAAAACTCAAAATGCACCGTTCCAAATTATTATGCACAACAGAGTTTCAAAACATTTTATAGGTTGTAAAGAAATAAAAATGGTCATTTGTTGAATTTGCAGAATGTGGAGGTCATATTTAGTGAAATCAAAAGCTATTTCAATCAAAAACATCTTAACAGGCCAAGTTACATGTTAACATAGGACCCCTTCTTTGATATCACCTTCACAATTCTTGTATCCATTGAACTTGTGAGTTTTTGGAGAGTTTCTGCTTGAATATCTTTGCAGGATGCCAGAATAGCCTCCCATAGCTGCTGTTTTGATGTGAATACCTCCCAACCTCATAGACTTAGACTTAGACTTTATTGTCCCCAAGGGGAAATTCTTTTTCACTTCACATTACATTTTACGGGCTGCACGCCAACAGACAAGACAGATGGACAACAAACACAACAAAATAAACATGCATACAGAATATATAGACAGAGTGGGACTGGGGTGATTTTATCTTGGCCTTTTGTTTAGTGCTGCTATGGCTGCAGGCACCAGGCTTTTGCCGTAGCGGGCCTTCCTACACAGCAGGGACCTGTACCTGCGTCCTGAGGGCATAATGGTGAAGTGACAGTTGAGTGGGTGTGTGTTGTCCTGTGCTATTGTAAATGCGATGCGTGAGATGGCCTTGACATTGACGTTGATGTTTTGCTTGAGGATGCTCCAAAGGTTCTCAATAGGGTTAAGGTCAGGGGAAGATGGGGGCCACACCATGAGGTTCTCTCCTTTTATGCCCATAGCAGCCAATGACACAGAGGTATTCTTTGCAGCATGAGATGGTGCATTGTCATGCATGAAGATGATTTTACTACGGAAGGCACTGTCCTTCTTTTTGTACCACGGAAGAAAGTGGTCAGTCAGAAACTCAACATACTTTGCAGAGGTAATTTTCACACCGTCAGGGACCCTGAAGGGGCCTACCAGCTCTCTCCCCATGATTCCGGCCCAAAACATGACTCCGCCACCTCCTTGCTGACGTTGCAGCCTTGTTGGGACATGGTGGTCATTCACCAACCATCCACTACTCCATCCATCTGGACCATCCAGGGTTGCACGGCACTCATCAGTAAACAAGACTGTTTGAAAATGAGTCTTCATGTATTTCTGAGCCCACTGCAACTGTTTCTGCTTGTGATCATTGTTTAGGGCCGGCCGAATAATAGGTTTATGCACAACTGCAAACCTCTGGAGGATACTATACCTTGAGGTTTGCGGGACTCCAGAGGCACCAGCGCCTTCAAATACCTGTCTGCTGCTCTGTAACGGCATTTTAGCAGCTGCTCTCCTAATCCGATGAATTTGTCTGGCAGAAACCTTCCTCATTGTGCCTTTGTCTTCACCAACCCGTCTGTGCTCTGAATCAGCCACAAATCTCTTTACAGTACGATGATCACGCTTAAGTTTCCGTGAAATATCTAATGTTTTCATACCTTGTCCAAGGTATTGCACTATTTGACGCTTTTCGGCAGCAGAGAGATCCTTTTTCTTTCCCATATTGCTTGAAACATGTGGCCTGCTTAATAATGTGGAACGTCCTTCTTAAGTAGTTTTTCCTTTGATTGGGCTCACATGGCAAACTAATTATCACAGGTGTATGAGATTAATTTCAATGATCCAAAGCATCCTGAGACACAATATCATACATGAGTTTAATTGAAAAACTAATTTTTTGAAGTTTGACACTTCAATCCAATTTGCATAATAATTTGGAACACGGTCGGTCTATATGTCCATGTTTAGCGAACAGCGGGATTAGCTGTTAAATTAAACTTTTGCCGTGGTCGGTCGGCAAAACAGAACATTCCTCTACTTCCTAATGAAAGATTTGAGTGCCGTCTTCCAAATCTTTAAGTGTCGATGCCAAAGCCGTCTCAAACTCAAACAACATATCCACAGCCATCTCCTATGTTGTTGACTATGCATAGCACTGTCGTCATCCGGTTATGTCCGCCCCAGAGCACCATACAAAGGGCAAAAAAAAAAAACATACATACATACATACATACATACATACATACATACATACATACATACATACATACATACATACATACATACATACATACATACATACATACATACATACATACATACATACATACATACATAGGGGATAGGGCTATGTGGCCCGCCCATATCAGAAAGAACGATTTGATTGGTAGCTCAAGATTTCTTGACATATTTAATGAGCTTCAATTGAGAGTGTCCAGACCATGGTCCAGACCAACAGGCGCAGCAAATTGAATTTGCGAGCGCCTAGCGGCAGGTTTGAATTTCCAGGCTACTGATTTTGTGAATTTTTTTTAAATTCAGTGACAAGCGTTCACCTTTAACTGTTTATTGTTACATTTGAACACTTCTTGTTTAAATAAAAAATAAGTAGGCTATCCTGTAATTAATTTTTAATAATAGCTTAACTTCCTGTGTATCAAAACGAGCATTCCCAAATGTTTAATTTCAAACTTTATTACAGTGGTTAAGCTGGTGTCTTTACAAACATAGCCTAAAGGGGGGAAAAAACAGGAAGAATCTTCATAAAAATAAACAAGTGTTCTCTGCCCCACTTGTGCGGGAAAATAGCTGGCAGGACGTGAACATTCTTGGGAGAAACTCCATGATATTTTATTGGTCAGAAAATATTTCTCACGGTGACTGCGAACATCCTCCCTAGTATTTGTGGACGGACGGATGGGTGGGGGGCACTGACGTTATTTTTTGGGAGAGAAAAGGCGCTCCTGTGCGTGCTCTAAAAAACGCCCCTCGGGCTTGCGGAACCAATTAAATCCCCCCTCTCTCTTTGCGTGCACGCCAACATGAACACCGACACCAACGCCGCTCGCCGAATTCGTGCTCGAACCGCTGAAATATCCCGAAACAACCTCCGCCTGTAGAAACGTTGTCACTGCAGCATACATTTACGACCGTTATTTATTTGTTTACTGAGGGGGGCGGTGGGGAGGGAGCTGGGGGTGCTCATTCCTCTGCTCGGTCTGTCAAAGCTCGCTGCTAACCCACCTATACAAACTGGGCTGGAGTGCAAATGGCAGGGAAGGAGGAGCAGCAGCGGATCACCGTAGTGCTGGACGCGCCGGCGGCTGTCGATGGGTCGCGAACGGGGAGAGCGGTGGCTCTTGCCCGCCTACTGCACTACGAATGTACCAATCTGCTCCAGCTATACGTGAGTTATCAACACGCTTTTTATGCTGCTAACCCTCATTCTGGTCAGGCGGTGGCGGTGGGACACACTCCACCCCCCCCCCTTTCTTATATGTCCATGCCCCCCCCCCCCAGTCCTTTACCCGTTACTTGGGGCTTGCAGTTGCTGTTAATGCGAGCACTGTTTTCGCAGCTAGCTACCTGTCGCAGTTGAATGAATGTTATGCTTGACTTTTACTGTAAGCATTCACTTGTGTATTTACTAATTGTAAATAGGATGCTGTGGTGCAGGGTGTAATCACACTAAAAGCCCACATTCACTCCCTCCCTCCCTCCATTTTTCCTGGGGGGGCCTAATGGATAGAGTGTATTGGATTTATTTTCCTCCCAGCCATGCTTCCATGCTTAACCTGTATTTCAGTAGGCTGCACCTTTTTAATTGATCAATAGAAACGACATGGCTGTCACTTACTGTTACATTAACAATTTATCTAATATAAAATCAAGGTGCATGGCCGGTCGCACCTTGTTCCGAGGTTCATTTTATGGTCATTCGAAGAAAAACATGTTTCCACATTAATTAAATTAAAATGAGTACTCAGGTGCTAGCAGTGTAAAAGGTGCAGTACAACACATCATTAGTATGCAACGTCTGATAAAATCTCTTTCCTTTCCTGGCCTTTTCAGAAAGAGAGGGAGACCTTCTTGCCAGACCACGCCCCAGACGGGCGCATGGTGTCCGTGTCCCCTGACTCAGAGGGGCCCAGTGTGGAGGAGCAGGTGCAGGCGCTGCACGCCGCTCTGCGCCAGTGTCTGGGCCTGATCCACTGTGTCATCTTGAAGGAAGAGGAGGAATGGGGAGAGCTGGAGGGCGACTATGAGAGCATGAGGAAGAACGTGCGTCTGCGCCTGGAGCACCTGCTCCACAGCACCAAAGATCTAGCAGAGACCGAGGACAAGACCCTGGAAGTCAGCCCGGACCACCGCTGTAATGAGGTACAGTATTTGGTTGTGGTTAGTTTTTTCTAAATGCCCCTGTTACACCATCATACATGTGGCCAACACTTCCTGTGTTTCTCCATTAAAAGTAGGGTCAGCGACTCTGGAGAAATTTGCTTAATATCAAAATCACCTTTTGTCAAAATCAGTGAATATCTTCTTGTGATGCACTACCTGTCCGTACTGCCTATGCACTGAAAAAATATCTGGTGTTAATACACCGCCTAGGCTCTGTAAACTGGTAGGTAAACAAAGGGTATGTAAACAAAGGGCCGATCGTAGCTAGCAACATGCCCCTTTAATGAGCCTAGGCTCTGTATTAACATTGGGTTTTTCCCCCAATGCAAACACAGTACTGACAGGTAGTGGATCAAGAAGAGATATTTACTCATCTTGACAAAGTGATTTTGACAAGCATTCTCCAGATTTGCTGACTCCACCTTTTACGTTTTTTAATTGTTTCCCCCCATCACATCCATCATCCCCAATAATCTTTATTTTAGACTTTAAACGTAGAACATTGACACTGGACTTGACATTTTTTACTTTTCTCAGGAGTACTGTTTTACTTTAGCTTACCCATCCACTAAACCCCTTTTTGTTTTATGTGTTTGGTTAAATTAAATGCCAGTGGATGTAAACTTGCACTCTTCTGCGCAGGAAACAGATGGCGGTGGGGGAGCTTTCGGGCTCAAAATGTGGACCTATCGAGTGCTGCTGGAGCTCGTCCACTGGGCCGACCATGCTGCGCAGACCCTTCATGTCTTACACACAGAGAGGGAAGGATCGGAGGAGATCTGACTCTCTTTGTTTCAATCCAACAGCATCTACGAATGAACTCACTCGACACTAACAGCCAGCTTTTTCCCTTTTGTGTGTCCCAAATTGAATAGCAAGCGGCGTGGAACATACCCTGTGAACACTAGAGGTTAGCAAATGTACTGCTCAACTAAAAACTCCCAGCTAAGCTCCTTTGAACAAAGCCCAGTAGACAGCTTTTCCCCGACGTTGGTATTTCCACAGAGGGTGCTAAAAGGACCTTTTGGTTGCAACAGTTGCTTTTTTCCTCTGACAAAGAAGTGCGTGCAGACTGTATAAAGGTTGGCTTTCTTGCTAAAGTGGCAGAGCTAGACCGTTTGAAAGTGTCTTTTATTTTGTATACCGTGTGTAATTTATTTTATTTAAGTGGATTTACCGTTTTTGATGACTAATTATCTGCTGTTCCTAACACTCCAAAATCTACTAACTGCTAGAATGTAGCCAAAAAATCCACGACTGATAAACTGTGACTTGCGTGCAGCTGAATCTGTAGCCATTGTACTATTTTTAGATAGGTCACTTTGCTTTTAATGTACCACCTTATTAACATATGTAATCCAAATAATTCCAAAGTTCATGTTTTTTCATGTATAGAGACATGAATGCTTGTGTTGTTGTATGCTTTGGCACAGTCTGTGATGACCAAGCGTCATGTTTGCTGCTCTGGTCGCCAAGTTCTCCTGATGTTCTACTTGAATGTGCTGCTACACTGTTCACACGTTTGAACTAGTCAGACCAGTTCTACTTTCATTTACTCAGACCCTCCTGTTGAATTTTTTTCTCTTTGTAAACCACTGTATGTGACTAACAGTTGACAGTAGGGTTGCAGTGTCTTCAGCCAAACACTCATCAAAATCCTCACTGTAGACTCACTGAGCGAATGAGCTGCTTCCAAACTTTCTGGAATGGTGAATTTCTTGGTGCAATGCTTTTCTTTTATCTCTGTGATGAATAACTGGATGTGCATTGAAGATTAAAACCCAATCTTAACCCTTTTCTCTAGTATATTATGTCTATTTTATTTCCTTTTTTTTTCTCTGACATTTTTAGATTTAGACAGGGTTGAATTGGTACACTTCCAATAAGGTCCTTCCAAGTGTGTCAGGCAGCCATTCTCCTAGGTTTGGGTTTTTTAATGG
Source organism: Ammodytes marinus (assembly GCF_949987685.1). Classification (NCBI taxonomy): domain Eukaryota; kingdom Metazoa; phylum Chordata; class Actinopteri; order Uranoscopiformes; family Ammodytidae; genus Ammodytes; species Ammodytes marinus. The sequence continues at coordinate 1,174,667 of NC_137227.1, forward strand.
AGCATTTAAAAAGATAAATTAAAAAGTTATTTCCAGGAAACTTCCGAGAACTTAAGATAATTAAAGACAAATTAAGGTTTACTTAAAAAAAAACTTAATTACCAACTCTCATCTGCATTAGACAAACTGATATTTCAGTTCTCACGATGAGTTTCATTGAAATAACTTTTCAAGTCACACATTTTGGTTGCAGAACTTAGTATTTTCTCATTTCCATCATCACAGCCAAATGTCTAGCTATATGGTTGTGGGTTAAGCAACCTATCTGTATATAAAGAAGCGAAATTAAACTAGCTTCACCACATTGATGCATCAGTTGTCTGTATTCATGTTACAAAGGACTTTTCTCTTTATAGCCAACTTCAAGTGCTTAGGCATATATGTTGCTAATAAAAGGCTACTTGTGTACTTTTATTTCAGTAGAACTTATAAAGCCTACTAGGACTTTTTTGTAAATAAAATAAATATTTTTTTGTGGCAGACTAAACATCAGTTTGAAATAATGTTCATGAAAAGTGAACAAGCTGATAAAACCGTGTTTTTTTTATTTTATTAAGTGCAATCTAAAACAGGCCTATTTCATGTCAAAGTATGTGTTTGACTGCACATACACACGTGCATTTTAAAAGATATAACGCGCTATTGAATAGCCTAGGTTGAGATCTCTATATCTTCAATCAGTGCATCTCTAGGGTGGAGGTCTTTCCTCCTGAGGTGAGTGCACCCCATTTTGCCATTGGAACCCCCAAAGGATGTTGTGCACATGCGCGTTGAGCAATCTACCGGAGCGCGAGAGGTAGGGAAGGGAGTCCTAATGGCGGAGACTGTACGGTCGCCTTTTGACTACCGGGAACCACCAACCCTCGACAGCGACGGGGATGGGAGCAAACCGCCGCTGCCGCGGGGGTGAGTGAGCACGGTCGGCCTTCGTTTGGCTTGTTTTCACCGGGGGATTTGTGGGGCAAAAAATTGCAAGAGTTCGAAACGCACGCGCAGCGACCGTGCACGTTTGTTTAGTTAACGTCTGAAGCCTTTATTCGCGTGCATGATTTCAGCGTTATATCGCAGAAAAACGGAGCAAGGGAAGCGACTTTTGTTTGGTCTTTGGTTACAGCTATTGTGTCCTGGTGGTTGCTTCTTCCCTGTTCCCGCCATAGCTCGAGTTAAATCACCAGCCCTTTATTTTTGATATTCTGACGGGAGACACAGCGTTAGCTGCAGGAAGCTAACAGGCTAGCCGTGGTTTAGCATTAATGCTAGCATTCACCCAGCAGCAATCATCAGCCATATAACAAGTGGTCCAGTGGTCTTCCTTCTTGTCCATTAATTCCTGTCATGTCTGATTTCCTCGAATGCAGATTCCGGAACATTATAGTCATCAAAACACCTAGCATCATTGTGCTGTTTACACTACTGGACTGCTGCTCAGCTGGTGCACATCATGACTGACTCGTGGCTGGTTTTAGCTTTGAGTAAACAAAGTTGCTGACCATGGAAAAACAATGCATCCATACAGTTGAGTGTAACCGGGCTTAGTGAATTAGAAACGCTCTGCTGGGTTATATAATCATCATGTAAGTGCATTAATACAGCCCGACCTGATTGGATAAAGGGGTGGGGCCATTTGCCAGTATTACAATTAAAAAATCTGAATGACAACCCAGATAGCGGGCTTTCTTCCACGCTAGCTACATGTTTACATGATGTAGATCAGTGCTGTATATCAATGCTGCATTAATGTGGTCCTGAGATATATTCTTTATTAAATGGCCAAGTTAATCAGGTGTTGATGATGGTCAGGCTGCTGTCCAATGAACTCAATTTAAATAGGCTTTGATGAACTGATACCTGTGAGTAGAAGACCTCACTTGTGAAAAAAAGCTACAAAATACTACTATTGTGCTAAGGATGTTTTTATTTTATGTTTTTACAGTCGTGTTTGTGGGAGAAAAAGGAAGGGGACACCTGTGAAGGTGTGTGACCGAGCATATGTAACAGAAGATGAGGAGGAGGAGAGCATGTCGGAGCACAGCTACAGCCCTGGTATATATTAAAAAAAACACACACAGTTTGCCAACCGCTGTTTGTGTTTCCTTCCTCTGTGGTGCTTATGAAAAACAAGTGTACCGTGATTTAATTAGCAGTGTATTAACGTAAAGACAGCCAATGTCTATCTTTCAAACATAAGGCCTGTGGTTTGTGTTGAAACACTTAAGATGTGTTAGATTGAATCAGTCCACTCTGTCCCAGGTGATAGCCAGTATCCAGAGGGTGTTGAAGACGGCCTCCCTCCCCCTGGCAGTCCCTACTACCTTCAGGATCCCACTCAGCTTTGGTAAGGAGGACACTGGTCATGGGAACAGTGCTAAGAGGCTTTTTGATTTCAGGCTGGGGATCCACACTGTTAATGTCGCCGTATGTTTTCCAGTGTGCCAGAGTTGGGGGAGGAGGGAGCGAGTGGTGTTCGGGGTCCTGTGCTCTTCCATCCGCCTCCCAACTGTCGGATTCGAGAAGTCCACTGTGGGACCCAGGTGCGGTTGGTTGTCATAGCGATCCGAGACATTTCCAAAGGGGAGGAGATCACGGTGGACTACAGTCTGACGGACTGGGGCGAGAATGCGATGGTAAGCTTTAACTTATCGCTGGAGCCGGGGATTCCTCTCAATCTGCTACCTGTCTGTACTGTGTGACAAAAAATCTTGTGTTGATACACAGCCTAGGCCCTTTACATGGGTGTGTTAACAAAGGGGGCCACTATAGCTAGCAACATGCCCGTATACAGTGACTAGGCCCCCCCCAGTGCGCACACACAGTACAGACAGATAGCAGATCGTCAGGAGATATTCACTCATTTTGAATGGTTACCCGTATTGAGTGTAAAAGGAAAGTTTAAAGGATAAGGCTTATGTTATTTGTTGACTTTAACTGTAATATACACAGTGTGCTAAAAATTTAGGCAAGTTGTATTTTTGAGGATTAATTTGATTATTGAACAACTACAGTGCTCTCGGTCAATCCAAAATGTTAAAGAACCTAAACCTGAATGTTTACAAAAGTAAAAGTGAGGTTTTGTCTTTTTTTTTTTTTTTTAAGATTTTTTTTTGGCATTTTTATGCTTTATTGATAGTGTACAGACAGAGTTGAAATGGGGCAGAGAGGGGAGTGACATGCAGAGAACGACCGCGGGCTGGAATCGAACCCGGGTCCGCTGCTGGCCGAGGCCCATGGGGGGGACGCCCTACCAACTGAGCTAAGGGCGCCCCGGGTTTTGTCTTTCTTACAAGAATATATATATATATGTTTTGCTATTATTAGGCAACTATTAGTATGCAGAATTATTCTGCAACTAAATAAAAAAACAAAAAATTTCCCATCTCACTTGTTTATTTTCATCTGTTAAAGTGAGAATAATAAAACAACTCAAAATTTACAAATAAAAATTTCCGACATGTCAACAAAAAATAAATCAGTGACCAATATAGCCACCCTTCTTTTCAATAACTGTCACAAGCCTTCCATTCATGGAGTCTGTCAGTTTCTTGATCTGTTGACGATCAACTTTTTGTGCAGCAGCAACCACAGCCTCCCAGACACTGTTCCGAGAGGTGTACTGATTCCCTTCACTGTAAATATTCCGTTTAAGCAGGGCCCACAGGCTCTCGGAAATTTTTATTTGTAAATTTTGAGTTGTTTTATTATTCTCACTTTAACAGATGAAAATAAACAAGTGAGATGGCAAAATTTGTTTTTTTATTTAGTTGCAGAATAATTCTGCATACTAATAGTTGCCTAATAATAGCAAAACATATATATATTCTCGTAAGAAAGACAAAAGCTCACTTTTACTTTCGTAAACATTCAGGTTTAGGTTCTTTAACATTTTGGATTGACCGAGAGCACTGTAGTTGTTCAATAATAAAATTAATCCTCAAAAATACAACTTTCCTAAAAATTTTGCACACAGTGTACTCAGACCAGCCCGTCTGGCACCATCAACCATGCCATGTTCAAAGTCACTTAAACCCTCTTTCTTCCCCATTCTGTTGCTTGGTTTGAACTTCAATAAGTTGTCCTGTCCAGGGCTACATGCCTAAATGCATTGAGTTGCTGTCATGTGATTCGCTGAAAGTTATGTGTTAGCAAGAAATGTAACCACTGTACCTAATAAAGTGGCCGGTGAGTGTATATCACCATTTCAGCTTTAAAGGTCCTGTCTGTAACTGTGTGTGTGCAAAAGAAAAAAGAAAAATGGTGTCAATACACAGCCCTGGCTCTGTAAACTGGTATGTTAACAACAAGGGACTCCCAGAGTAGCTACAACATGCATGTTTACGGAGCCTAGGCTGTTTTAACACCGGATTATCTTTTCAGCACACACACAGTACAGACAGGTAGCAGATCATGAGGAGATATTCACAAATTTGACAAAGTGTTGTTGACAACACACATTCTCCAGAATTACTGACTCCACCTTTTTAATTGTAATAAGAATGTAGCTCTTGATTTAAAAAAAGCTACAAATTGAGTTAACGTGGTTGCTATCTTAATTAAGCAGGAGGAAGATACCGGCCCCCATCCGCTGTCCCTCTCTGTCTCTGATTACCTCACCCCGTCCTGGTCGCTGTCCCCCTCCTCCTCCCCCCTCTCTCACTCTGAGCCCAGCGACTCGGACCGCGAGGAGGAGGAGGAGGAGGAGGACGACGATGATGATGATGACGACGACGATGAAGAGGAGGACATGGAGGAGATGAGGGGCCGCTTGCTCCGCCGCCGCAAGAAGCGCAAGCTGCCTGCCACCGTGATCCCCTCCAAGAAGAAGAGCAGCGTGCCCACCTCCTCCAGAGGGCCTGGACGCCCATGCTCCTCCTCCTTCACCCGCCCGGCCTCTGTCTCGCCCGCCGCCAGGTCCCAGTCCCAACCCCCCACCACCAACATCAACAACAACATCAACATCAACATCGGCGGCTCCAGCTCGGCCACGGTGGTGAGCCGGCGGCAGCACTGTCCGTACTGCGGCCGCCACTATCGCTCGCTGGCACGCCATCTGGAGAAGCACCACGCCAGCCAGCCGGAGGTCCGAGCAGCCATGGAGCTGGCGCAGCTGCACCCGCACGGCTCCTTGAACGGCAACGCAAACGCCTCGCACCCGAGTCACTCTTCGTCGTCCTCTACCTCCGCTCCTCACAGTCATTCCTTCGCCGTGCCCGGGGCCTCGGCCTCCAGCCCGGCCCCGCCCCCTCTATTCTCCAGGGAATCGCCGGCCACGCGCTCCAGCACTGGCGCAGTCTCCTTCTCCCTGTCGCTCTCTCCACCGCTCTCTTCAACGCAGCAGCCCGCATCCATCAAGAAGGGGCCAAGCTTAGCACCGCCCGCCGCAAAACGCCTTGCTAACCCCATGATCGCCCGGGTCAAGAGTCCCTCGCCACCGGCCCCGTCTACGCCCAGGAGGGGTCGCAGGATGAAGAAGGAAAAGCTGGAAGAGCAGCACAAGGTGGTAGAGGAGCTGGCTCCTCCTCCCACTCCAGAGCCGGACATAGACCCAGAGGATGACCTGGAGCTGAGCGCAGAAGACGACGCACCAGAGGAGAAGAATGGAGACATTTTAAGGTGTGGTTGGAATATAGTCTTTTTTTCTCTTCACACTGTAGTCTTATTGTGAGGGAATTTTGGGTCTTTAGTTGTAATATTAATGGGAAAGATTGAGAGGTCATATATGCCTATCTTGTGTGTCTGTCTCTCAGACTCTAGGTCAGCCTTGGAGCCTGTTAGGAGACACTTAGGTCAGTTGTATAGATAAAGTCTCATCTCCTTAGACTCCAGAATGTTATGGTTCACTGTGTTCAGCTCTGAACCAAAACATTGGTACGCTTGGTGCCCAAGCCGGGGAGGTGGTAGAGATAGCGCGAGGTTAAAACACAGCTCTCAGCATGAGTTCGTCAGAATTGAAGTGCAAGTCACGAGAGTTGCAGTCCGGTTCTCCTTGGCCAAGTCTGTAATAAATATTGCTTCATAATTCATCCAAGTCTCCTGAAATATTCTTCCACCTGAGTTGACCTCCAACCTTAAACAGAACTTCCATCACACTTATTACCAATTAGTAGGGCACAAGTGATGAATTTCAAAATGGGATCAAATTGATTCCTCAAGGACCACTTGAATACTCACTTACCGAGATCTATTTTTAGAAAACATCCGACTGCAGGTTCTTAATGCACAGCAATATAACCTACCCTATGCTTATAGTAAAGCAGATTAACTCACAAATGAATAACAATTGTGCACTTTTTGAGAAAAGCATGACATTTCTACCATGGTAATTACATGCCATAAGTTTGATTTTCAGATGTGGAGAGAAGTCAGATTTTACCTTTGCGGACAGTGAGAGGCAAATCCAAGATGGCCGATATTCCGCTGGGTATAATGTTCAAACCATGCAATGTAATTAAACATTTTAAGGTGTCCTTTTCAACTAGAGTGGATATGCCATTTAATTGGATATAATTTGGTCAATTCTTACCTTGACGTTCCAGCTCCTCCTCTTTCCACTCCAGTGTTAATCCAATAACCACAACGACAGTTGATCGAGTTTAGACTTTTACTGAACGTTAGCATATCACATGCACAACCATGGCCGACGCCATTATTCACAGTCAGAGAACAGCCACCACGCTTGCCGCGCACGCGCAGTAGATAACATGCAACTTAACAGCCAGCCCCTCCCCTTTCATCTCCTGCTCCTCCCATTTCATCTGAACACCTCCCCTATCCTTTATAGCCCCTATCCTTCCGTTGCATCACCTCCCCTTTCCTCTCCAACTCCTCCCCTTTCCCACAAACTCCTCTCCAGGCTTAGGGTTTCCTTTCCAGTCCTTCCCCTTTCCGCTACAGCCCTCCTCTTTCTTCTTAAGCCCTTCCCCTTTCAGCGCCTCCCATTTCATCAGAATACCCTCCCCTTTCACACATATACCCTCCCATTTCCTCTCCAGCTCCTTCCCTTTCCCATCCAGTCCCTCCCCTTTCCCCTCCAGCCGCTCCAGGGCTGTACGCTTATTTTTTTTAGGTGGTAGCACTGGTGCTAGCAAGCAAAGAAAAACAGTAGCACAAAAATAAATTCGGTAGCACACAAATTATGATCAAAAACTTAACCTTAACCCTTGCATTTCGCTTTTATTTCCTTTGAGCATGTCATCTTGGTCTCATTTGAGATTCTCAATGAATAATATATCCTAGTGTGTGCAGTAATAATTGTAGAAAAATGAATAGGGGTGCACTGATTGCCATTTAGACAAAATAATCTAACCTGCCAATTGCAATTTTTTGCTGATTCAGAATTATTTCTCCCCATACAGCTATAAAAATTATATCTATATATGTTTGTATATACATATAGGGGAGAGTGGCCTAAGTTGTGCAACTTTTCACTCAAAGTGACTTTAAAGTAAGGCCTTGACAGTAAAGTCTCCAACTCAAATATATACATACAGGTCCTTCTCATATAATTAGCATATTGTGATAAAGTTCAATATTTTCTGTAATGTACTGATAAACATTAGACTTTCATATATTTTAGATTCATTACACACAACTGAAGTAGTTCAAGCCTTTTATTGTTTTAATATTGATGATTTTGGCAAAAAAGTAAAGAAAAACCAAAAATCCCTATCTCAAAAAATTAGCATATTTCATCCGACCAATAAAAGAAAAGTGTTTTTAATACAAAAAAGTCAACCATCAAATAATTATGTTCAGTTATGCACTCAATACTTGGTCGGGAATCCTTTCGCAGAAATGACTGCTTCATGCGGCGTGGCATGGAGGCAATCAGCCTGTGGCACTGCTGAGGTGTTATGGAGGCCCAGGATGCTTCGATAGCGGCCTTAAGCTCATCCACAGTGTTGGGTCTGGTGTCTCTCATCTTCCTCTTCACAATATCCCACAGATTCTCTATGGGGTTCAGGTCAGGAGAGTTGGCAGGCCAATTGAGCACAGTAATACCATGGTCAGTAAACCATTTACCAGTGGTTTTGGCACTGTGAGCAGGTGCCAGGTCTTGTTGAAAAATGAAATCTTCATCTCCATAAAGCTTTTCAGCAGATGGAAGCATGAAGTGCTCCAAAATCTCCTGATAGCTAGCTGCATTGACCCTGCCTTTGATAAAACACAGTGGACCAACACCAGCAGCTGACATGGCACCCCAGACCATCACTGACTGTGGGTACTTGACACTGGACTTCAGGCATTTTGGCATTTCCTTCTCCCCAGTCTTCCTCCAGACTCTGGCACCTTGATTTCCGAATGACATGCAAAATTAGCTTTCATTCGAAAAAAGTACTTTGGACCACTGAGCAACAGTCCAGTGCTGCTTCTCTGTAGCCCAGGTCAGGCGCTTCTGCCGCTGTTTCTGGTTCAAAAGTGGCTTGACCTGGGGAATGTGGCACCTGTAGCCCATTTCCTGCACACGCCTGTGCACGGTGGCTCTGGATGTTTCTACTCCAGACTCAGTCCACTGCTTCCGCAGGTCCCCCAAGGTCTGGAATCGGCCCTTCTCCACAATCCTCCTCAGGGTCCGGTCACCTCTTCTGGTTGTGCAGCGTTTTCTGCCACACTTTTTCCTTCCCACAGACTTCCCACTGAGGTGCCTTGATACAGCACTCTGGGAACAGCCTATTCGCTCAGAAATTTCTTTCTGTGTCTTACCCTCTTGCTTGAGGGTGTCAATGATGGCCTTCTGGACAGCAGTCAGGTCGGCAGTCTTACCCATGATTGCGGTTTTGAGTAATGAACCAGGCTGGGAGTTTTTAAAAGCCTCAGGAATCTTTTGCAGGTGTTTAGAGTTAATTAGTTGATTCAGATGATTAGGTTAAGAGCTTGTTTAGAGTACCTTTTCATGATATGCTAATTTTTTGAGATAGGAATTTGGGGTTTTCATGAGCTGTATGCCAAAATCATCAGTATTAAAACAACAAAAGACCTGAAATATTTCAGTTGGTGTGCAATGAATCTAAAATATATGAAAGTTGTCTTGTTGCACAACTTGTCCCCGGTGTGGTGTAAGTTGTGCGGTTGGAGAGAATACCATGGGGTAAATTGTGCCATTGCTATATATCTCATAAACTGTAATGCAAGACAAATCCATTAGACAATCACTTATTTAAGGTGTATTTAAAGTAAATAGTTGACAAAGATTGAAGGACAATTTTCTTAAACAAGGCCTAGCAGATCTAATGGTTTTACCTGCAAAGCTCACAATGACAAAGTCACCATCATCATCTTTCTGAACTCTCATCAGTGGTGTCGTTAAGTGGAATTGAGATGTCACTCTCTTCTGAGCTACTGTAGACAATCACTTTCTTTTGGTGACCAGCGTATACAGCCATGCCACTGGCACAACTCTCAGAAATGTACTTTGCACTAGTTGCTCCGTGCTTGTGGAACCACCTGCCACCTGACAAATGTGATTCCCCTACATTTCTGCCTTTTAAATCAAGGCTCAAAACCCATATGTACACCCTGGTGTTTCCTCCCCATTAACTATCTTACCTCTGCACTACTATCTGTGTTTATGTGGATGTGAATGAATGAATTTATTTGTCATTGCACCGTTACCGGGCAACAAAACTACTTTCCAGTTCACACTCCACCAAGAAACATACAAAGACAGTGACAATAACATGGGTGGACAGGAGATAGTGTAACTGTAGGGTCAGCAATGTTTCGCGCCCCTATTTCTTAGAAGGAAAAGGAGAACAACAGGGGAAGATAGGTCAAAAAAATGCAAATCTCGAACTATGTTCCTTATGGGAGCGCAGTTCGTGATCAGTGAATGTATGGGCTTTACGTCTTTTATTTTGGTTATTGTTATTTTACCTTCATTGTTTACCTACTGAATGCACTATGTACAGCACTTTGGACAGTGCAAACTGTCATAAATGTGCTTTTATAAATACATTTTTTTATTTACTTACTTACTTATAACTCACCTAAGCCCTTTGGCACAAATCACCCCAATCCCAGAAATTTGGATAATAAGCATGATGCAGCAATTTAGGGCTGACATCGTGCTAACTGTATAGACTCAAAATGTAGCATACCAAAGCACTAAAACATGTGTAAAATGTTTTCAAACTTGTCTATAAGTGTTCAGACACAATAATCAAAAAACCTTGATCATGGAAATTTTACTTTGAAAGGCAAAAAAAAGTTTTTTGAGCTTAAATGTGCTTATATCTTATTCCTTGTGTCTCCCATCTTTACAGGATGAGTCAAATGGATGGCTCTTCTTAAATATGTGGTCACATTTCCAATTTCTTCCACGGTTTTCTAGAAACAAGGGGTGGCACAACTTCCAAAATGCACAACTTAGGCCACTCTCCCCTACTTATTATATTAATAATAATATTTTTTTTTAGAAAATGTCCTTCTGTTAATTAAAACCAAACTTTAAAACATTAAACATTAGGGGTGTAACGATACACGTATTTGTACCGTACCGTGACGGTACTGGCACGTATTTGGTGTTACAGAGGTGGACCGCGGTCCGTTCGTGGCGTACATAGCGTTAATATATGGCGAATGTACAGGCTTGTTTTGCGGTGTGGAACTTAAAACTTGTAGTCGGAGTTCCCCCCGGACCATTTAGCCTCCGGCTCGCTCGCACATGCGCAGTAGCAGCCAGCGATTTAGAGTCTTATGTCCATGGTGAGCACAGATGAGGGTGCAGTGTTGCTAACTTAGCGACTTTTGAGACTCCTCTGGCAGCTTTTTTTCAAAAAAGCGACTAGCGACAAATCTAGCTACTTTTTCTGGTGTTATTGGTGACTTTTGGAGACTCTGTCGCTAAAGCATGTATCGCTCTTTACTTCTAAACGGGCAGCGGCTGCCTCCGAGGCCCCTCCCCCGCATGGACATATAAGCCTCGTTCGACTTGGAGCCGTCTTGCTCAGACCTGCGCAACTATGACGCGCGTCTTGCTGAGCGCACAACAAAAATGCTGCATAAATGCTGTGTGCTCAGCAAGACGAGCGTCATAATTGCGCAGGTCTTAGCAAGACGGAGACATCTCAAACGAGGCCATAAGCTCCCCCGTCCCAGAGCACTGACACACTTGCGCAGCAGCCCCTCCCAGCTGCGGTCAGAGCAGGAGATACACACCTCTCCGCTCAAGTGTTCCGTTTGCATCCCTACTAGCAGTTGTAGTAGGCTACCCCTCCTTTCTTTTACAGTCTATGAGTAGTGCAAATAAAAATGTTATACAGTGCTATCAAACAGAGAGCGAGCTGCATGGCGAAAGTCAACAGGAAACCGGAGCTCGCAGGCGCACCCCTGTCATTCAAATCCCGTTTGAGGGATAACTTCGGATTCCAGTAGAATTATGAAAACAGTGATAAACGTGTGGAACAATGTCGGCACACAGGTTATTGTTTCACCGCGATCGCCTATGTATGTATGGACATATAATGGGAGCCAACACGTCGAACATGTATACACATTTGAAAAGGCACCATCCAGGTCACTGTTACTGTGAAGAAAATCGAGCTTTGCAAACCCAGACAGTATTTGATTTTTTATACTGAAAATACATAAGCTGTCATTTAATTGATGCTGCAGTTGCACTTTTATTTGATAATTGTTATATTTATAAGAGCACTTCAGAGCTTAAGAGAGCTGCAGTAATATATATATTTTTTAAAGTCAACAATACCCTTAAAGAAGACATACCCTTTTTTTACATACCAGCTTACAGAGCCTGCTGAGCATTAACACTGGCTTTTTTTTCCACTGCAATTTTAGTTCATGCTGCACCTTCAGTAGTATTTAATAAGTATTTTATTTATTGTTACATACTGTCAGCTAGTTACTGACAGGTAAAGCTGTTCATTCTCCCTTAACTATGAACCGTACCGTACTGTACCGTACCGTGACTTCAAAACCGAGGTACGTACCGAACCGTGACTTTAGTGTACCGTTACACCCCTATTAAACATAGCCTATTAAATAAATTAGTATACATATTGGTACAATTTAGGATAAATTATATAGGTTGTTAATTTGTTGGGAGTAGTTCTTCCGTGGCTTATTTCAAACTTTGTTTAAATAGACTACTGTTGACTGCTCTTTGCAGCTGAATGAGTTGCCTTTCAAGCTAGAGCACTGCAGGGCTGAGAAGCGCTAACTTCCTGTTCTTACCAGCTTCAAAATAAAAGTCAACTCACGTTTGGCTAGTAACAGGCTTTTAATGTGAAGGCGCACAGGAAGAGTTCTGTTTGCACACGCGCTAACTTAACTGTTATTACCGTTGGTGAAGTTTATTAGACCCTAGAATCGCCACACAAGCACAGATCCCGAGCACACATCTTTCACCAGCCAAAGTGGAGGGTAGACTCAATAACTTACTCGCCTAAGACTACATTTACCCGCATTTGGAGAGTGTTAATGTAGAGCCGTCTAAGCAGTGTTGTGCAGCGCTCCTCTTGGTCTCAAAGCAGCTTCTGCTCATTAGCAACCCGTCGCACTAGTGCGAGTGGACTTGTATTCATCATCGCACGTCATCAATTTCAGTAGCAAATGCGAGCAAAACTGTCGCACTGTACAGCCCTGCCCTCCCCTTTCCCATCCAGTTCCCCCCTTTCCCCTCCTCTTTCCTCCCCAACCCCTCCCCTTTCTTCTCCAGCTCCTCCCCTTTTCCCTCCTTTTCCCTATCCAACCCCTCCCCTTTCCTCTACTGCCCCTCCTCTTTCCAATCAAGAGTCCAGACCCTCCTCTTTCCCCTCCAGCTCCTCCCCTTTCACACCCTGTTTCTTTTCTCCCCTCCCCTTTCCCTCCAGCCCCTCCTCTTTCCTCTATAGACCCTCCCATTTCCCTTACTGTCCCTCCGCTTTCCTATCCAGCTCCTCCCCTTCCCCTCCAGCCCCTCCTCTTTCTTCTCTAGCCCCTCCTCTTCCCCTCCTGTCCCTCCGCTTTCCTCACCAGCCCCTCCCCTTTCCCCTCCAGTTCCTTTCTGCCCCTCCTTTTTCCTATCCAGACCCTCATCTTTCCTATCCAGACTAGGGTTGCTGAAAATTCCCGGAATTGACCCTTTTCATATCCAGGCCGAGTTTATTAGGTCGAGTGGTTTATTAGGCACGTTATAGCCTCATATGCGCCGGGCAGACTGGATGCTAGCTCTAGAATGAACTAAGGGCATTAAAAGAAAAGTCATCTAAAGGCCTTTTCAGACGGGAGGAGACATTCTGTCTGTGCACTCGCATGGACCGGTTGACATAGGAGTCCGCAAGGAAACGCCGTGCGGTAACCGTGGAAACAACTTTTGTTTACAACCGTGTATCGCTCCTGTTAAATATCTACTCATATTGTTAACATTTGTTTAGTTAATAAGTGGATTAGTTATTTAGTTTGGTTTGGTTTAAATGTCTACTTTGTGAATTAGGTCTAGGTTTCACTTTAGTGTTTGGTGGAAGGAACGGGGCGAACAGCTATGCTCCAGCGGTTGCATCTCATTAGATTTCTATTCATGTACACTATAAGAGAAAGCAGCAAAACAACTGTCTGTTTTATGTTCATACAATCTTGACTTCAATACAGAAGCATGGTGAATATCACCATTTCATTGAGGAGAGAAAAGTAAAGTGTGTGTGTGTGTGTGTGTGTGTGTGTGTGTGTGTGTGTGTGTGTGTGTGTGTGTGTGTGTGTGTGTGTGTGTGTGTGTGTGTGTGTGTGTGTGTGTGTGTGTGTGTGTGTGTGTGTGTGTGTGTGTGTGTGTGTGTGTGTGTGTGTGTGTGTGTGTGTGTGTGTGTGTGTGTGGGGGGGTGTGTGTGTGTGTGGGGGGGTGTGTGGGTGTGGGACAGACATGACAGTTTGGTAGTGCGGCCGCTTGTCGCTCCGTCTGTAGAACGGCGGTGCATTTCTCTCTCTCCACTCGCATGTCATTGAAAATGTATTACCAGACACGTCAAAAGCCTCCCGTCTGAACAGGCCATGATGGCGAGAGTATATTTTATTAGTAAATGCCACTATTAATGAAAAAATATCCCATCCAAAAGAAGAAGAAAAAAAAACGGGAAGACAGGATCCCGTCGTCACTTCCCTGTACTCCCGTGCTGATCAATTTCCTCCCTGTACTCCCGTGCTGATCAATTTCCCGGGATTCCCGAAATCCCGGATCCCGTTCAGCAACCCTAATCAAGACCCTCCCCTTTCCTCTCCAGCTCCTCCTCTTTCTCCTCCAGCTCCTCTCCTTTTCCCATCCTATTTCTTCTCTAGCCCCTCCCATTTCCCTTCCTTTTTCCTATCCAACCCCTCCCATTCTTCTCCAGCCCCTCCCCTTTCCTCACAGACCCTCCTTTCTTCTCTAGCTCCTCCTCTTTCCTCTCCAGCTCCCCCTCTTTCCCCTCCAGCCCTTCCACTTTCCCTGCAAGCTCCTCCAATTTCCCCTCTGGCCAGAAAAATTATGATGGTGACTTTGTCATTGTGAGCTTTGCAGGTAAAACCACCTAGATCTGCTAGGCCTTGTTTAAGAAAATTTACCTTCAGTCTTTGTAAAATATTTACTTTATTTACTTTAAATAAACCTTAAATAAGTAATTGTCTTATGGATTTCTCTTGCATTACAGTTTACGAGATATATATCAATGGCACAATTTACCCCATGGTATTCTTTCCAAAGGCACAACTTACACCGCACCGGGGGCAAGTTGTGCCACAAGACAACTTTTTTTCCGAAAGCTATATTTCTTAAACAGTTTATTCCAGATCCACTTACTTTTTCCACTCTGAAACTACCATAACAACGCATATTGTAACAGTTAGAATCCTGAAAGCTAGCCACACATTCCAGAACTAATGTCGGACTAGTAAAAGAATGATGGGGTTTGGTCAATTAAGCAAAGCTAATTTTCTAAACATTTGAAAGTAACTCTGAACAAAACCAAATACAACATATCATAATTCAAAAGGTTTTAATAAGATTCAAATGAAAGATAGAACCAGTTAGATTAGAACACTGTCTGGTGGTCAGAACACAGGACCCTTAGATCCAGCTTGTGTCTGGGGGTCAAAGCATAGGAAAATCAGAACCAGCAAGAACAGCCTGGTACTCAGAACACAGGAGAAGACCCAACTGGATTATAACATCAGCCTGTCATACTCTACAACTAGGCCACTTCTACATTCCAGCCCTGAAGGTTACAGGGAAAGATGAGAAGGTGCTCTTTCCGTGTGGTTGCCCCAGGTCGTCTTCCTGGTGTATTTCCTTGGCATGATGGCTTTTCTACAATGTGTATGACATTAAAAATAAAACATATGTTATGTAATATTACATTAAAATATGTTTAAGAATCAACTTAACTTGTGCCTCACAATATGAGAAAAAACTACCTCTCTTAGCATTTCAGGCTAATCTTTAGCTAATATCATCACATGGTTTTTATATGTTGGTAGTTCATCAACACGTATGATAAAAGTTTTTCTACATGAATACATTTGCTTTGGCACAACAGTTGATTAAGTTGACAGCAAGAAAATTTACTTTTACATACAAAATACCTATTTTGGTGGAAAAAAACATGCTTACCACTGCACCATGAGGTCCTCTCTTTCAGGGCCATGGGGAAATAAGAGGGGCTTGAAAACATATATCTCACATGACAAAATGTTTTCCGTTGCCTAGATACAGGGGGTGGCTCACATTACCCGATGCCTCAGATTCCCCCGTTCTCCCCTACATATTTGATTAGGAGACATAACTGTCAAGGCCTCACTTTAAAATCACTTTGAGTAAAAAGTGGCACATCTCACCCCACTCTCCCCTACTAACCATGGTAGAAATGTCATGCTTTTCTCAAAAAGTGCACAATTCTTGTGCTAATCCGCTGTACTATTAATACTTATATTACAAAACAAAAGTCAATCAAACAGTATTATTTCAATATATAAAAACTCAACAAAACAGCAGAACTAGTCAGACCGCAGAGCCTAATGCTCAGTCTGTGGCTCATTATTCCTGAAACATTGTACTAAATCAGAGGCAGCATCTCTGGAGTAAGCATCCCTGTTATTAGCTTGGATTACAGCTGCGTTTTGCAGCGCCAGAAACAGCTGACACATTCCCTCTTTATTCACATAAGCTAAGTTGACTCAGTGTAGCCTACTAATAGCCCTATGTGAGCTTAACTTTGCTTGGCATATTTTAAACTCGACCCACTCGATCCACAAACCACTTCCCGACCTCGCTGCACTGAGCTGTAGCTGACGGAGGGCAACATTTTTTAAAGTTTCGTTTTAGCTTCAGGTAGCATTACCGTGGTTTCACAGAGCCGTTGACTGCAGCAGAGATAGATAAGTGCTTCTGTTGCTTGAGCCTCTGGCTGTCCAAACGGGCATTGAGATCGGAATAACATGTTGGGCTGCTGGTGCACAGATGTTTGAAATAAAAGTACACATGAGAAAATAAAAGAAACCTTGAACTTGTTTACTGATCAAATTAATTTAGAACGAAGACAAGTCAAGGAATCGATCACTCATGCGTCAAGCCCATCCCTACAAATGAGATATTCATTGGTGATGTTTTGGGTTTTGGCGTAGCTTTGTGACTTCAACAGCTATTTAAGAAATGTTTACCTGTGTCTCTCTCTCTGTCTTTGATTTCAAATAGCCACAGACATCACATGTCCCCGCTGCTGTCTTCCCTTTCGTGTTTGGTCCTGTACCTGCGCCGGCAGCAGCACGCCTCTTTC
The DNA here is from genome assembly GCF_949987685.1 of Ammodytes marinus. Taxonomy (NCBI): domain Eukaryota; kingdom Metazoa; phylum Chordata; class Actinopteri; order Uranoscopiformes; family Ammodytidae; genus Ammodytes; species Ammodytes marinus. The sequence continues at coordinate 1,191,397 of NC_137227.1, forward strand.
CTCTCTTTATCGCGCTCTCCTCACTCTGCCGAGGCCTGGCGCCTGCTCTGCCACTCCAGCCTGTCCCTGCTCATCCTCTACAACCGCCAGCGGGAATGCGAGGTTGCAAAGCTCACTGTCCAGGACTACCGCAACCGCAACACGCCCCAGGCCAGCCCCGGCAACATACCCCCCTCTGGCATGGAAGCCCTGCTGTCCCCCTTTGAACGCAACGTCCTCCGTCACCTCCCGCGGGCTGGCGTTTTGGGCAAGCGCGGTCGCACCCAGCCGCTCATTCTCCCGCCACACTGTGAGTCCTGTCTGGACCTACTCGTTCAAACCAGCCCCAATGTGGGTGTGGACCCGGACAGTCCTTACGTCTTCTCCCGGCCGTATCACTCCCCCGCCACACCGCTCAGGGGCACGGACCTCCTGAGAAACCAGGCACGGGCCAGTGGGGCTAAGAACGCCGGAGCGCTCACAGCCAAGCGTGTGCGACGGCAGGTGGCAATACTTACTCAACTGCTTCTATTAGAGGAGGGAGACAGCCAGGCCGTAGCTACCAAACGGCTGGAGGAATTCATGGAGCGAGAGTACCACGTGACCCAGAACTGTTCCACTATCGTACGGGATCCCACACTGATGGGCCGCGTGGGTCGTGTTGTTCTTTACGGAGAGAAGGAGGGCGTGCTTTTCCGCGGGATGAGCCTGCAGCACATCTGCCTTGAGTTGGATGGTAAGGAGTGACATCATTCAGTGCATGTTATGCTTTTAAGAAACTTTTTAAGCATCTCTTTTTAATGATGCAAAGTGAAACTATTAATATGTATTGGAACAAGCAAGGAATGCCTGCCTCTTAAATTGCCGATAACAATGTTCAATAATCCATAGGTCTAATTGAAAATTGCTTTACTTCACGTAGGTAATAGTATAATATTTATGTCAAGGTAGGGCTGTACGGTATGGTCTAAAATGTATATTGCAGTATAATTTGAAGCATAGACGGTAACGGTATTATATCACGGTATATTAATTTATCTTTAAATGAATGCTTGTGAAGGAGTAAAACATTTGCTATTACTGTAGGCCTATTATCTTGTACTAATAGGACATCTTACATTGCTTGTAAAATAAATACAATTTATGTAAACAAATTGAGCACCGTAACAGCATAGAATAAATTGTCTAAATTGTTCAAGTTGTTTTTGACTAATTAAACACCAAAAAGTGTTACACTTGCCCCCGGTCTACCCTACAGAGGGATTTAAACAACCTTTATTGTGCAATCTGCAATGTTCTGGTTTGTTGATGGGTAGGGGAGGGGGTCAATATGTTTTTATATGTGTATGAAAATTACTCTATATATTAAGTTTGATTTGACTATGACTCACTGGGAATGCTGATGCTTTAGTGGCTGCCTTTTCTTTTACAATTGGTTGCTGGTTCTATCATCTCTTAACTTTCCTTTCAGTTTAGGCTCCTTGTGTGGTGTTTTATTTTTTATAAAAACTCGTGGACATGAAAACCACACGCGCACAGAACAGCTTCCGCGTGCGGACAAACTTCATCGCGAGGGCGCATTTCTCAGTGAAGAGTGTTCAACACTCGCTGACGTCTGAGTTTGACAGACTGATCGCTCTTTATGTCATGACTAGGGCTGGCCCGAATGCCATTTTTCAGGCTTCGAATATTCGTTGGTTTTTCCGAGCGAATATTTGGATATTCGTTCCAGAAAAACACACCATCAAACCAACATTGATAATGCCAATGGTCTCACTGAAACCGAGTGTGTGAGCCGAGACGGCAAGCTGCGTAGTTTGTTGATGCTTTAATAACTTTCGAACGGTAGTAAAGTCGGAGTTCCTTACTTTTTCCCCGTGGAGGCGAACAGCTGTTTTTACGTTCCAAATCAGCTGTCCTCTGCGCCATCGTAACCCGTACAGGAGCTTATCAATTCATCCAGGAACGTGCATCTTTTTGGCGATCTATAAATCCATACAAAGATCCAATATTGATAGTCTTTTGTGTCCATATTATATCCATTATTGACCGCCTATTCCCATGATGCAAGCAAGTCACGGTTGATGATGGGCAATAGCAGCGCTGAATGTAAACAAACAGCTGAGCTAAGCTAACGTTAGCATTACATTACGCCAAGCATTACCTTTCCTTCCGAAATCGCGCTAATGTTGCGGTAGCCTACAGACTTATTAGGAACACAATCTATTCTTCCTCCATCTCTCTCTCCTTCCTGCGCTTGGTGCCGCTTTTAGTTTGCCTCGCTCTGGTAACATCACATAGCCTACTACAGCTGATATCACCGGTTGCGCTTTGAAAGGGCAGCGGCCAACTAGGTCAAAGTTCAAATAATTCGATAATATATTTTAAATGAACGTCTAATTTGTGTTTTACAATTGTTTTATAACTTGTGTATCCAAATATTATTTGCTGACAAAATATACTGCAGTTTGAGCTACCTTTTTTTTTTTAAAGTTTTAGAGAATGTTTCTGAAATAGAAGTCATGACTGGTTCAAAACTGTTTAAAATAAACCACAACTATCTGCGTTACTGGATACTCCAGGGGCCGGTTTCCCGATAACGTCATCTCTTAGCGAGCTACGAAGACTCCTACGTTATGACTTACCAAAGTTGTTTACCTCTGTAGTCGTGGTTCCCGAACGGTCTCTTAGGAGAAACACTCCATACGTCGTACGTACACTGCTGAAATCGATTGCTCAGAGTTCGATTTTCCATGTCCTGCTTATTTCATGCGAAGCTGCATGACAAGTCTTTGCGAATAAAAGATTACTAGAAATCCTTCTAAGCCGAAACATTTATTTAACACCTCTTGCTTTATAATCTCAGTATCTTTAAGAACAATAATCACGTTTCGTGGTGGGTCAGTAAGGAAACTGAAAGTAGAATATCGCCAATGGCCTATATCAATAAAAACAGACGGCCCAAACAGCGTCCAAATGAGCTAAAATCCTAAATACAATAAACAGTAACATGGCACACTTATTTTAAGGTAAGCTTTAATTGATTATTCATTAATTTTTTCACACGTTTACATGTTTTGAGGCGGAGAATCCGACGCACACTGCGGAGCTGTCGGCTGAGCCGGCTCAGCTGACAGCTCCGCAGTGTGTGGAACACAGTGCGATGGTTCTAGTGTTAACCTTCGTCGAACGTATTACCATAGCCTATAGGCCTACTGATTTAAAAAAGGTAGCCTAGGCTATAGAAAAATATAGAAACAGCGGAGGAGATTAAGATTGTTTCCAGAAATTATTTTCTTCATGAATGACTTGTGGCAGTTCCATGCGCAACAGGGATGTCACTCGTGTCCGTTTTACGCATGGTGCTTACGGAAGGAAATGTGGGGGTCTGTGGTCTGTAGTAGCCAAGCCTATCTCTGGCGATGCCACAGCGATCGCAGGGACTTCACTTGTCATTAAACTTATAAATCTGACTGTATTTCATATCAAAGGGACACAGCGATGATTGTATTAAATATCAAACTGATAAAAACGATCCGACTGTAGGCTGTAGTGTATCACGTAGCCTATAAAGTAGCCTATTTTCATATTGACGGACATCGCATCCAATCAGTTAATGCTGATTGTCAAGTCAGTTAGATGACTATGTAGGCTACTTATAGTTTGAACACTTTGTGAATCAGAGTGAATGGTATTCTGCTAAAATATATAGCTTACTTTAAATGTGAAATGTACGCTATATACAGTTATCGTTTTTAACAGTTTGTTATTTAATACAGTCATCGCTGTGTCCATTTGATATGAAATACAGTCAGATTTATTAGTTAAATGACACAAATGAGAGCTGAAACATCCCTACGGTAGAGCTAAGAAGGCTCTGCGGGCGCTCCAGACCAACCTTACCAACGTAGGACGTACGAAAGAGATTCGTAGCAAAGAACATTTCGGGAAACAGGCGAAATGCTAAGTAGGAACTCTACGTAGGGGTTACGAATGACGTAGCGTTAAGAAGGCTCTACGAAGGCTTTGGGAAACCGGCCCCTGGGCGATGTGGGGAAATACTTTGGCAATGTTTTGCTTGTGTGATTTTGGTAAATTGACCCTTGAGGAACCTTATTAGGGTTAATGTCCTGGTTAATTCTTGGCACCGAGCAGTGATTTCCTGGAGTCTGGTTGTCATTTAGAGACAACTTTCACATTGTGTGAACCTTTTTAAATGATCAAGAAATATTTTGAGTTGGGCTAGCTGTTAACAGTTAGTATTCTAAACTGTCTCAATCACTGTTATATGTTATTCATTTGATTGGGGTTACCTAACCCTAGATTTGCTCTCTCTCCCACAGTAATGTCTGGCAACTCAGCAGACTCCTTCTCAGAAGATTCGGAGGCAGAGGAAGAAAAGGAGGAAGTGAAGGAGAAAGCTGAGGTGTTGGTAAAGAAGAAAGGTCCAGGGCGACCGCCCCGTAAGAAGAGGGCAGCCCTTGCTTCTCCAGTCAGCCCATCCATAGCTAACGTTCATAAGAGGAGATGTATTCCACCCAAATCAGGTAACCATCTTTCAATATCACTATATTCCTGGGCTTAGCGCCTCCAAGGACGATTGTGAGTCGTTTAAAGAAATCTCTGAAATGAGTCTGTGGTGCCAGTACATACAGTCCCCTCCATAAGTATCGGAACAGTGAGGCCAATTCCTTTATTTTTGCTGTAGACTGGAAACATTTGGGTTTGACACCAAAATATGAATATGAGACAATAGATCAACATTTCAGCTTTAATTTCCAGGTATTTACATCTGGATCTGATACACAACTGAGAAGATAGCATTATTTGTAAAGGAACACCACATTTGTAGGAGAGCAAAAGTATTGGAACAGATAGACTTAAAATAAATGTAAATGAATACGACCTAATATTTTGTTGCAAATCCTTCACTTGCAATAACTGCATCAAGCCTGTGACCTATTGACATCACAAAACTTTTGCATTCTTCTTTTGTAAAGCATTTCCAGGCTTTCACCGCAGCCTCATTCAGTTGCTGTTTGTTTACTCTCTTCAGTCTCCTCTTTAGCAGGTAACATGCCTGCTCTATAGGGTTTAAGTCTGGAGATTGACTTGGCCAGTCTAAAACCTTCCATTTCTTGACCCTGATTAACTCCTTTGTTGTTTTTGCAGTGTGTTTTGGGTCATTATCTTGCTGCATTATGAAGGATCTTCCAATCAGTTTGGTTGCATCTTTCTTAAATTGGCAGAAAAAATGTTTGTGTAAACTTCTGAGTTCATTTAGTGTTGCCATCATGTGTTACATCATCAATGAAGATTAATTAGCCCAGCCGAGAATAATTCATGCAAGCCCAAGCCATGACATTGCCTCCACCGTGTTTTACAGATGAGCTTTTATGTTTGGGACCATGAGCAGATCCTTTCTTTCTCCAAACTTTAGCCTTTCCATCACTTTGGTAAAGGTGCATCTTGACAACAACACAGTAACACATGATGGCAACAGCAAAATTAACTCAGAAGTCTACAGAAACATTATGTCTGCCAATTTAAAGAACGATGCAACCAAACTGATTGGAAGATCCTTCATCATGCAGCAAGATAATGATCCGAAAAAACTGCAAAAACAACAAAGGAGTTCATCAGGGGCAAGCAATGGAAAGTTTCAGACTGGCCAAGTCAATCTCCAGACTTAAATCCTATAGAGCATGCATTGTACCTGCTAAAGAGGAGACCAAAGGGTGTAACCCCCCAAAACAAACAGCAACTGAATGAGGCTGCGGTGAAAGCCTGGAAAAGCATCACAAAAGAAGAATGCAAAAGTTTTGTGATGTCAATGGGTCACAGGCTTGATGCAGTTATTGCAAGCGAAGGATTTGCAACAAAATATTAAGTCTTATTCACTTTAATTTATTTTAAGTCTATCTGTTCCAATACTCTTGCTCTCCTAAAAATGTGGTGTTCCTTTACAAACAATGTTATCTTCTCAGTTGTGTATCAGATCCAGATGTAAATACCTGGAAATAAAAGCTTAAATGTTGATCTATTGTCTCATATTCATATTTTGGTGTCAAACCCAAATGTTTCCAGTCTACAGCAAAAATAAAGGAATTAGCCTCACTGTTCCGATACTTATGGAGGGGACTGTACAACTAACTGTAGTTTGGTTTGGCTGTGCAAGGCTAATGACTATAACTTCCTAAGCTTCAGTCACAACCTTCTGGTCGCTCCCGTTTGATTCTACGCTTTCACTTTCCTAGGGAAGCGCGGCGTGCTGAAGCGTCCCTGGTCGGAGGCGGAACGCGTAGCAGTGGAGACCCACCTAAAGAGGAACCTTGTTGAGCTGCGAGTCCCCGCCAAGGCGGACTGCGAGCGCTGCCTGGAACTCTGCCCTCTGCTGGTGAGCAACCAGCGAGACTGGAGGTCCATCAAGTTCTACGTCCACAACCGCATCCAGCTGCTCAAGAAGCAGGGGAGGAGGGAGAGCGCGGCCACACTCTGCTAGGAGGATCAACGCTGACTTAGCATGGGGACACCAAACCATAATGTACAAAACCAACAGCAATCACTATGAGGAGAAACAGTCTTTTGTCACGGTGGAGTGCAGCTCCTCTTTCTCTTCTCCTTTTCATGGGCGCAGTACCTGAAGTTAGCCCGCCATGCCCTGTTTCATCACCTTGGTAGATTGTGGGTTTCCCCAGTAAAGGATCATTCACTCAGTGTTTGGGGATGCCCCAGTGTCTGTTTTCAAGATGTATTTTTAAGTGGTTGGTCGAGATGTTCCTAAAACTGTGTTTATAATTCAGACATAGTGAATGCATTTTTTTTTTTAAGATTATTAAAAACAGATAGATGTCGGTGAACAGTGGTAGGAGATATGCAACAAGGGTCTCTGCAGTGATACCAATCAAGGATGTTGCAGTAAGAGCTTTAGACCACTGGGTTAGTTACATCAAACGGTCCTTGGTCTAGCCATTGCTTATCATAAAGGCTGATGACCAAACATGAATGTGAGGAGAAACCAATGGTTCTGAAAAATACACAGACAGACTCCATGTCTTCTTGACCAAGACATGTTTGAACTTGTATAGTTTGTGTTTGATATTGACTTTTGCCCCCAAAGTGACAAGCGTATTAGAAAGCATTCATCGAACCATGATGCACCTGTGAAGGGGTTCTATCATACCCCTTATGTCATCATCGTTCAGACTATTATGTGTATCAAGGCACGCCTACTTGAACTATTGTATTTCAGAATAAAAAACTAAAACTTTATTACATATGGTCTTATTCACAATGTAAATACCTCCTTATCTATGAGAAGTATACAGTAGTGATGACAAACTTAGGACTGTGTTATGTTGTGTATATACTGTAAATTCTATCTGTACTTATTAAAGCGTATGACATTTTGCTGTGTTTTCATAAACTGGATTGTAAAGTGAGTTTTACATTGTGGACACAGAGTGAGAAGACGAACATGGAAATAAAAGCATACAGGATTCCAAATTGATTGAGTTTATTCAAAGGATCACACTCATAAAATACACACAATATAGAAATACTGTAACTTTTCACAATTCTAACTGAAAAGACATTTGGATACAGGGAGAAAGAATGAAACTCGGACAATAACTCTGAGTAAAAGTAAAGCTAATTCCATGGTATCAATGATATTGCATGTACTACTGTAATTAGTGGTTGGGTTAGTTTTCATTTTTGGAAGTAACACACCAGCTGGAAATATGTCCTAATCATGTATGATATGAAGTATGGGTGTGATTATTTATACTCTTTCTGAATAAACTGAAGGGTTCTAAAAGGTCCCAAATAAGTCACAAAATGAGGCAGTAGGCATGCAAGCGATGATTACTTAACACAGGGTATGCATTGTAAATAGTGTAGCCTATAAATTAAATGAGAAATTGTATTTCTGTGCATATTTATGAATAGCAAATAAATGTACAGTAGCATATAAATACAAAAATGCTGACCCGTGTTGTTTTTCTTGCGGAGAGTTAAATGAGAACATTCATACCACATGTTTTTGGTATGTTAGATATGAAGCTACCCAGAGGGGTATACTACGAAGCGAGATTAAGGGCTGAGCGAGATCTGTCGAGTCTAAAGCCAGAGTTTTCAGTATCACGAAAGGTGGCTCTCTTTTTACCTGGCTAGATTACCGTGGTAACAGAGGCTGCACGGCTAACCTGCTCAGAGCAGTTTTTGTTTCAGAGTTTGAGCTTAAATTCGGCTCTTAGAGCGCTGCCCTTTAAGGAAACTACACATTTTGAAATCCCGCGGACCTGACTATATTGTCTGAGCGATATATTCTCACTGAGGAAACTCGTTAAATAAGTAAACTTATTGATCAGTAAGTTAATGAACGAAACGAAGCCGTAACATAAGGCTTACAGCAGAGTGAACTGTAACATCGCGCTGGGGCTTTTTGCCACATGCATAGTTATTGATGCAGAAAATGTTAAATGGCCTAGACCTACTGTATGCAGCGCTACTCTATGCTCTCACCTCAAATGGTTTTACCTGGCGATCTACACACACTGGCTCTTAATAAAGCGTTCTATAAAATCACAGTTTGCAACATTATTTCACTGTGGGCTTCTTTCTTTTCATCAGTAGCGATTACAGTTGGGACGTGACAGGTGACAGCTGTCACAGTTCGGACATCGCTGCAGACTCGCAGTTTAAGCTTCTCACAGTAGATTCATATTTGTCCGAAAAATCCAGACTACAGGTTTTTTAATGTAGGCCTATTGGTATTTGTAAGATTCAAATAAAAGGCTAATAGTCTAAATCAAATTGTATTCATTATGATGTGGCCCAAAACTAAAGTGATTTTCCATAGGCTATTCATTTGGGGACAGTGTCAGACTTAAATTACATTCGTAAGTGTGGGACTATAGGCGTAGTGCTATAAATATAGCAAAGTAGCCTATATATATATATTAGGCTAAATGGTATAGTGTTTAAATCCGAGTTCAACGTTTCATTGTTTTATAATGTCACGTTACGCACTGCGAGAACGATCGGCAAGATAAATAAATCATTTCCATGCTGGCAGCATTCCACTCTCCTTAGCCTATTTGCAGTAAGAGTTTTTTTCGGCTCTCTGATTTCTGCTGTAATAATTCAGACTGACAAACTCTTCCTCTTGAATGAAGTTGGCGACACACTTTTGTTTTACTCAGCTGCTCACAATCAGTCCGTTTGTGTAAAGTTAGCGGCACAAGATCAGTCCATTTTGTGCGGATGCAGAGTCAAATGACGGGTCAAACGCCCCCTTTCATGGGGACGCGCACAGAGCCTGAAGCCGAAACCCTCGTTCAACATAAGAGGTTGATAACTTCCTTCGTGATACCGGTTAGCTCTGAGCGAGGGTGTGTGTTATGTTGAACCAGATCAAAAAAAGAGAGCCGGGCTCTGTTGAGTTTGTTTCGTAGTATACCCCTCTGGAGCCAAATCGGTTATCACAGCTTGTCAATAACAATAACACAGCCTGGCCTGAGGGGTATACTACGAAACAAACTCAACAGAGCCTGGCTCTCTTTTCTTGATCTGAGGGGTATACTACGAAGCGAGATTAAGGGCTGAGCGAGGTCTGTTGAGTCTAAAGCGGTCTAAAGCCAGAGTTTTCAGTATCACGAAAGGTGGCTCTCTTTTTACCTGGCTAGATCACCGTGGTAACAGAGGCTGCACGGCTAACCTGCTCAGACCAGTTTTTGTTTCAGAGTTTGAGCTTAAATTCGGCTCTTAGAGCGCTGCCCTTCAAGGAAACTACACATTTAGAAATCCCGCGGACCTGACTATATTGTCTGAGCGCTACATTCTCACTGAGGAAACTGTTACATCTAAACTTATTGATCAGTAAGTTAATGAACGAAACGAAGCCGTGACATTAGGCTTACAGAGTGAACTGTAACATCGCGCCGGGGATTTTTGCCACATGCATACAGTTATTGAAAATGTAAAATAGCCCACACCTATAGGCTACTGTATGCAGCGCCACTCTATGCTCTCCTCTCAAATGATTTTACCTGGCGATATACACACACTGGCTCTTAATAAAGCGTTCTATAAAATCACAGGTTGCAACATTATTTCACTGTAGGCTTCTTTCTTTTCATCAGTAGCGATTACAGTTGGGACGTGACAGGTGACAGCTGTCACAGTTCGGACATCGCTGCAGACTCGCAGGTTAAGCTTCTCACAGTAGATTCATATTTGTCCGAAAAATCCAGACTACAGGTTTTTTAATGTAGGCCTATTGGTATTTGTAAGATACAAATAAAAGGCTAATAGTCTAAATCAAAATTGTATTCATTATGATGTGGCCCAAAACTAAATGATTTTCCATAGGCTATTCATTTGGGGACAGTGTCAGACTTAAATTACATTCTTAAGTGTGGGACTATAGGCGTAGTGCTATAAATATAGCAAAGTAGCCTATATATATATATTAGGCTAAATGGTATAGTGTTTAAATCCGAGTTCAACGTTTCATTGTTTTATAATGTCACGTTACGCACTGCGAGAACGATCGGCAAGATAAATAAATAATTTCAATGCTGGCAGCATTCCACTCTCCTTATTTGCAGTAAGAGTTTTTTTCGGCTCTCTGATTTCTGCTGTAATAATTCAGACTGACAAACTCTTCCTCTTGAATGAAGTTGGCGACACACTTTTGTTTTACTCAGCTGCTCACAATCAGTCCGTTTGTGTAAAGTTAGCGGCAAAAGATCAGTCCAGTCTGTGCGGAAGCAGAGTCAAATGACGGTCAAACGCCCCCTCTCATGGGGACGCGCACAGAGCCTGAAGCTGAAACCCTCGTTCAACATAAGAGATTGATAACTGCCTTCGTGATACTGGTTAGCTCTGAGCGAGGGTATGTGTTATGTTGAACCAGATCAAAAAAAGAGAGCCGGGCTCTGTTGAGTTTGCTTTGTAGTATACCCCTCTGGTTCAACATAACACATACCCTCGCTCAGAGCAGACCGGTATGGTATCACGAAGGAAGTTATCAACCTCAGCCGCGTGTCCACCTGCGTCAAGTTATCTGACGCGACGGCAAAGCCCATTCATTTCCTATGGAACTACGTCAGACGGCAGAAACGCCACCGCAAGGCATTATGGGGCACGTCGCGGCGAATGGTCGACAGCGGCGCGGCGAAAAAGTATTTCGCTGGATACTTTATGCAAATGAGAACGTCAAAAAGTGGGGCGGCAGCCAATGGAAACTCTGCGGCGAGAAATTGTTTATTGCCGTTGCTATGGTTTCATATCTAGAGATACATTTTCCCGCTGTCACCGCTAATGTCCAGCCCACAAACCCCCGCCCCCAAGCGGCGAATACGTCACCGCGTCGCGTCAGAACAAAATATGACTTGACGCAGGTGGACACGCGCCTTCAAGGTGCGAACACACTGCACACCGCCGCGCGGCGAGTTTACATAGAAAGTCAATGTATTTGCGCGGCGCCGCGCGAATGGGCGGCCGGCGGCGAGCGGTTCACGCGGCGCCGCGCGACCAGGGCGGCGCGGCCGCCGCAGAAGTAGAAAATATTGAACTTTTTGCCGCCGGCCGCGCTCCTCTCTACGTCACTCGCTTCGGGACGACTGACAGAGGAAATTAAGATGGATGAAAACATAATAGTCACAGTTTGCTCCCATAAGTTCTGTGAATAGCCTCTGTGTCTGTTGCCTGCTGTGTACAGCTATCAGTTTTGTTTTATGAACCAAGTTAGCACCGGTTAGCTTGGGTAAAGCACCATCAGCACAGCAGACTTGCGCTCTCAGCACCGGTTAGCACCAGCGCCAGCATATCCCGACCAGAGTAGCCTTCTCCTACTCTGGTCGGGCGGTGGGCGGCGGACACAATATGACCCAATATGATCACACGGCGCGGAACCTGCGATTCGCGCGGCCAACCGCCGCGCCGCGGAGTGCAGTGTGTTCGTACCTTTATGTTGAACGAGGGTTTCAGCTTCAGGCTCTGTGTGCGTCCCCATGAAAGGGGGCGTTTGACCCATCATTTGACTCTGCTTCCGCACAGAATGGACTGATCTTGTGCCGCTAACTTTACACTAACGGACTGTTTGCGAGCAGCTGAGTTGTCAGGGGGGCGCGCGGGCTGCCTTGATTTCCAACTGACCAAAAACATTTTTTTTTTAAGTGCTAGCAAGCGCGATGTGTGCTTGTGTATGGTCATATCCGCGCGAAAGGCCGCGATTTGCAGTAAATAAATGTCCACATATGTATCCAAGTGTCTCTGTAGGCTATTTAAAAAGAAATCAAGCAAGTAGAGGCAGCATATATGATAGCGATAACCAATAATTTGAATTATTGTTTATCGCATCACAGAAGGCCTATTGGCCTATAATAATAAAAAAACACCACCTTAACTAGGCCTATGTTTACAGTTTAATTTTTTTTTAATGAAATGCAAACCTCAGTGAATCATTTGCTCTTGTTTCTCTGTCCTGAGATTCACACAGACTGTGCAGTCTTGTTTAAATGTTAAAAATTGAGCTAATAAACTGAACTTTGAATTTTTTTATCTGCAGAAGTTATCTCAGCTAATTTTTGTTATCTAATATGATAAGGTGATTGTATGCACAATGCTCGTGCCAGAAACTCGTACAGTGGTTTTGTACAGATAAATAAATAAATATTAGCAGGTTCTCAATAGTATTTCAATTTAGGGGTGGGGGGGGGGCGCGAAAAAATTTCTGTCCCCCCATGACAGAAAATAATTGAACTTTTTTTGTTTTTGTTTTGTTTGTAATATTTTTTATTTTGTTAAGAGAAAATGAAAATGGAGAACTGTCTTCCTTCCTGTACAAGGTAACATGCTTGCTCCTCCAATAAAAAGATTTATAAAAAAAATTAAAAAAAAATAATTGAGAACCACTGCCCTAATGAATAGCATAGCCTATGTGGAAAATCACTTTAGTTTTGGGCCACATCAAAATGAATACAATTTTGATTTTGATTTAGGCTAATAGCCCTTTATTTGCATCTTACAAACACCAATAAAATAAATAGCCAGATACAAAACAAATACGTATCTACTGTGAGAAGCTTAACCTGCGAGTCTGCAGCGATGTCCGAACTGTGACAGCTGTCACCTGTCACGTCACAACTGTAATCGCTACTGATGAAAAGAAAGAAGCCTACAGTGAAATAATGTTGCAAACTGTGATTTTATAGAACGCTTTATTAAGAGCCAGTGTGTGTAGATCGCCAGGTAAAACCATTTGAGGTGAGAGCATAGAGTAGCGCTGCATACAGTAGGTTTAGGCTATTTTACATTTACTACATCAATAACTGTATGCATGTGGCAAAAAGCCGCAGCGCGATGTTACAGTTCACTCTGCTGTAAGCCTTATGTCACGGCTTCGTTTCATTCTTTAACTTACCGATCAATAAGTTTACTGATTGAACTAGTTTACTCAGTGAGAAGTATCGCTCAGACAATATTGTCAGGTCTGCGGGATTTCAAAAGGTGTAGGCTAGTTTCCTGAAAGGGCAGCGCTCTAAGAGCCGAATTTAAGCTCAAACTCTGGAACAAAAACTGGTCTGAGCAGGTTAGCCGTGCAGCCTCTGTTACCACGGTGATCTAGCCAGGTAGAAAGAGAAACACCTTTTGTGATACTGAAAACTCTGGCTTCAGACTCAACAGACCTCGCTCAGCCCTTAATCTCGCTTCGTAGTATACCCCTCAGGGAAATGTTTATCAATTTTCTCGTCTGACTCAGCAAGAAAGTGAATAAGCGTATTTCCAAATTTAGTTAACAACAAACTAAAAGTTCACACAAAATAACCCTATTCTGGCAATGGTAATATCTCCATGGGTGATTTGTCACCGTTACCAGGATTGAAAAACGGATAAACTTCCCCTTGGAAGGTTGCTGTTAAAGATCCGATGACACTCTTGTTTTCCACATCATAAAAGGAGAGCTCTCCGCTGTCATAATTCAAATACACGCCGACCTTCTGCGGTCTGGTATGGAGAGGCAGCAAAACATTTGGTTCTGTGCTAAACTGAAGGCGATTTGCTTTGTCATGGGAAGAGGAAAGAAACCAGTAACCTTTAGATGCAGTTGGAGAAAAATCGGAGTCCTGAGGGATGTCATTTGCGCTTGTGACCCCTAACCACCAGGACTGTTTTATGCCTTCTGCTATGGCGGGGTTCCCCAAAGAAACCTCCCAGTAGTGTTGTCCAGAGGAGAAGCCGGGTGTTCCTTTGATGGCTGTGAGGCAGGTAACCTTTTGTCTTTCAGGAAATACATTTTGGGCATCTCTCATTTTACCATCCTTGACTCTGAGATATTTATTTTCCCCCCTGTCAAGTGCAACATTTACTGTTGAAAAAATTGGAAAACAACTTTAGGATGAAATCAGAAAAAGTCTGGTCAGAGTAACACTTGTGTAAAATGAATTCTTAAGGGATTACCATAGTGCTTGTTCACTGCGGATAGATCTGTAACAGAATAAAAATAAAGAATACATGTAATACCGGTACAATCATCAGTTCCTATCAAGAAATCTGTGTCACAGTGAGTGTTTTGCTTTGACTTTTATTAAAAGCTAAATAGTTGCTTCTTAGTTCTTATCTTCTAATAACAGCTTCTGATTCTCTGCAGGAGTGAAAAAAAGATTCAAAAAATGTATTTGTTATTTTATGGGGAAACTCCAAAGAGAGATACAATCCCGTTGCATTTTGGGATAAAAGTCGAATCTACTTTTTTTGGAGCTCTTGGAGAAATGTGTCTGCCAAGTGAACTTTAACGAGGTGCTAAGTACTAAAATCAATGGAGTACCAATGAAATAGACATAGCATGAAGTTTCTCTGAGATGTTGTGTCGGAGTCATGTGACTCAGTGGTCCTCCTTACCTGCAGCATGGTAACCCTCTGATCTGATGTCCTCCCCTGAAACACAGTATTTTGAGGATCATCATTTCTTCTATTTAAATCACCATGGACACTTGGTTTCATTTACATTTTTAGGAATTTATTTTATCTACATTTAAAAAACATTTTTTATTTTACATTTCATAATCACATCCTCCTGCATCCACACTATTTACTACACACACTTTACTTTAGTATTACCATGTAAACATCTGGTCAATGATCGAATTCCTTCGTGATTTTTCTCTACTTATGACATCTATTGCAGCATGTCCGTCCTGGGAGAGGGATCCCTTACTCTGTCAACTCTCCCTGAGATTTCTCAATTTTTTTAATCCCGGTAAAGGGTTTTTTACTGGGAGTTTTTTCTCAGCTAATTTTTGTTATCTAATTTGATAATAAGGTGATTGTATGCACAATGCTCGTGCCAGAAACTCATACAGTGGTTTTGTACAGATAAATAAATAAATATTAGCAGGTTCTCAATAGTATTTCAATTTAGGGGGGGGCGCGAAAAAATTTCTGTCCCCCCCATGACAGAAAATAATTGAGAACCACTGCCCTAATGAATAGCATAGCCTATGTGGAAAATCACTTTAGTTTTGGGCCACATCAAAATGAATACAATTTTGATTTTGATTTAGGCTAATAGCCCTTTATTTGCATCTTACAAACACCAATAAAATAAATAGCCTAGATACAAAACAAATACGTATCTACTGTGAGAAGCTTAACCTGCGAGTCTGCAGCGATGTCCGAACTGTGACAGCTGTCACCTGTCACGTCACAACTGTAATCGCTACTGATGAAAAGAAAGAAGCCTACAGTGAAATAATGTTGCAAACTGTGATTTTATAAAACGCTTTATTAAGAGCCAGTGTGTGTAGATCGCCAGGTAAAATCATTTGAGGTGAGAGCATAGAGTAGCGCTGCATACAGTAGGTTTAGGCTATTTTACATTTTCTGCATCAATAACTATGCATGTGGCAAAAAGCCGCAGCGCGATGTTACAGTTCACTCTGCTGTAAGCCTTATGTCACGGCTTCGTTTCGTTCTTTAACTTACCGATCAATAAGTTTACTGATTTAACTAGTTTACTCAGTGAGAAGTATCGCTCAGACAATATTGTCAGGTCTGCGGGATTTCAAAATGTGTAGTTTCCTCAAAGGGCAGCGCTCTAAGAGCCGAATTTAAGCTCAAACTCTGGAACAAAAACTGGTCTGAGCAGGTTAGCCGTGCAGCCTCTGTTACCACGGTGATCTAGCCAGGTAGAAAGAGAGCCACCTTTCGTGATACTGAAAACTCTGGCTTTAGACTCAACAGACCTCGCTCAGCCCTTAATCTCGCTTCGTAGTATACCCCTCTGGTCTGGAGGTAACAAAGTCCACATACCCGCAACTTTATTATTATTATTATTATTATTATTATTATTATTATTATTATTATTATTATTATTATTATTATTATTATTATTATTATTATAGAATTATTATTAATATTATTATTATTATAGAATTATTATTAATATTATTATTATTATTATTATTATTTGTTGTTTTAAATATCTTGGTTATATAGGCCTGATAATTTTTATGCTGCAGTCATTGTACACATTAAAGTTAAAACAGACTTTCCACATTTCCAGTCTTTATGCTAAACTCAGTTGCTGCTGGCTCCAGAGGGGTATACTACGAAGCAAACTCAACAGAGCCCGGCTCTCTTTTTTTGATCTGGTTCAACATAACACATACCCTCGCTCAGAGCTAACCGGTATCACGAAGGCAGTTATCAACCTCTTAAGTTGAACGAGGGTTTCAGCTTCAGGCTCTGTGCGCGTCCCCATAAGAGGGGGCGTTTGACCCGTCATTTGACTCTGCTTCCGCACAGACTGGACTGATCTTGTGCCGCTAACTTTACACTAACGGACTGATTGTGAGCAGCTGACTTTGCTGACTTCACAAGAGTTTGTCAGTCTCAATTATCACAGAACAGCAGAAAACAGAGAGCCGAAAAAAACTCTTACTGCAAATAAGGAGAGAGTGGAATGTTGTCAGAAAATTGGGCTACTGAATTGATTAATTTATTTTACAGATCGTTCTCGCAGTGAGAACGATCTGTAAAATAAATGACATTAAATAACTTTATAAAGCAATTAAAGGTTGAACTCGGATTTAAACAGTACACCATTTAGCCGTGCAGCCTCTGTTACCACGGTGATCTAGCCAGGTAGAAAGAGAGCCACCTTTCGTGATACTGAAAACTCTGGCTTTAGACTCAACAGACCTCGCTCAGCCCTTAATCTCGCTTCGTAGTATACCCCTCAATGTTTGTTATCAACTTGTACCAATGAAATAGACATAGCATGAAGTTTCTCTGAGATGTTGTGTCGGAGTCATGTGACTCAGTGGTCCTCCTTACCTGCAGCATGGTAACCCTCTGATCTGATGTCCTCCCCTGAAACACAGTATTTTGAGGATCATCATTTCTTCTATTTAAATCACCATGGACACTTGGTTTCATTTACATTTTTAGGAATTTATTTTATCTACATTTAAAAAACATTTTTTATTTTACATTTTATAATCACATCCTCCTGCATCCACACTATTTACTACACACACTTTACTTTAGTATTACCATGTAAACATCTGGTCAATGATCGAATTCCTTCGTGATTTTTCTCTACTTATGACATCTATTGCAGCATGTCCGTCCTGGGAGAGGGATCCCTTACTCTGTCAACTCTCCCTGAGATTTCTCAATTTTTTTAATCCCGGTAAAGGGTTTTTTACTGGGAGTTTTTTCTCAGCTGAGCTAAGGGTCTAAGGGCAGGGTGTCATATTGTATGGAATGTAAAGCCCACTGAGGCAAATGTCTATTAGTGATATTGGGCTATACAAATAAAACTGATTTGATAATCATATTCAGTTATAGCACATCATTATATAATTTTATTTAGACATAGCTTACCTCTATTTTTTAGGTACAGCACTAACGCGAGTCCAGCTAACGCGGCAACAATGAGGAGTATTCCAAAGGCCATCCATCCAGCCTTTGAGGATCCCGACTCTGAGAAAAACAGAACTATATATTAAGAAAATAAAGAGAATGCAGGTGTTACACACGTTTGTACACAGTTGTGGTCAGTTAAAAAGTAAATGTACTTGAGAACTGAACTTAAAGGTGCTACAAAGAACTTTTAAATATTTCTGACACGGTCTCATTTTTCCTCTGATGATCATAAATTACATGTAATGGCAAACGAGACCATCAGTGCAAACAGTGCTATTTTTATATAGTTTTTCTTAGCCCTTTCACGCATAGTGGTCACTACAGTGGACAGCTATTCAAAAGTAGTTTCCTTGAATATGCATGGGTTTAGATCGCTTAGTTGCACATCAGCCACAACAGTGGACTCTTGTGTGTCATCCCATACATAGCAACCGGTGGCAAACCATTGTAAGAGCAGCAACAATTTGTCAAAACCAAGATGGCCGACAGGGAGCAGAAAAGTTGAGCAGCTCAGGAATATCCTGTAAATACTTCTATAGTAGGCAACATCAAGTCACAACTAAGGAATAATATAATTGTTAGAATTTCCTCCCAATTTTACATAGGAAGGAAATTATGTTTAACGTCCACTAAATTGGACATCATGCATTGATAACTACAAGAAATACTATAATGCATATTTGGTGTGCTTGAAAATGCTTAATTTGCTGTAACTTTTCTGTTGTAAATCAATTGATTTATGTTATTATAATTAAATAACTTGAAGTATGTGTTTAAGAAAATTGGAGAATCATGGAAATAGTTTTCTGTTATTTTCATAGAAAATTTTAATTAAAAAAATTATTCCACGCCTTTGCATTAGATTTAAGTATTAGAATATGTTAATATATGTCAACAGGCATTGAAAATATATATTATTTTATAGTTTTCACATAATATATAATTTTTTCCACTGGTTTGTTAAATAAATAATTCCAAAGTTGAAAGCTCAAAACGCATGGAGTCCACCCGAGTGGACATGTGAAGAGCTCATGTGAAATATTTGTGTTTTTTATTGTCATATTTTTTATTTTTGTGCCTAAAGAAGTATAAAATCAATTGAAGAATCCAGACTAAGGATATCATAATTCATGCATGAAAGGGTTAAAGGGACAATGTGTAAGATTTACTCCCATCTAGTGGTCAAATTGTATATTTCATTCAAACAAATAGTGCTCACTTGCTTTTCAACTACGGCAGGCGGTATGTGCCAATAAGATATGATAGTAACATGTCATCCTATCAGGCCCCCAGGAGCAGTGCCTTCTTCCATAATCCAGCAGTGCTCTGTGGCCAAGCCTGATATTGTAATAGTTTTGGCCGGCTGTGGACAGGTGGTAAATTCCGTATGAGCCAGGAAGCAGATATCAGCAGATATACTTATCTTTAGACCATGTACTATTGTCGCGCATTCACCGTGGCGTCCACAGCGCTGCGTTGCTAACTTGTAGTGTTAATCAACATATTTGTGACACTTTGTCCCTGGTTGCCATATGAATGGATCGGATATTGATATTAGCTATTTAATTAGGCTACTTAAAAAGTTACACACTTTTAATGCCTTTGTCATGGGAACGCTCAACCAGGAACTACAGCTGGCGTAGTAAAAACACTACCACTCTAAAGGGAGTCTCTTTGATGGTCTTGTTTGCTGTTACGTTGAAATCTTATGTCTATTATGATCATCAAATGAAAATTAGAGGAATTAGACTGTTTCACAAATATTAAAAAGTTCCTCGTAGCACCTTTAAGTGAATGTTTTGAGATTTCATTTTTTGTACACTTTTTACTTTTGAATACTTTTTATATTATATATTTTTTTTAAAAGCAAATATTCTAGTACTTGAGTAAACAATTTGACATGGCAACTTTCACTTGTAGTTCAGTAATAAATGACCAGGAGTATCTATATACTTTGACTAAAGTTAGTCTCTCTGCCCCGTTCACCTGGCTGAGAAGAGTTTTCCAGGCGCATTCTTGCCTCCTTTGCCTCTTCACCAGAGAGGCCTACAGAGCAGGACACCTGAGTGGAGCTGGGGAGGAGCAGCCAGCTGTGGACCGACACCAGCCCTTTAGAGTCTGTGCTGTGCTTGAGGCCTCCGGGGGACAGAGCACGCTTTTGATCCGACCAGAGCAGACTAGGCTCCGGGTACCAGCCTTCAGACTCACAGCTCACGTTCACCAAGTTATTCTCTGTCCACACCACTGACAGAAGAGGGGGCGCTCCCTTTTCTAAGAAGAAGATGACAAACAAATTGATGTAGAAGTGAAGAGAGAATGTGTTTTGAGCCATCCTTTGCAGAGCCCGACCAATTAATCTGCTGGACGATTTATTTGGCCGATTATATTTTCAGATGATCTATCTGAAAATAATCAACATCGGCTAAAAGTTGTCCGATATAACACTTTTGTTTTTCCTTCACGCATTGTAACTCATACACCTAGGTAGGTGTATGGGCGACCTCAATATAGAGATAATAAATGAATCATTTGTAAATATAAGCTATATTCATGTAGACTTGCATTGCAATAGGAAAATGCCTAATGTCTGAGTTTCAAACTGCCCCATGTAACTTTAAACACATTTGTAACACTTTTTTTTCTGCCAATGCATATTACAATAAAAACAAGTCCCTGCTGTAATGTTTGACAGTAAAAGTTGTAAAACAGTAAAATGGTCTGCTTTCAATTCATATCTTTGTCAAAAGTGTTTGAACTATATTTAAGGGATCAAAAAAGGGGTTATTTATTTGTATATACTTAAAAATATATATATATAGTAATCAGACAATTTATCGGTTATCGAAAGGTTTACTACCTCATATAGGAATCAAACACCTCCACCGCCCCCACTAAATATCCATATCGGTCGGGCTTTAACCTTTGCTTTTCTGGTTTTTCCTTCCACTTTCATGATACTCACCGGTCACGACGACACTGACACGTGCACTGTCATAACCCTGGTCACTGCTGACGTAACAAGTGTAGTCTCCTGAGTCCTCCAGCGTGGTGTTGACCAGCTTCAGGCTCACGTCGCCTGCCTTCAGCCCGCCGGACGCTGGACCCTTTGAGCCAAACGAGACTCGGCCTGCGTACGAAGCGTCCTGGGATGCATGCTCAAACTTTTTCTCCCGGTACAGAATGACAGGGGTGTCAAAGTGTTCAGGATGGTACCAACGTACCTCCAAAGCCTCCGCACTCTGTGGTTGACTGAGCCAGCATGGCAACACGGTGGTGTGGCCACGGTGCACTGTGACGGGGCTCGTGACCACAACCACAAGGCTATCGGACACTGTGAAACAGGCAACGTGAATGTTAGCTATTTGAACAAATTAGAAGAGTGCCATTCAGTAAGCCACTAAATGAAGAGGCATTATTGACTCCCTAATACCACATTTAGCCTATAAATGACTTATATGTGACAGTATATTTATAAGTCATGATAAATCATCTTTTGTTCAAAGGCCATAGTGCTCTTCTATACAAGTGGCTTCATGAGCTTTAGTGGAAAAATAAAAGTATTAGGCTAAGCACAAAAAGTAAAGACACTGCAGCAGGGTTTTTCCTGCATAGAGAAAGTTTTGGCGCGCGCCAAAGCGGATTTATCCAGCGCCAAAGGAAAATCACCAGCGCCAAAGTGATAAAGATTAAGAATAAATATAGCTATTTAAAACCTCTCCAAATTCAGCCCAATTTAAGTCATCCTTCTGGAGGGGCTGGGCAATAACTTGAATTTCATTTTCGATTACTATTACGGCTTCCCTCAATCATGAAAACAAAATAATCGTTATTAAACTATCATTGTTCCGCACGCCGGGGCATGCAGGCTTTTAAATGCAGCGAACCCTTTCAGCCGAGCGGTGTGCTCGCTCGGCCCCTCTCTTACCTGAGTTTAGCTATCGGCTCGTCCAGAGAGTACGAGGGAGAGGTTGCGCATTGCCGGGTGTTATGAAAAACTTCTAGATGACGAGAATAAAGGTAAAACTAATTGTGTTGTCTGAAAACACTTCAGACTCACAACAAACTAAAATAATGTGCAAGATTTGTCACGCGCGGCCACGCGAGTAAGGTGACATACGCGACCGAGAGAGAGAAGAAAAAAGGCATATACGACCTGATCTGCACCTCTAAACATCCCGACCAATTTGTTTATTCACTTTAAGTCGAGTCATAGTGGTCTATGACCAAGCAATCAATGAATAAAAACACAGGAGGTTTAAAGCTCCTTGATTCCTGCCACCACAACTGTCAACACTACAATGCAACTGCCTATCCAGCCAGCTCCATGACATAAATAAATCATGCCCTTACATTCAATGTTAGCAAAAGACGTGCCCTATCAACACCATTTACAACTGGTTATTTTTATTTTGACATATTTATTTTATTCAATTATTAAAAATATGTTTCACTTATTTAGCCTATTTCTATTCTCCCTGTTTTCAGTTCAATTAGGCCTTTGTTTAAAGTCCAAAGTCATGGTGTTATTAGAAAAAAAACTTGTTAAAAGTAAAATAGATGCATAATGTTCTTAAATCAATGATTAACTGTCTTTGATAATTGTGATAACACAATGTGATTACTCAAAATAATCATGATTATGGTTTTTCATAATCGAGCAGCCCTACCTTCTTGCATTTTCCATGGTTTAGATCAGGGGTGTCCAAACTACGGCCCGATTTTAAAAATATAATGTAATATGGCCCTTTGAAAAAAAAAAAATATATATATATATATATATATTTTTTTTTTTTTGCATTTCTTAGTTAACCCACTAGTGCAGGGGTGTCAAAACTGATTGATTGGCCTGTGGCACATTTTAAAAATATAATGTAATATGGCCCTTTTAATTTTTAAATAATTTAAATGCACTCATTATATTACAGAGAAATACTATGTCCCATAAAAGAAAAAGAGCACCAAGCCCATCTCAGAGGACCCTGCATAATATTTTATTTTAAATTAATATTATTATGGAAAATCCATGTGTCCTTCTCCAATAGCTTCTAATTCATCTGACACAGTGTCTCCATTTTTTTCATACAAAATTCTTCAGCTTTAGCCTCTTCATTTCCCTCTCAAAGTGCACCAGATTCATGCATTTCACTTTAAAAACTTAAAAAAATCTCCCGGGGGGGCATACGCCCGGACCCCCCTTTTTGGGCCGGGATCTCGGCTGGCTACTATTTTCACCCAGCTGGACATTGGACGCAAAAGCAGAACACACTGGGTGTATCAATGCCATTTAACAAGAATGGGAATGTATCTGTTTAATGTGCAAGTAAAGTGTTGCCGTGAAGAAGAATTACAATTTACGAAGACACTATGAAACTAAACATAAGAACAGCTACATGTCCTGATAAATGTGTTATTTTTGCAAAGTGGCCCAACCCTTCATAGATTTTTCTGTATGTGGCCCTCAGTGAAAAAAGTTTGGACACCCCTGGTTTAGATCATTTAGAAACAATTAAAGTATTAAATAGGTAGGCCTAGTCATTATTAGTATTTTGACTTCATATCTACAGGTTGTTTATTGTGATTTCATAAGCGTCAGTAAGCTCCATGGTAACACAGTGATTGACAGGCTGACTGAAATGCTCTTTATCTGGACAGAAACTGCCCTCTCCCAACCCTACATCCCTCTTAAAATACATAAACCGTTTGCCTTTACTGGTGCACAGTCGCGACCCCAAAAAAAGTCGGTCCTGTACTGACCCCCCAAAGGCCCATTCTGAGCCAGGAAAAACCCTGTGCAGGTGAATAGGGTAACAAATGTTAACTTGATATCATCATAAACTTTGCCAGCTGATTACTGACATTAAAACACATTTTATTTGTATAACAATTTCCTCAGAAATGTTCGAATACATATGCAGATTTGCATATCTTTTTGAAAAGAATATTGAAAAAAACCTAATATTGAGATAATGCCCGTTAAAGATGGTTGTAAGTTATAGGAGACATATACAGACGCAAACAGACAAGGTCAAGTCAAATTAAAAGCTAAATGTACTTTTTTTTTTAAATATTTTCACATTTGAGTTATGAAAGAATGCATGTCATGGAAGCTAAAAAGCCAAAAAATCTCAGTGCTCTGCATGCAGTGTCTCACCTAAATATGTGAATAAATGGAGATCAGACAGCCTACATAAAAAGGTAACAATTAGGATAATAAACATTAAAATGGTAGGATGAAAAACAACCAACAAAACAGGTAGCCTAGGCCTATAGAAATGGCATGGTGCATTCCACCATGCCCTTTCTATAGGCCTACCTGTTCAGGTGAAACCAGGGACCTACCAGGGGCAGCATCGCACAACGAAACACCAAGTGCAGCCACGAGGCACGTGAGTATCATCATCAGACCTGTAAATGAGAGGAATACAAATTATTTTCATAAGGTTATAAGCGTTGAACTCCTCAATGCAACCGAACAGAACAAAGGCGTCCGAGATATAATTCGCGATTGCTGAAAATTAGCTAATTAAAATCTCGGTTTACCCATTATAATGTTATTCCAGGGCGAAATAACCTTGCAACTCCAGATGTGGTTCTAACTGGCAGAAATTGGGACGAAGGCCTAATTCAAAATGTTAACATAAAGTTTGGATATCAGCTTTTCCTTTCTAACTGTGACTTCGTCGTGGTCGTGGTCCTCGAATAAGAATCCCTTTCACTTTCACTTGTGATGACATCACGCGTACAGGCGGGGGCGGGGTGGCGGACCAAACAGGTGTTACGCCGAAAGCTGTGACCCGCCAGAATGTGTGAACGTAGAGGGCGCTTTTCACCCAGTCTCATTGAATATCTAGGCAATGTAAAAAACGTTGGTTCATTGGGCAAATTGTCTGACATTGGGCAAACATTGGCACTGAAATGGTCAGATTGTTAGGCCTACATTTTTTTTAAAGGTGAATAACCAACCCAGTTACCCATCACAGTGAAATGTGTAGGCTATACTATTTCAACTGTTCAATCATTTAAATTGGAAGCAAAAAACTTAATAATCTCTCATAGGGCTGTTTTTGTAAAACTACTATGTTTAAACTGTGGACCAACATAATTATTAAAACATTTCACTGTGAGAATGGGTCGTTATATGCCTACAGTCCATATATATAAATACGTATTGGATATATTTATTATATCTATGCCACAGTCTTGAAATCAGTTAAGAAATAAGAACAGTGCCTTCTAGGGTCACACGTTCTAGCAGGTCACAGCTTTTGGCGCAACACCTTGACGCACACTGTGAGCACCATGTAAGCATAGTAAAGGCTCAATAACATGAATAAAAAGAAGAATAAACGTTGTTTGTTACTCTGACACGTGTCTGTGTTAAAATGCTTATCTCCTGTTTGTGCAATGTCAAAATAATAATAACAAAGTGAAAATTGAATCACCCCAAGGTTATGCCTTCTTCTTAACGGTCTGTAATGGCTTAAACGTTTAGCCTACCTGACCCAATGGCCTACTTTACATTTCCTTCTTCATGAACATATCCGTGCCATTAGTGTATGAGATCATGAAATAAAGAGTAATTTCAATAAATTGAGAATATATTTAGGCCTATATAGTTTAACATATAGGCTATAGCATCCACACCGGCCTTTGATGTGGTCGTTTGGAGTGGGGTTTTCCTCATACAATCGTTTATTTTCTGTTCAATTGTAATAACCTTAAGATTAATATTACAATACTATAATACTGTTTCAGACCCAATGAAAGTCATTTATTATAGCTTACATAAGCTGGCAAAGCCTATTATAAGACCCATATTAGGCCTACCTGTAGCCTATATTGTCCTTAAAGGTGCAGTGTGTAATATGACATCATCAAGAAAGTTCTACAAAGTTCTAGAATGCAACGCTCCCTGGGTAACCCCAACCCTTTAGAATAATAACAGAAGCTACAGTGGCCTTCAAGGACAAGAACAATTCTAAATTTTAAACAATGCACCTGATGACATTCCAACTATGACACTTTCAAGATGGCGGCACTAGGCCTTGGTCCAAAATATGCAGAAATATGGACATACTGTATATGAGACCCTTTCTAAGGGAAAAAATTATAATTCAAAACATTTTTTTCAGCTATTATGCACTAAATTAAATGTACTTATGGATATTATAATTACTTTCTACAAAATCTGCTAGGAAATAAAACCCAAAATTCTACACACTACAGGTTTAAGAACACACTGGATAGTTCATTACAATGTGTAACATTCCAGAAATATGTTTTCAGGTTACAAGACAAGTATTTTCTTTTTCTTTTTTGGGGTGTTTCTGCAACTATGGTGACTTTTGACTCTCCCAAATTTAAAAAATCAACTTCTATGAATTTGAATTTTAACCATTAGGGTCAATAATATATGAACAGGTAGGCTACACAGCATTGCATATTCGTTAAGAATCTGGAAACATGTTTATTTTGTTATCGTTTTCATCACTTGTTCTTATGTGTTTGTTTCTCAGTGTCCTTATTACATTACAATAATGTTAATTTCATATATTTTTCCTTTTTTATTTTCTATAACATTAAGACATTTGAATTAGTTTTCAAAATGCTTAGTGCACAGTTGTTAATTGATTTCCGCAATCTGATATGTGTAAAAGTAGGCTACAATTCAAAACTGGGTCAATTTAACAGTTTGAAAGATCCAGTTCTGCGTATTTGCCTAAATTATGGGTTGACGACATAGGCCTAGTAGTAGGCGCCAATGTTTATTTGGTTTGATAATTCTCACGTGAGGAGCACTCGAGCACTGCGTCAAAACACAGTAATCACCAGAATGAGCCCGGATGTAGGCTCCAAAATAAATGCATTAAGTTTGTCAGGCACGGGTAGGGCTGTAAGATTTCGTTCAATATTTATATCAACGAACGAACGAACCAGCATATTTTGGTTACGCTTTGAACAGCCCACTATAAAAAGAAACAGAAAAACTGTTTCATTACATTTTGATTAACCTTATTGCGAAATTATTACCGGAAGTTTCTATTTTAACTCTGTTTAACTTGAAAGTCCAATGCTCTGGTATCATAGTCCAGTTTAGTTTGCCCCTTTGCTGCGTACCTTCGTTGTTTTGCTTCAGCGTCGGTTGTAAATGACCCAACATCACATCATGTTAGTTAGGGCAACGTTTGTTTGTGTTAGTTTGAGTTGCTAACTGTAGCTGACACTAAAGATAGCTTTGCGGAGCTTTTCGGATGAGCTGTTGTAGTTAGCGCATAGATAGTAGTTAGCGTTAGCTGTGTAGTTCACTGACCCTCGGCTACATGGCGTCTTAGTTAGCAACACCTCCGAAGTCTGGGGTGGCGTCCTAATTAAGCTTGGTTGACCTTTTTCAACGAAAATGTCTCAATATGATGACTATGACGATGCAACTCCATTGCTCGGGGACAATATAAGCAGGTGAGTGCAGAGTTCAACAGCCACTGACTACAGAAATGTTAGCCACTGCAACCTTATGTGAGGTAAACATCAAGCTTTCCAGGTGCAGTGTGGAAGCTGTATTGTACCATGCATTGTATTGACCACTCTGTTTGTTGTGTGCCTTTGAATGTATACGACCCCATATCCATAACCTAACATATCCCCTGCACTGCCTTGTCATCTTGCCTGTGTACAGTGATGGCTCTCAGGATGAGGACTACAAGAGTCGGTGGCGGTCCATCCGAGTCATGTACTTCACCATGTTTCTCAGCAGTGTAGGTGAGGATGCCCCGCGCAAGCTTCAGCGGTGTTGGACTCTTGTGTGATGTTTTTGCAGTCACTTCACTGGAGTTGAGCCAATTTTTCTATGTATTGGGGGAAAAGTGATCTCAATAGTATTATGCACTTTGGGTTAACAAAACCTAATTTCGTGTTTTTATTGAATTTCTATGTAGGGGAGAGTGGGGTGAGTTGTGCCACTTTTTACTCAAAGTGACTTTAAAGTGAGGCCTTTACAGTAATGTCTCCAACTAAAATATGTACATATATTTCAGGATGTGGTGCATCCCTGCCAACAATAACTTTGGATCTAAAATAAACTGTTTAAGAAACATAGCTTTCGGAAAAAAGTGGTTCCCTCCAAAGGTACAACTTAACCCGCACTGGGGGCAAGTTGTGCCTTTGGAGAGAATACGTTGGGGTTAATTGTGCCATTGATATATATATATATATATATATATATATATATATATATATATATATATATACACACAGTAAACATAGTAAAAGTAAACATTTTACGGTTAAAGGTCAATTTTCTTAAACAAGGCCTAGCAAGTCTAGGTGGTTTCTCCTGCAAAGCTCACAATGACAAAGTCACCATCAGACAGATCCTTGTCATCACCATTCTGGCCATCTGAACGCTCATCAATTATGTCAGTCTCTTCTGAGCTACTGCAGACACTCACTTTTTTTGGCGTCAACCTGTTACGTCCGCCGCAGAGCACCATAAATAGGGCTCTGGCCCGCCCATATCAGAAAGAACGATTTGATTGGTAGCTCAGGATTTCTTGACATATTAAATGAGCTTCAATGGAGAGTGTCCAGACCAACAGGCGCAGCAAATTAAATTTGCCAGCAGCTAGCGACAGGTCTGGATTTCCAAACCCCAGCATTTTGGAAAAACAAGCATGATCCAGCAGTTTAGGGCTAACATCGTGCTAACTGTATGGACAGTACGAAAACATGTGTACATTTTTTTCAAACTTGTCTATAATTGTTCAGAAATAATAATCAAAAAATCTTGATCGTAGAAATATTACTTTGAAAGGCAAAAAAATTTATATTTTTTAGCTTAAATATGCTTACTTCTCATTCCATGTTTCTCCCTTCTTTGCAGGATGAGTCAAATGGATGGCTCTTCAAAAATATGTGGTCATGTTTTCTAGAAACAAGGGGTGTCCCCTATTGAAAATTATATTCATCCAATCAGATATGCATACAGAGCAGAACACAAAACACAGCAGG
Organism: Ammodytes marinus; assembly: GCF_949987685.1. Classification (NCBI taxonomy): domain Eukaryota; kingdom Metazoa; phylum Chordata; class Actinopteri; order Uranoscopiformes; family Ammodytidae; genus Ammodytes; species Ammodytes marinus. The sequence goes on from NC_137227.1 coordinate 1,220,320, forward strand.
TTTTTTCTACACCCCAACAGTCCTTATTTGTTTATGAAGTACAACACACTGTGAATATGATGCATTTGAGCCTTAGCCTGGATTGTGTTTAGCATTACATAATTCATAATGCAATGTATAGAATCTTTGACTGCATGTTTACGGTTTTTGTGCACATCCAGGTTTCACTATTGTCATCACATCACTGTGGCCCTATCTGCAAAGGGTATGTATGGCTTACCACTTTCTTTGTTGAAAAATACTTTTTTACACTGCTGTTGTCAGTAATACAAATGATGGCACGTTGTTATTCGCTTATTTAAAAGTGTAAACAGGAAGTGAAAGAAGCTAAATGAATCCAACATGAAGTCCCCTTCACGTTGGATTTAGCAGAAGTACTGCACTTGCCCTAGTATGCATTCACTAGTCAAACTGAGTAATATGTAAAGCAATTATAAATATATATGAAATGCTATATGTGAAATGTAGGCACGTGTATATGAGATAGTAGTGTTAAAGTTGTTTGAGTGTCTCACCTATTGTCATAGTAGTAATGTCATTATAATGGCATACTTAGTTTAACTCCATGCTCCTCTGAATAACATACCTTTTTTTCTTTGTTTGTTGGTTATTTGTATAGATTGATGATAGTGCCAACGCCACCTTCCTAGGATGGGTGGTGGCAGCCTACAGCCTCGGTCAGATGGTGGCCTCGCCCATTTTTGGCCTTTGGTCCAACTACCGGCCGCGCAGGGAGCCTCTGGTGTGCTCCATCTTCATCAACCTGTCAGCCAATATCTACTACGCATACCTATCCATCACCAAGGACAAGTTCCACATGCTCATGTCCAGGGCCTTAGTGGGCTTTGGAGCAGGTGATCAGTGAGGGCCTGTATAAGTTTCACTTTAGTGTTTCTGGAGAATGCTTGTCACAAACACCTTTTTTTTCAAAATGAGTGAATATGTCCTCATGATCCTCTTCCTGTCTGTGCTGAGTGTTACACTGGAAAAAAATCCAGTGTAACTACATAGCCTAGGCTCTGTAAACTAATGTGTAAACAAATGATGATACATGTGAATGGACATGTATCATCAAGTCCATTCACAGAGCCTAGGCTGTGTATTAACACCAGGTTTTTTTCTTTCTTTCAGTGCACACACCGTATGTACAGGTAGCAGATCATGAGGAGATATTCACTGACTTTGACAATAAGCGTTCATACATATGGCACTGCACTCTCATATAAGGATGTGATCCCCGTTGCTAACCTCAGCTTTGGTATTAACATGACAGGTAATGTTGCTGTGGTGAGGTCCTATGTTGCTGGAGCTACATCGTTGAAGGAGAGGACCGGTGCCATGGCCAACATGAGTGCCTGTCAAGCCCTGGGCTTCATCCTAGGCCCAGGTAAACAGGGCTATATTTTCACCATCTAGTAGTGTATGATGATGATGATGATGATGGTTCATTTGTGTTGGTTTGTTTTTTCATTGACATATATTTTGATTGTATACATTAGCTCTGCAGGCGTGTCTGTCATTCATTGGTGAGCAGGGTGTGACGCTAAAGGGGATAGACCTGCAGCTCAACATGTACACTGCTCCTGCCATTCTGGCTGCTGCGTTTGGCCTCATCAACATCCTGCTGGTTGTTTTGTTGTTGAGGTGAGGCTTCCAATGCATGTATAGACTGAGGGTTTTTCTAGGTTCTCTGAAAACATCCCCATTCTGTTTCCTAAAAACCCAACCATAGATTGGCCTTGGACTTAGCTACGCTTTTGTCACTTTATGTACAGTATTAGTTTCTTAATGCTTATTCAAAGGTGGCGTCAGTGATTCATTAGACTGCTCATTGTCAATATCACTTTTGTACCTGTACCTACTACAGTTGTGTTCAAAATAATAGCAGTGTGTTTAAAAAATTGAGTAAAGAACAAAATCCTAATAATAGCTTTTATTTCTATACACTAGGGGTGTGAACGTTTACAAAAATGCCTAACCGTGTACACAATTTTTTTTTCGTGTACACGGTTAACCGTGACGTCATTGTCCTCGTGCCCCTGCCGTCTTGTAGGAAATGCCCTTGAAATGGGTGTTCCAACAAGTCAACGACCCCAAACACACCAGTAAGCGAACAAGTTCCAGACCATCAAGATTAACGTTATGGAGTGGCCAGCCCAATCCCTGGACCTTAATCCAATATAAAACCTATGTGGTGACATCAAAAATGCTGTTTTTGAGACAAAACCAAGAAATGCAGAGGAATTGTGGAATGTAGTCCAATCGTCTTGGGCTGAAACACCTGTTCACAGGTGCCATAAGTTGGTCGGCTCCCTGCAACACAGATGCTCAGAAACAGAGGTTGTACAACTAAATATTAGTTCAGTGATTCATAGGAAAGCTCAATCTTCATGCATTTTTCAGTTGATACAGTAAATGTTTGAGTTGTAAAGAAAAATGCAGACACTGCTATTTTTTTGAACAGTCTAATATTCCTTTTTCTTCACTTTCTGTAAAGATGAAGAAACATTTGACAAAAGTTTCTTCATATTTGGATTTGGAATAGAATGTGCAATGTCCCCAATGCATTTGCGTGTTTGGAAATAAAAGCTATGATAAGGATTTTGATCTTGCCTCACTTTTTTAAACACACTGCTATTATACTGAACACAACTGTATGTGTGCACTGAAAAAAATCTGGTGTTAATACACAGCGTGGGCTCTGTAAACGTGCATGTTGCTAGCTACAGAGGGCCCTCTTTGTTTAGATACCCTTTATTAACATTCCTGTTTACAGTGCCGTGTATTACAACAGGATTTTCTTTCAGCGCACACATTATGGTAGTGTAGTGGATCCCGAGGAGATATTCACTGACATTGAACGTTCTCCAGACTCGCTGACTCCATCTTTAATTAGCTAAGATGTCTGTTGTGATTGTTATCTACAGAGAGTACCGTATTGATGACGATGGAAGACACGTTCGAGCCATAAACTACATATCTGAAGGTATTTATTTTCCTACTCTCTTTGAAAAAATAAAATAAAAATGTTGAACCACATTTTTGTTAAGGATGTTATTACAGGTACTGATCAAACAGGGAACAGGCTGCAATGGAGTGTGACATTACCATATGTTTTTTAATATCTTCTTCCTGTTGGTGTAGATAGAGAAGACATCAGTGATGAAGATGAGCCCATTGATCAGGTGGCTGTCTTGACTTCCAACATCCTCTTCTTTATCATCATGTTCATCTTTGCTGTCTTTGAAACGTATGTATTTCATTGCAAAATACTGAAGCAGTCAAGATAGAATATAAGAGGGACCTGTACTGCTACTTTACCTCTTTACTGTGTATTTTTTCTACATTTTCTTCTTAGGATTGCCACCCCTTTGTCCATGGACATGTTTGCTTGGACAAGGAAGGAAGCTGTGTTATACAATGGCATCATCATCTGCTGCATTGGATTTGAATCCATCCTGGTGTTTATAGTTGTAAAGGTGGCCTCTCAAAGGTACCCTGAACTCATGCGTGTATGGATTGGATGAGACAATATTTTTCAGCTTCAATTGAATTGGTTTGTAAATGTTTGTGTCCTGCCAGGGTGGGCGATCGTCCTGTGTTGCTGGTAGGCTTGGCCATTATATTCTGTGGCTTCTTTATTCTGCTTCCATGGGGAAATCATTACCCTAAAATCCAATGGGCAGGTATGCACTGTTTTCATTGTACGGATCGCTTTTCCCCTGTTGAGTGATTTATTGCTACATATTGTCAGTTTGGCTCTTTCTGCTTTTTTCTGATTTAAATGATACTGTTCTGTGCCTTAGTTTAATGTCCTAATGTAATGACATTACAATGTTTCTGTGTAATGGTGACAAGTTTTGGGGCTGCAAGAATACTGTACCGTTTAGACTTACACAAGGTAATTGTTGACAATAGGCGGTCTGGCTGATAATTCAAGTTTTTTTGTCCTGTTTTACTTTTCAAAATTGCAGACCTCAAAAACAACTCTTTGCTCAGTCGCATGACTGAAGCCACGACAGCCTCCAACAGCTCGTTGGAGCCAACAGGCTGCCCCTATGAGCAGACCTGGTGTCAGTATACCCCAGCCATCCATCTGGCACAGTACATCAGCTCTGATGTCCTTATTGGGGTGGGATACCCAGCATGCAACGTCATGTCATACACACTGTATTCCAAAATCCTCGGACCAAAGCCTCAGGTGAGAAAATTGTTGGAGTTGAAATCATTTGGGTGCTTTAAAGGTAGAGTCAAAATCACTTTGTCACTTCAACACTTCTCCACACGATTAGCTATTTGTCCGTACTGTGTGTGAGCTGAAAAAAACCCCAGTGTTAAAACTCAGCCTAGGCTCCGTAAACAGGCATGTTGCTAGCTACAGTGGGCCCTGTTTGTTTACATACCCTTTGTTTACATACCAGTTTACAGAGCCTAGGTTGTGTATAACACCATTTATTTTTTCAGCACACACACAATCTGTATCCCGTTACAGAGACCGCCTCCTTGGTAGGACGTGGTCTCGCGGTCTATGAAGGCTATAGCCTGTGAAGGCCGATTCGAAGGCCGAACGAGCGCCGAACGAGCGTTGTTAAACGGGACGGTCTCCGCAGGTCTCCGTTTACGAGCATTTCCGGTTTGCGTAACAAGCCGTTACCTTGCGTGACGACACGCCGCTCCTGTGCTGCCTAGCAACCCTGATAGCTGCCAACGGAAACAGCCTTGTCAGCAGAGGAAAAAAGAAAAAGAAGTTGCCTACCAGACGAAAAGAAAAAAAGTACAAGAAAAAAAGAAAGGAAGATAAAAGTTAAGAAGATGGAGCAACACGTTGCTGTTTTGTTCTTTTTTATTTTATTGTATGACATCTCTGAAAAAAACGCAATGAATCGTGTTGGTCTGCGAAGGATACATCTGATGCAGCCTTCAAAACCGTGAAACGAAGGCTGCATTTCTCGGCCGCATATGAGGAGCCTTGCAAGGAGCCTTGCAAATGGAACAACCTTTGCATGCCGCTATGACTCAATCGGTCTTCAAATGCAGCCTACGTAGACCGCAACCCCTGAATCGAGATACAGCCACAGTATGGACAGGGAGCAGATCGTGAAGAGTATTCACTGATTTTGACAAAGTGATTTTGACAACAACCATTCTCCAGAATCACTGACTCCACCTTTAAACCACTTTGAATGACGTGATACATTTTTTTTTGCAAAAAAATTGTTTTACTTTATAACCTGATAAAATGACTTTATTGACATCATGTATCTTTTGTGAAGCCAGCGTGTGTATGTTTACTGTTGTTCTCTTCAGGGTGTGTACATGGGGTTTCTGACAGCGTCAGGGAGCGGGGCGCGGACATTGGGCCCAGTCTTTGTGTCCCAGGTCTATACTCTGCTGGGCCCCCGCTGGGCCTTCAGCCTGATCTGTGGCATGGTGCTGGGCTCCATGGTGCTCCTCAGCTCTCTCTACCACAGACTCATCGCCTTCTCTGTACGCCACGGACGCACCGCACAATAACAGCTCATTCCTACTGGAGAGACCGCTTGCATTTTCCTGCACTCATTCTCAAAGACTTTAAGCCACAATCCAGGTTATAGCGAACGCTCTGTGTTGCAGTGACTTGCTTTAAAATGTGGAAACTGATGAAAATTTGGGAGTTTGTGTCTCAGAGTTGACCTTTAAACTCTAACGCGAAGAGAGAAGGCCAACGTTTTTTTCTCTTGAGTTGACAAAAAATGGCACTGTAAGGTGTTCGTTCACTCACTTGTTGCCATGTGACGCCTTTTTTCTATAATCTTCTATGGCATTGCCTTTTATGAGGTGGGCCCATGCTATCAAACCAATTGTTTTATAAATCAACGAGTTACCTAATATATGTTACTGAAATAACTGAAAGTTGTATGTAATTAGCAATTTGTGAGATCTACAGGCACATCAACTATGCTTAGGGGTGACATAATGCTTTCTAATTGTTTTATATTTAGTTTTTAAAGTTATAGTGTGTGCTGACTATTGAGTTATGTTTTTCACCTTCTACATTCTTATATGGTGGTGGTAAAGGGGAGAGTACAAGAGACCTCAGGTTAACTTTGCAATGGTTTATGTCCTTAATGAAATGTGAATTTTGAGAGAAAACATATTACATAGTGGTACAGATGAAAGCTGTCCAATTAGCAGTGGAAGATGTTGATAATATATTCCTATTTCCGTTAAGAGCTCCACTCATGGTTGTTGTAAAACTACTGGTTCTTGTCTATCTGAAATTTGTTTGAAAGGAATGTGTGGATGCTAATGATTTACTGAGTTCATTAAACAAGTCATGTGCTCTTAATGTCATTAATACACTTTTTATCAGGATTGAGACGAGGCTTTTTTTGCATTCTTAATGTGCAGGGTGCAAAGTGATATACTGTATAAGACATAGTAGGAAATGTAAACGTAACAGCAGCAGCAGAGACAGACAAAAAAGGTAAGAAAACCTAAAAGGTGCTGTTTACATGAAGTAAATTAAATGTGACATTTGAAAACATTTAAAAGCTATACAAATAGGCCTACAGAATTATATTTTACAATTATACACATTCAAAATAAATGACTGGTAGTGCAACTGCAAACATCCTTAGGAACTTGTTAATTATAAACATGTATAACATACTTATATCATTGAAGTGCATATCACACATTATACATTAAGTATGCGTCTGTGTATGTAAACCAATGAGATACTGTACATACAGAAAGTGTTGTATATGTTGCTGCTACATAACGTGTGTCCTCCAGGGGGCGACAGAAGCTTTGCTGGGAAATAGTCACACGGCGCGCATGCGTGAAGAGGTCAGTCCCCTCCGTTCACGCGGTGGAGCAGAAAGTAGTTGAGAGCGCGCAAACAACATGCACAGCGCAAAAGTTTGATACTGCTATCATTAGCTTTTTTAGGAATGCAAGTTTGTGTATAATTAATTCGAATTTATCTTTATATGAGGCTGTGGGACGGCACTTATTACCAAACATGCCGCTATTTCGAAACGAGACGGGTAAGAAACACGAATTCGCATTAGAAGAAGTTGGAGACTAGTTTAGCTAACGAGCCTAGCAAGCTTTTACGAGTTGGAAGTTACAACTGGATACAGCTAACTGAGGGCCTAACAGCTTTACTTTTCATTTAATGTTGAGATACTGATACATTTTACACGATTTGCTTGTCTTCCTCTTTTTCAGAGAGTACAGATACCCGACTAGTCGTAAGTACACCTTATTTATCCGTCCTCTTTGGTGTTGTGTGTGTATGTAGGGAAGTGCCCCCATGGTGGCTGCTTTTTTGTTTGTTGATAATGTAACATGGATATGATATGATTATGCTCTCAGCATATCTTCTATGTATGTACCACCTGCACTTGGCAGGGTTTTATCAGACTGGACTTTAAACAGCCTCGCCAACCAATGTGTGTTTGCAGAACCTTTTAAACGGAACACACTCACTTCCGGTTTCTATGATTCATTCTCTAGTCTAGTGCTTAGGGTGCCTACTGCCTAACTCAGGGGTGGCCAACCAGTCAGAGACTAAGAGCCACATTTTTTACTGTGTTACTGCAAAGAGCCACATCGTACACACGGGTACACATGAACATCCCCCCATCCCTTCCTCATACACGCACACACACACACACACACACACACACACACACACACACACACACACACACACACACACACACACACACACACACACACACACACACACACACAGAGTCAGATTTACTGTAAATGTCACAACCAAAATGATAATGCAGTAACGGCCTTAACTATGTTTCACCCGTTTCAGTTGAATTTTGTATTATTATTATTTTTTAAATTTAATTTAATTTTTTCATTTAACTTTTATTTATCCTCGAGAGACCAATTGAGGGGTGACCCTCATTTTCAATGGTGTCGAGTTCAAACAAACTCCAAGGAAAAACAACAATGCATACACAACATTCAATGCAAATACATCAAACACACAACATGAAGAGAAGAAAAAACAAAAAACAAAAAAACAATTGAAACATTTACATAGTGGTGAAGAGTGGCAGCAATTAAAATGAAATTAAATGGGTGAAAGTACAACATAGCCTAATTAAAACAGTTACAGGTAGAGTTTGGCAGATTTAAGATAGTTTGTTTAAATTGATTAAAGGATATGAAGGTATTTAGTTTAATTTGTTGCTGTAAGTTGTTCCAGGAGTCGGGGGCACTGAAGCTAAAAGCTGTCTTTCCCAGCTCAGACCGGGCTTGTGGGACATAAAGCATGAGCATGTCAGTGGAGCGGGTCTGATAAAGCCCATCTGAAATTGGCAACATTTCTGTTAAATAACGAGGAAGCTTCCCGGTCAAGGCTTTGTAAATAAAAATATGCCAATGTGCATCACGTCTCTCTTTAAGGGAGTACCACCCAACCTTTTCATATAAAACACAATGGTGTGTGTCATAAGCATCTCCTGTGATGAACCTTAAAGCAGAGTGAAAAACAGAGTCTAGGAGTTTAAGACATGAATGAGATGCATGCCGGTAAACCACATCACCGTAATCAAGGACAGACATGAAAACTGCCTCAATAATCCTTTTCCTACTAAATAAAGGGAAGGTGGTTTTGTTCCTATAAAAATAGCCAATTTTTTGTCGTAGTCGACAAACAAGATTTTTTATATGGAAATTAAAAGTGAGTTTATCATCTAACCAGATGCCGAGATATTTGTACTCTGTGACTCTTTCAATTAAAGATCCATTCTTTGTAAAAACATTAAAATCATTCAAATTTGTAGTTCTTGCTCTGGAGAAACACATATATTTGGTTTTGTCTGTATTAAGAACAAGCCTGAGGTCTACTAGACAGTCCTGCAGAGTATTAAAAGAGCTTTGTAGGTTCTCAATAGATTGGTGCACCGAATCGGAAATGCAATACAGTACTGTGTCGTCAGCGTATAATAAATAATGCTTGTGCATGCTACCAGGCTCAGGGGCACAAGGGCTCAAGGGGGCCCTAAGCTAAGGTACTGATAACTTTACATGTCATGTAGTCAAAGAGCTCAGTCACTCATGTCAATAAAAGGTTCCAAAAAGGAATAGCCTAAATATAAGGAAATAAATCATCATGGGCCCCTCAACTAGTAGGGGAGAAATACAAAAGCAATTGTAAAGCAACGGCATTATTAGCTCTGTCTTGGGGGCTTCATGAGGGGCCTCTAAGGCCCCCACACATACAGGAATACACTTTCTATGTGTAAATTCTATACTGTTCATAAAAAGTAGCTATCCACCCTTTATCTGTTGAAATGGGTCTCTCCATCATATAACATGGGTCTGCAGACCAATCTACTGTTTTTGCAGTTGCAGAGTAAAGGATGCTGCCTGCTTAAGAAAAATCAGAAAAATAATGTTCCTTCTGCAGCTCAAGATTTGATTTAGCCTCTAAATTTTCCTCTCTAAGTGCATCAGATACACATTTTGTTCCAGTGTGCAATGCCCCCTGACCCCCCAACAAGGACCAGGGTCCCTCCCACAGTGTCCCAAAATCATCTGGGAAACACTGACTTTCTTAATATGTTTTTTGCCAATAATTGTATGTATCTGTGCGTAAAAGTCAGTGTAACTGACTGGATAGGTAGGAGTGGGGGGGCCCTTTGAGAGTCTTGGTCCAGGGGCCTATTATCTCATAATCCGTCGAAGAACCAACTAGATTCCACAATCTTTTTAATTTTCGCATTATTTATTAAAAAAAAAAAAAAAACAGGGGGCCCCACACTAGGACTTGAAACGGGCCCCCAGATCGTTAAGGCCACCCCTGTGATAATGACAGAACTGGACTCCTACAGTACTAAAGGTGCGAACACACCAAACGTGTTGGGTGCGGTGGCCAAAGCGCCCAACGCACCTGATCTGGCGCTTGGTCATTTTGTGTCAAAAAATGGTTCAACGCGCCCAGCTAGTCTCCCCCGATATAGTTATTCCCCTAATCAACCATGGCTGCGATCAGACGCGACCCGACACAACAGCGTTCATGTCCACACAAAAACAACAACAACACGGCCAACAATTGAGCAACTGAACGGAACAAATAGCCTTAAAACAGCATTGCAGATTCACGCCACTCGGAAATGAACACAAACAGCAAGGCAGCACCATACCAAACACATTTACAGCAGCATTGTGCACAGGGCCTTAGAAAATAAAGGCAAGTAGCTTACCCTACCTGGCTGTGACGGGACCGTGGCTGGCGTTGATATAGGCATAAACACCGGTGCTTCGCTGTACTCGTTGTGAAAGTTCCCCGGACTTAGCCGTTAGGTTTGGGTTCATTATGGAGGTGGTGGCCGCACACAACCGGGTGAGTAACGCTATCCGACCGGCGCTAACTTGGTTTATCGGCTAAAGCACAGCCGCTATATTCACTGAATTAACCAGGAAGCCCATTCTCCTGGCTCACTTTCCCCACGTCTTCTAACCCAACACCGAGCGGCTTCATATCACCAGCCAGCCGCATTTCCTACTCCGTGTTTCTCAGCCTCTGTGTTGTCCTCCCACCCATGCTCCCACCGTGCCGATGTCCATGACGTCGGGTCAAGCTCACCGCTGACGCGGCTAAACGTCACGCGCTGGAGCGTTGAAAGTTAAATTTTTTCATCTCGGGCGTTGACGCTTTGGTAACGCGGCTGCCGCGCCCAAAGCGCCGCTTTGCCGCGGCCAACGGATCATCGCGCCTAAACCAATGGTTCCCTATGCAAAAATAGGATTTTTCAACGCCGCCACCGCACCCAACGCGTTTGGTGTGTTCTCACCTTAAGACGACAGGCCAGTCATTTTCAACAATGAACATTGTGTGCACTGCCTCACACACAAACTCTCAGTTCAACCAAGTCCACAAACAAAAATATAACAATTTACAATAGCGTTTTTCTCTTACTATGCATGTTGCTTAGTGGGACTTACTTTTAGCATGGAGAGAGCTGAAGTGGCGCTTACGATTTGAAGCCTTGAAATGCGCTAATGACGCCTGGCATATAAGGCAGAATGGCTTGGCATAACGTTCAACAAAAAATATGAACTCTCCCACTCTGTTTCGGAGCGAACTTGACACAAATAGTTTACTCACGGAAAACCTCCCTACAAGCTGAGCGGGCAGTTTTAGGTTGCGTCCACACCAAACGTTTGCGAACGTTATGTTGCGTCCTCAATTAAACATTTGCGAACAGGCATACACATACACATTAACAAAATAAAAAATGAAATAATAAACGACATGTAAAACGAACGTAAGAGCCGCATGAAACGTTTGCGAACATGCACACACATAGGCCCACAAAAAAAAAAGTATAGAAAAATAAAAATAAAAAATTATAATCACAAAATTTGATAGGAACTGAAGAGCTGCACGAAGCAAGGCAAAGAGCCGCATGAGGCTCGCGAGCCGCAGGTTGGCCACCCCTGGCCTAACTCATGTTCTTTCTCTCGAAAAAAGCGTTACATAGAACAATACAAAGCTAACAATGACTTTGACACGCATATTCATTTTAAAATATTTGATTATATTATAGGGATCACAATAGCATACATTAGTATTCTGATATTTATTTCCTTGAATAAAGCAAACTAGTTCAAGTGAAATAGCCCGTAGCCTGTGGTGTATGTGCAGTGTCCTTTGTGTTGCTCAATTGCATTTGTGCTCCGATCCTGCATTTAAACTTTATGGTGACTACTTTAAGGAAAATTAGAATTTTCACTGCAAACATTTATGTTTTCCGTGCAGCTTTTTGAGCAATACACATAGAAGCTACGGCACGTCAAAGGCCCCCTTCCTCTGTTGAATTCTACACATTGTCTATTAGCTAATGTCAACTCTCCCCTTTAATTGGAGGTCACGGTCAGTAGTACTGCCATTGGCACACAGCTTCATTTCTGCACAGTGTATTTTCCGTTTGTACTATTTTCAACAAAATTGCCAAATGAATGAAACTGTCACACTGACATTCATACTGTCTGTCTTTCTTTCTCCTGTCCAGCAAAGGATTGTGGGAATATATGAGAGATGTCCTGATAAACAAGGGGTAATGCGACTTGGCCTTGTTGGTAAGAAGATGTCATGTTTTTCCCCCTTTTTTTCCCTCGATATTCTGCAATAATTTGACTGTACAAAACACTTGGTTACATTGCTGTTACCTTATTATTGATATTGTAGTTATTGATGCACATATGTTATATATTGTATATTTCATAATATTGTTATTTCTGGTGCTTATGTTTAGTATATATACTAATATACATACATATTGGTCTTATTCTTATATTACAATTGGTATATTTTTGATTAGGCTATATTTTGTAGTTGTTAGGCGTCAGGGGCAATTGCTGCACGATTGGTGAAATTGTGCGGATATAGTGGACAAAATTGCAAAATATGAAGTACAATTGATCATTGAAGCTTGTATGTACATTAGCCTACTGTTTCCAGTGCAACAGTTTAATTTTTATTTTTATTTTAAAATAAATGCATTCCTCCAAAGGTCAAAGACGGTAGCAGTGTTAACTTACTCAAACATGCCTCAGCTATCACACTCATGCATTCATCACACCTTCTCTGTGCTGTCTTAGGTGATCCTACTTTTAAATGTTTTAAGCGGTAGCTTTATCAGAGAAACCAGCTCATGCAGTTAACCTCCCCCTAAAGTAAATAGCATTTTAGATGTTGGAACATATCTTGGTTAAGGCTCTTGTTCATGACATTTTTATCAATGTTTTGTTTTATAATAACTTGTTTGGTATGGATTTGGAATACAGTGGGAGAAACCCTCTGATTAATCCTACTGTCTATGTTCTAAAATGGGAGCAGCTGTAATGAAACTGAATTTCCCCCTGGAGATCAATAAATGCTTTGTGATTCATTTATACAAGACTTTAGTTAGTGAACTGTGTGGTTTGAAACGCTCTCTTTCCTAGCCAGAATGGACTATAGTGAGGAGCGGCCTGATGAATTACTGGACTGGAGTCTGGCTGACGCTTCCTGTGGATACCAAAGTCTCTCGGACAGGAGCAGTAAGAATAGCACAAGGTCATCTGCCTCTGTTTATCAGCAACCAAGGCATTCCTACTCAGCAGCTTCTGACCTTCCACGCCCAGCCGCTGTAAAGACTCAGCCAAAAGAGAGTGTAAGTTCACTATTATTATAGTAAGATGATTCATAAGGATGTGAAGTGATTCTGAAGATTTAAAATGCTTGAAACATATGCAGTTTTATTTTGCAACTCTTTTTAGGATTCTGAGAGAAGAGCTAGATTATTACAAGAAGTGAAGAAAATCAAAGTAAAGTCTGACAAAAAGCGGCTTAAGAAACAGGTACGTTTTGCCCATTTCAACATGATTTTGGTTGTAATGAGTGAATGTCAATTTGTACATTTTAAACGTGTCATTATTTCCCCACAGAAACAGAAAGAAAGAAAACGGTTGGAGAAGGAAAAACAGAACCCTGTAAAAAATGAAGAGGTAAGATCATTTGTTTTTATTGTAATCCAGTGTTTCCTCCTTGGGTTAACTGCTTTGGGGGGTTGGTCACATTTTTTCTTATTTAAACAGCTATTCTTTTTTCCTTTTTACAACAAAATAAAACATTTACAACGGGTTTAAGTGTTTTTTACAACATTATTTTACAGTTGATTTAAAATGTCACCAATTTGGCTCCGGGCAAGCTGTATTGAGTACTTTTCCAGGAGCCTACTTTCTACTTGTTTCTACTTTCCACTGCCTCCTGTTATGTAAAGTCAGTCTGGTCCATTTATTGAGATCCACATGCTGTAAGATGTTCCTCTGCAGCCTGTTGTGTGGAGCCTAACATTAACTGCTAGCACAATGTCTAGCAGCAGAGCTAACGTTAGCATCCTTGTCACTGGTACTAGATTCATGTTGGGTGCATTCCTTTAAAAAAAAAAAAACATTGATATTTTCGCTGCTAAAAAAATTCATGGAGGGAGGGGGGGGGGGGTGAATATGCAGCCTCCAAAACTAGCCTCCCACAGCAAACACACATGTGGGTTTTAACACGTTTTTTCTTCTATGTTTTACAGGGGAAAGAAAATGGACCGCAATCTAAAGCAGTTAATGATACATCCAAAAACGATAGAGATTGTAGTGTTAAACAGTTAGCTTCAGAACAAGATCCAGACAGCAGTGACAGCAGTGAGGAGGAATCCAGTGATGAAGATAGCGACACAGAGCATGACTCGGACGACTCGGAGGTACAGAGTGCTCACTTACTGTCCTTCATACTCATTTTAAAAAGCAAAAAGTCAGGTTTGTTTGAAAAAACTGAACGGGTGTTGCATTTACCCTTTACTCATGTCTTCATGAGTATTTTGATATTATGCCCATAGTTTTCTATAGGGGAATTTGGCATTGTTGTACTAAGTGAAAAAGATAGTATTCAAAGTTTAATAATCATATGTTGCATGACCGTAATGTAAACATTACAAACCTTAGCAAATCATGAATTCTAAAAGTTTGCTGCCATTTTGCCAACTATTTATTTATTTTATAAATGCCATTCTTTTCAAAGGAACTGGATATGACAAGTACTTTTGTGAGTAAAGCTGCTCTCATAGCCAGACGTAAATTGGAGCAGAAGCCTGAGAGGTTTGAGAAAAAGAAGATCCAGGTTAAAGAAGAAGTTAAAAAAAGCAGCCCCGACAAACCTATTGAAGAGCCGCAGGTTGAAAAGAAGGTGGGGCATCTTACTATTCTAATGACCACAGCCCTGTAGTCATTGGAATATTAAATCTTTCTTCAATGTGTAGTATGATCTACTCTGTATTTTAGTTTGTCGTTGCTCATCTCATTTATCTGTTACCCCGATCAGGATCCTGCCGCCCCTAGGAGCCCCACTTTTGAAGATAACTTAAAAATAAGTTCTGATCTCGCAAGTAAGTTGTGTCCAGCTGACATACACAAACTCTGCAAGAGGGTTAATCATGTTTGCAGATAAATACATCTTTATTCATTTGTATATTCTGTTTCTGAGGGTCCTTTTTATTTATGTCTCCTTATAGATATTGGAAATAAGTGTGCAAGTGCCGGAGACTTTAATGTTGCTGTGAAATACTTCACGGACGCGATTAAGTACAACCCTACAGAGTTCAAGTAAGAACACTTCCCTATGTTTAAAGTCAAATCACTTATTGTGCTTATATCAAAGCTGCTTTTTTCTGCAACACTTTCACTGTTATTTCCTTCCCAGGTTGTTTGGCAATCGTTCCTTCTGTTTTGAAAAGATGCAAGAATATTCCAAGGCGCTGACTGATGCAGAGTTATCCCTCAGTATGTGTCCGGGCTGGGTCAAAGGCCTGTTTAGGAAAGGCAGAGCTTTGGCTGGTCTCAAGGTAAATGCTATCCAATCAAACAAACCTCCAACTATAGGTGTCCCATTATGTGTCATGTATTAGTTCAGACAGTGTTAATGTGTGGGAGTCCAAGGACGGATTAACATGACCACGGGCCCTGGACACAAACCAGCCATGGACCCCTACTAACACGCAAATACACGCAGTAGCACACCTCAGGGTTCAACATAACTTTTTTTTCCTACTGGCCCACCGGGCCAGTGGATCCGAGTTTTACTGGCCCCTTGTATATTTTCACTGGCCCTGCACACACTTTTTTTTCTTCATAATTTAGTGTCAATTATTATAATACCTGTATTAGAAAAATAACCAGATCTAAAGGGAATATATATACTGTAACAGTATAGATATTCCCTTTAGATTTGGTTATTTTTCTTTTAGTTAATGATATGAAATGTTGATATTGCTCATACACATAATATAAAACCAGGCAAACATATTGAATTTGAAGCCTACAACTGAAAGTATGTTGAAAGAGTGGGCCAGTATTTTAAAGTCCAGTAGTTTGATGGTTGTTTTTATTCTTGAATTTGGGCAGTTTAATGAATAGTTCACCTGCAGAAGTCATGTTCAAACATAAAAAAAAAAATAAGAGATGAAGGTCTGATCATTCTTTGTGGTGTTGTAGGCTGTTTTTATTACTTTCTCATTTCGCATTAGGGATGTGAATGTGTCGACCGAATGACCGGTTTTCCACTTGCGCTCAAGTTGACTTTAAAAATAGAATAGAAATCCGAAAATCAGTGGGTTATGCCGTTTTTTTAATGGGAGATTTCACCGTGTATGTGAGTTCACGTCTGGTCGTGAGCGCGCTGCAGGAGTGTCACTTCTCCATGAAGTGTCAGCTTCACATAAGAGTCCGGTGTGGGACCATTTTTTCAAACTATTGATAAAAAAACAATGCAGTGCAAAATATGCAGCATAAGTTAAACGCTCGTCTAAGACTATGACGTTAAATCACCTTAGAAACACACAATGCCTTCGTCCGATCACAGCAGCGTTTCACCGTGTGATCTCGCCAGCTAGTGAGCCGTCGCGCAGATGAACTGTGGTTTGTGGCTAAAATAATAACCGGGGATATTCTCCCCGTTAGCGATTTCAATGGGAAAGACTTCCGCGATCTGATTGAATGTCTCGAGCCTGAAAACACAGTGCCAAACTGCGCGACTATAGGAACTGTACAGTGAGCGGTGTCCCTCCGTTCGTTTCTGTCTACAACCGACACAATCACCGGAGACGCATTCACAGCGTTTAAATAACGCCTCTCATTTGTATTACCATTGGATGCAAATACTGTAACATTACGGCGGCAGATAAAGGAAAAGCGCAGTTATAATTTTCTGCACCTCAACCTCTGCTGTGGGAAGAAAGAAAGGGGGCAAAGCAAGTCGATTGATTTGTCGACTCGCAGGCAGACGGTAGGCAGCTCTGCCAACGGAGCGAGAGTGCACCCGCTTGTTGCTCCGCCTGTCAAAACGCCCACGCATCGTTTGTCCACTGGCCTTTCATTAAAAAATATAATTTATATTAGGTTTATTATATTGAGTCTTAAATAAACACTGCTTTCATTCCGACTCTCAACGCGCATTTCAATGAACCATGATATAGTCTACAAAAAGATACTGAACTGTGATTGGCCAGTCACTGGCCCGCCCGCGGGTGGCCTTGATTATCAACTGACCGAAAAAAGAAAAAAAAAATGTGTGCGCGATTTGCAGTGAATACATGTCCACATGTGTCTCCAAGTGTCTCTGTATGATATTTAAAAAGAAATCAAGCAAGTAGACTAATAATAACATTAATGGGGCGACTGTGGCTCAGTTGGTAGAGTGGGTCGGCTGATGATCAAAGGGTTCGAGGTTCGATCCCCGCCCTGCCACCTGTGTCATAGTTGTTGTGTCCTTGGGCAAGACACTTCACCCACCTTGCCTCGTGTGAATGTCGATAGTTAGCCTGCTATCGGTGTATGAATGTGTGTGTGAATGGTAACGTGGGAAAGGAAAACAGGTCTCCCTTGTAAAAGAGTGTTCGGTCTCAATGGGATTTACCTGTAGAAATAAAGGTTAAAAAAAAAAATTAATTATAGGTTATCATCGCATCACAGAAGGCCTATTGGGCCTATAATAATAAAAAAACACCACCTTAACTATGTTTACAGTTTAAAAATGTTTTGAATGAAATGCAAACCTGAATTATTAGCCTCGTCTGAGATGTCGCCGTCTTGCTAAGAAAGACCTGCGCAATTATGACGCTCATCTTGCTGAGCGCACAGCATTTTTGCAGCATTTTTGTTGTGCGCTCAGCAAGACGAGCGTCATAGTTGCGCAGGTCTGAGCAAGACGGCTCCAAATCGAACGAGGCTACTTGCTCTCGTTTCTCTGTCCTGAGATTCACACAGACTGAGCAGTCTTGTTTAAATGTTACAAATTGAGCTAATAAACTGAAGTTGCTGCAGAAGTTATCTCAGCTAATTTTTTTTTAATCTAATTTGATACTGAGGTATGTAGAATGCTCGTGCCATAAATTCATACAGTGTTTTTGTACAGATAAATAAATAAATATTAGCAGGTTCTCAATAGTATTTCAATTTAGGGGGGGCGTGAAAAAAATTCTGTCCCCTAGGGGGGGCATGACAGAAAATAATTGAGAACCACTGTACTAAAGGATGCACTGCCTGTGAAGTCATTTTTCACGTGTGTACATTTTGTTTATCCCCAGTACTTGAGGTGGAAATGACTTTGGCCTTTTTGCAGGATCATTGAATTACCTCAGTGTCACTGAGCTACACAGACTCACATTATTATCTCAGACCTGCTTTGATTAGCTGCTGCTGTAAACATTAAGAACCTGGCTGATATGTCCAGCCGCTTTGATCAAGTCCTGATGGTAGCACATGATAAACGCTTCTCATCTCATCCTTCCCACAGAGGTATGAGGAGGCTTCCCAGGCCTTCACTGAGGTTCTCAAAGGGGACAGTGCATGTGCAGAAGCTGCCCAGGAGCTGATGCGCGTGCAGATAACCCAGCTCATGGTGTGTAAAAGGAACATCTGTGTGTGGGGGTGGAAGCGCTACACCTTGTATTCACAATTTAAATAAAAAAAACATCATTGTTTCTTAGCTGATTCATTTTATGAAAATTAGCATTTAATACTGAACCATCACACATTGTGCGATTAAAAAGGACAGATTCCAATATTTCATTTTGAAGACGGTTGTCTGTTGAGTAGTGCATGTGCATGCAATGACTATACAATCATCACTGAAAGTGTCATAACCTAGGATATTGTTTTTTTCCAGGCGTATGGTTACACCCGCAAGCAGAGCTCAAATGCTTTAATTATTCACGGGACAGTAAAGGAGGCACTACAAGTTCTGTCCCAATTAAGCCAGCAACCAGGTGAGTGTGCCTGCGATATGAATGCAGCCATGCCATCAGTGGAGATGGAAAATCTCCTTGTTAGGTATCCTATATTTCGTAAATTCCCCCAAAGTCGTTGTTTGCTTAATTCTATGTGTCTATATTTCCTCCATGTCGACTTTAAAATGTGTCTTTGTGTTTAGGAGCTATTGAAACTGGAGCTCAGGTGGCCAACATCACCGGCGTGTCTCCAGTCCTTTCAGCCAATAGTATCCCTGCTCCTCCAAAGTCCCAAGATGCACCAAAAGCACCAATTATGAACAAACCTTTAGGCCCGGTCCACAATATGTCCAATTACCAGAATCAACCCAAACCCATTCCTTATCAGGCCATGAACACCAACATTCAACCCCATTACCGTCCAGACCAGTGAGTTTGCATTCAGTAACAGTAACGCAGTTTTTATTTTATTTTTTATTTTTAAGTGAATTGTATACGCCTAGACTGTGATGGTGTACTGTTTCTTTTTTACCATTTAAAAGCTTGGGGGGGGGGGGAATAACAAAAAAATGTATTCCTGCTATATCGCCCAGCGGTAGTGACAACTTTCTAATGCTTTAATAAGTAGTTACTTGGGGTTGTTACTGAAGTGTGCTTTGATTTATCACTCTATAATGCTTCTCCTGTTTAGAGGGTAAAATGTATGCTATTAGTGTGTGTGTGAATCACTTCCCCGTATTGGACAGGTTTAATGAGGTACTCTATAGACGGTATACTTGTGGTTATTGGTATTGCTTCTTGTGTAATTAGACAGTATATTCTAAGCGAGCAGAAAATCATTGAATGCTTTCATGCAGCTCAAACTTTGTGGTATGAATGATGGTGTTTTTATCTAGAAAATAGTTTGCTACAAAACAATAATCGGGTTCTATGCATGCGTTGCCTCCCATATCATCTGTCACCTTAATGATCTTTACAACAAGTTCATTGAATCAATATTTTCTTTCAACAGGGAGCTCTTTCCAATTTGGGTGGGAAACTTGATGTACCCAGTACCCGAGTCCCTTATAACCAACATGTTTAGCAAGTAAGACCTTGGTTTACTCTTCAATTGGGAAACTTTAACAGATTTTTTCCACAATATTTCATACCTTTAATTTCCACAGTTCAACTGTTGTAGTTGGATAGTGGAGTTGCATAGTCGTGATAACTCACTGGTTTTTCTCTCTTGCAGGGCTGGGACTATCTATAGTGTGAAGGTTCTGGCCTACAAACGATGTGCCTTCGTAAACTATACAAAGCAAGAGTTTTGTGATGAAGCAATCCGACTCTTTCATGTAAGCACACCCTGAACTCCTGAGCATTGCTTTGACTCTGGGCTTCAATGACATTGAGGCTACTGACGGCCTTCAGTGTCACTTCATGAATGCTTGGATTGGATGGCATTTCCCTTTTTTCATTGTAAAGTTGCCTGAGCCTAATATACTAAAGGTGGAGTCAGTGATTCTGGAGAATGCCCTTTGTGAATAGCTCCTCATGATCCGATACCAGTTTACAAAACCTAGGCTATGTTTGTGCGCACAGACTGTACTGTTAGCGGATTGTGAGGAGATATCCACAAAAAGTCAATTTGTCAATAAGCGTTCTCACAAATTCCTGACTCCACTACACCTTAATTTAACTACAATTTCAACTGGTTGTCCCCAGATGCTGTCGATTCTAAATAATATCAGCTCACTTCTAGCCTTATATTTACCCATCCTATAAAATAATAGTGTTCTTTGTTTGTTTACTTGTTCAGGGCTACGAGCTGAACGGCATAAAGATTGCTGTGAGATACCCAGACAGGATTCCTCACGGCATGGGCATTTCTAGATCTGCAATCAAAGCTGACGACCTGCAAGATGAGAACATGAGGTGAGTGCTTTCATAGCCACAGTTGATTTTAAAGGAGTAGTTCAAGGTTAATACACACATTGAATTTCTCTCCCAAAGTAACTCTTCTCAAAATAACTTAGGTAGTTGTAGTGCTTTTACATCACAAACTTGAAAGCGTTTATTTTTATTTTTTACAAGGCAGTTCAGTTTGGTCTCCCAAATGTTCAATGCATCCCATTAATCCATTGTTTACAGGCTAAACGAGTATGTTGACGGAAGGAATGCAGTTGGAAGCCACAGACCCTTTGGCCCATACAGACACAACCCCAACTACAAAGGCTACAACCACCAGTGAAAGGACATAAGATGTTCATGAGCTGCCCTGGTCCAAGTGTCCTTCTCAATAAAATGTATTCAGCATATATTGTGTTACGCAGTATCTACAAGGTTTTAAAGCTTTGTTCATTCAAGATTTTATTTTTAGTGAGACACTGAATAAGCCGATGTTTATTTAGTACATGTTTGTAAAATATTTGACACTGAAAATGACTTGCTGAATCCAAACATATTTTAGATGTATGTGTACAAGAAAGTTGCAGTTAATATTTTACTTGAGGTTACATAAACTGAGAACATAGTTTTTCCAGAAGAGTATGTTAACACTGCAGTACAAGCTGCCAGCGTAGTGGAACAGTTTGATCAATTATTGTCTTGAGACTTTCCCACCTTATGCTGCCACTGGGCCTAAAAGGAAACATGTGGGAAGCATTCATTTATCAGTAATGGTGACCTTATTTAAATATGAACGTTTAAGTATTATAAGAACCTCACGTCTGGCCTTTATTCAGCATAATGTTGTGTTTAATACATTATAAAAATACTCATCTATAATACAACATGTATCGTTTTGTTTATATATGCAGCTGAATTTTAAATGAAGTCTAATGTAATCAATGATGAAGTTTATGTACTTGATTTAAGAATTAAAGATTCATATACTGAGTTGATGTCTCCTTATTTAATCACTAGGAAGCCCAGAATAAAGATGAGCTGTTTACCCTGATTCTTTTACCGAATGCCGTTTCATGTACAGTAAATATTATTGCAGCCTGAAAATGTGAATATATATTAGGCGGTGTTCATGGAGCATAACATTGTGTCAGTGCATATTTCTGAACTTACAATTGATAATTGCGAGCCGATTAAACGTAGACTTTGGTATATTCATCCTGACAGTAATCCATCTTTGAATTTGATTGAATTCTCCTACATGTGATCTTAAGGTTAATGAGCCAGTAGGGGGCAGCACAGGCTTAATATTGGTGCAATGAAGAAGTATAGAGCACTCTCCACACGAGTGAAAATAAATTCCTTGTCAATGAACACTGTTCCTATTACAGCACAACTTTCTCATAAAAACTTAAGTTATTATAAACAGCATTACTGCACCTGGAGCAAGAGCACAAGCTGTTCTTGTGCTTCAAAATACATGGCTATACATTGTGGTTGCATAGGTGGGGGAGGGAGTCTTTCACTGTGTTGTCTCTTTAGCATTCTTCATCCTCCTCATGGTCAGACTTTAAGATGTTGTCAATATCCAGCTTGTTTTTGATGCCATGAGACTTTACTAGGTTTTCAGACCGCACATTGATCGTACTCCTGATGGTGGCCATTACCAGGACAGTAATGTTATTCCTCTTCTTAAAGTCAACTTCAATTTGATCTTGAGGTTCGAAGAAGTCATCCTGATGGACCACACAATTGTAAGGCAGGCTGTGGTTAACAAACGACAGTAATACAACCAATGTGCTTAGATTTGGTGCATTATACATGGATGCACACAGTGCTGCTTGAAAGTTTGTGAACCCCTTGAGCATTTTGGAATTGTATTGTGTTAAACCATTATTAATTCATTTTGATCAATAACAGTATTTTTATATGAAATAAAAGATGTTTCTTTATCAATTAATTTTTTTTCTCCCAGAAATGTATTGTTAAACAGATAAAAAAATTATTTGCCAACTGTTGTATCTGCAAAAGTTTGTGAACCCTGAGCTGCATTGCTTAAATCGAGCAGGTTGACACAATCAGGTGGGCCAAATTGATTGATGAAATAATGAGAGATCTTTAGAAAGAAGAAATTGGGTGGCACAAGGTAAAACAGAGCTAAAACCAAGTCAGTTTAGGCTCACCAAAGTGAACCCATACAGGTCAGACATGCTCAAAGGGGAAACAAATCTCAGGAATAGAGTTTTGATGTTGCACAATTGTCTGTCTAAAAAAGTTTGAGCTCCATCGGTCCACCGTGAGGCAAATCATCTACAAATGGAGAGCTTTAAGAGTGACTTAACATCTGCCTAGAAGTGGACTTCCTTCAACAATATCCTCAAGCGCCACAAGAAAAGTGATTATGCTGGTAAAAGCCAACCCAAACATTACATCTGAGATTTGCAGACCGTTTGCCACCACCATTCTTCACTTGGGAGAAGGTTCTCTTGGTGGTAGGCAGAGTTGCGTTTTTGCCCAAACATGGCGGTTTTGGTTGTGACTAATCTGTCCACAGAATAAGACTTCAGGGGCCTCATTTATCAACAGTGCGTAGAAAAGGTTCTAAATTCACTCTTACGAATGAAATTTAGTATGTGCTTAAGTAAGTCTTCCTGCATCCACACTATTCGCACTTTACTTAGTATTACCATGTAATCACCTGGTCAATGATCAAATTCCTTCGTGATTTTCTCTACTTATGACATCTATTGCAGTATGTCCGTCCTGGGAGAGGGATCCCTTACTCTGTCGACTCTCCCTGAGATTTCTTCAATTTTTTATTCCCGGTAAAGGGTTTTTACTGGGAGTTTTTTCTCAGCCGAGCTAAGGGTGTAAGGGCAGGGTGTCATATTGTATCACATTGTATCATATATCATATTGTATGAAATGTAAAGTCCACCGAGACAAATTTATTTGTAATTTTGGGCTATATAAATAAAACTGATTTGATTTGATTTTGATTTACAAAAAAATCGGTATTTATCAAACGTGCGCTGGCCTATCGTACGCACACCAGTAAGTCATCAATCTTGATAAATCCCACATGTTCTTAAGTACCATGCTCGTTCACGCTCAGACCATTTGCATTCAGAAACGCCTCCAATTAACCATATATGGTCACAACCAGGGCTGCTTTTACCTGCCACTAGGCCCTGGGGCTGAGAGGTTTCGTAGGCCCCCCCGGGCGGCGGTCTTACAGTACAGATGCGTTAAAGCCATGTTTGTCTACACCACAATATCTCTATTGATGAAATACAAAATCACTTAAGGTAACATGTAAATAACCCCCTCCTGGTCTAATGACTTTTAATAACCAAACACACATGGTGGGTTACAGTGTTTTTCCAAGTTATTGAGGAGACAGCGGTGGGGTCCCTGGACCCTTTAGGGAGATCCGGGGGCATGCCCCCCCGGAAGAAAAATTTGAACCTTTTAAAGTAAAATGCATCAATCTGGTGCACTTTGAGAAGAAAACTAAGGCTAAATCAACTGTGTCCTATGTGAGCTATTTAGAACTATTTTCTGGAATAATTTGGAGACACATAAATACCAAAAAGCAGAAACAAAAATATACAGGTTTAAAAAATCCAGTCATTCAGCATTCCAATTTTTTTTTTAAATAATCCCTTATCCCAAAGCTACTTCTCTCTTTGAACTCTTCGTTTTGTTTTCAATGGCTCAACTCAATATAGGCCCTTGATCTGCGTTGCCCCGAACAATGTTATTTAAACAAAAATGTACTGTTGAATGATAGGCCCCTCGATCTTCATAGGCCAAAAATAATGTGATTTTCTTTCCTTTTTCTTTACTGGTTCATGATAGGCCCCTGTTCTCCGTACGCCCGCCCCCCCTACAAAGATTAGGGGCCTATCATGAGCCAGTCAATAATTTATTGTTTTAAATGACAATGTTCGGGGCCTTCTTAGATCAGGGCAGGGGCCTATATTGAGACAGTAAAAAAAATAAAAATTAAAAAAAAAGTTTTTTTTTTTTTTTTTTTTTTTTTTAGAGGCCCCTGATCTTCGTAGGCCCTGGGGCTTCAGCCCAGGTAAGCCCGTGCATAGAGGCGGCCCTGGTCACAACACATCCCTTTATCAACCATCTGAATGTGTTTTACCCCTCTCCGCCACAATGGTAAAGAGCCGAGGGTAACGAAAAGAAACTTCTCCAACACAGAAATGGAAACCCTTGTAAACGAGGTTGAATCGAAGCAAAACATATTTTGTTGGCGCACTTAGTGCAGGCATTAAAACAAAAGAAAGCTTGCTGCATGGGAAAATGTGATATTTTCGAGCAAGTTGTAAGGCAACGGCATTGTTTGCCGCGATCTGACAACTTTACGTGCAGTCATTCATAAACTCTTTCAATAAAAAAGAGATGAAGATAAGCTCCTAACAACAATAGAGTTAGCTTACTAAGTGAAATGAGTGATTGGCGAGTCTGGCGAGCAGGGCCGCTGCTACGCTTTTGGGTGCCCTAAGCAGAAATTGTCAGTGATGCCCCCCCCCCCACCCCCCCAAAAAAAAAAAAACACCCAGAAGCTCGCATCCTCAGGGCGCGAGCGAATTTTTTTTGCCCTTGCAAGATCTCTGCGACTGCTTTTTGGCACATTTGCCAGCATTTACTAACAGAAAGAACAGCTTAACTTGTGAAAAAACTGCCTTTGCAAAGGAATTGAGTGATAGGATCATAGACTGATTATGAGATAATGGGCCCCTGGGCTTACACTCTTAAAGGGCCCCCCACTTGTCCCTATCCAGTCAGGTACACTGAATGTTCTACACGGATACATACAATTAATGGCAATAACATATTAAGGAAGTCAGTGTTTCCCACAGGATTTTGGGGTATTGTTGGAGGGACCCTGTACCTTGTTGGGGGGTGGGTGGAATTTTTTTTACCTTTTTAAAGTAAAATGCATCAATCTGGTGCACTTTGTGAGGAAATTTTAGAGACTAGAGAGATATCAAATCCTGAGATGCAGAAGGAACATTATTTTTCAGATTTTTCTTAAACAGGTAGCACTCTTTACTCTGCAACTGTAAAAACAGTAGATTGGTCTGCAGACCCATGTTCTATGATGGAGGGGCCCATTTCAACAGATAAAGGGTGGATATGAACAATTTAGAATTCACACATATAAAGTTTATTTGTGTATGTGTGAGGGGGCCTTCAACCCCCTTAGACAGAGCTACTAATGCTGTTGTTTTTAACTTGCTTTTGTGTTTCTCCCCTACTAGTTGAGGGGCCCATGATGATTTCTATTTTGTTACATTTTAATGAGTATTTATATTTAGGCTATTCCTTTTTGGACCCTGTTATTGACATCAGTGACTGAGCTCTTTGACTATGCAACATGAAAAGTTACTATCAGTATCTCTGGCTAAGGGCCACCCTGAGCCCTTGGGCCCCTGGGCCTGTGCCCGGTGTGCCTGTGCAGTAATCCACCCCTGGATAGGTTACACAATTAAGAAAAAACAACGATGGGCCTGTTCATAACTAATTTATATATTTTTTGTAATGTAATGATTATCATGAACTTTAAAAAAAATAAACTATTTTGGGGGGCCCCGGACCATCTCTTTTTCCTTTTTAATTAAAAAAAAAAAAAAAAAAAAAAAAAAATCTAATTTTTTTTTATTTTGGGGTGCCCCCTCCAGGAACTTGGTGCCCTACGCAGTCTGCGTACTCTGCGTATAGGGAGCGGCGGCCCTGCTGGCGAGTCACCGCGGCTCGTCCAGCTCACAGCTGAGTGCTGAGACGCACAGAGAGCATCGGAGGGATCCTCCGCTTCAAAACATGTAAACGTGACACATTTAATGAATAATCAATTAGAGCTTACCTAAAAATAAGTGTGCCATATAACTATTTATTGCATTTAGGATGTTAGCTCATTTGGACGCTGTTTTGACCGTCTGTTTTCATTGATGCATTGGCGATATTATATCTAGGCTACTTCAGTTTCATTACTGAGTCGTGATCAGTGTTCTTAAAGAAACTTCGATTATAAAACAAGAGGTCCAAAACACAGATGATGATTAAACAAACAAATGTATGACTTTATATTACCCTAGAAATGCACGGGTGGATTTGACGCGTGGCGATTATAGATATAAAGAGAACGCTGGCGGTTCTAGTGTTAATGCAGACGTTGAAACTCTTAAATGCTTTGCTTTGTGCTTGTAATATCGCTATTCTACCACTAGATTATGTTCGTAAGCATGGTCAGAGTTGTGCTTACATTTACACAGATTCATAAGTCTAAGTACATTTTGGTAAATGCCATACTTTGCGTGGCAATGTTCTTACGCCCTACTTACGCACAGATTTGTGCGTAAGTACGGTTGATAAATGAGGCCCCAGGTATCTCCAGGTGCTCTCTGGCAAAGTTGTGACAAGCAGTTTTGTTCTTTTTTGAGAGCAGAGGCTTCTTCAGCAACCCTCCTTTCCTCCTTGAAAGCCATGTTGACTTATTCTTATTGTGGAACCATGCACATCTGTTCCAGATGCTGCAAGAGGTCTGCAAATCACTAGATGTAATGTGTGGGTTGGCTTTTAACTGAAAAATCACTTTTTTTGTGGCGCTTGAGGATATTTTTGAAGGAAATCCACTTCTAGGCAGATGTTAAGTCACTCTTAAAGCTCTCCATTTGTAGATGATTTGCCTCACGGTGGACCGATGCAGCTCAAACTTTTTTTAAATTAATTTATAGCTGTCCCCAGACAAATGTGCAGCATCACAACTCTATTCCTGCGATCCTCTGAGATTGTTTTCCCTTTTAGCATGTCTGACCTGTATGGGTTCACTTTGGTGAGCCTAAACTGACCTGGTTTGATCTCTGTTTTATCTAGTGCCGCCCAATTTCTTCCCTAAAGATCTCTCACTACATTGGTCCATTTCATCACTCAATTTGGCCCATCTGATTGTGTTTACCTACTCGATTTAAGCAATGCAGCTCAGGGTTCACAAACTTTTGCACATACAACATTTGTCAAATAATTTATTTTATCTGTTTTAACAATTGATTTCCGGAAAATAAAAATGTTGAATGGATTAACAAACATCTGTTATTTCAAATAAAAAATACTGGTATTGATACAAATTAAATAATAATGGTTTAAATAAATACAATTCCAAAATGCTCAAGGGGTTCAAACACTTTCAAACAGAACTGTATGTAACATATTTACTTAGATAAGCTGCATTTAAGACATTTCTGTGTTGAACATCAAATTACTGGTTTGCCTCGTGGTTGCCATTGCATAATCAAAGACTTTACAGTTTGAGCATTGAGAGTGATATTAAAGTATTATAGGACACAAGACTGGCCTCCTAACAATATGATTACACCTTAAAATCACAGCTCCTCACCTTGACAATTTTGTTTTCAACAGCTGTGTGTCACCACATTTGCAGATAATACAGTATGTACTTACTCCCAATGAGCCTGAGGATGTGACCTTAATGTTGACATTAAAGTGAGATCCCAATGTCACAGTGAATAATTCATTTTTATATATGTGCCCTAAAATACATTGATGATGGAAATGAATGTCTCTGCATGATCAGTAATTCAGAAATGGAGGTCTTTAGCCAGAGGAAAAAACCTTGAACTCCCTAATGGGAACTGATTATTGAATTATATGCAAGTCTACGCCACCTTTCACCTGCCATCCTACTTGTTTAATATGGACTCTGTGTATTACTGCTGGTGGAAGGGAGTAAATTGTTTGTTTGGAGGTTTGATGCTACGTTCTAATAATGCCACACAAGTCATGCAAATATGCACACTGAATATTTGTCTCAATTTTCATTGGTGCGATTTTGTCAAGGCAAAAAGTTAGGTGCTGGCAAGTGCCTCGCTCACCAGGTCCAATTTCAATATGTGCTCTGGTTAATCTTAAAAATGAAACCTATCAGGGCGCTCCGGTAGCATAGTGGATAGAGCGTGTACCATATTGGCTTCAGCCTTCGTTACAGTGGTCGTGGGTTCAAATCCGACCTGTGGACCTTTACTGCAGGTCATCCCCCCAGTCTCTCTCTGTCTCCCCATTTCAACTCTGTACTATCTAATAAAGCTTGAAAATGCCAAAAAAAACATCACCTTCAACTTTTCTGTGCTAAACGAGACATTCCTCCCTTTCTTTTAATGAGATTAAAATACTACAGCTACAATAGTTTTTGCAAGTAATCTGGGTTTATGTGTGGCTATGCAGAAGTAGGTTAGCAATGACATCTGCACTAACCCTGAAACATTCTCCTCAGGACTATTCTGCTCAAACTGCCTGTGGCCAAGGACAGCCATTCAAAATGTTCCCACCTCCACCACAAGAAGAAGTAAAAACATATTTCCTGCACTACAACATACCAGGGAAAGAGGGGGTGAAATCCATCAGGCGTTAGCATCTAAGAAAGAAGATGTGAAGGTAGTAATATACTGGGCGCTTTACACCCTATTACTGAGGGTATATTCAATAAATTCAATTCTAAAAATAAGGAACTAATTAATTCATGGTGAAAATAAGTGTTAGCTGCAGCATTGTTTTAATCTACTGTTCTTTATATTTCTGTCAGCCAATGGGCCTGTAAGGAATTGTTCCACATTATGTCAGTTCTATGATTTGACTCTTAATACTAACAAACCAATAGGGAGTACACACGTGACAACAGTGACGACTCCTGACAATAATCTCAGGGGGGCAATTGTTGCCATGATGGGTAAAATGACCCAAAATGATCCTAAATCAGATAGCTAATATGACAATGTCATATTGCATTTAACAGTTTGTTTTTCCTGTTCATCTGGCATAACCACTCTGGCAACATTAGACAAGCATTGTACTGTACAGTATTTTTGGACATTAAGTTAGTTAATTTTTTGAATAAAATTATTTTAGCTCTAAAATGATTATCCGGCTGTGGCCATCACAGATAACTTGTCATCTACCAGTGTGCTCCTCAGATAGGCTTCCTTTAAAAGTTAAGAGACCTGCTCTACAATTAATCACAATAATCTGATTGACTTGACAGTTGTGTTCTGATTCAACAAAAATGGATGCTGACATAGCATATGTGCAATCATCACATTGGTTTGTGTTACTACTGTCTACCTTTCTTTATATGTCCATGCTGTCTACAGCACCGTTACTTGGTAGGCGGGTTTATGCCGCGGACGGACAGCAGCTGTCAGAGTAAACAGTCTATGGATCAGCTGTTGAACGGCGCTGGCTCGTCCATATGCAGATTGATGTTTAAAGGCCTACTTCACCGGTTTGAATATGAAGGTGTATTGAATTCTGAGATCCTATGTAGTATAAATGTGCGAAAAAAATTGAAATCGGTTCATCCTAGCCTGAGAAAAGGCAGAAAGAGTGTTTTTTTTAACCCTATATTTCTCTTTCTCGTGACATCACAGAAAGAGAAATATAGGGTTAAAAAAAACGTACTTTGTAAATATTACTGTGATGTCGAGAAATATAGGGTTAAAAAAACACTCTTTCTGCCTTTTCTCAGGCTAGGATAAACCGATTTTTTTTTTTTTTTGCACATTTATTACATAGGATCTCAGAATTCAATACACCTTCATATTCAAACCGGTGAAGTAGGCCTTTAATGTTTGTTTTACCTTTTCTGAGAGATGATGCATAGGGGTGACACCCGAAGTTATCCATGCGGTGTCTGTGCTGCCATCAAGATGGATAAAAAGCCATTATACAGTCCATAATCATCATGCAGCGGCAGCAGGACAGAGCGTTAGCGCCTTAGCATCCTGCTAGCCTCGTTAGCCGTTCAAACGAGCCCCGTGAAAATCTGCGTTTATACGATCCCCCAATCCATCTTGGTAGATACTTGCTTGATGGTTACATTTTGTCTGGGAAGGACCTAGTCCTTTTAATGACATGATCAAGTAACTTGCCAGCCTAGCCTGAGTTGATATTAGTTATGTTGGTCTTGACTCTTGAATATGACCGCTTTGGGTAGCAGACCAGACATGTGACTGTATCAGTCACTGTAATTGGTTCATTGTTTACTGTACGTATGTCGACAACACGTTAGGGCGAGCACCCCCGGAACCCATAGAGATTGCATTGCGAAGCCTGCAGTTTGAAAAAAATAAGTTTTACATTGAAGTCTATGAGAGCGCTCAGGGCGATTTTAAACCAGCCCGAAATCGCCCCAGAGTGACGGTACAGAGCACACACGCTTATTGTACAATGATATTTAGACTTAGATGCAGGTAAAAACTGTTTTGAAATAATAAATTATGATTAGAAATACAAAAAAAATTAAATGTTTCATCATTATTATATTTTTGTTTTTTGCTGGTATGGCTCAAGCAGGGCGTCGCCCTATCGCCCTCTATGGGCGAGCCGCCGCTGCGTGACAACAACATAATGCAGAAGTCACGTGTGGTGCAATCTTTGGTGAAAATAATACAGGCTGCTGAACAACTACAGTTCAGTCAGAAGTAGTTTAGTCAAGAGAACTTTTATTATTTAGCAGAAATTACTTTGCAGTAAATTATGTTCTGCGGTATGGCTCTGATCTGAGATCTCCACACCCAACACGCACACACATGGAAGGCTTAAGGTGGAGAGGGCCATCCCTCTGCCCTCTATGAGCAACATGTAATCCTGAAAGGTGGGGAGGTCTGCAGCAAGGACCCCTAAGGTTCAGAACAAAACAAGCGTCAATGACAACAGTAATGACATTGATAGATATACAGTAAAAAATGAGGTGCTGAGGTGGAGGTGGGTTGTCGTTTTAAATGGGGTGGATGGCCATACAAGCAGCAAGGTAAGTAGAAGCAAGTGAACTGAAAGCCATGTCGTTCGCATGAGCAATGTGCAAAGTGTTGCAGAGGAAGCAGCACCAGTAAGCAGGCTAGAGCAGCTTAAATAAGGCGCCTGTTTGAGTGATCAGCCAATCAGATGCTTGGAGGGGAATCAGCTGTTGGTCAGCTGACATAGCAGGGTTTCACAGCTGCCTTGACACCATATCCTGAACTAACGCTATGCCCCATTTTTGGTTTTGCGTCTGGTGTGATGACACATTTCAAAGTGAAATTGTACCTTAAGACTTTTTTTTTGTCTCAACTCTATCTCACATGTGATACATATTTAAAGCATAAGTGAAGAACATCCCAATGCCACTTAAGGGAAATGTATGCGTGTGGGATAGAGGATGGTACGACTAAGCTCTTGTTGGAATGCAATGGGGGCTTTATCAGAACGGCCGGCCTCTGCTGCAAGGGCGATGATGGAATATGAGGAAGTAGGAGTAGAGAGAGACTTTGCTCCCCCCGGCGGGCCTGCTGACACGTGGATGACTGCCTCGCTCTGAGCTGCAGCCAGGCTCCTGTGTCAAACCTCGGAGAGAAGTACAGTAAATATGCAAGGGTTACTAGCAGATAGTTAAAAGTGGGCATGCATCAACCCCTAAAAAAGATGCAACACTAAGAATCAATGAACCGAGTGCTGTAATATTATTTTTGCTTTTATAACGTTAACAAATAAATCCTACCACAAAGTCAATTTAGTAACAGTTTGAATACTTTTGATCACTTTACTAATTGTCATATAATTGTAGCTCATTATATTTCTTTTTATGAGCACAAAGTAGGCTACGTCCCATTCATATTGAAAATCGTACGATACGAAGGAAAGCTCTAGAACTGCTACTAAAGGGACCATTGGGTGAGACTGTTTTCTCAGCTCAGTGTTTTCCAAGAACATGAAAAAGCCAAACTGGAGGAGAAGTCCATTCAAATGGAAATTTGAACATCAACAATTTAATGAACACAGTGCAAACTCCATCTGCCGATTAAGAACATTTGCCCGGAAAGCTCCAGCAGAGCTGGATCTCATATGGTAGTATCAAACTCACCAAAAAAGGTAGAATACTAACTTTAAAGTGGAAGAGTCCTGTGAAACATTAAAAAGTATCTTTGTTTAACAAAATTAAAACTTGTCTTAATCACAGTTGAGCAAAGTACAATGTGTGCCACATAAAAACATTTAATTTCAAATGAAAACAGCTGATATAGTGAACAACTAAAATATCTAAACAAAAAAAAATGTATAAACATGACAGAATTGTGCTTACTCTCCACCAATACAACTTTAAAAACCTTTCACACTCTGTGACTGCACAGGCAGGCTCAATATTTGATACATGACTTATTTCAAAGCAGAAGGCACCTTTTTTATTTTTCTCAACAGTCACTGCAAGTCTACCATGAACCTTAAGTAGAAAAATAAAGGGTGTGTCCTCTGCCATAGTAGAGGCTAGTGAAAGTGTTCCAGTCCACGGGAGACACTTCCATTCCCTCAAACACAGTCAGTGGTCAAAGAGTCCTGACCTCAGGCAGAGCACCGCAGGCAAGTAATGTGAGCTTAGAGAGAAACAAATGTCTGTGAGGGTCTCTCAAAATGTCTGGAGGTGACGCTGATCCCAGGTCAGCTCCAGAGGCAGATGTTGCTCATGGCCTGGCAGGTGGAGCTGCTCTCTGCAGGGGAGAGGTAGATCTTGCCACTAGGGCAGACACACAGCTCGTATCCAGACTGTTCCTGGGCGGCCTGAGGGGTCACTGTGTAGATGCCCAGTGGTAGACTACCAAGCTGAATGGTGCTGGCGTCTAACAGTATCTGTGAGGAAAATAATCAGAGACACGCTGGATGTTATTTAAATAACATGGTTGATGCCCTGAAGTGATGCACATCATTACCAACTGATCATCAAACTGATGAACTGACTCAATAGAATGAAAGCTGGAGTGAAATACAGCAGCTCTGATCTGGTCACTTAGAATAACTCCAATGCCTCTTTTCTTTTCTGATGAACGCTTGTTGACAAAATCAGTGAATATCTCGTCACAATCCGATACCTGTCCGAGTGTCCGTTAGCCTGGAAATCCAGACCCTGATATCTTGAACGATAGAGGGTCTGGCCACGATCAATAGTAATTTCCAACTCAAGGGGCGGCTCCTACTCGTGCATTTCAAATGCCACTGCACGCAGTTGGATAGCACTACAACCAATCAGAGCGATGCACAAGGCGACGTAAGCCCCTTTCGTTTAGCGAACAGCTGTTAAACTGTTAAATTAAACGTTTGCCGTTGTCGGTCGGCAAAATAGAACATTCCTCTTACTTGCTAATGAAAGATTTGAGTGCCGTCTTCCAAATCGTTAAGGGTCGAGGCCAAAGCAGTCTCAAACTCACACAACATATCCGCAGCCATCTTTGATGTTTACTTTCACGGCTTCGACGTCGCATGCACGTCACTGTCGTCATCGGGTTACGTCCTCCCCAGAGTACCATATAAGGGGCTCTGGCGCGCCCATATTAGATAGAACCAATTGAAACCATAGCCAGATTTCTGGCTTTCTTGATAAAGCTTCAACGGAGCGTGTCCAGACCAACACGCGCAGCAAATTTAATTTGCCAGCGCCTAGTGGCAGGTCTGGGAATGCCAGGCTAAGTGTCCGTACTATGCATGTGCTGAAAAAAAAATCAGGTGTTCATACACAGATTTGTTTCAGCGTACACACAGTACATACAGGTAAGGAAACGTGAGGAGATATTTAATGTTTTTGACAACAAGCATTCTCGAGAATAGCAGACTCCAACTTTAAAGTCACACTAGTTGCATGAGTCAAGGAATGGTAATGTTCAACCATTATAGTCCAGACTTGAATATCTCAACAACTGCTTGCACGGCTGTAAATAATTCATCTTTCTTTAATTTATATTTGTATTTAAAACATATAATATCTAGGGGGCGCCCTTTAGCTCAGTTGGTAGGGCGTCCCCCCATGGGCCTCGGCCAACAGCAGACCCGGGTTCGATTCCAGCCTGCAGTCGTTCTCTGCATGTCACTCCCCTCTCTGCCCCATTTCAACTCTGTCTCTACACTATCAATAAAGCATAAAAATGCCAAAAAAATATCTTTAAAAAACACACAATAGTTAAGTTTTCCAAAATTTCAAGAGTAGTGTAGTAGCCGAATGTACCCATGGCTTGACAAAGACAAAGGCGAGGCTGGCTATCATCATTGTGTTTCAGAAAGGTTTATTTCAGGAGCATGCATCAGACAATACAGAGGACTTGGTAGTAGCATTGAGCAGGGAGGGCTGTCCCCCAAAAGCTAGCTCGCCCACACCTGTGCGTAGTCTTATATCAAACCCTTGGCATGCTGGTACTCCCTAAAATAGGCATATGGTTTCATATCATAGGTCCCAGCAACAGATGATGTTTATCTATTAAAAGGTTGTTTTCGTCTCTCACAGTGACCTCTAACATTTAAAGGCCTTTGCTCAGCAAACTCTGGTATTAACCATTCAAAATCCACCACAGTAGCTATGTAACCCTTTTATACTTTAATAAAAAGGTTTCCTGTAGAGTTTAATGTTTGTTGTTTCTAACATGTGTACAGTCAAAGGATGCTTGAGCACACGGGCGAAGCAATACACACTATGTCTGCGCCTCTCATCTACAACTGGTGGTGGTCATGTGCTAGGAGTGTTGCAATGCACCTGCAAAAATACAGGGAAGACACAGACTGCTGGCAAGTAGGAGACCGGGGCTAGTAGGCACAATTTTTACTCTAGGGAGAATTGCTCATCACCTAAACACCTTTCAATAGTCATTCCTACATTAAATTGAAGCTTAAGGTGTTGGCTTGAAATGTGAACCCCTCACTTTTTCTAATTTATTGTAATAAAGAAGACATTTACCATCAAAGACACTCTAACATATTGTGACAACCAACCCCATCAAGGGGTCGGTTGTCACACACTATGGGGTTGTTTGTCACAATGTTATCTTAATGGGAAAAATCTTAAAAAGAAGGCAAGAAAGCAGAACTAAATTTGAAAGTTTAATTTCAATGTCAAGTTGAAAAATAGGCCGACATAACTTTATGCATCTTAACCATAGATAGTAAATAATATGGATGTAGCATCCGGGCTGACCTCAGTTATTCACACGGCATCCAATAATCCTGGTTTGTGCGCGTCGCCATTTTGTGAGATTTTTACTGATAGCTGACGTATACCTCCGAGGCAAAGTGAGGGACAACGGACGGAGAGCTGTCACTCAAGAGATCGCGCCAATACATTTTAACTTCCAAAAGAATAAAAACTAGCGTGGTCCAAAAAAATTCAGCCCCCTTAGTGTTGTCATGGAGATATGACCTAAACATACAGACTAGAATGTTTTTTTAATCCAGGCCTGAAATAGGTTTAATAATGCTGTGAAAACGGCATGTTTGGAGTCAATAGCCCCTTTTACACAGACAGTGAAAGCCGGGAATATGCCGGAATTTCGGCCCTCCGCCCTGCTGTATAAATGCGACCGTTGCGGAACGAGGGAAGAAAGGTGCGAGAGATTGTTCCGGGAATTTTACTACCTCGGGGGGTAGTAAGCTTGCCGACACAATCAGTTCCGCCTCTCTGTATAAATGTGGCCAGCTTGTTGTTGCGGAACAGGGGGGCGTTTGACGTTCCATTGCCTACGTTCTATACATGCGACCATGTTAGCAGTTGAAGGACGTGTGTTTAACATTAATCACGGCAGCCTGATGTCCCGTAAAAATCACGGACGGCATCCCGGGCAGAGTACTGAAGGCGTGTGCAGACCAGCTGGCGGATGTATTCACTCACCTCTTCAACACATCCCTACAACAATCTGTGGTCCCGACATGCTTCAAGAGAACCACCATTGTTCCTGTGGCCAAGAAATCAAAAGCCCTCTGTTTAAATGACTACCGCCCCGTAGCTCTTACATCGGTCATCATGAAGTGCTTCGAGCGGATAGTCAAAACCCACATCACCTCTTCTCTGCCTGACACCCTGGACCCTTTACAGTTCGCCTACAGGCCAAACAGGTCTACTGACGACGCCATCGCCCTCACACTCCACACTGCCCTCTCCCACCTGGATCAGGGGAGCACTTATGTGAGAATGCTTTTTATTGACTATAGCTCAGCATTCAATACTATAGTGCCCTCTAAACTCATCACCAAGCTCATGGACCTGGGACTGAACACAGCCCTATGCAGCTGGATTCTGGATTTCCTGACGGGCAGACCCCAGGCTGTGAGGATAGGCAACAACACCTCCTCCACCTTGACTCTCAGTACTGGAGTACCGCAGGGCTGCGTGCTCAGTCCTCTCCTCTACTCACTGTTTACGCACGACTGTATGGCCACACACAGCTCAAATAAAATAATTAAGTTCGCTGACGACACCACAGTCATTGGTTTAATCTCCAACAATAACGAGACAGCCTACAGGGAGGAGGTGAGGGCCTTGTCAACATGGTGCCATGACAACAACCTCCACCTCAACGTCACCAAAACAAAGGAGCTCATAGTGGACTATAGGAAGCTGCAGGGAGGAGAGCACACCCCCATCCACATAGATGGGGCTGCAGTAGAGAGACTCAGCAGCTTCAGGTTCCTTGGCGTACACATCACTGAGGACCTGTCCTGGTCACACCACACTGACACTGTTGTTAAGGCAGCAAGACAGCGGCTCTTCTTCCTCCGCAGACTGAGAAGGTTCGGTATGGGCTCCAGAATACTCTGCAACTTTTACCGATGCACCATCGAGAGCATCCTGACCGGCTGTATCACCAGCTGGTATGGAAACTGCAACGACCGCGACCGTAAAGCTCTGCAGAGGGTCGTGAAAACCGCACAGCACATCACCAGGTCTGATCTGCCATCCATACATGACCTCTACACCCGAAGATGTTGGAGAAAAGCACAGCGCATTCTCAACGACCACAGCCACCCTAGCCAGGAACTGTTCACTCTGCTACCGTCAGGCAGACGGTATCGGAGCATCAAAACCAGAACCACCAGGTTCAAGAACAGCTTTTTTCCGAGCAGCACAAGAATGTTGAACTCCGCAAGTCCCTTAACTGCTGTCTGAGACACTTATATATATGTATATGTATTCTTTACATACATGTTTACATGTTTGTGTATGTGTGTGTGTATATACACATATATATATTTTTATATATATATGTATATATATATGTGTGTATGTGTGTGTATGTATATATATATATATACTGTACATATATTCTAGGTTTATTTTATCTAAAATTTGGTTCTTATTGCACTATACGTTGTTACTCTTTTACTCTATATACTCTATACTATTTTTAATTTTTTTATTGTTGCATTATTGAGGAGAGCTTGGAACACAAAAATTTCATTGCCAGCTATGACTGCTTGCCTGTTATGTTGTGCATTTGACGAATAAACTAACTAACTAACTAACTAACTGTGTGTATGTGAATGTCTGATTGGCAGACCTCTGCCCTCACAAAGAGACTTGCTCATAGCCAACCTGTCACACAAACACACACACACACACACACACACAGAGGTGAAGCAGTGAGCGGATTGATTATGTCAGTTTGGTTAACAGTCCCAGAGATGTTGGACTCAGCGCGTAGCGAGATCAACCGGCACATCGTGGGGACAGTAAAATACGGCCCTCTTACTGCAAGCCCCAGCACTTCTGCTCTCAATTCACCGGCCAGTGTTGTTGTTGTAAAGCAGCTGACCGGCACGGCGCCAAATGTTTACGTCACACTTGACGCTGTTTACAAGCACCTCTTTCATTCCGGAACGCTGTGTAAAAGGGGCTACTGATGCGCCAGCAGGCCGGCGTTGCTTGGTTCTGTGTAAATAACACAGAAGCAAGCAAAGCCGGCATATTGGAGTGATGTTGTTCCGTCAATATGCCGCAATCTCTGTGTAAAAGGGGCTAATGAGAAATGGCTGTCTTCTGCATCTAGCCCCCAGTGGCACTTCCGGGTTACTACAGTTGTGGTCACTTCCTTATTGGATGCTGGTAAAAATCGCTGAGGTTGGGGCTTGATCTTAACACAAAATGAGCAAGGAATAAACAAACAGGAAATCCATATTAAGACCAGCCTACTGTATGTAACAACATAAAGAACAAAACAAATAGGTCTAACAATAATAGCCTACTCAACTAGGCTACACACATCTTATGTTTCTTCTTCCCCAGCTGGTGTGGAGTGCACTGGGGTGCAGTAGCCTTGGCAATTGGTATAGTTTGGGATGCACTGGGTCGTTTTGATTTTCTTGCCCTCTTTCTCTTTTGCATTCTAGCTGCCTTTTCCTGCTCTATTCTCTCCTTCTCTGGGACGTCAGTGAGGATACAGCTTGACATTTTCTTTTGTTATTTGGTTCCTTTTCTGGCTGCAGCCTTTGGATAACATGTGACAACCAACCCCCCCAAAAATGAGACGACCAACCCCAACTGGAATTTCTTGCTAGCATCAAGGCCAACAACCACATGACAACTAATTAGCTTGCTAACAACAATCTAAACTATAGCTTACCCTTCACACTTTTTTAGGGTAACAAGTGTTTTGTTATAAACCCATTGTGTAAAAGCCTAGAAGAAAGATACTGAAGAGCTAAATATTTTCAATTTGACATGAAAAACACAAACAGTCCTCTCACCTCAAATTCAGCAGTCTAACTCCAAGGAAGACTATGTAGGCAGTGTTGGGAAAGTTCACTTTCTACGTGAACTAGTTCAAAGTTCAGTTCACACACTTTAAAATGAACTAGTTCAGTTCATAGTTCATAATTAAAAATGTTGAACTAAGTTCACAGTTCAAAAATGAACTAGTTTATAGTTCTTTTTTTAAGGACAGTAGTCCTTATAAGGTGCAAATGGTTTTCCATTTTAATAATTTTACACCTGGAAACAATTCACATCAAATTCCATTTCAGTCCATACTAAAAAGGAGCCTATAGAAAGCAATACTGGAAATATATGCCTTCATTTGTTTTGCCTCCATGCTTCGCATTTTGATGGGTGTTTTATCCCCCCAACGGAACCTTGAAGGCAGCGCTGCCCCTCCGCGGTTAGGGTTAGGGATAGGCCATGGGCATAGGGCCTTAGGGTTAGGGTTAGGGATAGGCCATGGGTATAGGGCCTTAGGGTTAGGGTTAGGGATAGGCCATGGGCATAGGGCCTTAGGGTTAGGGATAGGCCATGGACATAGGGCCTTAGGGTTAGGGTTAGGGATAGGCCATGGGCATAGGGCCTTAGGGTTAGGGATAGGCCATGGGCATAGGGCCTTAGGGTTAGGGTTAGGGATAGGCCATGGGCATAGGGCCTTAGGGTTAGGGATAGGCCATGGGCATAGGGGGTTAGGGTTAGGGATAGGCCATGGGCATAGGGCCTTAGGGTTAGGGATAGGCCATGGGCATAGGGCCTTAGGGTTAGGGTTAGGCCATGGACATAGGGCCTTAGGGTTAGGGATAGGGATAGGCCATGGGCATAGGGGGTTAGGGTTAGGGATAGGCCATGGGCATAGGGCCTTAGGGTTAGGGTTAGGCCATGGGCATAGGGCCTTAGGGTTAGGGTTA
The DNA here is from genome assembly GCF_949987685.1 of Ammodytes marinus. Taxonomy (NCBI): domain Eukaryota; kingdom Metazoa; phylum Chordata; class Actinopteri; order Uranoscopiformes; family Ammodytidae; genus Ammodytes; species Ammodytes marinus. The sequence goes on from NC_137227.1 coordinate 1,260,456, forward strand.
GGCCATGGGCATAGGGGGTTAGGGTTAGGGATAGGCCATGGGCATAGGGCCTTAGGGTTAGGGATAGGCCAAGGGCATAGGGCCTTAGGGTTAGGGTTAGGCCATGGGCATAGGGCCTTAGGGTTAGGGATAGGCCATGGGCATAGGGGGTTAGGGTTAGGGATAGGCCATGGGCATAGGGCCTTAGGGTTAGGGATAGGCCATGGGCATAGGGCCTTAGGGTTAGGGATAGGCCATGGGCATAGGGCCTTAAGGTTAGGGTTAGGCCATGGACATAGGGCCTTAGGGTTAGGGATAGGGATAGGCCATGGGCATAGGGGGTTAGGGTTAGGGATAGGCCATGGGCATAGGGCCTTAGGGTTAGGGTTAGGCCATGGGCATAGGGCCTTAGGGTTAGGGTTAGGCCATGGGCATAGGGGGTTAGGGTTAGGGATAGGCCATGGGCATAGGGCCTTAGGGTTAGGGATAGGCCATGGGCATAGGGCCTTAGGGTTAGGGATAGGCCATGGGCATAGGGCCTTAGGGTTAGGGTTAGGCCATGGGCATAGGGCCTTAGGGTTAGGGATAGGCCATGGGCATAGGGCCTTAGGGTTAGGGATAGGCCATGGGCATAGGGCCTTAGGGTTAGGGATAGGCCATGGGCATAGGGGGTTAGGGTTAGGGATAGGCCATGGGCATAGGGCCTTAGGGTTAGGGATAGGCCATGGGCATAGGGCCGGCCAGGCAGATTTGCCTTTCAAGCTCCGTTGGGGGCACAAAAAAAACATAGAGAATTTTGATGACGCATGCAGTGGTGAGACTCTGTGGCTGGTGTTGCCAGCTTGGTTGTTTCCTGCTACATAAGGCCTGTTACTGTGTGTTTTAGCTGGTTTTCTATGGAAATCTGGCACTCTATTGAACGACGAACTGAGCGCCGTTCACAAACGCAAGAATGAACACGTTCACAACAACGTTCATCAGGCAGAAAACAGTCGGTTCAGTTCAAGTTCGCCCCCAATATGAACGTTCAGGCACAACACTGTATGTAGGTGACGTCTAATCCCAATTCTGGATATTTACATACCAACATTTAACAGAGAGCGCCTTCTGGTTCCGAGATATAACGATTGTGACAAACAACCCATGTGACATATAACCCCCGTTCTCCCCTACATATGGAGGTAGACCATGCAGTATTTCCACATTTCAAATCAATCATCATGTTTTACGGGAATGGAAATTAATGTAAAATGGTTGCCACACCTTGAGGATTCACACAATTTGTCTTGGTTAGAAACTCCACAGGAAACCTTTAAAGGCATCATGGGAAATTATCTGCAATATGCACTTTTTAATATGCCGTGAAAAGTGTTTTTTACACCCCAACAGCAATAAATAACTTATGGGCAATGAAAAAGAAACGAAAACCCCCCAAATTCTGTACCTTCTATAAACCTGTTAAAATTCTGACCAATAAGAAGCATTCAGTCCGAATCCAAAGAACCAATCACAGGCCTGCGCGTTCTCTCCCCTCTGTGTACGAGCCTGAGCGCGTTCACGGAGGGCAGAGAAAGCGTTGTTGCCATAGTAGTCATGAGCCCCTTTTACACAGCTGCTTTACAACAACAACACTGGCCGGTGAATTGAGAGCAGAAGTGCTGGAGCTTGCAGTAAGAGGGCCGTATTTTACTGTCCCCACGATGTGCCGGTTGATCTCGCGACGCGCTGAGTCCAACATCTCTGGGACCGTTAACCAAACTGACAAAGATCACTCCGCTGCTCACTGCTTCACCTCTGTGTTTGTCTGTGTGTGTGTGTGTGTGTGTGTGTGTGTTTGTGTGACAGGTTTGCTGTGAGCGAGTCTCTTTGTAAGGGCAGCGATCTGCCAATCAGACACACACACAGTGTGTGAAGTCACGTTACTGTAGACAGAAATAAAGTGTGGATATACGCTCAGACTTAGGATAATAATAGCGGTGGCGATCCGGTCGCAGCCTAGCTTAGCCTAGCCTAGCTTAGCCTAGCTTTCCCATTGTACAACTTCCCCTGGGCAGAAATAGACTCATACACTCTGCAAAATGAAGCGTGGGGGTTTGGATTGAGCAGCGGACCTTATGGCCAGCTAGATTATACGCCGTTCCTTTTATTTGGTGATTTTTACTGGACATCAGGCCGCCGTGGTTAATGTTAAACACACGTCCTTCAACTGCTAACATGGACGCATGTTTAGAACGTAGGCTATGGAACGTCAAACGCCCCCCTGTTCCACAACAACAAGCTGGCCGCATTTAAACAGAGAGGCGGAACTGATTGTGTCGGGAATCTTACTACCCCCCTGAGGTAGTAAAATTCCCGGAACAATCTCTCGCACCTTTCTTCCCTCCTTCCGCAACGGTCGCATTTATACAGCAGGGCGGAGGGCCGAAATTCCAGCATATTCCCGGCTTTCACTGGCTGTGTAAAAGGGGCTATGGATAGTAGTGCATGACAGTGGACTAGACCTAGTTGAGGTAGCCTGCACAATGGAAGAGAAACCTAGACAGAAGTTACCACTGCCACCGTTACTTGCACCTGCTCACCATTTACAAAAGGCAAAGAAAAGAAAGAAAAGAAAGAAAGACATCAAGAAAAGAGCAGTTACATACAGCTCGAGGTGAACAAACGCGAGTCAACATTGGAATCAGTTGAGTAATGGCGACAGCTGAGGATGCTGAATGGCTTGGAAAGTGACGCAATGGTTGCCGTCTTTCTCTTGTTGGACAGGTAAGCCTTTGTTTTGTTTCCTGTAAAATGTGTGTTATGGCGAAGTCTAGCCAAGGAAGCTATTTATGTTGCGTTAGCCATATTAGCCCGATGATAACGTTAGCTCCCCAGTCGTTCTAGGCTAGTAGGCACATTACAAGCTGCATTAGCTAACGTTGACAATAATGTTCCTTTCTAACTATATGATTAGTCTAATGTTATGTGGTCATCAGCGTCTGAACATGTGTCATTTTAGTATTGGCTTTTTCAAAATGTGCTGATGCAGTGTCTGTTTTTCTTTTTTTAATTATTGTTTTATAGTTATGACAACAAGGCTAATTCCTCAACACTTGAAACACCGATCGATGAGACCACCTCCTCCTCCACCTTTGTCAAGTATTTATCCAGAGTCTCTCGGTGAGTAAAGCTTGACGTAGAAGTGAATATGTGTGCTACAATACTGTTCTATATGATGGGCAATACATAGGCCTAGAGTAGACAATGCGTTATAAATGATATAGGTATCAAATATATGTGCAGACAGTGGGTATAGACCAGGGGTCGGCAACCCGTGGCTCCGGAGCCACGTGTGGCTCATTCATCCTTCTGTTGTGGCTCCCTGTGACTTTGTTCATTTTAAAATAGAATTCTGAATTTGAAGATTATGGTAAACTTGTAACATTTAAATAAAAAGTTTTTAATATTTTTATCGCGGCCCCGAGAGCAGTCGCTGGAGACAGGGGAACCACGGCGCACTCGTGCGTTGCGGTGCTTGAGACCGAGTCCAAGAGCCGCTCCTCTTGGACTCAAGACTTCAGAGGGACGGGTGGGAAAGCGTACAGGAGTGTGTTCGGCCACGGTCTGTGAGCGAACGCATCCATCCCGAGCGGGGGATTGTCCTTCGCGCTGAGAGAGAACCACAGCGCGCACTGTGTTCTCCCGTGTGGAGAATAGGTCGACTTCCGCCTTCCCAAACTCGCTCCATATCTGATTGATCAGATCGTGGTGCAGAGTCCAGTCTCCTGGCCCCCCACTCGACATTATGTCTGCCCCTCTGTTTAGGACACCGGGGATGTACACTGCTCTGATGGAGAGCAAGTGTGTGTGCGTCCAGCATAACGTCTCGCTATGCTCAGCTGCTGCGCTGAGCGCACGCCCCCTTGGATATTGATGTATGCTGCTGTCGCCTTGTTGTCCGTGCGAATCATTACATGTTGATTTGTTAACATTGGGGCAAAGTGTTGGATTACTTTCCACACAGTGAGAAACTCCAATGCGTTTATATGCATGATCACGGGGGCAGGCCAAGCGCCGCCCACTACGTGAGACTCGCAGGTTCCTCCCCAGCACGACAGAGATGCATCCGTGAACACTGAGATGTGTGACGTTGCTCTGCCCAGCGGCACCCCTCTCGTGAGGGTTAGGGGATCACCCTATGGGGGAATGGACACTTTGCACCACCGTTGGCGCACTGGGTCGATGCGCAGGCGAGAAAACCATAGGTTAAATGCAACATAGTATAGTTTTTTGTACATAGCATACAGGTTATATGTATATATATATATATACACATATATATGATGTCAAAATGGGTTGTGGCTCCGAGTGCTTTCTTTTTATTGGGAGGCGGTCCCAAATAGCTCTTTGAGTAGAAAAGGTTGCCGACCCCTGGTATAGACAATGTCAGTTAGTGTAACTTAACTTATGTCCCTCCGCTTTTATGCAATGTCAGTTAGTGTAACTTAACTTATGTCCCTCCGCTTTTATGCAACCGGATCATGGCTAACGCAAGCCAGGATAACCGAAATATCCTGGGTTAATCCCTTATCTTGGGGCCTATTGCATAAAAGTGGAATAAAGACATCCAGGATGATTGATAAAACCAGCCTTGACAAAGTCTAGCCTGGGCACTTTTGATTAGTCAATTGCATAAACGCCAATCCAGGTTGTAAAGGGGCCGCTTTGTCAAGCCAGGTGTAAGTAATTCTGTTAAGTGCCAGCCCACAGCTTTCAGAAGTAGACCCAAAGATCGAACACAGATTTACTGATGGAAAAATGGAAAAGACGGCCCATTTTCCCACAATGCCTTGCTAGTTTAAACCGTAAGTGAGGAGGCAGTTCATTTCATACAGGAGATGTATTCTCTGCCAACTCTTCTTGATGTCCCTGCATTGTTTTATGATAAAATAGTTGACAGTGAGCAGTCTGCTGCAGGTGCATCTAAAACAATGAATATCATGGAAAGTCCATTTAAAAAATGAAACTTTCATAGATTCATTACACAAAGTGAAATATGTCAGGCCTTTTTTTTGAATGATTGATTGATCATGGAATAAAAAATCCAGTATCTCAAAATATTAGAATGTTACATACAACCAATCAGAAAAAGGATTTATAATACAGAAATGTCGACCTTCTGAAAAGTATGTTTATTCTAGATTAATTTCACTCCATGTGTAATGAATTTCTAGAATATATTTAAGTTTCACTTTTTGAATTCAATTACAGAAAAAAGGAATTTTTAATTGATATTGAATTTTGTTTCAGATGCACCTCGATATAGTGATAAGTACAAAGTGAATTTATTTGACCCACACTTGCAACGTCATCTGCCATCGATAATCAATTGTATAAATATAGCCTGCAATATTGAACATCAATTATTATAATTTACATCATTGCATCTTAATCTAATTATAATTAAGTTAATTATAAATGGTTCAGGTTAAATAAATAAAAAAGAAGAACTATTTAACTAAATGACAATGCAGTCTTTTATGTGGTACCTTAAAACAGGCTAATGAAAATAAAGCAATACACAGAAGATCATGGAATAACTGTTAAACGCCTTGATTTCAGATCGGAGTGACAGCTAACTGAGCCAATCAGGCAACAGAATAAGTGTATCCTTTACGTTTAGCCTGATCCTGACCAGGCTAAACGTAAAGGATAAATCTCCATGGTAACTTCTGTCCCTCCGCTTTTATGCAACCGGATCATGGCTAACGCAAGCCAGGATAACCGAAATATCCTAGGTTAATCCCTTATCCTAGTTTTATGCAATAGGCCCCTGGAGTCATTCCATAATCACATTCTGATGTACGCAAGCAAGCGCTTCAGCTTCTCCCCACCTGTGTATGCAGCTTGAGTCATGCTGGCTGGCCTGGACTACAACCACCATGTGCACAGACCAGCCAGGAGAAAGGCTGACGGCTCTATTCAGTACGTTTTATTATAAGTAATTCCCATGCATTTTGGTCAATGAACTTCCACGTCAAGGCAAAATAATGCTGTAACAAACAAGTGAACCTACATCTATATTGATATACTTTTTTAAAAATATATAAAAAGAACATAATACAGGGTACAGCTGTAAGATAACCCTTTTATGTGGAAATTCAAAATACTATACATTGTCAGGTAAAATGAATGCATCACTAAACTTACAATACTTTTTCTTATGCCAGGTATGGAAAAGTGTACAATAAAAAGTCCAGGAAGTGGAGCCTATACACACTGAAGGAAGAGAAGGACTACCGCTACATCATAGACCTCCAGGGTGAAATTCTCCAGCAGAATTTGTCTGGGTTTGGGGGCTTCTGTTGGGTGTACCTGCACCAACCAACCAGGAGCTGTTGCAGACTCAACTAAGCAAAGGACTAGGTTAGTATGCTTACATTATTGTATGAGCATACATTTTTAACTTTGCTATGTAACACAGCATATGAAAATCCATTTAGCTCTGGTCTAAGGAATGCCAAAGTATAAAGATTTGTGTCCAGGTTCCACCAACCATCATGAGGTATAATATTACAGATCCAGAAGTGCTGGTCAACCTATTATCTGAAGAACAACAATAATAATGGATTGGATTTTTATAGCGCTTCTCTATGCAATCAAAGTGCTAGGATAAACAACATGTCATGAAGGCTTTTCTCTGCAGCTCTTTGTAAAACCCCTAATACCGTAGTTCATTGTGTGTGTCTTCTGATATTCTCTCCTAAGGACAGTCACTGCCACAGCTGATGCAGCCGTGTGCAGAACCAGACCAGACCTGTCTGCGAAAACTGGACCCCTGGACAAAGTTTATGACCATGTTTATATTGAATGAAAAAAAAATATTGTCACACAACATTGGTTGTAATTATTAAGTAGAGATGATAAATGTTATGTCTTGATATCCGTAATAATAACAAAAATGAAAAGTAATTTAAATTTTTTTATTCAAAAATAATATATAAAAACAAAAGGACTAAGTATCTTCAGTTCCTCCTGGGAATAAAAAGAAATATAAAACTATGTACATTGAATTAAATAACTTATAAGTACAGATACAATTAAACTATTTGTTTATTGCAACCTGTTGGGTATAAATCCTTTGAATTGTCCATGTGGATCTGGGAAGCGGCCTCTTATTTTCTACACTCAGCAACTAGGTATGACCACAGCACTTGCGCTCCACATCTGTTGGCACTTCTCTGCAGCTGTGGCAGACGCACCAGGTGGGTTTATCTGTCTTTTGAGGGCCCGATGGAGGAGGATCTGCTGATGCCAATGTTAGCCGGTCCAACATGAGGCTGGGGTCGCATGTCAAGCAGAGCTGGAGCAGATGATGCAACATTTGTAGATTCAGTCTTTGAATTCTTGCCTGTAAAGTAATACATGATTATTATTTGTATTTATACAGTTTTGTATTGTCCTCTAATAGGTAGGCTATTGTGTGTTCATGGTACATGGCATCTCAGTATACAAAGTTGCTGGTAAGGTTTATGTCTCAGATACAGTCAGCTGACTCAGCTCATATGCAATCCTTAGGGTTTTGCAAAAAACTCACCTTGTGAGCTCTGACAAGCCAAACAATGAATGATAAATAAAGTGTCACGTAGCCTACTACACAAAACGTGGGTAAACTGTGATAGAAATAACATGTATTGCTGATTTATTTGTATTTGTATTACATTTCTGTTACCAGTCCATCTATGCATATGTGCTAGCTTGACTGCTGTGAGTACTACTACTAACAGTAGGCCTTATCATGTTTGTTTTAAACATTTAGCATTGCAATATTAGGTGTGTTCTTACCGGTGAATGAAACATTGTAGTTTGTCGAGAAATGTAGCCTCCAGTTAGCTAGCCGCTCTCTGCTCAATGAGGCGGCGCAGCGGCCAGGTTGCTAAGCAGCAGAGCTGCGCTCGTGCACGGCTGTGTACAGAGGGTTGGGGGGAGGAAGTCCTGGGGGGTGGGGGAGGGGTTAAACGGAACTCCGAGGAGAAGCTAATTTCAAATCATGCTAGCTCTCTCACATTGTACACTATAGCTTTAATGCCAAGGTTGAGGGAATTAAAAATAGCAGAAGACATTAAGAATTCCATGGCACAAAAGAGGAGCTTCTCTCTCCCAGCATAACTTGTAATCTTGCTCACCTCTCCCTCTGTGGACTCCAGCTGTAGATCTTTTCGACCGCTGACCTTCAGCGGCCCCTTGGCAGCGCTCACCTCCACCCCTCTGGGAGCCTCCATGGTCAGGGTCCGTGTTGGAGACTCCAGCCTGGGAAAGAAAGGAATAAGCACAAAGACAGACACACAAGCTGATGATTTTTGTTAACACTTTCAGGAACTTTACCTTTCAGTATGATTTAATAGCTGAAGATACAAGATTCCATCAAGGTTAAATTGTTTATTATTCGGTTCACAGTTTAGGAATATATCCCTGTATCGTTACTGTTTCAGAGCAACAGTGTCGTTTGTTGTATAACAGACCCACAGGCACAGCAGCATATAAAGATAGAGTCAAAACGTCTCACATTTGGAGAAAGAAAAAGCAGCTTATGGATATTTCTGTTTGACTCTTGCATAAATGTATTTTGTTTATTTATACCAGCGACCTCTCCACCTGTGGAACATCTGAGTTGCTGTTCATGTTTAGGCATTTTTCCTCATTCTTCTAATCCAGTGCCGCTCCTAAACAGCCCATAATTGAATCAGCTGATTTTGACCTTCAGCGACACTGAGGCTAATGCAATTTGCATTTTTCTTCCCGTGGACTATTTTTTTACAAAGGGAACGATAAGTGCGAGAGCCAATCAATGTGGAATATGTTTTCATTACTCATAACCGTTTCAAATTGATTTTGCCCTTCCCTTTCCCCCCAAATCTGTTTTCAATGAATTTTAAATGGAAGACTTTAAGGAGCTGTCTTAAAATCGCTTAAATCTCCATACCCTCTGAAAGTGACACATATTTCCGATTATGCACTATTGGCATAAGTGGAATAAAAGAGAAGAGCAAATGAATTCCATCTGTATATGAAAAGCCAACATTTTGGATTTATTCTATAAACCACTGACAACATTTCTACCAAATTCCCCCTAAAATATTTTCATTAAGAGCATTTCCATTAAAGAGGACCTATTATACTACTTTTCTGGTCTTAATTTCTTGTTTTACACTGCTATAGAGCAACCTGACACGAATCACATCACAAAAAACTATGTAGATTTTCGGGAAGCTCTTTCTCTTATTTTGGCGATCCAGCACGTCCTGTCAACACTTGAGTGTGTGTGCTTCGGCAATCTCCGCTCCCTCCGCCTGTGATCGGCCATCTCCGCTCCCCTCCCCCCCCCTCCTGCAAACCCCACTCCGTTGTGATTGGTTACCTTCCTTCTGGAACACTTTCAGTGGCGGGAAGCGCGAGCATGGACCTATAAGGGCGCGAGGCAGACGCGAACAGGGAAGTGACAGCATTACCATACATGGAAACATCCGCGTGGTGACTTCACAAAGTTACATGCGACGTCACAAAGTTACGGAAGGGTAGACCGCTTTGAACACGTGACTTCTCGACTGGCTAGAATAGTGTTTAGTGCTCTGCACAGACACCCCAGACGGTCAGCAGGGAATACGTCGAAATGCATGTAAGTCATTATTTGATAATTTAGTATGGTTAAGCATGACTATGAATCATCATAACAACGTTTATAGGTCATAAAAGTCAAAAAGCATCATAGGTCCGCTTTAAGTAATGTAGAGATTTGATTTAAGAAAAATTATGACTGGTCTCTTAATTTTTTCCGGAGCTGTATGTGTGTGTGTGTATATATATATATATACATGGGGAGATCTATGGCGATTGGAGCCTTTCCGCATCTCCTTCCTGCTAAGATCGGTGTATGACGCACTCCCAACACCGACAAACTTGCACAAGTGGGGTCTGAGGGAGGACCCATTGTGCAAGCTTTGTGGGGAGAGGGGTACCATGGCACACATCCTGTCAGGGTGTAAAACAGCACTGGCCCAAGGAAGATACAGGTGGCGCCATGACAAGGTGCTCTCTCTCTCTATATATATATATATATATATATATATATATAGAGGAGAATGGGGTAATATGTCACACGGGTTGGTTGTCACAATCGTTATATCTCGGAACCAGAAGGCGCTGTCTGTGAAATTTTGGCATGTAAATATCCAGAATTGGGATCAGAGGTCACCTACATAGTCTTCCTTGGAGTTAGACTGCTGAATTTGAGGTGAGAGGACTGTTTGTGTTTTTCATGTCAAATTGAAAATATTTAGCTCCTCAGTATTTTTCTTCTAGGCTTTTACACAATGGGTTTATTACAAAACACTTGTTACTCATACAAAGTGTGAAGGGTAAACTATAGTTTAGATTGTGGTTAGCAAGCTAATTAGTTGTCAGATGGTTGTTGGCCTTGATGCTAGCAAGAAATTCAAGTTGGGGTTGGTCGTCACATTTTTTGGGGGGTTGGTTGTCACATGTTATCTCAAGGCTGCAGCCAGAAAAGGAACCCAATAACGAAATAAATTGTCAAGCTGTATCCTCACTGTGTGCCAACCGACCCCTTGATGGGGTTGGTTCTCACAATGTGTAAGGGTGTCTTTGATGATTAATTTCTTCTTTATTACTATAAGATAGAAAAAGTGAGGGGTACACATTTCAAGCCAACACCTTAAGCTTCAATTTAATGTAGGAATGACTATTGAAAGATGTTTAGGTGATGAGCAATTCTCACTAGAGTAAAAAGTGTGCCTACTTACCCCGTTCTCACCTATACTCACCGGCCACTTTATTAGGTACAGCGGTTAATTTTATTGTTAACACACATAACTAATCAGCCAATCACATGTCAGAAACGTAATGCATTTAGGCATGTAGACCTGGACGGGACAACTTATTGAGGTTGAAACCGAGCAACAGAATGGGGAAGAAATGGGTTTTAAGTGACTTTGAACATGGCAATGTTGAGGGTGCTTAGTAGCCGAATGTCCCCATGGCGACAAAGATAAAGGGCGAGGCTGGACATCATCATTGTGTTTCAGAAAGGTTTATTTCAGGAGCATGCATCAGACAATACAGAGGACTTGGTAGTAGCATTGAAGCAGCAGGCTGAGAGCCGCATTGCACCTCTCAATTAGTTACAGAACAGTGTCTTATATCTCATGTGTGGGGGGGTATCAAGTGTATTATTATCTACAAATAGACAGATGGTCTCAAACACAAGTCCTTCTATGGGTGCTCGTTCTCCCCCAGTGACCCCAACCTTTAAGACATACTCTGGTGTATCCAGGCCATTTAAATCCACTTCAGGTGCCAGGAGGGCTGGTATGAGTATTTCAGAAGCTGCTGATCTACTAGGATTTTCACTCCAAACCATCTCTAGGGTTTACAGAGAATGGTCCGAAAAAGAAAAAAATAGGGGAGAGAGGCCTAAGTTGTGCCGGTGGGTAGTTGTGCCACCCCTTGTTTCTAGAAAACCGTGGAAGAAATTGGAAATGTGACCATATATTTAAGAAGAGCCATCCATTTGACTCATCCTGTAAAGAAGGGAGATACAAAGAATAAGATATAAGCACATTTAAGCTCAAACAACTGTGTTTTGCCTTTAAAAGTAAAATTTCCATGATCAAGGTTTTTTGATTATTGTGTCTGAACAATTATAGACAAGTTTGAAAACATTTGACACATGTTTTAGTGCTTTAGTATGCTACACTTTGAGTCTATACAGTTAGCACAATGTCAGCCCTAAACTGCTGCATCGTGCTTATTATCCAAATTTCTGGGGTTGGGGTGATTTGTGCCAAAGGGCCTAGATGAGTTATAAGAAAGTAAGTAAGTAAATGTATTTATAAAAGCACATTTATGACAGTTTGCACTGTCCAAAGTGTTGTACATAGTGCATTCAGTAGGTAAACAAATAAGGTAAAATAACAAGAACCAAAATAAAAGACATAAAGCCCATACATCCACATATAAACAAAGATAGTAGTGCAGAGGTAAGATACTTAATGGGGAGGAAAAGCCAAGGTGTACATAAGGGGTTTGAGTCTTGATTTAAAGGCAGAAATGGAGGGGGCATCACATTTGTCAGGTGGCAGTTGGTTCCACAAGCACGGAGCAACTAGTGCAAAGTACATTTCTAAAAGTGGTGCCAGTGGCATGGCTGTATACGCTGGTCACCAAAAAGAAAGTGATTGTCTACAGTAGCTCAGAAGAGACTGACATCTCCATTCCACTTAACGACACCACTGACAAGAGTTCAGATGACCAAAAAGATGATGATGGTGACTTTGTCATAGTGAGCTTTGCAGGCAAAACCATTAGATCTGCTAGGCCTTGTTTAAGAAAATTGACCTTCAATCTTTGTAAAATATTTACTTTAAAGCGGATACGAGTAACATTTAAATATCTTTTAAACAACCTCATGTTTCCTCTGATAATCATAAATTACCTTTAACAGCAAACGAGACCATCAGTGCAAAGAAAGACGTTTTTATATAGTTTTTATTACTGCTTTTGGTCTGGTCGCACACCCAGTCCGATTTTCGGTTCGCTCGTGCAGGCTCTATGGTCACATATCCGTATTGGTTGCAGATTTCAGTGTGGCGCTGCAACGCGATTTGAGAAGCCTATCCCTCCAGGTGAGGGAAGGGGAGCGGGAGCCTTGTTTGAGACAGTTATTTGTCGTCATAAATGACTGATAACGGGGCTGAACCATCAAAGAAAAAAAAGAGAATGCAATGAAGAAAAGCGAAAAGGGAGAGTGAGTGATAGGCGGGCGGGAGGACGTTGCCAAGCAACGTGTATACAATTTCACGAGAGCGAAACTAGACTGCAGTGTTTACTCCTAAATGAATGAGCGGTTGGTACTAACACAAAGTTTGCTTTGCTTCACCATCATCAGATAACCATTATCTGAAATAGTCATTATTTACATCAACAACACAAACACATTACCTCATCGTGATCCATAGTCTACTAACTGCCGTCTCTCATTCATTCGCTTTCTGTGAGGACACAGCTCCGTGAGAGAGAGAGTAGTTAGGTGACGCTGCTGAATCAACTCATTGCAAGCAGGTGTGTGTACTGACTGGCATTAGTTGATGCAGTGTCAAAACCACTCTCACGGAGCCGAAAAGAGTCCTCACACTTTCAACACACGAACATGCACTATATTGCGCCCTTCTCAGTCCACGCTCACGCGCCTGGCACGAGCATTTGCGACAGCGGGCGTCGTAAAAATACTACCGCTTTTGTCCAAAGGGGACGCCAACGTGCCATCTTACTCGTAGTGCCTTTAAATAAACCTTAAATAAGTAATTGTCTTATGGATTTGTCTTGCATTACAGTGTATGAGATATATATCAATGGCACAATTGACCCCATGGTATTCTCTCTTGTGGCACAACTTACACCACACCGGGGGCAAGTTGTGGCACAAGACAACTTTTTTTCTGAAAGCTATATTTCTTAAACAGTTTATTCCAGATCCAAAGTTTTTATTGCCAGGGATGCACAACACCCTGAAATATATGTACATATTTGAGTTGGATACTTTACTGTCAAGGCCTCACTTTAAAATCACTTTAAGTAAAAAGTGGCACAACTTAGGCCACTCTCCCCTATCTAGTGAGCGGCATTTGTGTGGACGTAAAATGCCTTGTTGATGTCAGAGGTCAGTGGAGGATGGGCATACTGGTTTGAGATGATAGAAAGGCAACAGTAACTCAAATAACCACTCGTTACAACCAGGGTATGCTGAACGCAAAACACAACCAACCTTGAAGCAGATGGGCTACAGCAACAGAATACCCCACCTGGTGCCACTCCTGTCAGCTAAAAACAGGAAAATGAGGCTACAATTCTCACAGGATCACCAATATTGGACAATAGAAGATTGAAAAATCATGCCCGGTCTGATCAGTCTCGATTTCAGTTGCGAAATTCAGATGGCAGGTTCAGAATTTGGCGTAAACAACATGAAAGTATGGATCCATCCTGCCGTGCACCATCAACCATGCCATGTTCAAAGTCACCTAAACAACCTTTTTTCCCCATTCTGATGCTCGGTTTGACCTCAGTACATTGTCTTGACCACGTCTAAATGCTTAAGTGCATTAAATTGCTGCCATGTGATTGGCTGGTTAGCTATTTGTTTTTATAAGCCATTGAACAGGTGAACAGTGGCCGGTGAGTGTATATATATACAGTATTACTGTAAAAACATCTTCAATCTCTCCTAGTAACCCAACAAGCCTTTTCTCTTCCCCCCAATCCCAGCCGTTCAGTAGCGAGCCACAAGAATCTGAGTGCGACTGCTCCTCGGCTTTGCATGTTAAATAATTACTTCTCAAGCATCCACTGATTATCCATGGCTTGGATAGAGCACTCATTAAAACAGTCATTTGAGACACTTTGCACCGAGCTGTGCAGTATGAAGTTCCTGATATGTGACTGTGAAGTGTGATATTTTCACTTCATTTAAAATAGTTTTATCATCACCCAACACACACACACACACCGCAGAAGACGGAGTGCTCAATTTTCAAGAGTGCTTGTTTCAGACACAGTCCAAAATAAAGCATTTTAATGAATTCAATTCAATTAAAAATGTCTCTTGGGTTTTATAACCATCTCAGACTGCTTCAATTTTCCTGTACAGAGGCGTATAGTCTGGAATTAAGTCACATTTCACCTTCCCCCTGATTGGAAAACATTACTATTAAACATAAGGTCATATAAACAGTATGTAACTATATGAAACTTCCCCTTGAATGACCCGTGAACTCTATGGATGAGGTGTCCTTCGAAGTGGAAATTTGAAGAAAAAAAACTGGACAAACTTCATCTAGTGATAAATGTCATGGGGTGTGATTGAAAGCTCCAGGGCAGAATTAAATGGACCTTGTAGTAAGACTGTTTTGTTTTTTCAACTGCTGTTTCTAAAGGTCAACAATGAACTTAGCTAAAGTAGTTGGAAGATGCTTTTGTCCCCTTTTCTGTGATGTGATGCATAATATTAGCCTGGTCCAACCAGACCATCGTACTTGATTTAATTTGTACAGAAGGTCTGGAACTGCTCTATTGGCAAACGTTCACTCACTTGGAAGTGGGTTTTTTGTTTAAGTTTAAAACTATTGGATCTGCCCAGTGCCACTCTGGATCAGCCAACCAATTGCATAACGTTTGGTCGTGACGTACGTATATCATGAGCCGGCTTCTGACGGTGCGTTCCAGTTGTACTGGGAACTCGGAAATTTCCGACTTCACTACATATTGTAGTCTATGGATCTACCGGTACCTGGCAACGGTAACTCGCTAGAGTAGAGGCTAACGTTTAGTTATTTGGATGAGAAAGGTTGTAGGCGTCCATACTTTCCCGAGCAGATGCACTGGAACACAGACAAGTCGGAACTCGGAACTACCAAGTCGGAAATTTCCGAGTTCCGAGTATAAAGGAACGCAGCATTCAACTGAAGCTGGCGTGCAACTTCGAATCATCGTTCTCAGTCGCTCCCTCTGTTCGCTGATTGGACATCCAAAAATCTACCGAAGTGAAATGAAAATTGAGCGGAAGTAGGTAGGTGGGCGGTGCCAGGCTAGCATAATATAACAGATCCTGTAGTATCCCAATGAAAATCAATTATGTCATTTGTGCCTTTAGACAAATGACCAGCTATCCACTGACTAGACTACCAATTGCTACTCAAAAAAAAAATTTAGACCAAGCTCAAACTACATAATTATTTCCCCCAGAAACCTTGCTAATCATCTGCAATTATATAACATATCAGGTCATTTCTGGGAAAATGTTGGAAAACTGCTGGAGTGGTAAAGGCTTACCTATTAAGAAATGAACTAGGCAACTTTAAATAAATGAGGGCTTTCTGATCCTCAGGCTGACAGAAAGCTCCGTCCTCTTCAGTATTAAAGAGGCCTCTTGTACCCACAATATTTCAGGGTTTCTGGCTCGATCCAAAAAACTCTAATATACAATCCCTCACTACTGATAACCTGTGTGCTATTTGTAGTCATAAGGGCTGTTTACGACAGGCTCTCCCCATTCTCTTGGAAATCTGACCAGCCTTTTTTTTGTGTTCAGGATGCCCTTTCCATCCACAGAAAGGTCACCATATCGCAGTGCTGTACAGAGCCAAATGTGCCGATTTGCAGTAGCTGAAGTCATAATGGATGGGGTATGGTCTAAATACTGCACATCTACTCTGTAATCCAAGGGGATTCCAAAGGTGAAAGTCAAGTTAGTTTTATATGTCACTATTGCATCCAGTGACTCTTCAGTGGCTTTACAAGACACGCAACAGAAAATGTTCCACACATGCAATTCTAACAGCTCCAACAACTAGTTGGGGGCGTTTAGAATTGCGGGTACCACCAAAACCTGGTGCACACTGCACCAAAGCAATGACATCATCCAAGAAAGCTGGTTTCACATCTCCACAGTTTTTGAGATACATAATGAATATAATGAGGCCCATGGGATTTCCTGCACAAGGCCCCCTCTGATTCGGCTCTGTGGCTTTTGACACATTTTTTAGTATCAGTTTATGGTTTTATATTTGCATATCTTTTTCCCATGCCATGTATGTCCATTGCCTCATTTATATTAAGTCTTAATTTTAAGAATTTCTAAAGCTTTTTTCCAGAACAAAAATGTAAATATATCAACTTCAACTGTACTTTCTTGTCCTCAAGGGGAAATTTGTATTGCAGCTTACTTTGCTGCATTCAAAACTAGAAGAAAAGAGAAAGAATACACTCCTCTTGCATTACATTTCAATCTCACCAAATTGGTGGCAGAGAAGTCTGTCCAGAGTTAAGTGGGACCAAGAAGAGTTGTTCTGTTCTGCCTTTATCTTCTTAATGAACCTGTCACTCTTGTGTGGACACAGCTACTGCAGAGACTGTCCTGAAAGCTGTTTGGATCAACTAGAGAAGAGTACGTGGCTGGCCAGACTGCAAACCGACTCTAAAACCCGAAGATGAGGAGAGCTCCATGTGCAGAAGATGCAGAAAACAGAAGAAAATAAAATGAAAAGCTGTTTCTGTTGCTGGACCTTGAAATGTACCATATGATGTCTGAGAGAGAGAGAGAGAGAGAGAGAGAGAGAGAGAGAGAGAGAGAGAGATCCTTCAATTTATGTTTGGTCTGCATCTGCTTCTTAAAGTCAGACTTGTCTCACTTCAGATTCCCATGTGTCTTTTAAGCTGCAGTTTTATTTTACACCAAGCAAAAAAGAAAAGGTTTTTGTTATCGACAGGATTTAGACCAGAGGACTTTTCACGCCACTGAACAGACATCCTTCTTCAATCTGTATCAAGAGCATAGGCTATGTCTCTATGAATGGGAACAAACGAGATGACAGAAGTATCTCGGGGAAATGTTCAGTGATACCATGTTATAATACAGAATTATATCACAGCATTTATGACACAGCTTCCCTAGTTGTTCAGAGAGCACAAATGAGATCAAAACTGATCCCATATGATAGATGAAGATAGATATATCTTCATAGTTAGGCCAGGGATTTCTGGTTGAAAGCTGCTACTGTTATCAAGCTGAGTGAGCAGCAAGTTAAAGAGCACCTATTATGCTTTTTCAACTTTTATGACCTATAAACGTTGTTATAATGATTTATAGTCATGTTTAACTATACTTAAGTGTCAAATAATGACTTACATGCATTTAGACATATTCCCTGCTGACTGTCTGGGGTGGCTGTGCAGAGCGCTAACTAGGAACGCAGGTCGCGATTCACTTGTTCAAATTTCCTGGATTTATCTACGTAGATCAATCCTGATTTTCCATGTATGGTAATGCTGCAATGTGCTCAGGCACGCTCCTGCCATGCCCCCACCTGCCTGCTCAAATCTGCCCGCGCCGCTGAAAGTCTTCCGGAAGGTAACCAATCACAATGGAGTGGGGTTGGCAGGAGGGGGGTGAGGGGGCGGAGAAGGACGAAGCCGAGTGTTGACAGAGAATGCTGAAAGCGGCCAGATGAGAGGAAGAGTTTCCCGAAAATCTACATCGTTTTTTGTGCTGTGATTTGTGTAGTATAATAGGAGATCTATAAGGAGTCAGAGCATGAATTCTCAAAGTTTCCAGCAATCAAAGCCCTGTTTCCACTGAGCGGTGTGGTTCGGTGTGATGTGACCCGGCACACATTTATTTGCGTTTCATCTGTCAAAAGTTGTGAAGGGCACCAAAATAAGCGAACTGTGATGCACCTATTTTGTCACCCTTACGTTGGGGTACCAAGCCATTCCAAAAGGGCCCACTGCATTCAGTTGATTGGTTGACAGAATTATAATTTCCGTACTACGGATAAACCGCCGTGTGTAGTCACCTCAGCAAGAATCAAAGCCATTCAATGGCGCTAACCCATAGACTGCATACACTCTGACACGGCTATCGGCGTTCGGCATAAACCCGGCCTACCAAGTAAGGGTACTTTGGGCAGTGGAAGAAACACAAGCCAGATATAGGGTTACCGTGCCCTGTCGAACCGTGCCAAACCAAACTGTGCTGCTCAGTGTATAACATTCTTCATTTCTGTCCGTCAACACTCTGTGCAAAAACACAGAGGTGACAGTCAGTTGAAGGAGCAGATCAAAGCCTGGCAAGAGCAATGACTAAAATGTAATGAAGCTGTGAGCGGCGAGCAGGACATAACAAACTGACTCATCTCTCCAGCAGGACTATATCCACTTTATAACGGCACTGCCCCTGTTTTAGACACCTCAACATCAAGGTCTCCATTCCTGATAGCTCCTCCACACCAGTGCAATTACTCACAAGTCACCATACACAAACATTTTACTACCTCGGATGTAGTAAAATTCCCGGCCCAATCTGTTGCGCCTCTCGTACACCGTTCCGCAATGGTACCATTTAAACAGCAGGGCAAGGGGCGAAAAAGGCCTGCATTTTCCCGGCTTTCACTGGCTGTGTAAAAGAGGCTTATATTTCCTTGCACACAAGCAAGTCTTCTACCTCCATATTAATACTGTATAAAGACCTGAGACCTATTGCCTTAACCTCTCACATAATGAAATGTTTCGAAAGGGCTGTACTAGGGCATTTAAAGAAGCAGGTATGTGCCTTTCAGGACCCGCTACAGTTTGCCTATAGAGAAGGGCTGGGTGTGGACGATGCCCTCCTCTACCTGTTGCACAGGGTATACAGCCATCTGGAGCAAACCAATGCATCTGTACGAATAATGTTTTTTGACTTTTCTAGTGCTTTTAACACACTGCAGCCACATACTTTAGCCAGCAAGCTTTTAAATTTTAACCTCAACAGCTCCACTGTTGCATGGGTTACAGACTACCTCACTAGTAGACCCCAGTTTGTACGGCTTCATGGTACTAGCTCTGACATTATATTTACAAACACTGGGGCCCCACAAGGTACGGTTTTATCTCCGTTTTTATTTTCAATGTACACCTCTGACCACAGGCACAGCAGTGAGCTTTGTCACTTACAACATTTTTCGGATGACTCCGCCCTGGTTGGCTATATAACCAAAGATGACAATGCGGCTTACCAAACGGAAGTCGATAGCTTTGTAAGTTGGTGTGAGGAAGCCCACCTGATTCTTAATATTGATAAGACGAAGGAGCTCATTATTGATTTTAGAAAGAAAAAAGCACAGGCAACCCCCATCCTCATTAGGGGACAGTCAGTTGAGGTGGTCCCCTCGTACAAATATCTCGGTGTACATCTGGACAGTACGCTTGACTGGAAAGTGAACACCAGTGTCATTTAAAAAAAAGCCCAGTCCAGATTGTTTTTTTTAAGGAAACTCAGGTCATTTGAAATCAGCAGATCACTTAATATTTTTTATCACGGTATTGTTGCAAGTGTCCTTTTTTATGCTGTTGTTTGTTGGGGTGGCAGCCTGACAGTAGAGGACAGGAACAGGGTCAACAAACTAATAAAAAAGGCAGGATCCATTATTGGTATGAGCCATGATTCTCTGGAGGTCATCACAGAGCAGAGAAACAGGAGGAAGCTTAAGACTGTCCTGTCTCATGATGACCACCCCCTGCACTGCACTTCTGTTAGAAGTGGCAGGATCCAATGTCTCCTGTTACCGAGATGCTCTACAGAGAGATTCAGGAGGTCTTCTGTTCCTGCAGCAGCTAGGCTTTTTAATCAGGACTGCTGATTTGATTTGATTTCTGCACATTGCTCATTTGCACATCATAATATTGTTATATTGTTATTTATTCCCTTTTTTTTAACCTTCTATTTTTACTAGTAGTGGACCATACTCCCCCTGTGACTATGCTTGTTTTATGTTGTTACTGTATTCCTGTGTTATATGTTGTATAGACTACGGTGGCAAACCAGTTTCCCCATTGGGGATCAATAAAGTAAATCCAATCCAATACTTATTTCACGATTATGTACACTACTTCTATTAGAAATCAATACTTGGAAGTGACATTAAGAGTCCTAAAATTAGAAAAGGAGTTTCCATACACCACAACTCAGCTTTAGACCAACTTTAAGCTTAATGCCTTATTTTGAAATAAATGACAAATTCAAGCGTTTTCTTCTTTTACACTTATTTCTACAGCAAACATTCTCTTGTTTTATTCTATTTTTTCTTTCAAATAATGCCTTTTTGGCTGGCACCTGACTGAAATTAACCACTGTGCAGAGGATTTATGGTTTTCCAAATGCATCTTAATTGTCCTTGTGAAGCAAACATGGATACAATCTTGTACACTTATTGACAATACAAGTAAACCTATAACACAAAATGTAAATTAGGTAATTAATGCAAAAGGATTGAAAATCATTCTACTCCGTATATTCAGAAGCAGTATGATGATGACAAAGGAAGACAAAGTTGCACGACAGATAAAGCACTTGGAGAGAACAACAGGTGCTTCAAAGAAAAGGAAGATTCTCAGGTGGGTTTCCTTGATTTTGGTCTTGATTTTGGTAAAAGAAGGAAGACGTGAGTGCGAGCTGAGTCGTAACTGTATTATCAAGAGAAGTAACAGAGGGCGAGTGTTTTGCAAAGAAGGTTGAACTTGTTTTTGGATATGCCACATTTAACACAGATGCTGGAGTTTTAGAATAAATCTATTTTAATGTTTGCTTATAGCATGCATACAGTAAGCAGGGTCTTCAATCAGCTGGGTTGAGCGTAATAAAGCAAGTGGAAAAGAGAAAAATAATGCCAAAGAGTAAGTTTTTGTTCTAACATGGGTGTGTCATTGTCGAAGATTTTTTTATTTGAATAAGAGTCCATTCGTCTCTGATACTGTCAACCCAATTATACAGTATGATGACATCATATTGGATGATAAATTAGTTTTACAAATGTGTAACAACAGGCTATTCCGGCACACAATTTACTGCCTGGCTTTATAATGAAAAAGTGCCTAATTTGGTTCCTTTCAAATAAACCAGTGCAGGGAGTAGGAGTTGTCACAGATTTTTGGTCCATGATGGTGACTGCCTCCTTATGTCAAATCGTATTTAAAAAAATATAAAAAATATAGATAGGGGAGAGTGGCCTAAGTTGTGCAACTTTTCACTCAAAGTGACTTTAAAGTAAGGCCTTGATGCACAACTTGCCCCCGGTGTGGTGTAAGTTGTGCGGTTGGAGAGAATACCATGGGGTGAATTGTGCCATTGATATATATATCTCATAAACTGTAATGCAAGACAAATCCATCAGACAATCACTTATTTAAGGTGTATTTAAAGTAAATAGTTGACAAATATTGAAGGACAATTTTCTTAAACAAGGCCTAGCAGATCTAATGGTTTTACCTGCAAAGCTCACAATGACAAAGTCACCATCATCATCTTTCTGGCCATCTGAACTCTCATCAGTGGTGTCGTTATGTGGAATTGAGATGTCACTCTCTTCTGAGCTACTGTAGACAATCACTTTCTTTTGGTGACCAGCGTATACAGCCATGCCACTGGCACAACTCTCAGAAATGTACTTTGCACTAGTTGCTCCGTGCAGAGCCGGCCCAAGCCTTCAGGGGGCCCTAAGCGAAATATGATTAGGGGGCCCCTCTCCAATGTTAGCGCTGCTGAAACTATAGATCTTTGTTAAATATCATTCACACACCCAGTGTTTTCCGCTAGTGCCTCCACTGTGCGGCTGTGCGAAAATATTAGACAGCCGAGATTCAGACCCTCCTAGGGGGGTCCGGGGGTATGCCCCCCCGGGAGATTTTTTTAACCTTTTTAAAGTGAAATGCATGAATCTGGTGCACTTTGAGAGGAAAATTAAGAGGCTAAATCTGAGAAATTTTGTTTGAACAAATAATTTGGAGACACTGGGTCAGATGAATTAGAAGCTATTGAAGAAGGACACATGGATTTTCCATAAAAATATTAATATAAAATAAAATATTATGGGTTGGGCTTGGAGCTCTTTTTCTTTTACGGGACATATTTCTCTGTAATATAGTGAATGCATTTAAATGCAGTGTGAGGAACAAAGCAGAGGAACTCTGTTGTCCAGCTACTGTATCTTTTTTTCCACAGACAAGGCTGACATAGGCTATAGACTATACACAGTGCATGGGCAACTGAGGGCAGCCCCATTTCCAATTGTTTTTAAATAAACTCAATACACACTGTGCATGGATGTGAACGTGACATGATCAGATAATTTCGGATTTCCTCCCAGATGAACTGATTACATTTTTAGGCTATTAATTATCTAGACCAAAACATTTTATTCCTTTTTTTGTATGACAACTCACATTTGCATAATATGATGTTAATATCAAACACACAAACTAAAAAAAAAAAAAAAAAAATTTTTTTTTTTTTTAGGGGGCCCCCCAGGCAGTCGGGGGCCCTAAGCGGCCGCTTAGTTCGCTTATGCCTCGGGCCGGCTCTGGCTCCGTGCTTGTGGAACCAACTGCCACCTGACAAATGTGATTCCCCTACATTTCTGCCTTTAAATCAAGGCTCAAAACCCATATGTACACCCTGGTGTTTCCTCCCCATTAACTATCTTACCTCTGCACTACTATCTGTGTTTATGTGGATGTATGGGCTTTACGTCTTTTATTTTGGTTATTGTTATTTTACCTTCATTGTTTACCTACTGAATGCACTATGTACAGCACTTTGGACAGTGCAAACTGTCATAAATGTGCTTTTATAAATGCATTTTACTTACTTACTTACTTATAACTCACCTAGGCCCTTTGGCACAAATCACCCCAATCCCAGAAATTTGGATAATAAGCACGATGCAGCAGTTTAGGGCTGACATCGTGCTAACTATATAGACTCAAAATGTAGCATACAAAAGCACTAAAACATGTGTCAAATGTTTTCAAACTTGTATATAATTGTTCAGACACAATAATCAAAAAACCTTGATCATGGAAATTTTACTTTGAAAGGCAAAAAACAGTTTTTTGAGCTTAAATGTGCTTATATCTTATTCCATGTTTCTCCCTTCTTTACAGGATGAGTTAAATGGATGGCTCTTCTTAAATATGTGGTCACATTTCCAATTTCTTCCACGGTTTTCTAGAAACAAGGGGTGGCACAACTTCCAAAATGCACAACTTAGGCCACTCTCCTCTATATAGTTATATATATGGTTTCTTTTTTTTACATTACATACATTTTTTCCTAAACCTTCACTTTGACTTTTGATTGATTGATCTATTCCTGAATAGGTATGAGTATTGTTAAGATTTTACTGCAGCCTTCAGCCTGCAGACTTTCTGTCGATGGTGCTCCCTGTCTCGATCACCCACACACAATATGTTCAGGCGCAGTGCTGATCCTGAATAAACACACTGCCGTTTACAATATTAACAGTACGTATACAATTATTTATTAAATAATTATAATTAATAGCCAACATGATAGAGTTTTCTCCATTTAGCTTTTTAAATACTACTCAATGACTAAATATAAACATTATTTGACATGGTGTTTAGAAAAATAAATTAGGTTTACATAAAAAGCAGCATTTATTAAGTCCTGACAGCACAGTTTGTACATCTGCTTGTTTCTAAATATCTCAGTAATTTGTCAGTGATGATGGAAGGCAGTCATTTTAAAACCGCCTGAAGAAATTATGGATTTTTGAAAGCGCATTATGTTTTATATTAAACCACCCAAATCCAATTAAACTTTGACAAAGCCTTAATTAAATATATATTTGATAAAATATGCATTAAAATATGAGGAAATCTGAATCTTATTGAGGCAAATATGCTGGAAATTGTGTTTTTACTGTCTCCCATTAGGTTTCCTCTCGTTAGGATTTTGACCACATTGCAGATGGTCACCCCTGCGCTGAGCCTTTGTGTGTGTGTGTGTGTGTGTGTGTGTGTGTGTGTGTGTGTGTTTTAAAGTGAACCACATCAGTATTCTCCTCACTCTGGAGGAATTAGGTGCCAGAACACTGCTTTTTTTCTGCCAACTTTGATCCCACCTCCCTTCAGGACCAGTAAGGTGGACAACAAACCAAACTCGTTATAGCTCGTTAATGGGCCGACTCAGGGCTCAGAGCCTCAGGCGGAGTGCATTGGGGATCACATGCACGGGCGTCTACCACTCTAATAGGCATATCAACCTCACTCTTTTCTTCTATGCTCTCACAATGCTTTAATCAATCCCTGACTGCATTAGAGAAACAAATTAGCTCCTCTGTGGAATTAATATAATGGTCAAATCCAGTTTTAAATCTGTGTGATAACGAGCCAAGCAGCAGATGCTTGAGTGTACAAGATGGTGCATGAGAATGATGACACTAGAACAATGAATAATGGTTCCTGTCACGTTTTTTTCTCACCAACTTTAAAATGCCACGGAACATTTATCATCATCATTTAAAGAAGTCTTGGAACAAGATATGAACATGTGACATTAAGCTTTAATTAACTTCTGTAAAGTCAATGAATATGAACTTACTTTAGGTCTTCAGAAGCCCTCGCCTGGATCAGGGGAGTTTCCACTGAATGTCCAAACACGGCGCCTTCTGAGCCTAGCAAAAAAAACAAAAAAACATACGTTTATAACTCACAAAAGTCAAATGTTTCTATAGTACGGAATATTTTAAATTGTCTTTGGTTGTCTTAAAAGCCTAAATTGTTAAAGCTTAACTTCAAATCTAACATACTACTGACTCTTGAAGGTTTTACATGAGGTGTGCCTCTGGTGTTAACGCTGTCAATCAAACCCTTGTTTGGACAGAATAATACTGAACCTCTTGCCGCTTCCTTTCTGGATTTGTTTGTAGTGTCCCTGATAAGTCAGAAAGTGAAAAGGAGTTATGTGTTTGAGTTCCACTCTATGTACTGTATGTTGGCAGCTCCTCTCTAAAAAGAGACTAAAAAACAAAGTGACAACAAAGTAATCCTCCCAGTTATTTTCCAGTTTAAGACCCCCCCCATTTTTTCTCATGTGACACCAGAGAATATTAATACAAACATATGTTGCATTACAATGGGACATATAACCTGCTGGAGTTTGGTTAATTTAGTGATCCAAAACCACATCAAAAGTGATCCACTGTTGCCTTGGCTTATCTCCCATTGGACAGTTAAGCTGACTCATCAGCATCATGACCACTACATGGACGCAAAATCAAGCTCAATACAACATTATTCCAGGCTGCATGGCTGACAGAAAATCATGCTGCATTGCACCTCATGCCTTTTTCACATGTTGACATTGCACAAGTTTGAACAAAATATATGATGAACAATTGACAACCCATTTTTCTGCTTCGGTTTTAGGATCCTGGTATTGTTCATGTTTGCTCCCTGTCACAGGCCTCTGGGACACTTGATAGAACAAAGCCCTTAATGGTATTAGTAACACCTGTGCTTTCCCTCCTATGACAAGCCCGAACGTCTGCTGTGGAATGGGCTATAGATCTCCTCTGGTGTCAAAAAGAGCTCTCCTAGGGAAATGCGGCTATGAGCATTTCAGACTGCAACCGGCGCCATGTGTCAGACAGGTAAGAACAGGACAAGGGTCGGAGACAAGGTGTCACTCCCTTTTTAATAGGGAGCTGCCAAAAAGCTCAGCACACATCCTTACAAAATGTGTTACCATGGTGACCACCAGCATGTAAATTGTGCAAATGTAATAGTTTAGCTGTTGAATTGATGTTCAAATCAAATCCTAGTATGTGGTTGGTCTGCTTTCATTTTGAAAACACAAATGATCCATGATACATTTCAAACCATCCTAACAAACCAGGCACACGCACAAGAGTTTGTATGAAGCAAACCAAACAGGCTAGGGGTGAGATGTTTGACTAATGCTAACTAAAAAAGACATTCATATATATACTGTGTGTGTATATATATATATACAAGCTCAACATAAAGTATATTAAAATAATAGGTTGGCACAGACACTCAGGTGTTGTAGAGGTACTTGTTTTGAAGAATGTTGAAATATATGCAACCCTATTTGGAAAGATTACCTTCCCCCAGAATATTATAAATTGAGAGTTCAGCAAATGTTACCTGTTGCCGTAAACTTTTCAGCTGTCATGACGACCTCCTCCTCATTGGCAGCAAACAAAAGTTTGTCTCCGTCTTTACTTCGTACCTCCAGCCTCTGACACTGGGCCTCGACTGCCTCAGGTCCTGAAACAAGACAATGTCTAGGGTTTGAGCTTCTGGCTAACAACAATACTACTATTAACAAAGCTGATTGCACCAAAGCCATAAGTGATAGAAATAAAATTGCAAGACTAGATGCTGAGAATTTGTTTTTTCTTTACTGCGCTGATTTTAGTTTTCTTTGCTTTTTGTCAAATAAAGGTTACATTGTGTGTTTCTGGCCTTGCAAATCAGCTTGAGAAAACTATGTTTCATCATTAGACAATTAGCAATCTGAAATACTGTGTTGAGTGCTTGCTCTGCAATTGAAAGGCACCCAACAAAGCTGGATCAGCCATGCTTTTACAATGGAAGGAGGGAAATCAGTAATGTGTTCCGGTGGTGAGAAATATTAATTCACGTTCTCAGACTTTGGTGTTTTTCCAGATGTGCATGCAAAAACCTTTTAATATCTCCCTTTTTTGCTTTCTTCTCCTCTCTCTTCCATTAATCCATGTGTTGCAACGGCTGGGGAATTTAATTATTCTCGGCAAGTTTTATAATTTCAGACAAAACGCGCTCTCTGTTTGTGACTAGTAATGTCCCCACCTTTCATGCTGTGTTGAGGAATTTAATGTATAAATTTATGTGTCGACTTTTAGAGTAAAAAACTAACTAATAATTGCCCTCACTGACACTAAACAGAGTGATATAAGGTTCTCCTCTGGGTTGTGGAAACATTGGAATCGATGCTTGTATGTATTTTAATTTGTGTTGTCTTTTTATATGGAACTTTGAGTCCGGAATAAAGTATTCATTCATTCTACAAAAGCAGCCACTCATTTTCAGGGGAAGGTCATGCATGACCAAACGGTGTCATATCACCAGTCTTGTCAAATCAGCATCAACTCTCAACTTATGTTGCTGGCTAAGATCAATAGCTATTAATGTTAATAAGCAGGTCATTTGCTTTCCAGTGGTCATTAATCATGTAAATGACTTTGGTAATTTAGACTGACTGAATGCAATGATTATAAGAAGAAGCCATTGTCCTTTCAATAAGTACATTAAAGGTTAGTGTGTAGAAGAAACCACAGATAGTTATACAAAAAAACACATAGCCTATTAATGTGAACCTAAAGTTGAACTGGTATGCTTATCTTGATTTAAGATTTAAGATAATTAAAATAAGATTGATCTTTGATTAGGCAATTTAAATTCAGGGCCATTAAATAGGATTCATTTAAAAAGAAAAGTTGATCACAGAAAGAGAAATACAGGCTGAGTGTTAATAAACAACAAATCAAGATAATCATGTGATTAGTTTAACATTAAATAACACAAAAGAACGGGTGTTTTAACCACTTTAAGACCACCACCCAGTCAGGTGTGTCCCATCAGCTGTCAAAGGCAATTGGCAATTGAGTTTGACAAAATGAAATGACTTGGTAGTAAGAGCTGGAGACTCACCCACTGTGAGCTGACCAGTCAGCTGGCCTTGGTCGTTCCTGACGTTCAGCGTTACATTCTTTTCTGACCGCAAGACCAATAAGCTGTCCTAGGGGAAGCATGAATGTGGAAGGAGAAAGACAGAGAGAGGGAGGACGAGAGAAGAAAAAAGAAATATGTTATATTACGATCTTAAATCTTAAATTAGGATCCAACGATGAATCCACAGAGAATTAGGGCCATCTCTGTGGTTCCCTTGCGATGTTTTAGTGTCTTTCAGCTCATTATTGTCTGGCCTTTTAGTGACCCACACCCACTGTATACTACGTACCCTGCACCAAACAGCTGACAAAGTTGGTGAGTAGTTGGTAGAACTTCGAAGCTAATGAGCCAGATATGGAGGCGGTACATATCAAAAGAAAGATAAAACAGTGATTGTTGCACTTTAGGGTGACATGTTATGTCTATTTTCAGGTTCAAATTAGTATTTTGGGTGTCCACTAGAAACTGTTTATGGTTTAATATATAAAAAATAAAAAATCTCACACAGCCCATTTCTTCTTCATCCATTTTTTAGACTCCCTCTCCTCTTGGCTGGGTTAAAACTCTTCTCCACTTTGCTCCAACTTTTTAGCTGCTAAATGCTTCAGTATGTTCGCCATCTGGTCGTCGCTGACATTGTCTGTCTGGCGTTGGGTGCTGAGAGGGTAGAGTGTGTAGTTTTCCTTTTATGTTTTTTTAAAACTACAACAGCTGCCTGCTGTGTCAGAAAGTGACACTGATGAGAACGGTGTGACACAGTAACGTTGCAGGCTGTTAAACCAAAAGAAAAACAGTGAAATGCTGTGTACAACTCAAATCAAATCAAATCAAATTCTATTTACAGTATATCGCGCTTTTCATACAGAAGCTCAAAGTGCGTTACAGAGATTAAAAACAACAACAACAACAACAACAAAAACAACAGAGAAATAGAAAAACAGCAAATAAAATCAAGGGAAGAAAATGAAAAGAACCCAACCCTCCCACCCCCACAGACATGCACAGAGACATACACAAATACATACACACTCATACACACACTCACACATACACACACTGGCCCTCATTTATCAACCTTGCGTAGACCAGAAATGTGGGTGTACGCACATTTCCACGCAAACCTCGGCATTTATCAATATGGACGTGAGCGTAGGATACGCTCAAATCCCACGCCAGCTCTCAGCTCGTGTACGCAAGTTTGTAAACAGCATGGACTCGCAGTGCAGGCTGTGCCGGGTAGCCGATTACTTTGTTGGACAATTATTAGAAGATAATACAAATGCAGTGTTTGCTCAGACCGAAATAAAGATATTAATCACTTAAAAATGTGCAGCTTATGGTTTGCAACTGAGTAGGAGCACTGATTCAATAGTGCGCACACCGGCCACTTAGGAGCGCTGCATGGGACTGCGTAAGGGCAATTGTCTCCGTCTGGAGCAGCTGGGGGGACACTGAGGCACGGGGGCTGCATTCATTCAAAATGTTAGCCTAAGTATTAAATATGTAGTAGGCCTACACTGCTCTTTATGATAAAAAATACACGGCACAACATTCAGCTTAACATTTTATTTATTTGACGCACTTTTTAGATGTTAGTTCCTCTTTTAATGTGTCATTGATCGCTTAAGCGAGCGATTTATTTCCATCGTTAACCGGCACGTTTTTCCGATCTGCTGGTGGAGCAGGACAGTGGGCGCTCTCACAGCTGACCGTTGCCGGGTCGGCTTGTGCAGCTGACCGCCGGACTGACCACTCGTGCTGTCATACAGTAAAACGCAAAATGTGTTATTTTTAGTTTTTACAACCCTTTTGAGTAGTGCTATCTAAAAGGGCCAATATATTCTAATCATTCAAATCTCTGCAGACGTGTATTTATTTTATGGGGACCATTACCGGACAGTTGGTGCGTCTGTTTCTCCTCTACCACTTATATTATGCCCGCACCCTCAGTTGGTTGCATTTCAGAACAGCAACACACTTTTTTTAGTGGCGATTTTTGAGTCAGACCACTTTTTCTTCATCTATGTAAAGAAATGGCGACAAATAATTGTATATGCTGTTTTATAGCATTTGAGCGATAATACTGATGTAAACCTAAAATGCAAAATCCTCAGCTGGAGATCGTTTGTTGTCAACACCAACGCTGTTGACCGCAGCAGTTATTTCCTTCCTAACTGCTGCCTTCTGTCGTTCTTTGATGCCGCTTGTAATGCTCCGAAATGAAACTCTTTTTTTTCTACTTTCGCTGTTATTCTGTCAATTTCTACTTCAGAGAAGTTCCTCTTCTGTGCCGTAATGCATTGCATAATCCATGTCGTAAAACCTCTGGGCGAGGCCTCTAAACTGAGAAAATATAGGGGCGTGATACGATCGTTTTCAGCCGCCGCATTTATCAATAATGGCCTGGCGTACGCTGAGATTGGCGAGATACGACTGTTTGATAAATCCCACGCGATACCTGGCATAGGGAGGTATTTGCGCCAGAATCTGCACCAGTTTCCACGCAAGTTTGATAAATGAGGGCCACTGAGACCTGCGGCGTGGAGGAAGCTACCTTTGGGGGGGCCAACCACACTGGGAGCGGTCCCGGTCCAAGGCCGCAGAGAGCGCCGACACAGGGACCAGCCCAACCCGGGCAGACAAGAGGCCCCACAACAGGGTGAGGAGCCCTCTAGCTACCCGGGCCGAAACCGCCCACAGGACAGCACCCCCAACGGCCAGACCAGAGACAACTCCCAGTCTGGCAGACCCCCATCAGGAAACACTGGAGATTAAAAACTGACAGTTTAAAACAGTAGAATACAGCAAAAAGCAGAGAGGCTAAAAACACAAGGGACTCAAGCATTACAGCTACACACTACAGACTAAACATAAAAAATAAAAGCATGGTGGCTTAAAACTAGAGAGATTCAACAATAAAAAAGAATAAAGATACAAGTGCTCTGAAAAGCACAGCATAAAATGAATTAATAAGACTTTAAAAATAAATAAACAAATAAATATAAAATCAATTAAAAGCCTGGTTAAAAAGATGTGTCTTGAGCCTCTTTTTAAAAACCTCAACAGTCTCCGCGACCCTGAGGTTCTCCGCCAGGCTGTTCCACAGTCGGGGCCCATAGAAACTGAAAGCCGCCTCCCCGTGCTTTATAGAAGTAATCTGTGGTATGGTCAAAAGGCCAGTACCGGAGCGGGGGCTGAAAGAGTAAAAGCAGGTCAGATAGGTAAGAAGGCCCAAGACCGTTAAGACACTTAAAACTAGTAAAATAACCTTAAAATCAATCCTGAAACGCACAGGGAGCCAATGCAGTGACCTTAAAACAGGTGTAATGTGCTCCCGCCCTCTGGTCCTTGTCAGCACTCGTGCTGCTGAGTTCTGTAATAATTCTAAAATCGAAACTGTAGAGAACTGCAGAGTTGGGTGATAATAGTCCATGGGTTCATCACTACGAATGAGCCCTTTTAGATTACACACCATCACTGGATACATTGTTAAAGCCACTACGAGTAACATGACACGTTGGCGTCCCCTTTGGACAAAAGCGGTAGTATTTTTACGACGCCCGCTGTCGCAAAGCTGTTTACTAGCGCGTGACAGGCGTGCGAGTGTGAACTGAGAAGGGTGTTGAAAGTGTGAGGACTCTTTTCGGCTCCGTGAGAGTGGTTTTGACACTGCATCAACTAATGCCAGTCACTGCCACACACACCTGATTGCAATGAGTTGAGCAGTGTCACCTAACTACTCTCTCTCACGGAGCTGAAAGACATGTCCTCACAGAAAGTCAATGAACGAGAGACGGCAGTTAGTATGGATCACGATGAGGTAATGTGTTTGTGTTGTTGATGTAAATAATGACTATTTCAGATAATGGTTATCTGATGATGGTGAAGCAAAGCAAACTTTGTGTTAGTACCAACCGCTCATTCATTTAGAAGTAAACACTGCAGTCTAGTTTCGCTCTCGTGAAATTGTATACACGTTGCTTGGCAACGCCCTCCCGCCCGCCTATCACTCTCCCTTTTAGCTTTTCTTCATTGCATTTTAATTTTGTTCTTTGATGGTTCAGCCCCGTTATCAGTCATTATGACGACAAATAACTGTCTCAAACAAGGCTCCCGCTCCCCTTCCCTCACCTGGAGGGATAGGCTTCTCAAATCACGTTGCTGCGCCACACTGAAATCTGCGACCAATATGGATATGTGACCATAGAGCCTGCACGAGCGAACCGAAAATCGGACTGGGTGTGCGACCAGACCAAAAGCAGTAATAAAAACTATTTAAAAACGTCTTTCTTTGCACTGATGGTCTCGTTTGCTGTTAAAGGTAATTTATGATTATCAGAGGAAACATGAGGCTGTTTAAAAGATATTTAAATGTTACTCGTAGCCGCTTTAATATAAATTGAAATAACCTAATAAATAACAGTAATATTTCTTATCTGATCTGCAGCATGTCTTTCATACTGTAAATAAATGCAGCTTTAATACACAGCCTATGCATTGTAAACAGGTATGTTGCAAGCTAATTTGATTTAATCTTTGTTTTCATCACACACGCACGCACGCACGCACGCACGCACACACAGTGCGGACAGGTAGCGGATGGAGTGGAGACATTCATTGATTTTGATAAAAAGTATTTTCGACAACAAGCATTTTCCAGAATTGCAGACCCAGCCTTTAATACGATGCTTGAATAATATTCAGCTATCATGGTGTTACGGCCCTGGCCGTATGTTCTTAGTTCTGTTTTGTTCTTTGCTGTTTTCCTTTTGTTTTCTTCTGAGAGTGGTGTGGGAGTGAGACCTCTGCTTGTGAATTAGCTTTTCTATACAGGTGCAGGTGCTGGTGATTGACTCCGTAAGTGGCGGAAGCTGATTGGCTCGCTCTCGGCCTCACGGCATTCAAAGGCTCCGCCGGGTTCACTCAGCCGGTGGCATGATTGGCAGCAGCAGCACTCGCTCGCGGATTCCCGAACCACTTCTATTATTATTTATCATGTGTTAATTATAGTATTTGATTGTGTCTGGTAGGGGTGAGTTGTCATTTATTTTGCAGAGTTTGTCTGTTGGTTTTTGTTCACTGTTTAGGTTGGGGTTTGCTCGTTCTTTTGTTTCAGAATAGGTTTTTTTGACGTTAACTCACCCTGAAGATTTGTTGCATTTGTTTCATTACTGCTCAGTTAAAATAAATTAACATTTATATTACTTGTCTCTGGTTTCCCCTAGACAGGGGCATAACAATGCTTAAATTCATGTTAAGGGGGTACATTTAAATTGTAGTCATACTGTCACCTTTGAGATAATAATCACGGCTTGGTGTAGTCTAATATGTTTCATTAAAGCCACTGCGAGTAACATTTAAATATCTTTAAAACGGCCTCATTTTTCCTCTGATAATCATAAATTACCTTTAACAGCAAACGAGACCATCAGTGCAAAGAAAGACGTTTTGATTTAGTTTTTATTACTGCATTTGGTCTGGTCGCACACCCAGTCCGATTTTCGGCTTGCGCATGCAGGCTCAATGGTCACATATTCGTATTGGTCGCAGATTTCAGTGTAGCGCAGCAACGCGATTTGAGAAGCCTATCCCTCCAGGTGAGGGAAGGGGAGCGGGAGCCTTGTTTGAGACAGTTATTTGTCGTCATAATGACTGATAACGGGGCTGAACCATAAAAGAAATAAAGAAAATTCAATGAAGAAAAGCTAAAAGAGAGAGTGATAGACGGGCGGGACGAGGGCGTTGCCAAGCAACGTGCACACAATTTCACGGGAGTGAACTAGACTGCAGTGTTTACTCCTAAATGAATGAGCGGTACTAAAACAAAGTTTACTTTGCTTCATCATCATCAGATGACCATTATTCATCTGAAATAGTCATTATTTACAACAACATAAACACATTACCTCATCGTGATCCATACTGGCGTTTCTCCTTCATTCGCTTTCTGTGAGGACACGGAATCTTTCAGCTCTGAGAGTAGTTAGTGACACTGCTGCATCAACTCATTGCAATCAGGTGTGTGTGGCACTGACTGTCATTAGTTCATGCAGTGTCACTAACCACTCTCACAGAGCCGAAAAGAGTCTGTGCCCTAACACTTTCAACACACGGACATGCACTATATTGCTTCCTGATTATTTGACACTTGCACAGCCGGCACGCGCTAGAAAACAGCTTTACGACAGCTGGCGTCGTAAAAATACTACCGCTTTTGTCCAAAGTGGCCGCCAATCGACAAAGTTACTCGTAGCCACTTTAACGTCATGCTCTCCCAGAAAAGTGTCAAATTGTTGCAGATAAGCTATCTATAGTTTGTTCGGTGTGTAACTTTGCTAAGGTTATCCAGTTCATTTCCATTCCCTGCTCCTTCATATATAAATGCGCATCATGACCAGAAGTTCTTCAGAAAAGACGACATCCCGAAGGTATTTGAGTTCTTGATGTGAGGTTTTAAGTCTTTTAAAGACTAGGTCTCAAGCTTTTTCCAGAGGGGCCATGGCTGAGACATTGTTGCTCTCCTCAACACTTCTTTGGGATCACATAAAAGGCTTTTTAGTCACTGTGCCTGCTGAGGAAGGTCAAGTGCAGATCTGAGTGAATGCACATAAATGGAGCCTGTTGTTGATGGTGCAGTGGCCCCCGTCAGACTGAAAAATTACCATGGAGGCTGTAAGGCAAAGGATGCTTCCCTGCATAAAATGAATAACATCACTATTTCCTCGAAGCAGTGTGCTGTGCTCTCGCTTTCAGCTCTTTAAAACAAAGTCTGTCTGGGTGTGCGTCAGTGCAAAATGATTATCATTTAATTTAATGTAGACCTTTTAAAGCATAGATAAAAAGGGCCCAGGGCTCAACTGTAATCCTAAACAAATATTTGCATGAATACATTTAAATTTTAATTATTTTTGATTGTTGTGCTAGAAGCTTATTTTCATACTGAGCTGAACAGGAAAATATAATAAACTAAACACGTCACCAGTTGAAAGGTATGCTTATAAAGTCTTAATTTCCTCATTCAAATATGTTATGGCAGACTCTTTGGCTGCAGGGTACAAATTGTTTTGTAACATATTTCTAGGCATATATTTTTTTTAAATATTAAAAAAAGGTCCCTGTATTGTAGGATTTTCAGATCTCTGAAGCACTGCTGCAGTTGTCTATAATAAAGTGGATAGCTTTAGACCTCAACTCCAGACTTGAAATAGAACTGGTGCTCACAATCATCTTCATCAGGCACCTCCAATGCAAGCAGGTGAGACTTGGTGAGGGAGAGGTTACCCGAGTAAAAAAGAGCTGCAACTATTAATCGAATGATCGATTATTGATCAACTATTAAATTAATCGGCAACTGTTTTGGACATAACAATGCATTTGATGAAGTCAACATGGGCTTCGGAAAACTTTTTACGGACCAAACCACTAATCGATTAATAATCGATTAATCGAGAAAATAATCAATTATCAAAATAATCGTTAGTTGCAGCACTAAAAGATACACCTACATCCGATCCTTTTTATAGTTTGTCCGGGTCCCCAGAGACGAGCAGTTATTTGATCAACTGTTCCACATAGTTTTTCTGTTTTTTGGTGGTCAGTTCAAATATCAACAAGCTAAGTAAGCCGAGTACACCTTTGAGTGAATTAGGACTCAACAAACAAACTCTGTACTGAATCATTTTTCCTTCATTTTACAACTGTAAACAGAAGCAATGTCAGCCTAGATCCAACCATGATCCAAATTGATCTCAGTGGGGCTGTTAAATTGACCACATTACATTTTCTGTTATCAACATTTGGGAACTAGAACACAAAACACAAAAATTAAACCGCAGTAGCAGTAGTAACATATCAAGTTTGAAAGAATTGTATAATGTCAATTATTTGGAGCATCCGAAGCGATTTAAACACGACTTTATAGTTTGACCGATTAACAGCCATTACTGCCAAAATCTTCTACAGCCTGAAATTATATTGCTATTGTGGCATCCAAAATTGTAGCTTTATATTTTGTGCGGAAAACATATGCTTGAAAGTTAAAGTGAAAACTGGATTTTAGATATTTGGTCGTTCTGGGGAATATTTATTTTGGACCCTATGGGTCTCTTTTTCGTGTGTGCTGTGCCATCTGTAAGAGAGGACAGGCGGATGGATGGATGTATTGGGGAAGCCCCAAGGGCAAGGAAAAAAAATTATATACTGATCCATCCATCTGCCCGTCATATTTGACAGACAGCTCCACACAGGTAGAACTGCTACTGCAAAACATTAGTCACACACTAAAATCATAATATTGAGTGTCTATAGCCCAATTTACACTTGAACCTTCAAGCAGGAGTGACAAGCAATACTCATAATTTCAGATGTGAAAACAACAATGGGGCTCTTATTTTGAAGTGTTTGAAATCAACTCTGCATTCCTAGCAAATCTGTTAACAAACCCAAAACAGTTTGGAGAGGAGAGTCATACAGTAATAATCCCTCTAAATGGACACTTATGCCCCACTAGAATGTGTGGTGGTGTGTTAATCTGCACTGTCCCAAGCCCTGGCTCTGTAAATGGACATGTTGCTAGCTGTGGTGGGCCTCCCTTGTTTACAGAGCCTTTGTTAACATACCAGAACAGAGCCTTGGCTGCATATTAACACAATATTTTAATAAGTGCACACTCAGTATGGACAGGTAGTGGATAGTGAGGAAATATTCACTGATTTGGACAACAAGCATTCTCCAGAATACTGTCTCCACTTTTAACCATATGTGCAAAATGACCAGCTCTCGTTTCTCAACATGAGCAGTGGTTATTTATGGGGCTACTGATTCTGTAATTTACTGCCAGCTATCAGACTTCCTGCCAAAAACACTGAGGGAGCTCTTTCTGCTTGGTATTCACAGATTAGGGCTTCAGTCATCGATGAGGATTCAAAGCACAGATTGATCCAAACTAAAGCTACTCCTTATTCCGCCTCGACAGTTTAGACTCAGTGAACATACAAAAAAAAAGAAATCATGCTATATCCAACTTTTAGATATCTGTGGAGCACTACAGAGGTGACTGCTGTTTGTGGTAAAGGCTTATTGATCAATGGTGGTTATCTGACTGAAGAACAGCATTGTGGTGTAAACTCATTGGATAACCATAATCCCTGCTCTCACAGTGCTTGACATATTTCCTCAGGTGAGAAATATCGAGTGACCCACAAAGATTTGTGTCCTGCAAATATCTCTCGTGCCCGTAGATAAGGGGGCAACTGCACAGCATGTCTGTAAAACAAGACAGTAAAAATGTCTGTGGGTGGTATTGCACCGGATAATGAATGTAAGGCTTGGGCCCTTGCTATAGCCTTGAGGTGTGCGTTTGCTTTTGCTAAGCATGCCACCATTATATTTAAATCAACATTTAGCTCCAACTAGAACATCAAAGGGCAATATGGGCAAATTGTTACCACTATCCAGCCACTTCCTTCAACGACGACACATTTACATGCAACCCCAGCTTCCAGTGCTTGAAATTGCTTTCTGCACCATGCCTAATCACTGAAAAAGGGGATGATCCAACCGAGTGTGTGTGATTCGTGTGGGAGAACGAAATTTGGATCAACTCTGCACTGAAGCTGTGTTGGTTAATCTACTAAACATCAAAGCGGATAAAGGGGGAAAGAGGAAGTGGAAGAGGGGAATTTATCTTGTGGGTTTGATTGGAAATCCAGAGGGGGAACTCTGGTCCCTGTGTAATCGTCTGTAATCTCCTGTAGGGTTGTATGTGGCCTGAAAGGAGCCTATTACCCATCTCCTGCTGATGGGAGACCCTGATAGTGCAGTGTTGGTGGAGGGCAGGAAATGAAGAGGAGGAGAAAGAGTGTAATCTCTCATATCCAGGCATAAATATAAGGTAACATCAAAGTACTCAAGTCAAAGGGAAGTTGGCCTTTGTTGTTGAATAATTGATCATAACTTTCTCAACACTGAGATATCGATACAGCAGCTTGTCTGCAGCACTCATGCTCAGTCGATGGATGTTATTGGTGGTTTGTCAGTGCTACAGCGTATTGATCTACAGGCAGCTTTGCAGTTGTTGAGAAGAGTAAAGGGAGCAATTTACCCTCCTGGACTGGATCTCATTCACGTAGATGGGCAGGACAAACTCAGAGATTCCCTCCAGCCGAATCCCATCCTGGTTCAAGTGCAGGTTTCCCATTCCCTCCTGAAACATAATCACGGTGATCATCAGTGATGTTGTGATGAGCAGAGCCGATATCCCTGATTTGACGTAAAAGGATTATAGCATCCCAAATGAAATGTTAACCCGGTTGCTGCTGGACTGCATTAAGGGAGGGCAGACGCAGTGATGTTAACATTATTTTAATGAATATTATTATTAGTCGTGGTGTGACAACACAACAGCATAGTAATGAAACCAAAGAGCACACAAGATCTCTCTAAAAAGCAGTGAGCCAACATACGTACATCTCAGGGCTAATGCCTCGTTTCCACTGAGTAGAGCGGGCCGGGTCGGAGCGGCTCAGAGCGGGACAGCACACTTTTAAGAATCTCGACCCTACCCTTACTGGTAGGGCGGAGTTTATGCTCGACTGCGATAGCCAGAATATGGGTCAAACTATTGGGCTGTGGAACAACTGTGGTCAAGCCAGCGGTCTCTTGTTTTTCTTAGTCGAACAAGCCGCTTCTTTATTTATTCCCCCCCCGTCTAGTGAGCGTATTATGCCGGTAAACGCACAGAGACGGCTCGGTGCAACTGATAGAGACTTTGGCTGTGTCTTGATTCAGAGACCACGCACTTGGTAGGACGCAGTCTCGCGGTCTATGAAGGCTATAGCCTATGAAGGCCGATTTTAAGGCCGGTTTTAAGGCCAACGAGCCTTGTTAAACGAGACGGTCTCCGCAGGTCTCCGTTTACGAGCATTTCCGGTTTACGTAACAAGCCGTTACCTTGCGTGACGACTCGCCGCTCCTGTGCTGCCTAGCAACCCTGATTGCTGCCAACGGAGACAGCCCTGTCAGCAGAGGAAAAAAGAAAAATAAGTTGTCTACCAGACGAAAAGAAAAAAAAGTACAAGAAAAAAAGAAAGGAAGATAAAAGTTAAGAAGATGGAGCAACACGTTGCTGTTTTGTTATTTTTTATTTTATTTTATGCAATCTCTGAAAAAAACGCAATGAATCTTGGGATATGTTGGGCCACGAAGGATACATCTGATGCAGCCTTCAAAACTGCTTCAAAACCGTGAAACGAAGGCTGCATTTCACGACCGCATATGAGGAGCCTTGCAAGGAGCCTTGCAAATGGGACAGCCTTTGCGCGCCGCTATGACGCAATCGGTCTTCAAATGCAGCCTACGAGGCCGGTTCCAAGACCGCAACCCCTGAATCAAGACACAGCCAGTGAGCGAACAGCGCTGGCTGCGGCAGCTACGTGACATCGTAGCAGTGGGACATAGTGTAGCCCACTGATTTATTTAATGACGAGGAAAAACACCACACAATAAACTGTGCTGTGCTCACACTTTCCGCCAAAACACAAGACTCTCTTCACTCATGCCGAGGTGACTACACCATGGACTACACACAGCGGAAATGATTCTTTCGACCAATCAACGGACGGCAGTGTGTAGCTCCACCTTTTCGGCACCCTTTCAGGCGGCTGGTACCCCAACGGAGGAGTACTGAAAATAGGAGCGGCTTAGAGCGGTTAGGCTCGCTTACATCCGTACCCTTCCCGATTTTCGGCAAATGGAAAGCCAAAATAATCGTACCGACCTGCTCCGACCCGACCCGCTCTACTCGGTGGAAACGAGGGATAGACTGCCAGTTTATGTTAATAATTAATAAATAATAATAATAATAAAAGTCGGATCATCTATAAAATGTTACTTAATTAGTATTCCAGAATTTTTTAATGATATAAGTGTTTTGTTGTCACATCAAATCATGAATACATTACATTTTTGCTGGCACGTCTGTATTGACATTCATCAATGTTCTTTCCAGCCTGGTTGTCGTCTAGGTGCAGATTTATTTGAAAATCAGCAGTAACATTAAAATTACACTGTAGCTTTAACAAAAGTTAGTGCAGACATACTGTAGCTGTAATGTATTCCAACCTGAAACAAGTTTCGAGAACCTGCTAAATCATTTCAATACTATAAAGAAACAAATGGAAGGCATTGGCTGCCCGGACAATAACATAGCGGTACAATAGGGAACATTTTGACATTTAAGGTAGCTTGATTGATTCAGGACGTCAACTCATGCACTGACTTACATGAAAGAAAACACTCCACCTTAACATTTCCGGTAGCTGTCACATAGCGGTCAAAGACTGTATGATAGTGTCACTGTTCCACATGCTGGGTTAGAAGTTACTAATTGACTAGTATTTCTGGTGCCGACTGGTGAGGCATTGGACATTTAAAGTTTCACTAACTAGTCATGTGCATCCCTAGTTTTAATAAGATCTGAGGGGGCATGTTGAAAGAGTCCATAGTGCTGGCAGCACAAATGGATGGAGATAGTGAATTATGGAGGCAAAGTACAGCGAGGAGAGCTCCATCAAGTGGCAGAGAGCCATAGCTGGGGACAGACAGGAGGACAGAGGAGGTGGGTGGGGCACTGTGGAGCTCTATGTGTGTCAGCAGCCACACATTAAAGTGAAGGTGATGGGTGTGAAGAGTTCAGTACGAGCTGCAGACAGTCAGATGATAGGGAGCGAGTCGGGACAAACACGAGGGCGTTACAGCGCATCAGTCGTGACGCCCTGAAGGCCAGTTTGAGTTTTCAGTGAAAGAAAGAAATGAACAGATACAGGCCAAGTTTCTTATGTGGGGAACTGGAAGGTTTAGCTTTGTCAAGTTTAAAAGAAAAGGCCTTTCCCTTGGCTACCCTGTTGTCCTTAGCAAGCAGGCAGAACTTTAGGAGTTGTTTTGTAAATGACGTTGGATCGGTCTTGTCACAGTTGGGATTTTTATTTATTTATTGTGTTACAGATCAATCTAATTTTCTTTATCCAGGAAATGGAGTTGTTGCACACATCCTGGTTTTATTTCTGTCCAGGAATATGGTAAACAGTAATCTATGAAATGTGCTTGGTGTCTGAGCAGCATTTAAAGCACAACAAGTATTATTAAAAACGTATTAATGCTGCCAAAGTCAAGGTTACTTCACATTAATTTTTTTGCATCGTCATGATCCTAGGAAGATTTCCATACATTTTTGAACATGAACAATATATTTGTGTGTTGTGTGCCTTTGTTTTTAAGCCATGACCAAGAATAGATTACATTTTCACTAATTTTCTTAATTTGGAGAACAACTTTATCAGCTGCTAGCAGGTTTTGTGTGTGATGTCTCCAGTTTGGTGATCATGTATCCATCTTGCCAGAAATGGTGACTTTCGGTGTTAGCCTAGCAGCTTTTTCGGAACAATGACAACTTTAAAAACAATGCACACATGCCAAGGGCTGCTTAAAATAAACTAGAAAACCAATACAATGGGGTGTTGTTTGCACATGTTATCTTATTGAGATGTCCGAGTCCTGAGTGATGGGGAGCAGCCGAGTACATTTTCTGGAGCGACACCAACAGCACTGATAAGGTCTTTTACTCATGACACAGATGGATGGGAGGCAAAGGAGTAGAGGAGTGATGGCAATAGTCAGGGGACGCATTCGTCACAGAGGAGGGTTGCTGCCATTGACAGTTTCTTATATATACACTATACAAAATAGTCATTTGTGTGCATTGTCTCTGGAAATGTCACAGAGGCTTGGAGCATCTGCTGTTTGGTCTCCATTTGAGATGAACATGTTCTGTGTCAGCCGGTCCTGATACCAAATGTTTGTTGATCTTTATCGGATCCAGATAGACATTCAAAATAAAGAATGAAACAGAGATGGAAAGAACATAAGTGTACTTAAAATTATTATAGTAAACATTCATGTTAGCTAAACCTACTACGAGGAACTTTTAAATGTTTATGGCAGTCTAAAGTCTAATGTTTCCTATGATGATCACAAATGACTGGTGAGTGTACTCACCATTGAGAAATTCATGACCTTGATGATCCAGACCGTGACGGCTAGGTTAACTATCATGGTGACCAGGAGCAGCAGCAAAAAGAAATACAGGCATCTCTTGGTCCAGCCGTACAGGCCCACTGGGTACACGGCCTCACAGCCTGGCCGCTGGAGGTGCAGGGACTGGGACGCGAGGATAAACTGCTCCTGGGTTATCTGGGACACACAAACATACAGACAGTAATGTTTGTCAATAATATATTCCCTTCACAGAAGCAGTCACACACTGTAAAAACCCAGTAGGGGTGGAAAAAATTATCGATTCGTCAATGCACCTCAGATTTTCTCTAGAAGGATTCCGTCTCCATGCTGATAAGTTCATAATCCTAGGGCCTTATGATTTCCGCGATGACGAAAACGCGGACAGAATCACGGAATCGGGCAATAAAAACGGAATCTACTGTTAACATGGAATGCAGTGGAATTCGCCATTATTTTTGGTGAAATTCAGTTTCCAAGGCAAAGGGAAACAACACGGTTGAAATAAAAGTGAGAAATGTTGGTTTGGCGACATCTAAAGACCAAAATACTGCCGTGAAAAGTAGAGCCTGGCTGCAGTACAGGTAATGTAACACACAGCGCCAAACCCCTTTAACAAATCTGTCTATTCGTGAAGCTGGAACCAGCCAGTGTAACCCTAACCAGTGTTTCCCCTAGAATTGTTTTTAGGCCCGGTGGTAAAAGCTGATAAAGAGTATGCGCGCGGCGTGCGTACCAAATTTGTAGTAGAAATTGACCAAAACTAACTGTATTATGGATGAGCCTCTTTTGACAGCCCGCTACAAATCAGGGCATAGGGTTATGCCTTCACATTCGGTACGTTTGTACATTTTGTGTTTCCCTCAGGATTTTTTGAGACTGCTGGGGGAGAATGGACCTTCTAGTGGGGTCTTGGGGCATGCCCCTGCGGAAGAAAACCTTTACCTTTTTAAAGTTAAATGCATCAAACTGGTGCACTTTGAGAAGCTAAATCTGATTTTATTTTTTTTGCTCTGTAAACAGCTGTCATATGTCCTGCCTAAAACAATTTTATGGAATAATTTGGAGACACAAGCCATATAAACTATTGAAGAAAAACACATAGATATGAAAATAAAATACAATAAACACGAAGACCTAATATAGACAGGTATATCCTGTCTAGTATTAATTTCTGGAATAATCTGGATCATGAAACATTTTCTTTAATTTATCAAATATTAATTTAAAATAAATGAATTAACCTAGGCTACACATCATGATTAGCCTATCAATCAAAATGTGTGCAAAATAAGCAACATTTTGTATTCTGACCCATTATATTTCATGTAGCCTAGTTCTCAATTTAAAACATAAAAATAAAGTAGCATTGAAAATACCAAAAAATAAAGCTTGTAGGGCTACTATAGCCTGCTGTTTTCAAGATAACTTGCTGCGCTGTCTCAGCTGTTGATACAGATTGGTTGCCATGGCGACGTAGCAACTTTAACTTTCTAAGTTTTGCTCATCACTTTTTCCTGTTCAACTCCCTGTTACTGAGTCCTAAATATCTCCAGTGTAGCCTATGCCATGGACCTATAAAGGAAGGTTCTTTCTCGTCAGTTTCCCTGTTTGACATGTGCGCTCCGAATGCACACGTGCATCGCGCGGCGTAGCGGAGACAAAAAAAAAAAAAAAAAATAAGATTAATAATTTTTTTTTTTTTTTTTACTTTTTTTTTTTTTTTTTTTTGGGCAGCTGTTGGCCTGGCGGGGGGTCCCGTTGGCCTGGCGGGCCCGCCAGGCCTGTATAATGGTAGGGGAAACACTGCCTAACCCTTTGCTTGAACATTGACTTAATCAGTCGGTTGTGACAATGGATAATCAATTAATATGATTTAGTTTTTTGGCAAACTATTCCATTATGATTTGCTGCCATCACTTAATATCTTTTGGATTTGGATGGATGTTGGTTGAACAGAACAGGCAGCGATTTGAATAGCTATGGAAATTTGTAGTTGGCATTTCTTACTAATTGTTTGACAATTTATAGACAAAACAGTTAATCACCAAGGCTGAGAAAAATAATTTGAAGAATAACTGATAATGAAAATAATTACTCCATTGTGACCAGTCAAAGTATGAAACCTAATGTACAGGAAAAGCATTTGATATATTGTTCTATTATATTAAATTCCAGTTGTATAAAATCTGACAAATCACCAAAGGCTACATCTCCAAATAGTTCCCATTGATGAAAATGTTCCCTGAAAAGGCATCAACGATTGGGCAATCTATAACAGCAACAACAACAGAGGGTAACTCCAGGCAAATAAGAGTCTTACAGAGACTCATAACTTAAACTACTCTTTAAGCGACTGTTTCCTTGGACCAACAGTTTAGGTCACGTCTAGCACGTATGGCAGATGTCTCGCAAATGGATTTTGCGACATTGCAGCAAATACAAGTGACCCATATCTCTGGCCTAGAAATGTCAGTGATTCCAATTTAACCAGCGATACAGCTGAGGGACAAGCATTTTATGAGAGGTGCTTACACAAAGGCTCCATATAGAACTCTCAATGCAGTGTTACAGAGGAATTTTTAAACAAACACAAATTCAGTAAAACCACGAGGAACAAGAAAAAACAAAAAACACACTTTACTGGAATCTTAAACCCTCAAAACTTCTAGAAACATAGACTCGCCAACAAGAAAAAAGAAAGTATTTTAGCCTACAGCCATGCCCCTGCTGGACAGAGTCTGTCTATTTTCAATCTACTGTTGCTAGGGCAGACTTCAGC
Organism: Ammodytes marinus; assembly: GCF_949987685.1. Taxonomy (NCBI): domain Eukaryota; kingdom Metazoa; phylum Chordata; class Actinopteri; order Uranoscopiformes; family Ammodytidae; genus Ammodytes; species Ammodytes marinus. Next base: position 1,305,412 of record NC_137227.1, read on the forward strand.
ACTTGTAAAATCTAAGGCAACCCACTGTTCCCAATGCCAGCGGATCCTGTGATTTCTTTTGCAAGAGTTTTAATGCATATATTACCCCGGTCCAGTCGTGCCTCCAAAGGATTGGCTGTTCACAGAGCGAATAGGAGTGCATAGTGGCTGGCGTTTTGTCAATCATTTCAGCATGCCGGTCACAGCAGTCTCTCACACACAGGACTGATGGAGATGTCCAACTGCAGCGGGGTCCAGAGAACAACTTTGAACTTCCACAAAAGCTAAATATTGATCACAAAGCTAGCTGCGCAGTTATGTCACATGTTAAGTCCCATTTATTGGTCTGACAACTAACACTTGAAACAATAGGTGTCCACATTGTGGGTGTGGCCACTCCAAACCAGGTGCAATGAATAATATTGCACTTTATGAAGCGACTACAGACACTGACGAGTCCTGATAATAATTAGAAAATGGGAGCAGTGGTCAGTTTAAGGTCACTGCAGGCACAGATGGACCAAGCTGGCAGCTAGGATGCAACTGTCTGGGGCAATAAATAATAAGTATAAATCCCCAACCGACCTTCATTTACTCACAGAGCAATTTTCAGTAAACTCCGAATATAATTCAACTGAAAGTAGTAAATATCTACAATAACTAATGACATCTCAAACCAGAAATTCAACCGAGCATTTTCAGACTGCTGCTCATTTTATTTAATGTGTTATTCAAATCATACATTTTCACGCAAGGAAGAAAATAACTAATATAAAAATAAAAATTAAGCAATTAGTATTATCTATCATATATGTATTATATATCTTGTCATTCTCGTCCCAAATGGGGATGGAACTCCCACAAGGAATCACAAGGTCAAGTTACAGTTGATTAGTTGGATTAGTTGATTGTATCCAGTAGTTCCATACCTAATACATTTACTGATATCATTTAATTGATCCTGTTGACAACAACTGTGTGCACTATTAGAAGTCTGGGAATGAGAATAATTCAAACTTCCAGTCACAAAAAATCTCAAGACCATTTTTGCTATCCACTCAGATCAACAAGATGAGAACCCTGTTTCCAGACCGACCATTATTCTGAGCGTTTTCATTCCTCATCTAAAGGCTTGTTAAGGCGCCGCTCTGCAGCTCTATGATGAAAACATCACAATATGCTCTAGTGCGCTCGAAACAAATGTCAACACGAACAGATGGGTGTGAAAACTACGGCTGGTTCACCACCTACGGTCCTGATGACATGGAGTTCCTATTGATAGAAGCTAAAACACCCACGCAGAGACTTGCTTCTCTTCAAAAATATGAACTGTGCGACCTCTGGAGATCCTGTGCTGTGGTGGAAAAATCCTCAAGGATTTGTTGCATGACCATATTTATCTTTGTGTACGCTACTTCATCAGCCCTTTCAAGTGTGTGTGAGATCTTTTTGTTAAGGGGGGGGGGGATGGGGCTTTGACTACAGACGTTAGTGCTGGATCTAGCAAAAAGCCAGCGATTACCCAGCAGTCCCTTCCCACTGCCAGAATGCCTCATCTTCACCAATTAGCGTGAGGGTGATATCCTCCATGCTGTTTGGATCAAACAGTGACATGCTGCAGAAGAGGCAGCACGAGAAGCTCCTAATGACAGACAATGAAACGTCATTACTGCTTGATTATGTTAATCAGCCAATGGGCGCATGCTCCCTCACTCGGTGGTGCCACACCGAGTGTGCTGGAGGTAAGAAAAACCTTTGAGGAACAATATTGACTGTAAAGCAGCTTGTACTTATCCATCCCACATGTCAACACTGCAAAGTCGCTGAGGCATAACGCCACAAGGCTGACACACAGCATTCAAGCACCTGTATATTTGATTTTTTCCTTTGACAGAAAGCCCCCACCAAAGAGACAGAGAAGCTAGAGCGCACTGCTGTTGTAACTGGAGGAGCCATATGTCTCCAATGTGCAACTCACATTGATGTAAGCATTTCACATGTTGATGGGTTTGACAATGAAGCAAGGTGCAAGGTGCGGGCGCTGCCGTCTATAGCCCCTCACACCAAGATGTGAAATCCAATTTGTGTGACTCCATCATCTCCGGTGGAGACACAATGGCAGTGGAGCTTGGTCGATGGCTTCATCTTCTGGCCGTACCGTTGCCCTTTGTGGATGGCTGGTGGCGCGCTTTGCCGCTTCTAGACAGTTAGATTAGGGTGGGCCTGTAGAAATGCGAGAGACCGAAGATGCGAGCGCGCACTCGAGCCAAATTTTTTTGCCCTTGTAAGATCTCTGCGTCTGCTTTTTGGCACATTTACTGTGAATTGTGTAGAACACAATATGCAAATAAACTTTGAGTGTTGCTGTGTTATATACAACATAATGTATCTTTTTTTTATCGCAGTATTAACTGTAGGCAGCCTGAGCTGATTGAAGAGAAAGCTTTGGGACTGGGACACCTGGATGGTGGTAGTCCAGAGCTATATACTATACACACTATATAGATATATAGTTTTTCCACTATTGTCCCTGATGTCCAGCTGGGTGAAAATAGTCGAGGTCATAACCCTGCTAGGGGGGTCCGGGGGTATGCCCCCCTGTGAGATTTTTTTTACCTTTTTAAAGTGAAATGCATGAATCTGGTAGCGTGGAAATCCAGACCCTGATATCTTGAACGATAGAGGGTCTGGCCACGATCAATAGTAATTTCCAACTCAAGGGGCGGCTCCTACTCGTGCATTTCAAATGCCACTGCACGCAGTTGGATAGCACTACAACCAATCAGAGCGATGCACAAGGTGACGTAAGCCCTGTTCGTTTAGCGATCAGCTGTTAAACTGTTAAATTAAACTTTTGCCCTGGTCGGTCGGCAAAACAGAACATTCCACTTACTTGCTAATGAAAGATTTGAGTGCCGTCTTCCACATCGTAAAGGGTCGAGGCCAAAGCAGTCTCAAACTCACACAACATATCCGCAGCCATCTTTGATGTTTACTATCACGGCTTCGACGTCGCATGCACGTCACTGTCGTCATCCGGTTACGTCCTCCCCAGATTACCATATAAAGGGCTCTGGCGCGCCCATATTACGTAGATAGAACCAATTGAAACGTGAGCCCAGATTTCTGGTCTTTTTGAAAAAGCTTCAACGGAGAGTTTCCAGACCAACAGGCGCAGCAAATTTAATTTGCCAGCGCCTAGTGGCAGGTCTGGGAATGCCAGGCTATGAATCTGGTGCACTTTGAGAGGGGAATTAAGAGGCTAAATCTGAGGATTTTTTGTGAAAAAATAATTTGGAGGCACTGGGTCAGATGAATTAGAAGCTATTGAAGAAAGACACATGGATTTTCCATAGAAATATATATTTGAAATAAAATATTATGCAGGGTCCTCTAGGATGGGCTTGGTGCTCTTTTTCTTTTACGGGACATATTTTTCTGTAATATAATGAATTCATTTAAATGCAGTGATTACATACTACATACTTTACATTTACATAATATGATGTTGATATCAAACACACAAACAAAAAAACAAACAAAAAAAATGATTGGGGGGAAGGGGGGGGGGGCCCTGGCAGTTGTGACCCTAAGCAACCGCTCATTTTGCATATGCCTCGGGCCGGCTCTGCTGACCAGTGACCACTATAAGCGGGTGGGTAACTTGGAGGCAGGCTGTCCTGCCCACCCAATAATACAATTAGAAGCAATGCATGGTAATGGTATATTCTTTAGTATTAATTAATTGTCTGAATTTTATTTGACATTTTCTTGGACAGCGAATGAACAGGTCAGTCCGATAGTGGGTCTGGACTTCCACCTAAAAAAAAATAATAATAATTGGGTGGGCACAGCCCACATTTGGGTGGGCAAGGCCCACCCTGGCCCCTGGCTACCGCCGGCCCTGGCGCTTTGCCAGAGAGCGGCGGGGATCAAAAGATCTCTGATAAGTCAGCGGAAAAAGGTTGCAGCTGTTCAATCAGACACTGAACATCACAGGCTTTCAGAACAGAATTTTCCTTTTGCTCTTACGCACGCAGCTCTGCCTTTGAGGACAGTTTCATGAAAACTGTTTGTACAACGCACCTCGCTGGCCTGCAGCAGCTCTGACCCTCTCCCTCATTCCTTGAAATGGATTGAAGAGCTTCCTTCCAGGGCCTTCCTTTTGATAGTGGCAGCAGGAAAAAATGACATGTACACAAGACAACACTTTCCCCACACTGCACTAGCTTTCCTTACTAATCCTCAAACAAATCCTTTGGAGTGCCAACAAGGCCATTTTTGGACAGCACCTCCATATAGGCGGCATTTGCATTCATCAGTCGAACCCATCTGTACAAAGAAATGTCAAACAAACGTAACGGCACAGGGCGGCACAAACAAAGCCTCTGTTTTAAATCAGGGTGAGATAGCATAGGCTGACTGTCACACTTCCTAGAACGCAGAAAGAGAAAAAGCACAGTTTAAACCGTGACAAATTAGCTGACAGACAAACTTGTCGACTTTGTCATTAGGTGGAGAAAGTGCTGGATCAGCTCGGGGCCAGGGTGAGCAGGGAAAGATTTCTTGACTGATAAGCATGACCCAACAACTAAGACCAGAGCGCTGTGCCGCTGTCTCTGTGTTTGTGTGAGTGAGTGAGTGAGTGAGTGAGTGAGTGAGTGAGTGAGTGAGTGAGTGAGTGAGTGAGTGTGTGTGTGTGTGTGTGTGTGAAGAAGGCCAGTAGATGGACTTGAGTGCACAGCCAAACAGTAGCTCTGCTGTGTGTGGGTTTCTGACACGGAGCTCCCCTCTTTTTTTCCCAGCTTTTTCTTTGCACTGCAACGAGGAGACAGATGCACATACTGTACCTAGAGGTTACTGCCTCCCCTGCTTGACTGGAATGTTAATGAGAGACCCGTGCAGGTAGAATATTCATAGGCTGTCACATTACGGTGATTCTTCGTGAAGAGGAGAATGCATATAGGACCATATGGAGGTGCAGTGCAAGAGGGAGATATGGGAAGAAGTCCAGGCGCGCGCCTGAGGTGTGGGCATTAATCATCGTGTTCCCGCTTGAAGAGACGCAGCAGTCACTATACTGCAAGACTGAAAACTGTGCGGGAGACACTTTTACATTCCTCTTTAATTAGCTGGGGTTTCTTCAATGGGACAATAGGAGCAGAGGGCGCACCTGTTGCAGGCAGCACTTGCAGCTCGATTTTGTACTGCTGAATAAAACAAGTACCTAGATAAATGATTCACAAACAGCCACGTCAAGCAGCCTACGTTACCCACTACGTTTCAATTAAAATTATATCAAACATGCACTTTTTGCCCCACTTCTTCTCCACCATTGTTCGCTTACCTTCAGCGTCTCTATGTCTAGAGTGGCCGACTGCTCCATGTTAGAACTCTCATTTCATTTGTTAACAGTTACATATTTCCACAAGGTTGACACGAGCTAAACACCCCGAGAAACAGCCCGATTTGCGCGAGCTAGCTGCTTCCCCCCCCCCCCCCCCCCCCCCACACTTAAAAAAAAAACTCAAATGAGCGAAAAAGGAAAACCAGACTAAGAACACACATATCCAACATTTTAGTCAAGTGACAATATAAAAGAAAAAAATCCGCATTATTTGCACTTCCGCAATATATTTTTTAGAACTACATTGAGGACTGCAACTCGTGTTTAATAACCGGTTAATACAGGCTTCCCTCTACTCATGGCGCGCGGGCTCAGGTGCTGCCGTCCGCTGCTCGAGGAGCTGGTGGTGAAATGCTGCGCTCGCTTTCAAAACTCAACTACTGTCAAGAGAGACAAAATGAGGAGCCAAACTTCCGGTGGTGAATTTCAAAACAAAGGTCTTAAAAACTGAACATCTCAACTACATAATTTCCCACCTGGAATGATATTGTTTTTAAACAGTGGTAGAATATTTTAATACAGTAATAGAGAGTATTTTGAGGGATTTTTTTTGTATTAACTTAATATTGGCACAATTTACTTTGTAGATTTGAATTATTAATACAAAAAATAAAATGAAATCGACTTATACATGAGGGTAGGCCTATATTATTAATTGACACGCTACCCAGCAGTAAGCTTAACAATTAAAAGCAGCAACATCTTTACAGGCTGCAACATTAAAGTGCCTAGACATCAGAGGTGGAAGAATTACTCAAATGAGTCAAATAAGATTTGTTTAGATTAAATTAAGAAATAGATACAATTTTAACATATGTAGAAGGTATTAGCATCAAAATATCCTTTTTTTTGTTTTATTTTGTTTTACTGTACTATCAGTTATAGTACTTCAATGTTTAATGGCCCATATGAGAATAATATATATAAATATATGTAGTATATTACATTATTGGATTCTGATTATTGATGCAGCCATGTGCAACTCAACAGTGGGGATTGTTTAAAATTACATTCAAAAGTTTGGAATTACTTCCACAAAAGCTTGATTCGGTGCATTCATATGGCCAAGAGGTTTACTGAACGATATTTTACTGTAGGTTATCGAAAGTCCTCTTTACAAATAGGTGTTATTATTATTATTTTTAATGTTTTGTACATGAGAAGAAAAATAAGCACAATGGTTCAACCATGCAGATGAGTGAAAGACCAGAAATAGACAAAGATTGGCTACCTCTGAACAACAGTTATAGAATATAATAAGAATTAAAAAAAAAAACAATCTCATATTATTCCACCTTCTGGGGGGAGACCATTTTATTAATTTTTTTCAACAGAGTATACCAAACATTTGAACTTTTGAAGGAACTCATAATTAATCTGCAATGTATAACAAGTGGAAGGCGAATACATGTATCATTTTCACACGTTTCAACGTTTATTTTATTCTGAAAAAGGACTTAATTCAATTTCCTGTTTGATCACATTAAAATCTGGTTGACTTGACACCATCCCTGCAAAATCTCATTTAGGATCGAAAGCATTGGATACAAAGAGCTGGTTTGAACGAGGTTTTGCAACCAGAATCAGCAACAACCTAAATCACAGTTAATAACTGGTACAGGTTAATTTGATCATCCTTTGACGAAAATAAACTTTTTTAAATGTATTTTTTGTAAACGTTAAACCCACTGCCACAAATATACACACACGTGTGGAGGAATATTGAAAAAATATATAAATAAAGATAATTTCCTTAAACAGTCTAAGCCTACAGTAATGTAACTGACTACGGCAGATCCTACGGCTCCATCTGTTCCCATTCATTGATAGGCCTTCAATTTATTATTACTAGCCTATGTGAATATCCTACAATACTCGCTTTAAACACAAATAAACTAACAAACAAAATCACAAACCTATGTTATGTTACAGTCCGTAGCTCTATATTTCTCTTAAACTTCGATTCAACATAATTTATTTAATAAGGCCTAGTTTGATATGTGGTAGGAAAATAAAGGCCAAATAGGAACACTTTTTGTGTGGAAAAATACTATGGATGGAAAAATACAGTTGGAGAAAACGTTAGAGAAAGTACTTAATGTAATATACACACAGTGACTTAATGGTGGATTTATATTCAAAATATCATCTTGCCATTGCAATATCTTCACACATCCTGTAGAGGGCAGCAGAGGGTCAGACTGGCTGCTTTCAGACTGACTCAATCAATCGCTAAGCTCCAGCCCTGAACCAGGAGGGACAATCGATTATCGACAGATGTATTCAATCTTCGCAAGAAGGATGTCAGACGCAAAGCAAATCATGGCACAGAAAAGGTAGAAGCGTTCATCTTTTACACGACCGGATATCTTTTGAAGTCGTTTAGCTCCTATTGTGATATAAAGAAAATGCCATTTTAGCTTTTGTAATCCTGAAAATGTAAGGCGTCCTTTATACGCTATTTATAGGTCTGGTAGACAATAATTATCCGCCTGTGGTGCAGCTTTTATGGCTACTGTGCATCATTGATCTTGATAAGAACATGTGATCTCTGTGTTCTCGCAGTGCTAAAATTGCAGCTGGAGCCGTCGTGTGTGTTGAGAGTGAAATAAGAGGAGATGTGACCATTGGTGAGATGAGAATATGCTTTGAACTTTACATTAAGAGCCAAATGTAGGCCTATACATTTTGTCTTTATCCACCTTCTGAGCAAAAGATTATTATTTTTCATTAGGCTTTTTCAATTTAAAAAACACATTTTGTATATAGGTGCTAGAACAGTTGTCCACCCCAAAGCACGGATCATAGCAGAGGCCGGGCCCATTATCATTGGAGAGGGGAATCTGATAGAAGAGCAGGCGCTTATCATTAACAGGTAGGCTGCAGTCTGTATTACAACATCATTTCCCAATTTGATTATTACACTTTCATCTTGTTCATCTCATTTTGTCTAGCTAGCCTATGTGTTTTTCTTTTGTAGTTATCCAGAAAACATCATGCCGGACACAGAAGGAGTTGAGCCAAAAACCATGACAATCGGGACCAATAATGTGTTTGAAGTTGGATGTGGTATCCTTTACAATAGACACATGTTATTGACAACATTATGTTTATAAAAGCGAAAAAAATACCAAGGATGCATTTGAGGTTATTGGAAAAAAACAGGGATCCCAATTAATAGTTTGTCCACCAGGGAGCAACCTACACATCATTGTCACTATTTCTTGAATTCAAATGATCCTTATGATAGCAAAATGTTATAGGTTCGATGAATTTCAGCTTATATCAGTGACAATTTACTGTGTTTAAATCCTTAATGGTTCTGCCTCAGTCTCTCAAGCTTTGAAAATTGGTGACAACAATGTGATCGAGTCCAAAGGTAAGTGCTGTAGTCGCTGACTGAATCCCTATTACCAGTGTGCAACATTGATACCATCTTCTATTGGGGTTTATGCCATTTTATTATCTCTGTTTTGATCATGACATAGTAGAATACATTTGGAAACCGTATCAGGAACAGTTGGCCAATAAAGCGAATTCAATTCCTGACTAAAGAAGGTACAGTACATTCACATTGATGCAGAAATCATTTTCATAAAAATATAGTATTGCTGTTAAGAAGGCCTGCTCTTTGATTTGCAGCATTGCACACACATGTCTAAAATACCCGGAGATATCAAAGGGATACAGAATATCGTATTCCCCAACCATAATGGCTATATTCCTTCAGTGTATTTTGTAAGAAAATACATCTTTATGCTCTATTAAAGCTGGAGTCAGTGATTTTGGAGAATGCTTGTGCCAAAATTAGTGAATATCTCCTCTCAATTCGCTACCTGTCTGTACAGTGTGTGAGCTGAAAAAATATCTGGTGCTAATACACAGCCAAGTCGTTGGCCGCGGTGGGCCCCCCATATGTTTACATACCCTCTGTTTACATACCAGTTTACAGAGCCTAGGCTCTGTATTAAAAACAGGTTTGTATTCATTGTGAGGAGATATTCACTGATTTGATCAAAAGTGATTTCTGACAACAAGCGTTCTCCAGACATCACTGACTCCACCTTTAAATCCCTAGGTGATCTTGGCAGGAACGTGATGGTGACCAGTGGGTGCATCATCGGCGCATGCTGCCAGGTCAACACGTGTGAGGTGGTGCCAGAGAACACAGTGGTGTATGGCTCAAGCTGCATCAGGCGCGTGCAGAGTGAGAAGCCACAGGTGGGTCACATCTCCACCTGATGAGTCGCTATGTCTTGTCAGCTTGCGTGCCATTTTCCTTTTGTGTAACCACAGACTGATTTTAATTTTATTTTTTTTTTTTAAATTTTGAAGCCTCAGACGCTACAGCTCGACTTCCTCATGAAAATCCTGCCCAACTATCACCACCTGAAGAAGACGGCCAAAGGCAACGGCACACCTGTGAGGAACTAAAGATGCAGCCAGATCCAACCCCAAGCAGTCAGCACACACACACACACACACACACACACACACACACACACACACACACACACACACACACACACACACACACACACACACCAGACACTGACACATTTCCTTCAACTTGCACCTAAAAACCTTAGTGTTGTTACCTGAGGTCTCTACATACATTCCTTTTGCTTTCAGATCAATTTCTCAACTACAGATATATTGTGAATTTTGAACATTTCCAGTGCAATTTTTATGTTAATCAATTGCATATATTTATAATTATCTGAATATAGATGTTGCAATAAAAATTCTGATAATTTAACTTGTTTTCCTTTATATTTTCTACATTCATTTACCAGAAGGAGGCACTATTGAGCAAATGTTTGTACACGACTCTCCTCTGTCTGCTATCAAGGCTTGTTTCATCATGTGATACAAAATATCCATTTATTAATAATTAATCTAAAAATATCTGTATTGTCTGTTTCTACAAATAGTCATAAAATCGCGTTCATGGGCTAAAATGTGCAAGTTTACGGGAGCATGATAGTCATTTTGGGGATGGGGCCTTCCACATCCTTTCTCCTCTACCTTTTCCCAAAAAAAAAATCTAGGAATGACCTCTGTGTTACTTATTTTCTTAAACTTTTCAAGTTTCAAAATCAAAGCATGAAAGTACAATTTGTCCAACAGTACACAGATGCATACTTTGTACAGTATGCAATCAAATGTGTTTGTTATAAACACGGTAAGATTCATTTTCAATTCATACTCACATTGAACTATATGAATTATTTCTGTGTCTCCATCATTCACAATGATCATATCACAAGATGTAAGACACAATTTAGTGAAAAGTTACATTAATTTTTTTAACCAAAAAGTTGAGCCATTTTATGGGGCCTAATGGCAAGTCCGCCTGTGAATGTATAATTCTTCTATTGTTCTTTTTCTTAAAATTTCAATTGCGAAGCAATCAGATAACATGGCTGTGGTACTAGTCCTCATCTTACATGTAGTAGTGGTTTGCCAGCCTTCCCACCAGGGGTTGCCAAATTGGTGCCCTGGGTACAGTGGGAATTCCACACAATACCTGCTGCTTTCTTGTAATTGACACGGGCGTGGTTGCAACTTGCATTTCTGCTGCGGGGGGGGCTGAATAATCCCTTGTGCCCCCCACCCTCACCACCTCATGTCCGCACCCCCCACTCTGGTGCTCCCATCTGCGTAGATTTGGGTGTTTCGATGGTATGTGTGTGTGTGTGTGTGTATGTGTGTGTGTGTGTGTGTCAGGCACCCTGGCCCACTGCCTTAACGCACCTGACATAAAAAGTTCAGATGTCACATTTAACAGATGCTTTTCCGTTAAACCCCCATGGCTAACCAGCTCAAGGCCGCTTGCTCCAGCTCTTCAGGGTTTAGCGGGTTTGTGTCATGCTCGCTCGCTGCACAGGACGGCATCAGCTCCCCGTAGGCCCACAGCTGGTGTCGCACACTGCCAATACTCATTTCAACGTGTCACGGTGGAGTCCCACATCAACTCAGGGCTAATTATTTCAGCGGCGGAGTGCGGCCGGGCTTCGTCCAGCCTCCTTTCCCGTTCTCACTCTCCCTCCGTTCCATACCATCGTTTTTTAGTTTGGAGTGTTGCCAAAAGCGTCAGTTTACTTTAATATGACAAGGGAGACAGATGCTGGGGCACAGTTGAGCGATTGTGCAGAGTGACAAGTGGGGTGGTGGGCTGGGCAAGTGTGGCCTGTTAATCTGCGGTGGTTTTTTCTAGAGAGTCCAAATGGCTCTGATGATAGCAACTCATGGCAGGAATTTGAGAGGAAGTTCAAATGATGTCCTATATTTGGAAGCAGTTATTTATAACTCTCCCCTTACTGTAGGCTAGCCTACTGTTGTAAAACCCAAAATCAGCTTCCACTCATTTGTTAAAGCCACAGTAGGTAGGCTAATCTCTTCAAAGGATTATTTTGGGTCAACATATATATGGCCTTTGCTGCAATATGAAGTGTTCTTTGAAGCGTCAATAATATCCATGTAAACAAAACAAAAAAATAAAGCATGAGATTTTAGTGTGTAATAAAGCAATGGATACTGAGGAGGTCGCTGTGAAGATGTGAGGGAATCTCAAGTTAACTCTCATCATCAGGAACACTGCAGGTGAATAGGTCAATATTTGGTTCAGAATATAAAAAACTAATGTTGAGATAATGGCTGTTGTATAGGAGAAATATACAGATTCAAAAAGACAAGGTTTAGTCAAATAAACACCTTAATGTACACGTTGGACCTTTTATTAATACTATATGATGAAAGAATACATAGCTAAAAATCCCTACATTTACCTGTGCATGCTTCAGCCTTTTAAAAAAAACCCTATCAAGCTATGACTTTATAAGGAAAATTAGAAAAGAACATTAACTCCTTGCCTTTGGATGCACTGTGGTCAGTGTTCTCAGCAGCACATGATGCACCTGAAGTCTGTGTGTATTAGTCCTGCGCAGTCAGTCATGGTCCAACAGGCCGCCAGTTGGTTTGAGAGGATAAAGCCTTTCTGACAGCTGACCTTTGCATCCAGGTCCACTCTACCTTTGAAAAGTGAAATGTGACCTATAGGCTGCAGTGATTCCCATCACAAACCGCACAGAAATAATTAATTTAATCACAACAGGGACCCCGCATCACTGGACGTTCGTGCCTTTTAAGCCGTGCTAGTAATAGTAGTGGCATGGTAATGTTGCTTGGTTGGTCCAGAATTCAATATCTCAACGACTTTTGCCATGGGAATCAAACCATCTAATATCTATGGAATCCTAATGATTCAGTGCTTTTTACATGTATCTATTTATACTCAGTCTGCACACTGTTCTATTGTACAGCTTCAATTGATTTAGTTTATTGTATATTGTACATATTGTAATGTTGGTTTTGCCTTAACTTTTTGAAGTATTTAGAATGTATTTATTGTTATGGTGTATTGTACCCACGGTGCGGGTCGGATAAAAACTTATTTTTTTGATTCCTCTGTATGTCTGGAACATACCGCAGACATTGACAATAAAGTTGACTTGACACACACACACACACACACACACACACACACACACACACACACACACACACACACACACACACACACACATTGTTCAGGATTAAAGGTGATGCGAAAGACAGAGACCTCGAGGGGCCGGGTTTTAGTTTAACTTTTTATTGGTTTCACTGCCCAACAAAATAGAAGATATAACTTAATGTACTTCCTTTTGACCTGCTTTGAAGACATTTTAGAGCCACTCAACAGCATTCAAAAGGAACATTACAGTCCATTACATAGACTTGTGTCAACATTTAGGAATACAAGCCTATAGGAGACACACTTAGCGTCGTCTGTGTGCTCTACTCTGCCTACCGAACCATGAAAGCTTATAGTACATTCTAGTCTATTGACACAGACTGCCTCTTTCATGTGTGTCTGTTTCATGACACAACTGCCTTACTGTCTTACAATAAATGAGAGGACAGAAAGTTGCCCTGCGTTCCAAATTGTATTCTCTTACTTTTTTGCTATTCTAAATACTACAGTTGATCATAAAAAGTATAGTTTGCATGCAGTAGGCATACAACTTGGAGACCTTTTAACTTATTTATTTTATCACAAGATCGCACCTTGAACTTGCCTCTTGCTTATGTATCCATCGCATTGCTGCTCAGTCGATGTCACCTAACTTCCAGTGCGCAGTGGGTCACAATCGCCCAAAAAGCATGCTGTTTTCCACTTTAAAAATCCTGAAAGCATGTACTTTGGGTATTTTTCAGCATGCTGCATCCGACCACATGTACTGGGAAATCCTTATATTTTTTTATACAATACTAAATAGAAGGGAAGTATGGGGATTGTAACGCAGGGTAGGTCTGCTATCAGACCGCATCTATAGCTCTTCTTCAGTCAGTTTTACAGAAGCTCATGTATGGATATATTTATTTCTGTGTTATTTTTTATAGCTATAATTTTGCACAAATACATTTTTAATATATGAAACTTACCTTTTTTTAACTTACGCTTTTCCACTCTGCCAGTTAACAAAGACACTCCACATAAAAAGACACTTAAGCTTGTAAGGTGACACGTTCTTGAGGTATTTCTTTCCTGGCAGAGGCTTGCATATCTTTCTGTGGGTGTTTGTTGATTGACGGCAGGCAGAGCATCACACACTGTGTTCGCTGATACAAAGACACTAAACTCAGGGAGGGGGGAGGGGGGCACAATGTCGTAGTGATGAAACAGGGGCAACTTTACTGATTTTCTGCTTTGCTTTTGCTTAAAGGTTCAGTAAGCGGAATGGTCAGTTTAGCTAACTTCCTGTCAGTTACTGCAGTTAGCAGTCCCCTCCCTCGTCCCTACGTCACCACATTAATGCACTGCGGTCTTCAAGCAGCGAGTTATCTAGCATCATCTCAGATAAGTAAGTGTGATGAAACATGATAAAAACCATCAAAACAGACATTGGGAAGGATTTTTTACCTGCTCCGCCATTGTAGGCACATACACACTCACTCATCTGTCGCTCTGCGCGTGCACCGGCAGTGAGACGGTTGCCGGTTTGTAGCGTTCTCTCTTCTGATTGGATATCAGTTTCGGGATCCCAGAAAAGTGTATTAGCCGATTACATGCCTGAGAGATCGGCTTCATGAAACAAGCACACTATGTAAGTGATCACTGTATGAATAAAGAGCGAATTAACACTTATATTAACTAGGGCTGTCAAATTAACGCGTTAATTTTTCTGTGATTAATTAATCGAAATTAACGCGATTAAAAAAATTAACGCAGATTAATCACACTTCTATAATGCCCTTTGACCCGGTGCAAAAGTGGTGCGCAGCTGCACCGAGCTGCACCTGTAGCTTGCATACACAGCCCGCACGGGTGAAAGGGGGATAGGGCGGGGCCGAGGGCTCTATGGACGGTTTATGGGATGCTTCGGGCAAATAAGCATGAAGGTAGGAAGACATCTTACTTTATTCTTCGCAGTGTCTGTGCATTATTGATTTAGTGGGTGCAACAATGTAGGTTCAAAAGTATCTCTCAATCTTCCTCCGTGTGTCTCAATTTTGTTTGCTAGCTGTCTCGTCTCCCGCGTAAACAGACACCCGCCCCGTGTGTGTGTGTGTGTGTGTGTGTGTGTGTGTGTGTGTGTGTATGTGTGTGTGTGTCAATATGTTTGCCTATAAGTACGACGATGGTGAAATAATCGGCATAGGCATCTGTGGCAGTGCAGCGCTGTCTGTTGTGGAGACAGAAGTTACGAGAGACGGAGAGCGAGAGAGAGAGAGATAAACAAACTGTACTAGCAGGCTATACAGCTGTTTATAAACAGGTATAAAAGTGTCATAAAAGTATGCGATTCATTTAGATTCATTAATCACAGCCTGTAATTAATTAGATTGATTTTTTAATCGCTTGACAGCCCTAATATTAACATAAATACATCGCTGACTTCACCTTTAATTATTTAGTCATGCTTTAAGGATGACAATATCAGTCTGTCATTCCACTTTGGTCCTGACTGAAATTGTGTCCCCCTTCATTGTCCAAACTTTTCAATTTACTTCAGCTTGTCATCAGTGCTAATCAGCAGCTGTAAGTACATTGCAAGCACAGCCACACCTGCTGATAGCTGCAAGGCTTGTAACAATCTAGAATCATTTATTGCAGAAAATGGCATCCAGGAAAGTCAATGGATGCAGAGCCCATCATGAAAGAAAAGAAAAGAGAACATACAATAGACAATTAAAAAGAAACCTAAAAAAACAGCTGTTACTGTAATTTAATGTGATTTCTATCTCACACTGAGGTTGAGTAAAACCAGATTTGGTTGTGAAGAAGAAGCCAGTGAAAAAGACTAAGCAACCTTAACCTTAGACCTCGTGGGCTAATTAAAACGGCTCAATTTGACCACAGATTGCCCATTGGAGATCTTAGAATGAATTCAAAGGGCACTTAGCAGGAGGAACACTGTGTATCAGTAAGTCACAGGAATGGAATGGCCTGGCTCCGAGCCCAAACCATAGCCACTTACCACGCATCACTCAAAAAGGCTGAAGTGTGTTGCTGTGAAAAACCCAGAGCTGCTGTCAGGTCTTACGGACAGGCAGACCTGCTTGTTTCTACAGATGACCTGGAGATGGATTGTAACTGCTCCGTCTCTCTCTTCCCCTCTGCTTGCATTGGAGGAAGTTAGTAACAGTATTATAGATCATAGAGTTTTCTTGGACTCTGAGTTGCAGGAATGTCAAGAAAAAAGTGAAAAGTAGAACGAGACAAGACAACACATCATCTATGAGTCAGTGGATGGCAGGAACCACAGGGGTCCTAGCTGGAGGATCCACCACTCGTCGATACATCGGCGTTGTGTCATGACAGATTCTTGTTGTGGTGCTCACATCAAGCTGGCCTTTTAGCCATGAGTCACTGATCCACAAGATGACATCCAAATAATCGGATTGCTGTCTCACTCTTCAAACCTGTTTTTGTTTTCAGCAAAGGTTCTTGTAATATGAAATAAGAAAACAGTTATGCAACAATTTACAGTGGCAAAACACCTAATCTGGCTTTGTACATATAGGTAAAGTAAATCCACCAACAAGCACCTCGGTTTCAGACACTTTTATGGGTTGTTAATGCCAGTTTTATGGGTTGTTAATGCCTTGATGTTGCTACGCTACGCTAGAGTTCTATAGTCAGAGGAAGTCAGCCCTAAAAGTATTAAGTTGGCCAATGTATTTTGGAGGGCAGTAAATACCCAACAGGTGGACATTTGTTTAAATTGTCTGCCAAAAGTGCCAACCGCTAGAGGTTATAATCCTGACTGCTTCCAATGGGCTTACAGGAGACAGAGACAAACATAGTATTTGCTGTCTCACTGTCATGAGAGGCTTTAAGGCCCGGACACACCGGCCCGATAATCGCCGTCCGAGAGTCTGGAGGGGGCGGGGACACAAATCTGTTTGGTGTGTGCCGTGAAATCGGTCGTCGTAGATGTAGTCGGGCTTGTAGGCGGGCAGTCTTTCAGTTGGGGCAATTTGATTGGTGGAGGGCTAGCGAATCAGTGAAGCCCGGAAGTGAGGCGGGTAGCACAAACAGCTAACAACAGCTAGCCATTGTTTTAATGTGTTTGTTTGTTTCGTTCAGCGAGTACTCACATGCATCAACCCTTGTTGACTGCTCGACACCATGCTCGACACTCTCTGCTAAAAATGGTGCTCTTTATGGTCCATAAATATAAATACGTATTTCTATCTATGTTTATGGTCTAGAGAGCTTTCCCATCATTTCCGGCTTCCGGCTTTTTTTGGGCCTCAATACAGATTAGCGCCGCCTGCTGTTACGGAGACATTACGTCCCGCGCAAGCGCAGAGCGTACGGAAAGTCAGCAGTCGGCTCGGTGTGTTCTTGGCACTTTTTTGGCCGCGACGGGAAGACTGGAGCTGCCTGAATCGGCAGTCTCCATTTTCGGGTAGTCGGACCGGTGTGTCCTGGCCTTTAGGGATATCTTCAGTTCAGACTGATAGAATCTAAGGTCACATTCATACCAGCCTTGTTTTAGTAAGGCTGAACTAGTGCTGTTCATTTGGTTTGAATGCAGTCCCAGACTCTGGTGAATACTAAACAGTCAGACTCTGGTCTGCTTTTCACTCAATGCACGTGTTATTAATTTATTTAGCACATTTTGTCTGAGCACACGCACATATTCGGTGTCCCTTAAAGACTCCTATAGAGCAACCTGACACAAATCACAGCACAAAAAACTATGTTGATTTTCGGGAAACTCTTCCTCTCATCTGGCCGCTTTCAGCATTCTCTGTCAACACTCGGCTTCGTCCTTCTCCGCCCCCTCGCCCCCCTCCTGCCAACCCCACTCCGTTGTGGTTGGTTACCTTCCGGAACACTTTCAGCAGCACACGGGCAGATTTGAGCAGGCAGGTGGGGGCATGGCCGGAGCGTGCCTGAGCACGTTGCAGCATTACCATACATGGAAAATCCAGATTGTTTTACGTAGATAGATCCCGGAAATTTGAACAAGTGGATCACGACCGGCGTTCCTAGTTAGCGCTCTGCACCGCCACCCCAGACGGTCAGCAGGGAATACGTCTAAATGCATGTAAGTCATTATTTGACATTTTAGTATGGTTAAACATGACTTTAAATCATTATAACAACGTTTATAGGTCATAAAAGTTGAAATAGCATAATAGGTGCTCTTTAAAGTCTGCTGATATTGTAACATGGGCTGGTAGGTGGAGGAAAGTAGTGGCGATTGTTGAGAGCAGTAGCTAAGGCTAGCTTCAAAAGTCAGTGTACAAGTGGGATTTCTGCACTGTTATAGTTTAAAATATTTAACAATTGACCATATAATGACAGGTATCCACGGCATCCTAATAAACTAAACGATAACCATTCAATCAATAAAAACGCCACCTTATGGCACTACATTTAATAGACTCTGGCTTTTACAATATGTGCTCCACATTAAGACCAGCATGAAAATAAACTGTCTGAACAAGAAATCAACAGCATTTCCGTGCACATGACTTTTCGTTTATAAGTATAGTCGATTTGAGTTTTCCTTTTGTGAACAGGAACCACACCACCTGGAAAATGAAACAATGGATCCAACTCACAAAGAAGCTGAATATTAGGTGTGAACACAACCCATAGAACATTCCCCAGCAGGAATTTTCTGTGTTTTTTTAGCTACAAAAAGATAGGAAAAGGCTATTGTACGCTAGCTTAAACAACATGGCTGTATCTTCATTTAGCATGGTATATATACTGATCTTCTCATTTAAAGTTGGAGTTGGTGATTGTTGTCAATATCACTTTTTGTCCAAATCAGTAAATATCTCCTCATGATAAGCTACCTGTACATAATGTTTGTGCACTGAAAAAATATCCAGTGTTAATACACAGCCTGGGCTCTGTAAATTGGCCTGCTAACTAGCTATCGTGGACCTACTCTGTTGGCGTACCCCTTTGTTTACATACCAGTTTATGATATTCACTGATTTTGACAAAAAGAGATTTTGACAAGTGTTTTCCAATAGGCTGACCCCGCCTTTAACTCTCTTGTCTTAAGCAAAGGGGTGTATTTCCCCAAATGCTAAAAAACATTCCTTTCTGTTCTCTCCTTTGTCTCCCTTTCCACTCAAACAAAAAATAACACATGCTTTCTCGACCAGTTAGTTCAGCCATTATCTTTAAAAGAAACCTCTGTCTCTCAGTAAGACAACAAGGATGTCTTCATGTACTGTAAGGCTTGGCCACGTCAAAGCTTGCTGACATGTTGCCTGGGACACTGTGACCAGACCGTCCCACCCCCACCCCCTTCTGTGTGTGTGTGTGTGTGTGTGTGAGTCCCACCCCCACCCCCTTCTCTGTGTGTGTGTGTGTGTGTGTGTGTGTGTGTGTGTGAGTCCCACCCCCACCCCCTTCTCTGTGTGTGTGTGTGTGTGTGTGTGTGTGTGTGTGTGTGTGTGTGTGTGTGTGTGTGTGTGTGTGTGTGTGTGTGTGTGTGAGAGAGAGAGAGAGAGAGAGAGAGAGAGAGAGCATCAGACCACACAGCTCAGTCAGCCCTAAGACCTGTCAAACACAGCTGGGACAACTCCTCTCCTCTCTCCTCCCTCCCAGCTCCCCTGGCTCCAGCAGGAAGCTTTGATACAGGGGTGTTGAGCAGCACGGGGAACATTTCCATTTGTATCTGCTTGGAAGACTGGGAGACCCTCCCCTTATCCCCAAACGCCGTCTCATCAGCATAAAAAGAAACCCATCCTGCTGCCATTCCCCCCTTCTTCTTCTTCATTGTGTATGTTTCAGATGCAGTGTGTGTCATTGATAAAGACACGATCTGGGGGGAAAAGGAAAGAGAAAGAAATCTCTGCGACCGATCCGCGATGACTGTTTTTTTCCCTTCTTCCGTTTGCTTTTGTGAGGTGCAAGTTCAGCAAGATTCCGCTCCATTTTATTTTCTGCACCGGCTTGTCATAAAATGCGAGTTTCTGTCCTGTGCAATAGATGTCACGCGACATATAGTCAAAGTCTCCACTCATACTGAGCTCAAACTGTCAGCTCTTCAAACATCGGGAGGATACAAAGTGAAGTGGTTGCTCAAAATAAATGTTTTGAAAAGGGGAGGGGGCATTCAAGGCTGCGTTGTCGCCCGATTGCTGCGTTTAAAGCTTGTTTGCACCTTGTGCTATATAGACAATAATAGGCGTGGCAGCAAACTTTTTTAGTGCTTGCTCATCCCCTCTGTTAATGAGACATACACTTCCATAGCCACAGGGTCTGGCTGTTTCCCAATCAAAGGTCATACATCATATATACTGTAGCTCACAGTGGATTAGTATTATCATATGTAAAAAATCTTGAGAAAATTTCAGGTGTTGTCTCCGTCTCTGTGCACAGCCCTGCCACGGTCATTGTGAATCTATGGAGAAAAATGGGCTGTAGTATCTGTGATGTCTGAGTTGAGATATTGGCATACACCACAAAAACAAAGAGCCACTTGAAATGTATTTAGCAGCCAGGTTGATTATTGTTTGCGTTCTACTGCCCTGTGTGCCATTACAGATGATGGATGTTGCTGAGTGCTACATTTCAAAGGGGTTAGGGCATCAATGACAACCAAGAGAACTTTAACTCCTCCTGACTGAGTGAGTGTGCATGGTAAAAGATGTCTTTATGACCGGCCATATGTAAAGCAGCTGGGTCAAAGGTTAAGCAGTTAACAGGTTAAGTCCTTAAGAATGAGTGACTCTTCAGAAGCATATAGGTAAAACAAACAAAAAACTCAGTGACAGATTACTTTCCAGAGCCATACCTCCATTGTTCTCATTAAAATAAACCATAAGTGGAAAATATCATACTAGGTTAGAGGTGGAGTCGTCGATTTTTGAGATGACTTTTTTATCAGAATCAGTGAATATCTCCTTACGATCCGCTACCTGTCCGTATGCGTGCTGAAAAGAATCTGGTGTTAATACAAAGAATAGGCTCTTTAAACGCTATGTGAACACAGAGGAGGTGGGGGTGCATGCAATCGGAATACATTTGCATTCAGATTGTATGTAAATGCAATGTTTTGGGCTATGGACCTGGCATCAGGCGCCTATTGAAGGTTCCAGAACTAACTAACTTAGTTAGTCAGTTTTCAGATGCTTAGTCTTAAATGTCACTATTAAAGCCAACAATAAGTACACCCACATAAAGGATTCACCATAGGCCCACAGGCATCGTGTACCTGACAGTGTCAATGTCGAAATGGTTTGCATGAATTCATTAACTATTATTGAACATTTAATTTGCTTAAATAAAATATAAAAAATCCACATAACAATAGGATAGCAGGTAGGAAATAGAGTGTCTGATCAGACTTAGTTTTGTCTATTATAAGACTCATTATAATATATAGGCCTATGCTAGGCCTATTTGTAGCCCTAACCTATATAGGAAAATAAAAGCAAAGAAATAGCCTAATAACACATGGGAAACAAATAACCTTATAAAGCCACTAGACACCAGGCTGCGGGTCTAATAATGTTGCAGGAATGTTACCGTGACTAAAATAACATGCAGCTGGTCCAAAAGGCGATCAATGACTGGCACTGATTTTTTCCACTGTATGCTCTCAGCACAACACTTGATAAAACTTGTCAGAGCCGTAAAGACTGAACAGAGCCCAGGAGACGGCGCATCCCACACTGGCTTTACCCCACCCTAAACCCCGCCCTCGCTCACGCGGAGATGAGGAGAGAAGTTTGCCTACGGCGCAGTCCAGTGAAACATTTACTCTATTTCATTTTGGGGAACAGCAAAGAGAGAAGAGCCCCCGGACAAGCTTTCCAGGGAATGCTGAGGAATATCTCCCCACACAAAAACAATTACACCCACAGTTGACTCCCCACTATATCGCTCCTTTTGTTAAGAGAAAAAAAAATTGCCTACATCTCTTCGGTCATTGATGTTGCCAATCCAGTAAACTCGCGCAGGTCATTACTAGGACAGCGGCCGCACGCGGACTCTTGTCTGTCGGGAGCAGAGATCGTATATATCGGGAGGGCTGAAACATCTGGGTCCTGGAGGAAGTGAAGAACCCAGCGAGGAAGAAACGAAAGACGGAGGAGGAAGAAGGAGACAGTCCCAGTGAACGCGAGGAGAAAAGAGTCCGGCTCACCATGAATAACAACAAACTAATGGAGAAGGAACCCGAGCAGACTGAATTCACCACCAACCACGAAGAGGAGGTATGTAATGGAGCCTATCCTGTATTTTCATATCCTATCCTGTCCTATAGCCTACCTACTCACACAGCTGGCCGGGTTTTAATTTAAAACAGGTCCGGACTGCTGCGCTTGACCCATAACAACATCTTCATGAAGCGATACTTGCTCAAGCCGTAGCGCTTGAAGCGTGTTTATACCTTTCCCTACTTTATATAACTAATATTATTGAATTATTTTCCTAATGTGTCATTTGTTGTTGTTGTTGTTGTGGCATTTCCTTTGATAAAACCGAGTTTCTATCTCGAAAAAGTTGCTAGTCTTGCTGTCAAATTTTTAGACAGATCCTAGGCTACTAAAGGGTGCACTCACAACATTTATTATTTTCTAACGGCAGTATAGGTATCATTCTTTAACTTAATTAATTATGCACCTGTCATTAGCTAGTAGGCCTATCCTTTAAAAAAACATAGCCTAACAAATAGACCTATTAGCCTATCTCTCTTCCTCTTCATTTTTCTTGCCTACCATGTCATTTTACTTTATCAAACACTTTAAACAAATAGCCTAGTGATACGTCTCTACTATTGAGTTCCTAAATATCTCTGAAGCCAGGGTATTTGGTAGCCTATATAATGATAGCTTCTCCAACAAAGTCAATTGTTGGTTCTTGCTTACTGTACCATAAAGCTTGTCTTCACACAACACTGAAACGCAAGTAGTGAAGGGAAGTCACAAATCACAGCCACAGGGGCGAATACGTTTTCAAATAAGTGCTGCTGCAACATGTAGGCAATAACTCTCTACATACAAGCCACTGTATTACAGTTGAGCAAGAGTGTAGCCTCTCAACTTACATGTTTTAATTACATCTTAACACAGCGGATTGTTGTTTGTCCCGAACAATTTGAGGGAATCCATTTAGTTTCGGGTGAAAATTAAATAGTTTTTTTTGCTGGATGATAGCAACCCGTTTCACCTTGTTTTTCTTCTCCTCTGTAAACATTGCACAATGTGGATCCGTCACATTTCCTTCTCGCTAAATAAGTTTGTATTGGTGCTCCCTTTGCATGGGGGGATTTTCTTTGGCACAGAAGTGTCTCTTTCCGAGCTTTTATTTCAGAGCTCCACACACACACACACACACACACACACACACACACACACACACACACACACACACACACACACACACACACACACACACATCCGCAGCTTCGTGATGTAAGCAAAGGTATATCAGATTATACTAGATATTTCTCTTGGAGCAATTTGATTAAGGCTCAGTGTGCTGTTCGTCATTTTGTAACCCAAGAGCCAAACATACCCCGGTCTGATGTAATACCATATTTGGTCCACTCCAGTGTCGGTGGTTACTTACTGGCTGCAGTGAGTTATACACAGATGAGGTAAAGACTGAAGGACTGACCTGATTTGCTTAATAAATCCGTTCTCATCATGTTAACCAAAGAGCACAAAACCATAACAAGAAAGCTATTTGAATAATTTCTAATTACCTACTCATACATAAAGATTATAGCTTTTGTTTTGTTTTGTTTTTAGAGCTGACATTATTGATCAATTGGCAGAAGATGTGCTCAAATTAGATTGGCAGCGCCAGCTTTTAATGCCATAGTACAAAAAAATAAAAATTGATTTATGGGTGGGTTGTATGCAATCTGAAAGCGATATATTGGGTTTCTGGGGGAAACTGTGATGTAGAATGATATAGAATCGTCATTAGTTGAAGCAGCAGCAGCTCTGCTTTATTTGATAAATAAATCTCTGAACTAGCATACTACTATTAAAGATCAGCCTCACATCATTCTGCGACCTCCACAAAGAGAGGTCTGGTGTGAAAGGCAGACGGAAGGGGACAGACAGAGCAGCGGCGGCCAGAGGAATATAATGGTTGTGGAAAAGGTTTGGAAGTCATCCAGACGGGGCCAGGGACTTGAAGTCGCTCTCGTGAATTAATGTAAGGTTAGACAGCACCACTTTATCTTCTGTGTAATGATGCCTGTTGTATGCAGGTGAGCAGCAGCTATCAGGGAGATTGTCCCACACACACACACACACACGCATGCACGCACGCGCACACACACACACACACACACACACACACACACACACACACACACACACACACACACACACACACACACACACACACACACACACACACACACACACACACACACACACACACACACACACACACACACACACACATTGACAATTGCAAATACGAGCACACATGGGAAGGAGCACACACTGTAGAAGGCAGGTGTGCATAGTAATAGAGAAACACAGTGACACACACGACCAGACTAAGAACTCTCTGACTAATTCCTATATGCATGAAGTATGACGTGCGCTTTTTCCACATCATTCATGAACACTATAAAGTTCATTCTGTTCTCATAGAGTTGATTAGAAACCAACAATGCAAACTACTGTTTTGACAATCGAGTGACCAATTTGACACGCTCAACTTTATGTTGAAGTCTTTAAAGTATTTTCTTTCATGCAGATCTCATTCACGAAGATCACAAGGATGACACGATGACAAAAGCACTAAATGTAAAATTGGCTTTTTGCTTAACAACACTAAACCAACCATAAACTATGACCTTATGGGAGCCAAAGTTTAACAAGGCCTGCTGGTATGACTCTCACATGCTGAGCAGCAGTGCGCCCCCCCATTACCCTACACACCGCCTTCCTGCACAGTGTAGTATGCAACTCAATAGATCACTGATTCGCACCACTAAAGCGCCATGTAGTGAGCTTGGCTTCTCATGCCTTGCTTCATTGCTCAAGCTCACAAGCACATCATCATCATCACTGCACACCAAAGCCTTTGTCGATGCCTAATGTTTGTCTTCTGTGTGGACCGGCGCTTGCCAAACATGGTGCTGTTTGCAGGCGAGGTATGCAGGTTTCAGCATCTAATCTCAAGAGCCTGGTTAGATAAGCCTTATTATCAGGTGTTCTGGATGCTCTCACATGTGGCACTCGGTGGGGCCACTGATGCAGTTGGACCCCAGCATACAGTCTCTTGATACACTGAATGTCAAGGGACGCATTTGGGGCCAGCTGTGGTTTCCAGGCCTTGTATGGTCAAAAAGACCTGGACGGGTTCATTTTAGAATAGATTGGACTTTCCATAAAGTGAATCGGAGTTGTTCGGGATGGAACAGTTGCTCTTGTTTTTTTCAATGTTTTGTTCATTCCTTACTGTAAAGTAAAGTATATTCATTATGGCGGATGAGAGGTGATACATTCTAAAGTTGTTTGTGTTCAGTGTTGTGATCAGGAAGGTAACATGCAGCGAAGGAAGAAGCCCCAGTTTCCCAAAAGTTGAGCGAAATTATTGAGATAAAGGACAATTTCTTATTTGCTGCCCAAATGTGTCATCTATGAAGTAAAGAATGTCAAAGATGGGACTCTGTTCAGGTCCCTTAAAGGTGAGTCAGCTAGTAATCTGTCAAAATACCCTTCGTACTGTGTGTGCACTGAAAATAAATCAGGTGTTAATACACAGCCTAGGCTCTGTAAACAAAGGGGGCACACCTTGCAAAATGCTAGTTTACAGAGGCTTTGTATTAACACTGGATTGTCTTTTCAGCACGCACACAGTGCAGACAGGTAGCGGATCATGAGGAGATATTCACTGATTTTGACAACAAGCATCTCCAGAATCGCTTTTTAAATGGAAGGATGTACTGCATATCTGAAATATCAAAAAATAATTGAATATCTTTCTGTTTTGGATTTGGACATTTTGACTATTTTCTTACTTTTTTACTGATTAAACAATAAATTCAGTGACATAAAAGAAACACATGGTTTTAATCTGTACTGAAAACAAATCTTTTATTTCACATTATTTGTAGGTCAGTCTTGTGTTAATGGATGGCAGAGTGTAGAGAAGGATTGATGGCTTAAGAGGGGCAAAGGTGAAGACTTGCTGTACAGGTTGTGAGTACAGGGGAAGGAAGGAATCATGGCTAACCAGAGTCACCAGACTAAGCTTTGGCCTTTTACCTCCTCACTGTCAATTTCCCCTCAAGCTAACTCCTGTTTATTTAAGTGGAGCGCTGCCCAGCCTGCTCAACCTAGGAGGTCCAGCTTCTTAATCGCACCTGATTTGTGACAAATGAGCGAACACAAGAGTATCTACCCTTTCGTTGTTGACTTGAAATCCTAACTTGATAGTAATATTCATAGGGTATACTATAACCTTCCCAACAAATATCTGTTGTTCCTTCTGGTACTGACTGTAAACATGTAAGTGGATCTTTACGAGTGCCCCGTAGAGAAACAGAATATCACTGGAGTGGAGTTCAGCCGATGTGGCGTATCTCCCTGGGGTGTAATTGAATTGTGCCTGGCCTGCTTTGGGGTGTATCCATCAGGGTCCTCTTCAGATAGCAGGTCAGCTGGCGAGTATGACCTTTTCCATAGAGCGAGGTACATGGGGCGCCAAAGCAGTCGGCGGTGCGGTGGCGCGGGCATGTGCGTGGTCTGGACTTGTGCATGTTACTGTATCTATGAAAAGGGCACGCAGATACGCTAATACACGGTGACGTGAAACGCCACAGAGGGCTCCTCAGAGGGTGAAGTGGCCAATGATACGGTGAAAGGGATAAGAAGAATCTCTCAGACTGTTGGTTACCAATAGAGATATGCAGCGGATTAAGTATTTTCAATATCATATAAAAAAAAACGGATATAGCCTGAATGTACATTAAAGATGGAGTCAGTGATTCTTGAGAATGCCTGTTGTCAGCATCACTTTTTGTCAAAAACACAGCATGCACTACCTGTCCGACTCTATGTGCGCTAAAAACAAATCCAGTGTTAATAAACAATCTAGGCCCTGTAAACGGGCATGTTGCTAGCTATTGTGGGCCCCCTTCTTTTACATACCCTTTGTTTACATACCAGTTTACAGAGCCTAGGCTGTGTTTTAACACTGGATTTTTTATCCTGCGTAGGCTGCATAAACAGTACGGACAGATCGTAAGGAGATATTCACTGATTTTGACAACAAGCATTCTCCAGAATCGCTGACTCTACCTTTTATTACACAATAAAGAAGGCTGACAGAAACAGTACAAACCCTGCTCCATCTATACCCCCCTGATAGCTAGGAGTTTATTTATATAAGAGCAGGGGGAATTGTCATCTTATCTCAGCTATTCGTCAGCTGCGCGACAAGAGGTATTTTAAAAGACAACAACAAGGCTTAGCGTCAGGAACGGCTGGCAAAGGATCCCGCTAGACTGGTGTGAGAGGAAAAAGAGAAAAGTGGGAGATAAAGAAATGCACCGGATATTGAAATTCACAGCTATGCTATACATAAAGTGATCAAAGCTGACCATGAGCGAGGAGTGAAGTGTCTGCTGCTGCTTTCCTTAAAAGGCCTTAGTTGTCAAACTTGTGAGTTTGCTTTGTAATTAATGACACACTCCACAAGTGAAGGAAACGTGAGTGTGTGTGACTCGGCAGCATCAGCCATCTTGTCCTGCTTTGTCATTCTGAATGTATGTGCTTGTTATGTCACCGCTACTTAATATTGCTTACGTACAAGCTATAATTATCCACCATTAATTAAGTATACATTATGTCATCTCTCCAACTCTCCTTCACCCCTTTTAGGTTCTCCCCACTTTTACAGTAAATAAACAAAATCTTATTTCTTTTAGGGACGACCACGAGTAGTCAGTCAAACGTTTAAATGTCCACAAATGGAAACCCAAATGACTAGTCGATTAGTAAATAACTGTCCAGCATGTGGAAAAGTTAGTTTTTCTCAGTGTTTTCTTGCTTAAAGTCTCTAGTCGACTAGTCAAAATCAGTACTTTGGTTTAAACGTTGGGTAAAATTGTCGCTACATGCATCCCTAATTCCTTTACTCTAACCCCCTTATCCATCCATCCATCCATCCATCCATCCATCCGTCCTTCCTCCCCCCATTTCTCCTGCTCCCTCTCCACACTTTTATCTCCCTTCCCCTCCGTTTCCTTCCATCCGTTCCACCCCTTCTTCATCTTCCCTCTCTTTATCTTGTTCTCTGGCCGTTTCCTCCCTCTTTCCCTCCCTTCCTCAAGTTGGTCACTGTTTATAATTTGCCACCCTTCTTCTCCTCTTTCCTACCACCACTCCCTTCTTTTTCATCCTGCTATCCCTCCCTCCCTCCCTCTCTCTCTCCTCGCTTCCCAGTAGACACACTCCTTCTCCCTTATCTGCCCATACGTTGAAAGCATGACCCTGAGACCTCTGAACATGAGGCCCGTTTATGGTCATGGGTAGAGCGCTGGAGACAGGAGCGAGCCAGGCAGAACGGCAACATGGAGAAACCAACAGCTTTTTTTTGGCTGGCGAGCAAGGGTTAGGCATCCGAGGTCAAACCTCTCAAGATAGGCTTAACAAGCTAGAAAAGTAGGTGGATAGGCCTGGTTGGATCAGATCCTTACATTCTCAATGTCTTGTTCCAGGAAAGGAGAGGTGCTTTCCCCTATGTTTCTTCCATTATGATATGATATGATTGAATTAGAGCAGAATTGATTTCCAATCTAATATTCAGTAAAGTAATTGAGGTAATCAAACTTTAAAGCAGGACCATGTGCCCTTTGTGAAACAGCAGCCGCTGGTGCCATAAGAGACCATTTTGGCATAAAATGCTAAGACATAATGTTTAAGTAGCGTTAAGTAGATTAAAAGTTAGCAAACCTTTGCTCCCCTGTGTGTAGTGACTCATTCAATAATGCATTTTATTTTTGAAGAGTTCAACTTTTAACCTGCTAGGGACAGAGTGTACACAGTGCTGCTTTAAGCTAAAGACACATCCTGAAAATAAATTATATTTTGTGCCAAAATCATAGTAAGTAATACATTGTAATATTGTCAAGCCAGAATGCTTAAGATTTCCCGGTCACAGCTTTGTCTCTTGGAGATGTGGGACATTGATTGGACAATAAAGCAATTTGATGATATCGTCTTATATTAGGCTTTAATAACTTTTGACAAGATAATCATTAAATGCCCGAATATGGGATCCTTTGCATCCTTTTCAACAATACACACAAAGGAACGGCTGTCTCCTCACTGAAAAGGGAAGGTATCAAGCTGTTGGCTTACATTTCTCCATGGAGACACGGAGGATGACTGTTGTTTTTGTCTCAACTTGCAGAACTTGGGCAAGAACCCCCACCCACCCCTCCACGGCCCACCCAACCTCAAACCAAATAGTCTAAGGTGTCCACTTGGGCAGGCGGCAACAAAAGGGGGAGTCCGGGAAAAAGGGATGAGGCGGACTTGGCCGATTAGTTCACTTTAATGAGCGCTTTGGAATGTTAAGTCCATTTATCTGGACTCATCAGTTGAGCGGACGGAAGAAGAGAGCAAAAAAACTAGTATGAAAGATGTTGAGGAAGTCTTAAGCTGACAGGAGTCAAACTGACGTGCAGCTGACAGTGTGTGAACGAGACGCTCTCCTCTTCTGAACTCTCTTCTAGCAAAATGAAAGCTTAAAGTAAAGGCCTCTTTGGTTGAGGTCAAACATTGGTTAATAGATAGGCTAAAGTGTGTCATTAAGACATGATGTATTATTTTCCAGGTTACACATAAACTAGGGAAAAGTGTTACGGAGAGAGGAAGGAAAGAGCAAGGGAATGGGAGAAACGCAGTAAGGTTAGGTGGGCACTTACGTTCTTTTCCTAGGTCATCTGTTTGAAATGTCCTTTTAAAGGTTAACCTGTTGGAACATTTGCCGGCCCTCACTGAGTGGGTAATTGTTGTTCCTACGCACTTGTGGTAGAAATAATAGAGAGTGAGAGAAAGAGAAACAAAGAAACTCTCCTAAAGGTTTCAATGGTGTGCTCAACCTCACAACTGACCCCTTACTTACACAATAACCTGTTGCCTAGCCTGTGACTTTTAACCCCAACCCCCCGACCCCCCCTCCACCCCAAAATGTGAAACTTGACCCGTTGAACCCTGTCGATTAACAGACAAACGGAGTCATCCATTTGTGGTGGGTTGACACCCTTCGTGCCTGCAGTATCTCACTCTTCACATTCTCCGACACGGGGGGAGAGAAAGAAAAAAACAACCTGTGAGGAGGATGGAGAGTGATGCCGACACAGAGCAGGGACAACTCTGATAGCAAAGCAGTGGTGGGAGTCTGTCAGTTGGACTGTTTTTTAATAACGCTGGGGCTCAACTGACGCAAGAAAACTCAACTTGCCCTTAGCTGGCACAGGCTTATGGGAAGACTTTGATATCGGCTGGGTCACACAGGCAGCGAACCAATACCTGTGTGTGTATGTGTGTATGAAAGCAACTTGTGTGGGTGGGCAATGGAAGATTTCTTCTGAGCTTTTTACCTTTGATTTATTTTAGATTTTTTCATATGCAGTTAATTGCAGCATTCTTGCATGCACACGTGCGCCACAATAGGGCACTTTTACGCCCTCTTTCAAGGCTTCAAGGTTAGAGCTATGTCCTCATACATCTGAGTCTCTGAGCACCTCTATCTAATAACTTGGCTGTCAAACACACGCACGCACGCACCCACACACACACACACACACACAGAGGGAGGATAAAAGGAACACATAGTAATCATCTCCAATCGCGCCAAGGTCGTGTCCCTCATTTCAGCCAGAATGAACGGTCAAGGAAGCGCTCAATTAAAGTCAAAGCACATATCTGAGAAAGTAACACGGTATAATGAGGCGTTTCGGGCAAAAGGTGCAACACATCTAAATGGCAGGCTGAATAGAAATGACACATTAATAAATTGGCAGGTCATCTTATTACACAAATCAAGCAGTCCGCATAAATGGACTGATTGTATTTGATGCAGGGGAAGATTAATTAATACAAATGGTGTATGGTGTTCCAGGTAGTTATTGTTCCAGCTATCCAGCAGTTGTGCTGTCAATTTTCGACTTTGTAAGTTAAGGGTTTGTGACATTTGATAGTGGGCAGGCTGTTTGGTAGAAGGGTTTTCTGTTGATGTTGGTCATGCTGTAGCAGATATTTTTAACACCAGTTTTTTAAAATATACGTAGCCTACTACTCAACAATACTACATTTATCAAGCTTTGTATTTCTGTTCCTTCATCTCGCTCATTTGAAGGATCACTTTTGGTGTACTAAAACTTAGATCTTATTTTTGTATGTCCATTGTCTGGCCATCATTTCTGCTGGAAGTATTGTGGGAACACAAGCAGTCAGACTAACAGCTAGTGAGAAACACACTTTTAGATTAGCCAAACTTATTTGGAAGATAAAGACAAAGGTGAATAGGCAAGTAATGCCTCAAATGTTCTGTATCAAACATCTAAACCAACTTTCTGGTTCAAATTGGACCTCCTTTATTTTTTGTCTTTTAAGGACTATTGCACAATTCTGTGTGATCACTTTACGTTTTAATTTCAAATTGAGTGGTCTGAGTTATGTTTGCTTTTTTTACAACCTTTATGTTAGTCTGAATTATAGTCTCACTCTGGGGGCCTCTGTTTAGGTAATATCATCTATGCCCAGTTGAAATAATTGATCTATAACACGGCTAGTTGATTGACAGAGAGCTGTTTTGACAATCATTTTATTGTTCCAGTAATTTTCAAGCAATAATAAAAACCATTCTTTCCTTCCAGCTTTCCCAATACACTGAATATTTAAGGGGTTTGGACTATTTGACAAATAAGACAAGTAATTGGATAACATCACCTCGGACTCTGTGCCACAATGGCATTTTTCACTCTTTACAACATTTTATTGACAAAACAATCGAGTAAGTAATGAAGATTAATTGGCGATAATAAAAGGTATTTGTTATCCGCCTATGTCCAAAGGTCTCAGGAATAACTTTTGTGTGTACACAACATTATCACAATAGATAGAAACCATTCAAAAAATGTGATCCAATTTGTCGTAATCCTGTTAAGACAATACCCCACTTAAATTGTTGGATTGTGCAAGCACAGACCCCTCACCCCCCTCCTTTTCCCCAGCCTTAGGATGGCACCGGCAAACCTTTAAGGTTCAATGATACAGTATCAATAAGGTGAAGACCTCATCCAGTAAAGGATCTCTGATTAGAGGTGCATTGATCCCCTGAGACTTGCTGCAGAAGTGGCCTTAATAGGATCTGATGTTTTTGGCCCGGGGCTTGACACTCTGCTGTGCTAGGCTAAGGCGTTGCCAGGGAACTGCGCTGGTAGCCGGCTGTGAAGTACTCTGGTAGGTAGGTAAGGACTAGGGACTGATGTTTTTTGATCCAAGCCTGCCTACTTATAGGTGTGTGTGTGTGAGCACACCATAAATGGTCAATGATTCAAAGGCCCATACTAGGCCACTCAGCACATATGGAAATGAAGACTCCCAAAGAAACCCATAAAACAATGCTTCTATAACCCAATAAAAACGGTGGCAAAAGGTTTATCTTTGCCATTTTTACGAATCTCTCAGAATCTGCTCAACCCCCGGCTTGACCTTCAGTGTAGTTTACTACGTCGTGAATCTTTTGATGCCTCACTTTACCTGGTGGCAGCGTCCTTTACAGCTCTCTGCCTGCCTCTCTTTCTCCACGCCCGTCTCTAAAGCAACATAAAAAAAGACTGATACTGTAATCAACAGCAGATGTCTGCAGGAGGGAGCTGTTGACACATTTTGCCTGTGAATCATCCCGTATCCAGCATGCGTAGTCAGCTCTGCTCCGGACACACGTCCAACCGATCATATATCACAACAGCTGACGTCAGGAAGTCTCAGGAATGAGCCTCCAAACAGCCAAGAATGTCCCATTGTTCTGAGTGCGTAGAGGACCACTTCGTTCTTCTCTGTGTGTCTCTGTCTGAACTTGTGCAACATATCCGCCTCTCAAGTGTCTAATGGCCTCATGACAGGAAATAGGAGTGAAATTTAAAGATGGGATATTTGATAACATGGTGAAGGAGACTTAGATGACTATGCTTTTTCTTTTAGATGTGAGCAAACCTCTTGTTTGAGGTACAATTTGAGAAGATGCTATAAAAATGCTATTACTGTAACCCTTTTTGAAACATTAGACCCAATGCTGTATAGTTATTCTAATGTTCAGTTGTGACACTAATCCACACACAGAAAGAACAAAGAATTCAAACTAGTCCCTGCAAGATATGTTACACCTACAGTGTTGATGGCAGTCTCTGTGACTCCATTGCCTACTGCTGAAACACCTTTTCTAGATTTTTGGTTTCTATTTTTACAGCTCCTTTTTACCAGTCCACACTACAAGTGATATCAGTTTCAACAGCTGTCAACTGACGGCCCTTGCTTGTGTCTGATTGATACCATCCTGTTCTCTTTCTGTTGGTTCCCATGTAAGTCCATATAAGGAGACGGCCTCTCAAAGAGTTTATTTAAACAGAACTGCCAGAGACAGAGAGCAGGGACAGCCCGGCATTAGATAAAGATAAGATAAGATAAGAGCCAAGGTGAGAAAGTCGCCAGGTTGAGATTTGTTCGGCTGGAGAGATGGCCGGCTTGGCACTCTGCAGCTATCGCTCCCCCCAGTTGCTAAGCTCCTTTGTTTGTGTGTTGCTGTGCCTTTGGCATCGCTGGTGCGTATCAGGTTACATGTGGGAATGAGGTGTAGTGTTAGTTCAGCAGTTCCTTTGTCCCCCAGAGTTGTGAAGCTGCTATCTCTTTACTAGTCAATCTGGGAAGCTTTGAAACTACTCTGTGTAATTGCGTAGCGTACCCCTGGGTTTTTATTCCAAACACAACCTTAACTGGAATCAGAATATTCAAACGCATGATTGAATTACACACATCCAGATCCACTCTCACAGTCCGATGTGGGTGTGTATGGGGAAGGTGTTGGAGTTGGGTTCCATTCACACAGTCTATTGTTTGAGTTTGATGTCTCTTGTGTAATGAAGGCTGAAGCAATAGTTTCTATTGTACAAAGCCAACTTCACTGATTAAATAATTCCAGTTATGGTTTGATTAGCGCCCGTTAAAACAATAAATTAGTTTTAACCAATTAAATCTATTATTCCAGGTCCATCCTAGTTATCTTAGCACCACTTTACTGGAAAAAGGGAGGCTGTTTCATTTGTTAATTAGTTTTTTTGTTTAACTTCAGAGACACATGTTGTAGTTTACAGTAAGAAATACCTGTGTCAACAACTATTTACTGCACTGAAACTTAATTAATTACATACAATTAAATGTAACAAATAGAACGTCCCCTGTTTTAATAGCCTCCATAGTGTAACCAGATCTGCATTCATGAGCTGTGACGGGATGTCTCTTGTAGCGCTGCTATGTGTGTGTTTGCTAAATGTTGCCGTTGGTGCTAATGTGTGTACACATGATGAAAGAAGTAGGCCTACTGCTGTGCACACAAGCCCTTTGAGACATGGCAGCCAGGTGCTGTTATTGAGACCAGCTGTCCACTTGATGGCTTTCTATTGGAAAATAACTTTTTGTCACTTTCATTAAGGATATCAGTTCCCTTGAAAAGAAGAGGAACAGGAATTTTATCAGTCTGAATTTTTTCTAGCTAACAGATTATGTGTGAGCAGCACCTCTGATATTCTAATTGGACAGTTCTGTTGTCTGACATGTGAGTGGCAGGCCTTAAGAAACATGTCGCTCCACTGCACTCTTTACATTTCAGCACACAGTAAATTGGTCTTACATTCTCCCCAAAGCTTCCAAAGCAATATTGCAAGCTTATCCCTTTTTCTCAGCACATGGGCCTATCAGTTCATCCCCACCCACCCCCCTAATTCCCACTCACTATCAGCTGTGTGAAGGCAACATACAGAGTTAAAATGTTGGTATTATGTGTTTTTTTTTAAAGCAGTAAATTTAAATTTTCATAAAAAATGCCTCAAATGTTCCTTTGACAAAGCTAAACATTGCCTGCTGCAGTACACCTCCAGTGACCACACAGCTTTCATTTTCCACATTATTATAATCTCAACTTTTTTTCACCCTCTCCGACTCATTACAGACCTTAACACTTGCATTTTCATTTCAATCCCTCTTTGCTAACATATACATTATTATTCCCCAGCAATGCTCGCTCCAGTTGCAAAGTTGAAAAGTTCAAATGTTAAACAGAGGCTAGCACTGCAAGGGAGTACTGCCATAAAACACAGCAGGCTGGCGATTATACACGAGAACACAATGCACTTGTTGTAGAAAAGGTGTGTGTTTGTGTGTTTGTGTGTGTGAGTTAAGGTGTGTGGGTGTATTTGCCGAGCTGAAAGACCTCCCTATCAGTGTTTGAGAAGTCTATCTCTTAGTGTAAAGCTAACCCAGAGAGCCATTGAACTGCTTTGCTTTTCCTCATTACCTCATGCGTCACTGTCATTTACACAAAGTAGCTATTTATAACCAGTGGAGGTTAATGAAAAATACATGATCTCTTTCTTGTCTTCCTCAGGTCCGAACACTATTTGTCAGTGGGCTACCGCTGGATATTAAGCCTCGGGAGCTCTATCTCCTCTTCAGACCATTTAAGGTATGTTTGTATGTTTTAAATGGATGGGCCGCAGCTATTCTTAGCAGCTTTTCTTTCCAGCAGTGAATGGCGACCTCCATTAATGGTGATGAAATAAACGGCAATGGAAACTTTCCCGTGAGGTTCAAGTGTCTGTGTTCACTAAAGCCGAGGTTCCATCACATCTTGATCCATGCGAAGCGTGTGTGTGTGTGTGTGTGTGTGTGTGTGTGTGTGTGTGTGTGTGTGTGTGTGTGTGTGTGTGTGTGTGTGTGTGTGTGTGTGTGTGTGTGTGTGTGTGTGTGTGTGTGTGTGTGTGTGTGTGTGTGTGTGTGTGTGTGTGTGTGTGTGTGTGTGTGTGTGTGTGTGTGTGTGTGTGTGTGTGTGTGTGTGTGTGTGTGTGTGTGTGTGTGTGTGTGTGTGTGTGTGTGTGTGTGTGTGTGTGTGTGTGTGTGCGTGTGTGTGTGTGTGTGTGTGTGTGGGTCTCATGGAAAAATGGCTCTCTGCCTGCGATAAAGAAAAAGAAACAAAGCTATATGCTTCACCTCAGAAGCTTGACTCTGTCACATAAATAGTCCTAGTGTTTAGTTCAGGTGAAGGCATATGGATTCAGCAAGCTTGTTAGACTGTCGCCCTAGAATAATACACTGTAATGGGGCATCAATACACTTTAAGTGAATAATGGGAAAATTGCTATGCATCTAATCTGTCCCTTAGTTAATGCTCATGGTATGTACTCTGAGTAAACCATCTATATCATGAGTGTTGAAAGCAGTACATCTCAATGAATCAGTCTGTATGGCTTCAATATTTTTTTTTTACTTTTATTTTAGTGTTTTTTTTTCTTCACATAAACAGACAAGGAATACAGAAAAAAAGTGAAATAAATAACTAAGACAAAATGATTAAGAGAATAAGCTCTAAATACACAAGAAACAAAACAAAGCTAAAACAAAAACAAACCTGGGGCAAACCTCACACCTTTTGGTTCCCTATGTGCCGCAGCACTGGGCCCCATATAGCGGGGAATTTATAGGGGTGACCTGACAGCTCATAACGTAGCCTTTCCACATGTAGAATGCCCACCATTTCCCTCAGCCAGGTTTCGAATTGGGGGGCCAAGTCGGACTTCCACAGCCTCAGGATACATCTTTTGGCAATTACTATGCCACAAACCATGATTATGCGTGCATTGTGGTCCAATTTTTCCAGGGCTGTGGAATGTCCGAACAGGGCGGTTTCCGGATCAGGAGTTAAAGACACATTTAAAACATTAGAATACCATTGAAATACAAGACGCCAAAAGTTGTAAAGATCTGGACATTCCCAAAAGTGGTGAGCAAGTGTACCCTCGGCAATCTTACATCTGTTACATGAAGGCGAAAGATCTGGGAAAAAGTTATGCAGTTTAACCTTAGAATAGTGCAATCTAAGTGTGACCTTACATTGAATTAACTGAAGCCTCGAGTTTATAGAGCAGGATTATGCCAGATTGGGGCGTGTATGGTCGTGCTCGATAGTTCACAGGCCTTCCTAATTTGGTTCAATATGCGCTATTTGACTGGTGAAACAACCTAGCTTCATCAGTGGTGAATCTGCAATGCATGAATCTGCAATGCACTTCTTCAGATGCAATTTCTATTTTAAGATATTTTGGGGAAAAGAATCACATATTTTAGAACATTCAGCTACCTAGATCTTTTTATACAGCAATATATTAGTTTGTTTGACAAAAAGTTACTTTTTCTCAGGTCTGACTGACATTTTCTTTCTTTCCTTTCAGGGCTATGAAGGTTCCTTGATCAAACTCACTTCCAAACAGGTATGCTACGAGACACACTGAGCACTGTGCTTCTACACAAAGTAACTAAATGAACCAAGGCATGAGTCAGTGTCTCTTCACACTGGTACTGTTTGCATTACCCAATTTCTTGCTGATCAGCACCTTTTAATATCTTTCCCTTCTGTATCCTATTTTCTTCTTCTCTCTGGAATGTGTGATTGGTTGTCAGGAGAAAGTTTACCTGGAATGGGGAGAACAAAGCTTTATCGGGGGGGAGGAAAAGGAAAAGCCTTCGGCAGTGGGCTAGTTCATAGTCGCACACTGTCAACTCCGGCGGGGTGCGGATAGGAGACGGGAAAATAATTTTAAAGGTGTCAAAGCGAGCGTTTTTTGATAAGAGCCGTACTGACGATTGCGTTTTGCCCACAGGGTCTGCAGGACTGAAAAGGAGCCCAGTTGACAGGTGTCCACACTTATACTTAAGCAATTTAGCTTCATGTCAGTCTAGTTATTAAAACGTTACACTGTTTCCCAAGACATGACACGCTCATTAAAAGGGTTTAGGGTTTAGTATAATACCTCTAACACTAAGAACAAAGCAAAACTTTAAAATCCCATCGCATGAATTGGGATTTCCCCCTTTTGTTGTTTCACTGGTATGCTGTTAAAGGAACTAATTAAATATAGCCTACTTCTTCCTTTTTGAGTAGATTTCAGCACTGTTCTCAGTAAGGGTTGTTGTGACACTAATTCTGTCAATTGTTTAAGTTATAGTATTGTGCTTTGGGCTGCCAATCAAGAGGTTAATCAGCTAACTATGTTTCTGGACAAGTTGATTCTTTGTGTTGTATAGAGAAATGTCATCGAGAGGTTCCAGTGGGCCGAGGTGACGGCTTCAGGTGTCTCAATGTGTCAACAAATCCCCATGCTGGGAAAAAAAATTGCAAACGTATTAATTTACTTCAAAAATGACCTGAGTAGAGAAGAGTGATCTAAGAAGACCCTTTTCCTTCACACCTTGCTGCAGTGATGTACAGATGAACCCCAGTTACCCCGGTCACATCCATAGATAGTATGTACATCACTGTTGGAACACTGTTACAGGTGCAACAGAGGCAAGGAGGAGGAGGAGGGGCAGGACATGTTTCTTGAGCTTTGTTGCTAGGTTGGCCTTTACTTAACCTGCAAGATTCCAAATTTAAATAATGTAGAACAATGTTGGCTTGTGCAGATTGTTGTTGCTGTTTAATGCCCAGGTTAGACACTCAACACCTTTGCCCCTCTCTCTGTTTGCACCTAGCCACCTTACCTCATGCTTTTCATAATTGCCATCTTCCCCAGGCCAAATGTCAACCTATGCTTATGTTCAGGGCTTCACACAGTGCCAGGGCAACATTCCTCGAAGGCTCCTCTTTTGTTCTGAGCGTGTTTCCTCTAGACTAATGGCAGTGACGGGCGGCCAATGTAAATCAATCAAGTCCCCAGAACTCAGAGACATGCCCATATATAGCAAGCTCTCATACCTTTTCTTCTATTTATATATTCCAGCAGTTACGCTTTCCTGCTCCGGACGTCTTCACTTATTCCCTCTTTTCTTTTTTTTTCAATGCTTCGTCTTGCCTTTTTTCCCCTCCCTCCTCTGCTTTCTCTACCAGTTCAAAAATTCCCATAACCCCACACTGCTTTTTTTCCAGATCACACGGTGCAGTGCGACCCCATGGGAGCGACATGTTTAGAGATTTTCACCCCCTCCCATCATCCCCCCATACACACCACGCACACACACACACACACACATCCAATCTATATATACACTGGAAGAAAAAATTGTATTCTTTGTTCATATCTGCAACAGTGGTTAAAATGTGACAACCAAACCTTTTTTTTTATCTTTTTTTTTTTTTTAATAATCTTCTTTTGCTTTTACCTCTTGCTCACTCACCTCCACTACTTCTCAGACTCTACTCTAGAGTGATGTCACCGGAATATAAAACGACAGCGGTGAAAAAGGATGTGAAGAAGAATACGTTGCATGGTTTTCACCTGACAGGCCTGTTTAGAGCAGCAGGTCTTAAGAAACTATTTCTCCCTTTCTCACCCTCACTTTTCTTTCATTTTTTACCATCACCTTTAACTTCTAAATTCTCCTTCTCAACACACACCCTTCCTCCTCCGCATTTGTCTTCTTTTTTCTTTCTCTATCTCTTCTCCTTTTGCAGCTTTCCCCTCTCTCTGCCTCTCTCACACTCACTCTTACATGCACTTTCTCGCTCATACATTGCCCATATTTGGGCATATTGGAGCTGAATGATGAACTCTGCTTGTACTATGTTAGCGTCCACCATTCCATTTATCCTCTCTCTCTCTCTCTCTCTCTCTCTCTCTCTAAATTAATATGAGCTTTATGTGTATGACCATATTAAAACAGTGTTGACAAAGCACTCAGTAATAGTTAGAACAAGTACACTTAGACACAAGTATACATATGACATACACAAAATATAGAAAATAGTACATATATATATTTATATATATGAGATAAGTCAGTAAACATGTGTAATGTTTACATTTGGGGCAGTGTAAGAGGAATTGCTGCTTCTTCACACTGCAGTCTTCTTTAGGTCTTCTCTCTCTCTCTCTCTCTCTCTCTCTCTCTCTCTCTCTCTCTCTCACTGTCACCACAGTTTTCTAAACAGGGCAAAAGAGAGAGTGAGAGAGAGAGAGAGAGAAAAAAAGAGGGGGGTTGGGCATGATAAAAAAAGACAAGAAAAAAATAAGAACATGTCTATGTCACTCAGACAGAAATGCCGACTCAGTTTTTCTGCCCTAAACCATGTTTCTTCCTTTTGTTCTGTCTGCTTGTCTCCCCAGCCAGTGGGCTTTGTCAGCTTTGACAGTCGATCAGAGGCAGAGGCTGCTAAGAATGCCTTGAACGTAAGTGTCATGCCCTCTCCCTGCTCCACTGCAGCACCAGCTCGCCCCTTCTATGTCTTGTGATGAGTTCAAATCGCATATTTCTTGCCTTCGTTCGCAAATGCATTTGATATCAGAGAAATCCAGACATTCCTAACATGTTCCCATCACATGCAGAAATGCCAAGAGAAGGTATATAGTTAAGACGAGCACATCCCTGCCTGCTCTGCATACATACTGAATCTTTCCCTATGAGTTACCAAAGCCTTTTCCCTTAAAGCCTTTGCAATGGATCCTGCAAGGTCAGGAGAAAAAAATGAGCTCTCCTTCCAACATCTAAATAGAAGATATTGATCTTGGGTTTAATTTTAATCTCACTCATTCCAGTGCGTAGCTCGGTAGAAAGCCTTGATGAGGCAGAGTCAAATATGAACCGGAGCCCGTCCTCACAGGGTTTTATTCAGCTCTCTTGAAACAAAAGTATAGATAGACCATAATGAACGCCGGCTCTCACACAGCTTTAGTTTCACTTTATTTAATTGTTAAACCCTGTCTAGATACAAACCACCTCTTGAAGTGCTGCTTGAGCTTGTTGTTGATGACTTTTATCATCCTCATAAAGTGGGACCATGACAACACGAGCAGAGGCTGTCAGATTTTGGATGTTGAGATACTGGTTACGCATTAAAGGGCAGAACAATGAGTTGGAGAAGGGATAGAAAATGATAAAGTTGTTGTGAGCCAACAATAGTCACGACTGTGTTTCCATTGAAGTGCTCAGTGGGGCTGGGAATTGAGCAGTGCTCTTGTTTTTTTTGTTCGGGGAATGTTCTACGTCCCGGGGGTCGTATGGAGATAAGCCAGATCCTGCAAACATCTATCTGCATATTGAAATGAGGGAAAGTCAGAGAAAACTACAGGAAAAGAGGGGATTTGTTTCTCTGCAACGGCAGTCCTGTTATATCTTCTCTTGACAGTGGAGTCAGTGATTCTGGAGAACGCTTGTTATCAAAATCACTTATTGTCAA
The DNA here is from genome assembly GCF_949987685.1 of Ammodytes marinus. Lineage (NCBI taxonomy): Eukaryota > Metazoa > Chordata > Actinopteri > Uranoscopiformes > Ammodytidae > Ammodytes > Ammodytes marinus. The sequence goes on from NC_137227.1 coordinate 1,346,760, forward strand.
AATCTGTGAATATCTCTTCAAGATCCGCTATCTGTCCGTGCTGTGTGCTCGAAAAAAAATCTAGTGTTAATACACAGCCTAGGCTCTGTGAATGGGCATGTTGCTAGCTAAGGTGGGCCCCCTTTGATTACATACCCTTTGTTTACATACCCTTTTACAGAGCCTAGGCTGTGTATCAACACACACAGGACAGTTAGCAAAACATGAGGAGGTATTCACTGTTTTGGGATTTTATTTTTATTTTGACAACAAGCCTTCTCCAGACTTGCAGACTGTACCTTTAAACATGAGCAGATATAGCTTCTAAACTAAACTAAACTCTAACTCTAAACTCTTTAGCTAAACAACAACAACAGACAGTCATAACCAAATGGTATATACAGTAAGCAAACTGAGAATCTGAAGAAAAACCTGCTTCAAGTTGGACACTCAATACAGTTCAAAGTGAGGTGTGCTGAGGCCTCATTATACCCATGTTCCTTATTATACCTCCGCAGCCCCTGGACTGGCAGAAGCTGCGAGTGCACTGAGCCAAGGCAATCCTAGTTGATTCCCTCCCTCCCCTTCAAGAGCAGAGTCATCCCTGGCTTGTTTCAGCTCAGCCTTTACCCCTCAAGCCCAAGGGGACAATCCTAGCCGCTTCTCGCTCTTTTTTTGCTGCAGAGAACTTCACTCTCTTCCCCTCCACTGACGTAACCTTCCATGTGTCCTTTACAGACAATCGAATGGGGTTAATTAGCAGGTGCTTGTAATCACTGATGAAATGGTTCTGTGCTTCCACAAACAGGCAAGCACATAGCTGCTTAGTTTGTGGACCTTTTGTTAACTCCACGCAGTCCTTTTTTTAATACCCGGGCTAAAGTAAGCTAGAACAAGAGTGATTCAGACAACTGCACACAGGTGGATACTTTTTGATGTAGAACAAACTGTAACACAGCAGCACCCTTTCCTTGGCTGGTGATGAGCCGGGTCTGGTATGTCAGAAGGCATCTTAAGAATTTGCCAGATTCCTTGGCTCACTTAAAGCGAGTGGAGCTTGCTATTATGTCATGGCCAATGGTGGATTTGATTTCACGATATTCAGTTACACCACTTGCAGAGTTCAATAGGCTAGCGCAGCGAAGAGGGCCTTGTGGCTTGTCCGTCCCTAGTGTGAACAACATCACACGCTAGCCAGGTTTGTGTCATCAGCTTCTGATTTTTAATTGCTGGGGGTATGGCCTGTCTTCGCCACATGATCCAACCCCATATAACACTGCAATCCAAAGTGAGCCCTTTACAGCAGGCCTCAAAGTCCACGCAACTAAAAATGTCCTCTAGCCGCCAAGAGTTGGCCTGTAAATCAGTCATAAAATGCAGAAATGAAAGGTATACAAAGTGACAACTCCCGACATCAGCCAGGTCCCACTAGACATCCACACAACACCCAACAAGGCTGAGAATGCAAACAGTTGAAGACATGCATGAGAAGTGACTCCTCGGTGGGCTAAATTGGTCTGTTTTCATCGCGTCTTCAAAGCACAAGACAGCAGGTCCATCAATGGCTCTCTCTTATTTATAACATCGCCACTTCAGAGGTGGAGAAAATAATTCACTCTGGCACGGTTGCTAAAGCAAAGTGTTGTTCTAACGTCTGATGTCATTAAGAGTCATCATGCGGTGAACAATAATCTTGTTCAACAAAGACACCTCCCATGGTGACAACTTTGAGCAGACTTCCAGGAAAAAAAACTGTATATCTAAGAAGTGTTTTTGCAACTCGTCCTGCATTCCGGTTGGGAACAATAAGTTGTTGGCACGAAATATGTCTTAATTCCCAACCACTGGGGAGTTGGTCAATAATAAATGTAATCAGCGTCCAAAAAATAAACCTACAATTCTCTTAAAGGTGGAATCAGTGATTCTGGGGAATGCTTGTTGTTGAATATAATATAATAATACTGTATGTGCACTTAAACAGTACAGTGTTATTACACAGCCGAGGCTATGTGAATTGGTACGTAAACAAAAGGGTAACATTCCCATTTACAGAGCTTAGGCTGTGTATTAACACTGGATTTATTTCAGCGCACACACAGTACGAACAGGTACCGAATCGTGAGGACTTTTATGTTTCAATTTAGAGAGACAATTGAAAATATCATAAAGACATTATACAAAGAAAACTGGCCAATGTAAATAAAATGAAGAAAAAATAAAAATTCTTCCACTTTGCAGCGTCTATCAAGTGTCTTTTAACCATGATTATAATAATTATAAAATAGTTGGTAGAATCTGCTGACACATAGCTCTGTTTGATCCTCACAGGGGGTCCGCTTTGATCCAGAGATCCCCCAGACCCTACGGCTGGAGTTCGCCAAGGCCAACACCAAGATGGCTAAGAACAAGCTGGTCGGCACCCCCAACCCCACCACCAACCAGCAGAGCCCCGGGCCACAGTTCATTGGCAGAGATCCATGTAAGTGCTTGTGCTTGTAAAAAGACTGCGGCTCCCTTTTTGGCCATTAGTTTCTCTTGTTCGAGGTGACTGGACAGCCGTCTCCCTTTGTAGGATTGTTTGTCATGAGTAAGGGGAATGTTGTTGTGACTATACATGTGTAATGGAGATGGACTTGGCTGCTTATCAATGAAAAGTAGATTATTTTTTTCTTTTAATGGTGTTGTGTCTGTTCTTTATTTAAACATTGTCATACATCCATTTCTCTGCCAAAAAGTATATTTTCCAACTATTAAAGCCATAGTGAGTAACTTAGCCCCCCCTCCACCCCCCCCACAAGGACAATTTGAGTAATTACAACAATGAGGTAAGCCTTTCGGTGATTGCGTATGGGTTTTATACCTTCTGCTGTACATCCAGGTTTTTTTCCTAGCAGTAGACTCAACAACTGAAACATTTCTTGGGTGCTTTATGGTATTTTTTTAAGCTCCTGCTCCAGTGTCAGGGGGGCAGGGGAACCAGTTTGGAAATGCTACCGTATTGACAAATACAGAGAGCTTGAATGTCACCGTCATTAATTTACACAAAAAAGTTACACACTACTAGCCTGGTCCAACCAGACCATCGTACTTCATTTCATTTGTACAGAAGGTCTGGAAGTGCTGTAATTGGCAAACGTTCACTCACTTGGAGGCGGGTGTCTGTTGAAGTTTAAAACTATTGGATCTGCCCAGTGCCACTCTGGATTAGCCAACCAATCACATCACGTTTGGTCAGACGTATGTCATGAGCCGGCTTCTGACGGTGCGTTTCAGTTGTACAGGGAAATAGGAAATTTCCGACTTCACTATATTGTAGTCTATGGATCTACCGGTACCTGGCAACAGTAACTTGTTAGAGCCTAACGTTAAGTTATTTGGACGAGAAAGGTTGTAGACGTCCATACTTTCCCGAGCAGATGCACTGGAACACAGACAGGTCGGAACTCGGAACTACCAAGTCGGAAATTTCCGAGTTCCGAGTATAAAGGAACGCAGCATTCAACTGAAACTGGAGCGCGACTTCGACGTCATCGTTCTCAGCCACTCGCTCTGATCGCTGATTTGACCGCCAAAAATTTGGACGAGCAGATTCCATGAACACACCCCACCCCCAGACTGACTACTGAAGGGAAATGAAAATTGAGCAGAAGTAGGTAGGCGGGTTGAGCCAGGCTAACACACTACAGCTTTAATGCAAAATGTTTCTTAAAATCAGATTCTGTGCACTTCGCAAATTGATGCACTTGATTAGAGTTTTCCCCCTAAACACCCTAAATGTCCCCTATTGGATTAATGATGTATTAACAGTGTGTGTTCTCTGTTAGCCGTTAGCTGTAATTATTTATACTCCAGGTTTGAGTTTGAGTACCAGGCGTGAATGGAATCTGCTAATGCAACTCTGCACCTCCCTGACCGCCCCATTGGTTAAACATTTTTCTAAGGAGTTGATAATTTTGCAAGAATCAGCCATTGATAGTTGAACATGCGCCAGCTGTGGTCCTACATTCTTTCTAAATGACCAAGCTGCTCTTATCTTGGGTCTTTTTTTTTCTTTTTTTTCGCCAGAGAAAAACGGGTGTGTTCTCTCTGGGCCCCGGTGGAAAATGGAAGGAAACGATTAATGAAACCATGACGTTATCACCAGGGAGAGAGATTGCTGTCATTTCCTGATAAGAGATGTTAAAATCAGCCGGGTTTTTTTTCTGATCATGCTCTGATAAACACTAACCAGGAGACACAGAGGGCACGCTCCCTTTGAAACTGACTAAAGACTTCCAGGTTTTTTTCTGATTCTCCATTTAAAATGTTCTGTACTGTAGCGCTCTGCACTGTCACCTATCTCTTCTCTCATGCACCATGCTCTTTTTTCACGATCACTTCATACTCAACTTAGTGGGTAGCTCATCAAATCGGAGATGCTTTCCTGTTATTTTTTAGTTTTACCCAGTTTAGGGCAGTATAATTGGCTGTTTGCTAAGCCCTGCTCCCTTATACATTTACAATAACAACTGGTTTCGTTGTCTGGGTGTTTTTTTTTTTCCTGATTCTTAACCCCACAAACAATGTAAATGTTAGTTAATAATGATGTGCTCATTGGTATTGGAAGTAAGGCTTGTTTACTATGGTAGAATCGTATCATACACTTGTGTTTTTTGCTTTGGAAATGCAAACACTGCCATTTTCCAAATTCTAAAATGATTATCTGACATTTATTATCGGTTTAGGTGGGGGGGGGGGGGGGGGGTCAGTGATTCTGGAGATCGCTGTGTGTGCACCGGAGAAAGAAAAAAAAAGGTGTTAATACACAGCCTAGGCTCTGTAAACTGGTATGTAAACAAAGGGGTATGTAAACAAATGGGCCCACCTTGGCTACACACATGCCCATTAACAGAGCCAAGGCTGCAAAATGAACACTCATACAGTACGAACAGGCAGCAGACCATGAGGAGATATATATATATATATATATATATATATATATATATAAAAAAAAAAAAAGGATTTCGACAACAAGCGTTCTCCAGAATCGCTGACTCCACTTTTAATGCAACCCAGTGTGTACCCGCTTTGGCATGTTGGGTAATCCAAGCCTTTGAATAGGGGTACAATGCCTAGTTACCGCTGCTCAGCATTGATTAAACGGTTACTGTTTAAGAGGAAGGGGTTAGTGAAGATTCAGTTGGTCTTAAAGAGATACAAATGAAAGGAAGCTACTTCAGATGAGCGATACTCACCTGCAGCAGTGCACTTCCACAAGCACCTACACCTGCCGCCACCTTCTACCCTGTCCCTCTCTATCCTCCCCCCATCCACCCATCCACTGGCCCACCCTCCTCACTCCACTCCTCCTCTTCTTTCTTTTGTCCACAGATGAGCTCACAATGCCTGCTCTATACCCCAGCAGCCAAGACGTGTGGGCGTCATACCCGCTGTACCCTGCAGAGCTGTCGCCGGCCCTCCAACCCGCTTTCACCTACCCCTCCTCGCTCCACGCTCAGGTAACCCTTCATCACCCGACTCCCCTCCTGCTCCCCACCATCCACCCACCGCCACCTCCAACACTGCCCCTCCTCCTCTCTGTCAACCCACCAAACAGGTGCTGCTGGCAGGCCTGAACAACAACAGTGAAACAGTAACTTTTCGGGGAGCTTTTCTTACTTCAGACAATGTTCCAGGGATCCAATTTTCCCGTGAAGATAGTTTGTTTATTCAGTTATGAGAATATACATAAGTAAATGTTCACACCAAAAGTTACACAGTGCACCTTTAAAATTGCTTATTTGTGAAATACGGATCATGTGCTATTAATGTGCTCCAATAAACCAGGATGTGGATCAGGACCTTGATATATATTATATCGAATGTGTTTGTTGATAGTGAAAATGAGTGACTCTGTAAATATTGAATTCACAGGGTTTAGTCCATACGTACAGACAGTGCCATGCTGTTTTACCCCATGTCTTGAGGGGAAATGCTGCCCCATCCCATTCACTTCCAGGAATTGAAGTAAACTGAACAAATCGCACCGCTTACACCATGAAAAATGACAGATAAATAATCAACATAGTTAGCTCAACAAATGGGTCTAAAATAGGGGAAAACCATCAGGGCATGCCATAGCTCCACATCAATAAAGAACCTCATATCATATCACTTTGTTTAACCCAATTAGTGGCATTCCTCGTACCACTGAAAGCCTCGTGGTTTGGAAGGTTTTGCGTCATCAATTGACCATCACCTACTTCATTAATCAAATCCCCCTTTCTCCACCAACCGTGATCCAGTGTATTGAGGCCTTCTAATCTTCCCAGCTCCACTGTGGGTTCACATAAGAGTTCACTATTGATCTCTTTAAATTCTTCTCATGGAGCCTGTTTGGCGCTGGCCTGACCCTGATAAGATCTCAGCATTAGACGTGCTGCTTGTTTATGAAATTCTGCTTGTTGATTTTGGTTCTGAAGCTGGCAATAATTTTCTTGTTTTTTGAGTTGTTCATTTTCATTTTTTTCATCTCTGCCGGAGAGTACAAGGAGCACATTAACATTTTCTCCTGCAGATGCTGAGGTTATTAAAGTACAAAGGCCCCCTAGCAAAGTCGCTAAAGCTGTAGCTGAGATGATGTCAGCATTTGAAAAGGAGTTTAATCTGCCTAGCTGGCATTTTTTCAATATGCGTTTTCATACGCGAGCACACACTGACACGCGCACAAAGAGAAGCATGGCTCTGTGATGTCGGCAGGGGGCAGGGGGCTAGCACCTCACAGCCTCTCCGGACCTAAAGCACATGGCGATGTAAGACACGGAAATATCTAAATATGCATACCACACACACACACACACACACACACACACACACACACACACACACACACACACACACACACACACACACACACACACACACACACACACACACACACACACACACACACACACACACACACACACACACACACACACACACACACTTGTGAGGACATTCAATTACATAATGCATTCCCTAGCCCTTTACCCTAACCATCAACACTAATTGCCTAACCCCAACCCTTACACTTACCCTTGCCTAATACCTATTTTAACCTGAACCTTTAAACCTAATCTTATCCCTCAAACTACTCCTTTAAAGGCTTGTTCCCAAGTGAGAACCAGACAAAATGTCCTCCCTTTTAAGGTCTAAAACTCACAAACAATAGTTGCAAAAGTACACACACACACACACACACACGCACACACACACTGGGCTGACTATTAATCAAATGTAATTTATGTTAACATGAGCTCAGCTTTCTTGATCCCTGGTTAATGAGCTGCTGTCATCTTCTCAGAGCGAGAGTACAACAGTGTTATTGGATCACTAGCAAATGTTTGAAAACTGAGCTGTTGTTAAAGAGAAAGAAACACTATATAAGTAAGTCTGTTACGTGACATCATGAGAAATGTATTCAAATACCAAAAAACACACATCACATTAAGTCCAGGAGAAGTACTCAATAAGTTGAATATTGCTTAACATTGTACGTGTATATACATAGTATGTAGTCATGCCATTTGTATGTGTGCGAGTTTGTTAATGTATGTGTGACATGTGTGTTTAGATTCGCTGGCTCCCACCTGCAGATGGAACTCCTCAGGGATGGAAGTCCAGGCAGTTCTGCTGAAGTATGTGTGAGTAGCAACATACTATTAATACACACACACACACACACACACACACACACACACACACACACACACACACACACACACAGCCCTCTGCCCCACAATGAGAAAGATGGGTAACATCGCCGTGAAGTGAAAATACTCATGTAAATGTTATGACACTTTGTGTTAAACAAGCAAATATCTATTCCTAAACAAATGTCATGGAATATCTCGGGGTGTTACTCCATGCACGTGGCGTGTGTGTCAAGTAAGAACGCTCTTCTTGCCCTCAAACCGCCAAAACAACCAACTAATTAGTCGTGTTTCTACTAGTTGACTTCAAATCAGCCCTTTTCTGTGGGAGGTAAACGTGGGAGTGTGAAAGCCCAGCCACGGCTCATGAAGCAGCGGCCAGCCACTCCTTACACATGATCATGAGACATGAAAGATGCAATTTATAGGGGGGAAGTCCCACTATTTCCTAGCACTCAGGTCACCGGGTATGGAGGGTCGACTTCCCTACCTCTGATGTGATGCTTGATCTGGGGCATCAAAGGCAGTGAGTCAAACAGAATATACAACACGTTCCGATGCCGAACCTTTTAATAAGACAGACGCGGCAGATCTCAGCAAATATGACAAAAACTTTAGTGTCAGCTGCTTTGATCGCTAATGCAATTATATCTACGGGATGAAAGTCACCCGGTGGAAAACATTCGCTCAAGTACGGGTTCTGGTTTGCAGTTTTTAAGACGAGACACTGCAGGCAAAGACATCGTTTTTTCAAGAACTTGTCAATGTTCAGAAGTTGGGCTTCTTTTTTCATGTCTTCCTTCATAAAGGTATAAATAAGGGCTGTCAAGCAATTACATTGTTTTATCTAATTAAATGCAGGCTCTGTGATTAGTTAATCTAAATTAATTGCATACTTATTTGACACGTTTATGCCTGTTTATAAACAGCTGTATAGCCTACAGTTTGTTTCTCTCTCTCTCTCTCTCTCTCTCTCTCTCTCTCTCTCTCTCTCTCTCTCTCTCTCTCTCTCTGTCTATCTCCCACAACAGACAGCCACAGGCAACTCATTCACCATCGTCCTACTCATAGCCAAAAATATTGACACTCACACTCACACTCACACTCACACACACAAACACAAAAGAGGAAAAAAGGCAGGCATAGTCTAGGAAGAGTAACATGGGCGGGAGTCCGTTTATGCGGGAGACAAGCTGCTAGCAAACAAAAGTGAGACACACGGAGGAAGATTGAGAGATACTGAGAGTTTTGAACCTACATTGTTAATAGCCACCCACTAAATCAATAAAGCACAGACACTGCGGATAATAACATAACGCGCCCCACACACATCCTGCGTCTACCTCTGGAGCGCATCGCGTTACCTTACTGCTGCCTCTCTCGGACTTTTCTCGGACACACATGCAACGTCTCAGCAGCTGCTGCTGCAGCGCTGCTTCTAAAAGCCCTATCTTTCTACATAGAGTTTTCATAGATAATTCCCATTAAAAATGAAGTTCTTTCATGTCATCTATGATGCATATGATTTATATTGAGTCTGGACAGTAATCCGTGCGCCCCATTGCCATTTTTTTTCTTTTTTTTTGCCATATTTTCGCTTGTTGGAAGTTTTATTTTGAAGGGGACACACCAGGAAATGGTGAAACTACAGCGAAAGCTGCCAGTATGAAGTCAATATGACTCTCAGCAGAGTATTTCAAAAATCACTTTACTGATTTATACGGGAGAGAGAGAGGGGGGTGTGGTCGGGGAAGAAGAAGGCCGTAGACACAGATAGAGCAACGGAAAACTGTTGCGCTCATCATGATCTTTTTTATTTCTTCACTATATTGGATCTCTATATGTGTCATTTATCCAAAAATGAAATGCCAGAACTAATTGAAAATTAGGTTTTAAATCCCTCGGATTTTGATTGCACAATTAAATCGTGAAATAAAGGGATTATTTGCGTATACGACTGAGGGATGTTTTATTTTGAAATAAACACACCGGGTAAACGTGTAACTAGAGTGAATGCTGCTGGTGTGACTGTCAGCAGAGTATTTCTCTATCAGTTAAAGCACAGAGACGCGAGAGAGACGCGCTGCTCTCAGAAAAAAATAGGCGAGCCTCCTGAGGTGAAGGGGAGCGTCGCTGCAGACGTGCCTCCGACGCGCCTCAGCAGTGCGTCTGAGGTTGGATGTGTGCTCGCTCTACGTTGATTTCACAGTCTGTGACCAAAAGTCAGACGCAGACGCGAGGTAGACGCGCAGTAGAGGTAGGATGTGTGTGGGGCGCGTTAGATGTCTTCCTACCTTCATGCTTATTTGCCCAGAGCATCCCATAACACATCCATAGAGCCCTCTGCGCTTTCTCCTGCTTCTTTCTTTACTCTTTAATCCCGTGCGGGCCGTGTCCGCAAGCTACAGGTGCAGCTGCGCTATCATCGCAGGGTTTATTTTCTATGTGATTAATTAATCGAAATGAACGCGTTCATTTGACAGCCCTAGTATAAATCAAAGCAGTGTTAATTTCGTAGACTAAGACTACTTTTTCATGCACGAAAACTAAATAAAAAGGCAGATATGATGACGAAGACTGAGACGAATATAACTGACACTATAGTCTACGAATAGGAACGAGACGAAACTGTTAGGGCGGGACGAATGGAGAACAGATCCAATCAGAACTGTGGGACAAGTTGGGAAGAAGCAGTGCAAAACCCTGTGTCGGTGAAAATCGACGGGAGAACGCGCCAGTGTGAGCGGGTGGAGTGAGCCGCTGTACAGAAAAACTCTGTGGTTTGATGGACAAAATGATAGTCAGGGACATCCTGCCCGTTAACGTTGTCTAGGGGAACGGCTAAGTTCCGCGATCTGTTTGTAGTAGGCTGTGTCTCGAGCTTGAACACACAGAGCCATGTCCCCAAACTAACTGCGCAACTATATAGGAAATTAACTGTGAAACTGCCGCCTCCCTCCGTTAGTTTCTGTTTTCACCCGAGTAAGTTACAATCAACTCCGACGCATGGACAGCGTTCAATTAAAACCTCTAATTCTATTATCAAAAAGGCTTTGATGCAAAAGAAGTCCGAACACACACAGCGGCAGCGTGTTGCTTAAAGGAAAGCGCTGTTGCTCACTTTTATCAGCACGTAACTGCGTGCTGCTGCTGCTGCCCAGGGGCTGCCTTAACGATCTCGGGGCCCGTTTCAAGACCTAGTGTGGGGCCCCCCACTTATTTTTTTTATTTTCTATTTTTTATAAATGATGCTTGTGCATGCTCTCCGCAAAAAGAAAAAAGATTGTGAAATCCAGTTGGTTCATATACGGATCATGAGATAATGGGCCCCTGGGCACAGGCTCTTAAAGCCCCCCCCCCCCCCCCCCATCCAGTCAGGTACACTGATTGTATGTGAGATTATTACGAATGAAATAGAATACATGTTTTGTATTACAACCATTACATCTGTGTGTGTATTGCATATTCAAAACTTAATACCATTCAATGAAGAAAAACACTTAGTCGACAAAGTCCGCTGTAGATTTAGTCAACTAAAATCTGCTTATATTTAGTAGACTAAGACTAGACTAAGACTAAAAGATTTCAGATGACTAGAATAGGACTAAGACTAAATGGTGTGATATTCAAAAGACTAAGACTAAATCAGAATGTGCTGCCAAAATTAACACTGAATCAAAGGTCTAAAATGTACATTGAGATATTCATTTGATTAAACCTTCTGTTTGCGTTTGTATATTTCTCCTATACACTTTCTTTAACGGCCATCTCAACATTAGTTTTTTTTTTCAATACTCAAAAACAAAAATCTCAATTTCTAAAGCACTTGCATCAACAAATCTTTCCATCAACAAAACTACAGTATAACGGTTCTCCATTAGGATTCTTCATACTGACTTGTTATTGTGTTGGATCAGAGTGGAACTTATTGGTTCCTCAGATGTGTCTACTGCAGCGCCGCCTGCTATTTATTGGCCTCATAGGTGAGGACAGGTTTATCACTGTAACTCTCTGCCATAATAAACACTGTAATATCCCTGGTAGTAGTGAACTTATATTAGAGAATATTTGTCATTTTGTCAAACTGTGGAAGGATGAAATACAGTTTTTAATTTCAAAAACATTTATATTTTGGGGTGGGGGGCATTTCCGCATTCTAACAAAAGACTTAGTTGAGAGTTATAAAGCAGGCCGGAGCGTAATAAACGGGCAGGATGTGACGCTCGGGAAGGTTCTGAATGTGCAATACACAGCTGGAGGGGATGTCTTTATGAATCTTTATTTAAAAAAAAAAAAAACGATTAGCATGGGGCTTTATTTAAAATGAGTTACGGATTGATACATTTATAGTGGAGCCCGCAGACAGTACACACTGTAGAGCATCTGGCATTTAATAAAGGGCTTTGATAAGTACATGAGTCAGGCAACTATATCCATGCATGTGCTCCGCTCTCAGGCTCAGACACAACTGAACGCCGTTTGTGCTTGCAGAAAAACAATGCCACAAAGCACCGCAAATCCCCCTGCTACTCCGTGTGTGTCTGTATTGGCTGTGCATGTGTGTGTGTGTGTGTGTGTGTGTGTGTGTGTGTGTGTGTGTGTGTGTGTGTGTGTGTGTGTGTGTGTGTGTGTGTGTGTGTGTGTGTGTGTGTGTGTGTGTGTGTGTGTGTGTGTGTGTGTGTGTGTGTGTGTGTGTGTTTGCACTTGGGCGCCAGTCACGCTGTCACCAGTACCCTCCCTCCCTTTACCGTCTCAGGACAGGAAGAAACATGTTCTCTGCGACCCCTTAGGGAGTCAGGGGGAGCGGTGGGCGGTTATGATAGCACGGGGAGGCTAACATTAATCAAGCTGTCGATTGGTGCTAGACCTGTGCTGTCCTTCTGTAACCCTATACAGCGTCATTGCAGATTTGTCTATTTTTAGAGACGGAGACGTAAAGCATGAGAAAAAAAAGCTGTTGGAATAATTTAAATGTTAGGGGGATTTTTCCTTCTTTGTAAATTGGGGGGTAAAGGAGGAAGCGAGTGCAAGAGGGGAGTGGCTTGAAGGAAATAATTACTCCTCTATCTAACCAGGAGGAAGTAATTTGGCCAGTCAGGGTGCCCCAGTGGATATTAGACCCTCCAATGAAACAACCACAACAGCAGCCCCACATCCGGCTCGCAAGTGGAGAGGGTGAAGTCAATATGGGACATCCAGTAGTGATATTGTGATAAATACAGGCCATAGCTGCAGCTATACTCTTATGCAATTCACTCAAATGATGTACTAAACACTCAAATGATGCTACTGTAGTGTGCAATCTTAAAGATATAGTGCGTGACTTTTTCATATAAATGTATATCGGTTACATTCAAGCCATCACCAAATGAGTTGACACAAAGTTGATTAAGCTTATCAGCTGTTCCACAATACTCTCTGTATGTCAGCATTTACAAACTGGTGCGCCAACAGTGTTGTTGTAATGACTTAGATTTCCTCATGGGGGGGCCAAAGAATTTATGTGCTATGGCTTAAAGGCCTCTCACGGGCAAGCATACACAACGGTACGCACACAAACCAGAAAAGCTCCTTTTCACTTCTACCGGTATCTTTTCATGCCGACCGATTCATGGAGAGTTCTGACGCCATACCAGTACAAGTGAAGTTAGAGGAGTGTGCTTTGTGTTAGTCGCAGCATTGAAATAATTAAACTTCAATAAGTCAGAACCTTCATGTCTCTCCAGCAACAGTGTCCTGGTTGCTGCAGTAAACCACAGCAGTCACTGTGAGCAGCTCTTCCTTGGAACTACTTTTTTCTAAAGAAGTAGTCCCCGGGGGAAACTGATCTCAGTGACGTCTGTGGATTCTTCAGAATAACAGGGCTGTTGTTGTCGTAGATATATATTTTTTTGAACGTGATCACCACAGACTAAATCCATTCATCTCTATTTGACTGTGGTGGAGGACATCACAGAGAGGTAAACAAATTCATCCAGAGTGTTTCTGCCAATTGTGACCACATTTCAAAATGTTCTGTCTTTGCCTCTTTCTTTCTGCCCGCCCCTTGTTCTGAAAAAAAATAAAAATAAATACAACTAGTAGAACAGCTGGGTTCTAAGAAATAGTTCTACTTAGAATGTTATTTATACCAACGCGTCCCACTTTCCAAAACAAGGACACTTTTTTGAATTCCCCCCAAAAAATTTGATAACATGAGTATCAACAAAATATTTGAAGAAAAGTTCACTATGAGGACACGCAATAACGTTTTATGAAGTGAAAAAATCGGTGAACAGAATTTTTTATTTATTTTTGGTAACTATGGTGGACTGACCCTTAGAGGCAAGATGTTCCTGTAAATGAAGAGACTGTTAAATAAAAGCCATAAGTAAATATATTTGTATGAGTAAAACCTAATGACGCTTGTGATTTACTGTAGCTGTGTTGAGACCATAGTTTAAAAAGAAATACTAGTCATCTGCTGACAGTTAACCGTCACAGTTGAGTTAGCCTCGCTGCTTTCTTTGTCCTTGACATTTTGCAGCTTTGCAAACAAACATTCCCGGCTGTGCTGGACCTTTTGTTTTTTTGTCTGTTCAATGTGATACAGTTACCAGTCCCAAACACAGTTACTGCCTGTCTTGATGTGAGAGGGATGGGGGGTAGTTACTTATTTGTGCAATGCGATCGGATAGGCATGGCGCTTGTGAAACACTATTGAAACAATTTTAGCTACGTGACAGCATGCATGAACTTGAACCGAGCCTCCTTGTTGCCCCACGATTGTACAATCTGTCTGCTATTTATATACAGTGAGTGTATATATGGGTCAAGTTCACTAGTTCAGAATAAAGTGAATTGCATAAAGTGAATTGTTCCATGTACGGCGGCATCTGGTGATGATAAAGCCTTCATAGTGCGGACACAGTCCTGAGAGGCTTGTGTTGGTCAGTGGTTGTCTCGGCGGGGACCACTCACTGTCAGAGAATGTTGCCTTAGGAAGTGTAACCGTGGGACACTTGAGTGTGTGTGTGTGTGTGTGTGTGTGTGTGTGTGTGTGTGTGTGTGTGTGTTTGTGTGTGTGTTTGTGTGTGTGTGTGCACGCGCACATGTGAAAGTGAGGGAGTGTTCAGGGGTCTTAAGTCACAGCTGGTAATGAGTTGTCCTAATCACCTGGCATCCTGCCTGTCATCTAAGGAAGGCGGCATTTTTCTTTATTTTATTTGCAGCTCTGCCAGAATACAAGATGCACAGTTTACTTCTTTTTTTTTTAAAACCAAATTGCATTGTAGGTTTTTGTTTGTTATTGAAGGCTCAGGTCCAGTCATTCATCTGAATGTTTGTGAAGCTGAATCGTCTTTGACATTCATGCTGCGGCACAGAGCTACAACCAGAGACAACCTAATAGTGGACATTAATGCCTAGTGAACTGCAGGGAAAGGTAATCCGGATTTTCCATCTGACAAGACATGGTGGAGTGTAGTGTGTTGTTTGTGTGTGTATGTGTATGTGTGTGTGTGTGTCCGGTGTGTGTGTGTGCATGTCCCTATCATGCATGCGTGTGTGTGTGTGTGTGTGGCTGCCTGCCCTGAGGAGCTTTTTTGGCCAATAGCCTGACAAAAGCAATAGTTCCTGTGCAGTGTTGGGAGTAACTCCCACTGGAGAGCTGAGGGGCCAGCTGGGGCCTCTTCTAATAAGGAAGTGGGGACTATATTCCTTCCCCCCCACATGGACACATCACACACATGGACACATCACACACATGGACACATAACACACATGGACACATAACACACATGGACACATAACACACATGGACACATAACACACATGGACACATAACACACACACAGCAGACACACGGTGTGGCTGCTACAGCGTGGCCTCGGCCCCCACACCAGGGTTTCTCAGGAGCTAGATACGTGTCAGCAGCTGTGTTCATCACTGCCCAGCTCCAGCAGCTATCGCTGGCATGTGGGAAACACAGCCAGGGCCTAAAGGCTTCCCCTGGATTAAAGGGGTTTTCTGACAGGGGGCTCTTTTTCATGGCCCCCACTGCACAGGTAGAGATCTTGAAGGACCATTCAAGCGTGCTGTACGTTTCAACTCCCGTATATATTTGATTTTACATTTTTCCATGTGTTGGTCCTACCGGTCACGGCTTCTCCGTGTGACATGGATGGTGTTGTAACCCATCTCCATTAAAGGCGGAGTCAGCAGTTCTGGAGAATGGTTGTTGTCAACATAACAACTTTTCAGCGATCCTGAGGAGATATTCACATATTTTGACGAAAAAGTAATTATGACAACAAGCATTCTCCAGAATCAATGACCTTTAACCAGGTTTGAATTCTTTATTGTGAGCTTTATATGATCATTGCATAGTAGGCTATTGTACCTGCAGTGAATGACCTCATACTAGTTATGTCATTTTGAGCATGTCTCAACTGATTGATGGCAGTATTTTAGTAAAAGAAAAAAAAACTTTAAAAAAGAACAGGGAACTACATCTGTATTTTACAAATACAATAAATGAATGAAAAAAACAGTGATTGCTGGTACGGGAAAAAAAATCATTCTTAAAAAAATCTCCTTTAAGATAGACGGTAGATAGGGAAGAGAAAGAGCAAATGATTAGCAAACGTTGGGCATGAATTTGAACAAGTCTTGTCTTCTCTCTCTCTCTCTTTGTTTGCAGCACGAGATCAAGGCTCAGTGATAACACAGGGCGGGTTGTGTTTTCTGCATGACACCCACAGCTGGAAATCAAAACTAGGAAGACAATGCACACATTCAGGAGAAACAGTCCCCACATTCTCCAACACTACTTGTTTACCTATCTCACATTGTGCGCCCGGGCCCCGGGTTACTGGATGTAACACATTAAGCCCGCCAATCACTAAACCTTCCCCTAATCGGCACAGACGTGTTCAATGATCAACCCAATCTTTAACCTTGGTCGTCTGAGCCAGAACAAATAGGGAGGTCTGAAAGTATGCGTCACATCAGCTTAGCCGAGCGGGCTGTTCAACGCATCGATTCCTTCACCCTTGATTGAACGCGCAACAGGGCATTAGCTAGGCCAGCCGTGCCCCTTAAAAAAAAAAACTGAACTGTTCCCAAACTGCCTCTCTCTCTTCTTTTCCTGCAACAGTTTGTTTTTCTCTCTTCCTCCCTCTTGAGGTCATGTTTGCTTTACTAATTGTTTATTGTTGCAAAGAGTTTTCTACCCCCTAACCCGAGTTACCACGGTCTCCAAGAGACACTGCTATTTTTGGTGATACATCTGGGGTTTGGTAGGGGGGAGGGTTAGAGTTTTGACCTTTCTCTGTGTGTGTGTGTGTGTGTGTGTGTGTGTGTGTGTGTGTGTGTGTGTGTGTGTGTGTGTGTGTGTGTGTGTGTGTGTGTGTGTGTGTGTGTGTGTGTGTGTGTGTGTGTGTGTGTGTGTGTGTGTGTGTGTGTGTGTGTGTGTGTGTGTGTGTGTGTGTGTGTGTGTGTGTGTGTGTGTGTGTGTGTGTGTGTGTGTGTGTGTGTGTGTGTGTGTTGTGGAGAGGGATTATTTGAGATATGGGTCTCAGAAGTTCAACAAAAGTACACCAAAAAAACTATTATTGTGAATGTCACAGCTGGAATTTATGCTTGAAAGATTTGGCAAAGGTGGTGAAACTGTGGCGTAGTCAGCTGAAGTTACATATCACGGTCACTTCACTTGAGAACATAGTTGTAAAAAGGTCTTGAGGAGCTTTGTTCAGTCTGAGAAATTGACTCCAAGCGTGGGCTGCCTTGGAGGCTCCACATCTTAACAGAAAGCCTGCAGTAACTGCTGGTGTGAAGTTTGAAGGGTGGGCGTTTTTTAACCAGACAGAATAATGACATATGGAGTCGTGGGAAGTGTGTGATCCAGTGTTTTTAGAGCTTGACCTGTATTTCTGATTCAATGAGTGCTGCTTGATTTTGGCCATCTTCTTTTAAAATCTTCCAACTATAAAGTCAGCTTTACTTTGCTACTAACAGTGATGGAAGTTTAGAAAAAGTTGCATGATCTCTTTTGACTATTAACCCTGTTTTCAATACAAAACAATCTTGTTATGTCACCTATTATGCAAAATGAATATGTTTCTATCCCCTTATGATGTCATAAGGGGTAGAACCCACGCCCCCTCATTACCAACATTACTTAGCACCACCTTCACCTAGTGTTGACTAAATATCGTCATCAACGGAGGAAACTCAGGAGCTGTGATGTCAGACAGGACATTTTAACAGCTGTCTATAAATCACTCATAGAATCTGTACTCATGTTCAACATCACATCATGATTCACCCTCACCTCTGTCAAAAACTAATCAAAGCTTTCCTGGATCATCAATCAAGGAAGCAAAATAACTGGCAAAACTCAAATTCAATTATCAGTACTCCACAGCCAGGCAGTTAAAAGGAAAGCCAACCTCATTTCACAGGATCCCACCCACCCCCTGCACAAGTCCTTCCAACTTCTGCCATCAGGCCGCCGGTATGGAGTACCCTTATCTAAGAAAAACATACACAAAAACTCATTCATACCCATTGCCATAAACAGCTTAAACAAAGAATGAACAATGGACAAATGAACCCTGACGCACTGTCACTTTGATACTTTTATACTTGTTTTAAGATCTATACACACTGGCCCTCATTTATCAACCGTGCATAGACCAGAAAAGTGGGTGTACGCACATTTCCACGCAAACCTCGACATTTATCAATATGGACGTGAGCGTAGGATACGCTCAAATCCCACGCCAGCTCTCAGCTCGTGTATGCAAATTTGTAAACAGCATGGACTCGCAGTGCAGGCTGTGCCGGGTAGTAATTGAGAACCACTGGCGTAAGGGTAGTTGTCTCCGTCTTGGAGCAGCTGGGGGGACATTCAAAATGTTAGCCTAAGTCAGTGGTTTTCAATTATTTTCTGTCATGCCCCCCCTAGGGGACAGAATTTTTTTCGCGCCCCACCTAGGGGACAGAATTTTTTTCGCGCCCCCCCTAAATTGAAATACTATTGAGAACCTGCTAATATTTATTTATCTTTTTTATCTGTACAAAACCACTGTATGAGTTTCTGGCACGAGCATTCTGCATACAATCACCTTATTATCAAATTAGATAACAAAAATTAGCTGAGATAACTTCTGCAGCAAAACTTCAGTTTATTAGCTCAATTTGTAACATATAAACAAGACTGCTCAGTCTGTGTGAATCTCAGGACAGAGAAACAAGAGCAAATGATTCACTGAGGTTTGCATTTCATTCAAAACATGTTTAAACTGTAAACATAGTTAAGGTGGTGTTTTTTTATTATTATAGGCCAATAGGCCTTCTGTCATGCGATAACCAATAATTCATTAAGGTTATTGTTAGCCTACTTGCTTGATTTCCTTGTGGACATTTATTTACTGCAAATCGCGGCCTTTCGCGCGGATATGACCAAACACAAGCACACATCGAGCTTGCTAGCACAAAAAGAAAAAAATTTGGAATTGTCATTTGGAAATCAAGGCAGCCCGCGCCCCCCCCCCCCCCCCCCCCTGACAACTCACGGCGCCCCCGCGCCCCACCATTTCAGAAGCACAGCCTAAGTATTAAATATGTAGTAGGCCTACACTGCTCTTTATGATAACAAAAATACACGGCACAACATTCAGCTTAACATTTTATTTATTTGACGCACTTTTTAGATGTTAGTTCCTCTTTTAATGTGTCATTGATCGCTTAAGCCAGCGATTTATTTCCACCGTTAACCGGCACGTTTTTCCGATCTGCTGGTGGAGCAGGACAGTTTTGAGTAGTGCTATCTAAAAGGGCCAATACATTTTAATCATTCAAATCTCTGCAGACGTGTATTTCTTTTATGGGGACCATTATCGGACAGTTGGTGCGTCTTTTTCTCCTCTACCACTCATATTATGCCCGCACCCCCAGTTGGTTGCATTTCAGAACAGCAACACGCTTTTTTTAGTGGCGATTTTTGAGTCAGGCCACTTTTTCTTCACCTATGTAAAGAAATGGCGACATATAATTGTATATGCTGTTTTATAGCATTTGAGCGATAATACTGATGTAAACCTAAAATACAAAATCCTCAGCTGGAGATCGTTTGTTGTCAACACCAACGCTGTTGACCGCAGCAGTTATTTCCTTCCTAACTGCTGCCTTCTGTCGTTCTTTGATGCCGCTTGTAATGCTCCGAAATGAAACTCTTTTTTTTTTCTACTTTCGCTGTTATTCTGTCAATTTCTACTTCAGAGAAGTTCCTCTTCTGTGCCGTAATGCGCATATCCATGTCGTAAAACCTCTGGGCGAGGCCTCTAAACTGAGAAAATATAGGGGCGTGATACGATTGTTTTCAGCCGCCGCATTTATCAATAATGGCCTGGCGTACGCTGAGATTGGCGAGATACGACTGTTTGATAAATCCCACGCGATACCTGGCGTAGGGAGGTATTTGCGCCAGAATCTGCACCAGTTTACATGGAAGTTTGATAAATGAGGGCCAATGTGTGTGCTCTCAGAAATCAATGTTGTATGAATGCCTATCAGTACATTGTCCTGTTTGTATGTTGAGCCACGGCAAAGATGATTTTCTGTTACGACAGACAATAAAGTTTTCTGAATCTGAATCAACAAACCTTTGTCACGTGACGGAAACGAGACGAGACACAACACAACGTAAATGGTCATGTGACAAAAACTATAATCAAATATAAAATGCAATATTGTTGAAGAATAAAAAACAGGACTAAATGTGGTTTACAAAATAAAAACTCTGCTAAAATATCTCTTCATTTTCTTTGACCAAAACGAGACGAGACAAAATGTTATAACGTTATTTCGTCTCACTATTAATATTATTTTGCAATATTTCTGTTTCCTGAGTCTCTGGGCTGCAAACAGAGCGATAAGTCTACGGCTTCACATTAAAAGCATTTCACTGGCGACACATTAGCATTTCACTGGCGACACATTAGCATTTCACTGGGACAAACCATAGATAGTATATAAAATGGATGTAGCATCCGGGCTGACTTCAGTTATTCAGACTGCATCCCATTCTCCTGGCTTATGCGCGTCGCCATCTTGTGAGATTTTTACTCCGCCTCACTCCTGACAAAAAGGGCATTGATGTGACGTCGGGGGGAGGGAGATACGCCCATCTAGCTGATATATACCTCCGAGGCGAAGTGAGGGACAATGGGCGGATAGCTGTCACTTTTCCTGCCATGAGCATTTATGTTATATTAAAAATTACACAAGCTTAAAATTCAATTAAACAGTCATTAAATAACAGTTTTCTTTAGATTAGTTGTCCCTTTTTGACCTGATGAAGAAAAACACCTTAAAAAAATGACCAAGAATCAAATGACCAAATATATTCAACATCTGGAGGTGATTGTGAGGCTGGATGAGCAACTAGCTTTTGAGCATGCAGGCAGAAAAGAGGACATTCAGCAATGGCACTGTGAGACAAATAAAGTTGTTTTTTTGGACCGTACACAAAGAAAACTCTTTCTAGTCGACACCCAACTTACAAGTTTGAACCTGAAAATGTGACCTTTATGTATATAATGGTCAGATGCAGTAATCGACGTATCAAACAAACTATGACCATAACAGCCTGAAGAAAGACAGTCCCTAGACACTGCCCTAAATGTCTCTTTTGCGTCCTCAGGTTCGGGATGTGTGATGGTGGGCGTGGCCGGCTGTGACGGGCGTTTCTTGATTGCCTCTCGTGTCCAATCAGAAACCAGGAAGACTGACCGGACTGTGGCTAACGGAGCAGCGCACCGTCGGTGAGTTTTTATGGCTTGATCGCTTCACGACCGTCTCACAGGCAGAAGGTGTAAATCTCACCTCGCCGCCAAGTGCCTTTCCCCTTCTGGCACAGTGTCTGATTTGAAAGTGTAGATACTGTATGTAGAAAAGAAGCTTTGGTGCTGAATGCCCTATTTTTTTTTTTTTTAGTTTGTCATTGTTGTATTTGATTGCCAAATGCATTGGTTGTAATAGGCAAAGCTGCACTGTAATCGGAAAAATATTTTGGAAAAAACAAACCCAGAATCACGGTATAACGTAATTGTGGGTCAAAAGTGTTTGTGGTGTTGGCATCACTGATCTGAGAAACATTTTGTGTGTTTACGTGCGTGTTTGTGAATCTATCTTTGTGTGTGTGTGTGTGTGTGTGTGTGTGTGTGTGTGTGTGTGTGTGTGTGTGTGTGTGAGAGTGGTTTACTGTGTGTGTGTGTGATTGTGGTTTACTGTGTGTGTGTGTGTGTGTGTGTGTGTGTGGATGTGTTTGTGTCGTGCAACAGTTCCACATAATCCCCTGTGTTTTCATTAGTGTATACGGTTGGTTCTTGTGACCATGGAAACCCCTCACCCCTTTTTTCTTGTGTCCTTCTTTCTCTCTTTCTCTGTCTCTCTCTCTCTCTCTCTGTCAGGCAGCAGCAGCCTCTTGGGCCTCAGGACATTCTAGACCCCAGCCTCCATCACACATCGAGCACCCCCCACCCTCCCCAAACTCCCCCCTACTCTACTTTTTTTATACTGTTACATACTCGAGATTAACCGGCAGCGCTTTGGCCACACCGCCTCTTGACACCTTTTGTGAAAGGTATACCGGGCACACATGACGAAAGGCAGACGCAGTCATTGTTTTAGCAGCTGACTGCATGGCCTGTCTACAGTTGGGTCTCTTACTGTGCATTCTGTATGCAAGTGTTAAGACGCTAACCCACCCAAAGGAGTGCAAACACATTTTATGCAGAAACTGTGCAAGGTCAGACGAGATGACGGAAGTGTGGCCAAGGCGCTGCCGGGGTAATGTTATATATTATATGACTTATAATTATTACTATTCTGTATATCATTCATATTAATGTTATTACGATTAATAAATACACGTTGACGCATGACTTTGCAAGAAAAAAATTGAGAAAAAACAACGACAACAATGCTGTACATTTTTAGATATTTTAAAGAAATACGAAAAAAGTATTTTTGTAATCAAGACAATGTTTGAAATGGTTGTGTTTGATTGGTCGACGTTAGGGATGTAACGATATGAAATTTTGGGTACGATACGATACGATACGATATTGCGATTGATATCACGATATCACGATACGATATTAAGCGCGGAATTCATTTCTACCCCCTCAAATGAAATGTTGTACCGCTGATTTAAATAAAACATAAACGCAAGAATAATTCAAATTTTTTATATCTTAATATGAAGAAGAGATTTCTGAGAGATTTAAACAACTTATCACCAAAACAAAGACACTGCTTCTCTACTGCTGTTTTTAAAGAAGCTTTACATCTATATTTTTCAAACTGAAATAGGAATTTTAAATCTAAACTTAATTTAGTCACTTGTCTGTAACTGTAAAAGTATGTATAAAATAAAAATTATTTAAATAGTGTGATAATTTCCCCATTTATTTATGTTTTATTTGCTTATCAACTCTATTTTTGCAAGCCATGCTTTTACCTTATTAGGCCTACATTATGACAAGCACAATTAACTCTGTAAAATATTTATTTATGATTTTTATTTGTTATTAACTTAAATTGCAGTCTCAAAATCAATGTTTTTGCAGTGCACTCCTCTCCCCCTCCCTTCCTCACACTTTCGCAACGTCACCTTCATTTGACCAAAGTAGTGTCACCTAAGTTTGACATAGTAGGGATTCCATAGTATTGCGCAACATGCTGTTAGCTACTGTCTGCTGAGTTCACGTGAAGTTGTGATGAATATATCAAGGATCTTTGGACTTATTTCCTTCATCTGCCTTTCACGGAAGTTCGCCGACTTTACCGGGGATTTAACGCGCGGTGGCGGTGGATTCTATTCTATTCTATTTTTTTTTTTTTTTTTTTTTTTTTTTATAATCTCATTTCCTCACGTTCGCCTGGATTCATAATGATATAATTGACCCGCGAGCAACTTTCTCTTCAGTCTGGTAAGCTAGTCGATCTTTTTCTCTATCTCTCCCTTTTCTCTTTCTCTCTCTTCTCTGCTGCTACGTGACTCAATGTTGTGAAGCTGCACGCGCTAGTGTAAACAACGGCCCACGTGAGACGTGACTGTTCAGTTTAAAGTTAGAAGTCATGTTTCAGTGATAAGATGTTGTGTCAATGTGTTATTGTTTGGTTTCCAATGTTGGTGTGGCCCATGTAGTGTTAGATTGAGTGCTACGTTTATGACAACGTTGCTTACCAGACTCTCCACAATGACGGAGCGCATTTACCATGCATGCTCGCCTCAATACCGTGACGCGGTATAACAAGAAAAAACTTACGGTTGACATTCGTGGCCTTTTCATATCGCGAACGACCGTTTTGCGGTATATTGTTACATCCCTAGTCGACGTTGTGCTAAAGTGCGTAAGAAACTTTCATAGACGTTTTTCAGCTCTTCTGGTTTTATGCCATTATAAAATGGCGCGTGGTCCTCTGCTTAATACCAAAGCAGTTCCTGTCTGTTGTTTTGCTCTTGCCTTTTTCTACGTATGTGGATAAAGTTTGACCATGTACGTTTGTCTTTGTGCAGCGTCTCCATCCAATGAAGCAGCCTCCTTTAGTTCCTTTGTCTGATATGCTTCACCTTAGCCGTCAATTGTTAACACACCAGATACATTTCCTCTCATTTTTTTCTCGCAGTTTGAGGTAATCAGATGTGTTTTAAAAAGAGGCATAGACAGGAACAAGCCATCACTGGTGAAAGTAGAGTGACCCCGGAAACAGAGTGCAACAAACATGGCAGATGAGCTCGACTATAATAAGCAATGTACTCCTTCATTGTGTATCAGGAGGACAGCAGCTCAGGATAGAGAAACAAAAGACCAAAGGCATTTCTTTTTACACTGGAGAGCTATCTAGGCTAGTGGATTTATTTAGTGCATTTTGACTGCTTTGTAGTCCTCAATCTGATTTCTTATGAAGTATATGACATTCTTTTTTTGCCGCATATCTCTTTTGGTGTCACTCCAAAGAGCCACTCTCCCGACTGAAATGGATATTCACTTTTAAGCAATTTGTCTCTCTTGTCTATTTTTAGGGAAAACAGCGTGATACAACCCTGCTTTTGTAATTTTTTTGAATTTACATAA
This sequence comes from Ammodytes marinus, assembly GCF_949987685.1. NCBI lineage: Eukaryota > Metazoa > Chordata > Actinopteri > Uranoscopiformes > Ammodytidae > Ammodytes > Ammodytes marinus. The sequence continues at coordinate 1,371,541 of NC_137227.1, forward strand.
TTTTGATTGGAGTGTAAAAAAAGAAAAAAAAAGAAAGAAAAAACATCTTTTGTAATCTTGTGTATTCTGGGCCCCACAATAACGTATTTGCCATTTGACATATCGTAGAGTGATCGTATTTTTTTGTGACATTTTGACGCCATAATTCTCATTCATGTCGCATTCTAAGAACATTAAAACGTTTCCTGATGAGGCTAAGTCACACTTCACGATGATGTGACAATCAAAGAAAGTGTAAGAAAAACAATCCTCCCTTTTCTTGTTAAGCCCGGGTGTGTACAATCATATTGGAGCTTGAATCATGTTTAGTCAGTGTTTGTAATGATTAATAATTATAATATGCACTCAATGTCAACTGATTTTCTGAAGCAGTTTCTGCTTTTACAGACATTTTTTAAGCCAAGTGTGGCACCAAATTTATTAGAACAAGTATTTATAAGGTTTGCGTGCGATTGATTGTGTGTGTGTGTGTGTGTGTGTGTGTGTGTGTGTGTGTGTGTGTGTGTGTGTGTTTTTATGGGTATTATGTTTTTAAAATTCTTAGAAGATGCCCATCCTATAATTCATTGTAAGTATTATTGTAAGTTTAATTGTATATTACTTTGATAATTTTCTAGAGCTTTTTTGTGTGTGTTTGTATCTGATATATGAATACTGTTTTACCAACATATTTCACTGTGAAATCCAGAGAAAACGTGCTCTTCGAACGAATGGATCTGTTTGTGTCTTGCCAGCAGTACGGTACACAAGTTTCCTGGAAATGAATATGATGATCCCTCCCCCTTTTGTCGATGAGAATGAAATATTGCTTTTTCTCCTGTCAGTATCCCATGTGTGTACCTGTGTGTTCTGTGCATGTTCCACGGCATGTGTGTGTTCTTCCTTTCCTGTTTTTTTTTCTAAACGCATACAAGTACTGTTGATATTTCTGTACTTTTAGCCGCTGTAAGGAGAAACTGTATTTCGGTGAATTGCAGGGGTTTGTCTGATTGTGTGAAACCAAAAAAAAAAAAAAGTGATCAAAATGAGAAGTTTTTATGAAAATGTTAAATGAAAACATTTCAGGCAATCCACCATTAAAGATTGACGTCATCCCTGCTGTCATGGTTGCATTTCTTCTTCTTCCTGAATCATTACGTTCATGTTTAGGCTATTTGATTAGTTTCAAACCAAGCACATCTGCTGTATGAAGCCCCAACACTTCAGCTAGTTAGCTAGCTAACCAGCTTACCCTCGTATGGTTTGTCTCACAAGGAAGCATTAGTTCACCATGACTATATAATAGTTTATAATATGAGATAAAATATGAAAATAAATCTTATCAACGGATTAGGCTTACAGAGGTAAACCGTAAAAAAAATAATACTTTCACTCCTACAGAGTGGTGCCTTTGGGCCTCCATATACTCAAAGATAATTAAGCGTTGATTTTGACTGCACTCAGAAGTCTCCCTTATAGCCTATACCCACAAAGAAGTCCACCTGCGATAAGCTTCATTGGTCCTTCTCTTCCTATCTCTCACATTGTCGTTTGGATTGCACCTCCCCCCACGATCCCAGGAGGAGGCCATTGAAAACACATGATGTGGATCCTGTAAAGTGCTCTGTGTACTGGGGGAGCTGCAGCCCTCTCCCTGCCCTCTGTAAGAATAGCCCACCTCACCCAGGGGGCTGGCTACTCCTGAGACAAGAGGCCACAGCCAATTTAGTTTCCCTCTCCTCTGTCTGTTCGCTCACACCGGGTGCCACACACACACACACACACCAGCTTCTCAGATGACACACACACACACACGGCCATACCTGCAGGGGTTACACGCAGGGTGTCGGAAGGGGAGGGGGGGGGGGGGGATAAAAGTGTGTGTGTGAGCAATTGGGCATATTGATGTGTAAGGTGCATGCATGCATACATCTTAACTGGCAACACTTTTTAATGGTGTTACTCCCCTTGACAAGTCCATTAAAGAGGTGTGACTATCCCCCGTCACTCAACAGCAGCATGTCAGACTGAAGTCCTTCATGAAACTTGAAATATGTATTCACTCTGCACTGATCGCACACAGATTACACTTAAGGTGAAACAATGGTATAGGCCTACTCCCCGGCTTTCTATTGTATCCTTCACTCAGGACATCTGGGCCTGTTTTCATCTCCTTATCAAACTGTGTTGCTTGGCTCACTGTGGTAAAACATTGGCCACTGTTTACTGTAATAGGCAACCGTGGTATGCTATCATACGCCGTTTTGTCACAGTCAGTGCCTGAAGAGTCTTTGGTTTCACAGTGTGTGCAGTTCACGATCCATTTAATGCTCCAGGGTCAAAACCTTTTGACTTTTGCCCCAGTAAAAAGTCTAGTTGATGATAATGGCGTTCCTCTTTGCATCACACATGTCACACAACCTCTTGGTTGTTGTCACCAGAGGGAAAAATCAACTGATTGTGTCGGGGCATTGTTTTACATTTAAAGGTGGAGTCACTTTTTCTCAAAATCAGTGAATATCTTCTCAAGATCTGATACCTGTCCGTACGGTACAGTGTGTGCGCTGAAAATATATCTAGTCTACACAGGCTTTGGGTACGTAGACACAGGGTATTTAAACACAGGGTGCCCACCGTACCTAGCAAAATGCATGTTTACAGAGCCTAGGCCACGTTTGTATCAACACCATATTATTTTCAGCATGCACACAGTACATGTCAAGTATCATAGCGTGAGGAGACATTCACTGTTTTTGACAATGAGTGATTTGGACAACAAGCGTTATCCAGAATCACTGGCTCCATCTCAAACACAGGAAGTGACCTGAGGAAACAATCTGGTCAAATTGTTCTTAAAGAATGTGTAATTGGAAATGATCATCATTGTCGTCATACGTAGTTAAACATTAGCTGCACTTCCAAATTGACAAGGCTGCTCAAACTAAAAGTCACACATGAGCATGTGCAGTGGCATGAGTTCTAAATCAGACTCTCAAGGCATTTGCCAAACAATTGCTGTGGTAGAGTATTGGGCACTGACTAAGCAGGTGAGTCATCAGTTAGCAGACTGTGTGTGTCTCTGCACAGTCACTGTCTAAACACTGATTTGGACTAAAGGGGTTGTGTCCATGTTGTAAAGCTAGCCCCGAACACTCTCCACCTTGCTTGTGGTGTTCTTGTGATGGTTACTCTTCCACATATTATAATAATATATAATATAACATAATATAATATAGGCTGACCACTTCAGAGCCAGTCAGTCAATTTGATTTCAACATCTATGCCCATTGTCTTCTCCCTCAGTCTGCTCTCTGTCCACCTCGCAATATTTTTTCTTCCTCCTCTTTCTCCCACCAGCTTCCTTTTCCTTTGGGTGCCCCCCCCCCCTCTCTCTCTCTCTCTCTCTCTCACACACACACACACACACACACACACACACACACACACACACACACACACACACACACACACACACACACACACACACACACACACACACACACACACACACACACACACACACATACCTAGCCTCCCTCAGACTCACAGCAATCAAAACACTGAAAGCCAACTCTTTGCACTACTTTGCTGTTTCTCACTGATTTTCGTGTTGTTACAGTTTTAATTCCAGATAAGCGCACAGAGCTATTATTTATCATTTGAGCTGAGATCCAATAATGATACAGTATGTGTGTGTGTGTGTGTGTGTGTGTGTGTGTGTGTGTGTGTGTGTGTGTCTGTGTGTGTGTGTGTGTGTGTGTGTGTGTGTGTGTGTGTGTGTGTGTGTGTGTGTGTGTGTGTGTGTGTTTGTGTGTAGTGTAGGGGTTTGTGTCATATGATAACTTGGGCTGAGGATGACATCATAGAGCTTAGGCCCCTTTTCTCTTAGAAAATGAGCAGCTCCACAGCGCCACCCAGAGGCTCTGACAATACATTACAGCATTAATCTACGATAGGTAACATTGTTCTTAGTATGAGCAATTGAGTTCACTTAGAAATATCAAAAGAACATAATAAATATATAAGAATCAAATTGCTTCAAATGAATCACTTAACAAAAGGAACGCGTGAAAAGTCAGTTTGCACATCAGACCTCAAACACATAGACTTTGCTCCCCGTGGTGCGTTCAGGGGCATACTGCTGTTGAAAGCAGCCATGCCTCTGCCAGATCAACCCTGAGTGGAGGGCTTATGCCTCCATGAAAGAGGGTGTCACTCAGGGCTCAGCAGGGGGAAGGCTGCGATCGATCATGTTTACGTCATCACAGGCTGTCCAGGCTTAGATGGGTGTCTGTAGGGATGAGAATAGCTCTACTGTTTAATAGTTATCAATCGTGTTGGGATGAGATTGACTGATCCATTTCAAATTTAAGATAGCATTATTTGTAAAGGAACACCACATTTTTAGGTGAGCAAAAGTATTGGAACAGATAGACCTAAAATAAATTAAAGTGAATACAACTTAATATTTTGTTGAAAATTCTTCTCTTGCAATAACTGCATCAAGCCTGTGACCCATTGACATCACCAAACTTTTGCATTCTTCTTTTGTGATGCTTTTCCACGCTTTCACCGCAGCCTCTTTCAGTTGCTGTTTTTTGGGGGGGTTACTCCTCTTTAGCAGGTAACATGCATGCTCTATAGGATTTAAGTCTGGAGATTGACTTGGCCAGTCCAAAACCTTTATCATGTTTTATTACACTTTTGGATCTGAGATGATGCTAGATAACTCGCTGCTTGAAGACCGCAGTGCATTAATGTGGTGCCGTAGGGACGAGGGAGGGGACTGCTAACTGCAGTAACTGACAGGAAGTTAGCTAAACTGACCATTCCGCTTACTGAACCTTTAAATGCCAACACAGTCAGATTTCCTGTCTGACGGTGATGACAGGCCAATGACGGAGTCATGGCAGAGTCATTTCAATTCAATGTGAAGGCATTATATTTGGGCGGTTTTCAAGTTATTATAATTATATTAAATATAGAAATAAGGGTTAGTTTTTCTAATACTGTACCTATGGAAACTCTCTCATCTTCTTTGTCATGGATGATTCTTAAATACACATATATATTATACAATATCACAGTATCTGGTTCATAAAAACTATTATGACCCATTACAACAACCATGAAGCAGATACCCCTCCATCTTTTCGATTTTCAATATTTCCAATAATCAATGCGTTACATCCTCCATACTGAACTAAAGTATCAAATGCATCTCTTAAGTAAAACTCTACAAGAAGGTATTGGTGGCCCTCTTGTGGTCAGAGGGACTCAGTGCACATAGGCTCTTTATCCCCTTTCCCTTTCAGCAATGACAAGCAAAGAAAGTCCCTTCATTTGCATTGTTTGATACACTGAATGAATCTCATTATCTTTAGCATTCCGACAGCGCCATCATGTGAGGAATACCCATTTCCCTGGTGGGTTTTTTCCAGCTGAGAATAGCACTCAAAGGCCCTTCGCATGACAGCACAAGACGCTGGTGTCATCATGTGAGTAGGCTACAGTCATGCTACGTAAGCAGGACTACATGAGGCCTATAAAGTGGAGTATGAAATGCTGTGGTGATGTGACATTCCCCCTGAGATGTCCCTTAATACAGATAGCAATAAAGCATTATGACGATTATAAAATGTAATCCCACAGACACAATCTCTGCGCTCGATCGTGATGACTTGATAACAAGTTGTCCTGAAGTGACCTGGAGGCAACAGGACAAGGGAAGATTCTAGACATTCTCTGGTCTTATTACATAATAAGTATTTTGAACCAATCAAGGCAGTTCTCTGTTGCCATGGAGACCGTTTGATAGACGGCCACACAGTCTTCGGGTCACACCCACACAGTCCTGTCAAACGGTCTAAACAAAGTTTTATATTATTAATGAACATCTATTTTCATCCAATTGTTGTAAAAGCTACTTGAGACACCCAACTTTGATATCATAAATTGTATCAAAAAATCAGTATTTTAGACCAAGTTTACGTATGTTTTACGAAGCGCAAATTATCCTTGTGATCAAACGTGTTAAAATACTACCTTCAAATGACACACAAACATTGCTTTATTGTTAAAGACTCTATCAAAGATCCATTAGTGCAATGTGTCAAATTCCTCAACTGTTTAAAACAACATCTAATACACGTCCTGCTGTGTGGGATCATTAGGCCCTATATTGTGTCTTTTTCTTCATTTCAAAATGCTATTGTTATTTTTCCATTGGCATTGCTCACAGCATTGAAAAATAAATTAAAACAATTCAACAGTACACAGAAATCTAGGAAAAAGTTCACCAACGAGACTTTTTGTTAATGTCATTTTTATTGCAGGTAGGAATACAAATGTAATTCCACCTCCTTGTTTGTATAAGGGGTGGAAATATACATCTCAGGGACGGATATATCTTGAACATGAAATCTTGAAGAGAAAAACAAAACTATCTGCATGGCTAGATAGCACCAGAGTTGTTGCCATTTTGTGGGACACTGGTCGTTAAGATTCTTTCCGAGGCGCATTGGGCTGACATGGTGACGTTTTGTTCTGCCTCAGTTTGCTGCCTCTTTATATCAGCTTCTTGTCTTGTCTTACTGTTTTCTGTCCACTGAATATTTCACTTAGAATCTCATTTTGTTGCAATACTGTGTGGTCAGCTGTTTTTCTTAGACAACCCCAGAAAATGGCAACATGTATTATGTTATATTATGTATATGAATGAAATCCCAAAAGAATGAACTTGACTTAGCCAGTAGACATGGTTAGAAAAACAATTACAGATCACAAATCTATATCATGTCAATCTATCTATATAAAAATAAAAATGCACTTCAGACTCCGGGGATTACTGCTTGAAAATCCTCTTGGCATCCACGCCCTCGTAGTTGTAACTCTGCGGTGGGAAAAGAGAGAGGCATGTTGCATTATGGGAACATTTTATCGGGGTCAAAACAAATGAACAATGTTGCACGCTATTGATGGAATGTGGAATGCAAATGCAACCTACTGACCTGCACAAGCTCTCCTCCCACCACAGACCTAGTGGTGGTCAGGACTTTGCTGTTGTCTTTCCTGGTGAATTTGCCTTTCAGCATGTCACCTTCCATCTCCCACGCCCCCTGGGTAGAAATACAATACACTCGTTTGATGCTAAAGAAGCTGTGTGTGCTCTTTTGATGCTGCGTTACTTTTATGCATATATTTGCAGAATTTCATTGGCAGTGTTTTCCTATTGAAATGTTTAGTTTTTCTTTTAGTATCAACATGCATTCCTAGAGGAAGTCACTGACAATCTCAATGATGTTATATTACTCATTCCACAGGCCTTGGCTTAACTTAAAAAAACATTTGCAAAATATAGTAAAAAAAAAAAGAGAGAGAAAAAGTAAATTAAAAATATGCATTAGAAAAATCAGAGAAACAAAATTAGAAAATCAAGTATGTGAAGAACAGATGGTTGTCACAGGGGGACAATACATTTCATGCACAGGAGAGCATTGTACATACAAACACTTCAGAACATAAAAGGGCAATAGGATCAATTCATTGCATTTCGCCATTTGCTTTCTGAATTAGGTTGCTAAGATCGCTGGGTAAGTGAGTCATAAGCGGCTGCCGTACATGACTTAAACAACTGCTCTCATTTCCCTTTTCTCTTAGCACTGAGTCTTTCCATGGGAAACACTTTAAGGATTCCTCTAAATCATTGCTGCAGTGTTTTCATATCAATGTTGCAAAATGATTTCCTTGGAACAATTCCATCACTTTTAATCATAGCCTTGCGTTGGGTTTCCCCATTAGCAATGAATCCATCCATGTTAAAAAATAAACCATATTTTTCCTATACAGCAAAAACAACCTCCAGCCTAAACAGCACCTGGACCTGTTTTGATAAAGCCCTGGACAGAAGCACTCCTTTAGGGCTTACTCACTGAGACTTCGGTGCCATCGGCCAGACTGTAGTCGAATGTGACGCCCAGGGTGAAATCAATGTCCTTGGTGCGGAATGTGCTGGACTCTTTGATGTGGAACTTGTCCCCTGTCTGCTCGATGGTGATCTTCAGGTTGTCGTGCTCTGCCAGCTTGCGCTTGACAACATTAACGCCTGCATTATTAATCAGAATAAATAAGTACACATTTTTTTTATTAGGATTATTTATTGATTTATTTGCAAATTGACAATTCATCTTTCACTCACTCATTCAAACAAAGTCCTCACTAGTCTGGCCTTCCAATCATAGCCTGAGCCCGATTCCAAGTCAAGTTCTTAACTTAGCTGCTGCTGCTGCTATTATTAAATGATGGACAGCAACCGTAAACACCTCAAATTTAGCAACACCTTCTCTGTGCTGCTGTCTCAAAGTCATATGTCTATGAAAGACCTATGCCAACACATGACACAGCTAGGAAACATTGCCATCTAATAAAGCAGATCACATGGCCAGCTAAGATAACTTCTATAGGGTTTAACACACACTCACCCATTTGCTCCATGAACTTGTCATAGTTTTCGCTGCGGTCGACTTTCCAGGTTCCGTTGAATGTCATGGCTGCAGGCTCGGCTTGGATTTGAAGGCAGCTTTCGTTAATGTGGCACACACTGGTGACAGACCGTGGGATTCTGAATGTGCCCATTGGCCTCCATTTATATATACACACCCCCCTCCCTTCACCCTATCAAGCCCCGCCGTCGCCTCACCACTCCTGGACTAGCATTGGGAGATGCCCCCTTCTTTATCTACACTGATTATCTGTCTGCTGATGTGGCCATTTAGAGACTGTGTGTCAAAATGCATGGGCCGATTGCTGCACGACCTCGAGGATTCACTCATAAATATAAAAAGTAGGGCAACTTCCCTGGGTCAATCTGGCACAGTTAAACACTGATGCATTGTTCTGCTGCAGGTTGGGGGGGTGGGGGGGAGGGGGGGGGTTTGTATGGCTGCCTTCGCCCATGGCAGCCCCTTCAACTGAGCCCCTTTTATGTCCCTCACTCTCTTTCTCTATGCCGCCCTGTTTGTGCCTGGCATGAGAATGAGTTGTAACGGACTGTGTGGCACTGACAACTTGAGCTGGCATACTTACAAGAGTAAGGCTACAAACGTAGGCCCATACCAGTTGCACATTTAATCATGGATACTTTGTGACATACACAAAGCATTTGAAAGTTTTTGCTTTGAGTTTTACAGTTGCATTGGTGTTCTGTTTCAATTCCAGGCAACCATTGGTTTTCCTTCAACATCTTTATGGATTTAAAAAAAACAATGAGCAGATTCCTGAAAGTTGCTTTTGTGTGATCCATAGATCAGTGAACCTCAAAACCTGGATTGCTGTTTGTGCTTTTGAATAAGATTGGAACACATGCATGCAAGCTCAGAAGCTACAATCTCCATCCATGGCACCAGATGACTTCTAGAAGGAATAGACCCCTTATCTGTTTATCAACACGGCGGATGCGCGCGCTGCATGCTCTGCAGAAAGAACATTTTTTGGCTGGTTGCCATGGTTACCCTTTGGTTGTATTGCAGTTGCGGTGTTTCTTTATAGGTCCATGGTGCTAAATAGCGATGTTGTCAGCTTACTAAAAACAGTTTATCAGCGAGTGATAACATTGGTTATGCGGAAACATTAACACTATTGAACAGGAAACGTCTTAATGACCCATACGTGTTGCGGGCAGTTGAGTGGATAAATGATGAGAAGAAATGGCCCCAACGACTTCAGTGGCCGGACTGCTGTTGGAGAGTGACAGTAAAGACCGGCAGACAGATAGACAGAGAGAGGCAGAGATGCCTTTATTTCATAATGTTGCTTTTTGATTTAAAAGTGATCATAACTAGCCGTGATCATCTGTTTTTAGACTGACTCCTGCTTTCGGGGCCGTTGGGCTCACGAGCCGACCAGTTTATCAGACCAGCTGTTTGAGACGGAGATGAAAAGGAAAGTGAAACTTATGGTGGAGCAGTTAAATAGTTAAATGAATAAATATTATAACCAAACACAATAATGTGTTGTGTTATCTGCTTTAGTAGCCTACAGTAGGCTGGCACATGTCGACCCCACTCGGTTTTCGTTTATTGATTTTTCCTAAATGGTATGATTTAGCCTACTTACCGGCTACACGTGTACACGTGCAAACCCCTACTGCCTAGTAGTCAAACCATAGAGTCAAACACAAGGGAAGAGGACGGAGATGTAGGCTATAACGTCTGGGTCATTGTAAATAAGCCTCCATTGCTTTCCATTGCTATAGCCTCGTCTCCGGTCACTGTCCTTATTGTAAACATTTCACAACTCATTTATGTAATTATACAGCGGTGCATTTGGGCATTTACTAGTTTTATCACCATTCAAACTAAAAATAAACGGTTTGTGCATCCAAGACATGATTGTGGCTCGTGTCGCTCTTGTCTCTTTCTGCGGCTGACATGCGCAGTAGAGCGGGGAGTGACGCTGTGTGACGTAGACTGATAAGGGGTCTATAGAGCTGTTAAGCGGAAGTGGCGGAATTACGGGGCATGGGACCTCTCGGCTGAAAAAAAATGAATGGGAGTCTATGGAAAGTAATCTACTATTTTCTGGTCCCAGTCATTAAATGCCTTGGATTAGCCTACATATGTTTTGTATGGGTCTAAATTATAATTTTTCATGTGAAGAGTTTGACGGTATGTTGTATGATTATTCGTCTAACGGCTTTTGAAAAAATTTAACGAGAAGAACTACAAGTCTAGTCGCCTCTGTGACGTCACCTCAACACATTCCCTCCACTTCTCGACTGACAGTGCTAATGCTAATGCTAATGGCTGGCGTGGACAACGCCAACAATCTCCCCACTCGAGAAATTGAAGCTCTCCACTTGTCCACTTGTGTAGTGGTTTTCGCCACGCTGAAGACTTTTGTCTTGTCCTTGAAAGAAGGCGGTAAAGTGCATTAAAGACACAGCCATGTTTCTGAGCTAAGCGGGTGCGAGTGGTGGTGACGTATCATAAGTGTCAAGAGCAGCGAAGAGCTGTAGTCCACAAAAGCGCTCTTCACAAAACCTGACCGTATCCAGCTTCTACTCGCTAAATTGTTCCATTCTTTGCACGAAAAAATACCATCTAAATCCATACAAAACATATGTGTAATCGAAGGCATTTCATGACTGGGACCAGAAAATAATACATTTCTTTCCATTGACTACCGTTGTAATTTTTCGAGCCGAGAGGTCCCATGTCCCAGAAGTAAACCACTTCCGCTTAACAGCTCTATAGTTTCACATTTTGGAAAATAAGCTTTTGCTTTTTGTAAACATGGAGCTGTAGGCAAGCTGGATGGCTAAGTCCAGCCATAAAGCCTGTAGCCTACTATAGGAGAGAACAGCTAGCATGGTAAACTAAAGGAGAGAACAGCTAGCCTGGTAAACTAAAGGAGAGAACAGCTAGCCTGGCACAATCCAAAGGCAACAGTTAAAGTTTAACCGTTATGTTAAGGAAAGCAAACAAACTCCCACAAGATGTCATCAGATTTTGATTCCAATGTTGTCTAACTCTGACCATTGCACCTGGAAGCATCTCTAAAATACTTCCAAGATTCATACTAAGCTAAGCTAAGCTAAGCTAAGATAAGCTAAACTAAGCTAAGCTATGCTCACATACTGCTGGCTGTAGCCTCACATTTACCATACAGGCATGAGAGATCTTGTCATCTAACTTTTGGAAAGAGAGGGAATAAGAGTTTTTTCCCAAATTCCTTCTAACCGGAGCATTCTCAGTCCGCTGATGAAGATGATGTGTGGAAGTTGTGAAAAAAAGTTGTGAACATTTTTCTAGACAATACATCCAAACTTTTCAAATGCAGTAGCATTGTTTGCCAAATGTTAGCTGTGATAGGGTACAGTCCGTTTGTAATAAAATGGGATAAAGTGTGTGTTTAAACAACAACAATAACACTGGTGCTGTCCAAGCAGAGTAATTGTCATTCAGCTTGTGTCCTCGGGACAATGGGGCACTAGCCTATTGCTGCATTCTTGAGGGGCAAGCTGTGTACTCAGAGAGTTATGGACACTGAGAGAATAGCCTATACACTGTTCACACTCCATTCCACTTCCATCTTTAAAGCTCCCATATTATACACTTTTCGGTTCTATTATACACCATATTATATGGTCTTAGTTGTCCCTAATACGTTTTTCTTTAATTGTTTGCTGAAAAAAACTTTCAGATAATTTATTGTACTATGCTGATGTTCAGCTAATCTCACAATGGCCTATTTAAAAAAAAAGAGCTGCAGCTCCCCTCGTAAATATACAATCTTTGAGCTCCCCCCGCCCCCTGTCCGGAAGCGAAGCCAGATACACCTCGCCCTCTGTCTGTCAGGGCCGTGGACCAATAAGAAATAGGGGTGTGGGCTGCACGGAAGCTTCTGGCTTTCCAGTTTGTGAGGTCAGAAACGAGGATAATTCTGACTGGAGTATATTGGGGGGCAGGGGTGGGGGTTTCAGAAAGGAGGAGAGAGAGAAAAGGAGAGATTGTTATTTTTTTTGATATTTTGGCAGTCTCTAGGCACACCGTGGACCCATGGATATGTTAGAACACATTTAAAAAGTGCATTTAGCATAATATGTGACCTTTAAAAAAAAAACTGCATTAGCAGAAGAGCATTTTTTTTTTAAATAGAAAGACTACGATTGACGATGATAGCATACATTGTGTTTAAGCTACTTATACTTATCACGTTAACCTCGGCTACAATGCCCATATTCCCAGCATGCAGCATTGTTATATTTTGGACCTGAGCCAGGATTCAAAGATGAGTGAAGTGGATTGTCTCACATAGCATGAGGAATGTTGTTGTTTATACTAAATAATAAATAATAGATATTTAGATACATCTAATGAAGTAACCTAATGAATGCGCAACATGTATCAGATTGATGAGCCCTCTTCTATTCCTCAATATAGTCTCTACAATAAAGATGGATGAATACCAACATGAAAACATCCTCGTTTTGGTTCCATGTTGACGTGTAGATGTTTGAATCATAGAGCGAGTATCAGATAAAACACAGCATTGAGTATTACAATATGTAAGAGTCTTCAGCCTGAAGTTAGCCAACTTTTTGTTTTTTCATAATTTATAATATATGGCAGCAGACCTACAGTTGTAAAAACACAGATATAATAATTGATATTTTACAATTCATCTTATTGCAAATGAGTGTACATGTGCTTCTAAGGAAGTGACAGCATTGCGAGATAGAGTCTAATTATAGCATGTGTCTCTATTCCATAATCTATTTTACTGCAGTCATTAAAGTCAATTTGAACTTTGACTGTTTATTGACATCACCTGAGACCATTTGGGCCATAGGCTGAACCACAATGAGATAACGACAATTGTAATTTGTTGTTAATGTCTGCTTTTATCTACAGATAAAACAAGAAACACAGCCTGGTCGCTTATCCTCCACCATGTTGTTTATGATGATGTTGCCATAGCAGCCTGTGGAGATTTCTCTTCCTGTGTCTCTGGGGCTGGTGTTACACTAAGGTGTCATACAGTGATGTAACTCTACATAATGTCACTAATGAGCCTGCTCTTTAACATACTAATAGTTCAGTTATTCCTCTCCTTTATTGCCAAAGTGGTCATCACCTATTTAAAAAAAATGCATACTCAATAACTGGATTATGATCATTTATAGATGAATATACAAAAACACAATTTGACAGTTCCATTTTTTCATATCATTTATTTACGGCTCTTGACCATAGTATCATTTATATTCTTCCACTCAAACAGGACATGATACTCATCGCCAAAACAATTGTCATCACAAAGGTTACACATTTCTCTGACTACTACCCAGCCCTTTATACCTTCCAATGACCTTCTGGTGTTATTGACTCTAACATTACAGATAGCCTGTCTGTGCTTTTGGTTTTCATACAGCAGATACTTTTCTAATTTAAACTCCTGTTTAAATTCTATATTTGTGTCCCAGCTCCCCGGGATTTGCTCTTTTGTCAAATTTCACAAAAAATAATAATAAAAAAAATACTCTTTAGGTTTATGACAATTTAAGCAATTAGGTGTCCCCTTTTTGGAAACTGTGCACTTTCCTGTTTTGTAGACCAAGAATTACTCCAGACAATCATTGGGGCATTAATAAAATAATGTAACTAAATAGTAAATCATTAGTTGCAGTCTATGCCTTATCCTTCATATCTTTCTTTACATTGCTTCATAGGGGTTATATTTTGTCTTTAGTCAAATCAATCTATTTGCTTGATTTTTAGTGCCATAAATTGATATGGCTATTAACCATGCAACCTTTTGTGATGTACTTTGGATGGTTACCACCCACAGTGATCTAGTACTCCATCTAGTGGACAACTGACGCAGCTGCGGTGTCCACTGCTTGTTGGCAAGCTGAAAAGTCGACAGAGATGCCAATATTGATACTGTAAAATACTGCTAAAAGAACATTGAGATTTGGTTTGAACCTTCCAGTTTGGAACTGGAGTGAATTTGAGCAAAGTTTAGCAAACCACACTGGAACTATTTAGACTTTTTCCTTTTAAATGTTACAGCTTTCCCCAACTAAAAATCAAAAAGAGCCATCGCCTATAAGGAAGAGTTTATATTTTAATTACAACACAAACCTATTCTGAACTTTCCCTCAGGTTTGGCTGGGCTTGTATTGTGCCTTGACGCATAATGACAAACTCCCTAATGTCTGCAGCATGTCCAGAAAAGCCCCTGCAGATGTAAACATACTGTAAGAAAACAACACATCCAGTCCTAAATATATCCCAGTGCTGGGGCCTCTGGAGAGTATGTGAAAGTCAATATTATTGAGGCTTCAGCAATGAGGCAATATTTGAATTTCAAATGAGCTTTTGAGACAGTGGAGAAAGCTATCATTCAGCAAACTGTGACAAGAGCGCACAGGCATTGGTGAGGAGCGAGCACATAGCACACATAGCCGGCGCACTGCTCTGAATGAGTCACACTGTTTTACAGAAGGGGAAATGAGATAATTGATCCAAATTAGGAAAGAGTGACCTAAAGCACTGAGTGTAAGGCCCTTTAAGACAGAATGTGAGGTGTGCTAATGAGTCTTCTTAAATGAAGTAAGAACTTACAGTCCTGCCTGTTCAAATAAGGTGATTCATGCCGTCACATTTGATTGAGAGCTTTAGGCTTTTTGGCAGAACACCACAATTTAACAGAAGACACTTTATTTAAGTGGCCGTACAGTAAGGTATTTTCTGAATGCAAAATTACAGCTTTAAAAAAATACAACTTCTCTGCTTCCATATTGAAAATTCTACTTCTCAAAATTGTGTATTAATATAATGACAAATCCTACTCTTAAATGTGGAGTCAGCAATTCTGGAGAATACTTGTTATTAAAATCGCTTTTTGTCAAAATCAGTGAATATCTCCTCACTATCCACTACCTTAAAAATATGGCGTTAATACACAGCCTAGGCTCTGTGAACTAGTATGTAAACAAAGGTTATGTAAACAAAATGGGCCACCGTAGCTTTCACCCTTTCACAGAGCCTAGGCTGTGCTTTTCTTCCAGGGTACACACATAATGGGTAGCGGATTCTTAGGAGATATTCAATTATTTGGACAAAAAGTGATTTTGGAAACAAGAATATCTGACTCCACCTTTAATTGTTGTCTGTTTTCCCTGTTCAGAGCTTGTCCCCTATATCCCTCATTCAGTGGTTCACCCCTCCATATTTATTTTCCTGCATCGGTGGTGCGTTCCAGCTCTGAGTGAGGGGATTACACGCTTGGCTTGCTCTACATCCTACAGCCTGTTGGGCCGGGTGCTGCCTGCCACCCACAGCAGTGCGTGCATGGGGCTGCTGCTCCAGGGAGGGGGTGGGGGGTACCGGCATGGCTCGGGTGTGTGGGCTTATAAATGATCCGGGACCGGGCGCCATGCAGCACCACCACCCAGAGAAGACCCTCGACAGCCTTGTGTGGGCCTATACACACTACTGACACAATGAGATGACAGAGCAAAACCACATAGCGTTAGCCTCTTAGCATAATTGCCTAAGTCATATTTACTCTACTCTACTTTTACTCTACATCTACTCTATTCTACATCTACTCTACTTCTCGTTAGTCTAATAGCATAATTGCCTAAGTCATATTTTAAGGGTTATAGAGTAGGGTAAAGTAGATGTAGAATAGAGCAGATGTAGAGTAAAAGTAGAGTAGAGTAAATGTGATTTAGGCAATTACATGACTGTTCCAGTAGTCAGATGCATTGGGGGCCATGTTGCACTGCTAGTCCCTGTCTGAAAATGAATGTAGACTGTAGTAATGTAATATAGATTTGAGTGAACACCAGTTCTCAACAGGGTCAGAAATAAGTGGGGGGCTCAGGACCAATGCTCCCTGGAAAATCACAAATTGCCTAAAATTGGCTTAATGCCCCAGTAAAATAGATAATTGTTTTTGGGGAATTTTAACAGTGCAAAGCCAGAGTCGAATGGACAGCTAGGCATCTGTAGTACTTTACAACACAAGTCAGACCCCTTACTCTTATGCGTGTCAACGTCATTGTCATAGAGGCAGCAAGTGGTCATAAATTTGATTTGGAGCTTCAGTTTTGAATTTTTATTTATATAGCCCAATATCACAAATAGTAACGTTACAAACGATCCAAAATATCCCTGAAACATATTTTACAGGGGCAAAACTCCTCTAATGTGTGCGAAATATAATACCACCTAGGAAATGTGAAAACAAAGTTCTGATTCTCACTCTCCAGCTTGATTGAAGAGATGTTCATTACAATCATTTCATTTCTCCCTCGGCTGATTTTAATATCTGCTTTGTGCATTTGAAAAGTGGAGTCTGTCGGTTCAGGAGAATGCTCAGAATCATTGAATATATGCTCAACAATCTGCCAACTGTCCAAACTTTTTTGTGCACTGAAAAAAAAAGTCCAGTGTAAATACACAGCCTAGGGGGCATGTTGCTAGCTGTGGTTGACCCCTTTGTTTACCTTTGTTTACATACTAGTTTACACAACTTGGGCTGTGTATTAACACCATTTCTTTTGTTGGCTCACATAATGTACTTGCAGGGCACATTTCTGAGCAGTCATCAGATTTTTTTTCCCCCCTTGACAACTTAACACCTCCTCTTCCTCGGCAGATGTCCACGCATTAATTCCTCGGTCCAACATATGGGCAAACAAACAGAGGCTTGTTCATGATGTGTGTGACCCTGATGCGAACTGCCAACCCAAGTCGTTAAAGTGCCTAATTGTCAGCAATAGCCACTAGTTATCAAATCCTCCACAATGACTGTTGGGCGAGGTATAAGGTGACTGTCCTCCGGCATCCTGTAAGTAATACTCTGTGACAAACCTCTTCATTCTCACAACTTCTTCTAATACCCTCGTAGTGCTTCCCGCCTAATCTGGACGTTTCCTCTTGTCTCCTCGGCCGAGAGGACGAACTCTAAGCTCTTAATTGCAGGTGGTGATGTGTGTGTGTGTGTGTGTGTGTGTGTGTGTGTGTGTGTGTGTGTGTGTGTGTGTGTGTGTGTGTTTGTGTGTGTGTACGCTTTTCCCAATCCCAACCCCTTTTGTTTGCGGTGCTCTGGGAGAAACAAAGGTTCCTTTTTTCTTGTCTCACTCCCTGCCTTGACGCTCAGAAGCGGTGTGGGGACGAAAAAAAAGGATTAAGTCAACATTTCTCATGACCCCTGATGCCTGGGGTGGCATGGTGCTGACAATAGGCCAAAGGTTTGTGTTTGTGAAGGCCTTACGTGCCCCCAAAGTGCTGGAGAATACAACCACAATCAACAACAACAGAAAAAGAGACAAAATACATACATGTAAATACTTTGCATACATGCCCATTCCAAATCATTGTATCAACCAAAAAGCTAGGCTATCAGTGTGCTAACATTCAGACATGCCCTCAAAACAGTAATGAAGGCGAGATGCTGCAGGTGAATAGGGTAACATTTTTAACTCATAGATGTCATCATGAAACTCTGCCAGTTGATTACAAAATTACTTTTTATATAACACAACTTTTTCAGAAATGTTTAAAGAAATATGCAAATTTGGCAAAATGGAACTAATTATGTATAAATGTGCATCTCTGTTCAAACTGAAATCAGGCTGTTGGATGAAGCCAGAGTTCAAATCTTTATTTCATTTTTACAAAATATCAGTCAAGTATTTATTACCAAATTGATTTTGGATACAGCCTTTTTTCGAAATCAAAAAAATACTATGTGCCGCTCTTAAAAAAATCCATTCTCAGCATGTATTGAAGAAGAATATTTATCATTAATCAGTAAATTAACACCATATGAACAAATCCTTCTGGAATAACCTTCAGAATAGTGCCAAGGAGGATTGTATACATTTCAGTTGATGTAAGTGCTTTAGAAGTTGAGATGTTTGGCATCGAGCATTGAATACAATTACTGTTGAGATATATGCAATTTAAGGTTGTATAGGAGATATGGATGCAAGCAGACAAGGTTTAGTCAAATAAAAACCTAAATTTACATTCGGACCTTTGATTTCAAGTCAAGTCTAAGTCTTTTATTGTCAGTTCTGATATATGCAAGTCATACATCAGAATCCAAATGGCGTTTATCTCTGGCTCACAGTGCAGTTGGAACGATAAAAAAAATAGAGTTAAATAAGATAAACAAGATAATAAACAATATTTACATAAGATACATTCTAAATACAAAGTAGTGCAAAGGAATTTTCTGTCCAATATAAAACAGTATATATAAAATAGAAAAGAAAGTAAAAAGAAGATAAGTTAAATGAAATGTGCAATGTGATGAAAAATATTAATTAAATACTAGTATGACAGAAGACTGAATAGCGATGCTCTGAAAGCCTCTCCTGCTGAGACTGAATGAGGCATAAAGCATTGAGCAGCCTGCTACAGTTTACTTGTTGTTGTTCATTTGTTTCCCCATTACAGAAGCTCCATTCTGCCTAATCAGTCTTGACAGTAACTCTTCCCTGCGGTGTTGATTAGATCTAATTAATGACTGCAGGCAAGATGGAGGACCATTGCCCTGAGGAGCCATTTTCATACATCCCGGCTAATTATTTTGAAGCTGTCCTTTGTCTTGCCCACAAAGACCAATCCAGTCCAATTGTGGTGTTTTTAAAAAAATCTATAGTTATTTCAAAGTTCTTATTTATTCTCTGTCAGTGATGTGAAGGTACTGCTATCATAGCACAAGCAGAGGTCTATTCATTTTGATGTCCCTGTAAGCAAATCGCTGATTCCCTAACTCCAGTAAGAGGCTACTTTTCTGAGTGTGTATGCTGAAAAAAATCTGGTGTTAATACACAGCCTAGGCTCTGTAAACTGGTATGTTGACAAAGGGTATGTAAACAAAGGGGGCCCACAAAAGCTAGCCACATGCCCGTTTACAGAGCTTAGGCTGTGCATCAACACTGGATTTTTTTTCAGTGCCCACACAGTATGGACAAATAGCGGATTGTGAGTACATTTTCACTGATTTTGACAACAAGCGTTCTCCAGAATCGCTGACACCTCCATTAATCACGTTTAAATGGAAACAGAAAATGGAAGGCAAAGTTCTAAATTTGTGATATGATTTCGGAAAACCACTGAAAGTTTGGTTTTCGGACATTTCTTTTGCCAGTAAGCTCCCCTTGACCCTGTTCTGTTCAACATTGCATCATGCAATCCTAATCTTTCCATTGTAACTCATCCACGGCTGCCTGCCACCTCCCATCAGTCCCATGGAGCGGAGAGCCATAAGGGGATTAGATCTCTGAGGTGAATGTCTCCTAGGAAAACACCATGCCCAACTATGCATGTTGCAGGGGAGCAGATCGTCAGGACTATCTGATTAACAGTGTGAAAATGCTCCTTATCTGCGATGACTTGAAACCTCCATACAAAGGCAGCAACAGAGAGAGAGAGAGAGAGGGAGAGATATATGAAATGATTAGGGTGGAGATGGATTTGTCAAGTATGTACAACTACAGGTCCTTCTCATATAATTAGCATACTGTGATAAAGTTGATTATTTTCCATAATGTAATGATAATAATTGAACTTTCATATATTTTAGATTCATTGCACACCAACTGAAATATTTCAGGTCTTTTGTTGTTTTAATACTGATGATTTTGGCATACAACTCATGAAAACCCCAAATTCCTATCTCCAAAAATTAGCATATCATGAAAAGGTACTCTAAACGAGCTCTTAACCTAATCATCTGAATCAACTAATTAACTCTAAACACCTGCAAAAGATTCCTGAGGCTTTTAAAAACTCCCAGCCTGGTTCATTACTCAAAACCGCAATCATGGGTAAGACTGCCGACCTGACTGCTGTCCAGAAGGCCATCATTGACACCCTCAAGCAAGAGGGTAAGACACAGAAAGAAATTTCTGAGCGAATAGGCTGTTCCCAGAGTGCTGTATCAAGGCACCTCAGTGGGAAGTCTGTGGGAAGGAAAAAGTGTGGCAGAAAACGCTGCACAACCAGAAGAGGTGACCGGACCCTGAGGAGGATTGTGGAGAAGGGCCAATTCCAGACCTTGGGGGACCTGCGGAAGCAGTGGACTGAGTCTGGAGTAGAAACATCCAGAGCCACCGTGCACAGGCGTGTGCAGGAAATGGGCTACAGGTGCCGCATTCCCCAGGTCAAGCCACTTTTGAACCAGAAACAGCGGCAGAAGCGCCTGACCTGGGCTACAGAGAAGCAGCACTGGACTGTTGCTCAGTGGTCCAAAGTACTTTTTTCGGATGAAAGCAAATTTTGCATGTCATTCGGAAATCAAGGTGCCAGAGTCTGGAGGAAGACTGGGGAGAAGGAAATGCCAAAATGCCTGAAGTCCAGTGTCAAGTACCCACAGTCAGTGATGGTCTGGGGTGCCATGTCAGCTGCTGGTGTTGGTCCACAATAAAAGGCTTGAACTACTTCAGTTGTGTGTAATGAATCTAAAATATATGAAAGTCTAATGTTTATCAGTACATTACAGAAAATATTGAACTTTATCACAATATGCTAATTATATGAGAAGGACCTGTACATCTGCCAGCAAGTCTTAGCAGCAATTTGTCAGCTCTTCTCGTTTACAATGTAATTCACACAGTCTCCAAGTGGTCAAAGATGATCCTCGCTGCAATCCAAACCATTTAATGGAACATTGACCGATCAAACTTGCCATGAAGTTAACCTCTACAGTTTTGGGAAACGCACCAATTTGCTTTCTTGTTGACTCCTTGATGAGAGGATTGATACCAGCGCCATATCAATCTGTTAAAGCTGGAGTCGGCCTCTCTGGAGAATGCTTGTTGTAAAAAATATTGTGTCAAAGATTTTGACAAAGAGTGCTTTGTCAAAATCTGTGAATATCTCTTCACAAACCGATGTGTGTCTGTTCTGTGAGTGCACATTGAAAATAAATCTGGTGTTAATTTACAGAGCCTAGGCTGTGTATTAACACTGGATTTGTTTTCAACGCACAAATGGTATGGACAAGCACTGGATCATAAGGGGATATTCACTGACTTTGACAAAGCTGCAGCCAGCATGCACTTTGCTTTCCATAGCATAGCATAGCATAGCATAGCATAGCATAAAGACTGGCAACAGGTGGGAAAATGTTCCACTGTGATTGTCTCTGCCATTTGAAACTATCCCCATTTCCTCCATCAATGCTGTTGGTACCATTTGACAGAACCTACTTTATTTTCATGCAGGTGCAGGGTACAATAGATATACCTCGGCCTAAATAGCAATCATATGCATGGTCAGGGTAGAGCTATGGGGGCTCCCGGTGAGTGTTGCAGGGGCTGGTGTCGGTGTGTCTCGGATCCCCTGATGTTTATCGGCAGATCCTCTGGAGTCTGATCACGGACTTGCCTGCCTCCATTACCACCTGCTCGCAGAAATCCAAAATAATTACCTGCGTGCTGATGTGGCTGGTGGACCTTATCTGCAACGGTTGCCGTTGCCGTTTGCTAATGGCATCTCTCATTTCCTCGCAGATGTAGGAAAAGAGGTGAGTTCATTAAGGAGAAGATTTCACTTGGATGGGTTGCTATAACCAACAGTGAAGCTGTATTTTGAATATTTAGTATTTGCTGGTGTAAATCATAGTGTCTTGTTTTTGGACTGTTGTCTACTTAACTGAGACAATACAAATCTTCCCTTGTAAACTGCACAGGCCTGACATGACAAGCTGACCAATCACCGATCCCAAAGATGAAGTGAACTGATTGATAGGAACAAAAGGGCTAGACACTTTAGGTTTGTTGACAGAAAAGAAGTAGTGGTGGGTAATGATCTTTCTGTCTGATTTATTTTGACTGGTGAGGGCGGGTTTTAAGAGGAATACAGAAAACCAACACAACGAGGAAAGGGTTGTCTTGTTTTAATCCAGGCTGTAATATCTCGATAGCTATTGCGAAGACTTGTGGACATAAATGCATGCTTCTCATTGCATGGATTCCACAGGATCAATTTTACAGGATATGGTAACATTGTGCTACCAAAGCAGCCTGGGTACATCATTTAACCAAATGGGGAAACTCGCTAGCATTGTCACCTTGAAATTTGACAGTTTGACAGTTGTTGAATGAATTGCCACTTATTTGGTACACATGTTCATCATGACGATGTGATTTCTTAACCCTGCATGAAGGGCCGCCCTGAAATCAAAATGTTCCTTTTTAGTTCTTCTTATGGTTTCTTATCTTTATCTTGTACTGTTGCTGCTATGTGAATGTTGAGGAACCAAGCCTAAGAATTTTACTCTTGTGTACTGTACAGTAAGATGTAATAAAAGTGATTCTGATTCTGATTCTGGTTTTGCAAAAAATACGCTACACACTACAGCCACGATTTATGCTGCCATGCTAGCATTACCTTTTTGCATTTAACACTATCACACAGGGCCAGCCGTAACCATTTAACTTATAATCATATACAGGGCTGTACGCTTATTTTTTTAGGTGGTAGCACTGGTGCTAGCAAGCAAAAAAATTCAGTAGCACAAAAATAAATTTGGTAGCACACAAAGTATGATCGAAAACTTGCATAACCTTAACCCTTGCATTTCGCTCTAATTACCTTTGAGCATGTCATCTTGGTCTCATTTGAGATTCTCAACTCATATTATATCCTAGTGTGTGTAGCAGGGATGGAAATTAACACCCGCCACACGCCAAATGCGGGTAGATTTGCGTGCTGGCGTGTAAATTGTGTCACTTCACCCGCCACTGTGTCGGGTAACACTTTCCAGTCAGGTCCGATCTAATTTGCATATTTAATACATTCGTCATGAACATGATGACAGGGCGCTACACAGTTCAACAGTTTCTTTTTGCCTTTCTAGTCGAACTGAACTACGGCGCGATCCGCTCCGCTAGGAAATACTATCTGCGAGTTAACGTGTGGAGGCATAAGTCGACAAATCAATCGACTTACTTTGCCCCCTTTTTTTCTTCCCACAGCAGAGGTTGAGGTGCTGAAAATAAAGTGAAAACTGCGCTTTTCCTTTAAGCAGCAGAGCTGCCGCCGTTGTTACAGTTTTTGCATCAAAGCCCTAATGGTAATACAAATGAGATGCTTTATTTAAACGCTGTCCGTGCTTAGAGGTGATGTTAATTGTGTCGGCTGAAACAGAAACTAACGGAGGGATTCGGCTCACATACAGTCCCTTGAGTCGCGCAGTCAGTTTGCCGACATGGCTTTGTATTTAAAGGCCAGGACACACCAGCCCGAAAATCGCCGTCGTAGAGTCGATAGGGGGTCGGGAGACGAATCTGTTTGGTGTGTGCCGTGACGTCGGCCGACGTAGAGGTCGTCGGGCTTGTTTTGAGCCGATTGAACATGTTCAATCGGCGGCCGACCGTCTTTCATTTGGAGCAATTTGATTGGTGGAGGGCTAGCGAATCAGTGAAGCCCGGAAGTGAGGCGGGTAGCACAAACAGCTAACAACAGCTAGCCATCGTTTTAATGTGTTTGTTCGTTTCGTTTTGAGAGTACTCACATGCATCAACCCTTGTTGACTGCTCGACACCATGCTCGACACTCTCTGCTAAAAATTGTGATCTTATGGTCCATAAATATAAATACGTATTTCTATCTATGTTTATGCTCTAGACAGCTGTCCCATCATTTCCGGCTTTCGTATTTTTTCGGGCCACAATACAGATTAGCGCCGCCTGCTGTTATGGAGACATTACGTCCCGCGCAAGCAACAGAGCGTACGGAAAGTCAGCAGTCAGTTTGGTGTGTTCTCTGGCCGCGACGGGAAGCCTGGAGCTTCCTGAAACGGCCGACACTATTTTTTGCGTAGTCGGAACAAGTAGAAACAAGTCGGACTGGTGTGTCCTGGCCTTAAGGCTCGAGACATACAATCAGATCGCATACAAACAGGGAAGCCTTTCCCATCGATATCGCTAACGGGGAGAATATCCCCGGTTATTATTTGAGCCTCAAACCACAGAGTTCTTCCCCGTGCGGTGGCTCGCGCACTCACTAGTGATCTCACGGTGAAACGCTGCTTTGCTCGGACGAAGGCATCGTGTGTTTCTAGATGATTTAACGTCATAGTCTCAGACGAGCGTTTAACATTATGCTGCATCTTTTGCACTGCACTGTTTTTTATCAACAGTGAAAAAATGGTCCCACACCGGACTCTTATGTGTAGCTGATTACTTCATGCACGCACCTTGCAGAAGTGACGCTCCTGCAGCGCGCTCACGACCAGACGTGACACGGTGACATCTCCCATTAATAAAACGGCATAACTCCCTGATTTTCAGATTTCTATTTTTAAATTCGACTTGAGCGCAAGTGGAAAACCGGTCAATGTGTCGACACATTCACATCCCTAATGCATATGGAGAAAGTGATAAACAATATCAACATTTCATATCATTAACTAAAAAGAAAAAAGAAATCTAAAGGTAACTTCAATACTGTATTATAATTATTGACTAAATGATGAAAAAAAGGTGTCTGCAGGGCCAGTGAAAATATACAAGGGGCCAGTAAAACTCGGATCTATTGGCCAAGCGGGCCAGTTGGGAAAAAAAGTTGCATTGAACCCAGAGTATATATGGAGTTCAATTATACAATGTTTTGAAATAAAGATGGCGTGTATTGTGTATCATATATAGTAAGAGTGTACCATTTAATTTGCAACTCAGTTCCTTGGTAGCACCTACTTACAGTACAAATGACTTCTGATGGAAAACATTTGTATGAAAAACACTTTAATTAGCTATTCTTACTATTGTATTGTTTAACATTAACGCATATATTAAAAAAGATATTGCGTATAAAAAGTGGCTGGTAAAAAAGATGAGTGGCTGGTAGATTTTTAAATCTACCTGCCACAGTGGCTGGTAGGCAAAAAAGTTAATTTCCATCCCTGGTGTGTAGTAATAATTATGGAAAAATGAATAGGGGTGCACTGATTGCAATTTAGAAAAAAGAATCTAACCTGCCAATTGCTTCTGTTAATTAAAACCAAACTTTAAAACATTAAACATAGCCTATTAAATAAATAAGTATACATATTGGTACAATTTAGGATAAATTAAATAGGTTGTTGTGAATGTGTTGGGAGTAGCTTTTCAGTGGGTTATTTAAAACTTTGTAAATAGACTAGGCTACTGTTGACCGCTCGCTGCAGCTGAATGAGTTGCCTTTCAAGCTAGAAAAAAGCGCTAACTTCCTGCTCTTACCGGCTTCAAAATAAAAGTCAACTCACGTTTGGCTAGTAACAGGCTTTTAATGTGAAGGCGCACAGGAAATGTTCTGTTTGTACACGCGCTAACTTAACTGCGGTAATGTGCCGTCTCCTTCCGGTAATTGCAGTTGGTGAAGTTTTTATAGCCTACCTAGAATCGCTGCACGAGCACAGATCCCGAGAGCACATATCTTTCACCAGCCAAAGTGAAGGGTGGACTCAATAACTTACTTGCCTAAGACTCATTTACCCGCAGTGTTAATGTAGAGCCCTCTAAGAAGTGTTGTGCAGCGCTCCTCTGTGTTTCAAAGACAGCCTCTCCTCATTATCAACCTGTCGCAGGAGTGCGAATGGATTTGTATTCATCATCGCACGTGATCAATTTCAGTAGCAAATGCGATCAAAACTGTCGCACTGTACAGCCCTGATATAATAAGTATAATATAAAAATATAAATTAAAGTATAATTAGATTTTCCTTGCAGAACCTTCTAAGGGACCTACGTGTCCTTGGTGTGAAAGACTCCTGAGGTATCTCTCTCCTGTTATAGTCCTGCTCCTCCCACCACTCTTAATGCACAGCATGACAGACATACAACCAGGCCAGGACTCCCCTTGGACTAAACAATGCCCACCCCCACCCTCAAAGACAGGGGAAACATTTGGGGATTACGCCCCAAAGTTTTTCAGAGTCAATCACCTAGAAAATGAAGCCCCTGAATGGATTGCCCAGACCAATATCTGGTCACTTATAGGAGCGCAGTCAGGTGGAAGGAATATAGCATGCTGGGAGTTCAGAATGTGAATTAAAACTCACCCAAGGATTAAAAAAAAATAAAAGAAAAGTGCGGCAACGTTTCTCAAGTTTCCAGAGTGGCTCACATTGGCTGTCAAACAGGCATGAGTCAATTGTTGATATAAATCTCTCAAGGATGTGTCACAGGCTAATTCCAAATCTAGTTTTTGCATCTATAAACTCACAGCCAAGTCATGGCTTTGCACATACTGACATGATGCATGGTATTTACCTTGCATGAGTGTTCAGCAGAATTCATTCAGAAGACACTCGAGGACACTGAGGCCATGTATGCTTGGAGCTCAACGCTCAATATATTATATTGAACCAGATGTCATGTTTGACCCGGCTGTGATTAAAGCAGTGAAATGTAATCCCATTGGACGTTAAGTTGTGTTTAAGTACATGTAGATCTGATTTGAGATTAGCATTGTTTTATTGTTGTTATCACGTGCCTTCAACAACACTCCAATACACTACTTCAACTGGGGAATGTGCATTCTGAGTCCCCCACACTTCACTGCAGCCCATTTAATAAACATTTGTGTGCATGGCAAAATCTGATTACACAAGCCTCCTAAAGACCATTAAACACTTTGCAATGAGATCATGAACATGGCATTGTTTTGAGTTCCTCCCTTTAATATCCAAAACATTTCTCTGATCCTTCCTGTGCTTAGACTGTATGTTTGAATTAACATGATGATCCAAAGGCAATTTTCATTTAACATTCTGGCCTTAATTATTCATAGTATCGTGTATTTTGTGTTGTACAACAATACATTTTGTCATACTGAAATGCAATAAGGTTCAGTCATAGGCCTAAGATGATTTATACCATTTACTTCAAACACAGGACACTTCAGTGGAAGGGCAATTTCATATTATATTCATGTGTATATTATTATTTGATTGTCCTTGAATGGGGTTTCTCCTTACTATCCTGACTTTCAATGACACAATGGCAGTACCACAAAAAGGTCCTTGTTTGAAGAATTTCACACCTTATTAAGCTAAGCTTGTGCCTTGTAGTTTGGCACGGATCATATTGCACATAGCTCAGGTAAGTCCACCTGTGCACTGAGAACAAAACACTCTGCTGTTGTCAGAGTGGCCTTGTTCTAAGCTAAACATTTAAGGTGGGATCATGTTGGCTTGCTTCGCAGGTGTCAAAATCAAGCGACATCAGCCAACTGAAATACTGTATTTAAAATCTATGGTGCTTCATGCCACATAAAGTACGTAATATTGCAAAATAAAGTCTCTGTAAACTGTCCCTGTTTTCTTTAATTGATTTTTCAGTTCTTTATTAATTAATTGAAATCATTCAATCATTTAAATAATTTAAATGTTTACTTTTAAATCTTGTAATGTGCAGAAATTCAGTCATCAGAAAACATACAAAATCACAAGCGTGTACCGTATCAGCCGTCTCATGGACTTGTTCCAAAATTTGGCTCTAGCAAAATGCTACTTAAAGTGACCAGGATAATGAGATTGCCTGAAAGGTCAAATGCACTGTAGAAGGGGATAGTTTGTTAGAGACTCTAATGAAAGGTATCACAGTAAAGACAGATACAAATATGAACTGTTGTGCTTAACCGCATGTGCTATTACCTGAACATTCACCTGCGTTTTTCTCAGTGGGCACCCTTTAACAAATCAAATTAGCTGTTTTTTTCCTGTCAAACCCACACTCTGATGTTTTCCCCTGTTGTGTTGGGGCTTTTGTTGTGGGTGGACAGCCTATCTTTATTCCATGCTAGCAGGGTAGCGGGGCTTCACAGGCTTTTCCCAACCACTATTTTCATGCTTTGAGGCTTTTATGTCATTTTGCCCGTTGGAGGAAGTGTCATGCTGCTGTGGAGTGGAGTGTTGTTTTGTAGTGAGGGGCGGCCAGGGCTCACCTCCCTCGTCGGGGGGTCAAAGCACCCTGCTTGCTTTAGGAAACCAGGCCGGCCTTAATAAGCCAAAGTCTGGCCATTGATTTGACAAAATAGTATTCGGAATTAGATGTTGCAGCACAAGCAAAACACAGCTGGGGTAAAAACAATTTTCCCATCAGGGGGCGATCATGCCTTAGGGGGGGACTACTGTACCCCCTGCCTTGTTGAAAGGATCAAAGCAATGTCTTTAAAGAAAGGGAGACAAATTTGTCAAATTTCAGGATGAAAAGCTAAATCCCCTAACCCCATTCATAGAGGAAACATGAATGAGCTCCTTAGCCTATATAACAGGCTAAAGGCTAATTAGAATGCTTCTTTCCATTTGTTTTAAATTGATCAGTTTTAGATCACTTAAAGGTGGGCTCAGCGATTCTGGAGAATGCCTGTTGTCAAAAGGACTTTTAGTCAAAATAAGTGAATATCTCCATACTGTGTGCGAAATGAAAAATCAAGTGATAATACACAACATAACGTACATGTTGCTATCTATGGCTTTTACATTCCCTTTGCTTACACACCAGTTTACAGAGCCTAGGCTGTGTATTAACTAGGGCTGTCAATCTAATTAATTACAGGCTCTGTGATTAATTAATCTAAATTAATCGCCTGTTTGTAAACAGCTGTATAGCCTACTACAGTTTGTCTCTCTCGCTCTCTCGCGCGCGCTCGCTCTCCGTCTCTCGTAACTTCTGTCTCCTCCCCTCAGCCAGCTTTATACATGAACTAGCGCCGAATCTTCTAAAAAAAACAAGCAGACAAAATTACGACTTTCCATCTCCCACAACAGACAGCGCTGCACTGCCACCATTTCGTAGCCTACTCATAGGCAAAAATATTGACACACACACACACACACACACACACACACACACGGGGCGGGTGCTAGACAGCTAGCAAACAAAATTGGAGGAAGATTGAGAGATATGGCCTACTACTGTTTTGAACCTAGCCTACATTGTTGCACCCACTAAATAAATAATGCACGGACACTGCGGAGAATTAAGTAAGATGTCTTCCTACCTTCATGCATCCCATAAACCGTCCATAGAGCCCTCGAGTCGGCCCCTTTCCCTTGTATTGCTTCTCTCTTTACCTTTCTCCCTTTAACCCACGCGCCCGGCCTGGCGAGCTACAGGTGCAGCTCCGCACCACTTTTGCACCGGGTCAAAAGGCATTATAGAAGTGCGATTAATCTGCGTTCATTTTTTTAATCGCGTTCATTTTTCTGTGATTAATTAATCGAAATTAACGCGTTAATTTGACAGCCCTAGTATTAATACCATATTTGTTTCAGCGCACACCCAGTAAACATTCACTGATTTACAGTGGCGTTTTCTCCCTTAGGCCAAGGGAAGCCAGGCTTCCCTGTTTTTTAGGCTGTAGTTGTCATCCAATAAAAACATTTATATTAACAGTTTCGGTAATTATTTGGTGCTGTGCTCCTGTCATTTCTTCCCCATTTTTCTCCTCTCATTGAGCATTTCACAATGCGCGAAACAGCGCCCCTTTAAAGTTACATACTGAAGACGCGGCGAAACACGACACTGCACACTGTATGTCCGCGAGGAAGCCAGCCCGAGCTGGCATCCCTTAGTGAAAAAAAGAAAGAAGGATTGACCAATCAGGTGAGGCTGTTGTCTTGACACTGCCCTCCTGTGATTGGTCAGGAGGGTGTCATGAGGGTGCCAAGGGAAGCCACTCGGCCCTTGGCTTCACACCAATCAAATCAAAGCATCATTATCAACGTCACTGAAATTTAACAACAATAACAATAGCGGGAGATTAGCATGTTTGCATTGTTATCATATTAGCAAGAACAGTTAAGGAGGGTGGAGATTTTGAGTATTTAGTAACAAATTATTTTACCAAACTGCCAATTGAGAAGACATTAAAAATCAAATCTGACGGCAGGCCAATGCGTGTGGAGAGAAAGAAAGTTTATCGCACTTTCCGTGAGGATAACTATGTCCGCACCGAGTGGCTAGCTGGTAGTGGCAAACTTCAGCTAATGGCCTTCCTCTACAAATAGTGAGTAAAATACACACCTTCTCGCGGGTTGACTGTTCCCTGTATGTGTGTTGTGTTTTGTGTTATTTTATTGCTAATTGTGCCTTGATTGCCTGGATTAAGTTGCATTGGTAGGCCTACTGTATAGCCACTGAAGTTGTTCTGGGTTGTCTTAAGTATAGTGTTTTAATGAACATTTTGCCTAGTTCTTAAACGAAAAGGATGTATAGAAAGTATGTGTGTATGTCAAGCATCTACAACTGATTGTGTGAGTCGTGTCTCACGTGAACGTGAAACTTAAAATAGCCTAAAATGTCCCCTAATTATATTGTGAATGAATTCGAATCTGCATTGGGCATTAAGCGGCTAGTTGTGCATTCCGGTCGCGGTGGGAGGTGCATTTATAATAAAATGTATAATTTAATAAGACGATAAGGAAGTGTGTGAATGAGTGAGTGAGTGAGAGAGAGAGAGCGAACGAGCGGTGTCGGACAGATTACAGGCGTGTGTAAATCCTGGTAAAGTGACCAGGCGCTAATAGCTCTTGTAGTTACATTAAATACAAGCTGCAACGTAGCCTACTCTTTTCTGTCCCCCACCTTCCAATACACATGTAGATTAAAGGTGTTGTCTCACTTGGCTTCCTCCAAAAAAAATCCCCTCGCCACGCCACTGCTGATTTAGAGTGATGGGATTTTTACATTTTCACAATTTGCACATTCAAGAATCGCTGACTAAAATCAGACACGTAGTCACGTATCAGACACAAATGTGCTAGACAGTAAAAATAAACTCCAACGGCCCCTCAGTTGAGATGTTGAGTTGATTTCTTTATTTTTTGTGTGTCAAACTATCATATTACAGGACAGATTTTAACGCTGGCCTAGAATCATGTGGTCATGTCTTCACAACTTTACATAATTAATTTACATCCACGGTCCTTTCCTCAGATAAAGTTGAAAGCTATACTCGAAAAGTTGTGAACTGAGTCTGCCACAAAACAAACACTTGTGGAAAAAGAAAAAAAATACACAAACCTGTATGAAGCTAATCACTTGTCAAAGAGCTCATCATTATAGGAGGGGGACAGGCCTGACGAGTCGCGGACAAAAGCAACACAGCAGAGGCACTTTGGTCTCAATGAGCCAGTCTGCTGGCACTGAGGTGACATCAGAGGTCCTCTAAGCTCTCCTTTGTATCTTTCTTCTCCTCTCTTGGGCCGTCCCACTTGTTCTCACCAGCAGCTGTTTTTCTCGTCCTCTCATTAAGCCCTGATCCCAAAATTAGAAGCCACATTTGATCGTGCTGTGACCCTACGAGTCATCATGGGCATGTCTTGGTGAAAGGCATGCAAAAAAAGTGGGTTAATATACAATTAAATGGCTCCCAAATACAGCAGGTTGGGAGGAAACGTAATTGCTACACAGATTAGATAAAATGGCAATGTTTGTTTGACATTCCAGTAGATGTTATAGAAATGGAGGGAAGGTGATTGGGGTGAATGGTGGACATAGACAAGGAAGGATTTCGACACCTGAAGGTAAAGTTCTTGTCCTGCCATGTCTGTGGTTAGATTTAGGATGCGTCATCACTATGGTTAAGGTGAGGGATAGGTTGCCTTTTTGGTTTAATGTTGAAAAGCAACTTTTTTCTCGTGACATTTTTGGTCAACGAAAGTGCTTTGATCTAGTGGTCGACCGATATGGGTTTATCAAGGGCTAAAGCAGGTCGGACGATGGCCGATATATTATGGTGATAACATGTTGTTTTATTTTACTTTTTTTGCATTTGATAAAATACAGCAATTTAATGAAAATAACAAGAGAGAAGCACAATAGAACTTAAATGTACATTTATTAACTAGATCGAGACTATAAAAATATTTGAAAATAAAAAATTTGCCTTGTCTATGTCACTTGGCCTTCCGTGGTCTCTGCTCTGTAAAACATTGCTATAAGGGACTTCTCGGCCAACCGATTACTCTACATCTAGCCTAAACGTTGGCATTTATATAATGCCAAAGTGGACATTGCAGGTAAAAAAATAAATACTGACAGTGACAAGAGATACTTGGTTTATGAACCTAAAGTTGCACTATTCGCAGATGACGCTTCTTTGTACATTATTTTTAATGGCAGTGAATTCATTCACTCCTAACCATGTCCAGGGGCCTCATTTATCAAACTGTGTGTAGGATTTGCGTTGGAAGGTTGCGTTCGTAGGCGTGCGCACAGAGAGATTCGGATTTATGAAACAGTGCTCACGCACGTCCTACGCCTGTTTCCCTTTGTAAATCACAATCAGCTCCAAATGTGACGCAGCCTTTGCAGGCTTCACGTAACACCCATATTTACCCATAAATAGTCATTGAACGCCCCAAATTAATATGATTTACTGAGTGCATGAAGGCGATTGGGGCAAACGTCTGTGCGTATGCATGGCTCAGAATGTGCGTGAAGGACCGCACATCTTCCCGTCAAGTTTGCCTTTGATAAATCACCAAGGTTACATAGTGGGTGACGTAATGTGCGTACGCAACGTTAATAAATGAGGCCCCAGGTACTTTCCATTGAACAAGAATACGCCTAAAGGGGAATCATGTTCAATCAAGCTTAAAGAGGACCTATGATACTTTTCGACATTTATGACCTATAAACGTTGTTATAATGATTTATAGTCATGTTTAACCATACTAGAGTATCAAGTAATTACGTACATGCATTTCGACGTATTCCTTGCTGACCGTCTGGGGTGGCTGTGCAGAGCACTAAAAACTATGGCAGCCAGTCGAGCCGAACTTGTTCAAATTTCCGGTATGTGTGTGTCACCAGATCTTTTTGCCATATATGGTCAGACAAGCTCCCAGATTGCTATATATAGCAGGGGGTGACAACACTAGACCAGTGCTCGCTTAGCTCAGCCGGTAGAGAGATCGTTTACGAAGCAGTAGACGTGCGTTCGCGTCCCGCCCGGGCTGATTCCAAGGTAACCAATCACAACGGAGTTGGGTTTGCAGGAAGGGGGGGAGGGGGCGGAGATGGCAGAAGCAAAGTGTTTACAAGGCCTGCTGGATCGCCAAAATAAGAGAAAGAGCTTCCCGAAAATCTACATAGTTTTTTGTGATGTGATTCGTGTCAGGTTGCTCTATAGCAGTTTTTAACAAGAAATTAAGACCAGAAAAGTAGTATAATAGGATCTCTTTAAGTAAACCTGTTTTGTTTTTGGAACACAAAGCTCCCCTACATAACAGATACTTTTCTGAAAGGTGACTGTTGAATGTCTCATGGATTAATCCTTCCTGTTAGACACTGTATATACCAACAGTGATTA
The DNA here is from genome assembly GCF_949987685.1 of Ammodytes marinus. Taxonomy (NCBI): domain Eukaryota; kingdom Metazoa; phylum Chordata; class Actinopteri; order Uranoscopiformes; family Ammodytidae; genus Ammodytes; species Ammodytes marinus. Next base: position 1,405,356 of record NC_137227.1, read on the forward strand.
CTCACTGTTGTTTATGACTGAATTCTGTAAGCTCTCATACCTTTGATTGTTTCAGCTTGCTTTGTTTACACCGATTAACACAGGTTTAGTCATACCACGTTTATATAAAAAAGAAGAAGCCATATACTGAGCTTGAATGAGCAATGCTGGATGAACTTCATAGACATTATGATTCAAATAAAAGTGCCATATTATCAACACTTTTGTAAACAGTTTTAGAACTTCAAGTTAGGTGAAGTACTTTCTCACACTCCCTAAAGCTTCATGAAGAGGATCTTAACCAAAATGTGAACGATGGCCATGATAAGCCATGTTTGTGATTCAGGGCGTCACGATCAGATAAATTCCCGAAAGCCTGTGAACTCAAGGTTGCAGTTCTTAGAGTCAGAGGCCCGCATTGATGTTTGGGACTCCAGTTGTACAATTATACAACATCTAAACTGATAAAAGATCCCCAGATTTATCTTGGCTTTTTTGTAGATGAGTGGAGTAAGATCTTCAAAAAGTCCCCCCAAAGATCCACACAGTCCCCCATTTGTAAATGTTTTTGAAAATGAGCTTTTGTTCACACCTGTGGTCAGAACTTTATTTTGTACTTTTTTTAATTTTATCTCAGTTGAATCTGCATGCAGCCAGCATTTTTCAGTCTATAGTCCTGAATAGACTTCTGTGTTGTATCGTTATCTGTTTCTCCGTCTCTGTACCTGACTGGCTGTGGTTCCCAAGAGGCTTTCAACCATATCCAGGTGTCAGTCCATGTAGATGCATGTTGCTGGGGTTTGGTGCCAAGATTACTACAATAGGAGGAAACACAAATATTCACCTTTACCTCATGTCATACAATATAATGTCTGGTGAATGGAAAGAGGCCTCTGCTTTGCAAGTCATTGGTTGGTTGTTGAGAATGATAAATAATTTAGGTGGGGATAAAAGTGAACCAGTTATCCATGTGTTGCCTCTTCCAACTTAAACATAATCAAATGTAAATATTTTGAGTCTCAAATTCTACCTGTGTTGAAAGGATTGACAATGTGCAAGATTTCTTTCTCCCCCCTTGGAGTCCCAAAATACTGGAGGGAGACAGAATGTACCTAAAGCTAACCCACCTAGCTACCAACCAACGGCCAAGCCCTAAGAAGTTAAAACCCCCTAGACGCCCAAAAAACATATTCATGAAAGTCCAACATTGGGTTGCTCCGTTGGCAATAATTCCATGTGCAGTGTATATATATATATTTATATATATATATATATATATATATATATATATATATATATATATATATATATATATATATATATATATATATATATATATATATAAATATATATATATTGCATTACCAGTTTATCTGTTTAATTGAAGACGAAAAGTGTGACATGACTTCTTAGATGCTGGTATATGTGCTTTACCACACCTCCAAATCAAATCAAATCAGTTTTATTTGTATAGCCCCATATCACAAATAGACATTTGCCTCAGTGGGCTTTACATTCCATACAGTATGACACCCTGCCCTTAGACCCTTAGCTCGGCTGAGAAAAAACTCCTAGTAAAAAATCCTTTATCAGGATTAAAAAATTTGAGAAATCTCAGGGAGAGTTGACAGAGGAAGGGATCCCCCTCCCAGGATGGACATCCTGCAATAGATGTCATAAGTAGAGAAAATCGTAAAGGAGTCGGATCATTGACCAGATATTTACATGGTAATACTCAAGTAAAATATGAATAGTGAATAGTGTGGATGCAAGAGGACTTCAGATGCTGAAACCTGATACACACCGTCTCGTGTCCACCAGGGAAACATTGGAAGAGGACAAACAGACAACCAGTGAGCGAAGCAAAATGAACATAAAGAGTGAACATGCATGCGAGTAGAAAGAGTACTATCCTGCTGTCACTTGACTGACGGCTTAGAAAGGTCATGTACTGGTAACAATGGTAAAACCAAAACAAGTGAGAGGTTAAAATAAACAAGGCTAGATAAAAATAAAGAAAGTATTGTGATCCGTCTGCTCAACTGTAACAGATCTGTCACGTTTCAGCGCTTTCCCCTCTGAGAAACAAACTGAGTTCAGGTGAAACTCGTTTGCTACGGGAAAGCACAGCAGGGCAGGGAAGGTCACTATTTCAAAATCTGTGCTATGAGGTTTAAGGCGAGACACTGGAGGTGAATAGGGTAATATTTAACTTATAGATATCATCGTGAAAACTTTGTCAGTTGATTACTTACATTCAAACAATTATTTCTTGTATTACATTTTTTTTCTGTAATGTATGAATAGATATGCAAATTCGGCAATATCTAACTAAAACATCTAGATGTTGGATTAAGCCGGAGTGAAAATCTTTATTTCATTTTCACGAAAGAATTAGAGTCCAAATTTTTAACAGAACATATTTTTGATTCAGACTTTTTAAGAATGGTGTACAGTAAACCAAAAAATACTATGTACAGGTCTTAAAAATGCATTTTCAGTCATTTTTTAAGGAACAAAATGTATCATAGATCAGACAATTAACAACACACGAACACACCCTTGCGTAATAACCTTTAATATAGTGCTTTGTATTATTATGTAAGTGTACTTGGTGTAATAGCTTTAGAAGTTGAGATTTTTGGACTAGGGTATTGAAAGAAAAAACTAATGTTGAGATAATGGCTGGATAATGACGCAAACAGACAAGGTTACTCAAATAAACACCTAAATATATGTACAAAAACCATGTCTGTGCCTGCACTGTCTCACCTTTAAGCAAGACTGGTTCTGCTGCCTTTTGAAAATGCTGTTTGTTAATTTCGTGTACAATAATATTCCAATCACCTTCTCAGAATGTCAGGAGTTTTTCCTTGGATTCACACCAATCAAACCCATGTGTTAAAAAACATATATGGTGGGACAATGTTTTAAATGCTCAGCCAGACATCATGCGCACAACTTCATATCTACATGTTTCTGCTTCTCTGACAGTTTCATGTTTCCCCTAATCTCCGCGGCAACGCACACCTGATCTGTTTGCAGATGGAAGTTGCTATCGGGCACAATGTTTAACAATTTCTTAGCTGTTATTGTCTGTTACTGAAAGCCTAGAATATTTTCCCATAACACCCTGGCAGAGATGTGCAACACTGATGTCTCCCCCTGTCCTCTGCCTTCATCTGATAGCACACGTTCACCTTCTTTCTTTATGCTTCACCTCCCCCCTTTCCTTGTTTGTCGTTTTGGTTCTCAACGCTCTCCTGCACTTTTAATGCGGTGATTGCAATCTGGACAAGTTTCAGATTGTTTCACTGTGACTTAGCTGGTATTGCAACAGTGAAACCATTACCTACTGGTATGTGGAAAGTGTTAGGCCCCGTAATACCAACACACTTAGCATTATAGCACTATAATGCTTTGAATATTTCTCCGTAAAGCTGCTACAACTTTTTTTTTATATTAGCAATCGATCAAATTAGTAGCTGAAATGTAAAAGGTATCTCTCATAGTAATGAACCAACCAAACCAAATTCTGCATTTTCTTTCACCTTTATGAAGCATTTTAACATATTTTAGACAATTGTTTTGTGGCCAACAACTTGAGGATTTTTGGTTGACTCTCATGGCTCTCATCACTGCTAGCAGCAGCAGGCTTTGGTTTCATTTCAAATCTGATAAAGCCTCCGTACACCATACACCCATCACCTTACTGCAAATAAAGTTAACGACTACATGTCAAACATGGTGAAGCGTTAGGCAACTAAGGGGCACTTTACACGACAACACGAAACGGTGCATACGCGAAAATATTCTTGCGGATGCACTATATCATTTACATGAAAACGGCAAACGCAGGCATGAAACCGCAGGTTTTTGAGATCACCTCCCAGGGAGGATTTTTTGGAAAACACAACGGTTTTGGTTCAGGCCCGGTTCTAGACAGTTAGATTAGGGTGGGCCTGTAGAAATTTTAGGTGGGCACACTGGGCAGAGACACCGAAGATGTGAGCGCGCGAGCAGAATTTTTTTACTGTGAATTGTGTAGAACACAATACAAATAAACTTTGAGTGTTGCTGTGTGGGAGATTTGATTCTTGCATGTTTTTTTTCCCACATGTTTATGAATAACATATAATATACATTATATACAACATAATGTATCTTTTTTTATCGCAATAATAACTGTAGGCAGCCTGAGCTGATTGAAGAGAAAGCTTTGGGACTGGGACACCTGGATGGTGGTAGTCCAGAGCTATATACTATACACACTATATAGATATATAGTCTTTCCACTATTGCCTCCGATGTCCAGATGGGTGAAAATAGTAGCCAACCGAGGTCACGACCCTGCTAGGGGGGTCCGGGGGGAGATTTTTTTTTACCTTTTTAAAGTGAAATGCATGAATCTGGTGCACTTTGAGAGGAAAATTAAGAGGCTAAATCTGAGGAATTTTGTGTGACACTGGGTCGGATGAATTAGAAGCTATTGAAGAAAGACACATGGATTTTCCATAGAAATATAAATGTGAAATAAAATATTATGCAGGGTCCTCTGGGATGGGCTTGGTGCTCTTTTTCTTTTACGGGACATATTTTTCTGTAATGTAATTCATTCATTTAAATGCTGTGAGAGGAACGAAGCAGAAGAACTCTGTTGTCCAGTTATCTTTTTTTCCACAGACGATGCTGAAATAGGCTATAGACTATACATAGTGCATTTGCAACTGAGGCCATTTTCAAATATTTTTAAATAAACTCAATACACACTGTGCATGCCATGGACTTGAACGTGACGTGATCAGTTAACCTCGGATTACCTCCCAGATGAACTGATTCAATTATTAAGCTATTAACTATCTACCAAAACATTGTATTCCTTTTATTGTATGATAATTTACATTGACATAATATGATGTTGATATCAAACACAAACTAAAAAAAAGCTAAATAAAAAAAAAAATTGGGGGGGCCCCCCTGGCAGTCGGGACCCTAAGCAACTGCTCATTTCACTTATGCCTCGGGCCGGCTCTGCTGACCAGTGACCACTATAAGCGGGTGGGTAACTTGGAGGCAGGCTGTCCTGCCCACCCAATAATACAATTAGAAGCAATTCATGGTAATGGTATATTCTTTAGTATTAATTAATTGTCTGAATTTTATTTGACATTTTCTTGGACAGCGAATGAACAGGTCTGATAGTGGGTCTGGACTTCCACCTAAAAAAAAAAAAGAAAAAAAAAAAAAAAATTTGATTGGGTGGGCACAGCCCACATTTGGGGGGGCACGGCCCAACCTGGCCCCTGGCTACCGCCGGCCCTGTTTTGGTTTCTTGTAAACACCGAAACCATTTTCCCTGGTAACGCTGACGTCACGGCTCCACTTCACGTATGCGTAGTCTATAACATTTGCTGTCAAAATACCCACACGCCAGTTATAAAGTTAGAAGACAACATGCAAGGTGTCTCGGCGCCACCATCACTGTGATCAGCGGAGAGTGTCTTGCAGGGCTCAAAATAACACTCGCCAATTTAGTCTAAGCGATTAGTAAGTTATTGAGACCACCCGCCACTTTGTCTGGGGAAAGATTTGTGCTCTGCCGGTTTTTCTAGCAAAATAAACGTGTGTAGCTTCTATATGCCAGTAGTCTTGCAAAGCCAGACCAAACTACAGCAATATGCCAGGGACACGGCTCTCTCTACATTAAAAAACACTATCCATAGTTCAGCGCGCAGCGGTTAAGTTACTGTTCAACAAAAGGAGCATTAACACAGTAAAAGCATTTCACTGGCTAAACATTAATAGCATTTCACTGGACAAACATGAGTTTACTTTTATTTTGAAGTACGCCTAACAGGAAAGTAGCCTTGTTTTAGCCAGTCTTGTTTTCACGAGTTCAATGCGGTGAAATAAGAGGATAGAAAGCTTGTCATTTACAATACCCCAAGCTTACACCAACCACTTTATGAACGTTAGTGGCATTAATTTTCGGTTACAGTAAGGTTTTATGCATCAAATTGTACCGGAAGAGCTATCTACTAGGCTAAGTGTCACCGAGCTGATAAGCGGAAGTGGCGGAATTACGGGGCATGGGACCTCTCGGCTGAAAAAAAAAAGTAAGTAATCTACTATTTTCTGGTCCCAGTCATTAAATGCCTTGGATTATATGTTTAGTATGGGTCTAAATGATAATTTTTCATGTGAAGAGTTTGACGGTATGTTGTATGATTATTCGTCTAACGGCTTTTGAAAAAATGTAACGAGAACAACTACAAGTCTAGTCGCCTCTGTGACGTCACCTCAACACATTCCCTCCACTTCTCGACTGACAGTGCTAATGCTAATGCTAATGGCTGGCGTGGACAACGCCGACAATCTCCTCACTCGAGAAATTGAAACTCTCCACATGTCCACTTGTGTAGTGGTTTTCGCCACGCTGAAGACTTTTGTCTTGTCCTTGAAAGAAGGCGGTAAAGTGCATTAAAGACACAGCCATGTTTCTGAGCTAAGCTGGTGCGAGTGGTGGAGACGTATATCATAAGCGTGAAGAGCAGCGAAGAGCTGTAGTCCACAAAAGCGCTCTGCACAAAACCTGACCGTATCCAACTTCTACTCGCTAAATTGTTCCATTCTTTGCACGAAAAAATACCATCTAAATCCATACAAAACATATGTGTAATCGAAGGCATTTAATGACTGGGACCAGAAAATAATACATTTCTTTCCATTGACTACCATTGTAATTTTTCGAGCCGAGAGGTCCGATGTCCCGGAAGTAAGCGACTTCCGCTTATCAGCTCTATTGGCTTGGCACGTCTACTACAGCGATTTCGTCCCGTTTCCTCTGAAAACAAGTGTACGAGTGAAGATGTCAGATAAATTGTGTCTGAACAGGGTTTTTTTTTAAACCAAAAATGGGAAAACTGTCACGTTTTCACCGTGTAAAGTGCCCCTAAAGAGCCAGATATTTTTCTCTGGAGTTGGTGGAGACCAAAAAGGAGCAACAAGAAAAGTGAATATTTGGTTTTAAATTAATTCGGTTAACAGAAACAGGTCTCTAAATGAAATCTAATATCACGTAAGGTTGCGTCTTATCAAGGTGATTATGTATCATTGTTGCTTGTGGTCAAACAAATCAATTGATACAGGTCTAAAGGACAGAAAATAAATAAATTATTTTTTGAATTTCTTCCTTGCTGCTGTTTTTCTTACTTTCTAAAGGGCTTACATCCGAACTGAGGAGATCTTTTTCAGCCTCCTCCTCTGACCCTGAAGACATCCCAAGACTGTCACAACTGGAGCAAATCAGTGCAAACAGTCCTTAGAGAAATCCTATGGAGCGCCTGTAAACAACTCATTGGTGGTCTGATTGTTTGCGTATTTGAGAATAAGGAGAAAGAGAGTCTTTCCTTTTTGAATGTTTGCAGCTCAATGAGCCAAAAACCTACATTATTTTGAAATAATCAATACAATAGCTTTTTTTAAGCCTGGGTAAAATTTACAATTTTGCAGCTCTGAAGGTTATTGTAAAAATATATAACTGACACAATAACTCCTCCCCATACTTCCCCTCATATTCACTCGGTTTGAAATGTGTATCTGTGTTTCCCAGAATCCAATGAATAGTCACTTCCCAGGTCGCGTCTATTATTAGCCAATCCATTTCCTTCTTCTTGCCTGTCAATTGTCACATTTTCATGAAACAAATCAACAACCACTTAGAAACTGGACTCTTTAAATCCTTAGAGGTTGGGTCATGCTCATCTGCCACTGAGTTATGCATTGTTTAGCTAGCGAAGCTCTCATTGCAAGTGTATCGTTAAATAAAGAAACGTCTGTGAGGGGAAACCAATAGTAGAGCGTTGCCACAGTGGGAGCAGGACAAGGAAGTCTCTAGGGTTCAATCTCAACCTGTTTAGACAGTGAAGGGTTGCATTCACTGGCACTTGACCAGAACCTTTCAAGGTACTAATGTTCCACTACCCCACCACACACACACACTCACACACACACTTACAATTAGCACTTAGAGCATTTAAATGCACACACAAAAAACACACAATAAGCCAGCATCTAAAAGTGAACCAGCATTTCCTTATAGATGCACCCTGTTGATGCAGATTTAACATGCATGATTAAAACAGGTACACATGGGTGCACACACACACAACCGACCCACCACCCACGGCCACACACACACACACACACACACACACATATACGCACGCACACATATACGCACACACACACACATGCACACACACACACACACACACACACACACACACACACACACACACACACACACACACATGAGCAAACTTGGCTGTCTTTGGCCCACCATTGTTCACTGGCGCTGAGGCATTGCCGGGCTAAGTGAGGGGCCCTGATGGATACCTACCAGACTCAGACCACCAATAAAGGTGTGAGAGAGGAGGCCAACGAGAGTAAAAGGAGGAATATTGAATAGGGGACCAGAAGATGGCGGAAGATAGCACAATATATAAAATCCCAAGGGAGTGGCGAGGAATAGGAGCGACAATCTATTGTCCCATGCATTCAAATGCACAGGTGTGTGTACGGCTCCACTGATTGAGTGGTATAGTTGCAATAACAGTTTTAGCTAAACATTCCATTCACCCATAATTCATAAAGATGAGCACCAAAAGCATACAAACCTTTTTAAATGCTCCGTCACAATGTAAAAGCCCTATATTAAAAAGCTCTGATGAAATCCATTTTAATAATGGCTGAATAGCTTATTTAAACAGTCTTTTGAAACAGCACAAATGAACGCTAATGTTGCTACATGTCTATTGGATGTGTAAGTCGGCAATTGTTTGATAACATATTTGCTATAACAATTCCATAGGACATAATTGTTCTGTTTTCAGCTTGTTGCATGACAAATCAATACACAATAAAATAAAAATAAAATACCTTTGGAACTTTTTAGAAAAGTGTAGGTATCTCGGGCAAAAGTTGTCCCTTAAGTAAGAGAATTATTTCAACTTTAGCATGTACGCAGCCTTTTAAATATTGAAGCTAATATTGAAGCTTTACTTTAAATAAGTGGCACAAATACAGTGGATAAACTAGTGACAATATTTCCCTTTCAAAATCTAGTGGAGTAGAAGTGTTTAAACTTGAGTGAATGTGTTGGTGTCACCCATGCTAACATGATTTGCCACTTACACACAAGATAACAGTTTTTTCTTGTGTCAGAGGTGTGATTTTTTAAATTCTAAATGTCACCCTTTTGTCAAAACGGCACAGATTTGTATTGTGCAATAAGACTCTACACTTTTCAATGTGAATATTCTTTTGCACCTGGAGGCAAGCCGCTAATCTGATCTCCAGAGGAAGGTGTGTGTGAGAAAACGTTGCCGTGGGATGCAGCAGACGAAGGCGTAAAGAGACTGATGCTCCAGGCAGTGTGAACAGAGACTTCCAGGCCAACAGCACAGCGCCAGTCGACATCCCCTGGCACAAAAATTAAAAAACAAACAGGCAAAACCATCATGAAAGTTCTACTAAAAGCAAAGTTTAAACTGATCTGCGCTGAGGCCACAAGCGTAAAAAAAAGTAAATTGACTCTGTGTTGTTTTGTTTTGTTGTTTCTTCTCTCCAGAAAACTTTGAATAATGAAGTGTTCGTAACATGAGAGTGGAGAGATTGCATTCATGTGAAGGGAAATCAAAATAGTTGAATCCGTTGGGTTCATACAGCTTTTTAAGAATAAAATTAAAGCATTTATCTTCCAGCACTTTCGAGATTAAAGTTCAACTTTTTGAAGGACCCTGAAGCTTTGAATATATGGGGAAAAAACATGCTCATGATTTGAAACATTGCCCTATCAGTATTCATATAATGTACTGTATATTAACAATCGCCCATTAAAGCTATTGAAGAAAAACATAGGGGAGAACGGGGTAATCTGAGCCACTTTTTACATTTGCTCCCCTCTAAGCGAGCTAAAATGATTTATCACTCAAATTTACACATTTCCCATTAATTCAGGATGTTTCCTAGAAATGGGCATCAGCAGAATTTTTTCAAGACAAAGGGCAGTGAAAATATGATTGTTTTAAAAAAAAGTTGTCATGTGGCTCACTTTACCCCAGCTGTGGGGTAAACTGATCTTTTTCCACTCTGAAACTACCATAACAACACATATTGTAACAGTAAGAATCCTGAAAGCTAGCCACACATTCCAGAACTAATGTAGGACTAGTGAAATAATGATGGGGTTTGGTCAATTAAGCAAAGCACATTTTCTAAACACTTGAAAGTAACTCTGAACAAAATCAAATACAACATATTCAAAAGGTTTTAATAAGATTCAAATGAAAGATAGAACCAGTTAGATTAGAACAGTCTGGGGACCCTTAGAGCTACACAGGACCCTTAGAGCTAGCTAGTGTCTGGGGGTCAAAGCATAGGAAAATCAGAACCAGCGAGAACAGCCTGGGACTCAACTGGATTATAACATCAGCCTGTCATACTCTACAACTAGGCCTATTCTACATTCCAGCCCTGAAGGTTACAGGGAAAGATGAGAAGGTGCTCTTTCCGTGTGGTTGTCCCAGGTCATCTTCCTGGTGTATTTCCTTGGCATGATGGCTTTTCTACAATGTGTAATATTACATTAAAATATGTTTAAGACTAAACTTAACTTGTGCCTCATGGTGGGGGAAAGTGAGACAGTGGCTCACTTTCCCCCACAGCATTTGGCTCACTTTCCCCCACCACCACAATTTGAGAAAAATCTACCTCTCTTAGCATTTCAGGCTAATCTTCAGTTATCAGCATCACATGGTTTCATATGTTGGTAGTTCATCAACACGTATGATAGAAGATTTTCTACGTGAATACATTTGCTTTGGCACAACAGTTGATTAAGTTGACAGCAAGAACATTTACTTTTACATGCAAAATACCTATTTTGGTGAAAAAAACATGCTTACCACAGCACCATGAGGTCCTCTCTTTCAGGGCCATGGGGAAATGAGAGGGGCTTGAAAACATATATCTCACATGACCACAAATGTTTTCCGTTGCCTAGATACAGGGGGTGGCTCACATTACCCGATGCCTCAGATTGCCCCGTTCTCCCCTATGTATTTTCCATACAAATATTAATTTAAAATAGAATAAGCACTAAAAACCAATATAAAGAGGTGTATTATATGTGTCCTGTACGGTATTAATTTATCAGGCTGATTTTACTGGGAAGAAAACATCCATTCTTTTTTATTATTAAATATTTGTTAAAAGTAAATGAACTAAACATTCTCAATAAAAACGAGTGTGCTACTTGAGCCCAATTTAGTATAATTTGTTGATTATAATTTTCAATTATATTTAATCATAATATGACCAAGTCAGCATGAAGGTAAAAAAACATAGCAACCATCAAACAACCTGAATGCCTGATCATAGGTGGCCAATCACCCGTCAGCGGTTAAGTGGAGGCTACTGTGTGGCACTTGAGTGACAACAAGGGTGTGAGGTGACAGATGAGTAGGTAAACACACGGGGTCAAGAGAGGGAAACTGGTTGTTACTTGAGTGCTGCATTTTCAGAAAAACAATGCCACAAGCTTGAAACGTTAAGGGGTCTGAAAAGTTTTTGTTTTGTTTTTTTGTTTCATTTATTTATTGGGTTTTCAATTTTTTTTTACAGCAATAACACAAACAAAGAACAACTGTCTCCGGGCTCGATTCAAATCAAAATACATCACACAAAAAACAATAAGCTTTCTATTCTGAAACGTTTTTGATTGTATTTTCACCATGTTGTGCATTAGAAGACTTGTAGCTGTAAACTGTGGGCCAAATATCTAGGAAGTAGACCTATTTGGATAAAAGGTTTCAGCGGTATAATATAATATGAAATCTGAATGCACAAAATGTCTTGACTATTTAGCAAGTCCAGATGCCATGTTTAACTTTGAATGACGTGCTTCACATCCTCTGCCCTACCTCCTAACCTTCTTTCTCCTCCTTCCCTCCATCTCTCTGACAGCGTGAGACATAATCAGGGTTTTGTGAGATTACGCAGTAGATTAGCAGCCACCTCGTCTTCCGATAAGAAAAGCTTACAGTGCTGATAAAGCCCTGTCCTAGGAGGGCACACGGCTGTGATTAAATGCCATATCTGACAGGAGCAGATCTGTTAAGAACACAATTAAGACACTGTCTAGGGCCTATCTGCTCTAACTCCCACTTGTCCCTAGTAATCCCTTGGTTTATGTCTTGGAGGTGCAGAGGTTGACTAAGAACAGATCACCTGTGCAACACCGTGGAACTGCTGGAGGTATTCAGAGAAAAGGCACAATGCTAGACTTGCACCGTCTTGTAGAATTGCGTATAGCGGAATGACACAAAGCTAGTTGATAGAAGATGACCTTGACTCCAGGTGAAACTGAAGTGGTTTGAAGGCACTTTAAAATGAGCCTGGTAGTAATCCTATGTTCCAGAGATGAATAGAAGAGGCAGTACATGTGTATATATAAAACAATGGCTTTTATCCATAATTCCATTTATAGATGCGGTTTTTTTAAAACTGCTATTTCAGTCCTATTTTCCTCCTCTGGATTATTAGAAGTAATACTCAAACAGGTTCCCCTTTTAAGAGCTCAATCTATATAGTGACACACATTTACACAGGGTTTTCAGCGCCATGCTGCTTCGGTGTGAGAAAAAAAAAAGCGTCATGTGAGTCCGCACAGCAATCGGCATCACCAGCATTTGTTTACTCTTCATGGCCAAGGCATTTTATTGTTGATGGATGCATTTCCATTTCTCACATTTATCTTTAGGTTCCTGCACAGCTGGAGGAGTGAGTTTGTACCGACCCCTATCTATCAAGGGCCCATAACTTTGCGGAACATCTTTCTGCAAATAGCTGCAGACTCGCTTCTCAAAACCCCTTTTTTTATTATTGAGAGGCTTTTGTTACCACAAAATGCCTGCACACACATAAGGACAGATTAGGTTTTGTGAATATGTGTACATGCATGATAGTAATGGGGAAGGTGGGCAGGAATGCTGCTGATAAGACACATCACTTAAGGACCGATGCAGCTGGCATCTGTGCAAAGATGGGTTTAAAAAAAAGAAAGTACCATCTGTCTCGTACCATCAGTTTTGCTTTTTTTTTAAACTACCGACCCGCACTTGTGGTAAGAATTGCTATTACTGACTAATACTAGCTAGGTCTGCAACAAATCGTAGTGTATTATACCATAAGCAGTTTTCTGTGCCTCGGCTGTAGCATTCATTATCTTAAAACACCACAAGGGGGTTGAGTGCTTCCATGCAAGCCCTGTTTAACCCACATCTATTATTCATAGCAAGGACAACATTTAACATCTTAAATATAATCTGGAAAACAAAAAACATATCACTCAAGACAAACTTAAAATCTTCAACTCAAATGTCAAATCCACTCTACTTTACAGATCCGAAACCTGGAAGACAACCACCGACATACTCAACAAACTACAGACATTCAGCAACCGCTGTCTACGACGCCTCCTGGGAATCTATTGGCCCAACACCATCTCAAATGCCAACCTGTGGGAACTCACCAAACAAGAACCAATAGAGACCCAAATCAGGAGGAGAAAATGGGAGTGGATAGGCCACACACTCAGAAGAAAACACAAATCAATTAGAAAGCAGGCCCTAATGTGGAACCCACAAGGCAGGAGAAAGAGGGGAAGACCTAGAGCCACCTGGAGAAGAACCACAGAGCAGGAGATGAAGACGAAAGGGCTGACATGGCAACAACTAGATTGGATGGCACAAGATCAAAGAAGATGGAGGGGTTTCATTGATGGCCTATGTTCCCTAGGGAACTTAAAGGCCTAAGTAAGTAAGTAGTATCTAGACAGTTAGTGGTGGAGTCAGAACTACGGGGAGACCAGTAGCCACTGATGCCTTTCTCTTACATTTACACTTGATTAAGAACTATCTAATAGACAAGGTTATCATTATTGAATAACCATTTAAATGTGTTTATGCATTAACATAAAAAAATCTACACATAGTACACAAACGCATTAGCATTGTAAATTAAAAGAAAGTCCCAGACGGCAGTGTGCAAACGTGCAATTGCATGTCTTACAATGCTTGAGTTATGCATCCTCCACGGTGACCTCCACTGTGTTTGTCACAGTATGCTTCATAGTAATAACGGTAAGGCAATCTGTTGCCTGTAACCAGATCCTCTTTTAGATGGGAGTGAAATGAAAGAAACATGTGACAAGGTGTGATTAGTTCTCCGCCAATCTCATGCGCTGCTTGTTGACAGATGGGTCTTTTGTCAAGGTAATTTGTTCAACAGAATAACCAGGTAGATAATTACCTGTTGCTTTTAGTGGCTCTTAAGGGCCATTGTTGTGTTAAGAAAACACATCCTAACAGTGAATATTCATTGCTCAGTAGGGGAACCAAGGGAGGTCATTGTATGGAACTGACCTGAGGCCACATGTTTTTCTTTCCGTCTTTGTAGAAAGCTTGGCTCCTTATTAGCTCCTCATTCAAAACAAAGTGCACCTTTTTATTAAATACATTATAAAGCAGAAAATAAATCTTGATGCCAATTTGAATGTTCTTCTCCCTGATCGAAACTTCTGTAAGTGAATACTTTAAGTCAATTAAAAATGATGATGCCTAAATAATCTAAGTGTATGTGTACTTTACCTATTGCCCAAATAACACAATAACTGTTTACCATTTGTAACTGATAAACATAATACAAGTTTAGGTAAAGTAAAATCCACCCAGTCCTGCAAAAAAAGAAGAAAACATTCTGAAAGTGCATAAAAAAGTTCTGGTCATGCATGGTATAGGCCTCAACTTGTTTTCTTAAACGGCAGCTGCATATAGGTTCAATTGCATCAGATTACACCACTATTCAGGCGGGATGCAAATAAACATGATAGGTTATTAAGAGAGGCAGGAGCGGAAAGGGGCGTGACTATATACTATTGTATTTCATGTCAAAGGCTGCACCTGGATTGGAGTGGAGAGACACTTAAAACGGCGCAGTGGAGAGAGACAGCTAGTCAGTCAGTCAGTCAGTCAGTGAGAGAGAGAGAGGGCCACGATTACACTTAAATAACTTGTATTGGACGCTCAGACTTAATTGTAGGCTATACTCGCACTCTTCAGGCAAATGGACAGCAGCAGGATCAGACCGTTGGGCCTCGGTGGTGGCTTGCAGGTGCCCCACTCGCTCATGCGCGCC
Organism: Ammodytes marinus; assembly: GCF_949987685.1. Classification (NCBI taxonomy): domain Eukaryota; kingdom Metazoa; phylum Chordata; class Actinopteri; order Uranoscopiformes; family Ammodytidae; genus Ammodytes; species Ammodytes marinus. The sequence continues at coordinate 1,420,593 of NC_137227.1, forward strand.
CCGCCTCTCTTCCTCCGGGCCTGCAATCCGGCGCTGGAGAGGGGATACCCGCGCACCCCGAAGTGCGCCCGGTGCAGGAACCACGGCGTGGTGTCGGCGCTCAAAGGCCACAAGCGCTTCTGCCGCTGGCGGGACTGCGTGTGCGCAAAGTGCACGCTGATCGCGGAGAGGCAGCGCGTGATGGCCGCGCAGGTGGCGCTCCGGAGGCAGCAGGCCCAGGAGGAGAGCGAGGCCCGCGAGCTCAGGATCTTGTACCCCGGCTCAGGAATCGGCGGGGAGACGGGCATGTGTCAGGGGTCACCCGTTGGCAACATAGTGCCAGCAGCTACCAGTAACACTCCGAATGTTTCCACTTTCGATGTTTTTGGAGCAGAGAACCAGAAAGATGGTAAGTTTAACTGAACATGTACAATGCATCTTTGTACCTATTTCTGTCAAAAAGTAAGTTTAAATCATTAAATTGCGTATCATTAGTTTAGTTTATTAGTTTAGTTGTCAGGGACCATGTATAAAAAAAAAACTTTGATCTCAGAGAGAAAAGATGCCCTGTTCCAGATGTTCAGCCCATGCAGATCAATGCAGAAAAAAAGCATTCAATAGGCTACGTTAAAACATTAACATACATATCATAATATCACAATTCACATAGCCTATACACATGAAATAGCCATTTGCCTTTTAAGGATTAAAACCATTAAAATACAAATAAGAAACTCACTACTTAACTAAACTAAAGCGAGCATGATGGGTTATTTACAATACACTTCTTGATCTGGTGTGAAAACAAGTAGAATTCTGCATACACTTTGTTCCATTATTGTGTTGCTAGGAGGACTGACCAAAGGCAGATCCTCTTTTAGGGGCTCCCCCCCCCAGTGGTGAACCTTATGGTTATACAGGTGGCTTCAGAACAGAGCTGGACAAGTCCATCATTTATTTGAATTCACAATTACAGTTACATTTAGGTTAGAGTACAATATTATTGACTTAACAATTTTCTGAGTATCGTACTGCATTGTTTTAAGCAATTTAGTACGTCCAGCTTGGATACAGATAGTCAAATAGTTTTTAACCATTGCTTTTTTTCCTCTTTCGTTTTCCCTCGTTTCAGACGACAAGCTGAGCAAGTACAACTTTTACAATGGACTCATGGGTCGGCCTCTCTTTGCACCCCACCACCCCGCGCGGCTAGCCTCTCCCCCTAGTGACAAGAGGGAGCATCTGTCTCCACCTCCACACAAGGACAGCCCTACTCCATACCATGAGGACAGCGCCTCCAGCCCATCCCCGGGGTTGGAGCACATGGAGAGTCCACAGAGGTCCCTCTCCCCCTCCGATCCAGATTCTGGCAGCGAATCAGAGAGAGCCAACAACAAGCACTACCGGGGCGTTGACCGAGACCCCACTGACATCATGGCCAAGATCTTCCCCCATCAGAAACGAGACACCTTGGAGTCAATGGTGAGAACGTGCAAAGGGGACATCGTCAGATCCATTGAACTGGCCTTGAGCTCCAAAATAGACTCAGATAGCTTGTCTCATCATCAAACAAACGCACCCAGGCCTCCCGTTGTTGGGTTGCCCGGAGGCGCCCTCAGTGCTCTGGGGAACAACAAGTCTTCTTCTGCCTTCTCCCCACTTCACATGCCAACCACTGTTGCTGGGGGAGACAGTCTGTACGGGTTCAGCAGCCCCCGCCTCGGAGTGAGCCCCCTAAGGCTGGCGTATTCCTCTGCAAACGGTGGCATGGCAGGTTTCATGTCCCCATACATGGCATCCGGACTGATGCCAATGTTTCCACTTCGTCCCCCCATGGACTCCTATTCCTTCCCCGGCATGTTTCGAGATCTTTCTTACCTTCAGAGCAAGGAGTCCCTATGCAGTACAGGTCTTTACACACGGCTCAACAGTGAAAAATGACAATTTTAGGAAAAGAAAATGGACGCATAATATTTTCTTTTTAACATTTAGTTAATCGTAATATTGTAAACTGGTATTCAGATGTAGCCTATACTTTAGAATTGCCCCTTCAAGTACCTTAAAGTATGCATTCAGACATTTTCCTTTCTTGAACTTTTTTTGAATTGTATTTTGTAAAGATTGTTTATTATTAATAAAGCTATCACAAGGTGAAATGTGCTCTTGTTTCATGTGCTGTTGTGCTATTTTCTTCCCATGATTTAATTTAAAAAAATATTTACAATTTTGTGAGACTATTTACATAGTAATAGTATGTTACATACAATTGGTTATGTGTCAGTCACGACTGTGCAGTAAATGATGGGAAAATTAATTTATACAAGACAAAATAACAGGATCATCTTTGCACCACTCTGCACCAGTGTGACCATGTATCATAAGACTAAAGGTTGTGATCAGGGCCATGACACACAATGATCCTGATAGCATCAGGTGTAAAGCAGGGAAGGGCCGAGGTGAAGGTATACAGACGAGGAGAGAATAGAAGCCGGTGGTGAGTGACAGTCATAGATATGTGCAACAGTGTTTGGTGTTTCACATTTAGCCTAATGTTTTTATAGCCTACGCAAACATTGCGGTATTCTGAAAATGACAAGATTAGGGCTATAACCGTCCTAATTACATTGAATAATTAAGGTTATACACACACGTAAGCTTACTAAACAACACAGGTTAAAACAGCACTACATTTGGCTGAATTATAAAAGCCAGAAGTGGTCAAATAAAGAGCCGTTTGGTAGCCTAAAAGGCGATCTCCTTGGTGAGCAGAGCTGAGCCAAATGATCTGATAAAAAGAGCCGGAATTCCGATCGCCAGTTATATCCTATAGATAGGATTTCTACCTCTACCAAGTCTGTTATGAAAAATCCAATAATTCTACACACTGCACCTCTAAACAACCAGGTGCATGGTGCCTTTGATACAATGTTATTATGCTACTCTGCCCTGCTAGTAGCCTATGCTACAAAAGAGGGGGCATATGGTCACACACTATACATGAAATGGAAGGATCCCCGACGAGCAATTCTTTAAAACTAGAAGACATGACATTTATTCAAAATGACAAACACATTGAGCAAAAACGTCCAAGAAAGTCTAAAAAAACAACGCGTGTATCAAGTTTGTTTCTGGCTACGCCTCTACAAACCGTTCTCACTCACGATTGGTCGAAGACATTAAACGCAGCTCGGATGAAAACCAATAGGAAGCGCCAGAAGCGTCACGAGACCGTATGTTTGAGGAAGCCCGAGACATGGCCAGCTTTAAATCTAAATGTTGCATGATGAATATGAGTTTGAAAGACCTCTGAGCGGGGTTTTCTCTTTTTTTGCTAGTCAGGAGGGTGACAGTTTACAATTCTGCTGCCCGACATGCGCTTGCACATTATTATCGCTGTTGTCTTTTGGCGTGGCTTCGTTGACTCGCGGAAAATAAGAGGGATATCCTCGTCCTGTAAGTCAACCGTCCCCCTTATTCTAGCTAGCTCGATGCTAAAGCAGCTAGCATCATGTTTGTAAATAACACTGTGTTGTCACGTGCTGTGACAATAAAAGCTTATCGCCTTCAACAGTGACAACATGTCGCGAGTCATTATGAGGCTGTCATCACCACATACAGTGTGTAACGACAGCGCTGCGTTTACAGTTGGTTCAGGATGGTAGCAATAATACCAGACCTCATTTTTATATAGCATTTCTTAATCGACTGGTCATACTAGACTGTTTCAGTGAAATAAATACTATGGATGCGAAATGTTGCTCCAAGTTAACCCCCTTTTATTTCGATACATTTCAAGCAGTTTTTAAGGCCACCAATAAGGCTAAGCGTCACTCTAACACGTTTTAAACTCTAACAGACAAGCGGTTCTACAGGGAGAGGAAGTCCTTTCTGTGCATCGACGGCTCGAAAATCATCCCCTTTGAGCAGGTGAATGATGACTACTGCGACTGCGAAGACGGCTCGGATGAACCAGGTGAAACAAGTTAACCAGTAGGCACGTCTCTCTCTCTCTCTCTCTCTCTCTCTCTCTCCCTCTCTCTCTGTCTGTGTCTGTGTCTCTGCGTTCCAAATCGCCTACTTTGTGCCATTACAGTACTACATGAATCATGCTGGTTTACATACTATACACAATGAAATTGGATGCATTTGGCATCCAGGTGTTTTTAGCTTACTGCATTTGATAAGGAGACAAAGAGGTCAGAAGAACCCTGACATCTTGGTGCCATGACAACAGTCTCAATCTCAATTAAACTAAACTAAGGAGCTTATTGTGGAGTAGGCTACAGGAAGCACTCACTGGCCCACTGAATCTCTGTTAGTGGGAAAACAATCTTTGACTTGACAGTCCATGTGGTATTCACATTCAAGTAAGGGTGCTGTCAGCAGTGGAACCACAAGCCAGATCTAGAGTTACCGTTCGGTACCAAAACAAACCATACCGCACCAAACCGAACTGTACTGCTTAGTGGAAATGAGGCATGATATACTTTTCATCTTTTAGGAGCCTATGCAACAGCCACTGTTCATGCATAATAAAGAGTGTTGATGAGATGAGGTTGTTTCCTAGAGTTAGTCCATTATTTCCCATTGACCTCCACCCTTGCCCTTGGTCTAGGCACCTCCGCCTGTCCTAATGGCCGCTTCTACTGCACCAACCTGGGTTTCCGCCCGCACTACATCCCATCATCGCGAGTCAACGACGGCATCTGTGGTAAGGCTGCTTCTAAATTAATCGCATTATATCGGATGAAATGATAAGCTCCCTAGAAGTGACTGTATAGATGTGTAGATTTTCGGGAAGCTCTTTCTCTTATTTTGGCGATCCAGCATGCACTGTAAACACTTTGCTTTTGACATTTCCGCCCCCTCCCCTCCCTTCCTGAAAACCCAACTTCGTTGTGATTGGTTACCTTCCTTCCGGAACACTTTCAGTAGCGGGAGGTGCGAGCATGGACCTATAAGGGCGCAAGGCAGACGCGAGTAGGAAACGGTAGGAAAGTGGCAGCATTACCATACATGGAAACATCCGCGTGGTGACGACACCAAGTTACATGCGACGTCACGAAGTTACAAAGCGTCAAGCCGCTTTGAAGACGTGACTTCTCGACTGGCTAGAATAGTGTCTCGTGCTCTGCACAGACACCCCAGACGGTAAGCAGGGAATACGTCGAAATGCATGTACATCATTATTTGATAATCTAGTATGGTTAAACATGACTATAAATCATCATAACAACGTTTATAGGTCATAAAAGTCAAAAAGTATCATAGGTCCGCTTTAATAAATCTGTTTGAAGTGAGGCGATGGATCAACAAGGACAACCAGGACAGAACTGCAAGGAAAAAAAACACTATCTTATTTGTAATATATTGTGACTTTTTCACCTCATAGGTTTCAATCAAACTAATTTACTCATCTTTTTCTTTAAACAGGTTCAAATTTGTCTTTGTACTGACTGCAAACATGGATAGGAATTTATATTTTACATGATGCCAAAAAGCTGACATGTTTGTGTACAAACTATCACTCCTTATGCAGTACAATTAAACAGATGAAGTAGACAAAGCAAACACCATGGCTCTCTAACAAACACAACCCAGTGTGCATACAGTCTCATCTTCCCTTAAGAAACAATGTGTCCTTTTGCTCAAGGATTTTCTCCAATCTTTCTTGTCAAATCTGCCAAACTTTATTCCTTATCAGGTAGTGTTTTCCCCTTCTTATCCACCTTTGTTCACCAGTAGCTCTCCACTTTTCAATTCAAGCAATACATTCTATTGTCGACCTCTACTCTCCGTCACCAGCACATCTAGCAGCTTTAAACAGCATGCAACCATCGGGTATACAGAAGACTTAAAGGAATAAAGAATGAAATTGCAGTAGTTGAATGCTTTCTTTAATATCCTCCTGCATGCCTTTCCACACCTTCCCTCCTTCCTTGAATGGAGGCGCTTAATTGCTAACCCGTCGTTATCTTTACCTCTCTCAACTGGCTTTCCCATTCTGGAGCTGTAAGGCTCTTGCTCTGGTGCTCACCAACGGGATTCTGGGTAACTGAGAACCATCACACTGTGCCCACCTCTCTTTGGTGAAACATCTGAGCAAAAGTGGTTGATCTCAAGAGACCCTCTGAGAGAGAGAGAGAGAGAGAGAGAGAGAGAGAGAGAGAGAGAGAGAGAGAGAGAGAGAGAGAGAGAGAGAGAGAGAGAGAGAGAGAGAGAGAGAGAGAGAGAGAGAGAGAGAGAGAGAGAGAGAGGAGAGAGAGAGAGAGAGAGGAGAGAGAGAGAGAGAGAGAGAGAGAGAGAGAGAGAGAGAGAGAGAGAGAGAGAGAGAGAGAGAGAGAGAGGTGTCGTGTGCAGTCAAATATCTAATGTTCGTTTAGGATGAAAAGTGACTGGCTAGAATCAACAATATCTGCCCTTGAACATACATTTGTGAGTTTTGTCAGTACTACAATAGGTGTAACAGCCAGGTGTAGCATTTAGTGGGTGCTATTGGTCAGAATATTGCTATGCTAATATCAACCTTACACAAGGATTATCCAGGGTACATCATTTTGGATAATAACTAACAATTATTTCATTATCAATTAAAGGAGTATTCACATATTTCCAGTTTTGCAGAGAGTTGGGGTTAGAAGATTTTTGTTTGTTTGTGTGTTGAAAATAGCTGAGATAGCAACTTGTTTAACCCTCTGGGGTCTACGGCCGCGCCGGGGCTTAAGATACTGTTTATTTGTGTCTATTGCCACATGTTGATCACACCTCAACCCGCTGATAATGTTGAATGCTGTTCTGTTTTCTCTTGTATGTGTCCGGTGCCAGATTGCTGCGATGCTTCTGATGAATACAACAGCCACGCTCGCTGCCAGAACACGTGCTGGTCAGTGGAATTCAAAAACTGAGATTCAATATTCATCAAATTTCACATGCAGATTTTGTCTCGAAAGCATTGGCATTGCTTAAGAAATGGATGTTAAACCATTTAATTCGATTTGAGAATAATTGATCAAAGGGGGTACATTTCAAGGTGGATTCAGTGATTCTGGAGAGTGCTTGTTGTCAAAATCACTTTTTGTCAAAATCAGTGAATATATCCTCTCGATCCGCTTACCTGTCCGTACTCTGTGTGTGCGCTGAAAAAAATCTTGTTTTATTTCACCGCCTAGGCTCTGTTAAAAAAGGTTATATTAATTAAAGGGTCCACCATACCTAGCAACATGCCTGTTTACAGAGCCTAAAGTCAGTGGTGTAGTCTAGCTTTTTGTAGTGGGTATACTGTGATGATTCCTTCCTAGCCTCTTCTTGAATATGCAGCATAGCATTTGTACATTAAACATATGGCTTACACCGTGGTTAGTTCACAATTTTGTTGTTTCTGCATTAGGTGCAGCAAAGGCAAAAACATTTTACACCTTAGCCTGCCTTTAGAAACACAAAGCTTAGGATTTTTTTATATTAAAATACATTGTTTCCCACCTTCTGGTGACTCTACAATAGATAAACACAAGTCTGTTCTAGATCCCGGCCCTTCTAGGGGGGTCCGGGGGTTAGCCCCCCCGGGAGATCCTTTTTAACCTTTTTTAAGTGAAATGCATGAATCTGGTGCACTTTGAGAGGAAAACTAAGAGGCTTAATCTGAAGAATTGTGTGAACAAAGAACTTGGAGACGTTGGGTCGGGTGAATTAGAAGCTATTGAAGAAAGACACATGGATTTTCCATAAAAATATTAATTTAAAATAAAATATTATGCAGAGTCCTCTGGGATGGGCTTAGTGCTCCTTTTCTTTTACGGGACATATTTCTCTGTAATATAGTGAATGCATTTAAATGCAGTGAGAGGAACGAAGTAGTAGAACTCTGTTGTGCAGTTATCTTTTTTTCCACAGACAAGGCTGAAATAGGCTATAGACTATACACAGTGCATGGGCAACTGAAGTCAGCCCCATTTCCATTTAAATAAACTCAATACACACTGTGCTTGGACGTGAACGTGACGTGATCAATTAACCTCGGATTACCTCCCAGATGATCTGATTCAATTATTAGGCTATTAATTATAGACCAACACATTGTATTCCAAATGTTTTTGTATGATACATTACGTTTGCATAATATTATGTTGATATATCAAACACACAAACTCCTGGCGGTTGGGGGCCTAAGCAACCGCTTGGTTCGCTTATGCCTCGGGCCGGCTCTGGTTTTCCTTCATGTTCAGTGCATGAGTTGACGGGGTGAATCAATCGCCACCTAAGCCAATGAAAACTGCACTGATGATCCGATATTGAAGTGCTCGCAAAAGTTAATATGAATTTCAGACCGGTTATGCAAACTGAGAATATTACTTTTTCCTCATTGGGAGAAAATAAGTCCTTGCGCGCTTTTGGTGTGCTCCGACAGCACCGTGTGCGTCTTCCGAGGGGACTACTGAGCTGAATGTTGCGTCACGCTGCCAGTATTTTCGGGTTGGACATCGCCCTTTCTTTTACCCAACAGTCCGCAATGAAAAGGGCCGTGGGTAATGCCTGGTGGTACCGCATCTATTATAAGTCCGTTGCGACTTCCACAGGGACACAGCGCACAGGTTGAATTTATGAATGAAAGTATGACAGTTGAGTTCTGTCACTATCGAAATTGTTACGTGTCATTTCGCATTTCTTAGTGGGCATACGGAAATGCTGGAGCTTTCTTAGTGGGTATACTGCGTATACCTGCGTATCACGTAGACTACAACACCACTGCCTAAAGTGGACTGTATATTAACACTGGATTTCCTTTTGCCGATGCACACACACAGTACAGACAGGTAGCGAATCGTAATGAGATATTCACTGATTTTGACAAAAGCGATTTTTGACAACAAAAAATCTCCAGAATGGCAGACTACGCCTTTAATAGAAGTTGTCTTTAAGGTTATTTATCATAGTATCAGTGTGGATGGCCTGTTAAGCTGCTGCACTCATGTGATAGTGACTCATTCCCTGGGCCACCAGGGGGCATGGTGTCACTGTGATTGAAAGACTGGATGCAGTTCAGAGTCAGCTCCCATCTCTTCTACTGCATCACAATATTGTTTTGAAGAGTTCACCCATAATAAAGACAGATCCGACTCACCACCTCATTCCCTTTTTATTCACACAATAATGTGTGCTCTCCATAACCACATCACAGAGGTGTTTCTCATGCAGATCATTCAGATTCTGCGGGATAATAAATGACACACTGCATAGACGTTAGTTCTGCGAATGAAAAACATTTACGAAGAAACCCAGGCCCCTGCCAGCTCACAATTGATCATCTTCCCTGAAGCCTGCGCCGCAAAGATTGACAATACTGCCATGCTGAAATGTGGGGCCCGCTGTGTAAAATGGAACTCAAAATACAGTAACCCACTTCAGTCCTCCTGTTATTTTCACTCGCTGCCATCTTCCCCCTCCTAAAATCACATACGAGAAGAGTATACCTCATTATGCTCCACACTCGTATTGTGTTTGCCAGACTTCAAAAACAATTTAGTTCAGCCACAGAGCATCAGCCATCTTATTTACTCTTCTATATACCCATTTGGATTCCTGCTGCATTGTGGGGGCCCTTAAAAAATTGGATTGCACCATCTCAATGACCATAGCAGGGGTGGCCTGATGTTTTTGCTGGGTTAATGATGGGACTATTGCATTCTCCAGGAATCTGGGCCAGCGGGAGAGAGCGTACGTGGAGGGCCAGATGAGGGCCCTGGACGAGGGCTTGCAGCTCAAGCAGCAACTGATTGAGGAGGGAGTGCTGCTCTGGAGGGAGAAACAGGTAGACTGTATTCTGCTGCAAGTAACGTCTACAATATGTGGCATGTAGTGCATACAACACATGATGATCATCATGTGTTGCCTGCTTAAACCAGACACTGCAGGTGAATAGGGATGTTTAACTAAGAAATGTCATCATGAAACTTTGCCAGTTGATCACTGACAGTAAAACAATGCCTTTTTTGTATAACAAAGTTTTCAGAAATGTTTGAGTAAATATTCCAATTTAGCAATTTCTATAAGTAATTATTATTTGAAATCTCTTTGAAAACCAAAAATCTAGTTGTTTGATAAAGCAAGAGTTAAAATATTGTAACAACATGTTAGAGTCCAACCTTTTTACAGAACAGATTTTGGATGCATTAAATAACAAAATAAAAAAAATAAAAACAATACTATGCTCTTAAAAATGCATTAAATCAGACAATTATCAACGTATGAACAAATCCTGTCATAACTTTCAGAATAGTGCTAAGATTGATAATGGAAGGTTGAGTTTGATGTAAGTGCTTGGAAACACTGGAAAATATAGAGTTCTCCAGGTGAACTTGAGATGAATAATAAATCATATGGTCAATTCAGCCCTGTGTAAAGTCAATAAGACACATGATAATTCTAAATATACAAAACAAAAAAACGCCCACAACATCAGAATTATGTATTTCTCCAGAATTGTGAAATTATGTGGAACCTGAAGCTGAAATATTGGTCATATGCTTACTCTATCATTGATGTATAACAGAAAAGTGAGCCCTTAGATCAGTCATATATGATCCTATCACATCTCCACTGAGCTCCTGTGAGACAGACACTGTTGCTAAACCTCTTTGTCTTTCTCATATTTCATCCCGCCTTGATTTGCTTCGGTTATACTCACACGTTGTTTACATTCAATCTATTTCATGTATGTTCTATTTCCTGGCTGCACTGTTATTTGTGGATTCATTTTGCCCAGATGTACAGTAGCTCTGGACTATTCTGTTACAATGTCATAGCAATGTCCTGGGTTCGATTATGGCCACTGTGTTGTGTTGGTATGTATTATTGTCTCCTTCCAAATTATTAGCCTGGCACCGCCCACCTACCTACTTCCGCTCAATTTTAATTTCACTTCAGTAGTCAGTCTGGGGCTGTGGTGTATTCATGTATTCCTGCTCAGGCAGATCTCTGCCGGTCCAATCAGCGAACAGAGCGAGTGGGTGAGAACGATGATGTCGAAGTTGCGCGCCAGTTTCAGTTGAAGTCAGAAGCGTCAGAAGCCGGCTCATGACATACGCCACGACCAAACATTATGCGATTGGTTGGCAGATCCAGAATGGCACTGGGCAGATCCAATAGTTTTAAACTTCAACAGACACCCGCCTTCAAGTGAGTTAAAGTTTGTCAATAAAGCAGTTCCAGACCTTCTGTACAAATGAAATTAAGTACGATGGTCTGGTAGGACCAGGCTACCAAATTATAGCAGACGAAATACGAATGTGCTTCTATCGTGTAGCTACTGTGTTGGGATATTGTTTATGTTATTCTTAAACAAATGAATTAACTGTTCACCTGTGTGTCTTGTGCTGCTATTCCATAACTGCGCTGTTATGGAATATCTCACTCACTTGCTACAATAGCGATGTGGAGGTTCATTTGCTTTTGTTTTGTGTGTTCCGGCACTCCAGCAATTCCTCTTGTAAATGAGCAGCTTGCGCTCTGTGATGTTTTTTTTCTTCTTCCATACATGCTCGTGACATCTGCTGCGACAGGCGTTGTGTTTCAAACACCGACCTCCGCCTGCTGTGCACTTAGTTTTTCTCCACGTCAAACGAGACACGTCGTTGAGTGTTTTTTTCTAAGAACGGTCAAAAAGCCTTTTTCCTGCCACAAACTCACTTGTTTCAGAGTGCTTTAGTTTGTGCATTTATACGATTTCTTAGCAAATCTGCACCAGTTCAGCATAGTGTCAGTGTATTATGATTCTACTCAAGATGTATCACGTCTCCCAAACAAACAGTTCTACCCATAAACATCAAGATTTTCCTCCTGCCCTCACATTGCACTGTACCTTCTTAAGGATTTGCAGTCTCTTTGAAGCAGTACAGGAATAAGCACAAGCAAAGCCTCGTTTCCACTTATTGGTACAGTTCGGTACGGTGCGGTCACATAGGTATTTGCATTTTTTTCTGACAAATGTTGGGAAGGGTACCAAAATAAGCGAAACAGTGCCACACCTATTTCTGTCACCATTTGGTTGGGGTACCATATCATACCAAACTGAACTGCTCAGTGGAAACGAGGCATAAGCAAATACCTGGGTGATCAAGTTTTGAGTCAACATTTAAATAACTTCAGGATAAGCAGAAAGCGCTTCACAGTTTTCCCCCTGCTCTCCATTAGCACAACAAGCACCCCAGCCAAATTAGAAACTGGAGCCCTGGAGTTCAGGCAAATTGAATTGGTAAATTTGGCAGCTGAGGATCTCTTTGGAATGTTTGTTAGTTATATTAACCGGCTCAGTGGTCTCATTAATTAATGCATTATCTTCACTTAGGAAAAACAAGTTTTTCTCCCTACTCTGTTTGATGGTCACATACTGCATGTTGCACATATTAAGATAATATGCATTTTCCCCCCCAGTGCATTGTAAATAGAAAAGTGAAAATTGTAGTTAGGGTCATTTTGAAAGTATGTAGGGGAGAGTTGTGCGGTTGGGGAAGTGTGCTATCCCTTCTTTCTAGAAAACCATAGAAGAAATTGGAAATGTGACCACATATTTAAGAAGAGCCATCCATTTGTCTCATCCTGTAAAGAAGGGAGAAACATAGAATACGATATAAGCACATTTAAGCTCAAAAAACTGTTTTTTGCCTTTCAAAGTAAAATTTCCATGATCATGGTTTTTTGATTATTGTGTCTGAACAATTATAGACACGTTTGAAAACATTTGACACATGTTTTAGTGCTTTAGTATGCTACACTTTGTGTCTATATAGTTAGCACGATGTCAGCCCTAAACTGCTGCATCATGCCTATTATCCAAAATTCTGGGGTTGGGGTGATTTGTGCCAAAGGGCGGTATATGTGAGTTATAAGTAAGTAAGTAAGTAAAATATATTTATGCACATTTAAAAGCACATTTATGACAGTTTGCACTGTCCAAAGTGCTGTACATAGTGCATTCAGTAGATAAACAATGAAGGTAAAATAACAATAACAAAAATAAAAGACATAAAGCCCATACATCCACAAATATAAACAAAGATAGTAGTGCAGAGGTAAGATAGTTAATGGGGAGGAAAAACCAGGGTGTACAGATGGGTTTTGAGCCTTGATTTAAAGGCAGAAATGGAGGGGGAATCACATTTGTCAGGTGGCAGTCACAAGCACGGAGCAACTAGTGCGAAGTACATTTCTGAGAGTTGTGCCAGTGGCATGGCTGTATACGCTGGTCACCAAAAAGAAAGTGATTGTCTACAGTAGCTCAGAAGAGACTGACATCTCCATTCCACTTAACGACACCATTGATGAGAGTTCAGATGGCCAGAAAAATGATAATGGTGACTTTGTCATTGTGAGCGTTGCAGGCAAAACCACCTAGATCTGCTAGGCCTTGTTTAAGAAAATTGACCTTCAATCTTTGTAAAATATTTACTTTATTTACTTTAAATAAACCTTAAATAAGTGATTGTCAAATGGATTTGTCTTGCATCACAGTTTATGAGATATATATCAATGGCACAATTTACCCCATGGTATTCTCTCTTGTGGCACAACTTACACCACACCGGGGGCAAGTTGTGCCACAAGACAACTTTTTTTCCGAAAGCTATATTTCTTAAACAGTTTATTCCAGATCCAAAGTTTTTATTGCCAGGGATGCACAACACCCTGAAATATATGTACATATTTGAGTTGGAGACATAACTGTCAAGGCCTCACTTTAAAATCACTTTGAGTAAAAAGTTGCACAACTTAACCACTCTCCCCTACTTGGGATTCTGAAGGACACATTTGCTCAGTTCACAGTTGTCTGACTTTCTCAGGTCTTCCCTCAGTTATTTTGTGCATTGATTATGTTGGAATGACTTTACTTTAAGGTATTTTCAGAGCACTTTACTGTACAGCAACACTCAGGGGTGAACGATGCCACTTATTTGAGATATTTTTACACACACACACACACACACACACACACACACACACACACACACACACACACACACACACACACACACACACACACACACACACACACACACACACACACACACACACACACACACACACACTCTACAAGTACTCTGGTACTCTACAAGTAGCTGCCTGGCTCTTCTGTTCTGTTCTGCTCTCTTTATTTTTTTCATGTTATTTTCTGTCGGCGCCTGATTGACAGATGGAGGCTGAATGGTCCCCTGGCAGGGTAACATGGGGGTGGGCCTTGTCTCGGAAACGTCACACAATGACTCAAAAGTGAACTTGTGCTGTGGTTCACGGGTTGAAAAGAAATTCTCTGAAGGAACAAACTTCTGTCCAAACTGCACTACAGCTTAGGAGAATTCATACAGTAGCTAGTGGAATCGGCACTTGATATTTTCCTGTGTGGAATATTGCTTATTTTTTATATTATTTATATTATCATGTAACCAAACGGATTAGTATCTGGTGTTCAATACAGTATTTTAACAATGTCACAGATCCCCTCACATGTTATAGGCATTATTCACAGGTGAATATGTTCCTGTACCCTCAAAATGGTGCACATAAATCATTGCAGCAAACTGAAGGTGGCTAAGCAAGCAGCATGGCCTAGAAAAGTAGTCATCCCTATCGGAACTGAGCAGAATCCATCACTGCATTATGAGAGTCTCTGAGGGGAGATTGGGAGGCGTTTTACACACACACACACACACACACACACACACACACACACACACACACACACACACACACACACACACACACACACACACACACACACACACACACACACACACACACACACACAAACATACGTAGCTTCTGCTCTTTCATATTAATTGGTCTATTACAGAGAGTGATGATAGGTTCGGCTCGGATGTCGAAAGCTGTCGTTTCTGGCATGACAGCAACATCTTCTGACGCAAGTGATTTAAATAGTCCATTGTGCCGGCCCCGGCTGCTGTCCCACAAGTTTTTGTAAATGTATTAGCTGGAGGAAGATATATTGATGCATTAAGAAAGATAAGGCAGGAGAAGGGGATAATAACAGAGACAAATTAAACCTCAAACTTTTAATGTCCTAGGAGGCATTACTATTTATTCAAAAATAACTGCTGACAGTTAATGGATCGTTTCCCCACTCTCTTGAGCTAAATGCCATCATCGGTATTCCTACCCATATGTCCATGGTCTTACCATGCTATTATAGTTTTCCACATTAAAATGTTTTACCATTTTCACCATCTAAATCAGTTAATTAGTGCAAAATAGAAAGGAAGGTTTTGCAGGTATTCTATTGTAAACCAACTTAAAGGAAAAGATCAAATTTGGAATGGACGACATCACTGGACGAAAATGTTTACAATCAATCTTGAGACGAACATGGCTGTCAGTTTAGACATTTCACTCAAAGCCACACAAGTTGACCTAATGGTGGCCTAAGAGGTCGGGCCATGGCAGACTAAATTTCTTAATTTTAGGGCTAACATTATTAGTTTTCTACCCAGCCAATATCAAATACAAGATGTTACTGATACAATAAATCAGTAACCAACAAAGATACGACACCTGGCAAGCTGACGTGCCATATTACAGTCTATGCCAGAATTGAAAAAGTTTGATTTTTCCACTTGCAGAATGACTGCAAAGCACAAAAGCATGGCACTAATCAAATGGTATGCTGCCATGTTCTAATGATCTCAGTGTGTCTGTATATTGTCTCTCTATAGGCCCAGCTCAGAGAGCTTCAGCAGGTAGCTGAGGACCTCCAGATCAAACTAGAGGAACACCGGAGGAGGAAACACGAGGCCGACCGACTCAAAGAGCAAACATTAAAGGCGCTGGAAGCGGGGGACAGCAGTAAGTGTCCTGACACCCTTTTAACCTGCCTTGATTTACTTTGACTCCATTCAAAGCAATTTTCTCAATCTCACAGAAACGGCTTCAGTTTGTAGATATAGTTTGCCCATTGTTACTGCCACCACGGGGCAGCATCCATTTTATTTCCGCTCAGCCCTACATGAAACCAAAGTAAATTGACCTCGGCACCTCAGGCCCGATTGGTCAGGATGACAAATGGTGGACCATCAGAAACGGCTGGAAGGGTTAAATACAGATGCCTGTGCTGTTGAAATAAATGGAGTTTGGAGGAAGGGGGAGTGCAGTCCCACAGTTCTCCTTTCACGTTCCAAGCCTTTAGAGCAGGGGTGTCAAACTCTGGCCCACGGGCCAAATCTGGCCCGTTTCAATATTTAATCTGGCCCGCGAACCAATTCGGCAATTCCATTCAATTTGGCCCGCGAAAAAAAAAATAAAAATTATGATTTTTTTTTTTTTTTTTTTACTCATGCCATCTCCGCACGTCGCACACGCTCCCAACCGTTAGGACACTCGCATAGCTTACCACTAGGAATGTCTGCTGAAAGTTCCACAGCTCAGGATTTTAAGCCATGAATTGATGAACTTGCATTGAAGAAAAGATGTCAGTTTTCTAATGGCTGTAAATAGGCCAATCTATGTGGCTAAATAGCATGCTAATATGATGATTCATTGTGTCAACTGTCTAAGGATGAATACTAACATTATCTGGTTTCTAACTTTTGCCTGAAGTTACAATATAGCTCACTAGCTAACGTTAGATAGCCGCTGATAGCCCACCCCTTTTGTTTTCAATGGTGGCTTTGCATTTCATTACCAATGTAAAGTGTCATAAATAGTTAACACTGGTGCTGGGTCATGATTCCTATAAAAAATAAAATAAAAAACATGATATGTTTTGAATGTGCAGAAAGTTTTGAAAAATCCAAGAGAAAACATATTGTGGCTCAATCCAGAATGCCTGAGAGCCTTACTGCATTATAGTCCTTTATAATTGTTTCACCAGGAACCTGAATGTTGTCTTTTCCTTTACAAAAATAAAGACATTTCCACAATAAATTGACGCAGAAAAGGCACAGAAAACCGAAACAGAAAAATCCACCAGAATACAGGAAATTAAGTGTTTGACGCACAAAAAATTCTGGGGGAGCACCCCCATACCCCCCACATATAATTTGTCCCCCAAAATATGTAAACAAAATCTAGCCTATGCCTCGTATGTACGCAGGTTATATACCTAGATATGTTGTTTGAGTTTTGGATTAAAAAGAAGACATGTCAGTAAGCGACATGTCTGGCCCTTCGTGTGATTATCATGTCGTAATTCGGCCCTTTGTGAAAATGAGTTTGACACCCCTGCTTTAGAGAGACGTTGCTCATGACTCACAGGAACATTCCCTTATCGCCTTGAGCACTAGCTGGCTCTTCGTTTAAGGGACAGTCAGACTCGCATGTGTGAATGCACGGAAAGTTTAGGGGCTGGATAGGAAATTGACAAATTTTTGCACCTAATTCCGTGGGGAATACAATCATAGTGTGTGTGTGTGTGTGTGTGTTTGTGTGTGTGTGTGTCTGTGTGTGTGTCTGTTTGTGTGTGTTGCTTGGAAAGGTAGTAGAATAAATATGTAAATGGACCCATCCGTAATGACCTATAAAAGCTTTTTAAACAAATAGGAAATTGACACTCAATGCATATATTTTGTCTTTTCAACACTTAAAGGTAGAGTCAGTGATTCCGGAGAACGCTTGTTGACAAAATAACTGTTTGTTGGTAAAAATCTGTGAATATTTCCTCCTAGGCCCTGTAAACTGGTATGTATACAAAGGCTAGCAACATGCTAGCAACATGCCTATTTACAGAGCCTAGGCTGTGCATTAACACATTAACACAATAGGAGATATTCACGGATTTAAACAAAGTTATTTTGACAACAAGCATTCTCCAGTATAGCTGACTCCATCTTCTTTGTCACTTTACCCCAAATAAAAGCGCCAAACAACACATTTCTTCAGAGTAATGTCATTTGCCTACTTTTTAACACTTTTCTCATGCTTGCCTCTGATGTCATGAAAACGCGGACAATCGATTGTCTGTCTATCGTCCAAACTGGCCCTCAAGTAAGAGTTTTGATTGTATTAAAGGTCACTTGACTTTGCCAGACCCTCCGAGCACGCATCCGTCACACTTCCCACTGTGTGAGCTGACCTTTCTAAGACGTCACAGCCCCCCCCCTGTTCTTGCCAAGCCTGTCATCCTTTACTTCTATTACTGCTCATCTTCAGGGCGTAACACCCATCTATTTTAATTTCCATGGTCGCATTGGCATGTCATGTCCATGTTGGCTAGCCATCTAGGCTTTCATTATGCAGTTCTAATGACTACGTGTGTGTGTGTGTGTGTGTGTGTGTGTGTGTGTGTGTGTGCGTGCGTGCGTGCGTTCTAGCTTATGTGTGTTGAAGATGATGGCAAACTTATCTAGCCGTTTTTTTTCTTTCTGCATGCAACCTATGACATTGCATTTTGAGCAATACATAAATATGAGTGAATAGGCGCTATTAATATGCCAAGAGTATACCTCTTCAAACACTTAATGGCTCTCCCTGATGGACTGTTAATCATCTGGGGTGGCATGTTGAAAAGTCTTTTACACACTTTTAGATTACATTTTCGCAGTTTCAAAAATCACACAGTAAAGCAGAAATTCAGCAAGTGAAGGGATCCATAAGGAGGTGTTTTCCCAATCTGCAACTTTTAATGTTTTAAAGTTACGCACTATAGCTTTTAACATTCTTAAATTTCTTTAGACCTCCTTTCATCCCTCATGCACTAACTACATTGTAAGAACATGTCTGCTAACCTCATTTCAAACAACTCCCCCTAAGAGAGACCCACAAGGACAAACTATTGAGTTATCTCAATTAAATATAGCAACATCACAACAAAGAAATGTTGTCCCCCCACAGAATGTTGTCTATCCCTTTATGAGCTGTCAATCGCTCGTCTTAGAATAGGGAATGAAAAGCCACAGGAACAAGCAGCTGAGCCTGCAAATTAGAACTTTTTTAACTGCAGCTGTCTCTCAAACACGCCTCCAGGGCTTCACACACAGTTATTGAGAAGTTTTAAAGGGGGCCAGTTTATTTGTACTACTATTTCAAAAGAAAATTGCAGTTCCTCATGGTGCAACACCTCTGGTGTGATGAATCAATGATTGCAGTGCAGAGTTTGGAGACATAAGACATTGTTTGTTCACAGTATGAATTGCCTTGTTATATTTAGCATGAAAAAAAAGGATATTCCAAGAGTTTTCATAGCTTATACAACTCTACAGTGCTAATGTAATACCATAACAAGGTCCAAATAATGCACTTAGTGTGTTATTGTCACCCTCTTGATAGGACCACACTATCCAGTTGTATCCTGTCATGTTATTAGGTCGCTCACTACTAACGATTCGGTCAAGTTATGCAGAAGCATGCGCGGCAGTCTAGTTAAATCCTCGCTGGAAGACCAATACTTCTCAATGAGTCAAAGAAGGAAAACGATCATGCGTGCTTGTTTTTGAAGAAGAAGAAGAAGAAAAAAAGCCTTTTAATGCCATCCTGATTAAGCTTGTGGGGGTTCACATGGAGTTCTCTTCCCCCTCTGATGATGATGTTTACTTGATATGATCCCCCCTTCCAATATAGAGACATCCCGCATTTAACGTCTGCGGCTGTCTTCCGATGGTATAGGTCCCAGTGGGCAGGGCCACACCCTCCTCAGAGTTCAACCACAGTTTACGAGGATTTCCTCGAGTTCATCACTAATCCAGCAGTTGACCTGATTTCTCTGTGGGGAGGAACGTCTTGCAAACCACTCTCCATGTTTCTTTGTTTTTTCTTGGAGATGATGTGCATTTTGTACCAAACGTGAAACGTGAGATATCCAATCAGTCACTCATGACAGTTATGTCATGAAAAAATAACCAATTGTCCAGTAAATTTGGAGAAAGGCACCTCCATATTTGAAACAATTTCATCGTGCTGATTCTTGTTCCTATTTAAAGTCTCTCTGGTGGTTTGGTGGGTTTCTTTCCAACAATACTGTCGTGTAGAACAATTAGACAATGTCATATTCATTCATACATTTCCCCCCAACCCATAGCAGGCTGACATTTTGACAAATAAATAAGTCATTAATAATGAATACACAATTTGATATGAGAAGATCTGACACACACAAGTTCATCCTTCCTTGCCATAGATCAGGGACATCATTATTGTGTTGTTAGAGAGACCTTGATTTTTATTGATATAATATTAATAAAGCCTTTTCACTCAATATCAGAGGAGTAATAGAAGTTAACAAAGCGTTCTTGTTATCTCAATTTTCCCCCTGTCGTGATCACATCTTGATATGCAACACTAGGCAGTAGGAGCTAGCGGGTTCGTTGTGTGTGGTTGCCATTCACATTATTGTAAATATACACCTTAACATTTTTTTGATTTATATTGGCATTGGAGAGAGGTCTTGTCACAATATTTTTGCCACCTGTTTGCATGGATAAAAAATTTGTAATTCACACACAAATGTATGATCTATTCTAGATTCTACATTCATCATAGTTTGTGGGCTCCAAAAGAATAGTCAATAAATTATTTCAAATTTCCATTAAGATGTTTCATGACAGTGGCTAACTTGTTACCATCCCCCCCCCCAACACCCTTTGATTTTAAATTACTTTTCCTGTCCAGGAAAGCATAAGTAACCCTCCATCATTAGTGAACCACAACGGTGCTTGTAATTGGGCTCTAAATTTTTTTGGGAAGCCATTATTCTTTGGGCCCTCTGCAGTCTACTCATGATTGAATAGGTAGATAAAAAAGGAGCCTGTTCCTGTTTGAATCTGCACAGATTTTGATGCTAAGCTTCCAATGTCTGTAACCGGTGACTGATAATGTGTTGTATTCTCATGTAAGTGTCGCTTTAGAGGTATTTGCCTCTCTTCCGTCTTCTGAACCATTGCATAGTGTTTTGTTGTCCATGTACAAAACAGTTCCTTCTTTCAAAATAACATATTTTTGTTAATTGGACTTCCTACTACCTTAAAACATGGACGACCATTCATAAATATAGTGTAGATTTCTCAGCCATCTGACTATACTGAAATAATATTTTGTGTCAGGTGATTGAAACTGGCAAGCTCTAGTGTAGAACTTACATTAATTTGTCTTAATGAAACGCTGCTGTTCAGTTAGCTAGTGCAGAGAGACAGAGGTGAAATGGGGCAGGAGGGGAGTGACATGCAGAGAATGACCGCGCCCGGGAATCAAACCTAGGTCTGCTGCTGGGCCCGGCCCGGGGGGGACGCCCTACCAACTGAGCTAAGGGCGCCCCGTCAAGCACATTTTCAACGTTTAAACATAGTAGGTAAAGAATAACCAACATAACCAGTTAGGCAAATTAAATGAGCCATCTATGGTAATTTGTAGGAGAACCATTTATTTTGATGCTTAAATTTTGTCTTTTTGTCACTGCTGTTGTCCCCTGTTAGAGCATAAAACGTAGATCGTTTTGCAAAAAACTCTGACATTAAAGTCAGCTATTAAACATAATTGAGTTTATTATCGTTTTTTTTCTCATAAAATCCAGAAAAATGTGTGAAAATTGAAACGTGACACATTTAACACGTTGATTTGTGCTCACCTGTAGGTCGTTTAAAATATTTTAATTTTAAACGAATTTGAATTTATGAACAAGTCAGCCATTGAATTTGTCCACAGCAATCTTCCTGTTGTGCTGAAATGTTTAGTGAATGCGATGCAGAGCCTGTATCGTTCTGATGCTGTAAACCCCCCACCATTCCATGTGCCCTTCAGGTTAAACACTTATTTGCAGATTCTATCTTTTGTATTGACAGTATCTCCTCTTCCCCCGTAAAGTAAAAGTTCAGTTCAACACCTGCACCCTTTCACCCATTTCCATTTCAAAGAATTGTTTTCCCTCAGAGAGGGGTAATTTTCCTGCCAGGAAATATTGCTTTATAGTGTATAAAAGAAAGCAAATTGTGTGTTTTTGTTAGCCTTGGAGTGCGGGGCCTTACAACAACAAAGGA
Source organism: Ammodytes marinus (assembly GCF_949987685.1). Taxonomy (NCBI): domain Eukaryota; kingdom Metazoa; phylum Chordata; class Actinopteri; order Uranoscopiformes; family Ammodytidae; genus Ammodytes; species Ammodytes marinus. The sequence goes on from NC_137227.1 coordinate 1,442,534, forward strand.
GGCTGTGTGTGGATAGCACGGTTCTGTAGTCTCGGCATAGATCTACAGTCTCCTGCTGATCTGTTCCATTTTCTCTCTTCTCTTTGTGTGCCTCTCTTTATTTTACGAGTGTGCCGCACTATCGCCAGGGCAACATGGGTGGATGAGTGATGGTGTCCATTAGTAAACATAGCCCCCTATATGTGCCATCGGCCTAAAGAGCCAATGTCTTGAACCTCCTACTCTCTCTTCACTTATTTTCCACATTCTTCCCCTCTCTCCCTCTTACCTTTCTACCACCCCACCCTACCCCTCCCCCTTCCCCTCACCCACACTCCATCTTTTTCTTTCTCTGCCTTCTCCATCCATCCTCCTTATGGTTGTTTTTCATAGCTACAGCTCTGCAGTGGAGGGAGGGATGAGACCATTTCTCATCCGCCTCTGTGCACTCATTTCTGCCAGACAGAGCGACTAGAGGATGGGTTGAGAATGTCAAGCATTAGGTTGGGAATAGAGCGCTGTTCAAACAAAGGAATAGGCCACTAATATGACAGATGCTGTGTGCACTGCAGAAGAATATTAGCAAATTGTGTTTTTCCCCCCTTTGGTTGAGCCGAGACAACAACAGGGTCTAGAAATCTCGCATTCCTCAAAGACATCTGCTTTTTCAAATTAAAGGTGGAGTCAGTGATTCTGGAGAATGCTTTGTTGTCAAAATCACTTTTTGTCAAAATCAGTGAATGTCTCCTCACAGTCCGCTTCCTGTCCGTACTGTGTGCTCACTGAAAAGAAAATCTGGTGTTTATACACAGCCTAGGCTCTGTAAACGGGTATGTAAACAAAGGTGCCCACGTAGTCTAGCAACATGCGTGTTTACAGGTCGTGAGAAGATATTCACTGATTTTGACAAAGTGATTTTGACAACAAGCATACCTAGAATCGCTGACTCCACCTTTAATTCCAAACAAACAGCATGGCTTTATGAATATGAATTTAGGGTTAAATTTGGTATTTGGCTGCATTTATGAGCTGGGGTTTCATTTTTTTTCCACATGAGCTCCACTGTACTCTGAAAGAAGATTTTTTTTTGCTAATCTCACAATTAGCTTTTTCTGTAATTAGCACGGAAAGTTAATTGCGGCGGATGTGCAATTAGCATCACGTAAAGTGCTTTTCCCCAGACTTAGGGGCCAATCAGTTTGCCCCTTTACATTCTCTCTTCTGCTTATTATGTGTGCGAGATGCTTAGCGCCCAACAGAAGAGAACTTCCTCTCCCTCCCACTCCAGTGAATGGGAGTCACACAAAATGAATGGGCTGGGGTCACATGCTCAGCTGGAAGGGGGCGGGGCCTTTTCATTTGCTTCTTGAATCTGAATTGGAGAAGAGGGAAATGACTGTCATAGCAGCCGAAACAGCACAAAGCCTCCTGATTGCATTCTGGACTCTGACATGCTTTTTTCCTTTTCCACTTCCTAAGGGGAAACCAAATGTTCTTGCACAGTGTGTCTGACTCATTGCCTGATTTGTCCCCCCTCCCCACCCCCCGCTTCAAATCCAACCCCAGCTCTGTCCTTTTCTCTACCTCTGCCTCTCAGGTTTTATCAGACCGATAAGTGTTTGTTGCAGTAATTACTGATTAAAGTGCAAATCCAACATAACTTTTTTAATACAAAATATTAACTTAGTTATTTTGACCTACCTACAACACGGACAGCTACATTGTTGCTTCTTAAAACTCTCAGGTAGTTTGGCATTAACCCACACATATTCATGTTTTATTTCTTTAGGTTTCAGCCATCGGAACAGAACAGTGAGCAGCGTTTTCAGGTTACTGGACAGCAATAAGGACGGCAGGTAACTAACAAGCTGATCATTTCATCATTGATAACTGAAAACCTTGTTCTTAACCTGTTTTAGTGACACTTCTCTCAAGCACAAGCATGACTGATGTCTCGGCCTTAAAATGTATATACATGTAGAAATCTCTTCTATGAATTGATAGACAAAGTTTGCAAAGGCTTTTAAGAAATTAGGGATCCACTGCTTTAAATTGATTTATTTTTTTGAAAGCCTCCACTGATATTTTATACTGAAATGTTTTTTCCCCCGATTAGGATTTTACTATTGCCAGGGTGAAAAGGCTTCCGTCACAACATTTGCATGGCTATAAACTCCAATACTAAAGCAGGGTTCGACATAACGTATAGCCCGATGGCCCGGGGCCAGTAAAATCATATGCAGGGCAAGTTGATTGGCCAGTCACTGTCCCGCCCGGGCCAGTGACTGGCCAATCACAGTTCAGTATCTTTTTGTAGACTACATCATGGTTCATTGAAATGCGCGTTGAGAGTCGTAATGAAAGCAGTGTTTATTTAAGACTCAATATAATAAACCTAATATAAAATATATTTTTTAATGAAAGGCCAGTGGACAACCGATGCGTGGGCGGACAGGCGGAGCAACAAGCGGGTGCACTCTCGCTCCGTTGGCAGAGCTGCCTACCGTCCGCCTGCGAGTCGACAAATCAATCGACTTGCTTTGCCTCCTTTCTTTCTTCCCACAGCAGAGGTTGAGGTGCAGAAAATGATAACTGCGCTTTTCCTTTATCTGCCGACGTAATGTTACAGTATTTGCATGCAAGCCCCAATGGTAATACAAATGAGAGGCGTTATTTAAACGCTGTGAATGCGTCTCCGGTGATTGTGTCGGTTGTAGACAGAAACGAACGGAGGGACTCCGCTCACTGTAGGCCTACAGTTCCTATAGTCGCGCAGTTTGGCACTGTGTTTTCAGGCTCGAGACATTCAATCAGATCGCGGAAGTCTTTCCCATTGAAATCGCTAACGGGGAGAATATCCCCGGTTATTATTTTAGCCACAAACCACAGTTCATCTGCGCGGCGGCTCACTCGCTGGCGAGATCACACGGTGAAACGCTGCTGTGATCGGACGAAGGCATTGTGTGTTTCTAAGGTGATTTAGCGTCATAGTCTTAGACGAGCGTTTAACTTATGCTGCATATTTTGCACTGCATTGTTTTTTATCAATAGTTTGAAAAAATGGTCCCACACCGGACTCTTGGTCCGCTGACACTTCATGGAGAAGTGACACTCCTGCAGCGCGCTCACGACCAGACGTGAACTCACATAGGCCTACACGGTGAAATCTCCCATTAAAAAAACGGCATAACCCACTGATTTTCGGATTTCTATTCTATTTTTGAAGTCAACTTGAGCGCAAGTGGAAAACCGGTCATTCGGTCGACACATTCACATCCCTAATGCATATAGAGAAAGTAATAAAAACAGCCTACCACACATGACTTCTGCAGGTGAACTATTCATTAAACTGCCCAAATTCAAGAATAAAAACAACCATCAAACTACTTGACTTTAAAATACTGGCCGACTCTTTCAACATACTTTCAGTTGTAGGCTTCTAATTCAATATGTTTGCCTGGTTTTATATTATGTGTATGAGCAATATCAACATTTCATATAATTAACTAAAAGAAAAATAACCAAATCTAAAGGGAATATCTATACTGTTACAGTATAGATATTCCCTTTAGATCTGGTTATCTTTCTTTATTTTTCTAATACAGGTATTATAATTATTGACACTAAATTATGAAGAAAAAAAAAGTGTGTGCAGGGCCAGTGAAAATATACAAGGGGCCAGTAAAACTCGGATCCACTGGCCCGGCGGGCCAGTAGGAAAAAAAAGTTATGTTGAACCCTGTAAAGGAATTCTTAAAGCGTATTTGCTCCCAGTTTGGGCTTTTATGCTCCTTCTGTTCTGTGGGAGAGTGGGCATGAAAGCTGGAGAGTGTAAAAAGAGAAAGAAACAAGGGTGGGTGAAGGTTTCAAATTTTAGCTTTTTTAAAATGTTATTTCAGCTGTGCTTTTTCCCCCCTACCAACTGATTCACTGTCCTTGGACATTGTACTTCTCCAACTGAACTGCCCGTTTTAAACACTGGATGCTAAAATGAGCAAGATTTGGTGAATTGAATACAGCCACGGTACATTTTGTGCTCCAAAGTTGATTACATGACCCACCTTTTCCTTTTGAGTGTGAACTACAAATACAAGCTAAAAGTTATCAAAGTAGGGCTGGGTAATGATGCTCATTAATGGTAACTGTAGTTATTTAAAGTGTCAACCTTTTTCAGTGGCAAACTCAGCAGATGAATTTAAGTAGATTACGTAAAAATGTGGGACATTCCTTTAAAAACAAAGTATAGAGTCGCACAAAAATAATCCCTCTCAATGCTCACATACTGTACGCCACACTAGAATGTGTGGTGGTGTGCGTATCTGGCTGTACGTTATATAGGTCACATTTGTTGATTGTGTTTTGTAAACACAAGATTTAGACTTAGCTCCGCCCCAGCTCCTCCCTTCTAGGCATTTGCCTAAAGGCTTTTACACCTGTGGAATAACCCTCCATTTGGAATCAGAAAAGCTGCCTCAGTTTCCTCTTTTAAAAACATATTTACATTTGAACAAGAATGGCTTTTGATAGGAGTTTTCTTTTGGTCTTATTCTTTATTTATTCATTTAGTCTTAAAGATGGTCTCAAATAGAAACAAATAGAAACCCTTATCCAATCTCCCAGCTCCCAGTCAGCCACCCAGGCCTAACTTGCTGTGGTGAGCAGTGTTTAACCTATGTCGGCTTTAAAGAGAATGCCAACCATTTTGCTTTCAAAATCCACAGATCCTCTTATTTGCTGGCGGCTTGCAGAAAAACCGACGAGTGATATCCAATGAGCTTGTCCCCCAACACTCGGCATGCTTTTTCTCCACTGCTATCCCCAGCCTCACATTCCTCACCTTCCCACACGCACAAAAAAATCATTACTGCTTAAGCTAACTGGGCACATTCTCCCGGAAAGGAAGCGGCCGGGCATAGTAAACTGAAAGCGCTAGAAAACATATGGCCGCATCGAAGACCAAGTGCTTATGCAGCGATTTTGCGAGGGAGCGCTATGTGCCCACTTATGCATTCCTGTGCCTGGATGTGTACCATTATTCAGCCCATCTGCCAAGCGCCCCCCCCCCCCCCCCCCTCCTCCATCCATCCACTCTATCTCCCCCTTCCCGAAGGCCTGTCTCTTCACAGGGCCGCACTTAAACAAACACATTACTAAGCTGAAATATCTGCAAGTTCTGCTTATTTCTATGCAGCCGTTGTTTCAGCCCTGTCAGTCAATGGGATTGGGTGAGCTGGCCGTCTTGAGACAGGACATGTATTGATACCCATTTGAATAAAGCAGGATGTGGAGGCTTTGTGTACGTCTGCTACATAGCCATTTTCTGTGCCCAAGTGTCAAGCTCGATTTTGTGGCCGTTATGACAAATGCAAAGTCCAAAGTATACCTGACGCTTGCACATTGCCAGGCAATTTGCTGACTTTGAAACGGATTAGCATGCACATTGCAGACTCTTTATCTTGTACAAAAAACGCTCTTGGCTTTGTCCCTAATGACACTTAGCAAAACACTACCCCGTTCTTAATCCACTCCATTGGAATTGCTAATTATCTTTTAATGCAGATTCACAGATAATTGCGCTCCCATTTACACTGTGAACTAATCTCACTTTTTGTGTCCATTTTGCCACCAATAATTGCCTCATGACAAAAATGGAAAGAACAGCCTTTTCAGCTAGTTTTGAATGCACTCTGAAATGCTTAAAGGAACGTCTCAGGACCTACGCAAATATGGGTTAGCATGTTGGGACAGTTGGGTTAGCATGTTGGGACAGTTGATTCACATGTCTAGCATGGAGTTAGTTAAGGTTCAGTCTGAAAGTTTCTTCCTACAAGTTTGTGCTCTTGGGGGGAATAAAAATCGCCCACTCACATTGGTCATTAGGGTAGCTTCTGGACCGGCTCACCATTATTTCATCCTCGAACCTTTCCAAGCAACACACACACACACACACACACACACACACACACACACACACCACACACACCACACACACCACACACACACACACACACACACACACACACACACACACACACACACACACACACACACACACACACACACACACACACACACACACACACACACACACACACACACACACACACACACACACACACACACACACAAAACCAACCAACCAGGTGCCAGCTGGCAGGCAGTTGGCAGCCCAGTGCAGGATTAACTGGGACCAGTATGTTGGCCTATAAATAGACTCTACCAACTGCTTCAGGAAATGAACCATGATGGAGCCTCCCAAAGGCCCACGAACAGGTTGTGCTTTTTATCTGCTCCTCTCTGTCAGGATTAGAAGTGTGTGTGTGTGAGTTCCCTAATGTTTCATGACTCCCTTTCAGCCATACACCATGGTAGGTGTGCATTGCAAAGCACCTGCTTATATGTTGCCATGCTACATATGTGTATATAAATGCCCTCTGTGATTGTAGACAAAGACAGTTTTCTTCACACAAGATTTTCCAGAGTTGTTTCTCTGCAGCCTGTGTGCCGCCTCACAATGCAGAAAGATAGCCATTGTTTTTCTCTAGCACTTACCCCGAGCATTGATCCTCTGCGGTGGAACAAGCTATTCGCTTTGTATGTTTGCCCGCTCTTCCGCTTTTGATAGACTCCTGGGATTGATCCTGGCTATGCAGTCATTATCTCAGCTTGGTAATGTTAGTTTAGGTGGAGCCTTTGCAAGAAAGACACCAGCAGGGAAGATTGTCTGGAGAAAAATAAGTGTTTTAGGACGAGAGGTGGTGTGTGTGATTTTGATTGTGCTGCATTGTCGTGGTTGTGTGTGAGATAGGCCAAGAGGAGAGAGAATCTGAGTCGGTGCAATGTTGACTAAGCCCAAACTGACCAAATTAATAAACTCTCAAGGAAATGACTGTTTGTGTTCAATTTAGCCTCATATCACTTGAAACACCAGTTAAGTTTGCTCTCAGTTCAATATGCTACACTGAGGTAGCTACGGCTGCTTTTTCTTCCTTCATCATTCATCGTCTTCAAAAGAAAAGTTCAAACTGGTACATTGGACCCAGATCACTTCAGTTTGTGCAACATAATTCATGTTTGGGAAGCCAAAAGAAATAGTCAAAGTAAAATTGTTCAATGCAATGTTTCGTTCTGGATTATATGAATGTCAATATGGAATATGTGAATTGTAGTGTTGGTCGGAAAATGAAAATGTGCATACCCAGTGACTCTGTACCTAAATACTCAGACTAACTTGAACTGCTTTCAAATGAGTCTGTCTTAATTATTTTTTTCTCTCTTAACACAGTCTAACAGTGGATGAGGTCCAGGCTAAAGTGGCACTGGTGCGGGATGAGGAGCAGGGTCTCTCTGAGGATGAAGCAGTAGTAAGTTATCTTGTATTTGTATTGTGTTAACACGGCAATTACGGCTGTAACGATATGTGTATCGAACCGAGAATCACGATACACAGTGCCACGATCCTGCATCGCGGTGTGAGAAGGCCGAATCGTGATTTAAAATTTAAATTGTTTAATATAGGCCTAATTATTTTTCTATTAGTTTTGGATAAAAGGTAAAGGAAGCTGTAGCTCATAAGCGTTTATTTGTTTTCTAACTCGATTTTTGGTTTACAGCAAAGTTCAATATTTTTTATTTTTCAACAGTATTATTTTGTTACAGAGAATAGAGAAATGTTATCTTTGGTTATTTATTAAGTACGGGGCCTCAAGTATTGAGGGGCCGTAACTTATTGTTATCCTCCATCCATCTGTTGGTTCTTATTCTTCCATGACATTTTTCTAGCTCCTACTCCTCCCACACCGTTACACTTACTACTACTACTTGATACTTTAGATCACCATTTGCTTTTAGAGAGGCTGCATGAAATTGGTTTTGATTATTCTACATGTAGCTGGTTTAGGGACTATCTCTCTGATAGACAGCAGTCAGTAAAACTGGGAAGCTACCAAACTGAGTTTTTAACAGTTACAAATGGTGTTCCGCAGGGCTCAATTTTAGGTCCAGTCCTATTCACAATTTACATCAATAACATTGTTTCATCACTACAAAACTGCCAGGCCCATTTGTATGCGGACGACACTGTACTGTATTGCATTTCTGATTCAGTGCAACAATCTGTTCAGAACCTACAGAGCTCTTTTAACACCCTGCAGAACTGTCTAGTGGATCTCAGGCTTGTCCTTAATACAGAAAAAACTAAATATATGTGTTTTTCCAGAGCAAGAATTACACATTTTAATGATCTTATTATTCACACAAATAATGGATCTCATATTGAAAGAGTCACTGAATATAAATATCTTGGCATCTGGATAGATGAAAAACTCTCTTTTACATTTCACATAAAAAATCTTGTCTGTCGTCTGCGACAAAAGATTGTATATTTTTATAGGAATAAAGCCACCTTCCCATTGTTCAGTAGGAAAAGGATTATTGAGGCAGTTTTTATGTCTGTCCTTGATTACGGTGATGTGGTTTATTGGCATGCATCTCGTTCATGCCTTAAACTCCTAGACTCTGTATTTCACTCTGCTTTGAGATTCATTACAGGAGATGCTTATGATACACACCATTGTGTGTTATATGAAAAGGTTGGGTGGTCCTCCCTTAAGGAGAGACGTGATGCACATTGGCATATTTTTATATATAAAGCTCTGACTGGAAAGCTACCACTCTATTTGACAGAAATGCTGCTTATTTCAGATGGGCTTTATCAAACCCGCTCAACTGACATGCTCATGTTATATGTCCCCTATGCCCGGTCTGAGCTTGGTAAAACCGCTTTTAGCCATAGTGCCCCTGACTCCTGGAACAGCCTACAACATACAATTAGAATAAATACACTCATAACTGTTAACCAATTTAAAATTAGTATTTTGAATCAGCCCCTCTACACTTGTAACTGTTTTAATTAGGCTAGTGTCTCTCATTCAATTGATCTGAATGTTTTAAATTGTTGTTGTCTGTGTGTGTGTGTGTGTGTGTGTGTGTAATCTTGTTATGTATTCTCATTGTATATTGTGTATCTGTACAAACTCGACGTCATTGTAAAAGAGGGTCACCCCTCAATTGATCTTTCGAGGTTAAATAAAGGAAAATGAAAATGAAATGAAAACTTAGAGATTCCAAATTTTCACAGAACGTGCGTCCCTACCATGGACATATAAATAAATGGACACCGTATTGAAACATGGCGCCCATTCATTCCTATGAAAGCTGCTCATTGGCGCAGAGAAGCAACAAGGAAGCGTCCATACTGCTTTCATGGGAGCCTGGCACGCCCTAGCATATGACGTAGCGGCACCATGGACCTATTAAGAAAGAGGGGGCGGCAAGCGTAGCGGACTGGTAGCGGATGTAGAATCATTCTCGTTCTGTAGCATTGTAAGCTAAAGGTTTTAGCCTTTAGCGAGCACAGTTGCATATAAGTCACTAACCCCCCCGATGATTCGCTATATGTGATCTTTAAATTACACTCCGTTTTTGTAAAGTAATATAGTGGTTAACAATTTCTTAACGAAGATTCCTCTGTCATCTGGTCAACAATTATTAGCTAATGAAAGCTAAACCTAGCGCTGTTTTGATAGGGTGTGTTACATCTTTATAGGTCCGTGAGAGTTATTGAGCGCGCGCGTCAAACAGCTGAACCAGTCCTACAAATCCCTCTGCGACTCTAAGTGTTAAAAAGTCACCAAAATGCCTAAAAACCATCAACGTCCTTCATTTTAAGTAAAAGAAAAAACCTCAGACACGAGAAGTTAATGGAGCCGTGCACTGAGCATGGACCTATAAAGAAAGCACTGAGCCCTCTTGGAGACCGGGCCGAAAACCGAAACATTTGTTTCACTACGACTCTCTTCAGCTGCCCATGGCTGCCTACCCCTCCTCCTCCCGCGAAAACAAACTGAAAGCCGTTAAAAGCCGTTGGGTTAATAAAACACTGGAGGTGGCGTTTTGAAATGAGAAAACTTCCATTATATTAGTATATGGTCTAAAGATAAGTATCAGCCTATGATTGATATCCAGAATTATTTTGCGGAGACACAATCTTGTTCGCCGCTTGTATTGTGTGGTCGGGGAAATCTGCCTCCGGGCCGCATGAAAATAAGCTCCTCCCACAACCCCATTCATAGCATGCAATACAATGGCTTGGCCACATGTCCATGCTGGCTGCTCGGAGAAGGCAGAGTCCTGGAGGCCTGGTCCCTACCCCACGGGGTGTGCTATTATACAGTTTTTTGATTTTCCACAAGGGGGCGCTGTTATTAAGCCCTGACTGAAGAAACTTTGAGAGGCCACGCCCCGCGCACCGTGAGTCCGATTCACTTGACATTTCTCACATAGGTGTACAAAAAAGCCTCTGAGACCATATAAGTCCACCCGGGAATATTTTCCGCTAATTAGCATAAACTGAAAAACTGGGTTTTAACCACAACTTTCTCAAATTTGACTGTATCAACACCAAAGCCCCGGGGGACTATGGTACACATGTTCATAAAATAATAGTAGGATAGCTTGAAAAACCTGGCCGCAATTGACCAAAACTTTTACGTAGGGGCGGGGCTTATTAGCAAATCGGCCATAACTCATAACTCATTAACCATAGATCCTATCATCATAAAACTTGCTGGATATGTGCAGAAGACATGTGGTAGTATGTCCTTTAAAGTTTGTCAAGATTAACCCATAGCGGGCGCCATAAATGTTAAAACCATAATTCATAAATGCAATGTTTGACAGGCCACGCCCCTTTCCCCCTAACTCTGATTGACTTGAAATTTCTTACACATGTTCAGCTCATGGTGCTCCACAATAAAGCCTCTTGGCCTCTTAGATAGCTTTTAAAACCGCCATTGACCAAAACTTTTACGCAGGGCCGGGGCTTATCAGCAAATTGGCCATAGGTCCTATCATCATAAAACCTGCTGGATATGTGCAAAATACATGTGGTAGCATGTCCCTCATAGCTTTTCGAGGTAAACCCATAGGGGGCGCCACAAATGCGAAAACCATAATTTAAAAATGCAATGTTTGACAGGCCACGCCCCTTTCCCCCTGACTCTGATTGACTTATAATTTCTTACACATATACAGCTCATGGTGCTCTACAATAAAGCCTCTTGGACCATAGGGCTCGGCCATAATTTTGTATTCTTCCATAATTTGCATAACCTGAAAAACAGTCATGTGACATTTACTTTATGGATTTCCAACCTATCACCACCAAAAACGTATTTGCAAGATCGGCCATTTTTCTGCAGATTTGCCAAAATTGCAACCTTCAATTGGCCACAACTTGGGACCCGACTTTGGAAAGTGCTCAGCAGCTGTTCGTAGAAGCGTTTGAGCCGGCTGATGGGTGGGACGCCACCGATGCAGGGCTGGTGGTCGGCGCTGGGGGGCCCGTACTTTTAAAATCTCTGCAGGATTTTCTAGTTAAATGTTATTTAAATAAAATGCTTTTCAAATTTCTAAAATCGTTGTATGTATCGAATCGTGGGTCAAAAATCGTGATACAAATCGATTTGTGAGTTTTTGTATCATTACAGCCCTAACGGCAATGCTGGTTGTGAGCTGTAGTGAGGTTAGTGGGCCACCGAGGGTGAAAGGGGCCACTGCCGTCAGTAGGGTTGCAAAGGGGTGGAAAGTTTCCAGTAAATTTCCGGAAACTTTCCACGGGAACCTTCGCTTGGGAATTTTGGGAATATTCAAAATTGGGAATTATAGGAATTAACTAAATGGCGGTCATTTAAATGATTTTTTTTTAATATCCAAACATAAATCTAAACATATAAACACTATATTTTGTCATAGGCAGACAGACATCCATGCAAACTAATACAATTAAAAAACATTACATTTGAACAGATTTATTTGTAAGTAGAACTTTATCAAGTTTTGATTATTTTATGAACAATCAATAATTTCACTGAAAACAAAAAGATGAATTTTGAGTAAAATCTTACTCATCTGTCTCACCCCATCCATTCAATAAATTAAGTAAATGCCCCCCATGTGATGGAGGAATGCACAGTGCATGTAGGGGGCGTGGCCTGAGTACCCCTGCAGTAAGCAGTGTGCAACCTGCCAAGCTTACTTGCATGAAATCTGGTTGTTTTAAGTCAAGATTACACTGTGTTTCAAATCTTTGGCAGTTCATTTGCGTTTTTTTTCTCAATACGTTTCTTGCGACCTTGTTGGCTATTTGCAACAAAACGTTTGATGGTTCTGTGGTCACGCCCCAATATCTTAGCAATTTCAAGAGTGCTGCATCCCTCTGAAAGACGTTTTACAATTTTTGACTTTTCAGAGTCCTTTAAATCTAATTTTTTTGCCCATTTTGCCCGAGGAAGAGAAGCTGCCTAATAATTATGCATACCTTGGTATAGAGTATTGATCTCCTTAGGCCACACCCTCACTCATTACACAAATACACATCACCTGGTATGCTTGAATCCAATAAGCACTCAAGTTTATACAGCTCGAAGTTGGAAAATATGCATCAAAATTATGATATGGCCAAAATACTCACTTGCCTAAAATTTTTGCATACAGTGTATGCTCAAATATATTTTCCCAAACTATATTTAAAATCACTGTTTAAGCCTCTGTAAACCTGGTCTAGTAAAAATCAATATATGAAATCAAGTTGGGTGTCTCGATAGGCTTGAAAAAAATCTGATTTGAATTTAAATGTTACATAAATATTTTAATACTTAGTTGAAAAAACTGCTTTTTACCGTCTAGAACGTTTGCCAGGACTGAAATAACATAGTTAGAATGACTTAGTGCATTTGGGTTGCTTTAAATCAAGTAAATTCCCATTTATTCCCAAAATTCCCGTTAATTCCCATAAATTCCTGTTAATTCCCATGGAAACTTTCCAACTTTGAAAATTCCCGGAATTTTGCAACCCTAGCCGTCAGTAAGGGGGAGAAAAATGCTAATTTTGTTAAACTAGCTGGGCATTGAGCTTAGCAAACATTACTAAAAAAAGAGTGCATCTTTTTAGGATTTGCTTGCAGAAATATACACATTTGGTGTACTAGTGAGTATTGATAGCAACTTGTATATATGTGATTGATTTTAATGGACAGCCTCCCATTTGCACCCCACAACCATCACCCACACCTACACACTGTCAGAAAAACAGTCAAGTTATGCAGTTGAGCATTTTCTCCATTTTCTAAACAACAAGCTGATGTATTGCATGTCTACATCCACTCTACCATTTCTGAGACGTTGGTATCTTGCTAGGATTGAATGTTTCGTTCTGGCGCACTGTTGTCTCCACTCCTACAACACTGTCCCTTCCACATTAATTTGAATTCAGAACATGACGAGCACATCTTCCCAACAGAGAGTTTTTTCCCCCCCTTGAGCTGCAACGTGTGAAAATGCAGCTGTCTGTTTGGCTTTAAACTTGTTGAGCCTCCCTCTCACCAGGCAGCACATATCAAAATCCCTGGCTGAAAACAAAACGGCTAGAACTCAAATTGTCCACTTCTACTCCCTCTTCCTTTTTTTCTAGTATGAACGGTATTGGTATGCACTATCATACGCACGCTTGCACAGAAAAAGCCACAATAAAAAACTATTTCTCGTAACTCTTTACAAAAGATATATTATTACTTGACTTATTACCCCATGCCAAAAACAACTCGTTACTTTTCCAACACATCACACAGAATTGACCCTTAACCTACTCCTCAGAATACGGGCAGTGCATGTGCGAGTGGGCTTGCTTGACCACAGTCATGTGCGCCTGTGAATGTGCAGCTAAATACCTATTTGCACGGGTTTGGTATACACTTAATGTCTATGACGACCCGAGACTATCTTTTATGAAACTATGTTGTTTAATAAAGCAACTGTAAACTGTAGCATGCTCAAACAAACAGACCAACGCAACAATATACAAACATACTTCATTATACCAAGCTTAAAATAACCTTTCAACATTAACCTGACAATAATAACAGAAATATACATTAGGTTAAATGGTTCAAATGTTTTGGTGCCCATTCTGAAATGAAATCTGAAGTCCTAACTAAAGATCATGAATTCCAGATAGACCAATGTTGCACCGAGAATTTCAAGTACAACGCGTTACACTGGTTGCCGAAAATGTTCCAACAGAAATGTTGTGGTGGTAGTATGTAACAGAAATCACCAAAGCAGCAACCAAAGCTGTAAACAACATGAAAGACTATTGGCCAGAAGGAAATAAATCAGTGTTCATTTGTTATTTCTGCTTGCCAATGGGGAGGAATTCTTAAACTATTCAACTTCATCTGAGGAGAATTAATCATTATGAATATGCATGATTATGAAAATGTGTACTTAACTGCAACCACAACAAACGGTTATTAAGCTGGGCAAATTAAACAGGGTGCCATTGACGCTACTCAACAGGCAATTTACATATAACTGACAAGCGGCCCTGTGTTAGCACCTTAATGAAGGACCAAGGGAAGCAACAGTTGTACCGTGCGAGAAGTTAATTCTGTGTATCAGGAAGGATTTAGATACATGATTTTTTTTCATAAACTTCTATTAAATACTTGCTATCACCGCGTTGGCATATCTATCTAGACAGATGTGTTCTGTCGACTCTCATGTTGCAGTAACCTTGCTGTAAAGCCAGTGCATAACTTTAATATGTGAAAACCTTTGGGGTTTATAAATGAATACCACAGCTGTTGAGAGAACACAATAGCACTGGCTTTTCATGCTGTTTTCTTTTGTATGTATGTGTGGACGAAAACAGAAAGCGATGTTTTGTCTTTGGCGCTCAATTGTAACGTCGAAAGGCCTTGATTTTATATATATTCTTCAGGCTTATTCATTTTGTGTCATCTCCACACCTTTTTATAAGTTTCCCCCTTTTTCACTTCTCTCACAAGAAGCTTTGGCCTCCACAGAAAATTCAGTTTCCACTTCAGCAACTCAGATGATTTAAGAACAGAGGGGATTTTCAGGAGAACAATTTGATGATCAAAGGAGACACTCCACTAGGGAGAGGAAAGGGACATTCTGACGTGGCGCTCCCTCACTATTCAATCATTATTATGTTATAGCCTTCAATTCCTGTAAAACACAATCACAGTTAATATAGATTAAAGTCCACTCACATGTAGAAGGTAATCAAAGGCACCCGAGAAGAATGTCTTGTCATTGTCATAAAAATGGTTGAGTTGTCTATTTTTTTTCCCAGTGTTATAAACACAGGCGGAGAGAACTGTGCAGATATCACGTCAGTATTCAAACCAAAACATTTGCACTAAATCAACTCTAAGCAAATTCTTGCGAAGAGAAGAGTGTCCTCTCTTTTGGCATTAACCGTGGAACACACTACATGTTCAGAAGCAGCGATGTGTGACCGAGCTGGGACTTTGTGCTGGGGAACACATCTGGAGGAAATTGTCTTTTCTAAAGAAATGGGTATTTGTGCAGAGGTGAATTTCACTTATCCATCTACACAGTTTAATCATTTCGTCTGTACCCTAGAGAGGTTCCTATATACAGTAGAAGAGCTTCCATTAGTTGGTAACAAGGCAGAAATGAATGCAGTGGGGGGTGGTGGTGCATGGACAAAGAGGAAAAACAGAAAGATCTCATTAAAATGAACTCTTTGGCGTCTATAAGTACCCTTTTCAGATATTCTGTACGGTATGGCACCAGTAGACTAAATTCCCAGTTTTTTTTTCAGGGAAAACTAATCCTAGTTTATCCTTTATTCATTCTCATTAAGTTAATGTCAATTAAGTTGCTGCTCTGGAGCTTTTGACCACATCACATGGTCTTTTTGAGCAGATGGGGCTTGACAAGCTGTCATGTTCAAATTTTCCTGAGCACTCTAAGGAGAACTCATGGAACGCCACTAGTCAACTTTATTGCTAAGAAAATACTCTAAAATGTCCCTTTCGGTCATGGTGACGGATTGACAGCATCCCACAGTGGCAGAGAGAAGCAGCAAAGTGAGCCAGCTTGATGTAACTTCACCTTTCTATCCAGGCAACAACACACAGCTCTCTTGATGTTCTTGAAAAAACAAACATGCCGCCAAGTGTTGCCCTCCCACCCCTTGTCCCTACCAACCAAGGTCAGGCATTCGGCCTGGCTCTTCACACCATCTGTTTGTGCTGGTTGACATTTGGCCCTAGCCAACACTGAAATCTCATCTCAGAGGGGGAACCATCCACCATTTGCATACTGTCTCCGTATTAAAATTTTAGGCTATTTCTTCTTTTCAATCTCAAAGGCAAGAAGTAAGATCTTGACGAACTGTGCAAGATATTAGTGAACAAATTGATTTTGTTGTACATATTTAATCAGTGTGTAGGCTGTTGCCTTTTATACAATATAAGGGCTTTTGACTTTTCAGACAATGCTCCATTTGGTCTGCCCATTGCAATTGGAGTCCAGATAAAACCTTGACTGCAATTGCTGCTAGTTTAATCAACCCAAAGGATTGTAAGGTTATTATTCAAATCACATCCACATGAATAGGGAGGCAGGCAATCTCGGTACATCTCGCTTGATAATGTGTCGCCAGCCTCCAGTAGGGGGCAGCATGCCTCTAAGTTGAGTGTGAGCTAATGGGGGAAATAGGGAAGTCACATTCACAGGTCATTTAATCTCTTTGTTTTGTCATGGGCTGGGCCCCTGGGTGCTGCTTTACTGCCTAGTAAGATTCCCCCTGTTCAGAAATAAACAATTTTCATCTGCCTCAAAGAAATTCCTTTTTCATGCATTCGTAAGGAGGATTGGTAAGCTTGCAGTGATTCTAGGATTGAATGTGTTTGTTTTGGGGAGAGTTCTAGGTCTGGATGGGACTGTGAGAGCAGCACGTGTTTGACTTCATGACACGTCTTATGAAATGCCTTTTTTTAGAGCAATGCATCCTCTTGCGTCACCAAGAGTAACCTAGAATGTTGATATCTGCAGACCTAAGCTGTACTTAGGATTTCAGGATGTAGGCCATAAATGTACAGTACAGTGTATGCACACACATGCTTGCTATTCCACACTGTTTGCTTGTGGATTACACAGTTGTTACACTAAACCATCTTACACTGTATGATCTCAGTTAATTAGATGGTAGAATTACATAGGTGCAGGCGAACAGAGTTATGGTAGTAATACTCAAAGCCATACAGGTTTTGCATATATATTTATGTATTTTATTATATTTCAACAAGATTATAGTCTTGTGTTAAAAAACCTTCTGGGTACCATTCTTTATCTCCCGTCACGTGTCATGTTTTTTGCTACCCAGCTGGAGTGCTTTCAAGTTTTATAATGCGAAATGACAGAGTGAAACCAGAGGTGGAGTGATATGCGGTTTGTAGAGCTGAGGTAGAGAAAACGGACTTGCCAAAATTGCGCTGTAATGTGTCATGTTCTTTGAGATGGGAGTACAGTGAGAGGAAAAGGAGGAGGGATACCCTGAATGGTTTGGGTGGTAACTGTGAAACACTTTTTATTTTTTCTATATATTTGTTTCTGGCTGTACACCTTGCACTCCTCAGTGTCTTTCTTTGCCCTGGCCCTGTGTTCCTCTAATGTTCTCCACACCGCACTCGTCTTTCGGAATGTAACCGTCGTGATTGGATGTGCTCAAGGTCACGCAGGTGGCACAGGGAATGGAACCAGTGGGAGGTCAAAGGCAAGAGAGGGAGCAAAGTGAGGCATCCTTTTATACTGCACCAGCAAATCTTGACAGAGATCTCTCATATCAAAAGGCATCTTATCTATTCATGTGTACATCTGTCTATGTCTATCTGTTCATCCGCTCTATTATATCTATTTATATATTTTCTTGACTGGCTTTTTATTTGTTTAGTTCCTGACAATATCTTTTCGTTTTTTATATGCCTAGCACAAAATATACAAGATATTGAGAAAAATAGTGTTATACATAAAAAAAATAACTTGACAAGGTTGAATCACACAGCGCTGTTTGTGTCGCTTTGACTCCATCGCAGAAGATTCTGTCTTACAAGCTGCACTGACAAACCAGCCTTAAAGCAAGCTCAAGGCAATCATATGTATTCTTATCAGCCTTAACCACTTGACAAATACTATTGATGTTGCACCTGTACCAAGAACAAGGTACAGAGTGTGCAATGAGCGATGTCCAATGGGGAATAGACATTGGCTTCCACTGGGACAATCCATGCTAGTGCCTCTTAGGTGAATACATTGATCAGAGATTTTATATTGTATCACAAGAACAAGCGGGATGTTTTAACAGTGGGAATCGTGTACCCCCTTACGTTTCAGTTACGTTTAACAGGAGTTGTGTATTATTTTAATGCAACACAGCGCCCATTACAGCTGCTACAAAATTGTAAAGTGTAATGCTCGATTACATCCTGCAGTAAACAACTTTAGATATCAAGTCATATATAATACCATTCCACCCCAGACGGACAGCTCAATCCTGGAAGAACATCTTGTTGAAGAACCTTATATCCTTTGTGGAAAAACCCTTGATGTGTTTTTTGTTTCCATGGTGACCCCACCGAGCAGCACCACACAATAATGAAAGCTCTCAAAGGCCTGCAGGGCCACCAGAATAGTGCATGTCCTCAATGTTTCAGCTATTGTGGCACTTGGAGGAGTTACACAACCTGACGCTCACCCTGAGAACGATTCCTTCCCACATCATCTCGGGGCTTTTTGCGACCGGCAAAGATTGGGCTTGCTAGCAAAGGGATGACACACGGAATGACAAAACTCCTGTGTCTGTCTGTCAGGCTTGGTCTTTATCCGACTGACATTTGCTGGCTCAGGCTCATCCAGGCTCTAGAGGAGCCAGGGATAAGAGTCAGACACAGATGGCTTTTTCTCTTACAATTCAGTCTAGTGCAAAATTCAGAGGGGTACAACATTCTCTCCAAATGTTCATCCTGTTTTTACACACTCACTGAAATATATTTGCCTCTACAAAAGTATAGGAAACCAGAGAGTCCTCCTCACATACTGCAGCAGTGCGTTATTATTATTTTCTTTGTTCTTTCTGTCTGTGCTGACCAAACCCATTGGTGATTAAGGCTTGGTAGGGCTGTTACTTCAGCAGAGACATGTGCTTGTCCTCTGAGTTAGTCAAAAGAACAATGCCAGAAAGCCTTGTGACATTTAAAACTGATGAGCCAAAGCCAGCATGAAGGAGGAGAGGAGAGGAGAGGTGTAGGTGTTGAATTTATTGCCGAGCGAAAAAAAACATCTGCTTTGCAATAGCTTAACAGTTACCTTCAGAAGCACCCCCGCTATTGTTTCCGAGGAGGGTCGCCTTCAGAAAAAATGTGTGAGAGGGATAGAAACTGTTGCGTAAGAAACATTTAGAGACACCTTCTCTTTTTCTCAGCTTTCAAGGACCTTGATCTATTTTCTTTTTTCATAGCTGCCTCAACTCTTTTTTTTCTGTTCTCCAGGCAGTTCAGAGTGAATACGTGGGCAGCGAAAAAAGACAGGAGATACAGGGCTGGAGCCAGCAGCTGATCCAATGACAGAAATGGCACTAAGGCAAAGGGTTCCCAGGTGTAGTCATGACTCAAGTAGCTCTCCAAGATATGGGGGGGGGGGTCTTTTGAGGGGGAGGCAAGTGGGAAAAAGAAGCATGGGGGCATCAAGGAGGCATGCGTCCATGTGTGACAAGCTGCTTGTTGTTTGCACACACCCTGACAGCAGGAAAGGCAAAGAGACAGGACACCTGACCCCCTTCGACCTTTACCAAAGTAAGATGGTCTCAGACTTCTGTTATGTCGACATTACACCAAATGACTCATCACGTGATTTCACTTTCGAAGACAGATTTCCAAGTTTGAAATGAATTCATGGCAGTCTTGCTAGAGTTGGGTCGTAAAGTGGTCATCCGAGCAGACTTCAGTTAGTATTTTTCCCGTGTTGACATTCCGATAAATTTAAACATGTTTGATGCACATTTTTACTTAATTTTTTTTCTCCTTTTCATTTTCCTTAATAAAAATATATATAATCTAATTTCCAGTAACTGCTGTGCAAATGCACCATAGTTATTTCAAGTGCCTTATATTCAATACTCAATGTTTAAAGTTAATGCTCTGCAGGGTTCTACCTGTTAGTTCTAGCTCAATCTTGAATATGGCTCCTGTCGGAGTTTGCACTGCTGTTCCTGTCGTTTGGGGATGGGAATAATTGATGTGCGAGAAGGGGGTGGGTTTGGGTGGATTGTGGTTGTTTCTAGTTTTATGTCTCTAAGTGACTACTTGTGTACTTATATATATTATATACTGTATATATATATTTTTCTCCCCCCCTTTCTTTCCCTTTGCCTGGGGGGATCCCTTTTTTCATCTACCTTCTCCATTCTTGAAAAACGCACCTTATGCTGGGCTTACACTACACGACTTTTCACGCGATTGACAGTCGCAGACAATCTTTCAATGTTGGACTGAAATCACAGGAGTCGTGCTGGAGTTGTGTCGCGCGCCCGTAATCTCAGTCGTTTGGTGTATGGTGGTTTTCTGACCCGATTTCAGCCAATCTTCTTCCCGTCTTGACGTTCCGACATTATCAAACAGGTTTGATATTATCGCTAGTCTTAGGGGGTTGGCTCAAGCAAAATGACGTAAACACTGTCACACTCTCGCATGCACCAAGCACGACACAGGAGGAGCGGCATTAGTCGTGACCTGTGTCCGCCTGGTGAGGCATTTATTTCGGATACTTTTTCATAGAGGCCTTGGTGGAGAACCAGGCTGACAGCCGCGCAACCTGAACACTCTCCTACAGGGTTAGGAGATAAAGTTATTGGGGTATGAGATCAGCAAATAAAGCTGGTCAAATAACTAAAGGAAGTACCCCACTCGGAATATTGAATTAACTTGTTTTTAATTAAATAATCACAATCGCATTTGTGGAAATAATATTAATCTCAAAAGGAATCTAGCTGTAGTCTTGCAATATGAGACCCCATGTCTTTTCAAAATCTCACTCTGTGACTGAAAACTAATGACTAGTTGTCTTCAGGTGTGAGTTGATTGTCTTTAGATGTAAGAGGGTTTCAGTCTTCAGTCTTTTCAAAGTCTTTTAAAAGTCCTCTAGTGTAAGCCCAGCATTAGATGATTAATACAACTTGCCAAGACTCAGACACTGGATCCTCTACTAGATTTTTAAGATGGAATGTGAGAGGAACAGCCCTATTAAACGATCAAAGGTACTTTCCCATTTGAAGGGATTAAATGCCGACGTTAGCCTGGCATTCCCAGACCTGCCACTAGGCGCTGGCAAATTAAATTTGCTGCGCCTGTTAGTCTGGACACTCTCCATTGAAGCTTTTTCAGAAAGTCCAGAAATCCAGACTCACGTTTCAATTGGTTCTATCTAATATGGGCGCGCCAGAGCCTTTTGTATGGTGCTCTGGGGCGGACGTAACCGGATGACGACAGTGACGTGCATGCGTGGTCGAAGCCGTGATAGTAAACATCAAAGATGGCTGCGGATGTTGTTTGAGTTTGAGACTGCTTTGGCCTCGACCCTTTACGATTTGGAAGACAGCACTCACATCTTTCATTAGCAAGTAAGTGGAATGTTCTGTTTTGCCGACCGACCAGGGCAAAAGTTTAATTTAACAGTTTAACAGCTGTTCGCTAAACGAACGGGGCTTACGTCACCTTGTGCATCGCTCTGATTGGTTGTAGTGCTATCCAACTGCGTGCAGTGGCATTTGAAATACACGAGTAGGAAATTACTATTGATCGTGGCCAGACCCTCTATCGTTCAAGATATCAGGGTCTGGATTTCCAGGCTATGCCGACGTAGTATTCTTGCAGGAAATGCATTTACGTCATAGAGAACAAGTTGGACTTAAGAGTCCATGGGTCAATGATGTTTTTCACTCAACTTTTGACTCGAAAGCTAGAGGGGTAGCTATTTTGGTTAATAAAAGGGTACATTTTACCACCTATAAGATCATAGTTGATAAGAATGGGAGATATTTGATTGTCGCAGGCCTTCTATACCATAATCCTGTTTTATTAGTAAACATAATATATTAAAGCCATGCTAAACAATAAAACACCCGGCCCTGATTGATTCCCAGTCGAGTTTTTTAAGAAATGTATTAATACGCTAGCCCCTCTCCTCAACACTGTTTTTAACGAGTCCCTAGAACGTGGTTCATTGCCCCCCACTCTAACCCAAGCGTCCATATCCCTTCTGTTGAAGAAAGGAAAATACCCTATTTCTTGTACCTCGTACAGGCCCCTGTCACTTCTTAATGTTGATGTTAGGATTTTGGCTAAAAGGTTAGCAACTCGTCTTGAAAAGATTCTTCCATCCTGTCATCATATCAGAGGAACAGAATGGCTTCATCAAAGGGCGTCAGCTGTTATTCAATGTCCGAACACTTAAATGTAATTTTCTCCGGTCATTCCCCCTCAACGCCCGAAGATGTTTTTTCGCTCGATGCTGAGAAAGCATTTGATCGGGTAGAATGGCATTATCTTTTAACAGTTTGGCCTAGGGAACAGGTTTATTTATTTATCTATTTTAAATATTTATTTGGTATTCATTTAATAATGTTGTACAGTATGGTTTGTATATTTGTATTGTGTTTGTATATTTGTGTTGTTTTTATTGTTGTTGTTGTATTGTTCTGGTTCTTGTTGGAAAAAAAGGAAAAAACAATAAATATATTGATTAAAAAAAAATACTGGCTCCACCCCATACACACATTCAAGTTTTTACACAATCGTGTTTGCAGTTTATAGCATGAGCAGGCATGACGTGATTAAGGCATCTACGTACTGTTTATACTGGTTTATATTTACGTTGGAAAGATAAGCCCACATAATCCATTTCACCTGCAAAAAATACTTTTTTAGCACCGTGAGCAGGATGGGAAATAATCATAATCTCAAAAGGAATTTAGTCGTGGTTGCAAATATTAGATCCCCTTTCCTTGCAATATCTTATGGTCTGTGACTTATGATACACTGTGAGATGGTGTCAGACTTTAGTCTTATCAAAGCATTTTCAGAGTCTTCTACTGTATGGGAAGCATTACTGAACAGCAGTGGCATGAGTGTGTACCTCTATTCTCTGTGTTTATTTCTGTATACTTAAATCCAACTGTTATACATTGCTGGTGCTCAGACACTAGACATGTTTTTTTGCATGCAATATTTTCTAGATCTGCATTTGACCCTTTACAAAAAAGCAGAAGTCCTACTGTAGTGATATGACAGGCTAAAGTATGGGACTGTAGATCCACCACATTGTGCACAAGTGAGGTTGAAGCTACCTGCAATGAGCATACATCTTATATTGTACAATAGGGACAGGTATTAGAATAGCATGGAATACATTTTCTTCAAAAGCTTCTTCTGTATCAGCTCTTTTATTTATTTGGGGATAATGACTGGCTGACTGGCCGGTAAGACCTATTGTTTAAACAGATGGCAAATTACAATTACTGTTTGTCCACAGTGAACAATGTTGCTGAATCTTGCTAGCATAACATTAGCTCTGTGGCTAACAGCTGAACCGAAGAGTTCAGTCAGGACTAGTTTATCATGTTGCCTAAATCATATCTATGACCCGCCTTATTGACTGGAGTAATGAACTACGTTTTCATTACATTAGAACCATATATAGGATTGTAATGATTCAGACCTGCACGTCCTCCATTAATTCCTGATAACGGACACCTCGTAGAGCATTATCCCTTACATATTCAATATTAACAGGCTGCAGTATCATCTCCTTGCAGTACTGTCTTCATCCGCTTTTGTTGTAACCCAAACCTAAAACTGCAGTGCTCCAGTACTGTAGCTAGACCCTACTCTGTGTGTTTTGGTGCACTTATATGATTGTGATATTGTGAAATCACTTATCATACTTTCCTCTAAATCTACAGTTGCTTAGTTAAACGAAGAACCTGTATTAATGTTATATGCTTGTATAATCTCAGTTTCCTGTGTTTGCTATGTAGTGCATTTCTAAAAATGTATTGGTTGTGATAGTGTGCCTCAGGATTAGTATTATTGTCCCTTTGCCTTCCTGCTGCTTTCTCTTTTCTCACACACTCACCTCACTCCCTCTACAGTGACATTCATTAATTAAATATGATGTACTGCCTCAGGATGTGCTTCCCTTTCCACTATCTCCAGACACTAATAATTACATTGGCATTTAGCTCGGTGATAAGCCGACCCTATGGCCTTTATGAAATGTTCCCTGGGCCCGGCTACTGAGCAAAATATAGACTGACGCGACGCTCTGTATCGATCCATCTGCATGTCTTCTTGCTTTTATCCAAAGAGAAGAGGCACTGTTCCTTAGCATGGTTAAATAATCGAACAGCAACATCTGATTTTCACATCATTAAAGGCTAAAATTTGAGCTTTGCTTGTGTAGCGTTATACATGGGTGAATCGTTCAAATGAAGTTAAAGCTGCTGATGAAGTAAATGTCACAGGAAACATGCAATCTTAAAAAAAATATTTTTTTATGGTAAAATGTAGACTTGAGGTCTACAACGATAAACCTAAATATTATCAACTTGACTCAAATGTTTTCCTATTAGTTTACCTGCAGTTTGGCCAATTAATTGATTAACCATTTATTTAAAATAATTTGTTTGTATGTCGTATAGCCTACCTGATACACTTGCCAAACTGTCGGTCTGTTACCCGAACAGCAAGTATTCAGCTAAATCCGACATTGACTGACACACGCTTTGTTATGCACTAGCTGTAATTTGAATAAGAAAATAAATGACTGTTTTAGTATTACCCTTTGAGATTAAAACTCTGTGGATCTAAATTGTCCAAAAGCTATCAAAAGTATTAAGTCTGATTTTGCTTTACCTAATTACTTTCCCTCAGGTGGCCTAATCAGGCCTCAGTTGAGGGATTGCAATATTATTGTGTGGTTTATCAGCATCAGAGATGTAAAAAATCTAAATCAATGAGAGGGATTATTCCAAAATACTGTAAATATTTATTTAGATTTTTTTTTACACATTTTCATAAATTGTCAGCAAATAGCCTGCCATCTCCTCTCCCAGTGTTCTGGTATCACTTTCCCTTGATTCCCTTCTCTTTCCTTGGACTTGCAGGGAAAATAAGGAATGCCCATTCCTTTTTTTATTGACACATTTGTGACTATTTGCCACAAACTTGGATTATTATACCTTTTTTTTCACACATACACTGTGTGCACAATTATTAGGCAAGTTGTATTTTGGAGGATTAATTTTATTATTGAACAACTACAATGCTCTCGGTCAATCCAAAATGTTAATGAACCTAAACCTGAATGTTTAAGAAAGTAAAAGTGAGGTTTTGTCTTTCTTACGAGAATATATATATATGTGCACAATTATAAGGCAACTATTAGTGTGCAGAATTATTATGCAACTAAATAAAAAAACTAAAATTTTCCCATCTCACTTGTTTATTTTCATCTGTTAAAGTGAGAATAATAAAACATTCATGGAGTCTGCCAGTTTCTTGATCTGTTGACGATCAACTTTTTGTGCAGCAGCAACCACATCCTCCCAGACACTGTTCCGAGAGGTGTACTGATTTCCTTCACTGTAAATATCCCGTTTAAGCAGGGCCCACAGGTTCTCAATAGGGTTTAAGTCAGGTGAGGAAGGGGGTCATGTCATTATTTTTTCATCCTTACAGTTGAGTACTTCAATGCATGTGATGGAGCATTGTCCTGCATAAAAATCATGGTCTTCTTGAAAGATGCAGACTTTTTCCTGTACCACTGCTTGAAGAAAGTATCTTCTAGAAACTGGCAGTAGGTTTGGGAGTTGATTTTGAGGCCATCTTCAACCCGAAAAGGTCCAACTAGCTCATCTTTAATAATACCAGCCCATACCAGTATCCCACCTCCACCTTGCTGGCGTCTGAGTCGAAGTGGAGCTCTGTGTCCGTTACTGATCCAGCCACGGGCCCATCCATCTGGTCCATCAAGAGTCACTCTCGTCTCATCAGTCCATAAAACCTTTGAAAAATCTGTCTTCAGATATTTCTTGGCCCAGTCTTGACGTTTCAACTTGTGTGTTTTGTTCAGTGGTGGTCGGGTTTCAGCCTTCCTTACCTTGGCCATGTCTCTAAGCACTGAACACCTTGTACTTCTGAGCACTCCAGGTAGGTTGCAGTTCTGGAATATGGCTGCACTGGAGGATAATGGGTTCCTGGTAGCTTCACGTTTGATTCTTCTCAAATCTTTGGCAGTTAATTTTCGTCTTTTTTTCTCAATACCTTTCTTGCGACCTTGTTGGCTATTTGCAACAAAACGTTTGATGGTTCTGTAGTCACGCCCCAATATCTTAGCAATTTCAAGAGTGCTGCATCCCTCTGAAAGACTTTTTACAATTTTTGACTTTTCAGAGTCTGTTAAATCTCTTTTTTTGCCCATTTTGCCTGAGGAAGAGAAGCTGCCTAATAATTATGCACACCTTGATATAGAGTGTTGATCTCCTTAGGCCACACCCTCAGTCATTACACAAATACACATCACCTGGTATGCTTAAATCCAATAAGCACTTACCGTATTTTCCGCACTATAAACCGAACTGGACTATAAGCCGCAGGTGTTATAATGTTTAATTACCATATGTAAGAGTTTGTGCACAGAGGGGATTGTCGGGAAAGAGATGGCTGCTTGAGGAAGCTCCCATTTATTAACATTTCAACAAACAAGTTGCATATTTGTATAACGTATTCAAGTGTTACCATTTAGAGCAATAGTAGCTACTAGGGATGGGCACGAGTGATCGCTTGCATTCTTCGAGGATCAATCGATTCCTCGTTAAACTTTTTTCTATTTTTAGAACGCAACGCATCTGTCTGCAGAATAACGGTTCACCGCAATAAAGCGCTCAAAGCTTATGTCAAACAGTCACAGTTGCCATATGATATTAAGGATTTTTTAAGGATTATTTCCACAAGTTTAAAACACCTTTTCCTCACTGAAAGTAATTAAATAGACGGGCCACAATTTAAACCGATCGTGTAGGTCTGCGGTGGGGAGAAAAAAAGAGAAAAAAAGTATGGGCTGTAGTTGTAACAAAAAAAATTGCCTAAGTCACCATTTAAAATAAGAAGGGCAGCAGATAATATAAAAAGGTTGTCCTACAATTTAAATACATATAAATAACTCACCAAAGCAGTAGACTTAGTAGTTGTATATCCAACCGCGTAATGCTCACTCCGTGTCCGTGAATAATTACCTCGACTAATTCCTCATTAACGGAACGTTACACCGGTCGGTTTTTGAATCTCATCCCCATATTCCATAGTTAAGGCTTCTTAAAGCTACTACGAGTAACTTGGTCCCTTGGCGGCCCCTTTGGACAAAAGCGGTAGTATTTTTACGACGCCAGTTGTCGTGAAGCTGATTTCTAGCTCGTGCCGGGCGTTTCGAGATTCAAATAATCAGGAAGCAATATAGTGCATGTCCGTGTGTTGAAAGTGTGAGGGCACCGGACTCTTTTCGGCTCTGTGAGAGTGGTTAGTGACACAGCATCAACTAATGCCAGTAAGTGCTACACACACCTGATTGCAATGAGTTGATGCAGTGTCACCAAAGTACTCTCACGGAGCTGAAAGACTTAGTATGGATCACGATGAGGTAATGTGTTTATGTTGTTGTAAATAATGACTATTTCAGATGAATAATGGTCATCTGATGATGGTGAGGCAAAGTAAACTTTGTTTTAGTAGGCTATTGCTCATTCATTTAGGAGTAAACACTGCAGTTCGCTCCCGTAAAATTGTGTATACGTTGCTTGGCAACGCCCTCCCGCTCGTCTACCACTCTCCCTTTTAACTTTTCTTCATTGCATTTTATTTTTTTTCTTTGATGGTTCAGCCCCGTTATCAGTCATTATGACGACAAATAACTGTCTCAAACAAGGCTCCCGCTCCCCTCACCTGGAGGGATAGGCTTCTCAAATCGCGTTGTTGCGCCACACTGAAATCTGCGACCAATACGGATATGTGACCAAAGAGCCTGCACGCGCGAACCGAAAATCTGGCTGTGTGCGACCAGACCAAACGTAGTAATAAAAACTATATAAAAACGTCTTTCTTTGCACTGATGGACTCGTTTGCTGTTAAAGGTAATTTATGATTATCAGAGGAAACATGAGGCTGTTTAAAAGATATTTAGATGTTACTCGGAGCTGCTTTAACTGTTGTTGGCTTGGAGTGAATGTGCCTGAAGTAAGCCTTGCTTCTTCTTTACTTTTCTTTCCAAGCGGAGAGCACCTTGCATGCTCACCTGTCCTGGAGTCTACTCACTACTAACTGAGAGTAACAGGTGTCATCTCCCCTTTTTATAAACGTAACTTTATCATCTGCTTTGAAATAATTGGACAGTTATATTCCTGAAAATGTTCTGGAGAAAGGAGAGACCGTGTTCAGCTCCGCGGTGCCGTGGAGAACACAGGCTGCGGTGGCACGGTCCGGAGGTGGCAGTTATTTGCAGTTGCTGTTTGACACAATGCTCAGTTTATTGCACTTGCATCAAAATATTTAATTTTGTTAAACTTTATTTTATCCGTTTTGTACACGTATATAACATTTTAATCCACCAATCGAGTTCATTTGAAATGAGGAGTACTCGATTACTAATGCCCATCCCTAGTAGCTACAGAACATATACTGTGCTGTGTAATAACAGGGTCGAAAAATGGGGAAGAAGTCGCGGCTTATAGTCCGAAAATTACGGTAGGTTTATACAGTTTGAAGTTGGGAAATATGCATAAAAATTATGATATGGCCAAAATCCTCACTTGCCTAATAATTGTGCACACAGTGTATTGGGTTATTTCTGATATATATCGTTTTCCACTGCCGTACTTTGTGTGCGCTGCAAAAACAACCTGGTGTTTGTATACAACCTAGGTTGTGTTAACTGGTATGTTAACAAAGTGTATGTAAACAAAGGGGCCTACCGTAGCTAGTAACACGCCTGTTGACAGAGCCTCGGCTCTGTATTCACACTGGATTGGTTTTTCAGCACACACACAGTACTGACGGGTAGCCGTCTGGATTTCTGGTCTGGTTTTTGACAAAAAGTTACTTTGACAACTGCATCCTCCAGAATTGCTGATTCGAACCTTTAAACCTGAGATTTGACGTTCACTTGCTCCTGAACCATATCCTTGCTGAAATGACATGTGGGAAAACTTCACTGAAAACCATCTGGCCGTCAAATTGGACCTTCGGACTCTGGAGGATTGTGTGTACCATTCAGTGCCAGCTAAGATGACCAGTGTTCTCGCCACCTTGGGAAATCTGCCTTTGACTTTAGTTTTATTATTCAAGTCGATGTTTTCATCCTGGTCTGTGAAGGGGCCTGAAATGGGATCACTAGCGAGTACTTTTCTCTCCAAACAACATGCTCTGCTGCTGTATTTGTAGCTGGGTACTTGACTGAGCATGGAAAAAGCCCACGTTGAGTGAAAGTGATGCTTGGAGGAGGCAAACTGACAGAGTGGCAGGCAGCTATACCACATATAACATGTTTTCTGCTCATGCATGTGTATATTCTGTATACACACTCGCTATGTGCTTTAATACTGCGTGGGAGTGGTATATTTTCACTTCTGTGGGTTCATGGTAATAAATGTCTCATCTTTTTCTTTGTGCTGTTTCCACATATTTGCAAGGTGATGCATTTCATAACCGACTAGAAACCCAATATTCTCTTGGTGGTTATAAGTGATATTTGTAGAACTCTGCTGCTGGGGCCGGCTGGATCTATCAAATAACATAACACAGTATGTAACACTGTTATTTGATCATTCCTCTCTTTTGTCTATCACACTCTCTGTAAGGCAATACCTTTGCATACTGTTTTATCAGCCTTTGTCTGACTACATCAACTGTAGTCAGACAAAGGGCTGACTCTACATCAACTGTTGAGCATATTTTTCATAACTTTCGGGGAATTTTCCCATAACAGAAGTCAAATCTCTCACAAATTGAAGTTCATAAAAAGCAGTACATGCTTAATGTGCAATTCAACAATCATAATGCATATCTACATCTATCGTTACATTGCTTTAACTTACAATCCGGATGTGGATCTGACAATTTTGAAGGACTTGTTTTTCCCATCCACAATTGCAGCATTTTGGTTCATAAACAACAACTTTTCTTCTTGTTGTCCCAGTCATCTTTACATTTTTAATATTTTTTTTTAATAGTATATGGACTAATGGTTTCAGTTCTACGACAGCATCTAACTAGGTAACAATAATTATGTTTATTGCTTCACAAATGTAGAGCTCAATGTGCAAAGAGCTTGTCGCTAATAACAAAATGGAAAGAGTGAGTACCGAATAACAGACTTTGAACTTTAGTCTTAAACAAAACTCACATTCAGCTCATCTCAATTCAGTGCACACAGCATCATTTGTATGCATTTCACACAAACACATTTCAATTTGGCTTTGAAAAGACTACCTAAGCACAAAAAGACCTTTCACAGCACCTGCCTCCTAGTCCAAATGTCCAGATCGACTGTTGTGTTTATTAGCTTAGCTTAATTGTGCTTAGTATCTAAAGGTCAGAGCCTGCTGTGATACATCGCTGCCAAAATGGCTTCCAGGGGACACTGTTTCAGATGAATAAACACTGAAAGCTGCACCATCTTCCAGCGCTCTGTGCACATCCTTCACTTCCCGGCGTGCACATTCAGCCTTTTCAGGCCTCACTGACTTCCATTTCAACAGGCAAAAGACATCAGATTAATATGCCTGTCGACCACAAACACCCGTACTATTCTTTTGTGTTTATTTGGGTAGGAGGAATGATGTGTTTGTCCTCAAGTTAATGAAAACATGCAGTTTATCCGTATAACTACGCCCTTCGTCGTGATGAATGGTATTTGACTTCTATAAGCAGTTCACTTCATCCGTTTGTCTGTAAAAGCTGATTCAATGAGAGAGTGACTTGAATAGATAAGCAGATATGGCAGTGGGGATTATTGGGAGGTGAGCTGAATGGGAGATGGATGGTGTGCAGTTTATTATCAGTTATGTAATGCACTTTTTATAATGGCGTACCGTTGGGGCCAGCAGGACACTTTGCAATAGATGCCAGCTTGTGTGCATCCTAAGATATGTGTCAGAATGTATACATGCTTTTAAGAAGGTGTATACACTTATGGTGTAGTTGGTTGGCCTGAGACACAGATGCTCCTGACCAGTTTTGTTTGCATGTTTGATTAATATGCTTTTGCACGTGGAATGTGTTTGCTATTTGACAATAAAACTAACGGTTTTCCATTGCTCGGAACAAGCAATCTATCATTTTTTTTAAAGTATTTGACTCTTACCCCCAGGCTCTGTTGGGAGGAGGCCGTCAGATGGATCTCACCATGTTTCAACACAAACTCTGGGACACTCTGACAAATGGAGACAGTGTCAAGGTGAGCTCCATCATTCTCCATTTCAACCAGCCACTTTATGCATTCGCCCAATTTCTTCTAGCAAACTACAGTCTTCAATCACTCCTAAATTCCTGAATTCCTTTGTTCCAAATTATACCACATATTGGCTGGTCCTCGTGAATTAGCTGTTACTAGCCCCTTTTACACAGAGATTGCGGCATATTGACAGAACGAAACAGCGGCAATTTGCCGGCTCTGCTTGGTTAGGTGTTATTTACACAGAACCAAGCAACGCCGGCCTGTTGGCGCATCAGTAGCCCCTTTTACACAGCGTTCCGGAATGAAAGAGGTGCTTGTAAGCAGCGTCAGGTGTGACGTAAACATTTAGCGCCGCGCCGGTCAGCTGCTTTACAACAACAACACTGGCCGGTGAATTGAGAGCAGGAGTGCTGGGGCTTGCACTAAGAGGGCCTTATTTTACTGTCCCCGTGATGTGCCCGTTGATCTCGCTACGCGCTGAGTCCAACATCTCTGGGACAGTTAACCAAACTGACAATATCACTCCGCTCACTGTGTCACCTGTGTGTGTGTGTGTGTGTGTGTGTGTGTGTGTGTGTGTGTGTGTGTGTGTGTGTGTGTGTGTGTGTGTGTGTGTGTGTGTGTGTGTGTGTGTGTGTGTGTGTGTGTGTGTGTGTGTGTGTGTGTGTGTGTGTGTGTGTGTGTGTGTGTGTGTGTGTGTGTGTGTGTGTGTGTGTGTGTGTGTGTGTGTGGGTGGGTGTCTGTGTGACAGGTTGGCTGTGAGCGAGTCTCTTTGAGAGCAGTGCTTTGCCATTCAGACATACACATACACATACACAGAGTGTGTGAAGTCACGTTACTGTAGACAGAAATATAGTGTGGATATACGCTCAGATTTAGGATAATAATAGCGGCGGCGATCTCGCTACGCGCTGAGTCCAACGTCTCTGGGACAGTTAACCAAACTGACAAAATCACTCGGCTCACTGCGTCAACTAACTGTCTGTATGTTTGTGTGACAGGTTGGCTGTGAGCGAGTCTCTTTGGGGGCAGTGCTCTGCCATTCAGACATACACGTACACATACACGCAGTGTGTGAAGTCACGTTACTGTAGACAGAAATATAGTGTGGATATACGCTCAGATTTAGGATAATACTAGCGGCGGCGATCCGGTCGCAGCCTAGCTTAGCCTACCTTAGCCTAGCCTAGCTTTCCTACTTCATTGTACAACTTCCCCCGGGCAGAAATAGACTCATAAACTCTGCAAAATGAAGCGTGGGGGTTTGGATTGAGCAGCGGACCTTATGATCAGCTAGATTATACGCCATTCCTTTTATTTGGTGATTTTTACTGGACATCAGGCCGCCGTGGTAATGTTAAACACACGTCCTTCAACTGCTAACATGGTCGCATGTTTAGAACGTAGGCTATGGAACGTCAAACGCCCCCCTGTTCCGCATCAACAAGCTGGTCGCATTTATACAGAGAGGCGGAACTGATTGTGTCTGCAATCTTACTACCCCCGAGGTAGTAAAATTCCCGGAACAATCTCTCGCACCTTTCTTCCCCCGTTCTGCAACGGTCGCATTTATACAGCAGGGCGGAGGGCCGAAATTCCGGCATATTTCCGGCTTTCACTGGCTGTGTAAAAGGGGCTACTGAAACCTTAATGACCTTTAGTATGGATTTATTTATGGGTCTTGTGATCGTTTGAACATGGCCACCGTGCGCAGGGATGCCATTCTTAAAACATCTGTGTCACTGTTTTTAATTGACCACATTTGTACCCATGCTAGCCACATGCATCTATAGATGCCAGTGTCGAGGTTGATAGTTGTGTTATTGAATGACATGTCTCTTCATCTATCTAGCAACAATATAAAGATTACTTTGTTGTTTGACTAAATACCCAGAAAACCAATGGTATTCCCACCTACCTCCGCTATACTTTCTGTTAAGTGATGAGAAAATGTCATCATGCTAAGGTAGTGGAACATGGTACATTATACCATTACGCTAAAAGCACCACTGTATCTTGTACAACCTCACGGAACACCTAAAACAACATCCAATTTTCTGTCAAGAATAAACCTAGGTGCTGAGCAGAAAATTATTAAATTAAATTACTTTTAACCGAAATGTGCAAAAGCTTGAATTCTCTAGAGCTGTCAATGTAGCAACTAGGGATGTGACGCTGTGATGTTCTTTTGTTTACCAGAGTTTGATTAGATTCATCTCATCGTTCTGTCCTATCTTGACAACCACAACACAAATAACCCCATACAACCTTCCTTTCTCCTGTCTGTGTTAATATAGAGTCCCTTAACTGCCCATATACTTCTTTCCGACCACACGTTTTCATCCGACAAGCCAAGGCCTAAAAAAAACATGTCCGTGCCTCTCCATCTCCTGAACTCAATACGTGGATGGAAGGAGATACCATCCTTTCATTTCCGCTCCTCCAGATAAAAAAGGGAGGCCTATCGCTGGGCAGCGGTGATTGAGTCCCTTCGCTGAGCAGCCACAGCGAGGATCTGCTCAAATAACCCATTCTGCCGATAAGAAGCTTGTCATTTCCATAGACAAAAAAAAAACATACACACCGGAGCTCAGATTAGATTTCACCATCCGCCTGCCTTTTCTTAGTCTTGTTCGATTATAGACAGTGAATTATAAGGCAAACTCCTGGTTTAGCGTTTCAAGAAAACACCAATGAAACACATGTGGACTCAAAAAGGAATGATTTTATTTGCATTATTATTGTTAGCATTGGCAGCACTGTTCTGAATGTTGATGCAACATCTGTGCCAACATCTGGCTTTCATGTCATTTTCTGTCAGACATTCACACTGTCATGACCTCCTGATGGTGAAGGCAAAAAGGCTGTCTGTCTTTAAACGTGGCAGGATTGGTGAGCTGCACAAGCAAGGCCTCTCACAACGTGCAATCGCTGCAGAGGTTGGACGCAGTACGACAGTCATTTCACAT
This sequence comes from Ammodytes marinus, assembly GCF_949987685.1. Taxonomy (NCBI): domain Eukaryota; kingdom Metazoa; phylum Chordata; class Actinopteri; order Uranoscopiformes; family Ammodytidae; genus Ammodytes; species Ammodytes marinus. The sequence goes on from NC_137227.1 coordinate 1,476,934, forward strand.
TTCTTAAAAGATCCTGAGGGTTATGGGACAAAAAAGTCAAGTGGTAGACCCAAATAAATGTTATCAGCACTGAGCCGGAGGATCCGACGTGTTGTCCGTGAAGACACAGTCCGATCCATCGTCTGTGCAGTGATGGCTGGGTCTTTCAACAGGACAATGCTGCAGTGCACAACGCCTGCCTGACAAGGCCTTCTTCCAGGAGAATAACGTTGCATTTTGGACCATCCTGCCTGTTCTCCTGATCTAAACCTCATTGAGAACGTTTGGGGATGAATGGCAAGGAAAGTCTACAAAAACAGACGCCAGTTCGAGACCATGGATGCCCCACATGAAGCCATCTTCACCACATGGAGCAACGTTCCCACCAGCCTCCTGGAAACACTTGCATCAAGCATACCTAAACAAATCTTTGAGGTGATCAACAAGAACGGTGGGCCTACCCAATACTGAGTCCTTTTTTGAAACTTTTTCTTTTGCGTTTTTGAGTTTTTAAGTCTATGAACTTAACTTCTTGATCATATAATAAACAGCCTGTTTGAGTTTAAATGTAGTTTTCAATAAATTGCTTAATTAGTTTTTTGTCTTTTGCTCCTGATGTCATTTTGAAGCTCTAAAACTTGGTTCCGAACAACCACCGCGAAATGCAAACATTTTGCAGTTCTCCTTCGGCCTTAAGAGTTTGTTCAAGAGTGTATCGCCAAAACTGCTTCCTTTTTCACCCCCTTGAAGGGATGGCAGGAGTAATACCTTTTCATGCTAGCACGGTTGATTACTGTAATTCCGTCTTCTCACATAGCCAAGGAAGTGCTGAAATTAAAACAGCAAATCATCAAGTAAAAGTTATAAGTATATTTTTATTCTTTATTTTTTATCTGGATCCCCATTAGCATCTAATAAGTAGTAGCTAATCCAAACAAAAGCAACAATAAAAGCAAATAACAATAAGGAACCACACAGTAGTAATAAAACTAGCGAAGGCGAAACAAGCTACATTTAAAGATAAGAAAATAAGTGACCTACTTCTATGGAAAGAAGCGACATATGAAGGGGTTATTATAACATTTCTACCTTGTAACAATTAGTGACTCACTTTTCATGCAAGTAGCCATTATAAGTCTCACTTAACAGATGTGTTCAAATATGACCCTCAAGGGTACGTACATTTCCGTGAACCTCCAGATGTTCGAACATGATAATTGTTTAGTGTCTTTTTGAGTCCTATACCTCATATTATTTTATCTATTTATGACCATGGCTGTAGAGCAAACATTTGCTGTAAGGTGATGAAAAAGCCTTGTTGTTTAGACATGCTTAAAATTGGCATTGTAGCTGTAAATATGACCATTTGTGGCACACTTGCTTTTGTTTCTAGTGGAGGCCGGGCACTTTAGAGTTCTCATAGAAAGAAACTGTAATGGGAAAATTAGGCAATCGTGATACGTTAATAGTAGCATTAGGTTTTATTTCAATCATACAGCAAGGATCTCCGCGGAGAGGTCACTAATACAGACACAGAGATTGTATGAGCAAGAGTGACCAATTCTTCCTTAAAACGTCATGTATTTAAGGAACATCTGCCCCCCAGGGGGGGAGGCGTCTAACAATGGTTCGAAGGGGAGACAGGTAGAGAGGCAGACAGTTCTAATGTACATAACTTAACCATGGGAGGAGTTTGGGCATAGGACAATAGAAGAACAGACAGAGTAATTGTGCATAAGTTAACCATAGGCGTGGCTGTCCGAGTGGTCGTTGGGCAATCTACATCTCAGTTTCAGTCACAAACAACATGCAATATATCCAATTACACTTATAAGTCTATATAAAACAATGGCTAAGTAAGCATTCCAATATCTGAGTCCAGATATATATTATATGCAAAATCTCCCACTACAAAACATTTTAAAGGTTTGATGGTAGAGTGGGTTTGTACTTTTTACCTATCTACTTTTACTATTGTTTAGTATGTCCTTTCTTCAGTTGATATTGTATCGTCTCTGTGAGAAAAGTGATGTTTTATTGGACCATAGGGCATTGTAAATGTTTATATACACGCCTTTCTGCTGGCGGATTGATTCATCATTGTATGCAAAAACCAATATACACCAGCTCATGTAAAGTGTTGATCAAGGACAATAATTTATATAAAGCAATCTTGTGCTTTGCTTCCATCACTGAAGGGGACATTTTGAGTGCTATGTGGCACTTAAACATGATAAAACTCTAAGATTTTCAAAAAGTTGTGAACCCCTAGTTAACATTCGAGAATCCTTATTCTTCGCTGCCTGATCAAGCCTGTCTATTACATCCATTGTGTTCCAGCCATATGTTTAGTTCAAAAACATTATTCCTAGATTTTTCTTGAGATGCCTTAGCAAAAAATATATAATTATTCGGAAAATAGAATAAAATAGGCTACATTAAATATGGGTACAGATGTGACCTTTGCACACAGATACAAAGAAACTGGGTCTGATTGTGTTATGTTGAAGCCTTGCATGGTAGCTGTGGCGACTAGCGTAAAATTATTATTATTATTACTGTAACGGTTGTGCCAGGGCTTTCTGTTTTAAAAGCAAACATTGCTAATGAATCACCGCATCTCTCATAAAGCCTAATTAGGAGCTAACTATTCAGTCTCTGCTCTAATTCTATGCATTTGTGGGGTTTGAATTATGAAAGAACACACATAATTGTTCCCACTTTCCCATCAGCACAAAGAGTTTGCCGATAGTCACATGTGGCCTCAGAGCTCAAAGTTGATAAAGAGTAGCTAATATATACTGTAATTGGTTAGAGTGGCAGTAAATACACAGACGTTCAGTTTGAAACAGATCCTGGTTGAAAGCAATAGATTCACTGTCAAGTAATGTGGGTAATAAGCCGAATTCACCTCAAGCGTCAACAATAAGTTAACAAATGGAATTTTCTTTACATTTACTCATATTTAAAAAAAAGAACCAGCTGACATCAAGAGCATTTAGCGCAGCACATCCCCACCTCCATGCTCTTCTCCCCGTTTTAAGCAAATACAACTTTAGTGAATATTGCATGGGGCATATTGCCTCAGTTTCACTGTGTCGCTCAGGGAGAGTGGCACCCGATGACGACTGACAGGCCCGTAAGCCAGCGTCAGCTAGGAGACAGCCTTTCTTTTGGGTCTGCCTTCCTTACACTCCTACTCCTATACCCCTCCCGTTTTCCTTCTCTCACGGACAACAGCTATGTTTCTTTAAAATGTTAAGACTGTGGAACTTCTGCTGATCCATCTGATACTGTTAGATAAAATGCCAACATATGGATACAAATCTGTCTTGGCACAGACTGCAACATTTACAGCACTTAATGATATGATTGTAGTCTTTTAAGATCACAGAGAAACTTAACTGCGCTTCTTTAGCAGACTTTGATGTGTAAATTAATGAGTACATTATTAAATGATCAAACGTGATCTCTTTGCAAAAATAAGATTTTTCAAGGGATGTGCTAAATCCTGATATGGACTGTTTCTGTCTGCCTTTAGGCTGACCGCAGCCTTTACTCAGATGCCAATATGGAAATGTACTGTATCAACCATGAAATAATACCACAAAACAATTGCTTCTGTTGTTTCTTTCAGTGCTACTCAAACTCTAGCAACATCCTCTCAATATGATATTCTCAAGTGCAAGCTTCAATGATTGCCTTTACTGTTATTGTAAGGCACACTTCATTTCCCCTTCCCAACATTCAATTTCATGGAGGGATGAGAAAATGCTGCCTTTCCATGCTACTTACAAAGACTTGACTACACTACAATATGCTCACATTACTGCTGCTGAATCTTCGTTCACTCTCTCCCTCCCTCTCCCGCTCTCTGATTAAATAAACAGTGTTCTTGCTTGACTTACAGTAGGCTTCCACCTTGCCTTGCTCAGTGTGACGAGCAGCTGAATGGTGTCACAGTTAACAGGGGGCGGCTCGGTTGCTCTGTTGTGACAACATTGGTTTGATGTAGAAGTGCTAGTCCTCGGCTGCCATGTTCTCCCCTTCTGCTCCTTTCCTTGTCCCTGCTCTGTGTGGAACTCACCGCTGTCTGTTAGAGTGTGACTGCAACACGCAAGCTGCCATTTTCCTCGCTGCATCCGTTGATAGCCATCCAATACGCATACATTCATCAAGAGAAATGCGATAATTTTTCTAGATTAAAGAACTTTAATTGGCACCCCCTTGTTTGAACTGGTGTTCCCAGCATGCAGCAGAAGGTGCCAGCGATGTTTTTGTGTGTGTGTGTGCCTCATTTTTATAAAATTGTGTGTTTTCATCAGACTTAGTCACTTAAAAATCTGCCATATGTCCATGAATTTACCCTTGACTGTAGTTTTCAAATTTAGCATCACATGTGTTGTACACACACACACACACACACACACACACACACACACACACACACACACACACACACACACACACACACACACACACACACACGCACAGCAGTTATCAGAGGAAGCCTTTTGACTGTATCAGTGCTGCTTCAAGTCTAAACACGGTTTTGAAGAAGACATTACTCATTAAAAGGTGGAAGGTTAGTGTTGTGATCTCTTTCGCTATCAAACTCAATCTCGACCGGTGTGTGAAAGTGTAAAACAGGATAGCATATAATAATAGACAGGAAACTCTTCTCCCAGTGGTAGATTTAACCAGCAAGTGCCATTAAAATTTGATTTAGTTGTTAAGAACCACCATGACTCACACCGTCACTCCTCTTGCTGCGAGCTGGAGATGCAGAAGAGGAAAAGTGCCAGCAGCCATGTATGGGATCTGAGGAGGAAAAACCACTCAGGGCATCTTTGTCCTCTGTTTAAACAGTGCCACAGAGGGTGGAAAGAAGAGTGGGAGGAGTGGTGGTGGAGAGGAGCTGGAGGGGGGAGTCCAAGCGATAAGAGAGAAGAAGAAGTTTCTCACAGCTGCCCAGCCTGAGGGCCAAAATATGAGGCGTTTTTCTTTGTCTCCGCCGCGTCACCAGCCATCCGTTCTCGCCTGTCATTATTTTACCGCTCACAGAGCACACACGCTGGCTCTGGGGGACGCATATGCACACTTACACCACCACCAGCGTCTCTCTCACACTCTCAGGGCTGCCTTGATCTACTCTTAAATGCTGCCGGCATCAGATCCTCAAACATTGCCGACTTCAACCGAGTGGGAAAAACACAGACTGCCATTATTTGTTGCTGGTACAGAAATGCACATAATACTATGCAATATATAATTGTTCATCGATATTGGAAGTATGGCAATTATTATAATGGAAAAGTGCCTTAAAACTATTTATAGCATTTATATCAGCATAAAACCAAACACTTTGACCTGAAACACTGGTCTTTTATGTGTTTTTTTTATTAACATAATTTTATATTGTTCAAACTCTTTCAAGCATAATTGAATGGTTCTATGGTGCTTTCTTGGTGTCTAGAGCTAGCATGATGTCTTCTGGTCGGATGAATACTGTAATGTGAGAAATAACTGACAACTTTCAGTAGCAAAGGCTAATGTACGGTTATGTAATTATATCCGCACCAAAAGTCTTGCACTGAAGACTGACTGAATGTAGAGTGACATGAAGCCAGGTTCGGTCCCATTGTTTTCAATTGATAACGACCTTCCAAGCATTGTCGGATAGCTGCTAATTGGCAAGCTACTCCCTATCTTTGATAGATGGCTTTCCTCGATTCGTTCACATCTTGTGGCTTTTCATAATTAGGAATTGGACGCACCAAAAGTAACAACAGAGGTATTTTGGGCCAAAATGCGTTCATCGCAAAGGAATAGCCGTGATTTGTGTATCCGTTGAATTGTGCTGTGATTTCATGAAGAGTTCTAGCTTTGACACACAAATGTTGACGTACTGATACTTGCAGTGACGTTGCTCATGTTATAGGAAACAAAGATACTACTGAGGGCATCCACAATCATATCAGCTGTGTATTACATCACCCATAAATAGTGCCTACATCCCTAAGCTTCCAGCACCACCTATTTTTGCAAAGATGTGAAAAGGGAATTTTGCTGTGCATTACTTGTGGTGACAGAGCCTTTGATAGGAGATTGAGAAAGATGGTTGGGCATACAAAGCATGACACACTGGACACCATGTTATGCATCCCCCTTACCAAAAGTCAATTTAGATGTCTAGTATTTTGAGTATTAAGGCGATATTTCTCTAACCTTAACCAAGTTACTTTAGTTGCCTACTTCAGTCGGCAAGTGGTTCTTGGAATGGTCATTAGGGGTTACATGGGAAGGCACTGACAACCCATCTCCCTGACAAGATTAAAAGAACCTTTTGGTGTGGCGAGTGAGGAGCTCTGCAAAAGGTCTGCGCAGGGTCCTCATCGACCCTCTGTGCTCTGCACTCCTGTCCAAAAGTCAAACTCTGCAGAGGCTTCCACAAATGTCACAGTCAAGTTCAGTTTGCATTAGCAACAGCATCACGAGGCAGGCAAGAGTCTCAGAGCTCTGCAAACATTGTGCTGCTACCACATTTACTATTAAACTCTGTGCCTCTGCGGAGGTACAAGTCGTGCCTTGAAAACCGCAGTCTACACATAATCCCTACATTTGACATTGGTACAGCTGAAGCATGAGTTGAATTGCAGTAGCAGCTTCTGTTATTCACTGAGGGATGTGGCCTCACAGTGCAATCAGTTGTATTGGGCTTTGTGGCAGTAACATATCCATCAAAACTTTGGCTGATGGGAAAACTTGATGATCCATCCATCTTCACTTTTCACCTGAGCTAGCCATCAGTTACCGGCTATAAAAGTACTGCTACATTTTTTTTCTTCAAGAAATGTCTACCCACAGCAAAACAGGAAAAAAGGAGGGAAAATTACAGAGCAGTAGAGATGTCGGAAGTCATGTATAGCACACCAATGTACACAAATAGAGTGCATTCAAACAGACAGATAAAAGCATGTGACATATTAAAAATTCAGAATAAATTCCTGTAAAATGTGACGCGCTCAATGATGCTGAGGGAATCTAACATATAACACACACAAAGAAGAAGGGCAAGTTTCTCCTACTTGGCTGAACCAAATGTAGGTCTGCCAAACTGAAGAACAACAACAAAAAGCACTGAAAGTATTACATAAGTTAAGAGTCTCTGCGATTTTAACCTTAAGCCTAGTCATTGCACAGGCAGCAGCTATTTAAATTGCATCAGTTCCTCTGATGTAAATGCGTATAGCCTTCAACTCCCTTAGAGCTTTTAGTCATTTATTTTGATTAGGGCTGTATTTATAAGATAAGTCTCTTAAGTAAGTCGCCCGGGAAGATGGGTTGGCGAGGATGTTGGTGGGGGAACAAAATGAATTCTGTTTAATGATTATAAATTCAGAAATATCTGCTTGTCAATTAATTAGGCGCTTCCTGGGTATGTGTGTGTGTCCCTCGATTCATCACTGGGCCTGGCTCTCGGTGGACAAACACCCGCGGTGCACCCATTGTATGTCTAAGCCGTTACACACATCTCCGGCAGCTTGGGAAGGGGGAATTAAGATCCTTCAAAGGCAGACAGTTTTCAAGAGCAAGCCTCTCTTTCCCGTCTGCAGACTGATTCCTTGAAGCAGCGTATATGGCCGTTTGGAGGCTTTACTCTGTCGGTGTCTCCTTGTCAGACACAAACAAGAACTGGAGAATGATGTGGACATGAGGGGATAGGTAGACTGGGAGGTTTTGCCTTTCACAGTGCAACAATTTGGGCAGGAGACTTATCTTGTAGAGGCTTCTGCGGTGAGGTGAGCATTGACTATTGCCATCAGGATACTTTTACTTATCGTGGATCGAAACCAGTTCAAACCAAAACGTGTATTGTACAACAAAAATGGAATAAGAAACTGAACATAGCCATAATCTTCTTTAGTATTTCCATATGCAAACTGTCATAGCATTTTATGTGCTAGAAAGCACACTTAAAGGCCTGGTTACACCAGGATTTTAAATGCTGGAAGTTTGCTGTGAAATCCATACATTTCACAGGAACAAACACAATCAGAGAATCGGCTTGAAGAGGTGAGATGAATCCATGTAAATCTTCCTCTGTAAGTTATTATTGCGATCTCGACTTTCAAAGTCTGATCTATAATGAAAAGCTAGTATAAACAGTTTATTAGTTATATCCTATCAAACCCGTATTAACCAACTTGTAGCACAGTGCTTTAATTGTTTATTATTCCTTCATAAAGAAGACTCTCCTATCTTCTCCTGGTCCTGCAAAAGACGCACACCCAAGCGTCTTTGTCTAATAGCGCTGGATTTACCCTCTTCTCCCCCTGAGTTTTACATCTAAATAAAGTACCATATTCAATATATAACACCGTGTTTAAAGTTCCTATTTTATCAGAGCCCCCTCATCCTTTATGATGTTGCCGATCTCCGCTAAACTATAAACCCTTTCTAATATTGTTTCAGAAAATCCTCCTCCTGTGTTCACGGAAGGTTTCAATTCACAAGTTATTGCTTATAAGTTGTGCGTAACTTAGTTTGTAAACCACCCCCCAAAATAGAACAGATATACTATTTTCAGAATTTAAACATCCTCGTTTAAACCTGGGAAGGTATTAGAACCTATTCCTTTTATTTTTAAAGATTAGGTGTATGAGATTATGTAATTGTAGTGTTGTCAGCTATGTAGGCGGTGCAAAGGTTACATTACTTACACTGTGTCCTCATCGGGGCGACTCTCGTCCTGGATTAAAAAAAAACTTATCCTAGGTCCTGGTTTCACAACATAAACTACTGTGACAGAGACTCGCGGAACATTTTACTGGTTTTTATTCAAATCACATGATAATTACAATATCATATAACAGAAAGACAGAAAAGATAAAGGAGATTATATGCTTACATATTATTTAAATGTTCTATTCCTATTTCCCATTATATTACAATACAATACCCAGACATATACATGCATTGCCTAGTAAGTACCATTTAAAGCTTTACGAAATCTTCTTAAATCATAAGGACTTAGACAGGTATTTCTCAATAATACCCCGCTACTTCCAAACCATTCTTTCCGATTTCTTATTCTAATAATATTTGATCAAGTCATTCTGAGTGTGGATAGAGGAGAGAGAAAAAGAGCGTGTGCTTTTTTGCATGTCCGTCTGTATCTCACCGAGTTGTGAAAACCCACTCTCTTCTCCTCCCGCTGTTCGTGCTTTTTAAGCAAAGAGGCGTCTCTATCCAGAGAAACCTCATAGGAGGAGCCTACCTCGTCATGGTAGGCGTATACAAATTCACCCATCTGTTGCTTCTCGTAAATACACCCTTTCACTATCGTAACCTATAAAAACAATAACACTTCCGTTGGTTTGTCACAATAAAACCGGAAACCAACCTTACTCACTACAGATATCACAATAAAACTATTTTTTTCCTTAGACATAAAATGTACGAACGGAACAGTTTTATCACACGTAATAACCACCATACATTACATTATCGAGAAAAGCTTAGGGGTTTACCATTAGCTAGCTTTTCCGGTAACTTATTATTGAACAAAATTGAATGCACATTGAACAGAATTCCACAGAAAAAGTAAACAGACCTGTACAGAGAAAATAGAGTGTGACTCTCCGGGAGCTATTGTTATTGTCTAGCATCAGTCCTGGCCGGGCCAGCTAGCTAGTTAATAGTAACCAATGTTAACCAACTAGCCATGGAAGAATTCACCCAATTGCCAAGCTGCTTCATCCCCCACCAGTTTCAGGTGGGGGATGAATGTTAGGTACAGTAGTAATATTTCAGGGTTTTACTTTGATATGAATAACATAAGCTAAACAGGTAAGCACGTAGTGTAAAGAAATAATTCTGACTACCTTTTTTCATGTCTCTGTCCGTTTGTATGACTGAGTGATTGTCCTCAAATCTGGCACAAACTCACACTTCCATCAGAGGATAACTTGATTACATTTTGGAGGTCAAAGGTCAAGGTCATTGTGACCTTGCATATTTTGATTGCAACATCTCAAAAACGCTTTAAGGGATTTTCTTCAAAGTTTGCTCATATGTTCACTCTGACTCAGAACTGATTAGATTTTGGAGTTCAAAGGTTACTGCGACCCTACATATTGTGAGGTCACAGTTACCGTGTACCACATTGTAGCTTCTTCTTTAGCGCATTGCCTACCAACACTGTACTTTCAGCGTTTGGCAGTGGCTCGCAGAGGCATATAACTAGTTCTAGATCATTTTTGTACTGATATTTCTTGTATAAGCCCTACTCAACTTGTCTTGTTGGTCAATATTTTATACTCTTCAAACTGTTCATTGTTTACTTGCATTAGGGAAAAGGGATGATGGGTTCAGTGGATGAATGGATAGTGTGGAATCTTAAAATGTTAAGAGAATGTTTTATTCTTGCTTTGTTTTGATTTTCTATTTTGAATTTGTATTTAAATGGAAAAAGATAATTGAGGGAATTATAGATTTCCATTAGTTGTCTCAGTGCTTTCCTTTTAAAAAAAGACCAAATGACTATAATCTGGATGTCACAGCGAAAAAGCATCAACAATATTTCTTTGAATCAATAGAAATGTCAAACCTGAGCTGACAAAGCTTTATGGCAGGGGTGTCAAACTCATTTTCACAAAGGGCCACTCTACGATATGATAATCACTCAAAGGGCCAGACTGACACACCTTCTTTTTAATCGAAAAATAAAAAGAACATATTTAAGTAAGTATATAAACTGCGTACAATGGCAAGTTTTCGCTTTTCGGGGACAAATTATAGGTGGGGGGTATGGGGGTGCTCCCCCCGAAAATTTTGAATGTCAAACACTGAATTTCCTGCATTCTGGTGGATTTTTATCCACCGATCTGTGCCTTTTCGGCATAAATTTATGGTGGAAATGTCTTAATTTCTGTAAAGGAAAAGACAACATTCAGGTTCCTGGTGAAACAATTATAAAGGACTATAATGCAGTAAGGCTCTCAGGCATTCTGGATTGAGCCACAATATTTATTCTCCTGGATTTTTAAAAACTTTCTGCACATTCAAATCATATCACATGTTTTGTTTTTTTAGGAATCATGACGCAGCACCAGTGTTAGCTATGATACTTTACATTGGTAATGAAATGCCAAGCCATTGGAAACGAAAGGGGTGGGCTATCAGCAGCTAGCTAACGTTAGCTAGTTGGCTATATTGTAACTTAAAGCAAAAGTTAGAAACCAGATAATTTTGGCATTAATCCTTTGACACTTGACACAATCAATCATCAATATTAGCATGCTATTTAGCCACATATGTTGGCCTACAGCCCTCAGAAACCTGACAGCTCTTCTTAGATACAAGTTCATCAATTCATGGCTTAAAATCCTGAGCTGTGGAACTTTCAGCAGACATTCCTAGCTGTAAGACACGTAAGTTTCCTAACAGTTGAAAGCGTATGCAACGTGCGGATATGGCACAGGCTCCATGAAGGATGAAAAAAAAAAAAAAAATATGATTTATTTATTTATTTTTATTTTTTTCACAATTGATTCAAATCGGCCGAATTGATTCGCGGGCCACATCAAAACGTGTCGCGGGCCAGATGTGGCCCGCGGGCCTTGAGTTTGACACATGTGCTTTATGGCAATAACTTGTGTGTATTATTATTTCATAAGAATTATCTTACAGTAACGCCTGTCATTTTTCCATACGTGTTTTTTTTTTGGCGGGAAAATTTCCAAATTTGTGTTCTGAACCGCAAATACTGCACACGGTGTCACAGTGATCTTAAGCAGGTTTTTATTTTCCGTCAGTGAGTCACATCGCATTTGGCGACGTGTCTCACTTTCACAGTTGACTTTACAGTCTGAATTCAAGTGAATGAGGAAAAAGTCTTAGTCTTAGTCAGTAGCAGGAACACGCTTGAAATAATTCATGCTTTCCATAATACTTTTTATTCTTTTTAAATGCAGAATAGACATCACCTACAAGCATCAACAACAACATATAGCACAAACATAAGGGCACACATTTTCTCTGACCTCAGTTAGATTCTCAGCTACAGATAAATGTCAATATTTTGATATTCAGTATATCAATATTTTACCGTCACAGTTTAGCAATCAAGAACATTCAGTGTAGGAGATGATCTCAGGCAAACGTTACACAAAGTGAGAATTCACAAGGTGACTTAGATCTTCCTAAGTGAATGTGGTATTTAAAAATAAATGAATTAAAGACCTCAAATTGTTTTGGATCAGCCTGTTTTCCCCCCTGTGACCTAAAACAGAACACTAGCATCCAGGCATGGTGTCTTTCATCATTTAACTGCCGTTCAAAGGCTCCTGGGAGCCTCCTAGAGCACAGAATGGAACCTTGTATTTTGCAACATCAAGCACACTCTTGTGTCAGTGTCTCGGTGTCTGCTGGGAGGTTCGTATTAGAGTCATGGTCTTGAGCTGAAATTATCTTTTTAGAATCACTTTCCACCCTCTCTCTCCCACACACACGTACACACATGCTTTTCTTGACGCCTATACACTAATGCAGGTGACACCAAGGTCTTATAAGTGTGTACATCTTTGACCTTGTTATTTTGTCCCTCTCTGCTTCCATTACGTTCTTGTAGATCAAAGAAGCACATGGTGCACCAGGCAGCGTGGGTGAAGATCCTCACTTAAAGGCTGCAGACAGAGGTAAGTTATTAAACCCTTTACACTGTCATCTCTACCTTCACTGCTCCTGCGCTACCCACTTAAAATCAATAAAAGTAACTGCTATGCGCAAGTTCGTGTCTGGGATTTAATTAATGTTTTTTTTTTTATATACTCTCACCAATATTAATGCAGCCTTAAATTTGCTAATGCCCCTAACACAGGAATTAAGAGGTTTGTGTGGTTATTGTGCCACAATGCTAGTTACATATCACTTCATCAAAGTACCCACACTGGATGATTTAGTCTAGTGTGTGTGTCGTTGAGCTGTGTTTGGAGAATTTGCTGTGCACTTCTTTAAAGATAAAAAGGCTGAGGATGGAACACACATTCCTGTCCATTAGAAATAATGGCTCACCTAAGGGAGAACATAGGCCAGTTGCACAACAATAATAGTGTTTGGGAGGTACAGAAATGCTGCAAATATAGAGAACCACATAGATGTTGCTTCTTCACACTGCAACTTCTGGCGTTATGTCCTTTATTATTTTAAGTTGTATTACATTATCTTAGTTTGGCTGTGACTACAAAACAAATGATGCAATAAAACGCAAAATGTTTGGGGATACAGATAGAATAGGTAGTGACGGGAGTGTTATGATTGTTGGAGTGTTAGATACCCCCTGGAACCTTGTATTTTTAACACATGCAACGCAGAGGAAGTTGTGAGTCATTTTCTACAGCAAATATAGCCATCCACAATAACGTAATAGTATTCTGGTTTACCTAGAAGTGTGGTTATTGTCTAAATAACCAACAGATTACCCATCCACAGGGGAGCTTTGTTTACCATACAGCTATTCCTTTTGTCATATGTCCACACACTTCTGAGAATGCATAAAGGTGTAGATGTGTGGCTGATGTGGAAGGCTGTTTGTGTGCCTCATGTTTTTTTGTTCAAGATGATGCTGCTAGTTTATTCCCCCCTTCACACAGCCAGCATATTATCCCTCTCCGCCAGCTGCGAGGAGACAGGCCCAGGTATTTATGGCTAGCATAAAAAGTGCCTGCATTCCCTGTCACCCCACAGCACCAGATTTATGGCACATTTGACAAACACACTGAATAAAAAAAAGGGGTGTTCAATTTGTATAGGAGTTTAGAGCCTGTCTGTTGTGCACGCTCCCAACGGATTCAGCTGTTAGTTCATGTGTGTGCGCGCGTGTCTGGCTGTCTACGTACGCCTCCCGCTGTGTGAGAATGTGTCTGTATTTCTTAACACGTGCATACTTGTGTGTCTGTATGCCTTGTATGTACTCTTGTGTGCTCCAGGGAGTGTGTGTGTGCGCGCCGAGGCCCGCCTGCTCTGAAACACCAGCAACAGATAACAGATGGTCCCCCTGCATTAGAAGTGTTTTATTTCCCTGCGGAAGCCAGATATGTCAAAAATATGCATGTGCAACATTAGTCATTTGGAATATTCATGCCCCTGCCGTCCGATGGTTTCCTTTTCACAGCCAAAATACCACCAGCCCAATTCTCCTAAGGAGGTGAGGGGAATAAGGGGGAGTAGGAAAAGAAGCAGTCATCAGCTGAACTGATGGGAGGAAAAGGCTGAGGCCTACATGCAGTTTTTTATGGAGGATTTCTCTTCAGCACGCCGGGGCTGTAATTAAAAAGGGGGTTGCAGTATGAAGATGTAGATGGATTCATATTAAGAACCCCTTCCCCTAACCCCATTACACACAGCCCGCCTGGTTACATACTGTTCACACTTACACAGTGAACAAGCCCATCATTTGGACCCGCCATTGCATTGATTCATAGACTCTTCTTTGGGAGTCCACCACTACTTATATTCTTATTTCTCTCCGCCTCCATCTCTTCAACCATCTCAAATCTCTGTAGCTTTAATCTCTACCTCCCACCATTGAGCATGGCCGCCATCCTTGTCCTTGGTGGTGGACATGGGCATGCATCATTATCAGGCCTGGTTAACCATCCACGTAGTTGGCAGCCTGGGCCCCCACCAGGGCCCAATGGCATGGTTTTCCTACCGCAGAAAACATGACTTTTGAGCAGCACTTTTCTCACTTGCCGTGGTCCCTCGTGATCAGGGTTAATTTGTGGCAGCATGCGTGAATGGTGTCGAAAGAGGAGAGGACTGCACTGCTTATCGCAGAAATGCAATATGATTTATTCAGAAATATGCAAATCTAACAATCGCTCTGCCTTGTTTACTGAAGGGACCTGCTGATTAAGAGTCTGAAACACAGAGAGATGGAGAGGGAGGGTGAGAGATACAATCCCAGCCATAGAAGCCAGGATAGAGTGTGAACACTAAAATGTATTCTGTTGAGGCTGAATTGCTTATGTAAAGAGTGAAGGGGGTAACATGCAATACATGTCTTTATTGTATGTAAATAAATACAGTACATTACTTGCAAAGCATAATACAGAATTACACATTAGGTCCCTGACGGCTTGTACTCGTGTGTTTCATTGACACTATTGCTAACCTAAGTAATCAGTTATGGAGTATATTGACAAAAGCATCAGGAGACCTATGTAAGGGGTCTTGGGTTAATTAGCCTACAGTGCCCTCTTTCTGTTTTAGCATTTACAAAAGCCATAGTACAGAGGATGCCTAGGATGACCTTCACAAGTGTAAAAGACCATGTCACCAGTTCTACATATGTACACAATAAATGGAATGAATTCCCCAAAAATGTATAAACATGCAATTTTCATACCAGCCTTATTCTGCGGTTACCTTAATGCTCAGTATGTCAGTAAATGTACTTTGCCATTTACACTTGACAGCCTCCTTGATGATTTAATTGACGTTCATATTATCATCTAAACCAGATCAGTTTTTTTGTCATTGTTTTTTTAAGGCATTGGTGTTGCACTGAACCTGTGGATATTTGCCTTACGTGCAGCAGTATGTATCACCAGAAGGTATGCAACACAATCCAAGGTGTTGTAAGCTGATAAGACTTTTTTCCGGTGCTGTAAAGCGCTACAGGGAAACCCACTGATGAATCGGTATCCTTGAAGCAGTTTTTAGAACTAGCAGATAAGCTACTGTATTACTATGCTGCTTGCCTAAAGTAAGCCAGTAATGATTTTCTCTGACCACAGGAGATTTGATAGTCGTAGCAAAATAAAACGGCTGGTTTAAAAAATGTAAAAAGACGGCTAGGCACTTGGAATATATTGTTATATACTGTGTGCAGAGGTCCAGTTTTGAATGGACAGACTTGAATTTGATCTGAAGCTGAGATGAGAAGAAGGTCAATCTAATTGTGTTCTATTTGCAGACAGGCTTTTTTCACCGGTAACTATGGGTTTCGCAGCCTTGCATGTCACATTCAATTTTTGCCCTTCATCTTCTTTGGGCTGTAGGAATGGGTGTGATCTGCAGCCATTTCCTCACTCTTTGCTGAGAGCCCAATTAGCGCTGTTGTACAGCATTGATTTCTCTGCTCTATATTGCATGTGCTTTTCCAGGTGAGTCTTCTCCAGCTAGCGCCAGCCTATAGAAGACAACAATTATCCCCTCTAGCACAATCTCTGTGGCCGCACAAAAGAGAGCACAGCTCAGGAAATTGATCTCTTCAGGCTTGCAAGACGTTTTGTGGATGAGCAGACAAAAGCAACCACAACTTTGTGATATCTTAAAGCTACACATGCAACTCTGTGATGTCAAAACCCTGTAATTACATTCTTAAAACTGGGCATGCTTTCAGGTTAATTCTCGCTGTAACTTTGAGCGTTGACACCTGGTTTGTGAATAATACATAATAAACTGCTTACATCATACCAGCATGTGCATATATTAGTATGAGACTGCCTGAAACAGGCTATTCTGGTGCTGGGCCTAGCTTTTAAGCAAAGGCAGTTTAAGACACAAACGACAAACCTGATTCAAATGATAAACAGAGTATTCCTGTTTTAAATACAATCTCAAACCTCCAGTTATCAAGTAATCTATGATAAGCAGATTGCTTAGCTTTTTTATACTTAAACAATTTACTATGGCAGAAAATACACTGTGTTTTGACTAGAGATCGACCGATTATCGGCCGGGCCGATTATCGGCGCCGATATTCAACATTTTGACGCATATCGGCATCGGCCATTTTTTTTTTACTTTTTATTTGTTTTGATGCGGTGATGCATGACAAAAACAGTGCGAGACATGACAAAAACACCATTGTGTGTGGGACAAGACTACATGAACACGTTTTGGACAAGACAAGCTGTCAGAGACTAGACAAAAACAACAACAAAAAGAACAAGTAATAAAAATAAATAAATACAAATATATATTATTATATATATACGATAAAGAAATAGGAAAAAAAAATACAGAAATAGACTAGTAGCTCATGGCATATTGAAATAGTGGATGTGAGTGTGTGTGTGTGTGTGTGTTTGTGTGGGTGTTTATTGGGAGGGAAAAGTACTGTGGCTAACTTCTGTGGGTGGTTGTACAGGGCGCCATTCGGTGCCTGTGGCCCCTCCGACCACCACCTCAGACATACCGCAGTCGTACACATTCACATTCGGCATCGGCCTTTGATAAGAGATCAATTTAAAACTGGGTTATTTTGGCTCTGATGCAGCCGCACGGAGAGGAGAAACAGTAACTGTTTCTCATTGTCTGGTTTGGTTTCGAGGTAAGTTAAGGCAGCAGACTCTCCCGAAATTGTAATAAATATCCCAGTTAGGGGTGTGCACGGGTACACGTGTAACCGGTTAGTAAATCACAACGAGTTCAGGAACATTTTAGGGAGCCATTTATTTGTTTAAATTGTGTTATGTTGCAAATCTGATAAGCTGTTGTGTTTTTTAAACATATTCTTAAAGGCATTTAAATGAAGTTAAGTGTTGGAGTTTGTATTATTCAAAATGTTGACGCCAATATTTTCCCTTTTTCTGCAAATTAATATCGGCTCCAAATATTGATTATCGGTATCGGCCCTGAAAAAAACATATCGGTCGACCCCTAGTTTTGACTTAAAACAATCTCCATTCTAAGACCTTCTGGTACACCAACAATTCTCTTAAACAAGTCAGTTAAAGTTTTCAACTGTTTAACTCCATATATACAGTATAGAGATATAAGAATATACTGCACTGGTTAAAGCGTGATGCTCCAAAGACAAAATGTATAAATAATTGCCCCTTTGTGGACTGATTAGAAAGATATAGGCACGAATGTTAACAGCTAAAGTCACCATCCACCAACTAGTTAGGAAGGTACTATCTTGGAAATCTATCTAATGGAAAACGACCCCCAGGAAAGGAACCAGTGTGGTGAAGGTACTTTGTTACAGGCGTTAACATGGGTTAGATGTACATGTTGCAAGTGGTACATAATTGGGGTCGTGGTCGTGTTGTACTTATAAATGGCTTTGCAGTGTTAACAATGATCTTCGTAATTTTTTTGTTGGAAATGGTCCCACACCAAACTTGGCCTTGATCTCACCATGATTATGTTTGATATGTACGGCAGCACATGGGCAGCTAAGGCAGCTCCATGTCCTTTGTCTCTTAAAACTAGTTCAATATCACCCCCTGTTGGTAAGGTGTCCTAAGGCTGCCACATAGTGAAATTCATACATTGCTTGAAGACTTACACTATGCAACACAACCTCAGATCAATACAATTTCATGTCACAACATTTTTTTTCTTTTCAATTCGAAACAATCAATTAAAGGCCTACTTCACCAGTGGGAATATGAAGGTGTATTGAACTCTGAGATCCTATGTAGTATAAATGTGCAAATTTTTTAGAAATCGGTTCATCCTAGCCTGAGAAAAGGCTGAAAGAGTGTTTTATGGTCTCACTGTCTAACCCTACAGTGTGCCCAGTTGTGATGTCACAACTCGGCAAACTGTAGGGTTGATCATCAATAAATCATGCCCGTCCCTAGTACAAATATACGGTATAAAAATGTCTGAATTCAAAAATGTTACATACGTATGTGTACAATTAATATAGGATCATGATCCTCTTAATATCCCTATCAATAGTTTATCCATCCTGTGTACTGTCAACGTTAAGAAACCTTGATACAAATAGATATTGAAACGCATCACCCTTTATTAATGTTTTTCTCCTGTTCTACATCTGTCACAACATTTTTCATCATATTCCGTATATATTCCTTTTATTATGACAAAAGCTTAAATGTTTGTAGACAACATTGTCCTTTTCTGTTATAGTTATATTTACTTGTGCACAACACAGCTCTTGCCACACTTTCAGATTCATTTATGTGTTTTTTCTAGATGGTTAGACCATTATTGGTTTCAGCAAGTTGTGTTGGGGAAATCTACTTGGACATGCTGCAGAAATAAATTATATAAAACAGGGAAGTGAAATGTAAATTGTAAACGTTGATTTGCAAACAGACTGCAATTCTATTTACTTATAACATTGAGTATAATATTTACTGATGTATATACCATTGTATTTCCTACATACAGTATGCAATCATTTTGAGTTCTTGCACTGGTTTGTCCTGCGGATAACTCATGTCAATCTCCCGCTCCTACCCTGCGTTCCGAATCGCATACTTTCTACTATTTAGTATGGTAGAAAAAATATTTAGTATGTCCCGATTCTTGTGGCCAGATTTAGGATGGTTAGACGACCTGGATGTCTATTACACCCGGCCAAGATTTTTAGTGTTGAAAACGGCATTCTATTTGGGCGATTCTGACCCATAATCCAGTGCGAACCTGAAGTGACGTCACATCAAGGAGCCTCCATATGAAAACAAACGGGGATACGACGGATATAAAAGCAAGAGGCAAGATCAAGGCGCAATGTTCTGATGAAATAAATAAATAAAATAATCTCCCAATAGTATGCCTACTGCATCCTAACTAGATTATTTTTATCGTCGGATGTAGTATGTTGAATAGAAAAAAGAACGAGTATGCGATTCGGAACGCAGGGCTATTTTCATCCCACAACTTACATTTTTCCTGGGAATGTGTGTCAAACAACGTGATGCTAGATGTGCTGGAGTGGTACGCCCTACGTCATTCTATTTTTGCCACACACATGTTGCCTGAGAGGTCAATGCAGCGTTCTTATTGGGTTGAATTGCTTGGAGGCAGAAGTTAATTTCCAACTCAGCAGAGACCAATGACTTTGCTCTGACCTGCTGACTGGCAAAACAAAGACATTGTGCTTTTCCACGAGACAAAAGCACTTGGTTATTACTGGCAGACATGAAACCATTTTATCTGGTTACAATGATTCATCCGATGTAGCTGTGCATTGCTCTTCTGAAGTCAGACCAAACTACAATGTTTTGTTTTATGTTTGTTATTTTTTATTTTTTTCCACGTTTTGCCTCCTTTCAGAGCAGAATGGTACTGAAGCCCAGAGAAAAACTATATGGTATGGTACTATATAAGTACATTTATATATTTATTATACACCAATATCTTGATGATCAGAGGGTTACCCCGACAACTAAAATAATCTGTAAATGTGCAAATAGTTCTTAAGTGAATGTTGCAATTGTAGTATTGCGATTGGTGCGAGCAAACTCAGTAACAAACCTATGAGCTCTCACTTGTTTCCTTGTCTTTGATCTGTTCATTCAAAAAGGTTTCAAAATGGTGTGAGCTCCTCCTGATGTCTATTTCATCAATCAATTTGGCCCACCTGATTGTGTCAACCTGCTCGATTTAAGCAATGCAGCTCAGGGTTCACAAAATTTTGCACATACAACAGTTGGCAAATCATTTGTTTTATGTCTTTTAACAATTGATTTCTGGAAAAGAAAAATGTTTAATTGATAAACAAACATCTGTTATTTCATATAAAAAATACTGGTATTGATAAAAATGAATTAATAATGGTAAAAATTAATAACATTCCAAAAGGTTCAAGGGGTTCACAAACTTTCACACAGCACTGTATATATTTTTTCAATGTCAAAACCTTTTTTGAATATTTGTCGAAAATCAATTCCAGCTGACTGTTCCAAAGCAGCTCCCAAGTAAGACAACATTCTTGACCATATTTATATATATATTCATACACACGAAAATATAAACGCAGCACTTTTGTTTTTGCTCCTATTTTTCATGAGCTTAACTCAACAATCTAAAACTTTTTCTATATATTAGGGCTGTCAAGCGATTAAAAAAATAATCTAATTAATTACAGGCTCTGTGATTAATTAATCTAAATGAATTGCATACTTATATGACACTTTTATACCTGTTTGTAAACAGCTGTATAGGCTACTACAGTTTGTTTCTCTCTCTCTCTCTCACTCGCGCGCGCTCGCTCTCCGTCTCTCGTAACTTCTGTCTCCTCCCCTCAGCCAGCTTTATACATGAACTAGCGCCGAATTTTCTCAAAAAAACAAGCAGACAAAATTACGACTTTCCATCTCCCACAACAGACAGCGCTGCACTGCCACCATTTCGTAGCCTACTCATAGGCAAAAATATTGACACACACACACACACACACACACACACACACACACACACACACACACACACACACACGGGACAGGTGCTAGACAGCTAGCAAACAAAATTGGAGGAAGATTGAGAGATAGGCCTACTGTTTTGAACCTAGCCTACATTGTTGCACCCACTAAATCAATAATGCACGGACACTGCGGAGAATTAAGTAAGATTTCTTCCTACCTTCATGCATCCCATAAACCGTCCATAGAGCCCTCGAGTCGGCCCCTTTCCCCTGCTTCTCTCTTTACCTTTCTCCCTTTAACCCACGCGCCCGGCCCGGCGAGCTACAGGTGCAGCTCCGCACCACTTTTGCACCGGGTCAAAGGGCATTATAGAAGTGCGATTTTTTTTCTTTGATTAATTAATCGAAATTAACGCGTTAATTTGACAGCCCTACTATATACACAAAATAAACATCTCTCAAATATTGTTCACAAATCTGTCCACATCTGTGTTAGTGAGCACTTCTCCTTTGCCGAGATAATCCATCCCACCTCACGGGTCTGGCATATCAACATGCTGATTAGATAGACTCTTTTTCAAGGGAGACCCATTTACACGTTGTGGTGTTCTGGTGGCGTTACAGTATCTGGTGTGAACACCATTTGCCTCACGTAGTGCAGCACATTTCCTTGGCATAGAGTTGATCAGGTTGTTGATTGTGGTAGGTGTGGCGTATCAAGATGCTGATGAGACAGCATTGTTATTACACGGTGGCCTTTTATTGTGGCCACCAGAACACCAGAACGTGTAAATGGGAACTGGTCTCCCTTGAAAAAGAGTCTCCAGTCTCAATGGGATTTACCTGTAAGAATACATTTTTTTTAAAGACTGATTTTCTTTGTAAATTGTCTATGCAACCTGGCTGGCCTTCAAATACAGCAGCATATTTTACCTAGAACCCCAGAAACCAACTAGTTTTCATACAGTGCAATACAACATTGTTTAGGTAGGTGACAACTACTTCCTTTTTAATAATGTAATTAAACAAAGTCTTATGCAGGGATGTGCGCGGTACTGTATCATTTAAGATGTCAGAGTTCTTAAAACTAGCCATAGTAGCAGTTTTCAACATGAAGCAACACAGATTAGGTAATGATGCAGCACCTGCCTTGAGACTGCTACAATTTTAGATGATATTTTTGCTTTAGTGGTGCATTTTCCTAAACAAATCTACGATGCAATGAATCAAATTACCACACGCCAAGTGACACACAGTAAGCCTGGGGCTCTTCACAGACCCCCGGGCCCTGGGAGCTGGGACAGTTGCTTTCTTCCCTGGTTGGTAAGCCAGCCATGCAGGCTGCAAGCGTCAACATGAACTACTATTTCTTGTGGAAATAACATCTGAATAACTAAATGTTAGATGGTAATCTGGCAATTTATGTTTTTACATATCCTCAGTGGAATCATCCCTTTCAGAAATAAACCCTCTGGAGTACATTTTGACTTTGGCTGCCTATATTTAACCCTGAGGTTGTACATGCTGTAAGTGACCATTATGCTCTCAATAATCACTGTGTATTCTTCCCCACTGCCCGCCATGCTGCTTTAGCACTTATTAGGGGCTTATACTTGAGGCTCAGCCACACAGTTCATTTTCAGCCCACATTTGGCAGGTAATAAGCCTTACGGAGGAGCTGGCATTATACACATTCCCCGCCTGAGATCATTGAGGAGTGACCCCCAATGTGGAGGTTTGTATTGATGTGTGACTCTGAAATGGTAGCAATGGTCCAACGGTCACCATATTTTCAATTACTAATTGACCTCATTTCCTTTTGGGCTCTTGAGGATTTTACCTGCTGTAAGATAGATGTCTGTTTTCTTTTCATTTGATACGTTGAGCTCAGTTAGCGATAATATAGCAGACTGAAAAATTATAGAAGTGTGGCATCTAAAGACCTAAATCTTTTAGGTACAATCAATGTCACTATGTGTGAGGAGTCTTAAAAAAGTCTTGGTCGCAATCCTGCGTCAAACTGTACAATACACATTTTCTAACTCTGTGACAGAAGCGTCAGATGGTCAACATGAATGTTACAATCTATCCTAGCAGCAGCTGATGTTTCTTTGAAAACACTGGGCAACTGGCTAGGCTATATCATTAGATGTGTCTGTCACATTTTATTGGAACAAAAACTCATGCTGACTGAATAATTAAATAATTCAATTATAGAATATCACAGTCAGGTGGTTGCCAGCCTTGTAATGATGCATAAAAAAACCAAGTTGTCTCCCACGTTGGATTGGTGCTAGTTGCAGGACAGCTACTCTTGAAGCTTTTCTACAGGTTTGACTGACCATACCAAGACAATGCACTGTGCCGTCTTTTCTCAACCCGTGTTTGCCAAGATTATGTTCTCAGTTGTTTTAGTTGTTTAAGCCGGTTTCTATATTTCGCAAAAGTCTTGGAGTCTCAAGAGATTTGATGGTCATTCATACAAAGTCAGACTTTCACAAGGAAGCATCAGCAGCAGAAATAGTCAGCCATGGGATTTACCTGTCAACTGCACTTAAGCACATGGAGAAACATCAGCTAGACACTCTGATGGTAAGAGAAAGGCTGACACGCGTGTCCTGTGATCTCCGGTCACTGACAGCTTCATGTATGTCAGCGCCTCCGGAGAGCAGTAAGACAATAAACTTCCATTCAGAGATAGGTGGGTGAATGTCTGTGTTTTGAAGCCTTCAGCGTCTTTAAAAATCACTTTTCACGTCAGCTTGTCATAGACGAATATTCAATATGTAAGCCAACATTTTTATGAGGTGCTCATATCTTTAAATGGCTCATACCTCTTGATTTTCTAGTTTATGGATTGCTTTACAGCAGGGGTGTCAAACTCATTTTGGTTCGAGGGCCACATACAGCCTCTCTGATCTCAAGTGGGCCGGACCAGTAAAATAATGGCAAAATAACGTACATATGTCAAATCCAAATCTTTAGCTTTGTTTTTCAGTTATATGCTTTATAACTCAGCCTACATATGTAACCTACATTATCACGGATCACAAGGGATCTCTGTAGCCCCCAGGAAATGTCTTAGTAAAGGTTGCTGCTGGCCAAGGGAATAGGAGGTGCGTGCGTTGCGCCGCAGCAAAAAGTTTGGGGGTATTTTGCTCAAAGATGCCAATACGCACTAATGAAATAAACAACTGTTTATTTGAATACACAAATACAACAGGCACTGACCTTACAGTTGTCCAATTTTGTTTACTATATATACAGGGACACATTTTGTGCAAACATGCAGACAGTACAAAATACAATTAAATAAAAGTGCAACTTCTACTGTTTTGATTTATTTTTAAATACAGAGGTTATTTGTTGTTTTGGAATACGTTTTTCCCAATTTAATTTAATTTTAATTTAACTTACTTTTTTTTTTAAATGCTCAGAAATTTGCGGGCCGGATGTTTGACACCACTTCCTTAGACACTTGACACAATCAATCATCAATATTAGCATGCTATTTGGCCACATATATTGGCCTATTTACAGCCCTCAGAAAACTGACAGCTCTTCTTAGATGCAAGTTCATCAATTCATGGCTTAAAATCCTGAGCTGTAGAACTTTCAGCAGACATTCCTAGCTGTAAGCCACGTAAGTTTCCTAACAGTTGGGAGCGTATGCGACGTGCGGATATGGCACAGGCTCCATGAAGAAAAATAAAATAAAAAATCCTTTTTTTTTTCAGAATTTATTCAAATCGGCCGAATTGATTCGCGGGCCAGACCAAAACGTGTCGCGGGCCAAGAAACAAAGCAAATGTACCAGTACACTTAACTTTACTGAAAACGTTCAACTATGGTGAAAGCTCCTGTAATGTCACCCCATAGTTTGAGAGCAAAAACAAACATGAACAATGTCGTCTAACCTTAGAAGGAACACAAATGTAGCTCCGTATCAAAATGTGAAACCTGCAGTGCCTTGTTCAGCTTCATACTGCTGTGTCTTAAAGTACAGAGCACAGTTTGGGGATTTGACTAAGCAAAGGAATTCGGCTCAATTCCCAAAGCATCCGCCAACCGCCCAACTGCACAGCTCTTTTGGAAAATAGACACACAGGTAACTGATTTCTCCACTGACAATGCAACAGAAGAAATCTTGCTCTATTTCATTCCAACCATCTGGAAGTGTGGCTCAGACTGCAGGCTGATGTGTAACTTTTAATTGGAGAGACAGGGGTGGGAGGCAGAGGAGTAGCAAGCAATGATCCCAGAGGATAGACAGGCAGTATCTGCTGCCAGATGGACAACCGCAATTGCTGGAGTGCACACCATTTCATTCTCAAGCCAATGTGATGTGTGCCCTGTGTTAGAAAGAGTTTCTTGGAGAGCCATTGTTTGTTGAAGACATCTCAGGTGCCACAAATTGCTGCTATTTTCCAAATACAGAATTAGGCAGGGATGATGCTTAGATTTTGTTCTGGACATTTTCCATTTCTTGAGATTTCATAAGTTGGCATGTTGTGGATCACAGTATTGACAATTAAGTTAAATGTCAATTAATTGTAATAATAGTTAAAAGCATGATATTTAAAGGTCACACTTCAATTGTAGAATTAAAAAAACCTGAAACCTGCCCTATAGCAAGATGCTTTTTCGTAACTTTGTAACACAGTATAAGTCTCCTCAAAGTCACAAATATTTGTATTTTTTTAAATAAAAAGAGATGCATTTTGTAAATAAGATTTTATATATATTTTATTGTTGCCATGGTCGGAGCTAGCCTGGCTCTGCCCGCCTACTTTCGCTCAAATTTAATTTTCCCTTCAGTAGTAAGTCTGGGGCTGCGGTGAATTCATGTGTTCGAGCTCAAGAACATTTTCGGCCGTCCAATAAGCGAACAGAGCGATTGGCTGAGAACGATGACGTCGGAAGTCGCGCTCCAGTTTCAGTTGAATGCTGCATTCCTTTAGACTCGGAACTCGGAGATTTCCGACTTGGTAGTTCCGAGTTCCGACCTGTCTGTGTTCCAGTGCATCTGCTCGGAAAAGTATGGACACCTACATCCTTTCTCATCCAAATAACTAAACGTTAAGCTCTAGCAAGTTACCGTTGCCAGGTACTGGTAGATCCATAGACTACAATATGTAGTGAAGTTGGACATTTCCGAGTTCCCAGTACAACTGGAACGCACCGTCAGAAGCTGGCTCATGACATACGTCACAACTAGGGTTGCAAAGGGGTGGAAAGTTTCCAGTAAATTTCCGGAAACTTTCCACGGGAACCTTCGCTCGGGAATTTTGGGAATATTCAAAATTGGGAATTATAGGAATTAACTAAATGGCGGTCATTTAAATGATTTTTTTTTCATATCCAAACATAAATCTAAACATATAAACACTATATTTTGTCATAGGCACAGACATCCATGCAAACTAATACAATTAAAAAACATTACATTTGAACAGATTTATCTGTAAGTAGAACTTTATCAAGTTTTGATTATTTTATGAACAATCAATAATTTCACTGAAAACAAAAAGATGAATTTTGAGTAAAATCTTACTCATCTGTCTCACCCCATCCATTCAATAAATTAAGTAAATTGCCCCCCATGTGATGGAGGAATGCACAGTGCATGTAGGGGGCGTGGCCTGAGTACCCCTGCAGTAAGCAGTGTGTGCAACCTGCCAAGCTTACTTGCATGAAATCTGGTTGTTTTAAGTCAAGATTACACTGTGTGCAAAATTTTTAGGCAAGTTGTATTTTTGAGGATTGATTTTATTATTGAACAACTGCAGTGCTCTCGGTCAATCCAAAATGTTAAAGAACCTAAACCTGAATGTTTACGAAAGTAAAAGTGAGGTTTTGTCTTTCTTGCGAGAATATATATATGTTTTGCTATTATTAGGTATAATAACTATTAGTGTGCAGAAATATTCTGCAACTAAATAAAAAAACGAAGATTTTCTAATCTCACTTGTTTAATTTCATCTGTTCAAGTGAGATAAAACAACTCAAAAAATGTCAATGTAAAAAAAAAAATCAGTGACCAATATAGCCACCCTTCTTTTCAATAACTGTCACAAGCCTTCCATTCATGGAGTCTGTCAGTTTCTTGATCTGTTGACGATCAACTTTTTGTGCAGCAGCAACCACAGCCTCCCAGACACTGTTCCGAGAGGTGTACTGATTTCCTTCACTGTAAATATACCATTTAAGCAGGGCCCACAGGTTCTCAATAGGGTTTAAGTCAGGTGAGGAAGGGGGTCATTGCATTATTTTCTCATCCTTAAGGCCTTTACTGGCTAGCCATGCAATTGAGTACTTCGATGCATGTGATGGAGCATTGTCCTGCATAAAAATCATGGTCTTCTTGAAAGATGCAGACTTTTTCCTGTACCACTGCTTGAAGAAAGTATCTTCTAGAAACTTGCAGTAGGTTTGGGAGTTGATTTTGAGGCCATCTTCAACCTGAAAAGGTCCAACTAGCTCATCTTTATTAATACCAGCCCATACCAGTATCCCACCTCCACCTTGCTGGCGTCTGAGTCGAAGTGAAGCTCTGTGTCCGTTACTGATCCAGCCACGGGCCCATCCATCTGGTCCATCAAGAGTCACTCTCATCTCATCAGTCCATAAAACCTTTGAAAAATCTGTCTTCAGATATTTCTTGGCCCAGTCTTGACGTTTCAACTTGTGTGTTTTGTTCAGTGGTGGTCGGGTTTCAGCCTTCCTTACCTTGGCCATGTCTCTAAGCACTGAACACCTTGTACTTCTGAGCACTCCAGGTAGGCTGCAGTTCTGGAATATGGCAGAACTGGAGTATAATGGGTTCCTGGTAGCTTCACGTTTGATTCTTCTCAAATCTTTGGCAGTTCATTTGCGTTTTTTTTTCTCAATACGTTTCTTGCGACCTTGTTGGCTATTTGCAACAAAACGATTGATGG
Source organism: Ammodytes marinus (assembly GCF_949987685.1). Taxonomy (NCBI): domain Eukaryota; kingdom Metazoa; phylum Chordata; class Actinopteri; order Uranoscopiformes; family Ammodytidae; genus Ammodytes; species Ammodytes marinus. Next base: position 1,504,990 of record NC_137227.1, read on the forward strand.
TTCTGTGGTCACGCCCCAATATCTTAGCAATTTCAAGAGTGCTGCATCCCTCTGAAAGACGTTTTACAATTTTTGACTTTTCAGAGTCCTTTAAATCCAATTTTTTTGCCCATTTTGCCCGAGGAAGAGAAGCTGCCTAATAATTATGCATACCTTGGTATAGAGTGTTGATCTCCTTAGGCCACACCCTCACTCATTACACAAATACACATCACCTGGTATGCTTGAATCCAATAAGCACTCAAGTTTATACAGCTTGAAGTTGGAAAATATGCATCAAAATTATGATATGGCCAAAATACTCACTTGCCTAAAATTTTTGCATACAGTGTATGCTCAAATATATTTTCCCAAACTATATTTAAAATCACTGTTTAAGCCTCTGTAAACCTGGTCCAGTAAAAATCAATATATGAAATCAAGTTGGGTGTCTCGATAGGCTTTAAAAAAATCTGATTTGAATTTAAATGTTACATAAATATTTTAATACTTAGTTGAAAAAACTGCTTTTTACCGTCTAGAACGTTTGCCAGGACTGAAATAACATAGTTAGAATGACTTAGTGCATTTGGGTTGCTTTAAATTAAGTAAATTCCCATTTATTCCCAAAATTCCCGTTAATTCCCATAAATTCCTGTTAATTCCCATGGAAACTTTCCAACTTTGAAAATTCCCGGAATTTTGCAACCCTAGTCACGACCAAACGTTATGCGATTGGTTGGCTGATCCAGAGTGGCACTGGGCAGATCCAATTGTTTTAAACTTCAACAGACACCCACCTCCAAGTGAGTGAACGTTTGCCAATAGCACAGTTCCAGACCTTCTGTACAAATTAAATGAAGTACGATGGTCTGGTTGGACCAGGCTAGGTCGGAGACACTCTAGCTGTCTCCTCTTGCATCCAGTCTCTATGCTAAGCTAGGCTACACACGTTCAGACACAACCTCCATATTGCACAAGAAGAAGAGTGGTATCCATCTTTTCATCTCGCTAGGCCTAGGGGAAAGAAAGTGAATAAGCAAATATCCCAAAAAGTTAAAATATTCCTTTTAAACCTTTCAATGCTTTCAGGTCGGCTCAGCCGTACCGTCAGGCAGTGTTGTTGTTTTCCTTGTTTTTCATAGTCATGCATTGTTTGCTCAACCTGCTTCTCTCCATAGGGAGTGTGAAATTATGAAACCATACATTGACTACAGCGATTGTCAGTTGATCTAGCTATCGGAAAGACGACTATAGAACAGCTAGCTGTAGCGATGTATGTTTAGAAAATATTTTTCTCTACGGCACCCAAATTGTGGCAGTAGTTGCACTGAAATGTGTGTATGAAACACAGAGATAATTTCATATTTTGTACTGTAGGTTTCTTAATGTGTTCACTGGTAGATGTCTATCCCCAAAGTTTTCCTCATTGTCAATACTGAATACAAACATACAGTTGTGCGGCAGTGCATGTTTTTCCTTTTATTAACTTGGAATGCATAATCTGTGCTATGTATGAGCTCATACCCAACTTGAAAATGTTGAAATGACAAATCCTTTGCTGGGCCACTATGTTGTGCATAATTTTATTGTATCAACTTTCCCAGCAGTCTCCCAGTATTTCAAAAAGCAATCTCTTTAGTGCCGGGCAGAATTAGATCTTCTCGGGCGTTGTGCAGTTTTGTGCAGGGCCATCTCATACCAGATTATAAAGGACGGCTTCAGGGCTCACTCTTGTTGCTTCAACACAGTCAACTGTCTGCTAAGCTTGTCTCACTTTTCTCTTTGCTGTGGTGAAGCTACTTCATTCAGGAATAATTCATTATGTGCAAATCTAGTTGACCTTCTGTGTGTTTCGCAGTTGAAACCAGAACTTTTTCTATGTTTTAGTTTTTAATTTGCTGAAAAGCACACAGTCCCGGTGATCTTGTGATCATTTCTAATTACACCGATTCCGTTATATCTTAAGCAACTGCAATTTTGTTCAGCACTTGCAAAATGGCCACTGTACTGACGAAAATCAACAAACACATTTATTGTGTTAAAAGTAAGAATATTTATTAATTTCTATTTGGCTGCTCCAACTTAAGATCAGACCACCTTAAGAGGTCAGGTTGTTTAGGTTTCACTTTGGCTTCAGTTTGGTGACACACTGCTGTAATATGAGTGTAAGACCTCGCTCTTCATAGACCATCTCCTCGCCAATCGGCACAACCCTAGTCTGAAATTTGCTTTGCTAAGGTAAAATTACTCTTAGCAATTACACATGTCTGCCTCATGCCTAAAATAATCGCTTTACTAAATTAAAATAAATTAAGCATTGCATGAATGCGAAAGGATGCAGCAAAAATATGCAGAGGACCGAATGGGATTCACCTGCCTCCTCACACATCCTACAGCTTATCTGCTATCCCCCCACCTATCCGCCCAACCTCAAACCCCTTGACGTGGGAATTCAATTTGTACTGTATGTTTCATTTCTACTCAGATTTAGATTTATTTCATGTCGGCTGCTTTTAATTAACTCTCTGGATATGCAACGAGAGGTGGGGGAGGGAGGGGGGCTGAGAGAGACAGAGAGATAGATAAAAACTCCTCACATCCGCCAATGACTTACACCGGCAATCATTTACCACTTTAGTGCAGAAGTCCCCCCGTCCGTTGCCCTGGCAACCGGTGCCTTGGTGATTGATTCCTTGCCAGTGTGGCATCGCTGCGGGGAATAGAGCGCCTGAGCTTACCATGCCCGCTACGTCTTTTCTAATTAAAATGGGATTACAGAGTCATTGCCGTTGTATGTTCAAACACATGCAAGGCTGTGAAGGAAATCCATTTTAGTAAATGTCAGGGCTGTTAAATACAACGATAGATAAACAAATGTAAGCAAGCTCAATGTACCGATATGCACATTCTATGCACACTTTACATGAAGAGCTGCCCCCCCCCCCCCTCCGATTGGCATGTTTGGAGTCGTAGGGATTGACGGCGATCGTGCATCCCTCCATCCAGGAGTGGAGCTTGATTGACAGCTCAAGAATCATGTTATGAAACACAAATCACCAGACACAATAATTAGTCTGTTTGTTGCCGTCTGCTAATACGAAAATATTCTTCAAATTGGAGCTTAATGTACATCTTAAATGAACAACGGTTTCTTAACGTAATTGGATTAGGGAAGTCAATCATATCTGTGCAGTTTATGCTGTTGTCTTTCAGATGTGTTTGTGTGTGTGTGTGTGTGTGGGTGTGGGTGTGGGTGTGTGTGTGTGTGGGTGTGTGTGCGTGTTGAGTGGCTAAATATTCTCCCATGCTCAGAGCTGGGACTTGATTACTTCACATTAAAAGTGACCGCTTGCACCTGCACCATGGGGATACGGCAGCACATTATATTTCAAAACATGTTCTTACATCCATATTAATGAGAAATGAGCACAGGATTTACTAGATTGTGTAGCAGTGGTTGGGGAATAACAAATAATATAAAACGGTATGGAAACATTTTACAAATGGGTCTATTTTAATGAAATGTTTTAAATCACATTACAATGTAACTACTTTTGAAAGTCCTGTGTTACCTTTAACTTCTCTCTGTAACCACCGGGATTTTTTACACATCTCTTAACAGTCTGCTCGTACCATATTGGTATAGGCCACTGCAGCTTCAACTTTTTAAAGTGTCATTCTTCAAGACAATTGTGTGCTTGAGAATCACATTGTTAAGTTTGTAATTCATGATGTTCAGTGGGTTCTTGAAGCCATGGATGACCTCAGAGTGGCCCTTGAACTCCTAAGCATAAGAGAGCTGAAGATAGAGAGCATGAAAGTGAGTGAATGAGCAGAACCGTGGCAGAGGGGAGGGTGACATACAGAGCAAAAAAAGAAAAATGAGGTCTTGCACTCGTTTTTCAGATTTCAATCACTACAATGCAGTTAGTAAGCTGTGACGTAGTGCCTTGGGCCGGTTCCCAAGTAGGAGCTCGTTGGCACTGGCTGTGTGGGATGTGTCATTACAGCAAAGGTAATAATAGACCAGGGAATTTATAATGTGACGCTTTTTTTACATGCCCATGAAAGAGCATGAAAGCCCCGGGACTGCTGGCAGAAAACAAGAGATACTTTCCCTGTTTGGTTGTAAACAATGGAAAGCCACATCATTGGCTGATATGTCATGCGACTGGAATATATATGAAACCTCTCGACACACTTCAATTTCACCCATATAGAAATGTGAAACAAGTCTACCTACATACCTACCCATTATATCATTGCACGAAGCATAGGTTTTTACAGGGCTCCTTGTGGGTAACAAACTACTTTCTGAAATGAAATTGCAGTTACAGCCTTATGAAACTGAGAGCCCAGATAAGCCATAAATCAAAATCACCCTAGTTTTGCCTCTTTCAATCATTACTCTGTATGGATGACCAGCTTTTTTTGGTGCTCAGCAAGCATGCTAACTTGTCCCTCTTTCTATAGGCAGTTAAGGACGCATGGTGCAATGTGCATTTGTTCATTGCCCTAAATTGAAAACTTATCCATACGTGTGAATACCATTCTGCATGAAATGCACTTGATCCAATGGAGTTCATGCATGCACATGGCTCTGATTAAGGCCTTAACGATCATTTTAATGGGATTTGGTGATCCCTTGACTTTTCATTTAGCACCAAATACAGGTCAGTGTTTTCACTTATCAAGGGAAATATCTCAAACATGAATTTATGATGCATTGGATTGTTCCAGAGGATGAACCAAATAAGTTTCCCCCCATAAGCCATCATTGCCAATAGTGTTTTCAGATGTATTGATGGCAGACATTCCTGTTCTACTCAGTATGAATAATATTAACTATGATGTTTGCCATATTCAAGCCCAATATTTCCTTTGTTCTTTGCTACTTCCCATGAGCCTCAGTCGTACCTTGTGTATAATGATAATTATTGAATGTTAGCATGATAACATGCTAAGCTAAGACAGTAAATATGGTAAACAGTATACACGCAAACACATAAGCATGTTATTAGCAACAGTTAGCATGTAGGTGAAAGCATTGCTGTACAGTCTCCCGTAGATTAACGCTGGGATTCCTGACCATCAAGACATGCTGTAATATACTGAACCTCTAAACTGTTTAATTATAATGCACATTGACTGACAATAACAACTGATGATTTGAATGATCCACTTTCAAAGGGCTAACTTTATCCTAATTAACATGTTGTGATCACCTCCATACTTTGAACTCAACACAGGTTAAAAGTGAAATGTTTGAATGGTCTTTCTAGCCATGCATTCTGTTTACATAACTCCTACGTGGGATAACAAGAGCGGGGATTCTCCACGTGGCTCAACTGGCTATAGGGGAATTTTTCTTCTTCTTTTTTTTAGGTGTGTGTTAAAAATTACAATTACGTGTGCGGGAGCAGTGTCGGTTTGCTCTCGTCTTGAGCGCAAAATAAAAACCATCTTTGTGCCTGTCTTAAGCAAAGTGCAACGGCCTCCCCCTCTCTCAATCACACCAGCGCCTTGTGTCTAATGTGGAATCTAAATTTGGACCTTGTTGATAGAAAATGGAAGGTTACACTGTTTGACATGTGACTCTCACAAGCCACAGTGCAGGCAATGGTGCTAATAGATAATTGCCAGCTTAATAGAAGGTGACTGTTGTATGATGTTGCACTCAGAGCCAGTGACTCTGCCTGCAATTAGCATAATTTATCTTTTTTTTTTATAAATGTTTTAATAGTTGAGGTGGAAACCTGAAACAATGTTCAAACTGATTTCAATTTTCCTTTTGATAAAAATGTGTTAAAGGCGGAATCAGATTGTTGTCAAAATCATTTTTTGTCAAAGTCAGTGAATATCTCCTCACAATCTGCTACCTGTATGTACTGAGTGCACTCAAAAATGTTCTGGCATTTTGCTAGTTACAGTGGGCCCCCTTTGTTTAAATACCCTTTGTTTACATGCCCGTCGACAGAGCCTAGGTTACTTATTAACAGCAGATATTCTTTCAGCATGTACACACAGCACAGACAGGTGCGCATCGTGAGAAGATAACCGTTTAATACACACAAGGATTTTATGATATTTCTAATAAAACTAAAGCTGTCAATAATGCTGTTGATGCAACTGTAACAACATGTCTTATTAAGTCAAAAAAAAAAAAAAAAAAACGCTTTCTTGCCTCTGCTGAACATTTGTTCGTGGATGGCAACAATTTGCGTGCAGACCTCTCTGTCTCTCCCTTCCACACACACACACACACACACACACACACACACACACACACACACACACACACACACACACACACACACACACACACGCACAGTCCTTTCAGACACACGCACATACTCATCGCAACCGTTCGCTGTTCGCTCACACCCCCTCCCTTCGCCTCCCACTCATCTTACTGATTGGAGTTGTCAGGAGTCAGAGGGTCACAGTAGAGGATGTCAATAGGCCTCATTCACAGACACAGATGAGCACACGCATGTACACATACAGACACACGTACACACACACACACACACACACACACACACACACACACACACACACACACACACACACACACACACACACACACACACACACACACACACACACTGAAGCAATAACAAAATGACGGACAGACAGTAATAAAGTCCTATCTTAAGTGTGTATAAACACACCCCACAATCACCCCATCACGTCAACAGCTGTGCATCGGCTCACTATCCCAGTGAGCATTCAATTTATATTCATTATTCACCAGTCAACTGCCTTGATTTCAGTGATTGGATATACCCTTTACACACACACACACACACACACACACCTCAATCTCTCCCCTCAGCTCATAGAGTGGATAGCTGTGTGTGTGTGTGTGTGTGTGTGTGTGTGTGTGTGTGTGTGTGTGTGTGTGTGTGTGTGTGTGTGTGTGTGTGTGTGTGTGTGTGTGTGTGTGTGTGTGTGTGTGTGTGTGTGTGTGTGTGTGTGTGTGTGTGTGTGTGTGTGTGTGTGTGTGTGTGTGTGGCAGTAAAACTTATTTTGGGATATGATTAGACAGCACATGTGATTGGATTGATTATATAAGGACTTTTAAGAAAACAAAAGTAATGCAAAGATGCAAGATAAAAGGGTCAAAGATTAGTTTTAATTAGTGGTGGGCCGTTATCGGCGTTAACGTGCTGCGTTAACGTCAGACTCTTATCGGCGATAAAAAAAATATCGCCGTTAATCTCTTATTCCACCTCCTGTTCGGCTCAGGGGAGATAATAATAGCCGGGGGCCGTTGTTGACACTTGAGGAGCCTTTATTCTCTCACACACCCGCCGCTCTCTCTCTCCATCACTTGCCCACGACACAATCGGGTATTGGAACGCAGGGTGGGTGTGTGTGGCCACCGGTCGCCACGTGACTATAAGTTTCCAAGTTTTAAACACTTCTATCTCTTCAACGTCAACGTCACCGTACCCGAATCCTAAATATCCCCATAGCAGACGCTATATTTCATCGGGGGGGAAACTTTGTTTTGCGCCACAGTTCGGCCGTAATGCTGCTGCACACACACACACAGACACAGACACAGACACAGGCGCACACACACACGCTGCATGACAGAGACGAGGGGCGCTACCAAAAAGACGAGAGGAGCGGTTGGAGCAGTTGGAGCGTTTAGAGACACATGCGTGCACATTTATTTACATAAAATCGCAATCGCAGTCATTTGTGCAGTTATGTAAAATGTTTCATTAAGGAAAATTACAGAAAAAGTAACGCACAGTGACTTTGATGAGTAACTTTAATCTGATTACTGGTTTGGAGATAGTAACGCGTTAGATTACTTGTTACTGAAAAAAGAGGTCCGATGCCGGTAACGCGTTACTAAGTAACATCTTGTTGAACATTATTTATTTTCATCACCAATTATCATAGTAGAACAGCTTCCTCAAGCAGTTTGTGATGCATGTTGGAAACAGGAGATGAGCCCCTGGTCTGATGCGCCACCTGGCTTGAGAAACACGTTCTCAAAGACTTACTTTGAGTCATTATTTAGGGAGCACACACATATTATGAATGAATTCAAATGAGCCATTTTAATCTAGATTCATCTAGATTAATTCCAAAATTAATCTAGATTAATCTAGATTAAAAAAATTAATCTATGCCCACCTCTAATATATATATATAGTTCAAACATGAGACAAATTTTATTTTTTTATTTTTTATGGCCACTTTCGTTGATATTGATTATTTGACTTGATCCTAAAAATAAAAGGTACATGGATCAGTAGTAGAGGTGTAACAAGTAGCTCATTAACAAAACATTAAAGGTGGAGTCAGCAATTCTAGAGAAAGCTTGTTGTCAAAATCAGTGAATATCTCCTCACAATCGGCCACCTGTCAATACTGTGTGCATGCTCTGAAAAAATCTCAGCCTGAGCCTAAGGTCTGTAAACAGCCATATTGCTAGCTACGTTGGGCCCCCTTTGTTTACATACCCCTTCTTTACCAGTGTACAGAGCCTGGGCTGTGTATTAACATTAGATTTTTTTCAGCACACTCAGAACGTACAGGCAGCATACCGTATCATATTAACATTGCATTGGATTTTTTTCAGCACACTCACAGTACAGACAGGTAACAGATAGTGAGGAGATATTCACTGATTTTGACAAAAAAGTCATTTGGAAAACAAGCTTTCCCCAGAATCGCTGACTCCACCTTGAAGTTGCAACTGTTCTGATAATGGAATGATAATTTCGAGTTACATTCAACGAGAGATGCTAACGCTATTGACTCTTCATCTACCACGGTCCAGCCACAAACCCCCTGTGCCCCATCCTCTCCAGTCCATAAGGCCTCAGGATAGCTGATTACAAGAGAAAAACCCTGGCCTTTATAGAAGGTGTTGCCTTGTTTGGTCATTTGGATAGGAACCTTAATAGCCTTTCCCATCCCCTTCATAGCTTCTGGGGGTCTGTTACAATTAGCTTCAGATAACTGGCGCAACCACCAACACGCTGCATCTCAGTAACAACATGCTCATCAGAAAGAATCAAGTGCAGCTGAGCCCGGCTGAGAAGTTAAAGCGACGTGTGGTTGACGAGACGTTGGCTCGGCTATCTTTATCTTCCAACCATAAGCAGAGGCAACCACACGCAGAAGCTCACAGGCAGTTTGCGCTCAAATTGTTCCGGGCACCTGTCATCCTGTATTATAATTAGCAAGTGGACGTCTAAATAATTGCCATCAGGCTGCGGCTGCTGTATCACTGTTGGTAGCCCTTTGGTTCTAGTATTATTTAAAGGAGCCGGCGTGCCTTTCCCAAAGCATTGCCCTGAGCAAAATGGTAAGCTGTGTATTCAGTCAGCGGCAGCATCTGGAGCGCTGAAAAATAATTAACTGACACAAGAGGGTTTGGTGTTGGCTTCACCGTTTGTTTTGTCCACACTTGTTCCTCCTGACGCACACAAACACACACACAGGCGCGTGCACACGCAGACCGCTTTTGATCATAATTGTGACACTGCCAGGGAGAGAGGGAGGTAACACGCTCATCCCAGTAGGGACCGAGGATGGTTGTAAAAGTAAATGAGGCAGATGGGTCTGTCTTGAAGAGGGGTGTGAAAAAATTGAAAAGCCTCCTTTGAGGAATAAAGATAGAATAGTTAAGTTTAAACACTTTTAAAAGGACTGTACTTTGCATATCTACAGTACAGTAGGAATACTATTGGACTAAACAAAACTGATTGATATTTTCACAGTATGGTCCATAAAAGCTGGGAAATACTAGCGATCCAAATCTGCTTCAAATGTATGGCGACTTGTTGGTCCAAATACAGGTGCATTGCCATCATCCTGTCATTGTCGGCATGAGTGTGTGCGCGCGCGCGCGCGCGTGTGTGTGTGTGTGTGCACGTGTTCGCGCTATCAAGCTAGCTGCTATAAAGAGCTGCGCTGCAGGGTCAGTGTGAGCTATCCTGGAGTATATCGCCAGCCGTAGCGTGATGACTTGACTCACACTTGTCGTTCTCCCCTCTCCCTCTTTCCCCCCGATTAGACTGATGCAATGTGGAGATGTCAGGACAACACAAGTGTGTGTGTGTGTGTGTGTGTGTGTGTGTGTGTGTGTGTGTGTGTGTGTGTGTGTGTGTGTGTGTGTGTGTGTGTGTGTGTGTGTGTGTGTGTGTGTGTGTGTGTGTGTGTGTGTGTGTGTGTGTGTGTGTGTGTGTGTGTGTGTGTGGGTGTGTGTGTGTGTGGGTGGGTGGGTGTGTGTGTGTGGATTCTTTATATATGTACACCACCCCACACACACACAGACACATACTGTATATCCCTATATAAAGCATGTTCACAAAGAGCTGTTGCCCGTGGGAACACCATAGGTCACCATGCGTGTCTCCACCAACCCCCTTCCTTCAGGGGCATGGAGCTGGTTGAGGTCAGTGCTGCTCAGCAGCGCCCTCGCCGTGCTGGGAGCTGCTTACCTCAGACAGTCAATGATGTTCGCTTTGGTCCAACAACTACTGACAGTAACACACACACACACACACACACACACATGCACAGCCTCTCCCTTCCCCCTTACTTTCTGTTGTTCTACATCCACCTTTGTCACTGGCTTCCTTTGTTGTTGTCTCACTGCGCAGTAGTATGTGTGTCAGCATGTCTGTGCGGTGCGCATCTGCATGTTTTGTCTCTTTCTCTTTCCTTCCAATTCTCTCATTTGTCTGACATGTCTTGTAAAAAGCCCCCCCCCCCCCCCCCCCCCCATTTGGAGGGACATTAGTGTAGCACCGCTTAGAGTGCATTGGTGTCTACAGAAATAAATTCCTGTACGGAGACATACGGGGATGGATTTCTATTGTTGGCTCTGTTCTCGTGATATAACCAGAAATGATGGCTACATGTAAGCTCTTGCTGCCACTGGGAGTGTTATATTAGATAAGGTTACTATGTATGTTTATATCTTAAATGCCTATACACTTTAGTAAAATGACAGCCAAGTAAAATGAATAACAAAATCAATTATAATTTTCTGATGTATTTTTCTGTGTTGTTTTATGAACATATTTTCTCTTAGGGGTTTCTTCTCACTTGAGGTTCCACACAAACACATTTTCTGTTATGTTCAAATACTGTATATATACTGTATATATAAAAAACTCCATCAGTGCACAAAAACAACTTAAAAGAAAATATAATTTTAAATACAATTCAAGCAAGTAGCCTTTTACCTCTTTTAGCTTGAATATGAAATTCTGTTCATTAACTAGCATTTTTGAGTAGGTACCACACTTGTAAGTAAAATACTCCTTTCTCTATACCAGGGTCGACCAATGCTCCAGGTTTTTAGCTTAACCAATATTTTAAATCACACTTTAACATTAATAATATTTAAAACACACTCAATAAAATTATAATTTTGAGGTTAACCAGTTCACCTTTCTAAGTGTTCTAAACAGTGAAAGAGCAAACAAACACTTTGCTCTTTCACAGTACGGAGGTAATGGACCTTGAGGAGAAATTCTCAAGGCCAAAACAACCACTAGCAATTGAGCCAGCATGTATTGAACTGCCTTGAACCCTTCCATTGGTATTGTTGTGTTTGGGGATTTGCAGCACAGTGAGCTCCTAGCCCCAGCCTTTCCTGTGTCATCTCTTTTCCTCGCTGCCTGCTCAGCAAAGCGCTCTCCATGGTGCTGACTTGAATGTGGCAGGCTGGCGCTGTCCGTGGTGCTATCATCACTGGTCCAATTTCAGTGTGTCTTTGCTGAGCTACAGCTGACTGTGTTCCCTTTGTGTTGGGCCTGGTCCTTTGTTGCTGCCTCATCTGTTTCTAGCAGAGAGCATGCTATAGGCTACACAGTGCTAACGTGGCTGGTTTAGGCCATGGTGCGCTTCTGAGCTGCCCACTAGAAACTCAGGGCAAGCAGTGTCTGCCACAGATTATAGGCTGCTAACTGCCACTCCGGAGCAACCTTTTCTTTTATATAAATATATCCAGCTCATATCCTGCCAGTTAAAATGTGTGTCAGGAAGCCGATTTGTAACTGCTCTAGCTTACGGGTTGTATCTTTGTGCAGACACAGTGCCATTTCCCTGACATGAGAATCTTCCCTGTTCTGTATATCGGTGACTCACGGCGCGCTGCAGTAGGAATAGTGTCACTGCAGTGCCAGTGTTAGTGGTTCACTCCAATTTCTGTCGGCCACATTTAATGCTGTTAGTCTGCTAGGCAGCGCACACGCCACATCAGCATACTGTGGTTTGTCTTCATTATAATTGGCGAGGTGAAGTTACAGGTAGAGGTTGTCAGCGATTCTGGAGAAAAACTTGTCAAAATCAGTGAATATCTCCTCACGATCCGCCACCTGTCCGTACTGTGTGCACGCTAAAGTCCAGGGTTAATACAAAGCCTAGGCTCTTGTATGTAAACACAAGGCGCCCCCCCCCTCCCAGAGCTAATAACATACCCCCTCCACCTTTAATGGTTAATACATGTTTTCACTTTACTTATCCATATTTAACCACTTTCACTTCTGTTTGAACAGAGAAGAAAACAACCTTGAGCCAAACATTTCAGATGCTATAAGTATGCAGCCATCTTACACATTACTCCTCTACAGTATTGCTTATCTAACAAGCATCTTGTCTTAGAAATGTTGGCACGACTTCTTTGCTCTCCTATATAAATTCCACTCCCACACCTCTATGTCTCCCTCGTACTAATGCTTCAGCGTGTCCCTCAGCTCACATCCCAGGGACCGCCGAGCTTTTCTAAGACGATGCATCTCGGTGCTCAACAAATGAATTGGCACATGGAGCTTTGTGTGTGTGTGTGTGTGTGCGTGCGTGCGTGCGTGCGTGCGTGCGTGCGTGCGTGCGTGCGTGCGTGCGTGCGTGCGTGCGTGCGTGCGTGCGTGCGTGCGTGCGTGCGTGCGTGCGTGCGTGCGTGCGTGCGTGCGTGCGTGCGTGCGTGCGTGCGTGCGTGCGTGCGCGCGCGCGAGCGAGTGAGAGAGAGAGACCCAGCATCGGTGCTCTGGCAGGTTACAAACCTTGGTGAGGGCTGATGTTAATTAAAGGCCCTGTTCAGCACTTTCCAAATTAGATGTGAACTGTTAAGCAGGAGGAGTTTGCCATTAACGTGGTGCTGGGTGAGACCTCTGAGCTCTGGCTGGGAGCGCCACGTCCTTGAGATATAATTGCGCTCACCTTCAATGCTAGTTGGACAGAAGGAGCAGAGGGAGAGTCGAGAGAGGAGGCTGGTGGGGAAGCTTCTGTTTTTGCTATAGAACGAGCGACCAGCACATTCCCCCATCTTCTTCCATCAAGCCGTCGAGAGGTTGAAACGATTTGCTTCTCACCCCTCGTTCGCGTGTTTGGATAGCCACAGGGAGGTATTGGATTGCAACCATTGGAGGCACACACCGCAATGAGCCCATTTTGACTTATCAAATGCTAGAAGTCTGATTTGAGCGGCTGCCAGCTCTCAGTCTCTTTTATGTTGTCTGAAATAGTTTATTTTTTTCTTTTCTCTTTCCCAGCTCCTGAAGCTAACAGTGTTTGGCAGCGTACCAAGACATTCCCAGATAAAGATATTTTATAAGACGCCGCAGACGAGTACTCTCCAGTGTGCAGCCCCAGTTATGTTGAGAACTCTCTTTTAGTCTGTTCGTACTTGTCCATCACACATTTCATTGTATTAGAACTGCCTCTCCATTTATTAATACCACACGACTGCTTGAGGACACATTTAAACATTAGTGTTTTTTTTTGTGTTTTTTTAGCGCGACTCCCTTAGAACCAGTGTAAAAGGACGTCTTTGATCCTAACATCCACGTTTAGGCAAGCAGAAAGGATATGCACTTGTTAAGAATCCCCTTCAATACGCATCAATTGAATTCCTAACTTGTTCCTACACAGCCGCACAGCCACCTACTGTGCACGCTCCCTCAGCAGACGGTGATCATCACTTTCTAAACCATCAAAAGGAAGCATGTTGATTTGTACATGAGAGATGCATCCTTCCTGCTATTACAGTATGTTGCAAGACGACAGCGTTACCCCGGAAGGGGACCAAGTCATGAGCAGAGGAGACACAGAAGTAGGTCAGCTCCTAGGCCTTTGTTACATCATACATATTCATAAACAGCACCCAGTTGTTGAAGAGTGAACTCACTCCACACAGACTGTTTATTCTGCTCATTGGGCCCCCCTTCTCTGTTTAAATGTTAAATAGTGATTACGCATCATGATGCTAATATGGCCAATTGAGTCTGACTGCGGCATTTACACACACTTTGCAGCTATTACGTGGCCAGTATATTGTTGTAGTAGTTGCATGCCAACACCTCTTTATCTCAACAAGTTTTAACAATCAATGGCCCACATTTTGGTTGAAACTGGAGAGAAGACAAGACAATGCATTTCTTTATTGAATAGCATGACATTTTCATATACATTCTAATTTTCTTTCTTGGCGAAAGTTCAAATGAAAAGCTCTCATATCTGAAATATGAAGCTCTAGTTATTGTTCCGTACACTAAAACAACAATGTGTCATTTATGACGCTTGGATTCGGTTGTGATGAAACACACATTATAGTTGTTTTTTTAAGGGAATGTATCAAATCCAAATATTTGTTCTTGACTATTGAAACTAGTGAAGGGGAAACACAATAGGAGCCTACACGTGCAGTAAGTGTTCCACTTTCATTAAATCGTCTCACAGTGTTCTAATCATCAAATCCCTTTATTTGTTCTCAACACTGGCAGCTGAGCAGTGAATGGACCCATTCGTCATTTCCGCGCGTCGTTCAGGTGCGACGTCTGTCCCTCAACCGCGGTGGATAAAAAGAGAGTTGCCGGAGAATGTGTGGGAGAATGAATACAAACTGAGTCAGTCTCAGGGCTACGAAATGTACTGATAGTTGAAAAACATGATGCTATTTCTGCCAGCTCCTGTTATTCACTCAACCTTAATATAATCAGACACTCCAACACAACAGTTATGCAGGGGGCGAGATTGACCTCCTCTCCTCTCTCAGCAGCCTCTGCTACACAATCATCTGTGGAGATTTGGTTTGATAAAATAAAAAAAAATAAAAAGGAAATGGAAGTGTAACTGGATTTAATTTAGCTCTTAAAATACATGTTTAATTTCTCATCTTAGTATTTCAACATGAATGCAAACAGTGTTATTTTTTGTTTATCAAGTAACATGTCTCCAGTTACCTTTTCTTCATTGCATTTTTGTTAACACAGCTTCTTTTAAGGTTTGCAAAAAAACGGCAGGCAAAAACATTGTTTCTTTCAAGCACTTGTCAGTTTTGAGACACGTCTTCTCTCATACTAGTATAAATACACTCACCGGCCACTTTATTAGGTACACCTGTTCAATGGCTTATAAAAACAAAAAGCTAATCAGCCAATCACATGGCAGCAATTTAATGCATTTATGCATTTAGACGTGGTCAAGACAATGTACTGAAGTCAAACCGGGCATCAGAATGGGGAAGAAAGGGGATTAAAGTGGAACATGGCATGGTTGATGGTACACGGCATTCTTTCATGTTGTTTACGCCAAATTCTGAACCTGCCATCTGAATGTCACAACTGAAATCGAGACTCATCAGACCAGGCATGATTTTTCAATCTTCTATTGTCCAATATTGGTGATCCTGTGAGAATTGTAGCCTCATTTGCCTGTTTTTAGCTGACAGGAGTGGCACCCGGTGGGGTCTTCTGTTGCTGTAGCCCATCTTCTTCAAGGTTGGTTGTGTTTTGCGTTCAGAGATGGCATAACCTGGTTGTAAGTGAGTGGTTATTTGAGTTACTGTTGTCTTTCTATCATCTCAAACCAGTATGCCCATCCTCCATTGACCTTTGACTTCAACAAGGCGTTTTACGTCCACACAAATGCCGCTCACTGGATATTTTTTCTTTTTCGGACCATTCTCTGTAAACCCTAGAGATGGTTTAGAGTGAAACTCCCATTAGATCAGCAGTTTCTGAAATACTCATACCAGCCCTTCTGGCACCCTCAACATTGCCATGTTCAAAGTCACTTAAACCCTCTTTCTTCCCCATTCTGTTGCTCGGTTTTAACTTCAATAAGTTGTCCCGTCCAGGTCTACATGCCTAAATGCATTGAGTTGCTGACATGTGATTGGCTGATTAGTTATGTGTGTTAACAAGAAAATGAACCGCTGTACCTAATAAAGTGGCCGGTGAGTGTACAAGGTCCAAAATAAACATACATGTGTTTATTTGACTAAACCTTGTTTGTGTATCTATATATTTCTCCAATACAACTATCTTAAAGGCCATTTTCTCAATATAATTTTTTTTGCAATAATCCAATGCTAGTACATCAACTGAACTTCCCATAATCATTCTTAGACCTATTCTGTAGGTTATTAATGTTAATGGTAATGTTGGATGCTAGCAGGTGGCTATACTGCTATTGCCAGCCATGCTGACTACATCTTAAAGGCCTCTTGTTCATTGTTAAAATCTGCCATGAACATTTCATTACAGGGACCCCCCACCTATATTTGAGCTCTACCCACCCCCCTCTCTACAGTCACAACAAGTTTGTCAGTTGAGGAGAGAGAGAGAGAGAGGGTGGCAGAAACACTCAGAGGAACTCAAGCTGAAAATATTGAAGGTGCAAAGAATGTAAAAATGAGAAAGAAAATGTATGTGGATGATATGGCTATGAATAAGATGAGGTTATAAATAGGGATGCACCGATCAAATATTGATATGTGGTATCAGCCCCAATATTGACAAAATAGCTAGATTGGGTATCGGTGACAAAGGGGGCCGATCCATTGAACCGATCTATTCACTTCAATTACATGTCATGGTACGGCAGCACACACAGAATGCGCAGTGCAATTTTAATGGTTTTAACAATAAACCAAGCAAAGAGTTATAACTCAGGAGAAATGCATTAACCCAGTGCTTCTCAAATGGTGGGGCGCGCCCCCCTGGGGGGGGCGCCGTGATTTGTCAGGGGTGGGCGCGGGCTGCCTTGATTTCCAACTGACCAAACATTTTTATTTTTTATTTTATTTTTTTATTTTTTTAAAGTGCTAGCAAGCGCAATGTGAAATGGTAAATGGACTTGACTTATATAGCGCCTTCTAGCCGATTTTCTCAGCCCCAAAGCGCTTTACATTTCTTACCACATTCACCCATTCATACACACACTAGAGTAGAGTAATAATAACATTAATGAATTATTGGTTATCGCATCACAGAAGGCATATTGGCCTATAATAATAAAAAACACCACCTTAACTATCTTTACAGTTTAAAAATGTTTTGAATGAAATGCAAACCTCAGTGAATCATTTGCTCTTGTTTCTCTGTCCTGAGATTCACACAGACTGAGCAGTCTTGTTTAAATGTTACAAATTGAGCTAATAAACTGAACTTTGAATTTATTTTGCTGCAGAAGTTATCTAAGCTAATTTTTGTTATCTAATTCGATAATAAGGTGATTGTATGCAGAATGCTCGTGCCAGAAACTCATACAGTGGTTTTGTACAGATGAATAAATAAATATTAGCAGGTTCTCAAACGTATTTCAATTTAGGGGGGGGGGCGCGAAAAAATTTTGGTCCCCTAGGGGGGGCATGACAGAAAATAATTGAGAACCACTGCATTAACCCATGTTAAAAGTCTATCCGTCTCAGTTTTTACATTTAAATTTTATTTTGGATTTGCACCAAATGTTTAAAAATAATTTTGATTTCTGTTAAGGATATTTTGTTCAAGTTATTCAGTACATTTATACTTGTGTTCATTTGTTACATTTAGTTTGACCAAATATTACATTACTAAGGCAAAACCAGATGCTGCTTTGTGCAAAGGAATAACCCCAGTCTATTCCATCCACACGGCGTGGCATACAGTTGATTAATTCAACACTGGTATCGTATCGGAGCTGAAAAAAAGTGGGATTGGTGCATTTCCTAGCTATGGAAGACAGGGAATAGGAACCAATGCGGATGATCCGGGCACACCGTCTTTATTTTGAATAGCAGGCTTTTACAGACAACAAAGCAAACTCCTACATGAAGTAAAGTAGCGATATGTGTCTGTTGCTTGTGTAAGTGTCGGGTTCACGGGGTGGCCTCTTTGCGTTGCCCCTGCTGTGCTATGCATCGCGGTGGCGCACATCCCAACAACTCGCAGGATTCTTTTCTTAGAGCAGCTCGAGAAAATTGCCTTAAATATTGATCCATTCGCATGTAAACAGAGCAATCCCTGGTCTCCGGCTCAAGGTATGTATGCACAGGAGATGGCATGTACAGTGTGTATACCTCTTCTATTTTTGTACACTTCCTCCGTCATTTAAAAACAAATAAATCCTCTTTATAGCGTCCTGTGCTGAAAGCAAAGTGTTTTTTATTGTCCCTAAATGTAGAGAATGTAGTGAATTTTTTTTCAGTAAACACTTGTTCCTATGGCAATAAATATAGTGTGTGTTGAAGTGAGCAATTATGGTGATTTAGGTTTTTATGTGCACACTTACAAAGGATGTGGCTCAATTACATACAAAACCGCAGCCACAGTTCATTTATGCTTGCTGCGATTGTGTTGCAGTGACATTTAATGACCGTATGGTCGACTAATCGTTGAAGTCTTCCCGTAAGCATGAAGCTGTACAACAACGGGCCTGACTGGTGCAGGGGCCATTGGAGATGCTCTGGGTACCTCAGTACGCCTGGCTGCCCACGTACCTTCACCACTTTTTCCATAGACCACTAGCCTGCTGCAAAGGCGCAGAGGTCAACCCACTTGGGATTTTGTGTCTCCTTTTCTTGTTGCTGAGCCTGACCATTAGTCCAGGCAAAATAGCGTTTTTCATAGAATAAATTGTAAAATAATTGTTTTCAGCTCAGATCATTTCTATGAGGTGTCCAGAACAACATACTAAAAGTCCTAAGAAATCCTAGTTGAGGAAATATGTTTAATTCTCATCAATCCGAGATGTGTGCCAATAAGGCGAGACAACAAGGCTATTTTTTTCCTTTACTCCTATCAAAATGAAACTTTACACAATGAAAGTATCCATGAAAATGAACTGTTTTTGTATAACAAGTTTCTTTGAAAATTAATTTTAATATGCAAATGAGCTATACACTAATCGTACATGGCCAAAATAAACCCAAATAGGCTTACTTTTTTCCTTTACTCCTACCACAATACAACTTTACATAGTAAAAGTATACTTGAAAAGTAACTTTTTTTGTATTACAAGCCTATGCGGATATATTTTGGGTAGCCTATATTTGATTAGTGTATAGCTCATTTGCATATTAAAATTAATTTTCAAAGAAACTTGTTATACAAAAACAGTTCATTTTATTGGACACTTTCATTGTGTAAAGTTTAATTTTGATAGGAGTAAAGGAAAAACATAGCCCCATTGGGTATTGTTGTCTCGCCTTATTGGCACACATCTCGGATTTATGAGAATTAAACATATTTCCTCAAATAGGATTTCTTAGGACTTTTAGTATGTTGTTCTGGACACCTCATATAAATTATCTGAGCAGGGGGCGCCCTTGCCCCATTTCACCTCTGTCTCTACACTATCAATAAAGCATAAAAAAATTAAAAATATCTGAGCTGAAAAAAAAACTTTTACAATTATTTCAATTTTTGGCCCCAAAATGCCTTACTTTGCCTGGCCTGCATTGGTGTGTGTGTGTGTCAGAGAGAGAGAGAGAGAGAGAGAGAGAGAGAGAGATAGAGAGAGAGAAAATCTGACAGAATGTAATAGACCTTGTGTGTATTATTGTGATTTCTGTGGATCGGGGGTTGGGTAGGGGGCAGATCTCCCCCCTCTTGGCGTATAGAAGTAGCCATTACAGCTTTGGAAAATCACAGCTTGCCCCTCGGACACACCACATCTGTACTACTATAGGCTGGGCAAGAAATAGGTTCCAGGGGAATTGTGTGTGTGTGTGTGTGTGTGTGTGTGTGTGTAGGGGGTGTGGGGGTATCTTTATGGGCAACCAGCTGAGACCACATGCAAGGAACATACTAATTGGTATTCAGGCCAGGGCTGTGACAGCTTCCCACACAGTCCTCGCAGCATACTACCCATTCCTTTTGGTTGCCACGGCGCCGGGGCCCTGGCGATCCTTTTCCCCAACGACAGAGATGAACCTGTACCGTTCCAGAAACCCAGTAAATCCCCCGGTCCATCAGCACTGGACAATTAATCCAGAGGCTTTTCCGCCTTTTCTTCACTTCTTTTTTCTGCCATTTTCTCTCCCTACAGGTTTTCAGCCCCTTTGTTCATGTGTAACCCTGCAATGGAAGACACTACTGAGTAGGTTTACATGCACAGTAAAGTTGAGCTATGGCTATTGCTCCATTAGGCCATTTAATTAAGACTGCTGTCCTTGTCCTAGTATACAAGAACAGATGAGGAATCGATCTATTGACCAAAGCATTTCCAACTCCACTAAGATAGGTGGCAATCATAGATGGTAAATTAAATAGATGTAGCATCCGGGCTGACCTTAGTTAATTCAACTGCATCCAATCGCTCTGGCCTATGCACGTCGCCATCTTGTCATATTTTTACTCCGCCTAATTTCCTTATACTGAAAAAGGGCATTGATATGATTGTCATGGAGATATCCTAAACAAAAAGAGAATGTTTTTTTGGACCAGGCAGTAAATAGGTTTAAAAATGCTGTGAAAATGGCCTATTTAACATGGGAGTCAAGGAGAAATGGCTCTGTTTTGGTACCACCTCTTAGTGGCCACTCGGTGAACTGAAATGTTTGTCACTTCCGCATTGGATGCTGGTAGAACTCGCTGTGGTTGGGGCTTGGTGGCAATTTGCACACTTTAAGCACACACTTTAACAATCTGCTAACCGTTAGCGAGCAGCAAAAACAAGGCATGTAAACATACTGATGATAACAGCCTATATTAAGAGCCCACTGTTTGGCAACACGTCTTGAGATGTGACAATTGTGCATTTTTAATTTGTCTGACCTTTTGTTTTGTCTGTAGCTGCAGAGTGGGAGGCTTCCAATCTGAAGAAGGTAGAAGAAGCCTACGAGACAGTCAACATGGAAATAAGGTAAGGGAGGAAAAACATAGCAATAAAAGCAAAAGCTCAGCTTTTTTTTTGGGCTAAATGCTTACCATTTTGCACGTTGTAAGGACGTTTTTCTCTCAGTCCTTCTGTGCTAAAGTAGTTAGGTACAATAATGAATTTGCACTGTGTAATACCTTAGGCTAATTGTATTGAAGATAAACAAACACTATTGGTTGCCTAGCGTGCTCTGGTGGGTATTGGCTTATTCCAACATACTTTTGAGCAGAAGATTATCTAAATTTCTTCACAACATTTGTAAAAGACAGAACCTGCAAATTAATGTTGCGGGCACTGCAATTATTTTTGTATTCATGGGAAAAAAGATCTCTCACAACAAATGAGTCCCTTACTAACATATCCATCCAGATAATGCGTCAGCCTCAACATACAGTATACTAATGTAAAGACATTAAGTTGATTGTGTAGCATTCTCTTCCTGATAAATACCAAACCAAAACCTGAGTGAATTTGGTTTGAGAGTTCTTGTTAGTTGCTTCTGCTCCCCCTCAGAAGTTTTCACAAAGCTATCGGTAGCTGATAGGTGGCTAAAGTAGCCCTCAGGCCAACAAGTTGTTCATTACTGTAGTGGGAAAAGGAGAGACAATGATAGAGATTGCAGTCACCAAAAAGGTCAATATTCTTTCCACCCTAAACAAATGAATGTGTGAAGGAGGAAAAGAGGAAAAGGGAGCTGGCTCAAGGTGCAGTCAGCAATTCTGGAGCGCTTGTTGTCAAAATCCCTTTTTGTCAAAATCAGTGAATATCTCCTCATGATCCGCTACCTGTCCGTAAATTGAAATCCATTGTTAATACACAGCCTAGACTCTGTAGACTGTAAACGGGCATGTTGCTAGCTAGCTACGCTCTGCCCCTTTGTTAACATAACCTTTGTGTGTATACCCATTTACAGAGCCTAAGCTGTGTATTTACACCAGATTTCTTTCAGTGCACACTGGTACAAGACTGAAGAGATATTCAGTGATTTTGACAAAAAGTTCTTATTTATGAATATTTCTCACATTATCCACACAATTATAGAAAACTGTAGACTCAAAAAGAGATTTTGTCAACAGGCGTTCTCCAGAATTGCTGACTTCACCTTTACTGCCTGTTGGAGAAACAACACTCCTTGTCCTGACTATGCAGATATAAGCATGCATTTGTGTCTTCATATCATTTTGAATTAGGAATCTCTTCCTTATGATGTAGTCGAACAGCAATTTCTACAGAAATTCGCTCTGTGCATGCATTTTATGACCCCTGCCCCGAACCGAAACCCATGCACACAAAGTTAGGCAACTTACGTTGCTTTTCTGACCCTGAGTCCACCCTACCTTATCAACCACAAGCGAAACAATCACCCTCCCTAAACATTTGTTAGCTCCATTAGCAATTCTGGCTCATGAATATGGAAATAAGGGCCTGTGCACCGTTAGAGATAGGGCTCAGTTCCCTTATTTGCAATTAGTAAAGGAAAGCAGCCCTCACAAGCTCAAATAAGGGTCTATAAAGGGCCACCTCATCAGCACACTACCCAAGAAGTCAGTCACTGAAAGCGGCGAGAAAAAATAAAGCTACATTGTCAGCACAGGTAGGAGTCATCTAGAAGTTATTAAAGCACCTTGTCGGGCCGCGAAACAGCTGGCCTGGATTCAAACAACACTAAAATAATTACTGTCTTATTAAGTTGAAAACATTTTCCTTTACATATGAGATCATTACTTTGTTAAAACTATACCACTTGTGTCATTTCTGTCTGTGTTTGAGTGTCATGCCTTCGGATGTAACTGCTAATTGTCTAAGATCTTGTTTGGTGTCACATCTCAGTTAAAGGTAGCCTGGTCCTACCAGACCATCGTACTTAATTTAATTTGTAATGAAGGTCTGGAATCGCTCAATTGACAAAGGTTAACTCACTTGCGGGTGTTAAACTAATGGATCTGCCCAGTGCCACTCTGGATCTGCCCACCAATCGCATAGCGTTTGGTCGTGACGTACGTCATGCGCCCGGACCGGCCGGAAACCACGGAAAAACCAAAAAAATCTAACTTTTCCCGAACTCGTGGGGAGAAGTGCCACAACATCATGGCCACCAACAAAACTCAGCAAAGCTTGTTCTTGCTCCGGCTTTAATTTCTCGATATTCGGCAGCGTTGACACAACAGACCGAATAGCTTCGCTCGCATCCTAGCTCGCTCGCATCCTTCTCCATGGTCTTCCTGGTCTTCTTCTGACTACAACTGAAACAGGTGCACGACCTCTGTTCGCTGATTAGACCGCCAAACATGTGGCGGCGAAAACCCCCGAATATACCACAGACCCAGACTGGTACTGAAGGGAAATGACAATTGAGCGGAAGTACGTAGGCGGGCGGTGGAGTTCCAGAGAAATTCTGGAAAATGCTTGCTGTGTTTTCAAAATCACTTTTTAGTCAAAATCAGTGAATATCTCCTCACCATCTGCTGCCTGTCTGTGTTAATTCAGTGTTAATACACAGCCTAGGCTCTGTAAATAGGCATGTCGCAAGCTACGGTTATTGTTTACATACCCGTTTACAGAGCCTATACTGTGTACAAACATCAGATTATTTTTCTTCAGTGCACACACAGTATGGACAGGTAGCATATCGTGAAGAGATATTCTCTGATCTTGAAAAAAGTGATTTTGACCACAAGTGTTCTCCAGAATCGTTGACTCCACCTTTAAACCTTAATTCAAAATGATTTGAAAAAGCTGCATAGAGTGTGCATGTGACCTAATATATTTATTTTGGTTTCAGTGATCTCAGGAAGAAGCTGGCCATAGACTATGGAACAGATTGGGAGTTTCTGTTTTTGAACACCCAGTGTTACAAGCTGAAAGTGTATGAGTGAGTACTGACTGAATTCTCATGAATGTTTCAATTTATATCCTCTCTTTTTGGTCTGGTCTACGGTAGTCTTAAATGTGTGGTTGTGTACAAAAACACAATTAAATTTAAATAACTTAAAAAAACATAGAGAAAGATAAAAAAAAATTGTATTGAAATCATGGAAAGCAATTACTTGTGTAACACCTGTGCACTGTAGGTAGACATTCAAATGACTGGATAGAAAGGTAAAACAGTTTCAAAGAATCATCACAAAATCAATATGTTAACCAGAGGCTGGAATCCTTTGTATTTTGAGCAACTGTAGTGAAACCAAATGTATCTGTTGCAAATTTGAACCATCATAGTTAAGATCCACCATTTAAAGTTGATCATTTGTGAGCTCAAAGTCAAGAGAGAAATCCAAGCAGATAAATCAACTAAATTTAATCAACAGAACTACCTTATTTTACTCTCTCCCGCTGCATCCCTTTGGCCCCTGCTGGGGAAGAATCTGTTCTCCTCAGGATGGCTTGCCAGCTGGAGCTTTAGAAGCCCGTGGGTGGTTGCAGTTTTGAAAGAAAATTATCTGAGATCTACACTGCAAATACATTTCTCAGACAACCTTGGAATCAGTGGTTTTCCCATGCCCTTATACACCATGTGATTTGTTTGCTTAGTTTGCCATTTAGGAGGCACACTCTGAAAAGGGAAAGTTGCACTTCTTGTACATAAGCCAGAAAAAAATCCATCTCAGTCCTTTTACTGTAGACAGTAATAGAAGGCAAAATTGCCCCGTGGTTGCAAGATGATTTTTATGTTATGAGGTACAGTGCTTGCTCTTGTGAAATTAAGACTTAAATGAACAAATTTGCAAGTTGTAGAGATACAGAGGATTAGAGGATTCAAATAAATGCAGGAGTGGGAAAGCATTCACTAAAATATCGGATGATTGGCACATCAACAGATATGTAAGAACAATTTAACCCCTCCCCTATCCACAAGGGTGGTGTCTGTTTTTTAGTTTTTCCCAAAGAGTGGATTAGGAATTGTGTTAAGGGGGGGGGGGGGGGGGGGGGCGCTCTGGTTGCGTAGTGGGTAGAGTGTATACTACAGTATTTTGAATTTTTATTATGAATTTTGTTTATCTGCAAACTGTTTCTAAGTATGTAAGCAATACTTAGCAAGCAAAACATCTAAATAAGTTAATGTTGGAATGAAAGAGTCTACTCACACTTTTAGCACTAGGACTAACTAGCTCAACCCTCCAATTCAAGAACAATGCTGCTCCTTTATTCCCATGTCTACGTGAATGGTCGGCTAGTTAGGATTCTGAATTTTGACCTGGAACATGTAGCTGCTTTAGCCTGAATATGTTAGCATTATATACAGGTGAAACTCAAAATATTTGAATATTGTGCAAAAGTTCATTTATTTCAGTAATTCAACTAAAAAGATGAAACTCATATATTATATAGACTCATTAGTAAGTGAAATATTTCAAGACTTTGTTTGTTATAATGTTGATGATGTGATGAATGTCGGCCCTCTAGAAAGTATAATCATGCGTACTCAGTTCTTGGTTTGGTCCCCTTTTGCATGAATTCCTGCCTCAATGCGGCTTGGCTTGGATGCTATCAGCCTGTGGCACTGGCTGCTGAGGTGTTATGGAAGCCCAGGTTGCTTTGATGTGGCTTTCAGCTCGTCTCTATTGTTGGGTCTGGTGTGTCTCATGTTCCTCTTGACAATAGCTCATAGTTTCTCTATGGGTTCAGGTCAGGAGAGTTGTATGGCCAATCAAGTACAGTAATTCCATGGTCAGTCAACCAGTTACTAGTGGTTTCTAGCACTGTGGGCTGGTGTCAAGTCACCATGCCATTCCACAATAATGCAATAATTCATGCAAAATAAGATCCCATACTAAGTATATAGTAGATGAATGAAAATACTTATCAAAAGTGAGACATTCCTGTATTATGCTTTCTTTTTGATTATGGAATATTCTAATATTTTGAGATGCTGGATTTTTGATTTTCATGAGCTGTAAACCGGAATCCTGAAAAGTTAAACCAAAAAGGATCTGAAATATATCACTATATGTCTAATACATCTGGAATATATTGAACTTTCACTTTTTGAATTAAATTATATAAAAAAAGAGCTTTTTCCATAATATTCTAATAATATGAGTTTCACATGTACTGTATGTGAAGCCATCTCCCCCTTTACAGCCTCTCACTTTAATATGAGTCAGCTGCTAACATAGAAAAAAAAGTAATCTGGAGCTCAAGGAGCTAAAATTATCTTAATTAGCTAGCTGCCTCATGAGAATCTTGACAGGCGCTGTAACAATAATTAACTGGTGTAATGTTAACTACAGTGTAGTTTTGCAAAAACTTTAACCGTAGCAAAACCAAGAACTGTGCATAGTTGTTTCACAGGTTAAAATAATAAATATGTATACAGGTGAAACTCATATTATTAGAATATCATGGAAAAGCAATGTTTTTATCTAATTTAATTAAAAAAGTGAAAGTTCCATATATTTTAGATGTATTAGACATATATTGATATATTTCAGGCATTTTTTTGTTTTAACTTTTCCAGTTTACAGCTCATGAAAATTCCAGCATCTCAAAATATTAGATTATTCCATAAGGCCAATCAAAAATGTTTTGCACTTTTGATAAGTATTTTCATTCATCTACTATATACTTGGTCTGGGTTCTTATTTTGCATGAATTGTTGCATTAATGCGGCATGGCGACGATCAGTCTGTGGCACTGCTGAGGTGTTATAGAAGCCCAGGATGCTTTGATAGTGGCCTTCAGCTCGTCTGTATTGTTGGGTCTTGTGTGTATCATCTGACTCTTGACAATAGCCCATAGTTTCTCTATGGAGTTCAGGTCAGGAGAGTGTTCTGGCCAATCCAGTACAGTAATACCATGGTCAGCCAGCAAGTTACTAGTGGTTTTGGCATTGTGGGCAGGTGCCTAGTATCGCTGGAAAAAGGAAATCAGCATGAGGTACCATGTCAACTGCTGCTTGGATTTTTTGCCCCTCCACTCTTCCTCTAGACTCTGGGACCTTGATTTCCAAATGAAAAGCAACATTTCATTAGGATCAGTGATGATTTGAGGTAGCATGTCATCTGCTGGTGTTGGTCCACAGTGTTATCAAGTCCAAAGTTAACACAGCCGTTTCACAGAAGATTTAAGAGCACTTCATGCTTCTGTCTGAAAAAAAAAATCAGTCTGTAGATGTGCAAAGCTGGTAGAGACATAGGGAAGAACGGGGCAAGTAGGCACACTTTTTACTCTAGTGAGAATTGCTTATCACCTAAACATCTTTCAATAGTCATTCCTACATTAAATTGAAGCTTAAGGTGTTGGCTTGAAATATGTACCCCTCACTTTTTCTATCTTATTGTAATAAAGAAGAAATTAATCATCAAAGACACCCTTACACATTGTGACAAACACTATGGGGTTGTTTGTCACAATGTTATCTTAATGGGATTAATATTAAAAAGAAGGCAAGAAAGTAGAACTACATTTGAAAGTTTAATTGCATTGTCAAGTTGACAAATAGGCCTACATAACTTACTGTAGCCTTGGCAGCTGGTCTAGTTTGGGATGCTCTAGGTTGTTTTGATTTTGTTGCCCTTTTTTCTTTTGCATGCTAGCTGCCTTTTCCTGCTCTATTCTTTCCTTCTCTGGGGTGTCAGTGAGGATACAGCTTGACAATTTCTTTCGTTATTGGGTTCCTTTTCTGGCTGCAGCCTTGAGATAACATGTGACAACCAACCCCCCAAAAAATGTGACGACCAACCCCAACTTGAATTTCTTGCTAGCATCAAGGCCAACAACCATCTGACAACTAATTAGCTTGCTAACCACAATCTAAAATATAGTTTACCCTTCACATTTTGTATGGGTAACAAGTGTTTTGTTATAAACCCATTGTGTAAAAGCCTAGAAGAAAAATACTGAGGAGCTAAATATTTTTAATTTGACATGAAAAACACAAACAGTCGTCTCACCTCAAATTCAGCAGTCTAACTCCAAGGAAGACTATGTAGATGACCTCTGATTCCAATTCTGGATATTTACATACCAAAATTTCATAGACAGCGCCTTCTGGTTCCGAGACATAACGATTGTGACAACCAACCTGTGTGACAAATTACCCCGTTCTCCCCTACCCAAATAGACTTGGAGCTGTAATTGCAGCGATAGGTGGTTCTACAAAGTATTGACTCAGGGGGACTGAATACTTATGCACTCCACATTTTTATTCATAAAAAAATTGAAAACCATGTTTCATTTTCATTCCACTTCACAATTATGCACCACTTTGTGTTGGTCTATCACATGAAATCCCAATAAAATACATTTACGTGTGTGGTTGTAACGTGACAAAATGTGGAAAAGTTCAAGGGGTACTTTTTCAATCCACTGTATATACTGTATGTATATATATATATATATATATATATATATATATATATATATATATATATATATATATATATATACTGTATAAACTATTATTTTATTGATTTAATGAATTTAAATGCTGTTTTTCAAGTTAGTCTATTTCTGACACAGAGAACCCATCCCTGCGAGAAGAGGACAGATAACTCTCCTCTCTTAGCCAATTGAAATCATGAACTCCATGATACAGTATGCTTCATCCTGATGAGCACAATATCCACTCATGTCAAATCAGTTGAAGGTCCTTTGACCTACCAGCACCCTCTCAGCAATGTACCAGTTCCCCTCCCTACCCTCCCCCCTTTATCCTTGCTGTTTGCCTTGAACCGTGATCCTGAAATGAAGTGACATTGACAGACACATAAACCAAGGGCTTTCTATAGCACTTCCATGCCCGCGCGTAGCCAACTAGCAGTGCCAAAGTTCCTCTCCAATAGTGTAACAGAATCACACACACTTCTCTCCAGCCTCCAAACCTTCCTGAAAACACCATCCTTCTTCTATAAATCTCTCTCGTTTGATTGATATGCTTACCCTTTGTTTGAGTGGAAACCAATGGTAGAGTAAAGGGCCTTAAGTCAAGAATGTTTGCTTAGCTCAAACGCACGGTTTCACTCAATTCAACTGGTGCTTTGTGTGGAAGGAAAACGCTTTCCAATGTTACCAGTGGAGCACACATTTTGATGAGAGTTACATGTGTGGGGCAGTTCAGTGTGCAGCCCACCTTTTCATAAATGGGGTTAATTTCCCCATTCAAAACCATCCATTGACATTCAAACAATTCCTATATAATCAATAATCAATCATGGAACCAAGCACATCAACCACCAGAATAATCTAAAAAAAAACATAAAAAAACGAGAAAAGGGCAAAGGTACAAGACAGTGTGCATAATTGTCCTGCGCTTGACAACTCATCCCACAGTCCATTGGTTGTCCATAGCTTTTCCCTCTTCTATACACAGTTTACGACTTTCCCCAAGAAATTATAGTTTAGCGTGCTTCTTTCGAAACTTACACAGACTTGTTTCTACATTTATCACTTAACTGCTGTTTCTCTGTTATGTAGTTAAAAAATACAGCCGGAAACTACACTGATATCAGCTCACAGTCTAAGGTCTTCTTCTTTTGTTTTTGTAACGGTTGGCATCGCCACCAGACAGCCAAATTCATGTGGGCGGTCAACAAGTCCATGTTCTCTGCAGGCTCCACCAATCAGGGATGTCCCTGTGACACTCTAGGATTGTGGATTGAGAAGTTGTTCTCCCGGATGTCCCAAAATTGATATTACATTACATTACATTTTATTTAGCTGACGCTTTTATCCAAAGCGACTTCCATTAAGTGCATTCAACCATGAAGGTACAGACTCAGAACAACATGAATCCCGCAGGTACTATAGCTTCAAATAAACCAAACTACAAAGTGCCACATGTAAGTGCTACATGGAGATGTATGAAGCGCAATTTATTTTTATCTCTTAGTCGAAGTGCAGTCTGAAGAGATGTGTTTTAAGGCTGCGGCGGAAGATGTGTTAACTATCAGCTACGATATCATACAAAGGAGCATGTAGCATCATTTCACACTTTCGTAGCTGGTGGTAGCCTACCTTGGATGGTTATGACACTATGGCTAATATTAAAATTTGCTATGGAGGAAAATGAATGGGATTTTTACTTGGAACCTCACTGCTCTATATGGCAGGGAAAATAGTAAGAGCTGATTGATTTTTAGGAGGGTCACAGAAACTGGATTTGGTCTCTTTTTGTCAACTCAATTCTATTTATATAAGCCATAATCACAAATAGCAGTTTGCCTTGGGGCAAATTGTATATGGCAAGGCAAACTTGTTTGCGCTGAAAGTGGGTCTCTATTCTATTTGAGGGTGTCAGCTGAGATTTCTCCCTTTTGTCTTTGCCAACAAGGATGCTTTTCACTGCACCTGGTTATTACGTCTTGCCTTGATGGTGTGAATCACTTCTACAAACTGGGGCTTGAAGCCTTCCCCGGTTAGTCCAGGGGAAAAGATATACATAATTACTCTGATTTCAAAGGAGGGGGGAAACAGCCTTTTGTTGTTGAACCCTTTCAAGTAGAATGATTAACGGGCAAGATTAGAAGCTAAATGCTGTGCAGGTGCAGTGCACTTCATATTGCCTTCTCATCAGTTTCTTTAGAGACCATAAACAACAACATGAATACAAGTTTAGGAGTTTGCACTTGGTGCGTTTTCATTTAATGGTATGTGTTCCTTTACTTCCAACTAAGTCATCTTATAAAGTCAAGTTCAAGTCCAACATGCCTCCTCTTCAAATGCTCATCCATTGCTGATTTGCTCTCATGCCAAGCAAGGTCCATCTTAGAAATCTTACAAAAAAAAAAACCTTTGTTAAACGCAAATCACCTCTGATGTCTTTAAAGATAAAGGAATACATAAGAGAGGTCAATAGCACCCTCACACTGTGCTGATGTGCTTATTTGTATTGATATTTTGTATCAGTAGTAACCTAATCAGTATTAAACACCCTTTTCTTTAACACTGCACCATATCTTCCTGTAAAATGTACCTATTCAAATTCCTTGTATTTACACAGTCAGGTGCTAGTGTGTAAAGAATGCATGCATCTGCCAGTGAGTCAGGGAATATGCTTGGCTATTCAGTCAACACAGCCCTGGCGCAGCATGAAGGAAGACACCCCATAATGAGTTCTCAGAGGCGGAGCCCCCTACCTACAGCGGAGGCTAATATTCCTCCTGTGGATTTGTTGACACTCCTCAAAGCAACTTTAAATCGAAGGGCCGCAATTTATGCAAGACTGTCAGCTCCGATTGACTCAGCCGAGGCTTCTGTGTCATTGGAAAGTACAGCACTTCAGTGAGTCATGCCTGCCACTGTGGTTTAGCTTTGACAGAGAAGAGCCAAGGATCACGCAGCACAAGTGACACTTCCGACTGTCTGTAGAAACATCGCATGGCCTTAGCAGTGCCCTGACTTCTTCTAGGCTTGAAAAACACTCCCATGAGGATAGCCTACAGGGAGCTGTTTCAAATTGGATACAACCCGTGGCATGGCGGGTGGTGTGGAGCCCTATATGTGTCTGCCGACTGTCGTGCGAATAACAGGGAAATGAAGAGCCTTATATATGGTAGATTTCATAAGAGCTAGGCCATGAATACTATCCAGTTGCAAATAGGGTTTGACAGGAGCATTGGGGTCATCAGACAGTTAAGTTATCTGCTGTCTGCCTGTGGATGGCAAGTTTTTGACGGAAATGGAAAGACTTCAGTAAATTTCTTGCCGATAATAGTATCCTTATTTAAAGGTGGACACAGCGATTCTGGAAAACGCTTGTTGTCAAAAAAAAGATGTGGTCAAAATCAGTCAATATCTCCTCACGATCCGCTACCTGAAGGTACTTATTGCGAGCTGAACTTTTTTAGGGGTTTAATATACGCAGCCTAGGAACTGTGTAAACTGGTATGTAAACAAATGATAAGTATACAAAGGGAGCCCACCGTGAGAATAATTTGACAAAAAGTGATTTTGACAACAAGCATTCTCTAGAATCCATGGCACAACTAGATTGGATTAAGACATATACCGAACTAGACACTTGAACGGGCCGCGTCACTTGTCTAAGTATGCATGGCCTTTCAGGAATCGGATAAATGTCCGATGTATGGCTGTCTCCACTATGCTAGGTGGCGCTGTAGCCCTTTCAACAAGTGGTTATAGGGCCACGTCCGGTTCTTTTCCGGCATCAACCCTACTATTTTTTTACGTCGTCTCCTTCCACTTCCTTGTGAAATCCTCCGCAGAGCAGGCGCCGAACGCAAACTCCAATATGGTATATCCGATCCCTGTATACATGCAGAGAGAATGCCGACTATGAACGAGTTATCTAGGTGTTCTTATCTGACTTCGCTTGTCCGTTAATGTGCCGATTTGTGTGCAAAGTATATCGGATAAAGGTGTTTACATGCATTTTACAAGTCCTGTTGAAGTCCTAGAAGAGAATACAAATAAATAAAGGAGGGAATAAGCTTTCAATTTTCAAGTAATTTAACACCGAGGTTCACTATGCCCAGCATAGAGGCATTTTGCTTTTAAAAAACCGGGGAGCAAACCAGGCTAGAGCTAACAGACGAATGCATGCATGGGCACAAATGGGATGAAAACCTTGTTTGCCCTGGTTTATCGAGGGGACAGAAAGGCAGACGGCCTGGTTAACCGTAATTGGGATGTTGTTACAATAAGTGGTTGTGCTGCAGTAGCTGTTTATGCAGATCCATGCCTTAGAGCATGAGCACTTTGTCACAGCCAGTAGCTCTCAAATTATGATAGATGTGGCAGAGGCGCTGTTTATTCATTTAATGTATTTATGCTTTTAATTAAAGCATGGAATTTAGCATTACTCTTAATGAGCTGCTCATGCAATTAATTAACTTTTAAAAGGTCACGGTTGGTCATTTGTCAATAACAGAAGGAGAAGAAAGATTGCATTTCACCTGCTTTATGACATGCATTCTGTAGTGTCAAGGAAAATGTGCGGTTGGCGATAATCTGTATTTGTATTATTGTAAACAAGTCCCATGGCATGACCAAAAATGTGTTTCTCATTACCGTACTTTTCGGCCTACAAGCCGCGACTTTTTCCCCGTTTTTCAACCCTGTTATTACACAGCACAGTATATATTCTGTAGCTACTGGGGATGGGCGTTAGTAATCGAGTACTCGAGTACTCGAGTACTCCTCGTTTCAAATGATCTCGATTGGTGGATGAGGAAAATCGTTTTTTGTTTTTGTTAGTGTTTGTAGCCTTTAGGCCGGCCGGCGGGCCGTCCCTATTTTAAAATGTTATATACGTGTACAAAACGGCACAAAACGGATGTAAAGTTTAACAAAATTAAATATTTTGATCCAAGTTAAATAAACTAAGCGTTGTGTCAAACAGAAACCGCAAATAACTGCCACCTCCGTGCAGCGCAGCCAGTGTGTGGTCTCCACAGCACCGCGGAGCTGAATGCGGTGCTGGAAAACTTGGAAAGGCACGTAAAGAAGCCAGGCTGACTTCGGGCACATTCGAGCAAACGATAAGAAGCCTTTATTATGGAATATAGGATTGAGATTCAAAAGCCGACGGTGTAACGTTCCGTTAACGAGGAATTAGTCGCGGTAATTAGTCACGGACAGGAGTGAGCATACGCGGTTCGATATACTAGCCTACTACTTCTACTGCTTTGATGAGTTATTTAGCCTATCTATGTGTTTAAATTGTAGGACAATAATTGTATTGTATTTGCTGCCCTTCTTATTTAAAATGTCTATTTTGAATGTTAGCCAACTGCAGCCCATGCTTTTTTTCTCTCTCTTTTTTCTCTCTCCACCGCAGACCTACTCGATCGGTTTAAATTGTGGCCCGCTTATTTAATTACTTTCAGTTAGGAAAATGTGTTTTAAACTTGTGGAAAATAAATCCTTAATATCATATGGCAACTGTGACTGTTTGACATAAGCATTGAGCGCTTTATTGCGGTCAACCGTTGTTCTGTAGACAGATGCGTTGCGTCCTAAAAATAGAAAAAAGTTTAACGAGGAATCGATTGATCCTCGAGGAATGCAAGCGATCACACGAGTAGCGAAAACACTCGTGCCCATCCCTAATAGCTACTATTGCACAAAATGGTAACACTTACGTACGTTATGCAAATATGCAACTTGTTTGTTGAAATGTTAATAAATGGGAGCTTCCTCAAGCAGCCATCTCTTTCCCGACAATCCCCTCTGTGCACGAACTCTTACATATGGTAATTAAACATTATAACACCTGCGGCTTATTGTCCAGTGCGGCATATAGTATGGAAAGTACGGTACTTTCCGACTTCTCTACCATATGTATGGCCTTCAGCGCTTGATTGACCCAACGCTGATCCACTGTTCTGAAACCAATAACCCAGATTTGCTCTTCTCAGAGTTGGCCAACTGAGCGCAGGATTAAACTCTTCCTGAAATACCCCCCTGGTCAACCTTTCAGAGAGGTTTTTGTTGATCCAGCTCGTCACTGCGCAACAGGACTTCCTGTATCTTATTCAGAGTCAGATCATCTTTATTGTTGTCACTGTTGTCCTTCACTTTAGTCAGAGAGTACATAACCCTCCAAAACACAAATTCAAACAGACATCCAATTATGGTAAATTTCCTCTGCATGGAAGAAACCATGAACCAACAGTGGATCTTACCTCTGGCATATTTGTATGCTTTTTGTTTGTTTGCATTTACTGGAGTTCTTGTCCGAAAACAACACATTACAGTGCTTTCTCTTGAGTTTCACCCGAGCACTGACAACATATCAAATAAGCTCTCGTAAGAATTCTATGTCACCATGTGTGGCATTTCTGAGGCTATCCAATTGTGAGTATTCAAATTATGGACGCTCTTGAAATACCCTTATATCTGTCTGGCAAAACACATACTGTACATGTTCTTACATTTCAATAATAAAACAATGTCAACACAAATTCCTAATAATGTATAATGTGAGAAGAAGGTTGTTTGTTGAATGCAAGCTGATCTAAATATGTAAACTATTAAATAGCAGGCAGGAGCTTTCAAAGGATTGGCCTAACCACCACCACCACTACCCTTACTTTTAAACTTTGTATAAGGTCAAGCAATGCTTCTCAATAGTTTTCGAATATTGTAGTTACTTTGTGAATGCAACTATTGTAAGTTAAACCACTGCCGGCAGATGCATTGACGTCTAACTGTAAAACACAGGAATTTAATACAGGGGTTGGAAACTGGTGCAAATTCTATTTTCTTTACTATGTGGACAAGACAGACAATGTATTCACCCATAGGTTTACTGGGATATGCAGGAGAGAATAAGGCATGAAGTTAAAATCAATAAAAGCCCAGAAGAGACAGCTAAGTGTCGCTCTAACTGTATCTAACACGTTATATTTCCTGTGTTAAACAGTGTTGATATTATATTTCTTTTTCATGCTGTGTCTCATTCACAGTTCCTGCTGTGATAACCTGAACCTCCCTGGTGACTTCAACATGGTTTATCTGCTATGATCAAATTAAGCAACTGAAAGAACTTCAGTGAAAATGTATTTAATGCCTTACACATAAAAATATTGTCCTGTATGACTATGCATTATTTAGTTTGTTCCTTCTCTGCTACACAGTAGTGCGGCTTGCTAAATAACATGGGTTCCTCTCGACTGCTTCACAACACAATGGTGGGACTTTTGTAATTGTTTGACATGAATTTTGAACCTAAAACTAACATAAAGACAGCGTTTTCAGTTCAATGTTGCAGTTGGTAGGTATAGCAGACTGCTTTGGTCTTAATTGTCCCAGATAACATCCAACTCATTGTCTATACTGATATACTGGAACAATACAAACGTAGTATAATTACATAAATACATTCATATCTGATGTGAAGGCAGCCACCTTTCTATGCACCCTGCAAGACAATTAGGTCTGTATTTAATGTAGAGTTTGTGGTTGCATTAGCATTGCTTTGATTGTTCTTATCTACTAACCTACTCCAAGCATTTTCTTGCATGTAAATGGGGCAACAACTTTCAGTGCGTTTGACCCATTTAATGTGTACTTTAAGGAGTGTTGATGGTATGGTGTAAATTGAAGCACATCATTGAAATGGATAAATACCATTAATTTACTACAAAGATAACACCTATAATTAAGGTTGATATGATATGTAACAGAGGAAGCACATCTTGCCTTGGGGCAACTTGTCTGCTATGTTGTTTGCATGCTCAACACGCAGAGAGAACAAAATCAATGTTCCATATGAACATGACTTATACCAATGCCATACGATGAGATTCAGCTATGGAAAGCAAAAGGTCTGTAGATATATATACATATATATCAAACCCGTTTAAGTATATGATTTCCAAGCGTCAGATTTACTGTCTCCTGCCGCATCTACGCAATGTTAAATTAGCTTGTTGTACGTTTCACCTTCAAATCGTTCATATTCATCCATGGTGCTATGATCCAATATGCTGGACTTTATATTGGCATCAATACTAATCAAATTACTTTTGTTTTAATCACCAACATAGGTAAATTGTATTATTTTTTTGACCTCACTTTGTTGACACCAGGTTGAAATTATACTATTGCCTAAAATAACATTTCCCTTAAAGGTGGTTCAGGAAGAAAAATGGTACT
Organism: Ammodytes marinus; assembly: GCF_949987685.1. Classification (NCBI taxonomy): domain Eukaryota; kingdom Metazoa; phylum Chordata; class Actinopteri; order Uranoscopiformes; family Ammodytidae; genus Ammodytes; species Ammodytes marinus. The sequence goes on from NC_137227.1 coordinate 1,541,659, forward strand.
TTAAGCTAACTTCCTGTCAGTGACTGCAGTTAGCACTACCTCACCACATTATTGCACTATGACCTTCAAGAGGCGAGTCATCTAGCATCATCTCAGATCCGTAAATGCGATAACACAAGATAAAAACCATCAAAACAGATTTTACCTGCTCCGCCATTGTAGAAGCATAAACATTCAACCCTTTGTCGCTCTCTGCGCGTGCACCGGCAGTGAGACGGGTGCCGGTTTGTAGCCTTCTCTCTTCTGATTGGATATCAAGTTGTGGGATCCCAGAAAAGTTCATTTGCCGATTACATGCAGAGCAGGTGACTGAGAGATCAGCTTTATGAAACGCGCACACTATATAAGTGATCACTGTATGTACAGTATATAGCAATTTAACACATATATTAACATAAATATATCGCTCACTTCACCTTTAATCAGAAGGGCCAAACCATGAATAGCTAAATTGATGCGTGTCCACATTCATTTGCCAACATCGTATAAAGAAAGGATCTTCAAGCTATACAGATTTTTTTAAATAGCAAAAGAAAAATATACAATTTTGTTCATTATGTTTAAAACCTTGACATCGGGAATCATCACAATTGGCAACAGCATGGAAGATGAAGAAAGATGTGTGCATCCCATTTAAGCTGTATTCTACCTCTCATTTCTCATCTTGAAAAGAACACCTCCATCCTTACTGTCATGTTCATTAATCATGTAACTTATGTAAGTCTCTTCAATACAGCTCTGATTGTGCAAAGATGGGAGCTTTTTATGTGAGCAGGAGTGTCGGGAGAACAGATGTTTCACATTTACTCTCTATGTTTCCAATCCTATTGGCTTAGTTCTTCCCTTTCCCTTTACACATGGGAACTTTAATTATCACCTTGGGTTATGTTGAAATAGATTTCCTGACATGTTTAAGTGTTAGGAGCCTTCTTTCACACCTTTCGAGGAGGAAAAGTGTAAAGTTTCATTTTGAGCCACTTACATAGGATTCTTTACATTCTGTCATACATTGTTGATCAGCACTCAATGAGAAAAAAACACTTTGGGAATGTCAAAATATATGTTGATATACTGAATATAGATGTATGCAGGATTTTAATACCTACCTACCTAGTCATGGTTTACAGTATCAATCCATATAAAGCAATCTTCAGGCATTTCAAAGACCCATAAAGACCGCCTGTTGTATCATATCTTCCACATACCTCAACCTTCAGCTAGTGGGAAAAGGAAATAGCAGCAATAATGTACTTTCTTGAGAGATGGCAGGGAGAATGCAGCTTTAAATGATCTGCCAGAGGCGATTTGTCTCATTGCCTTTAGTGATGGCTCTAAAGACAAAATTGGCTTCAAGTTTGCCTCGTTTTGTTTTCCATTTTTTCGCATTTAAATTGAGGCCTCTTTTCAGGGAGCGAGACTCTGTCGCTCTGTATTATTTTTTTTTTTAATTTCCTGGGTAATCTATGTGAAAAAGAGGTCTCCATCCCACTTTGCCTCAGTATGTTGTTTCACAGAAGCGTAGCATAATAAGAAAAATAAATAATGGAAACACAATTCATATCCATCTTATGCATTGGCTCTAAGCTCTGCATAAAGAATTCCAAAATCGAAATATGATAAGATGTCAGAAGAGTGAACTGCAATCAGGCTCACAGTAAAAACAATGTAAAGCCTTTTATTCCAACTCGCATTTGTGGTTGACCATGTGGAAAATGAAGGTAAACTGAAAAATATCCTGTTTTGAGTATGCCTTCTTTTAAACTGGCTTCAGAAGGACAAACCTGCCTTGGAGCTTTGCCAGTAAACTCTCAACTACATTATCAAGTTAAAAGAGTTGCACTGACCCAATCTCACAATGAGCATGATGGAATAATATAAAACGACATGTTTAAGTGCATGATAGTCTCACAATTGAAATTTAATTTCATAAATGCACTTGTGGCCTACTGAGCTGATCATGCAAGTGCTAAAAGTATTGGCTGTTACATCAGGAGAGAGATCCAAATATTGTAGAACTTTTTTTTTTACCACTAAGACATAAATCAAAGTGCTTCACTTCTAACTTTATGTTTTACAGTAGGTGCTCTATTATGAGTTGCAACTCCTGGAATCAAACCTCTCAAAGTAATTGTTCCTGAAATAAGAATAGGCTTCCCCTTATTGCTTAATAATAGGACAGTACATTGAGTTATAACAAGAGAGTGATTATAAGTATAATGGTTAAACACATAATTTAATATGTGGCTTTATTATACGGAGAAAAATAAAGCTGTGTCTGTTAATATGTTCATATCTTCTCATTCAGTTGTATTTAAAAAGAGCTATACTGCATATAGACTGGAATAAAGAATAAAGATTCAACACACTTCATTCATGCCTTTTATAATAGTGTCATTTGGACAAACCAACAATGTTCCTATACTGCAAAAGTAGGTGAACAAGTATCCAAAGGGTTTTTGTGTGCTTGTGTGTTTTTTTAACCTTTATTTAACCAGTAAAAATCATTGAGATTAAAAATCTCTTTTATAAGACAGTCCTGGCCAAGACAGGCAGCAGCACAGTTCCAGAGTTACAGACAATCATTTAAAAACAACAGAGAACATATAAATAGAGTCACAGTCAGAACATCATCAAACAAAGCATGTACAGACAGAAGAGCTTCAACATCATTAAGTAAGGACTTGAACATGTTTAGAGAAACCAGCTCCTTAAGTTTTAGCGCATGTTGCAGCTGGTTCCATGAAAAAGGAGCAGCATAACTAAATGCCCTTTTCCCAAGTTCAGTACGGACTCTACACTGTGTGCACAATTATTAGGCAAGTTGTATTTTTGAGGATACATTTTATTATTGAACAACTGCAGTGCTCTCGGTCAATCCAAAATGTTAAAGAACCTAAACCTGAATGTTTACGAAAGTAAAAGTGAGGTTTTGTCTTTCTTACGAGAATATATATATATTTTGCTATTATTAGGCAACTATTAGTAGAGCACCTACTCTGTGGGCGGCAGTGGCGAAGTGGGTAGGAAGATTGCCTCTGGAGTGCAGGGTCGGAGGTTCGATTCCCCGCCTACCCGCCACATGTCGAAGTGTCCCTGGACAAGACACTGAACCCCAAATTGCTCCCGATGGTTCAGAAAGCGCCTTGCATGGCAGCTACTGCCATCGGTGTATGAGTGTGTGTATGAATGGGTGAATGTGGTAAGATATGTAAAGCGCTTTGGGGCTGAGAAAATCGGCTAGAAAAGCGCTATATAAGTCAAGTCCATTTACCATTTACCATTTACTCTATTATGAGTTGCACCTACAAACCGATGCTGTTTTTGGATAGGAGCTAAATACTGGAACAATACATCTTTAAGATAGTTTAATTAAAGGTATTCAAAATATTAATACAGAGCAATCCACATAATGGCTCTCCAAATGTTCTGATGTCATATCCACTAGCAGAGTTTGCACAGAAAAGGACAAAAGGGAGAACAGTATAATATGTTGTAGCATAACTAGCTCTGCATTTTTGTAAGTTTAAAACAACTCATCAGCAGTTTTCTGAGTTAAGACCAGGGAATGCCCTTTTCCAGGAGCCAGTTTTGTTCTTAGTAAGAGGTATAGCGTTTGTTTTTGTTGATATTACTCTCTTTATATTAGACATAAGGGTCATGGGGGCGCCTTTAGCGCAGTTGGTAAGGCGTCCCCCTCCCGGGCCGGGCCCAGCAGCAGACCCGGGTTTGATTCCCACCCGCGGTCGTTCTCTGCATGTCACTCCCCTCTCTGCCCCATTTCACCTCTGTCTCTCTGCACTATCAATAAAAGCATAAAAATGCCCGAAAAATATCTTAAAAAAAAAAAAGACATAAGGGTCATAATACAAGTCAGTATTGTCTGACCAGTTTTCAGGATCCCTTTAAATAGGTATCCCACACCAGCATGGAGGATTTTAAAAGCAGGATTAAGGACCATTTAACAACAAATTGCACATATCTTGTCAATGAGCACTGACTTGTTTTAAGCGGAATTGTTGTTATATTGTGATTTTTCTAATTGTGTTTTGTATTTTGTTTTGAAATGTGAAATTGTATTAGATTTTAATTCGGAAAGCCTGGTTAGAAAAATAGTATTATGATGATTATGAACAGATATGCATGCATCATAAGATATGATTTTAATGTATTATTTAAAGAAGACAAAATAAAGGAAATGTGAAAAAAGTCAAGTACATGTATTCGACTGTAAGAAAAAAATAGTTAGCTATGGGTATAATCTTGTTGTGCAACATTCAAGCTCTTATTGAAACACACTACTTCTAAATGTGTTACCCGAGGTTGAGCTGTGCTATCAAGATGAGTGGTGCCGGCTTGTCTTAAAGTTGCCCACTAAACAATTAACCAAGTCACTATACATTGCCAAGTCAACTTTGACCTGTGGGATGGCAGCCGAGTGTACAGCGTGTTACCTGTAAACCAATTAGCTAGTGTTGACGTTGCTGCAGTTTGCAGTCTCATCCTCAGTGAACTCCACCCACGTCACATAGCGGTCTAGTGGGAGAAGGGCTTTAATTGCTGCCCCTCTCCCTCTCCCTCTCCCTCTCCCTCTCCCTCTCTCAGTGGACTGAGGCATAAATATGCTTAACTCTTGTTTTCCTATGTAGTGCAAGCAATACCAGTTGGTTCACTGTGTCAGATATGTAATTACCAATGGACCGTTAAAGAATAATAAAAAATTTAAATTACTTTTTTTTTCTTTTTTTTTCATCAATACCCGTAACGATAAACACATTTACTCATGTTAATAAAGATTTCAAACATACCTAGTACTAAATGATCACTTATAAGTGTGTATTATTCCATATCTGATTTTATAGTGTGTACTAGAAAACATGACGAGTTACCGTTTCTTGAATTAAGTCAGCTTCAATTGAAGAAAGTCTGGGCTTTATGTCTTTTATTTTTGTTGTTATTTTACCTTAATTTTTTACCTACTGAATGCACTATATTCAGCACTTTGGACAGTGCAAACTGTCATAAATGTGCTTTTATAAATAGATTTTACTTACTTACTTACTTACTTACTTACTTACTTACTTACTTACTTACTTACTTACTTACTTACTTACTTACTTATTTACTTATAACTCACCCCAGGCCCTCTGGCACAAATCACCCCAACCCCAGAATTTTGGATAATAAGCATGATGCAGCAGTTTAGGGCTGACATTGTGCTAACTATATAGACACAAAGTGTAGCATACTAAAGCACTAAAACATGTGTCAAATGTTTTCAAACGTGTCTATAATTGTTCAGACACATTAATCAAAAAACCTTGATCATGGAAATTTTATTTTGAAAGGCAAAAACAGTTTTTTTAGGTTAAATGTGCTTACATCTTATTCCATGTTTCTCCCGTCTTTACAGGATGAGACAAATGGATGGCTCTTCTTAAATATGTGCTCACATTTCCAATTTCTTCTATGGTTTTCTAGAAACAAGGGGTGGCACAACTTCCCAACCGGCACAACTTAGGCCACTCTCCCCTATATATAAAATAGAATAGAAAGTAAAACTAGATAAATTAAAATGAAATGTGCAATGTGATAAAAAATATTTACAATGTGCAATATGCACTTTTCTTGTCCCAGTATACAAGCATAGGAGGGGAATTGATTTATTGACCAAAGTAAACTCCAGCTTTGCTCCCATAGGTGGCGATATGACCCCTTACAATGGCTTTCACTAGCCTGGTCCAACCAGACCATCGTACTTCATTTCATTTGTACAGAAGGTCTGGAACTGCTGTAATTGGCAAACATTCACTCACTTGGAGGCGGGTGTCTGTTGAAGTTTAAAACTATTGGATCTGCCCAGTGCCACTCTGGATTAGCCAACCAATCACATAACGTTTGGTCGTCACGTGTGTCATGAGCCGGCTTCTGATGGTGCGTTCAAGTTTTACAGGGAACTCGGAAATTTCCGACTTCACTACATATTGTAGTCTATGGATCTACCGGTACCTGGCAACGGTAACTTGTTAGAGCCTAACATTTAGTTATTTGGACGAGAAAGGTTGTAGGCGTCCATACTTTCCCGAGCAGATGCACTGGAACACAGACAGGTCGGAACTTGGAACTACAAAGTCGGAAATCTCCTTCTTCCGAGTATAAAGGAATGCAGCATTCAACTGAAACTGGAGCGCGACTTCGACGTCATCGTTCTCAGCCACTCGCTCTGTTCGCTGATTGGACGGCTGTAGATTAGCCGGAGAAAACTGAGAAATGCACTGCACACCCAGACTGACTACTGAAGGGAAAAGGAAATTTGGCCAGAAGTAGGTAGGCGGACGGAGCCAGGCTTTCACCTCGATAGTATTGGACCCTTTGCGGTTGACATTTTGCGTCAGCGAGCGGCTAATGGTTAGCGTGCGGCTAACAGTTAGCGAGCGTCTAACTTTTTGTTGTTGCTGTTCGCTGTGTCTTTCTTCTTCTTTCCTTTGTTGTGGTTGCAGTCTGATTGATATATACAGCAGTAGTTCGGCTCCCAATTGCATTATCCGGGAGTGCTGGCTGGACTTTGAGAAATTCAATTTAGTACGATTTCAGTTGGAATAACATGTTAACATGTATTTAAAAAGTCTGGTTTTGGATGTTTCTAACACAATAAATAGATTTTCTCTAACGTGGCTGTGTCTTAGCCTCATATTTTGAATTGCTTTCAGTCTCTCTTTAAAGCCTTTGTCAATTGTCACCGCCCCGTCTATCTCAGGGGACGTTTCCTCCTTGGTGTCACTCTGTGCTCATGTGCTAAGGATAGCCGAGGATAGTTTGTATCAATGCGCCTGTTTGACCTTCTCCTGTGTTCCCGTTATGTAACGTAGACGGCTGAATGTCAAGCGCCTGTCTTTGGAGACGGACAGCTAATCAACCTCCACCCTCCGTCCGCATGTTGGGCACGCCATTTCTAATCTTTTAACTTTTATTTTTTCTATCATTTACCCACCAACAAATGTTCTGTGTCGCCTTACCTCCACATAAAGGTGAGTATCCAAGGTCAGATCACAGTGTACACAAATAGCCTAGCGTTTAATTTGTATGATTATTTTTATCCTTTTTCTTTCTTTTTTTTGCAGTGCTGACTTGTCAGCAAAAGTGAGCAGCAGGGATGGATAGCTGTGCCTTGAGGGTAAAGTTAGGCTGATAGAGAGGTACAGACATACAGGCTGATACAGACATACAGGCTGATACAGACATACAGGCTGATACAGACATACAGGCTACTCCCTTATGGGACTGGTTTGATTGCCTTCTTCACTGCGTTACCCCTTTTCCTTCCTCTGCTCACTATACATCAGCCTATCAGGTGCCATCTGTTCTAGGATCACATGAGAAGGTTTGTTGTTGTTGAAACCACCTGCTTCACAAACTTAATGAATCTAGTGGCTTGTATAAGTAACAATGACACCAATGTCAGGAGGGAATTCTGATTTATATATTCTATTATTAATTTATATAGTAGGGGACACATCAAGTTGATTTATTTTGCTTTGGATTGCACTGTACATAACATTTCACAAATGTAAAATTGCAGCTGTTATGTAAGGTCATAATTGGTCCTTGAGGCGTGGGTGTCCTGCTAACTAGTCATTTAATGGTGGAGCTGACTGAGGGGCGTTGAGTGTCCTTAATGAGGTCAAGGCCAGCTGTGAAGGAACTTTTAACCAGTTTTTAGCTCATACATTCTGGAGTCTAAGGGTCTATAGCCATGCTAGTAGCTATGTAAGGCTGTGCTGTGCTTGGACCATACTATCTATGGCTTAGACATAGTGTTGCTCCCAGCTAGATGACAGCATGGCAGTGTGCTTGCTGTGAGATGTTGCCCATACAGAACAAGAGTAAGATCCAATGAATAATAGTTTGGCCTGTGACATTATTCCTTAGTTAGTTTCATTAAAAATATTGTTAAAAGCCAACTCCAGAAAGAGAGTGTATTATTGAGCAATGCTGACATTGGTTCACTACAACAACCAAAAATATTACAAGAAATAATGTAGTACACTATGGATTACATATATTTTTAAGGATCTTGAAGATTGGAATTGAACCACACGCTACCATGCCTAAAAGGTATACAGTCTGAAAATAAACAAATACTGTAGAATCAAAATAAATAAGAAAACATCTTAGTAGGAGCCGAGCATCACGGTGTCCAAATGTGTGGAGGGGCATTGCATTCTCAATAGGCTTAGTCATATCATGTATCTATGTACAGTTTAGTCAAGAATTGAGCGGCTATCAATCGTTTTGCACAAAAAAACGTATTATATTCATACATCATTGGCTGCTTATGTTTCACAGTAGGGCTGTCCCCGACTCGGAATTTCAGTTTACGAGTGAACCGGGGAGTTGGAGCGCAGCTGAAGCGCGAGCGTGCCCGAGCCTCGGCGAGCCGGTGAGAGAGAAACAACACAAACCGGTGACGGCTGCAGAGAATGGTGATTCGCGCGAGTAAAAAAGACAAGATGCTCGCGGTCTACGGGGGCTTAATTGTTTCCAAGGCGACCTATCTTTACTACAGCACATAGCAGAGCAGAATCAATAGGCATATATGGTGCGCAATTTTAACAGCGCAAACGTACATCTGCTTTGTTTTTTTCTTTTGCCATTTCCTCTTTAGTTTTGACCACTATTCTTCTATGGCGTTTGACGTGACACATTACCGCCACCTATTGCCCTGGCATGATAACGTCAGTGTTTTGCTCTTATTTTCTCTTTTATTATAATGTAGCCTGTCGGCATCGGATAACCTGCAGGACAAATAAAAAGCAAAGACTTCGCTTTGCATGGCCGGTGGTCCAGACAGACATGTCCTGTCAGATCTTATTTTCCAACGACGCTTGATTAGACTAGGCCTACATACAGTATGTCGTTGTCAGTGTTACAATGAGATGTTTGATCACTAACTTAACTTACCGTTGTTTGGCGAAAATAGTTCTGAATGTCTTCTCCTTTCCTTTTCTTCCCCGACATTCTTCCTTCAGCCGCATTCACAGCGCAGCAGCTGAGCTGATTGATTCTGTCCCGAAATGACAGCAGAAGCTGTTTTACCGCTCTCAAATTAAGCAACCCACCGCTAACCGAAACACAACCCACGACAACCAACAGGAAATCACTAAATACATAAAGTGGGACTATACAGAGGCAACGCATTAACCCTTTCTCATCGTTGTCATATTGGTGTGGACAATTTCAGCACATTTGAATATTGGTATGGACACGTCCACACCGTAATACGCAATTTTACGCCCATGAGTCATAGTGAGACACACATTCATTCTACTCTGGGCTTTAATGCTTAAGCCCAGTTCAGACCAAAGATTCGCCTTGCAACTGCTTGCAACTCGCAACTCCTTGCGACGAGAGGGTTGAGATGTTCTAAAACTGGACCTTGCGATTTGACATGTTGAATCTTCTGCGACGGCTTGCAACGAGCAGTTCACACCGCTGCGATTTACCCCCCGCGACGTTCTAAAACCGTCTCATCGCAAGCAGTTGCAAGGCGAATCTTGGGTCTGAACTGGGCTTTACCCTACAGTCGAGGAAGATGCGTCTGTTAAAAAAAAATAATAAATCATTGCCCTTGAATCTGGTGGATGGGGGTGAAGGAGCATCCGAAATACATGAGAGGCTCTGACATTAGAAGTGTTTAATAAACCCACTAACCAGTGCATGAGCCAAATATGTTGGCAGCTAATCTCTCCCACTATCCCCTCTCTTTTTATCTGATGCCTTCAGTGTCGTTTGAAAAGACGCAATGCATTGTGGGGCGGTTTGAGTTGGAAAAGTATCCTATCGATCCATACACAAAATATTCCCGGAAGTAAGTACTCATCCGGGCATTTTTCGCCGACACAAACTTGCATACACAACCACAACATACTCAAATTGATGTCAAAATGAGTACGAGTAGGGCGTTAGTAGGGCTTCTCTCTCCCTCAATGTGGCTGCCTGGGCATCCTCTCTCTCTCTCTTTGATAACAGTCAGTGAAATGGTTCAAATGTCCAGAGAAAAAGCCCAGATGCTTGTTGTTTTCACCATCAAGGCCTTTGATCAGTTTGTTACTTGAGCTTGTAATTGTGCCTCCACTCTTGAGCGCTAACCCCTAGCAAGTAGATTAGTGATGGTCTCTGCTAATTGCTAACTCCTTTACACCTCTCTTTTCCTTATAGTAAAACAGCTGTGGGTGGCAGGGGTAAATGTTAGTTTCTTGTCAATTTTCTATACCAATAGACAGCCACTGAGCCTCGACAGAGTCTCACCGTTCAATAATGCTAACAGACGTACTATTATTTCAAACAGTCGCCTACTATCTCCAGATATGTTGCAACATTAGTATAAATGTGGAGTCACTGTTTCTGGCCACTTTGCAGGTTTAAGTCCAATATTCATATAATGTTAGTTTAGTTTTTGCCACCCCTAACTCCAGAGGGAAATATATTGCCCTTAAGCCACTAAGTGCTCCATTATGTTCACCACCTAGGGTTTCTTATTTGTCTCTCTGCTATTTGGTGCTGGACAGTTAGCACTAAGTCGGTGCCAAAGCTGACAAAAAACAAAACAAGTTTTACTGCGGTTTAAAAAGGACCCTAATGATAGGGGTGGGAATTATTTTAGAGAACAATAATGTTGTAAAGAGCTTCTTTAGATCTGAGGGGCACTGCTCCATTGTTAATATAAGGAAATGGCATAGAGCAGCTATTTTTAATATGGATACATTACATAGCATTTTGAAAACAATCCCTTACTAAGCCCTATGAAGGAAATCATTATGACAAAGATCAAATTTAGAAGTACAGAATGTGATATTTTAAAGTAGAACTCATTACAACAACCAGCATGTTTTTTCCAACCTTGTTTTCAACTTTTCTAAATGTGGACATTGTGTTTTTCCTTTCCCCCCTCTGCAGATATTCTTATACCCTGTGCCCGTTCAATCAAGTCACACAGAAAAGCACTGCAGGAACAGAGGTGTCATTAGGGTAAGTACTTCAATCACCTCCTCCTTTGTCTCTCCACAGTCAAAAACTCAAACTGTGACCGGCCAAGGGTATATCAGGGACGGTGGGAAATATTAGAAATGCAGTACCAAGAACTAGATGTTAACAAGTTAACATTTGGAACTTTAAGGTTTATGAAAATAAATAAAAAACGGCTTAATTATCCAACTTACATTATATTGTCCTTTTATCGTGCAATAAACCATCTAAATTTGATTGCTCTCATCTATACCAATTAGGTAAATTCACATGACAAGCGTTTCTCATTTCACGAATGGACCTGGAAACAAATCCCAGCGCTGCACTCCTATGACAGCTCTTTAATAATTGTTACAGTGTTCATATTACGTTACCCTTAGAGCAATATTTGCGCTATTGATTTTTTTTTTTTTTAATTCGCATTCAATCTCTGTTAGATTTGATATGACCTTTAATCAATCACTAAGAGATCTCTATCATAGTTTTAATACCTTTTGATCAATGACAAGCAAGGAGTGAGTTGTATATACTGCTGGGGTTGTATTTCCTCAACCTCCAAGGGGTTTCAATTTCATCTAAAGGATTACGCTCTCGCCTTTGACTGGCCCCTTGGGATTGGCTATGTCCAATGCTGGTTGTTGTGTGTATCAAAATGCCTGTGTGCTATAAAAGATGCCACTCTTTCCCCATAGAAACTTTGGATATCAAAAGACATGTTCTTATTTTCTTCTCCTTTTTTTCCTTATCCCCCCCCCCCCAGGAGTGTCAATATACTGATTGGAAGTGAAATTGCTTTAAAGCCTTGTTTCCACTGAGCGGTGCTTTGCAGTTCGGTTCAGTGCGGCTTGTCACACGTTTATTTGCATTTCCACTGTCAAAAGTTGGAAAGGTTGCAAAATAAGCGAACTGTGGGGTACAAAGCCTTCCCAAAGAGTCCCAAAAGGGTGGAGCTACAAACTGCAGTCTGTTGATTGGTCAACACAATCATCTTTACGTGCAAGAGACAAACCGGCGTGCGTAATCTATCCGGAAATAGGAAAGAGTTTTGTCTTTGTTTATTGTGTGGCGTTTTTCCCCCTCATTGAATTAATCAGCGGGCTACACTGTGTCCCACTGCTACACTGTCACTATAGTTAAGTAGCTGCCGAGGCCTACCAAGTTAGGGTACTGGTGTCAGTGGAAAGGCAAGCCAAGTCTAGGGTGACCGTGCCCTGCCGAACCGTGCCTTACCGAACCAAACCGTGCTGCTCAGTGGAAACAAGGCACAAGGGATAACTTTCTTGGTCAAATATTTTTCTACCTACTTTCTTGAAACAGTGGCTGCCATTTCACTGCAGACGTCTGCTTATTCATTAACATAACACCACCTTTTGCTATTTTCTCATAATTGTAAAATCTCTGTCAAACAGATAAGAGAAAATAATGAACATATCATACTCTTTTTTTTCTTTTTCTTTGTATTTACTATTTATTTTCTTTGAATTTTAAATTTGAGGTGACAATTACGGCATGTCACCTCGCTCTCATTTCTCTGATCTCTCATTAGTGTTAACCGTCAGTGATCAGACACTTTTAGGGGGTGCAATTACTGAAATGTTATTCCATCGACATTGACACCTATCTGGGAAAAAAACAAGCTTTTATGATAGGCTGCAACTCCTCCCTAAAGAGGAGGAATCAATAGTGGTGCTGTTTTGGTTGTAGCCGGCACATTAGACTAACGACTTGTTGTGCGAACAGACAATACACAGGCTTAAATGGCCGCGGAACATTTGCGTCAACATGTCAAAACATTTATTCTCCTTTGAGATGTGATGACTTATTGATGACGTATTGTTTTGGCAGCTGAATATCACGTTACAGATAATTCATTTGCAATTATCCCCTTCCTTTCACACGTAGTTTGTTTTTGCTCAGATGGGCAATTTAATTGGAATCAAAAGCAGAGCTGTGATCTTTTTTGCACCGCCACCTCCCACACTACCCACTCACTTTAGGGGCGGAAAGTGCAATGCTTCACCATGTTTTTTAGCGCAGGAAAGAGGCAGAACAGAATGCTAGCTGTGAGTAATGTGACCCCGGCGCTGCTTTCTGCCTGTCACTCATGATGCTATGGAAGGCCGGACCAAATGGAAGCAGCGGTCAAAACAACGTCTCCGAGTGTTAGTCGTTCAGTCTGGCAGGAATCGCTGCTAGAAAAGAACTTGGGGGAAGGATTTCAAATATATGATTTTTATTTTTTAATTTTTTTTTACTTTTTTACTTTTACTGTATATATATATGCAGTATATATATATCATGATGAAACTCTGCTGATTGGTAACTTAAGAACAATTATTTTTTATATAGCTATATTCATTTAAAACATTGTTTGAATACATATGCAAATTTGGCAGTTGTAACTAATTGTGCACACTATTGCATCATATTTAAAAAATGTATTTAATTTTTACAACATAAAAGTCATAGTGTTACAGTACAGATGTTGGATGCAGCCTTTTTTCATTTTATAAAAATTCATCTTAAAAATGCATTTTCTGCATGTTTTTGAGAACAAAATGTCTCATAGATCAGACAATGAACTAACAACTGAACAAATCCGTCGGCAATAACCTTCAGAATAGTGTTTGAATGATTATAGAAAGTTTAGCTGATGTAAGTACTCTAGAAGTTGATATTTTTTTCAGAGTATTGAAAAAAACTAATGTTGAGATAATGGCCGTAAAGATGGTTGTGTAGGAGAAATATACAGATGCAAACAGACAAGGTTTAGTCAAATAAATGCCTAGATGTACATTTTGGACCTTTTTATTAATACGAGTATGTTATGGAAGCAAAATAGACAAAAATCTCTAAATTGACCCATGCTTGAAAAAACGATGGTGTCAAGCCTTAAGATGGAATGTCACTGAATGCAGGAAATATGGAGTTGAGTTCTTAATCATCAGAGTGCCTAGAAGGATGTTACATTTTTACTCGATCGCCACACGTTGACTAAAAAATAATGCTAGATTGATACTACTTGCTATTTCGCATGCAAAAATGAAAACACCTTGTCTGTATTTCCTGGCTGTAGGCAGGTAGTGCAGCAGCAGTATATGATGTACTACACTAGAGAGTGTGTCGTGAAGGAGGCATATATGGAATGCTTTTTGGGGGAAGGAGGGTGATGGGGCGGTAACATGAATCATAGCTCGCACGTTGGGAATAAAGTTCATTTTTTATCCAGACAGACCATCAGTCAGCCCCCTTGCAGGATATGGCTGAGCCTTCCGATATCAATCTGCATGGAGGCATCCTCCTTTTCCCCAGGGAGGGTGAGGGGAGCGTTTTGATTTAAACGGCAGCATTTATCACACCTGCTTCACTCGCCTAAAGGACAGCCATGTGAGAAAGAGCAGAGTGGAGGAAAAGGCATTAACATGTGTGGCCCGTCAAATGGAATTGTGACTACCGTGACAAGGACAGTGCTAAATGCTTGCTTGTACCATTTTGACTAATTTGGATTAGCTATGTTGCGTTTCCCGCATTATTAAAAACAGGGGCCTGAATTTTGATTACCACTCATGGCAGAGCCCTCAGTTTGTGAAGTGTGTCAAGGCTCATAAAAGTGTAAATTGTTCCCTGAGCCTTAACCTTCCTTCATGCTTGGTTTTGCAGCACAGTTGGCGTTAGACCATTAACTTTACAAATGTACCTAAGGAACAATAAATCAGCTCCGGGAACACTTTTCCTTTGTAGCTTGCTTGTTCTGTATATTGTGGCCACACACACACACATGGCCATACAGATTTCATAAGGCACCACAGTCATACTGTATGCTCCCAATTATCTGTAAATGTAGATATTATACAACTCATATGCAGCCTCCTGATTTCCAATGTCTCTGTTTTTCCATTTAGCTTTTTTCATGCCTTTCGGTCTCAGCAGCTCAACCACTTCCTGGAATGGCCGTTGTAACAATAACATCAGCCACAATAATGATAATGGAGGAGAAGAAAATGCTTGCATTGCGACAAACACCGTCTCACTGTGACAGCGTCGTCCATCTTCATAATGTGTCCCACCCCCACCCAGAGGCAGACATGGTGGGTACAATGACAGGACAGCAAACACAGACTTTAGTAAATGCAGTCCGCCTAAAAAGACAAACTAAATGACACGCATGTAAATGAGCGATGTACGGACGACACACAGACCAGGTTCTGTTTGTTACCATCTTGACTTTACACTTGGCTTAAAGGAAGAAACAGCACACTCAGAGTACATTGTGTACCATACAAACAGAACATTGATCACCCTGTTGTCACATTCATTTCCCACAAGCCCCATGGTATTGATGTGCGTCCCTACGATGTCACAAGTGAAGAGTGTGTGCTAGCAGTGATCATAAATAATGATGTGTTGAGGCTCCGAATGTTTGTTGTTTTTTCAAGAGTGCCCATTTCTGAGGCCACAGTTGGTGGAAAGTATTCCTTTGAGTGTCTTTCAGGCATAGTTGGTGAGGGTCTTCTTGAGACCACTGTTTCTCTTTGCTACTAGTTTTTCTGTGTTTGGCACAAGGCAATCTTTTACTTGTTTACACATTTGCCTTTTTGCTCAGTGTTGTTCAGATAGCAACTTTCTAGCCATTTCACATTTATGAATATTGCCATGAAGAAGACGATAAGCTATAGATGTTTCATCATTATCTTGCTGTCTTGTCTCCCACATTGCAAACTTGTTATCAGCTTAACATGACTTACTTTAAGTCTATAGCCATTAGCCTCCCAAACAGTCAAACCTGAAGAAGAAATAAAAAGTGCATGATATGTGTTATATGTAAGGTGATATAGCATGGCATTTTGGCAAATTAACATACATCCATGGTGCCCACAACCTGGCCTCAAAAGAATGATAAGTGAGACGATTGTTAGCGCTTCACCATGACACCTACAACTGATTGTTGTTTTGGTAACTGTACGTGGCAAAATAAACAAGGGCTAGAGCGACATTAAACACAGGGCAAAAAAAGAGAAGCAAACAAATGGAGAAAAGCAAACTGCGTAACATTATTATTGTTTTATTGCTTTCTTTTCTTTCGTTTAATGTGTGGTACGTAAGGGCTAGTGTCCAGTTTATATCTTGCTTTAATACAGTATTTAGCTTCTGTACAGAAAATCACTTAGCTTTTACTACCACTTATTTATTCTTACTTTTATTTCATTTTGAACTTTTCTCCTTTTTTTTCTCTTTCTTGTTATTATGCTATCCTATTTTATATATATGTAATTCATTGTATTGAAGAGGCTGACTCAGGGAGATGTCTTGTACCTGCGCAAATGGCAATAAACATATTCTATTCTATTCTAACAGCTTTTTGTTGTTTTCAAAAATGTAATTGACACAATAACATGGTAATGGTAGACCACAGGAACATAATTGAACGCTCTGACATTAAACCGCTGTTGTGAGAATGATCACAAAACGCAGAGTGAAGTCAAATGAAGACGCTAATTCACACAGGCAGAGACATGGAATGTGCTGTCAACGACAACTTTATACTGACATAATACATTTCAGTATAAACAACACAAAACAAACGCAGCATTTTTTTATTTTCAGTTAGTACTGAGCATCCATATCACATAGCATATATAACCTCATTGAAATCATCAGTTTTAAGAATAACAGATCACATTTTAATTTAAAGGAAAGTATTTTGTCAACATCCAGTGATTAACTTAGTGTTTAAGCCATTTCCTACCAACAAACGAAATAACTAAAGAATACCCCAACTCTTTAAAGAATGCCCTCGCAACAGTGTGAAGTTTGAAATATTTATGTGTCCCCTTTGAGAGTTAGCCTCATGTTAACACAAAATAGCCCCGCTGCAATAATATGAAACAGTCGGGATTCGGCCAGGAACAAGTAGTTTGAACTCAAAAACTTCTATTCTGTATCTTAAGGCCACTGCAGGTTATGACACAACTAATATGATGTAAACATTAAATAAATAAAGATTTTAACCCTAGCGTTATCCAACATCTAGATTTTAGTTTTTTAAAGAGATGTAAATGTACATACAATTAGATGGATGTGTCCAAATATTCATATTTATTCAAACATTTCTGAAAAAATTGTAAACAACATATAGTTTTTTGAATGTAAGTAATGTACTGGCAAAGGTACATGATGATATCTAGAAGTAAAACATGTTACCCTTTTTACCCGCAATGTCTCGCCTCAAAGCAAAAACATAAGAGAAATATTTCAAATGATCCTTTCAAACAGGCCATTCAAGAAGAAAAATGCGGAAAAAAATGGAGATGAAAAAAAAAAACAAAAAAAAAACATGAATCTTTAGACCTTATTTATTGTGAGCAGACAAAACCAATGCATATTTTCTTCCAGACGGAGAAGGTTGGGGTTATTTCAATGTGGCTGTTGAGGAGGAAGGGATCAGTTGAGGGGTGACTCAATGACTTTTTGTTTTGGGACTCCTGGGAAATAAGGTGGCCCGGTAGTCGGGGGTTACGGGTCGGCGTGTGTCACTGCAAAGTTGAAGGAGCTAGACCTTTGAATTGTGCCGGGGTCAAACTGCTCTGCTCTCCTCATCATGAAGGGCACACGAGAGGGAGGGGGGCGGGGCTAGGCAGGCAGCTCGCTTATTCATCCTTCAAACTCACAAACATGCTGCGTTTGGCAATGCAAGCTTGGCACATGCTCAACATCCAAAAGCTGAAAAGCAGACAGACAAAACAGGAATAATAATAACTCTTAGACTGTGTTGGGCAGACAGGAATATACACACCATAAAGCAACAGACAGTGGAAGATGTTCACCTCTCCGGTTATAGATGTAGGTATCACCGTGAAACTTTACCAATTGATTACCTACATTCAAACAATCATTTTTGTCTGTCTTTTTTTTCAGAAATGTTTGAATAAATGTGCAACTGTGGCAATATCTATGAAATGATGCATCATTACATGCATGTACATTTGCATCTCTTAAAAAAACAAAAAATCGAGATGCTGGATAAAGCCAAAGTTAAAATCTTTATTTCATTTTTACAACTTATCTGTGTCCAAAGTTTGTACTGACCTGATTTTGTATACTCACGTTTCTTCATGTTATGCATAGAGAAGCAAAATAGACACAAATCTCAAGATTGACCAGTGCTTTTATGTTTTTTGCCTCGTCCTAAAACAGGCAAAATATAACTATCCTGATATATGTTTATTGTTCCTGATGCATGGGCTATATGTAGGCACATACAGTATAGGGCTACTGTGTTACCAAGTCAAGGGATAAAAAAGAGGACATTTTGAAACTAAAGGAAAAAAGGCTATTAGTGTTGTCAGTTACTGCTGCAGGTTCATATCGCTCAGTATTCAAACCAACAGGTCTCCCTTGAACTGCTTTATTGAACAGTGGGTTTTTAAAAAAGAGAAACAGTGGCGTAGTGAGGTAGCCTAGCAACATTGAAACCACAGTGAATGACTGTGTATGCCCACTGCAAAAGAGCCAGGCAGTTGAAATGACAGAGCAGAGCAATCCCAGAGAGAGTGGGATGTGTGGCCACCGTGGAAAATACAAATAGGTTGGCTGTTTGTAGCGCTACACTGTAGACTAGACATACGCATGGCATGCTGGTTATAGTTCTGACTCTCTTTTTTTTGTTTTTAGCTATGTGCAGGCATAGCATAAAGAACAGTCTTTTCACAGCTACTGCCAGGCACACGTTAAAACCAGCACTAGCATTGTTATTTGGCCACTATACAGCTACATGTAGCGTTCTTAATAAAATATCTCCAAAATATATCAAACATCCCCATGTGCTCAGAGAAAGAGTTGCAGCAATGTGAAAGCCTCGAGGCCATCCAAGTCCTTGGAGAGGCCTTCGTTTGAATGCTCTAGCTGAGCAAATGTGTTGGGGAGAGGCATGGCAAAATAAGAAATACATACGTTTGAACAATGAATGTATACACCAAGTATTATACCTAGTGTCTATTAAAAAATGTATTTCATAAGAAAATTATATCACGTCCCGTCTCCTCTTAGGATCAATTACTGTTCACTTACAGGTTTCCACACTGGCTGCGCATGTATAAATAGTAGAAAAGCACTGTGGATAATTATCTCAATAGGTGGCCGTTTTATTGCAGAGCAAATCACAAGGGAGCTCTCAGATTATTACTGTAAAACTGCTCAAACACAAGCAGGCTACAAATGAGCACAAAGAAACTGAACAAAATCCACCTGCACTTCAACACCTCTTCACAAAATAACCTCAATTATCCACTGCTATAGCCTAAAATACAATCTGAAATTTCTTCTTAAATGTTTATTTTACCATTCTTTTCTGCTTTCACTTACTAAGCATTGACTGTTAGCATTCTTGATCATGCTGGTTGGTGTTCAACGTGCGTGCTAATTAACTCCATGGGCGTGCTACGTGTAGGCATAGCATAAAAATTGTGGGTTTTAGGGAGCTGAAGTCCTGATGTCACCCCCCATCCACATTGTAAGATAAATGAGCACCGCCTGGGCATTAACGCTGCACCTTAATGAGCCTAAGGAAGGTAAACAACATTCAGCACAAAGGACTGTTTTTAATTGCAAGGAATTTGAACATTTTGGAAGGATGTATGATGGTGTTGAACTGCAGCAATGCTTTACAGGAAGGGAAGAAGTCTGTTCTTTTTTTAATGATCATAATGGCTGAAAAGACAAAAGTCTAACTTAGTGATACATTTTCAACATTTTCCAATAAGCAGTTTCGGTAACACTTTATAATAACTATCCGTTGTAACTCGTTAATAGATCATTAGTAAACTCTTAATTAATGATTATTAATGGTTTGTTAGCAGTTTGTTAACGATTTATAACAATGGTAGATAGTTAATAGCTTAATAATTGAATCAGTTCATCTGGGACGAGGCTGAAATAGGCTATAGACTATACACAGTGCATGGGCAACTGAGGGCAGCCCCATTTTCAAATATTTTTAAATAAACTCAATACACACTGTGCATGTCATGGACTTGAACGTGACGTGATCAGTTAATCTCGGATTACCTCCCAGATGAACTGATTCAATTATTAAGCTATTAACTATCTACCATTGTTATAAATCCTTAACAAACTGCTAACAAACACTTAACGAATCATCAATAATCATTAATTAAGAGTTTACAAATGATCTATTAACGAGTTACAACGGATAGTTATTATAAAGTGTTACCGCAGTTTCTATTCTACAAGCGGTCGATGAAACAGTGTGCTACATTTCTTAACACATGCTTACATTATGTTGCTATCCTGATAAAATGACGAATGGCTGTTTGTTTCTTTACTGTTTCTCAAAGTGTATCTCAAGAAACAGAAAACTCTTCTCAAGAAACAGGACAAGGTTAAATCCTGCACATTTAATATCCATTTCTCTACAGCCACAGTCTGCAGAAATAAATCGGGCTGACAATGCTTTAAACACTCTAAATGTACCTTTATTAAACATCAGATCCTTGGCAGGTAAAACATTCATAATTAATGATTGTATTACTAAGCACAATCTTAATTGTATGTTCTTTACTGAAACTTGGTTAGACCAGGTTAACAGCTCAGCTGTTCTTATTGAGTCAACTCCCCCAAACTTCTCTTTCATGAGTGAAGCCAGAGTTCACAAGAAAGGGGGTGGAGTTGCTATTTTGTTTAATGAATCTCTCTAATCCAAAAAGATATGTGATGGAAATTATTCTCTGTTTGAATATTTGGCTCTCCAGTTAAATTCATCCGCCATTGTTATTAATATAGACCAACCTTAATATTGCGCAAGCTTTTTTGATGACCTTGCTGAACTGCTGTCTGTAATCTGTATTGAGTTTGACTATTTATTAATTGTTGGAGACTTTAATATACATGTTGACAAACCCGAAGACAGAATAATAATGGATAGGATATATAGCGCTTTATTGCCCAGGCACTCAAGGCGCTTTACAGGGTTCCAGGTTCCATTCATTCACAGACAGTCATACCGGTGGTGGTAAGCTACAATAGTAGCCACAGCTGCCCTGGGGCAGACTGAAGTGCTAAAGAACTGTGCTGTGTCCTTGAAAGCTATGGACTTCATCAGCATGTGGACAAGCCTACTCATAACAAAGGGCACACTCTGGATCTAATCATTTCTAAGGGCCTGGACATTTCAAAAATAGCAGTGACTGATGTGTTTATCTCCGACCATTCCTGTTTATTTTTTGAAAGTACAATCTCTGTGCAAACAAATAATCAATCAAAGGTAATCAAAAAACTTTATTTTACTGAAAGCACTAGTGAAACATTTATTCAGGCATTTTCTTCAATACCCCCCTGTGTATTTTGTATTTTAATCTTGCCCCTGTAAAGCACTTTGAATGGCCTTGTGTCTGAATTGTGCTATATAAATAAACTTGCATTTCCTTGCTCTCCACTGCCTTTTGTGCTCACCTAATGAGTGAATGCTCCTTTTTATGTGTTCATATCAAAGACAATCCCACCTTAATTGTTTTGATAGACATTTGGAGAATAATTTTTTATTTTATTTTATTTTATGATTTTTTTTTCATCTTATCTAAGCTGTAATTATTTAACCTACGGGTTGGTGACAGTTCCACTGGAACAAGTGCATAATTATACATTTAAGTGTTCTACTTAATGCGCTCATTTTCATGCTGTCAAGGTCATTCACTGGAGTGCCATTAGCGAAGAGAGGGGCCCTCTTTACCTGGGAACATGGCAGCTGCTTAATGCCCAACGCTCAAGGGGAGCGCTATACTGACAGCCAGGCATTAAACAGAGATTTACATAAAACACTCACTCATAGGATATGTAAAGCCCTATATATTTGGGTTGCCATTGTGTTTTGTTATATGGTCCCTGAACCTTGCAGCCCCACACTTGTGGCAATTAAGGCGAAAGGCTAATGACTCTTGTGTCTGAGGACAGGGTTAAAGTGGAAGGGAATGGAGAGTGGGGTGGGGGGCTGACACTGTGAACCCCTGATGGCCTTTCTGCCGAGTAGCCATGGCAACATCTAGCCTGGTCGTTAATGAGGCACAAGTGAGCTGTTAACGGAATACTGATTTGGGTTTGACATCAGCCCTGATTCATATCTGACAGGAGGCATTGATGAAATATGCACCCTGAGTTTGTTTTATAACCGCACGTTAAAATGGCCTCGGCAACCTGTTTATACAGCGAATTGCAAAACAAAATGTGCCACGGATGTAACTCACTGTTTTACAGTAATTTTGTGTGTCAACGTCCTATACATAAGATAAAGTGGCAAACAGCAAATGGGCTCCAAGACACAAAAACATCCAGCAATGCTGTCTGCTCTTTCAATAGTTGACCTGCTGAAGATGTGTTTATAACCCACGTCATACACTACGATGTAGAATAATTATCTTGTTTTGTACTCTTTCAATTCAGAACAATAACGGCCAAAAAAAAGAAAAGGAATGTATAAATGCCCTCTTTCTATACCCGTCAAATGAAATAACGTGAACGCAAAGCCCGGACTGAGCCGGTGCCCTTCACATGTTCTTATGCGTATTAATTATTAATCAAGGTGCTGGGCTCAATGGTGTGTGTAGCGAGAGTGAGAGGAGAATCAGCGACTGGCATGTCAATGACAGTGAAACTGGGCACCTCTTGTTGAGTGAGGTGAACTTTGATGCAACTTTTTACTTACTATCTTTTTGTCAAAGGTAAAAGTAGGATATTTTTAATGAAACAGAATAGAGTGTGAATCCTCATCAGGTTAAAAGCTGACCATAGTAGGGGGGAGGACCATAGGGCCATAGGAAGTAGTAGGAGGATTATATGGCCATGAAGGAGTAGGGGGAAGGGGGCTACCTGGTTCCCCCGTGCAGCTGTTCCTTTTTCACTCCTCCCTCTCACAAGTCTCATTGGTTCTCAGTTCACTATATAACAGCACGTTGGACAAGGGTTTTTTTAGGCACTACTATATACTCTATAGTGTGTCACGCTCTGTTCCAGCACACTCTATCTGTCCCTTCAACCATGGAGGCAGAAGAAAAACTTAGAAAAACTTTGTGAGTCCAAAATACTCTGAAAGATTTTGGACTTCAAAGTACTTAGAGGCAGAGTCTTTTAAAACACTTCTTTAAAACTCTTGACACACAGATGACTTGGTAAAATTTGTAAACTTTAGGTGGGAATGAATAGACTAGGAAATCTAATAGAATGGTGAATGGAATTAACAGAATATTGGGTACAATGGCTCCTCTGCTGTGGCAATTTCCCTTAAAGAGGACCTATGATGCTTTTTGACTTTTATGACCTATAAACGTTGTTATGATGATTCATAGTCATGCTTAACCATACTAAATTATCAAATAATGACTTACATGCATTTCGACGTATTCCCTGCTGACTGTCTGGGGTGTCTGTGCAGAGCACTAGACACTATTCTAGCCAGTCGAGAAGTCACGTGTTCAGAGCGGTCTAACCCTTTGTAACCCTGTGACGTCGCATGTAACCCTGAGACGTCACCACGCGGATGTTTCCATGTATGGTAATGCTGTCACTTCCCTGTTCGCGTCTGCCTCGCGTCTGCCTCGCGCCCTTATAGGTCCATGCTCGCGCTTCCCGCCACTGAAAGTGTTCCGGAAGGAAGGTAACCAATCACAACGGAGTGGGGTTTGCAGGAGGGGGGGGGGGAGGGTAGCGGAGATGGCCGATGCACAGGCGGAGGGAGCGGAGATTGCCGAAGTACACACACTCAAGTGTTGACAGGACGTACTGGATCGCCAAAATAAGAGAAAGAGCTTCCCGAAAATCTACATAGTTTTTTGTGATGTGATTCGTGTCAGGTTGCTCTATAGCAGTGTAAAACAAGAAATTAAGACCAGAAAAGTAGTATAATAGGTCCTCTTTAAGTCCTTATAATTTTTAAGATTTAAATCTTGAAATAGTATATATCTTCTGTTTTTAGGACACGGGGTTAAGGAGCATAGGCTGCATACAACTGAAATAAATAACTTGTGATGGATATCTTCTGCCTAAAAGTGGTGAATGATTATCTGAATCAAATATAAAGTGTTACATTTCATACCTAAACAGGATTCATTATATAGATGAATAGGTTTTGATGAAGTAAAACGCTGAACACGCTGGTTTTAACTAGAATTTTTTTTTATCGATATAGAAGTGTCCTTGGTAGTCTAGTGGTTAGAATTCCGCGCGCCCACCGCAGGAGCCCGGGTTCGCCGCTCAGCAGAAACCGTGAGAGAAGGGGATATTTCTTTATGAAGCAAAAGGTTGTAGTTAAAGCATCGTGTTACAAGTTAGTTAATACAGGTTTAATAGGTTATAACTAATTAACTTAGATACTAGCTTTTCATTGCAGATCAGACTTTTCCGGTCCAGATCGCTTCACTCTCAGAACCTCGCCTTCTGACTGCTGACCATACGCGAGTGGCAGAGGTTAGCAATAGCAATGCTCAGCACTGATTGACTGTGAGAGCGGGATTTTTTATTTTTTATTCTGTAGTGCTGCTTCCCAGAATCCAAATGAACCAGCGGCTTCCAAATTGCTCTATTACCTGCCAGTGTGTCAGCAGCGTCTCATGCTGCAAATGATTAGCACATTAACGGCATAGTGAGGGGCCTAACGTGCTGCTCCAGAACCCCCTTGTTAAAAGCAGTGAAAAGCATAGCTGTGAGCTATAATTCATTGCAGTGGCACAGCTACATGTGGGAAGGTGACAGTAATAATCCCAGTACTGTACACCATCTTAACACGAGTCATTTCAAGCTCAGTTGGCACATGAGATCGTCGACGGTTGCAAATGAATGGAGTGTGTTTGAGGGACCTGGCATGACGCTCTCCAACAGCAGGAAACGGATGCGAGATACCTTTCAGAGCTGGCCGTCATTTGAAAGGTTTCCGTGCTGGGAGTCAAAATGATTTTGGATTTGTTTTTGCACCTATACTATTTATTGATGGCACCACATTTAGGAAAATTGACATGTGTTTTAATTGCTTTCTGCGTCTGCTTTTCATTAAAGCTTCCAATTAGCATCACTTAGTGGCCTGCCATGTGATGTCCAGCTGCTTTGTAAGCTCATCCAGTCGAATCGAAATGTGGCTACACACCATTTGAATAGTTTTTCTTTCTTTAAAAATACCTGTTCCAAAGGTTTAAAAAGGCACGGTAGGGACCTTACCAGGATGTCAATGACAATTTGCGCCACCTGACAGCACAGAGACATTTTGGTCGATAAATCATAAAGGTGAAATACCCGGCCCTTGTTGCCTCAGTGTCTTTCCTTCTCATTGTGAAAAAATATGAATTTGATTCATTTACATGCAGTGCACATGTTCTCCTACCAGTAATATATTCAGGCGGTTTGCTCATGTGTGTGGAGCCGATATGAGGACGCTTCACTGGAGTTTCTAAGGTCTACCAATGTACAAAGAGAACACTGAAAACAATGAGCACATTTATATTCTATATATGTGGGAAACCACAAACATACCAAACCGGTGTTTCTTTCTCTCCCTGTGGTTTTGTTCATCCACTCACTCTCCAGCGAAGGCCCAGGGTCTCAACACACACACACACACACACACAGAGACACACACACGTCAAGGCATGCACAGATACACTTTTGGCCCAGATTCTCCCCCCCATCAGTATCTGCGGGGTGTTGAAACACCAGAGTAGTAGTTGTCTAAATGATAATTGCTTGTGAAAGGTTGATTTGTGGT
Source organism: Ammodytes marinus (assembly GCF_949987685.1). Taxonomy (NCBI): domain Eukaryota; kingdom Metazoa; phylum Chordata; class Actinopteri; order Uranoscopiformes; family Ammodytidae; genus Ammodytes; species Ammodytes marinus. The sequence goes on from NC_137227.1 coordinate 1,567,439, forward strand.
TTTATCAGAGAGGGGGGGGCTCTCCTCTCAGTGTTGAGCGAGGGGGAGGGGGGCTCTCCTCTCAGTGTTGAGCGAGGGGGGGGGGCTCTCCTCTCAGTGTTGAGTGAGGGGGGGCTCTCCTCTCAGTGTTGAGTGAGGGGGAGGGGGGCTCTCCTCTCAGTGTTGAATGAGGGGGGGGCTCTCCTCTCAGTGTTGAGTGAGGGGGGGGGCTCTCCTCTCAGTGTGGGGCGAGGGGGGGGGCTCTCCTCTCAGTGTTGAGCGAGGGGGAGGGGGGCTCTCCTCTCAGTGTTGAGCGAGGGGGGGGGGCTCTCCTCTCAGTGTGGAGTGAGGGGGGGGCTCTCCTCTCAGTGTTGAGTGAGGGGGGGGGCTCTCCTCTCAGTGTTGAGTGAGGGGGAGGGGGGCTCTCCTCAGTGTTGAGCGAGAGGGGGCTCTCCTCTCAGTGTGGGGTGAGGGGGGGGGCTCTCCTCTCAGTGTGGAGTGAGGGGGGGGCTCTCCTCTCAGTGTGGGGTGAGGGGGGGGCGCTCCTCTCAGTGTTGAGTGAGGGGGGGCGCTCCTCTCAGTGTGGGGTGAGGGGGGGGCTCTCCTCTCAGTGTTGAGTGAGGGGGGGGCGCTCCTCTCAGTGTGGGGTGAGGGGGGGGGGGGCTCTCCTCTCAGTGTGGGGTGAGGGGGGGGGGGCTCTCCTCTCAGTGTGGAGTGAGGGGGGGGCTCTCCTCTCAGTGTGGAGTGAGGGGGGGGGGGCTCTCCTCTCAGTGTTGAGTGAGGGGGGGGGGGCGCTCCTCTCAGTGTTGAGTGAGGGGGGGGGGGCGCTCCTCTCAGTGTTGAGTGAGGGGGGGGCTCTCCTCTCAGTGTTGAGTGAGGGGGGGGGGGCTCTCCTCTCAGTGTTGAGCGAGGGGGGGACTCTCCTCTCAGTGTTGAGTGAGGGGGGGGGCTCTCCTCTCAGTGTTGAGTGAGAGGGGGGGGCTCTCCTCTCAGTGTTGAGCGAGGGGGGGGGCTCTCCTCTCAGTGTTGAGTGAGAGGGGGGGGCTCTCCTCTCAGTGTTGAGTGAGGGGGGGGGCGCTCCTCTCAGTGTTGAGTGAGAGGGGGGGGCTCTCCTCTCAGTGTTGAGTGAGGGGGGGGGCTCTCCTCTCAGTGTTGAGCGAGGGGGGGGCGCTCCTCTCAGTGTGGAGTGAGGGGGGGCGCTCCTCTCAGTGTGGAGTGAGGGGGGGCGCTCCTCTCAGTGTGGGGTGAGGGGGGGCTCTCCTCTCAGTGTGGAGTGAGGGGGGGGCTCTCCTCTCAGTGTGGAGTGAGGGGGGGGCTCTCCTCTCAGTGTTGAGCGAGGGGGGGCTCTCCTCTCAGTGTGGGGTGAGGGGGGGGGCGCTCCTCTCAGTGTTGAGCGAGGGGGGGGCTCTCCTCTCAGTGTTGATTGAGGGGGGGCTCTCCTCTCAGTGTGGGGTGAGGGGGGGGGGCTCTCCTCTCAGTGTTGAGTGAGGGGGGGGGGCTCTCCTCTCAGTGTTGAGTGAGGGGGGGGGCTCTCCTCTCAGTGTTGAGTGAGGGGGGGTGGCTCTCCTCTCAGTGTTGAGTGAGGGGGGGGGGCTCTCCTCTCAGTGTGGGGTGAGGGGGGGGCTCTCCTCTCAGTGTGGAGTGAGGGGGGGGGCTCTCCTCTCAGTGTTGAGTGAGGGGGGGGGCGCTCCTCTCAGTGTTGAGTGAGGGGGGGGGCTCTCCTCTCAGTGTTGAGTGAGGGGGGGGCTCTCCTCTCAGTGTGGGGTGAGGGGGGGGGCTCTCTTCTCAGTGTGGGGTGAGGGGGGGGCTCTCCTCTCAGTGTGGAGTGAGGGGGGGGCTCTCCTCTCAGTGTGGAGTGAGGGGGGGCTCTCCTCTCAGTGTGGAGTGAGGGGGGGGCTCTCCTCTCAGTGTTGAGTGAGGGGGGGGGGCTCTCCTCTCAGTGTGGAGTGAGGGGGGGCTCTCCTCTCAGTGTGGGGTGAGGCGGGGGCTCTCCTCTCAGTGTTGAGCGAGGGGGGGCTGTCCTCTCAGTGTTGAGCGAGGGGGGGGGGCTCTCCTCTCAGTGTTGAGCGAGGGGGGGCTGTCCTCTCAGTGTGGGGTGAGGGGGGGGCTCTCCTCTCAGTGTTGAGCGAGGGGGGGGCTCTCCTCTCAGTGTGGAGCGAGGGGGGGGGGGCTCTCCTCTCAGTGTTGAGCGAGGGGGGGGCTCTCCTCTCAGTGTGGAGCGAGGGTGGGGGGCTCTCCTCTCAGTGTTGAGCGAGGGGGGGCTCTCCTCTCAGTGTGGGGTGAGGGGGGGGGCTCTCCTCTCAGTGTGGGGTGAGGGGGGGGGCTCTCCTCTCAGTGTGGAGCGAGGGGGGGGCTCTCCTCTCAGTGTGGAGCGAGGGGGGGGGCTCTCCTCTCAGTGTTGAGTGAGAGGGGGGCTCTCCTCTCAGTGTGGAGCGAGGGGGGGGGCGCTCCTCTCAGTGTTGAGTGAGGGGGGGGGCTCTCCTCTCAGTGTGGAGCGAGGGGGGGGGCTCTCCTCTCAGTGTGGAGCGAGGGGGGGCTCTCCTCTCAGTGTTGAGCGAGGGGGAGGGGGGGCTCTCCTCTATATATTTTTTGCCTGTAGTGTCTCGCTTTTAAAGCCACTACGAGTAACATGGCATGTTGGCGTCCCCTTTGGACAAAAGCGGTAGTATTTTTACAACGCCCGCTGTCGCAAAGCTGTTTTCTAGCTCGTGCCAGGCGCGTGAGTGTGAACTGAGAAGGGCGCAATATAGTGCATGTCTCTGTGTTGAAAGTGTGAGGACTCTTTTCGGCTCCGTGAGAGTGGTTTTGACACTGCATCAACTAATGCCAGTCACTGCCACACACACCTGATTGCAATGAGTTGATGCAGCAGCGTCACTAACTACTCTCTCTCACGGAGCTGAAAGATTACGTGTCCTCACAGAAAGTGAATGAACGAGAGACGGCAGTTAGTATGGATCACGATGAGGTAATGTGTTTATGTTGTTGTAAATAATGACTATTTCAGATAATGGTTATCAACCGCTCATTCATTTAGGAGTAAACACTGCAGTCTAGTTTCGCTCTGAAATTGTATACACGTTGCTTGGCAACGCCCTCGTCCCGCCCGCCTATCACTCTCCCTTTTAGCTTTTCTTCATTGCATTCTCTTTTTTTTCTTTGATGGTTCAGCCCCGTTTATCAGTCATTATGACGACAAATAACTGTCTCTAACAAGGCTCCCGCTCCCCTTCCCTCATCTGGGGCCTCATTTATAAAGCTTGCGGCGCACAAAAACCTTGCGTAGACGGACAGAAATGTGCGGGAAAATGTGCGGTGACAAACGTTGGTATTTATAAAAACATTCTTTGCGGACAAGTGTGCGTATTCCCACGCCAACTTTCGACCATGCGTAGAGCTACCGCAAGGTTTTCCAGACTCGGGGAATCAGCGACACTGAATGGCAACACCACGAAATAAAGCTCAGTCATCAGAAAAACACAGATAAATGATGCTTGGCACTCAATATATTTAGTCAATAAAATGTATAAGCTTACCTATTGCGAATATATGGCTACTGTAGTCTATGGCATGCAGTTGTGATGTAGGTTGAATTACTTATCAAGTAGCCTAGGTCTACATGTTTTGGTTATATTTTATAAGTTGAATCTTATAGCGCTACTTTATAATAATATCCTATACGTCGGGAGGTGTTTCCGTGAGTGGCCAGCGGGAGAGCAAATTTTAAGAGGTGTGTAAAAAGTAATTTTGTACAAAGTTAAAGCCAACAGATATTAATTAAAACTGTATATTTCGTTAGATAAAATCATGTTATGAATTTAGCAAATCATTACACGCATCTCTTTCCCATAACAATTCACCCTGGAAGATATACTGTAACTATAATCTGACGTTGTTGGACATGTGTGGATCTCACGGGAGATAAACAATGCTCTCGAATAGACTATAGGCATTATTTCACTTGTCACACCATTTTATATAGGCCTACATATAGTCCTACAGGTTCGCTAATACGTGATATTGCATACAGCACAAATGTGGGCAAAACTGCTTTACAAAGACTATAACGACTGTGCCAATCATGATATGTGATAAGCGCGCGCGTGTGTGTGTGTGTTTGTGTGACAGTCACTGCAGCACATGCACGTCACGGGCTTTCTTCCTTCACAGTCGCTTTCTTTGCGGCCGATTGCCTCCCTTCTTTCCTCATGTCAGTCAAAATTTCGTGCTTATTAAGAGCGTCATCATATTCAGGAGCTATTTAGCATTCGCCATGTATGGTAGATTGTGGGATGAAACTGGGAGGTGAAGTGGGAGGACACGGGGTGGAGATCGTCTGCGCACAATTCACCGCAGGTGGGTAATTATAAAGGGAAGATTGCGTGCAGGTGTGCGCCGCACTGTTTTATAAATCTGAATTTTTTTTTGCGCAGCACATTTTTGGCTTTGTGCGGACGCAATGTTTTAGGATGGTTTCTACGCACACCGTTATAAATGAGGCCCCTGGAGGGATAGGCTTCTCAAATCGCGTTGCAGCGCCACACTGAAATCTGCGACCAATACGGATATGTGACCATAGAGCCTGCACGAGCGAACCGAAAATCAGACTGGTTGTGCGACCAGACCAAAAGCAGTAATAAAAACTATATAAAAACGTCTTTCTTTGCACTGATGGTCTCGTTTGCTGTTAAAGGTAATTTATGATTATCAGAGGAAACATGAGGCTGTTTAAAAGATATTTAAATGTTACTCGTATCCGCTTTAAGTCCGAAATGGACAGATGGACATATACCGGCCACTTTATTAGGTACAGCGGTTAATTTTCTTGTAAACACATATAACTAATCAGCCAATCACATGTCAGCAACTCAATGCATTTAGGCATGTAGACCTGGACGGGACAACTTATTGAAGTTAAAACCGAGGAACAGAATGGGGAAGAAAGGGGTTTTAAGTGACTTTGAACATGGCAATGTTGAGGGTGCCAGGAGGGCTGGTATGAGTATTTCAGAAACTGCTGATCTACTGGGATTTTCACTCTCAACCATCTCTAGGGTTTACAGAGAATGGTCCGAAAAAGAAAAAATATCCAGTGAGCGGCATTTGTGTGGACCAAAATGCCTTGTTGAAGTCAGAGGTCAGTGGAGGATGGGCATACTGGTTCGAGATGATAGAAAGGCAACAGTAACTCAAATAACCACTCGTTACAACCAGCGTATTCAGAATAGCATCTCTGAACGCAAAACACGACCAACCTTGAAGCAGATGGGCTACAGCAACAGAAGACCCCACCGAGTGCCACTCCTGTCAGCTAAAAACAGGAAAATTAAGCTAAAATTCTCACAGGATCACCAATATTGGACAATAGAAGATTGAAGAATCATGCCTGGTCTGATGAGTCTCGATTTCAGTTGCTACATTCATCTGAATGGCAGGTTCAGAATTTGGAGTAAACAACATGAAAGTATGGATCCATCCTGCCGTGCACCATCAACCATGCCATGTTCAAAGTCACTTAAACAACCTTTCTTCCCCATTCTCATGCTCGATTCGACTTCTTGACCACGTCTAAATGCCTAAATGCATTAAATTGCTGCCATGTGATTAGCTTTTTGTTTGTATAAGCAATTGAACAGGTGTACCTAATAAAGTGGCCGGTGAGTGTATACTAATAACATATTATTAAGTATTTCTATGATTGTTCAGTTCTTTATTTGCAATAAATGTAGCTTCATTGGCTGCAAATTGCAACTTTAATGGTGTTTTCGTACTGATGTAATTAAATCACAACTCCATCTCCATCTGTGTCAATAAGAATCACACCTTAGTGATCCAGAGAGAAAATGAAATGAGATTGACTGGCCTAATGTGTGCGGTCAGAGGCATGTCTGAGTTCCCAGAGGCCCCAGCTATCTCGCCCACAATGCAAAGTAAATGTATGGATAATAAGTTTAGCGTGCTACACGTGCTGCTGTTACAAGGTTTATCTGCCATTGGAGAGGCATTAGAGGGGGCCAGACAAAGAATGAATCATAACCCATTTCCAAATCTGGAAATAAGATTTTCTGGAGGTTTTTGAGCTTGGTAAGGAGCATGTGTTCAATATCTCCCGTCATTACTCATTTAAAGGAAGTCTGCATCTGTGGCCCCTCCCCTCGTCTCCATGTGGTCGGAAATGGATTTTCTAGCAAATCTAAGATGCAATTTACTGCCCGCCGCAAATGTTAATCTATTTACATCCTTTAATTATGTTCATTCTTGCCATTTTATCGGACAGGCAAATAGAAATGTGTCAGGTTAGTGTAATGGTTGGGTGTTGGGCAGGCACAAACGGAATTGCTAGCAGGTGCAGGAGATCCATACGGTTAACCCAGATAATTTAAGGAGGCTGGGCCCTGCTGCTGGAAGTTGAAGTGAGCGTCATGTGTAAATCACGGCTGCTGCTTGAAGGCAAACAGTGATCATTGGATGAGAAAAACAGAGTTGTCATGGAGACAGGGGGGAGGGGGTCCATTTAGCAGATTTGGGTTGTTCATGAATCAGGGATAGGGTCTCACTAACATGTAGTCATTTGTATGTGTGATTGGGAGCTGTAAATAACTAGTTGTGGTGCTAACTAGTGCAGGACTGTAGAAAAAATGGCCTGCCAATACCTAGTGCCAGTACGTATTATTATGGGGAACGCTCTGTCAATAATATGTCATCTTGTGACTCCTGTGAGTCCAAATGACTGGAGTGTGTCGTTTGCTACATCTCAGTCATAACTTAAACCTAATTGACAGGTCTAGGCTGCCTACTGGGGCCAGGCAGGGCTGACAGAGCCTGACAGAAGGACAGGAACAAAGGGAAGGCAAGGGAACCAGGTGCAGGTGAATAGGGTCAAATGTTTAACTTAATATATCATCATGAAACAGTGCCAGTTGAACAAATCCGTCTGTGATAATGTCAGAACCTTCAGAAAAGTGCTAAGAATGATTATGTAAAGTTTATTTGCCTTTAAAAGTTGAGATTTTTGTTTCAGGGTATTGACAAAAACTACTGTTGAGATTATGTCCGTTAAAGATGGTTGTACAGGAGAATTAAACATACACAACCAGCCAAGGTTTAGTCAAATAAACACCTAAATGTACATGTTGGAGCTTTTATTGATACTTGTATGAAGAAAACATGTTATGGAGGAAACATTGACCAGTGATTGAAATAAGGATGTTTTTGCCTGCCTTGTCTGGCCTTAAGTGATGGGGGAAGGGGGAGGGGTCATAGCGCTTGATGCACAAGGGGATCGCTAGGACAACTAGCAGCAAGAGCGCTGTCACTGTCTCCGGGTTGCCATGTCTGCTGGCCCTTGACAGCAATCCATTTGAGAAGCCTCCCGGTACTAAGAGAGTGCTAAAACCCAATCAAACAGGCCGGAAGGAAAAAGGCGAGACGCTCAGGGGGCCCCAGCCAGCTTCCACTTGTGTGAGCAATTCACCTATGACTGACCCGTTCAGGCATCTTAAATAATCCATGCACATGATGGAAGGCAGAAAAGGCCACGCTGAAGATGGTGTGTGTGTGTGTGTGTGTGTGTGTGTGTGTGTGTGTGTGTGTGTGTGTGTGTGTGTGTGTGTGTGTGTGTGTGTGTGTGTGTGTGTGTGTGTGTGTGTGTGTGTGTGTGTGTGTGTGTGTGTGTGTGTGTGTGTGTGTGTGTGTGTGTGTGTGTGTGTGTAAAAGCTGGAGAGTGCTTTTTGAAAAATCTCCATCTTTGAACTCATCAAGGTCAAATGAGGAAAAGACAGCATTTAAAGTGTAGAAATAAACTCTCAACCTAATACTATCCTTCACTACCTCCTACACTCAACAAAAATATAAATGCAACGCTTTTGTTTTTGCTCCCATTTTTCATGAGATGGACTTAAAGATCTAAAATTCATTCCAGATACACAATATTACCATTTCTCTCAAACATTGTTCACAAATCTGTCTAAATGTGTGATAGTGAGCACTTCTGCTTTGCTGAGATAATCCATCCCACCTCACAGGTGTGCCACATCAAGATGCTGATCTGACATCATGATTAGTGCACAGGTGTGCCTTAGACTGTCCACAATAAAAGGCCACTCTGAAATGTGCATTTTTTTGCTTTATTGGGGGTCTGGGGACTCAGAACCAGTCAGTATCTGGTGTGACCACCATTTGCCTCATGCAGTGCAAAACATCTTCTTCGCATAGAGTTTATCAGATTGTCAATTGTGGCCTGTGGAATGTTGGTCCACTCCTCTTCAATGGCTGTGCGAAGTTGCTGGATATTAGTGGGAAGTGGTGCACGCTGTCGTATACGCCGGTCAAGCACATCCCAAATATGCTCAATGGGTGACGTGTCCGGTGAGTATGCTGGCCATGCAAGAACTGGGACATTTTCAGCTTCCAAGAATTGTGTACAGATCCTTGCAACATGGGGCCGTGCATTATCTTGCTGAAACGTGAGGTGATGTTCATGGATGTATGGCACAACAATGGGCCTCAGGATCTCATCACAGTATCTCTGTGCATTCAAAATGCCATCAATAAATGCACCTGTGTTCTTCGTCCATAACAGATGCCTGCCCATACCATAACCCCACCACCACCATGGGCCACTCGATCCACAACATTGACATCAGCAAAGCGCTCACCCACACGACGCCACACACGCTGTCTGCCATCTGCCCTGAACAATGTAAACCGAGATTCATCCGTGAAGAGAACACCTCTCCAACGTGCCAGACGCCATCGAATGTGAGCATTTGCCCACTCAAGTCTGTTACGGCGACGAGCTGGAGTCAGGTCAAGACCCCGATGAGGACGACGAGCATGCAGTTGAGCTTCCCTGAGACGGTTTCTGACAGTTTGTGCAGAAATTGTTTGGTTATGCAAACCAATTGTTTCAGCAGCTGTCTCAGTGGCTGGTCTCAGACGATCTTGGAGGTGAACCTGCTGGATGTGGAGGTCCTGGGCTGGTGTGGTTACACGTGGTCTGCGGTTGTGAGGCCGGTTGAATGTACTGCCATATTCTCTGAAACGCCTTTGGAGACGGCTTATGGTGGAGAAATGAACATTCAATGCACGAGCAACAGATCTGGTTGACATTCCTGCTGTCAGCATGCCAATTGCACGCTCTCTCAATGCTTGTGGCATCTGTGGCATTTTGCTGTGAGACAAAACTGCACATTTCAGGGTGGCCTTTTATTGTGGACAGTCTAAGGCACACCTGTGCACTAATCATGATGTCAGATCAGCATCTTGATGTGGCACACCTGTGAGGTGGGATGGATTATCTCAGCAAAGCAGAAGTGCTCACTATCACACATTTAGACAGATTTGTGAACAATGTTTGAGAGAAATGGTAATATTGTGTATCTGGAATTAATTTTAGATCTTTAAGTCCATCTCATGAAAAATGGGAGCAAAAACAAAAGTGTTGCGTTTATATTTTTGTTGGGTGTATATGCCATGCATTGTGATGTAACATGGATGGATGGATGGATCATTTTCTTAGTTTTTGTTGTTGAGCTCTAGAGAAGTCTGCAGATTTGTAAAAACTTATAATATACTACTGAGATTAATTACAGAGCCCAATACAAATATCATAATAGGTCATGAAATATAGCGGATTATCCTCCATAATGCTAGAAGGAGTACACAAAGACCAGAGCAGATCCTGCTACATTAATCTTGTGTTGCGAAAGGTCGATGTAAGGCACATTGATCAAGCGTTGTGCACTTGTGTGACAGGGTTGGCACTGGTGAGGAAAGCACTTAGGAAGATTAAAAGAACAATACTTTGAAGCTTTTTCTTCCGCCACAATGATTAACAGACCATTGGCAAGCCGGTAAAAAAAGAAGAAGAAAAAGGTTGCAAGGTTTTGTTTTTTAAATGTATCGTTTCCCTGAAAGTGGAAAGATTGATTTGTTCTGTGTCTTGAACACTTAGCATTGCAGAGGGGAAAAAGGACTGGAGATCAGTCACTTTTTAGTCAAATCTTCAATCAACCATGCAACCAAATGCAGAACAGATTTCCTTTGCCCCTAACAAGATTACCATGTTTAACAGAAATCAATACAAAGAGGCTGCTGAAGTTCCACATCAGATCAGATGTTAGCTGCTGGAAGCCTAAATCTAAATGGCATCTGTCATTACAACGGACTGGCACCCTGCTTTGCTTTGCTTTTTCCAAATGTTAAGTGAGAATGTAATTAGCTAGCACTGGGCAGGCACAATCTCATTTGAGATCGTCTTCACTCTCCTTGTGTGTGTGTGTGTGTGTGTGTGTGTGTGTGTGTGTGAGTGTGTGTGTGTTTGTGTTTGTGTGTGTGTGTTTTTCTCTTGTCCTTCCCTCATGGGTTATTGCACACAGAATTAACTCAGACAAAATGGTAATTAATATTTCCCCTGCATTGTTGAAGAGGAGAGGGGACATGAGAGCGCTGGTGCCAGGATACAAAGCAGCCCACTGCCAGAATGGCCGTCCTGCCAGCTTTGTGTTTTTGCAGGGAGAAAGTGTTTTACAAGAAGCCAAACCTAGTGGTGCTGTTAAAAGAATTATATGTTTTTGTGTTCGGTTTTTTGATTGGCTTGTCCCAAAAACATAAACAATTATTTTGCACTGACAATTAATCAAAATATGAGAAAACAAATCATTTAATGATTTATTTTTAATTTCAGGAGGTGGGGGATGTGGTCAGGAACACCAAAGAACCAGTACAGTCAGATGGTGTATGAGAATGGTGAACCCTGCTGGCAAGGAGGTTCACGCAGTACTACAGTAAGTAAACACACACACCTAAGCCTTGTTGCCAGTGAGCAGTAAAGTGTGGCTCGGCACGCATTTATTTGCGTTTCTACTGTCAAAAGTTGGAAGGGGTCCAAAAATAAGCCAACCGTGTCACACCTGTTTTTGTCACCCTTTCGTTGAGCCGTCCCACTGCAGTCTGTTGATTGGAGACAAACCAATGTATGTAGTAGTCACCTCCACGAGTGAAGAGTCTGCGTTTCGAGAAATGTCGGGCGTACAGCTCTTTGTTTATTGTGTGGCGTCTTTCCTCTTGTGACAGTCCATCGTTCAAATAAATGCAACTGAAGTAAACTGTACAAACAGGCGTATTTTCAGTAGCCTGGTCCTACCAGACCATTGTACTTCATTTCATTTACAGAAGGTCTGGAATCGCTCAATTGACAAACGCAAACTCACTTGAAGGCGGCTGTCTGTTGAAGTTTAAAACTACTGGATCTGCCAACCAATCGCATAATGTTTGGTTGTGACGTTGTGTTATGCATCAGCTTCTAGCCACTCCCTCTGTTCGCTGATTGGACTGCCAAAAATATGGCCGGAGAAAACCTGCGAATATACTGCAGACCCAGACTGACTACTGAAAGTAAATGAAAATTGAGCGAACGTCTGTAGGCGGGTGGTGCCAGGCTATATTTTCAGAGGGACAGCAAAAGAAAACAGTCCAATAAAGCTCTTCTCTCACCACGTTCATTAGGGACAATGTGGAGCCATCTTCTCAGCCAGCCTGCTCTCTCTGCAATGCCCCGCTCTGTGCATCTCAACAATGGGGGAGTTTAGTGAGTCGATCAGTCCTCATAGCCCCACTCAGCAGCAGCATGGCTAGAAGATGTTCTGTTTGAAGCCCAGTGATGGAAGCTGACTAGCTTTGCCTCTGTCAGTCTTCATTGGTTTATGGTTAATGGTGCTCCGGTTTGCAGCTTTCTCTTCTTCTACTCTTCTCCCTAGTTCCCCAGTACCTCCCCCCCCCCAGCCCTCTATCCACTTCATCGTATACGTGATCCATTTACATTTTTTGTGTGCGAGAATTTTTACTCAATTAAAAATGTAGCACATATAATCATCTTATTTTCTCTGCGCCTGGCCCCCTCTTCCCAATCCAAGTCCAATAAATGTTGTTTGAGCATATGTGCTCATGCCGTCCAGGGGCCCGCCTTTGAAAAGACTAAATTGAATCCCTTTGATACGACCCCCTAACCGCTGTGCAGTCGGCATAAATGAAGTCTCGTCAGAAGTCAGAACGCTCATTATATTTGAAAGGCTGAACCTCGTCGGTGTGTTAGTTCTCTTCTCTTTCGGCAGTGGAAAACACACTGGAGCGCTGGGACTCCGTGATGTATTGTTTCAGTGGTGGATGTCGAGGTAATCCAAATTCAAGCAGCGTGCAGTGTATCTCCAGAGTCTGTGGGGAAGGGGGGGGGGGACTCAAAATTCAATTCAATGTGCTGGTGTGTGACTGCTACATGTGAGCATTGAGCTTACGCTACAGCTAGCACAACTCAGCTCCTTTGTCGATGGAGAATTCCAGTCTATTGCAAATCAGGCTGGATTTATATACTATTGATTCGGCTATCATCTGTATTGGTCATGATAATATTGTACTCTATTGTAATGTTTCACCTTTAAACAAAATGTCTAAACTTCCTGATCATATTTCTTGCCCCTTTTTGGGAATTATTATTATGACCGACAGAAATAATGACCAAAGCTAAAAATTAAACACAACAAAAAAGCCTGAATTGGAATAAACCAGATTAATGATTTCATTCTATAACAATATTGTCCTTTTTAGGGTCCATTTTAGTTAAAAAGGTAAGCTTTTAAGTTCCTTTCATGTCTTAACCCATTGATGATGGCTGCTGCGCGATGCCACATTGTATCTCCTGCCTGATGCTGCGTCGCGCAGCATTGTTACTTTATCTAATTTTCATGGCGTGCGCAACATAGAATGCACCGTCATTGGTTCAAATACACATGAGGTGGGTTTTGTTGATTTTTTAAGACCACGTGACCACCCAAAAAATTTGTGGTTTGCCGAAAATCACGCCAATCAAAAAATAAATAAATAAATAATAATAAAAAAAATACGCCAGCTGTGTCGGCGATAGTGTATTACGGAACAGTTAGTGGTGTTCAGAGCGCAGAATCAAGGTCTACTATAGGCTACTGACGAAAATCACACAACACATTGCATCTATTTATTAACAATATTTATGAATTTAGGCTATATTTTGCTGCTCCAACTCAAATTCAGCCCAGCCAGGCGATAGTTAAGCTTCAGTTTCGTTTTCATCTCCGTGGTATACAGCCGTTTGGACCAGCTGATCGGCTCCCGACAGCGGAAGTCAGTCTGCGTTCCAGTTGTACTGGGAAATCGGATTTATGGTGCCAGTGATAACTGAACTAAATAATAAAATAAAGCTATCTTCTCCTTCCTATATCTGTCTATCTTTATCCCTCCACTGCACACTCAGTCACTACTATCCATGCTAAAAGGAAGCAGGATTATAACCTCATTTAGCACATTATTTTTAAAATATTTTATATTATTTATTCTTTTTTTTCTCCCCATCTAATTTTGACGATTTTTAGAAAAATGTGTTGGTTTGTAAGCACTAAGGGAGCATGTTTAAATAAAACCTGTGAACCTTAACTTTTAAATTTATTTTATTTCATGTTTCTATGTGCTACACAGGCTTAGATATTAAGGTTTTGGTAGACTTTACAATTCATACTATTTTTTCAGAAAACCCTCAGGCATTAAGGACATGCATCCTAGATTGCCATAGTCATCAATGGGTTAAGGGACATAGTAAAACGTTGTGGGACTTGCCAGAGACAAATTACAAAGTGAATGGACAAAATTGAAACCATTATCACATATTTTCAGCAGAAGCCAAACTGTCCTGATTTATGGTCCCTAGTATGTGCCCGGCTCTAGAAACATTTCCCATAATGCAACTCAAACGCAAATTTAAAAAGACACTTTCTGCCACTCTGTTGGACTCCACACATAGACAACCCTGATGACATCACTATGACATCATCTTTAGATTCATAAAAATACAATCTTTCTTGACCCCCACACAGATCCATGGCTCTGGCACCTGAAAGTTAAATGTGTATCGCCCAATAATTACACATACACTTTGTCTCACCTAGCAGCACACACACACACACACACACACACACACACACACACACACACACACACACACACACACACACACACACACACACACACACACACACACACACACACACACACACACACACACACACACATCCATTCAGTATATCTGTGCATAGAGATACTAAGTGACATAACAAAAGACTTTCATTTCTATTCAAAGTACAGGAGAAAACCAAATCACGGCATATAGCAGCCAGAAAGTTGAGCACAATAAAAGCTGTCAGGTTCCCATCTCTCTCCCTCTACAGGTGCTTTTGATCAGAGTGCAGTATAATGTGAGTGGTTGCTATGGAACCCACTAAAATAAATTCTTTTTTTATTTCCCCTTCCACTCTGAGGGCTTCAAAGTCACCTGTTAAAAGTCCTGACAGCGGTGATCACATCCTCCGCCTGTCCACATGGTGGACGACAGTGCTGATGTCCCAGAATGCAACAGTGTCAACGCAGATGGCGAGGCTAGGCTGAACGATGAAGAATATCTTCACGTGCACTGCGACCATTTTATTGGAGAACTGATAGGATTATGTTTGAATCACCAGCTCCACGAGTACTGCATTTCTTTTGGCATACTCATTTGTAGTTCTAGTCCCATTTCTTCAAGGAAAATCAGTGGAAACAAGAGGGAGGACGGCATTATCAGTCTATAGCAGATCAAACCCAGCATGACTCTTGACTCAGGCTTGAAGGGCTCTTCTCTCTCGGTGCACCACCTCAACTTTACTTTTTCTTTGTGCTTTTTCTAGGTCACGCTGACATGCGGAACGGAGACAGCCTTGCGATCGGTGAAGGAGCCCAGCAAATGCCAGTACATCATGGACTTTCAGACTCCTGTGGCCTGTCAGCCAGTTCTAAAGCAGCCGGGCATACACAGTGAACTGTGACCTCCTCCCTTACTGGCCCTAGCCTACATTAACTCCCCCCCCCCCCCCCACACAGCCCCATGGCTAGCCTTGGGTCCTGAGGGTCCCCTCTGACATCTGTGTTGTCAGAACAAATATACTTCCTAGACATTCTTGCTAAGGTCAGAGTCAGATATTCAGGAGCAGTGCTCTCTTTTCTTTGATTGTTACAGCGCTGCTTTATGTTGTTACTTGTTAATATTGTAGTAGAGCATTTATTGAAACATGTGGTGTAAGCCAGTATTCCTCACACTACATTATATTATGTAGGCCCAACAAGAGTATCATGTAAATAATTCAATAAATAAAGTAAAGTAGATCGGTTACAGGGTCTAATGGCATTGCCACTGTAACATTATCTTTCAAACAACTGCTCATTCACAAGCACAAATAAAATGACTGTGTCCCTAGTTACCATATACTGTACCTAGCCTTACTTAGTGTTTTAGTCCATCAATGTCTTATTTTCAAATTTTCAACAAATCCAATGAAAAGACCAAAAAGCCAACAATGAATAAGTCAGAGTCAAATATAGCTTAGCATTTGGCTCCATTGTTGCACCAGAAAACTAAACTATAAACACACTAGTGAGACATACAGTTGAACGTGAGCCATCTAGCTTTGAGTCGATAAATACATTGTCCATCTGGTGTAAATACTCACTACAGCATCAAATGTGCATCCGCAGCTTAAAATAGTCCCAAACAAATGCACTATTTACTGCTAGAGTGACGTTAGCTAAAAAGAAGTGCCCGGGTGTTTCACATAATCAAGCATCCGTTACTGTACATTTGTGTGTAGTTATTTGCACCAATAGAACAAACAAATAGGCTCCAATCAAAGGAGTCAGAATGTATTGAGACAGAGGAACACATTGTGTTCGCTGCAGTATGTTCTAGTGCATTTATATTGTCGGTAGTCCAATAGATAAGGTGACATTGCTACTACTGTTAGTGCTCTGTATCAAACAACTGCTCATTCATAAGCACAAATAAAAGGACTGTGATTGTCTACTTCCTTTGTACTTCATACTCTAGAATGCTTTATTTCCCACAGGGGAAGAAGAGGCATAAGTAAGTAAGTCACTTTATAATGACCTTACTCAGTTCTGCTTTTCTCTAACCATTTGAATTGGTTTTATTTCCGAAACAATCGCTCAGTAAAGTGTTTTGAGTATTAAAGTTTAACTTACAATTATTGTATGCATTTATACACTACAACTATATTAATATTGTAGTTGTCTCAATTTCTTTCACAATATCTACTCACTTTAAATGGTTATTAGTTATTATTAGATGTATTATATTCTGAATATTTTTTTTTGGATTTGACTAAATTCAGCCACACTCATTCTTAATGTGCATGCTATTCTATTTCTGATGCTGTTATGTAACATATTGTGGGGGGTTTCTCTGCTTGTTAAAGGGGGGAGCTACATCAGCCAATAGGGCGCTTGGAATATATTCCTACCCTGCTGGGGAAGCTTGGTGGCAGTTTGGATGCGAGCAATGCAATAGCCTCAAGCCCTGTTGCCCAGGGACGGCTGCTTTTTATTTATCTGGCTTCAGCTCCCATCCGATAGTCAATTTAACTTTGTTTTTTCGAATGAGGGTCAGGTTTGTTAAAGGTGTCAACCAAGTCTGGCAAAAAAACCTTCTCCATACTTCAGATATAACAGAAAGTCTTACATTTTAGTTGAAGGGATTTGACTACAGATTTTGATTGGAACAAGAAGTATGGAGCTCAAATCTGACAACGAACAGTTTCATTATCATGTTTATCTCAAACACTCAAATCCATCAGCTGGCGAGACAAAACCTCTTACTTTCTAAACATTTGATCCATTTTGAACCACATTGGTAGATAGCAATTTTTAAATGGACAGTTGTTTGGAAAAAGCTAGCACTGACTTTCTACAGTTCTTTTTCTTTTACACCAACTAGCCATTGACATGTCCCCACCATAGATAGTATTACACAGATGAGAAAAGGGAAAGAGGGAGATGTGGGAAGGATTCAGTGGGGAGACGCAGCGCACGCTTAGCACACACACACACATGCACACACACTGGCACATACTAACACACCTCCATTCAGCACATTTTCACATGAAGGGCTAGGGATGGGAAGTCTTTCCAGTGGAGTGTGGGCGTATTTGTGTGTTGACTCCAAATTGCTAAAAGGGGCCCAGAGGGTTTCTATTGCTTCAAATCTCAGACTCAGCTTTGTAGAAACTAGTTCATGGTACCTGTTCTCTGGAGTGGGAGAGGCTGACTAGTGACTGACTGACTGGTTTGACTGACGCCCCCACAACCCAGCGCCTATTGGAGATTGTTTTAAAGCGTTCTCCTTTGAGGCCCTTATATAAAGTATAAAGGTTCTTCCCCCTCAGGACTTAAGAGGGAGAGAAAGGGCCGATCGCGTTGAGTCGGCGTGCGACAGTCATACATCTCCCTCGCGTCCACACTCACTACAATCCATTTACGATGCTCACGCCCCACAGTAGGCTTCTAGCCTTTGCAAACAACAACCACTTAAAGGCGGTTTCAGATAGTGATAAACCAGTACAGGCAGTTTCAGGTCTACACGTATTTATTCAATGTTTGTGTGGATACAGGTACACAAAGATTTAGTTAAATATCTATTTCTGAAGTATGTTATAGTTTCCTGTGACTGATCGCTTGATAAATCATTTATTATTTATTTACTTTCATCTTGTTCTGTTCTACTATTTGGGATCCTGTTTTTCTTTGAAAATAGGTGAAACAACTGACATTTTTAGATATCTAAAAAAAGAATAGATAGAATTTTGTTTCAATATAGATAGTATTATCTATACTATCTGTTAGTATAGATACTTCTTGTTGCTTTGTCGCTGCGAGAGACCTCTTTTCACATTGTATGGTGTCTTTGGATCCATTGTTAAAGAGGACCTATTATACTACTTTTCTGGTCTTAATTTCTTGTTTTACACTGCTATAGAGCAACCTGACACGAATCACATCTCAAAAAACTATGTAGATTTTCGGGAAGCTCTTTCTCTTATTTTGGCGATCCAGCACGTCCTGTCAACACTTGAGTGTGTGTGCTTCGGCAATCTCCGCTCCCTCCGCCTGTGCATCGGCCATCTCCGCTACCCTCCCCCCCCTCTTGCAAACCCCATTCCGTTGTGATTGGTTACCTTCCTTCCGGAACACTTTCAGTGGCGGGAAGCGCGAGCATGGACCTATAAGGGCGCGAGGCAGACGCGAACAGGGAAGTGACAGCATTACCATACATGGAAACATCCGCGTGGTCACGTCACGAATTTTTATGCAACGTCACGAATTATGAAAGGGTAGACCGCTTTGAAGACGTGACTTCTCGACTGGCTAGAATAGTGTCTAGTGCTCTGCACAGACACCCCAGACGGTCAGCAGGGAATACGTCGAAATGCATGTAAGTCATTATTTGATAATTTAGTATGGTTAAGCATGACTATGAATCATCATAACAACGTTTACAGGTCATAAAAGTCAAAAAGCATCATAGGTCCTCTTTAATGTTAAATTATGAATGAAATGTTGATGCTAAAAACCTACTCTTGATAGCACAAGCGGAGTAAAAGTAAATGACTGTGTGGCAGTGGAATGGAGCTCCTTAGATTGAATCGTTGATAGTCGACTATTCAGGATCACACCTACCAGATAGACCATTTAATTGAAAGAAAAAAGACAGGACAAACTTGAGAGATAACTGTGCTTTGTATGGAGGAGAGAGACGGTGAGTCAATGCAGCGATGGGAGGAGCAGAGAGAGAGGTAGGGGGGAAGGGGGCGTATGTTTGTGTGTGTGTGTGTGTTGGAGCTGTCACACTGGCGAGCCAGGCCCAACACTCTCCCTGTGGAGTGGCTGAGTGCAGGCGCAGCACGCTGGGGAGGCCGAGCTGTGACAGCATGTGCTTTACCAGGAGCTCCCTGCAGTCTGCAAGCCACAGACACAGTACAGGAGCAGCAGTACTGTAGGAATGAATGGGATTACTCTTTTTTACTTCCCAGAAACTAGAATTATGACCATAAGAAGTTAAGAATTTTGGTTCATAGTATTAAAGAAAAATAATGTTGAGATAATGGTCCACCCAGTCCCCTCCTCTACTCCCTCTTCACACATGTCTACAGTCCTGTTCATGCGTCAAACACTATTGTCAAGTTTGCAGACGACACAACCGTGGTCGGGCTCATCAGCAATAACCATGAGTCGGCATCCAGGGAAGAGGTCCGGCAGTAACAACAACCTGGCCCTCAACACAACCAAGACCAAAGAGATCATCGTGGACTTTAGAAGGAACAAAACAGGCACACACCTCCCTGTCTATATCAATGGAGAGGAGGCCGAGCATGTCACCAGCTTTAAGTTCATTGGAGTCCACATCTCTGAGGACCTCTCCTGGACCCCCAACCTCACAACCCTTAGAAGGCACACAAGTGCATGTTCTTCCTCAGGAAACTGGCTAAAGTCCATCTAACCCCCCAAGTGGTGCTGAACTTTTACCGCTGTACCATCGAGAGCATCCCTTCCACTTGCATCATAGTCTGGTATGGCAACTGCTCCATCAAGGACCAAAAATCACTGCAGAGAGTGGTGAAGATCGCCTAACGCATCACCAAGACCACACTCCCATCACCTCAATATATGAGAAGATCATAGAGGACAGATGTCCCCAACCACCCCAACCTTGGACTGTTTACCCTTCAACGTGGCACTCGCTCTGGGGCACGCTACCGCAGCCTCCCAGGCAAAACTAACAGGACTAGAAACAGCTTCTTCCCCTCTGCTGTCAGACTGCTTACTAAACACCCATCCATATCTCATACTGCCTAGCCCCTACTGCTAAAACACACTGTTCTGCACTACCTGCACTTTACTGTAACTGTTGTAATTAACTTTTGCTGCACAGATACTATGCTGTAAATATATTTATACATGTTGCTCAAACTGATGTGTGCACTCTGGTTAGACCCACCAACATTTTGTTGCATTGTAAAAAATCTAGTCTAATCTAATCTAATTAAAGATGGCTGTATAGGAGAAATAAACAGATGTAAACAGACAAGGTTCAGTCTAATAAACACCTTAATTGACCTTCTATTTGAACATATAACATGTCATGGAAAATAAATAGACAAAAATCTCAGAATTGACCAGTACTTAAAACATTTTTTTTGGTTAAGTTTTTTTGCCAGCTGTCTCGCCATAATGAGAACTTATTATATAAAGTATATTTATTCTTTTTAAAGCTAAATCGAAAACAAACAGAGCAGCTGCGTTGTTCCAAAAAATAAATAAGCCGTGAAAAGGTTTCTAATGTCATCAGAATGCGCTGACACAGAGGAACAATGGTTACACATTGAAACTAACCAACAGGGATATAAAGCTGCTGCTAATTTGCATAAAACCTAATAATGTCATACCTTTGTGTTTTGCAGTGGGGATTGTGTTGGTTCTAAAACAAAGAGTAATCAAATGTTGAAAAGCAGAGACTGAGCTGTCGGCCTGCTATTGGCTGCTCTGTGTCAGCTGATCTCTAGAGTGAATAGTCTAATTTTTTTATTTTTTTGTCTTTTACTGGTTCAGAATACAGACTTTTTTATTATTATAATTATTATTAAAACAGATAATGGGTAAAAGTAAAAATGTTCGACCATTTTCATCTTGTCTCTGGAATTAGCTTTACTAAAAAGAAAAGCTAAATTAATACACTGAAAGAAAAAACAGATGGTAACATCAACTGGCACCAAAGACCGGTTAATAGCAGTTAGCAAGTTCAGGTTCTGCCTTTAGAATTTTTATTGATTAGTTATTTAAAAAAAATATATATGTGATTTATATTTGTTGTACTTTAAAGTCTCATATTTTGTAATGTTCTTTATGTATTCTTTTCTTTTTGCCATTTGACACAGACTTTGAAAATGATCTGTTAATCCATTCACCAGCGTCACGTAACTAAACCCATTGACAGGCTGGAGCTTGATCAACAGTCTCAACCCAAACACTTTCCTCTGCCTTGTGTGGCTGTTTGTCTCTCTGAAATGGTTGTTGTTTTCCCCTTGTAGCCGCATTAAGATGACAGGAGATGCAGAGGGGATGGTTGAGGCCAAAAGGTTTTGTTTTTCAAGCACTGGTAGTAGGCTACATTTTGAGATGGTGTCTATATTTTGCTTCCACAACATGTCTTCTTTTCATACTAGTACAAAGCTCCAAGTTGTACATTCAGGTGTTTATTTGACTAAACCTCGTCTGTTTGAGTTTGTATATTTCTGCTATACTGACATTATCTAAAAAAACACGTTTAATGCTATGAACCAAAAATCTAAACTATAAAGCACTAACATCTACTAAACTTTCAATAATCATTCTGTACGTTAAAACAGAAGGACGTGTTCACATTCAGTTAATTGTCTAAGTGAATTTTGTTCTTAAAAACATGCAACAAAGTCATCTTTTTTAAAGAGATGTAAATATATGCTGAAAAAGTTAGATAATAACAAATTTGCATATTTATTCAAAAATTTCTGAAAAAAATCTAAAACAAAAAATAATTGTTTTAACTTGAGTAATCAACACACAAAGTTTCATGATATCCAAATGTTACCCTGCTCACCTGCAGCCTTAGACAGTGGCCTGAGTGAAGAGATAGAAAGCCATTGAAGCGACCTGGAGAACAGATGGAATGAAAGGCAGAAAGAGGAGGGAGAATATCCCGGAGAGCAGTGACGGGCTGGGGACTGTGGAGGGCTATATTCAGCTCTGTTTCTCCACAGGAGCTGCGTAATGAGCAGAGAGAGTGTGTGTGTGTGTGTGTGTGTGTGTGTGTGTGCGTGTGCGTGTGTGTGTGTGCATGTGTGTGTGTGTGTGTGTGTAAGTAATTATTGGTTATCAACCTGATAACAGTCATTGCTCCATTTTGTATAGCAGTTTCCACATACTTATACAATTATGGCAATTATTAACGAAGCGCCAACGTCTTTGCGTCGCTGCTGCTTCAAACATATAGCGCCGCCGGGCTGGCCCATTATCTTTGTGTTACATAACACACAGGCACCCGGGGAAGGGGCCAGCTAAAGTAAAGACTGCATTCTTCTAAGCAATAGGGTGAACAGTGAGGGGCCAATTTATTTTCAAAACAAATAACAGGAAAGAGGAATAAATAAACAGGCTGGATCATAACCTAGCAGTTGCTAATATGGTTCAATTGGGATCACACAAGTGGACCCTCGCCACAATCAAAGAGATAGCATGGTCAGGATAGGGACGTGAGCAGGCTGCAGGGAAGGTGTTAGAGAAAGGGAAGATGTGGAAGTGTGATGGTGGAGCCAAGTGTGCTGGACAGCCTCCGCCGGGCAAAGGGAAGTCAGCCATTAGAAGGGATGCAGCCAGCTTTTCATTAGAACCACTGACATGATCGGAGGATGCGGATCGACAGACAGATAGACAGACAGGGACACAGTGCTGCACTGGGCACCTCACACTCTCTACTACTACACACACACACACACACACACACACACACACACACACACTAGTCTGTAATCTGACTCAATCAAAGACTAAATAACAAATCAAAGACTAAATAACACTCGGAAAGAGGTGATTGCAAATGTAGGGTACATTTAAAAAAAGTAAATTGATACATGTATTTTTCACCCCGGAAGCTAATTAGAGTGGGTAGGTTCCTTAGGTGTTGCCTTTTTTGGAAGTTTGTACTTAATTACCCAATGACAAAAGACCGCTGCTTTGGTGCATATGGACATGCTGTAAAATGTATGTGTTATTTTATAGGTTTTTTCAATGTAATTCATGTGGGGGGAGAGGGGGTGGAGAGAGAGTTGTCTGCATATTTTTCTTTTGGGTATGTGTATTTTTTTTTAAATTGTTTTAAAAACAAAGGAACACTTGAATGACAAAACAAATAAAAAAGAACATTTGAATGTTGAAGGAGAATACAGCACACTGTGTAGAGATGCATTGGGATGTCGTACACAGCTGCTAAAGAGCTGAACAAGAGATGTTAACAGCACAGTCTCAGGACTTCTGCTCATAGAGGGTTTTGTGAATGAAATCTGTCTCTCTAAATAATAGAGCGTGTTTCTTTTTGGAGGGGGGGGGGGGAGTATTGGGTTTAAATTTAAGAGTGCTGAGAGAAGAGAGTCACGATAGCTGTTCAAGCCGAAGAAGAAGTCAGTCGGTTGGTTTTTCCACACTGCGTTTGAGTCATCATTATACAGCAGCAGTCGTGGTGAATAAAAGTCAACAACAGACCAACTGCACTCTTTGACACTCATCCAGCGCTCACCGCAACACATTGAGTTATTATACGGACCAACAGTATCCACCCGCCTGTATACACACACACACACACACACACACACACACACACACACACACACACACACACACACACACACACAGCATTGATCTCATTAAGTTCTTCTTCAAAGTCTACACGTTTGATCAAAGGTATATGATTTTTTTTTACGAAAGCTAAAAAGAACAGCGCTACACACCTGAGGAAGAATGGTCTTTCTCTGCCACGACAGATCTGGATCAAAAGTGCCTATTGCAGAATCAAAGTCAGCGCCATCAATATTTCATCATAGGAGAACCTGCCGCTCGTCATCCCCCCACCCCGCCCCCTCCTGCAACATTTTCACATTACATCCTTTCCTTTCATAGGCTACTGTTCTAGTGGGCTACTGGCCTCATTAACAATAATTGGAGTTTGACAGATTTCAATTTAGCGTTACAATGTACCGGCACCCCTTTGTCCAACTCATTAGATCAGAGTTGCTGCCTATAGTATGCCTAAATCGTGTTCATCTTTTTTTCATGTACATCCTTAAGGGAAGATTTTAAAAGAGACAAAGAAAATGAACAGGAGTCTACTACAAGAGTCTTGTAACTTAACATTTATACGATTACAATGGTGTCCCCCTAAACACATTATTTAAATGACAGCTTACTCCTTGTCTATGGTAATCATCATTGTTAAGCATGTCAGCATACTAACATTATTGATTATTAGAAGTTTACATTGTTGTCTTATCATCTGGGAATCATGAATTTCTGCTCAGAATAGTACTATAGCCAACAGTGCCATGAATATGCCACTGCATATTCATGGCACTATGGCCCAATATTTGTTATAAATAAATGTTGTTGGCTATTTCATTCCGGACCAATAAGCTTGCTTGGCTATCCGATAGACCAATATCGCCTTCCTTCATGCCATTAGCATGACTTAAGAAAGTTTCTGTTTTTCAATCCCAAGTTTGGATCCTACATTCCCCAGAATGCATATTGGTAGCATCTTCCCATAGAGCTAGCCTGCTGGGTCCACATCCCCACTTTGTATTTGAGACTCTTTTCTTCTCCAAGATAACCCAGATGACATCACTATTACATCATGAGGGTTATTTTTATTTTGTCACTTTAAATATTAGATGCATATTATAAATTATGCAATAGTGTCAAAGTGGTTCGCCCCATGACGAGTTAACTCATCATGTGTAAAATTGGTGTGTGCCACTTTAAAACGACCGCCAAAAAACAACAATAATATTAAGCATTTCCAGAAGAAAATGCATGTGAATGCTGGAGGCTGAAAAAGCTGATGCTAAACTGGAAGGAGTATGAAGATATGAAAAGTTTGAAAATTGATGCTGAATAGGAGCTGAAAAAGAAGAGGAAAATCGATATTGATATACATTTTGAAAATATTTTTTGTGGCCTGTGTCAGTCTTGGTGAATATTTGTGATCACTATCTCATGGGTCTAGCATAAATTGAGGGAAAATTAATTTGTGTTTTTGGTTTTGACACAAAAGAAGGAATGTCAAGGTAAGAAGGCCATTTTGATAAAAAGGTCAAAAGCTTGGTGGTTGTGCTTAGCTCAGTAGCTTCTATCATAAAGCCTGCTAAATTGTCAGCAGTCTCTGGGTTCTGTTTAATTAGGCCAAAGATCCAACTGTTTGTGCCAGAATAAACCTTTTGTGTCGACACACAAAAAACACACACACACACACACACAGAAGATTAAAACTTATGAGAAATCTATGCAAATTAAACTCCCAACAAGTAAAAAAGAACTGTAGCTAGCTAGACAGTATGTCATATTCATGAATTCAACCCCAATGTGTCAGCATTTGGATTTCCTCTCCAACCCCAAAAACACAGGGGGAATGACATTCAAGCTGTGCCGAAACTAGGCTACACTGTGCTTAACATGGTACCACGCCGCCTCAGACAGGAAGAGGTTAAGTTCATGCATTCGGGAGAGATAGAGAGAGAGAAAGGGAGAGAGAAAAAGTGGTTGAGAGTTTATCCCCCACGCAACAGAAGGGATGGAAATTAAAACTTTGCATTATTTTTTAGTAGGAAATTAGGTCTATGCATCTCAGTAATTATAAAGCAATTCGGAACTGACTGATAGGCCTGCGGTGGACTCCCCCCCCCCCCCCCTCCTCTCGCAGCCTTATCTTTTCCCACCACAACTGCACACACTCCTACATGCCTTTTAATATGGTAATTATCCAGTGAATTCTAAACATTAACCAAAAGGAAAAAAAGCTGGCGAAAGCATTTTTTAAAAATGGGATTCAGCCACTACAGTCCATGGTATCAACACAACTCATGCCTCTCCCTGGCTTCCTGATTAGGAGGATTTATTCAGGGTATTTTTAGAGCCGGCTCTCTTTTGTGTCTACTGGCTAGCAGACAGTCTATTTACAGTATCTTTCTGCCGTCGTTTGGCTGATTTGCAAACGTGATAAACTTAGTCAATAAATGAGGGCGCTTATTATAAAAAAAGAATACATTATTTTTACAGCCAGAAGAGTTATTCGTTAAGACATTCTGTAGGCCACAAACATAGTTATTTATTATTGCGATAAAGAATACTTTTGGAAAGATGCAGATAGCTTCTTCTTTTTTTCTCCCATAGACTACCCTCAGCAAGGGGGAGAAGAATAAAAAATGGTGTTGTTCTCAAGTGTTTTTTTTGCCAGCTAAAATAAATGCAGGGAGAAATTGAGAGAGAGGGGGGGGGGGAGGGGCTTTCCTGTGGACTCCTCTATCTCCAGGCAAGTTCTTCTCAAGTTTGATGGAGCTCAACAGTCGTGAAGGAACATCTTAGCTGACAGTTTAAGAGGTCACAGAGGCCAATAGATCCATTTGTTTCAAGTTTGTGTTGGATTGGGTCGGACTGGCTTATCTGCAATATTTTGAAAAGTCCTCTCTCACAGGAGCTGCCAGTCTCCTTCTCTCTCAAACTTCAGAGGTGGTTATCCAGTTATTGACATAGGAGAGGGCTAGTAGGAGTGTAACAGAGGCTACAAAATATGCTACACGCTTTCAACTGAAATTCCAGGACTGTCCTCATGTTTCCTGAGCTGAATATAAGTCAGGTCATGGACAAAAGTTTTGGCACCCCTG
This sequence comes from Ammodytes marinus, assembly GCF_949987685.1. Lineage (NCBI taxonomy): Eukaryota > Metazoa > Chordata > Actinopteri > Uranoscopiformes > Ammodytidae > Ammodytes > Ammodytes marinus. The sequence continues at coordinate 1,593,787 of NC_137227.1, forward strand.
GATTTCTGGCAGATAATGCCTTGCTTCTCCCAAAAAATGTTTTGCAAGTAAAAATGTTTTGGCATTAATATGTTTATGTAATTTGTTTGCAATAAAAAAAAACACAAAAGCGAAAAGACAAAAAGGCAAATCGGATATAATTTCTTTGGTAAAAGACATCAATGAGTTTACAGAAAAACGCAATGAGGCCTTCAAAGAGAAGAACACAGTCCCTACAGTTGAACATTGTGGAGGTTCAAAGATGTTTTGGGGTTGCTTTCTGCCTCTGGCACAAAACTCCTTGACTGTGTGCATGAAATCATGAAATCGGAGGAATTTCAGAGCGCAATGTACAAGATGGGCTCAGTGTCAGAAAGCTGGGTCTCCGTCAGAGGTCATGGGTTTTCCAGCAGGACAATGACCCAAAGCATACTTCAAAAAACACTCAGAAATGGGTTGAGTGCTGGAGAGTTCTGAAGTGGCCAGCAATGAGTCCAGATCTGAATCCCATAAAACACCTGTTGGGAGATATGAAAACAGCTGTTCAGAGAAGGCACCCTTCAAACCTGAGCGAACTGGAGCAGAATGCAAAGGCAGTGGAGAGGTGTAGAAAACATATTGAGGGATACAGGAAGCCATTGTGTCAGTTATTCTTTCTAAATGTTGTGCAACCAAGTATTAAAGGTGAAGTGAGCGATATAGTTATGTTAATATACGTGTTAAATTGCTCTATAGTCATAGATCACTTATAGTGTACGCGCTTCATAACACAGTTCTCTCAGTCACTCACTCTGCATGTAATCGGCAAATACACTTTTCTCAGATCCCACAACCTGATATCCAAATCAGAAGAGAGAACACTACAAACGGGTACGTCTCTCTGCGCAAGGTTAGTCTTTATCCCCCTACAATGGCAGAGCAGGTAAAAATCCTTTACAATGTCTGTTTTGATGGTTTTTATCATGTTTTTTTTGCACTTACGGATCTAAGATGATGTTAGTTGACTTGCTGCTTGAAGACCGCAGTGCATTAATGTGGTGACGAGGGAGGGGACTGCTAACTGCAGTCACTGACAGGAAGTTAGCTAAAAGAACCATTTCGCTCACAGCACCTTTAAGTTCAGGGTGCTAACACTTTTGTCCGGCACATTTTTTTGTTTTGTGTAAAATAGTATTCGATTTGGCATTTTTGTATTTTCTTTTTGGTGTTTTTCAGTTGGAAACAAATGTAATGCCAAAGCACTTGTTATTGCAATCATTTTCTGGATGCATTATTACACCCAGCCTTCTGTTTTATGTGACAGAATTCCAGAGGTGCCAACACTTTTGTCCATGACTGTATATGCCAAGATCAGGCTACACAATAGTAGCCAAGTAATGGCCTGACTCCACAGAAAATTAGCTTTGGTAACACCAATAGCAAATATCCAACAGACATTTTTTCCGCCTTTTCTCGCCCAATAGGACAACTTCCATGCCGTGTCCTCTGATGTTCTAAACTGCAATCCCAGAAAGACAAAACGTGAATGGTGGTCTATATAATTAGAGTGGTATAGCGTGACCACTTGCCTTATCTGCTGCATTCCAATACCCATACTTCCCTTCTATTTAGTATGGTAGAAATTTTTTTTGGATCCCATGTGGTCAGATGCAGCATCCTGAAAAATACCCAGATACCCTACCATATCTGGTCGTGATGTTTAGTTCAGAAATCAGCATGCTTTTGGGGGTGATTCTTACCCACAATCATCGGCGAACATGTGCACACTCAACATCTTTCTTCTGACTAAGAAGTAAAAAAACAAATCCCACCTTCACAGCCGAGGGACGATGGATGGTCCCTCGTTCACTTTGATTCAATCATTTGATCGTCATTGCTAATTCAGCCGTATCAGTAGCGAGTCTTACCTGTTCCAATTTGATTGCAATGTTCGGCCTTATCTTACATCTCACAGTCACAGCAGATTCTGGGGGCCTTTTCATTCTCTTCCTTCTCTATACATCTATGGTTCCCACACGTGATGTGTCCTTTCTGCTGTCTCTATGTGTCCCTCCCTCCTGGGCTAACTCTGCAGCCTAGCCTGTGTGCTAGCTCTAAAGCCTGTGTGCTAGCTCTGCAGCCTAGCCTGTGTGCTAGCTCTGAAGCCTAGCCTGTGTGCTGGCTCTAAAGCCTAGCCTGTGTGCTAGCTCTGAAGCCTAGCCTGTGTGCCCGGGGATGTTGTATTAATTAACTGGCCTCACTGCACTCTCATCAAGCTGCCTGTAAATGGCCCTGCTCCAAGTTTCCCTCCCGGAGCGCTTCAAGATGGCAGCATCCGTAAACAACTTCAAATTTACAGTACTGCAGTCACAGCGGCAGGGTCCTTGCTTCTCCATACACTGAGGGGAAAGGCACGCTATCCAATCACATTCTCAATCAGTGTGCTGCATTTTTTGTTAGACTCAAACTGCCATCACAGCCATCTATTTTACCCTCTACGTCTGACGTCTGTGATTTGCAATTGCTTCTCGGAACAAAGTGCAATCTTTTTTAATGTGCACTGCGGTACCGAATGTGCCTATTGCTCAGCGGCGTAGCAGTCATAAACAACTTTGTATACCTTTTTACGGGGCATGATTAAAATGGATGCAAATCTTTGTCAATATTAATATGGTTTGACAAGCAGCCATGCAAGCGCTCCTCAGAGAGATCGCAGGCTGTAATGAGGTAAATACAACAGCGCCTTTCTGTAGCATTCAAGCTGAGTTGCTGAGGAAACTCAAGGTGGGTAAATATGAGCGCAAAATCCCAGAGGATTTCAAAGTGGGAATAACCACGTCACATTATAAATTCCAATCAGAATGTCCATTTTAATGAAGTGAATGTGTTGTTAGAAAAGCTCATTTGTTTAAAGTAGTCCCTTCTGCTTGGTGTGTCACCTCAAAGCCATGTTTACCTCAGTATACATGATTAGAACTAGTGCTTTAATAAAGCCTTGATAACCCATATCTTCTTTTTTGCGCAAAAATAAATAAATAAATAACACGTTTTGGAAAAATAAGACTAAGCTTTTTTCTACCTTATTCTCCAATAGATCCAATGGCAAAACTATCTGATAACTAAAATGTATACAGTAATGGAGCGTCATAGCACTGAAGAGACCAGGGGGCCAATGGGCAGAAAATGTCTTTTGATCTTTGTATACTTAAGTTCAGCTGCAACAGCAGCACCACACGTTCTGCGTTACCTGTAGAAAATGTTCTAAAAGCTCCTTCAAAAAGATGCAAAGCGACTACAAAGTATTCCTTCCGTCTGTGTCCCTACGTATTGTGCTTTATGGTACAACTCTTTCTTTTCACGTTTAGCATCTCAAATGCTGCAAACTCCACCTGAGTTGGTCAGGAGCATCTAAGCGAAAGGCAATAAGCAAAGAAACCGAGCGTGAGTCACGCTACCGACAGAGCAACACAGCAGCTCTTCAAGCACAGAAATACACCGGCGCAGCATCATCCATAAACAATGAACTGAGGCTTTTTTTAATCTTCCAGTGGACATAGCTTCTGTCTGTTTTATCTCTCAGTGGCAGCAGTGCACATAAATAGCCCTCACCAAGGCACGGCCAGAAGAGAGTCCAATCAAACATCATTATTCCCTAGGTAAATATTGTGAAGAGATCTCATCTCCAAGGGCTGCAGAGGAAATGAGGGATGAGGCTGTGTACCTGGTGTGCTCTGCTTGACCTTAAACCAGGCCTTATTACAGGAGAACACATGCCAAGCAGCCACAAGCTACTTGGCCCAGCACGCAGCCAAGCACAACTAGCATCTCTTAAATGCGTAAACACATGGTACATATGCTAAATGCATCCAGATGTGCAGCACTGGATGCATGTTTGTCTTCTAGGAAGAGCAGACACTCACGCTGAGCTTTCATCAAGGTCTCATGCATATGATATATCAACTTTCAAGACTGTCCAAAAAGCCTCTCTTTCCATAGCATTCATTCGCCCAATGTTCCATTCTGAAGAGGCACACTGGAGCAGGGGTTCAATTCTTTGCTAAATGACCATAATGGCCGTAAGTGGCTTTCTTTGTGTTGTATTAGTGCCTGTGTTTGTATAGGCCTAATCATTATTAAGCCTACACAAACAGCTGTGCACAACATTATATGCCACGTCCAAGGTTGGTGGGGGTCACCAGTCTCTTCAACCAGAAGCTGTTCAGCTGTTTTGGGTCGTTTACGGCTCACTGTTTATGAATGAAATTGCATGGCCAGTAAAATATGGTCTAATCAAGCATGTATGTGAATGCTCAAGATAGTGAACAACTGCAGCTTGCATTTCACTAATCTCACAAGAGCAATTATAGAGCAAATGCAACCAAAGTACAGCTATCAAAAGATTATACATTTAAGAATGAGGCATGTTTCTCTATAGACTTCAAACATAATCAAGCCATTTATCAGTCATAAATGTATGTAAATACAGGTCCTTCTCATATAATTAGCATATTGTAATAAAGTTCAATATTTTCTGTAATGTACTGATAATATATTTTAGATTCATTACACACAACTGAAGTAGTTCAAGCCTTTTATTGTTTTAATATTGATGATTTTGGCAAAAAAGTAAAGAAAAACCAAAAATCCCTATCTCAAAAAATTAGCATATTTCATCCGACCAATAAAAGAAAAGTGTTTTTAATACAAAAAAGTCAACCTTCAAATAATTATGTTCAGTTATGCACTCAATACTTGGTCGGGAATCCTTTCGCAGAAATGACTGCTTCAATGCGGCGTGGCATGGAGGCAATCAGCCTGTGGCACTGCTGAGGTGTGATGGAGGCCCAGGATGCTTCGATAGCGGCCTTAAGCTCATCCAATATCCCACAGATTCTCTATGGGGTTCAGGTCAGGAGAGTTGGCAGGCCAATTGAGCACAGTAATACCATGGTCAGTAAACCATTTACCAGTGGTTTTGGCACTGTGAGCAGGTGCCAGGTCTTGTTGAAAAATTAAATCTTCATCTCCATAAAGCTTTTCAGCAGATGGAAGCATGAAGTGCTCCAAAATCTCCTGATGCATTGACCCTGCCTTTGATAAAACACAGTGGACCAACACCAGCAGCTGACATGGCACCCCAGACCATCACTGACTGTGGGTACTTGACACTGGACTTCAGGCATTTTGGCATTTCCTTCTCCCCAGTCTTCCTCCAGACTCTGGCACCTTGATTTCCGAATGACATGCAAAATTTGCTTTCATCCGAAAAAAGTACTTTGGACCACTGAGCAACAGTCCAGTGCTGCTTCTCTGTAGCCCAGGTCAGGCGCTTCTGCCGCTGTTTCTGGTTCAAAAGTGGCTTGACCTGGGGAATGCGGCACCTGTAGCCCATTTCCTGCACACATCCAGTGCACGGTGGCTCTGGATGTTTCTACTCCAGACTCAGTCCACTGCTTCCGCAGGTCCCCCAAGGTCTGGAATCGGCCCTTCTCCACAATCCTCCTCAGGGTCCGGTCACCTCTTCTGGTTGTGCAGCGTTTTCTGCCACACTTTTTCCTTCCCACAGACTTCCCACTGAGGTGCCTTGATACAGCACTCTGGGAACAGCCTATTCGCTCGGAAATTTCTTTCTGTGTCTTACCCTCTTGCTTGAGGGTGTCAATGATGGCCTTCTGGACAGCAGTCAGCAGGGGCGTCACTAGGTTTTAGGAACAGGGGGGGCTTAGCCCCAAGGAGATGCACAGAATGTGAGCGAACGTTTAATTTCACCAGAGCCGGCCCAAGCCTTCAGGGGGCCCTAAGCGAAATATGATTAGGGGGCCCCTCTCCAATTGTAGCGCTGCTGAAACTATAGATCTTTGTTAAATATCATTCACACACCCAGTGTTTTCTGCTAGTGCCTCCACTGTGCAGCTGTGCAAAAATAATAGCCAGCTGAGATCCTTACCCTCCTAGGGGGGTCCGGGGGTTTGCCCCCCCGGGAGATTTTTTTAAACTTTTTTAGAGTGAAATGCATGAATCTGGTGCACTTTGAGAGGAAAATTAAGAGGCTAAATCTGAGGAATTTTGTGTGAACAAATCATTTGGAGACACTGGGTCAGATGAATTAGAAGCTATTGAAGAAGGACACATGGATTTTCCATAAAATATTAATATAAAATAAAATATTATGCAGGGTCCTCTGGGATGGGCTTGGAGCTCTTTTTCTTTTACGGAACATATTTCTCTGTAATATAATGAATGCATTTAAATGCAGTGAGAGGAACGAAGCATAAGAACTCTTGTCCAGCTATCTTTTTTTCCACAGACGAGGCTGAAGGCTATAGACTATACACAGTGCATGGGCAACTGAGGCAGCCCCATTTCCAATTGTTTTTAAATAAACTCAATACACACTGTGCATGGATGTGAACGTGACATGATCAGATAATTTCGGATTACCTCCCAGATGAACTGATTACATTTTTAGGCTATTAAATATCTAGACCAAAACATTTTATCCCTTATTTTGTATGATAACTTACATTTGCATAATATGATGTTAATATCAAACACACAAACTAAAAATAATATATATATATATATATATATATATATATATATATATTTTTTTTTTTTTTGGAGGGGGCCCCCCTGGCAGCATTAACAACAACAACAAAATAAAAAAAATCCACAGCTCCGCTCCCGGTACACACACTGCAGATACCCAGGTACCGAGTGCAACCTAGGGAAAACGTGGACTGGATTTCAGTGTAGGCGTGCTCTATATCAGTGGTTCCCAACCTGGGGTCCGCGCCCCCCAACAGGGGGCGCCAGAGATCGCAAGGTGGGCGCACAAGTTTGTCTGTGCTGAGGTTGTGACTTGTGAAAAAAAAAAAAAAAAAATTGCACATTAAATTCATAAAACCCCAATAACATCCAATTGGATAATCAAAACGATGTTTAATGCTAATTAAAACATATTATTGGTCCACATTTAAATTCATTATTATATGACCTCTGAACTTGCGTAAGCAACCTACCGGTCGGCTCGTGGGTGGCGGGCAATGCTGATTGTTTCGCTGCGGTCAGCCTCACTTTACACAGAAAAAAAATGTCTGTGAAACGTAAATGTACAGATGGTTCGTCTGTACCAAAGATGAAAACAAAGCAATATCTCGAGAGATACATCGATTTTGGTTTTATGGAAGGACAGGACAGTTTTCGGCCAGAATGCGTCATTTGTGGCGAGAAGCTAGCTAATCAAAGCATGAAACCATGCAAACTGAAACGACACCAGGAGACCAAACACCCCGAGACTATTGGTGAAAGTCGAGAATATTTTGAGAGAAAGAAAAAATTGGCACTATCAAGAAGATCCACGGACATCAGAAAAGCTTTTGAAAAAGCAGGTACTGATTTACACAGAGCCACGGAGCTCTGTGTAAATCAGTACCTGTTTATTTTTTATTTTTTTTTTGCAAATAAAAGTTATTAATCACTATATTCTTTTATTGTGTGTATATGGGTCGGAGTTAGGGTTGGGGGGCCTTGCTTGTCTTGGACCCTGGCACGGGGGTCCTCAGGGAAAAAAGGTTGGGAACCACTGCTCTATATGAACAAGTGGAATGGACTGGATAACGACGCACTGACTCTGACTCTCTACCGCTTCCACTATGAAGTGAAGGGAAACTAAGATTCATGATCACATTTAAGTTAATAATAGCTGGTTTATTTATTAAACTCATAGTCTGGACACATTATATTGAATTTTTTATTTTTATTTTTTTAAATAAATAAACATAAAATTATTTAGGGGGGCTTAAGAATATTTTAGGGGGGCTGAAGCCCCCCTAAAATAGGCCTAATGACGCCAGGAATATATAGGCCTAATGACGTCAGGAATATATGGCCCAATATGATCAAGCGGCGAGCCTCTTGCGGTCACGCGGCCAACCGCCGCCATCGATGTGGCGGCCGGTGGCCGCGGCGGCGGCTGCGGTTAATATGGCCCAATATGACCAAGCGGCGAGCCTCCTGCGTTCAAGCGGCCAACCGCCGCAGGCGGCCAGTGCGGTGTGTTCCCGGCTTTACAACATCCTCTTCCACCTGTACGCGGATGACACCCAGCTCTATCTCTCCACCAAACCTGACTCCGCCCTTCCACCGTCACACCTCTCTCAGTGTCTCTCCGATTTAAAAACCTGGTTTTCCTCCAATTTCCTGCAACTCAACTGCAATAAAACTGAGTTTCTTCTCACAGGTACCAAACCCACACTCGCCAAATTCAGCAGCTTCTCTATCCCCATCAATAAAACTCCCGTTTTCCCCTCCCCTCAGGTTAAGAGTCTGGGTGTCATCCTCGATAGCACACTGTCTTTTCAATCTCACATAAACACTATCACCCACACTGCCTATTTCCACCTACGCAATGTCAACCGTCTCCGGCCCTCCCTCACCCCTCACTCTACTGCCATCCTGGTCCACAGTCTAGTCACCTCAAGACTAGACTACTGCAACTCCCTCCTCTTCGGTCTCCGACAAAAAACCCTCCATAAACTACAACTGGTCCAAAACTCCGCAGCAAGAATCATCACCAGAACACCCTCCTCCCACCACATCACCCCTGTCCTGCACCAGCTTCATTGGCTCCCGGTTCACTTCCGCATTCAATTCAAGGTCCTCCTCTATACCTTCTAAGCCATCCATAACCTTGCCCCCCCATACCTAACAGACCTCATCCAAATTGCCACTCCCTCCCGTGCACTCCGCTCCTCCTCCTCTGTTCACCTCACTGTCCCCTCTGCCCGTCTCAAGACGATGGGGAGCAGAGCCTTCAGCCGCTCTGCTCCCCTGCTCTGGAATGCACTACCCCCCGACATCCGCAACACTGAATCCATAACCCAGTTCAAATCCAAACTCAAAACCCACCTTTTTAAATATCCACACTGAACCTACCTTCCTCATCACCACATCACCCATTGTGTACTTATTTTAAACTGTTTTTAATTCTATTTGTGTACCTGCCTTGCTTTTAAACTGTATATGTTTTTGAATTGTACGGCGACCTTGAGAGCTTTGAAAGGCGCCTCCAAATAAAATGCATTATTATTATTTAGTTATATCCGTAGTTGTACAGAACTAACATGGAATACATTCCTATTGCACAAATGACTCAACCTGTGATATACCTGCCTACTGTAAATTATTTTGCCCAGCAGGAGCCCCTAGTAAACACTCTCATTCTTGAGAAATTAACCCACGTTCAAAGACTATTGGCTGGAAATAGCTGCTTATAAAAAAAAATAAAAAAGCTTAATTTTCCCATCATAACAGGGTTATCGATAGCAATCGCTGGCAGAAGTATGTCCCTGAGATGGGGGCTGGAGTGTTCACTAGTTTCCTTCAAGCATTAACTCATCTTTGATTTCCAGTCAACAGTCAGGGGCATGGATTCCCTCTGTTCTCTCTCAGACTATTGGCAGGAGGCAGGAGTCAAAGAAGAGAGATAGCAGCAGAAGCTATGTTTTGTTGATTGCCATCCTTGTGCCGGCGGCTTGCCACAGCCGCTATTCTTGGTTCTTGTTTTGCGTGGGGGGGGAGTGGGGGGGTTGAGAGAGAGGAAGAGATTTTGCCACGGCACTGCAAAATTATAAAATGACACGGTTTCCCCAAACGTGGCGCTTCATGGGCCTGTTATGAATTAGTTAAGGCTGTTAGTCTAATCTGCACCCCTTTCTTCACTGCTTCATTATGGAACGCAGATGCCAAGGCCTCATATGGAGAACAACACGGAGCCCCACGTTAAGAGTTGTAAGGGAGGATAGACCGTGCCTTGTCGATGGGAGACGGTGCTGATGTGACAGGGCTGGAGACAGCCAAGCTCCAACCCTTTGTGATGTAAGAACTCAAATCCAATCACTGAACATGTTTGACCGTGGAGGGGCAAGAAATAGCAAGACAGCAGAACAAGGTCCCTTACTGAGCTGAATGTCTTTGATGTCTGAAAAATGGAAATATGATGCAAAAGCATACAACATTTGATTCACTATGTATGAATGATGGCCGCATGGCGTTTCTGTCAGGGACGGCCGGGATAGAGGGACATTTCTGCATTTGGTGCAAGCATTAAAAAAAGGCTCTTATTTCCCTGTGAACTTTAACATTTAATTAATTTGAAGCCAACCATAATGCTTCTTTTACTCCATTTCACTATTTTCAACTTCGCAATTGACTGAGTATGGCTGGTCACCACTTATCCACTTCAATATGCAGGGTCAACATGTCCAACCCTTCATCACTGCTTTTTCAAAAGAATATTTCAGCCCGTGCTTACTGGAAAAGAGAAGGTGTAAATTTACCCGTGAATTAGCGCTGACCCAGGGCCATTAAAGGGGATTATATGAAAGGAACATAAAGGACCACTACTCACCCACTCCACCCAAATCTGCTTAAAAGCCCTTTCACTTAAAAAGCTTGAGAGGGTTTCATCAGCGGATGAAAGAGAGGACAAATATGTTGAGAAAAACCTGTGCACATAAAAACACTGTAAATAAGTGGTTACCGGGATCATTGACACTAAGGCATTTTCACCTGAAAGGATCAACCAGTGATGTGTGTGTGTGCTTGTGATGCCAATGACGCAGTGCTTGTATGTAACACAAATGGAATGACTCACTCACTTATCCGACTTCTCTTGTCCGTTATTGTGCCGATTTGTGTCCGAAGTAGATCGGATAAAGGTGTTTACATGCAGTTTAAAAGTCCTGTTGAGGTCTTATTCGTTTAGTTATCCGATTATGAGTGTTGCACTTAAGTACAAATTCAATATTTCTAAATTGTTAAATTGTGCAAGTGGTAGTTTGACTCAAGCTATGGATCTGAATACTTCAAACTAGTCAAAATTCCAACTGAAGCCCTCCTTTTTCTTATTGAGATGTTTCATCACTTTCCATTGCCTCATTTTTGACCTACAGGACTGAATTATTTCTAAATCTATGATCTATGTCAGTGGTTAACATGGCAATACATGTTTTGGTATGCAAAATGCAGGCATTACAACATATGCATTTTTTTTGCTTTTGTTAGTATGAACATGTGCCATGAACAAACTCTTATTGTTCCATTGGTCTGTGTGTGAATACAAGCTCTCAGCATAAACAACAGGAAATGACCATGAGATGAACAAGGCCTCAGTTAGACTGTGTTAGGCCTGGTGGGCTATAAATCACTTCAGCAGACATACCATATGCAAATATGTTTATGTGCGCCTGCTGATATCAGCAGCTTTGGACAAAATGTACTGGCATGTTTTATTTATCTCCTGTCCCATTGCACACCATGTGTTAGGTTTCACAGTGGTTATGAGGGTGAGAACAGCACAGGGATGGCATGAAAATGGTGGCACTATCGGTGATACCCTTTTCTTCATGAACACAGACTAAATTGTAGGGTTAAGAGAAAATGTGCCTTGTGGGAACTGCAGTTCAATGCTACCACAATGTACAGCTATTAGACAGATGCCATACAGTCATGTATTATACCCTAGAATCCAGTGTGGAAAAATAGCAAAAACAAGCTAAATTGAAATAGCTATTACACTACCAGCGACTTTTTATGTAAACAAGTTATTCCCAATGTATGATTTCTTAAAACAAGAGAATCCAGTCAGTTGTAACTGGATAAATGGTTGAAATAGTTTGATAAAAGTTATGGATAGGCTGTTAAAATATTTAGCTTAAAGCAACAGAGTAGTTACCTAAAAGTAATGGACTACATTGCTACTACTGTAAAAGATAATAATAACTAATAACTATGATAATGGCAATGGATAGAAAGTTGAAACAATTACCAATAAGTTATGGATAGATAGTTGAAATGGTTAGCTAATAATAATGGACTGTTTAAAATAGCTAGCTAAAGAAAATGTGTTGCACTTGCTACATGTACCAAATCTGTCTGAAAAAGCAAGCAAAATGACAACACACTGATATAGCAGCTGTAGCTTGTACAGGACAAAATGCTAAATGTACCAGAAACATGGTTAAAGCATCAAGCTACTGCCACTCAAAGAATAAATGGTACACATGCAAATACAAACGTGACCAAACCAAACACTCACATTTGAATTGAATGAAATTATTATAAAAGACAACAAATACTAAGTTCAAAAATAATTAAGTCCTAAATAAGATTTGGTTTAAATATATAATCCAATGAACACATTTAGAAAATGACAGGTTGTTCAATGTGTATTTGAGTTACGCTGTCAGGACTGTGGGGGTACAGTACTTCTGACACACACACACACACACACACACACACACACACACACACACACACACACACACACACACACACACACACACACACACACACACACACACACACACACACACACACACACACACACACACACACACACACACACACACACACACACACACACACACACACAAAAGGTTGCGAACCATTGCAATAGACAGACCAGATGGGGTCCTGGGGCCGTATTCACAAAACATTTGATCTTAGCGCTAAGAGTACTCCTAAGGAGCACTAAAAGTTCTTAGTAAGGAGTAATTTCCTAAAACCTATTCACAAAGCTGATAAGACCAACTTTTACTAAGGAATGGGAGGGACTCCTTAGCTAAGACTAGAGGGCGGTGTTGACCCTGTTGCTATGGATGATGTCATGTTCATACCTTCAATGCCCACAGTGATTGGCTGAGAGGGAATGAGAGCTAAGAGTGAATTTATGATGGAAACACTGTGGGAGATATCCATATTGTGTCGCTGTATTAAAGTAAAGAGTTTTTATATACAATTAATGACAAGTGACACTGATTTAACATGAAACCAAGATACTGCAGGGTTTCCCACACATTTGTTCACAATTAGCCTACAATAGCGCCACGTAGGTCTATTCATTTAAAATTTTACAATGATTTGAATCGGAAAAAATATCGTCATTGAACAGCTGCACGCCATGCACTCTCACTGTATTTCTCTCAATGGTGGACTATGCAGCAATAGTCAGACAGCGACAAACCAGGAAATTCACAATTTAGAAACAACAGCCGGCAAAATCGTAAAGTGCATGCGGAAGGAAAAAGGCGAGACGCGCAACTATACAGTAGCAGACCTGTGGAACGGAGGAGATGCTGTGAAGTGCCACATATAGGCCTACTCTAGTAACAAATTAAACCCAAACGTGACACCAACAGTAACTTTCAGTGCATCGTAAACCCAAAGCAACTGGAGGAAAAGGAACTTAATAAATATTTTTTTATATAAATATAATAAATATAAATGTGTCTATACTTTCTAAATATAGCTTTACTAAGATCATTAAACCCTTACAGCTATTAAAGGTACCATTTATAAAGCTCACTAGCATTAAATCTCTCCAAAACACCATCAAATGGTTGTCTGTGATTTACTCTTAGTGACTTAGGAGTCCTCTCGAGGACTCTAGCTTTTTATAGATTTAGGAGCTAGTTTTAGCGCTAAAATGCTTTGTGAATTACACTTATCTTAAAAAGTTAGGAGTCCTAAAATTAGGAGTGAAACGCCCCTTATTTTTGAGAGTTACTCCTAAATCAGCACGTTAGGACCTACTCTTAGCCTTAAAATGTTTTGTGAATACGGCCCCTGATTTCTATCTCCAATTACAGTCTGGGTTTCTAGTTGGCAGTTTCCATCAAAACACAATTTGAATATTATTGCATTGCATAGCAAGGATAAAACGGTGTCCTTTTCAAAGTAAAAAGCTCCTTTTTGTCTCTTGTACTTATTTATCTCAATGACTACTTGTTCAAAGCATTCAAAAAGAAGTCAAAGCAATTTTCAAGCACCAGTCAAAACCCTGATGGTTCAGTGGGCTGCTACAGGAACTTCTTTATATCAACAACTAAGAGAGACACTACACCAACAAATCTGTGATGGTCATAAACTGTGAAGTCGAATCCAATTTTTTTACCAGCAGCATGCACTCACAGCATTAAAGCGAGATAATGTTCTATACCTCAGAATGTGTCTGCCATGAGATGACACGTTTGAGCCAAGAGATGAGCCTCAAACATGGTGTCACTCAACCAAAGCTCATCACGTCAATATCCATTTCCAGTAAAGCACTAACAACCCAAACAAGTTTCACGTAACAATAACATACAGTATGCTTTCAAACTGCAAAAATGACTTATTTTCCTAGTGAAAACAGCTGTCAGGAAAGATTAGGCCTGGGCTAACAGAACAGTAAATATCGGCAAGACTCTGAAAGCTTTTTAAAGTAGCACACAGATTAGCTTCTTTATCTTCTGCCAGCCAAACGGGATGCTAAAATGACTACATGATTGAGCATGCCATAAATATTGTTTTCATTAAATTTAGCGATGTGCTGGAAATAGAAATATATACTTTTAAGTTTATTGTTTTATGTAAAAAGGCGACTGGTGACTTCAGTGGCTCCCATCTGCGTCCTTGCTATGCCCTGAAAATGACAGTGGGGCAGTGTGAGGTTGCAGCGCAGTAGGGAAGCACACTTCAAAGCAGGCCACTTCATCTTCAGCAAGGCTGTCGGCCTCAAGTGGAGCACGAGATATATATATTTTTAAAAGGTTAGAGAAAAAAATAAATCAATACCTCCTTCAAGCGCCATGCTGCTCTTTGGATGACACTGTCACGCCAGCACATGAACTTTGGTCCAATTATTTGTTGCGGTAACTTGAACATAGTATCCCATTTGAAAGACATTTAAAGTTGAATGCTGTAAAAACTGTATTTACAGTGCACTTGTTTTCCATGTGCAATAAAAAGGGATACCTAATCTGATTTAAAAGTAGAGATTCAATTTTACACCAAAAGTATTAATCGTGACTAGTATCAAACATGACCACCAAACAATAGAACAAGAACTTTTGATCTAATAGCTACTTAAACTAAGTATGAGGTAACCCACAAAGATAATAAAAGTCACTTCTATGAACGATGGTATTGCACTGACTTGATCATAGTAACCAACTACAGAATATTCTCTTTGAATCAGAAAAAGTTGAAGTAACACTGACATTTTGTGATTTACCTATTGGCCTGGTTGCAGAGAGCTAACTTAGCTTAGCATGAAGAGCAGTAGCAAGAGGAAACAGCTCCAGTTCTAACCAACACGCTTATATAAAGTATTTATTAAAAGGAAATGCTGACCAGCACCGCTGCACCTCACATTGTTCAATTGTTACATAAACCAATGTTTAAATTGTCAATGTCTTGTTTTACAGGGCGGTTGACTGACGGCTGAGAGCTTCCTGGTTTCTCTGCTAATAGTAACTAGTGAGCTTTAGAGGTGCTGGAACAGTAATATATATATTTATATATATGTTAAATAACTTCATTTAAATAGTAAATTTTTACATTTAAAAATAATAGCTTTTTTTAGAAAACAGGAAAGAGGAATGATGGGATCCATTCACAAAGCTGCATTGCCCTTCAACTTATTTATTGATGTACTGAACATGGAAAAAATCCAAAGTATCCAAACCCAAAGAAAAAGAACATGTACATCCTTTTAAATACTCAACAAAAGATATTCTATTCCAAAAAGGCCGTGAACCAAGTCAGACTGTACAACTTCAAATAAATAATCATTCTCATATTAAGAATTGAGATAAGAGGGGTGGGAGAAAACATTTTTTCGTGCCGGACCATTGTTTGTCAAGACCAAATAATCATGAAGTTACAAAAAGAAACATTTTTTTTTTTCAACAATGACAGGTCAGGCATGAAAAATGTCACCTCTACCCCACAGCAGCAAGTATCACAACTCATCTAGACTTAAATTTAACTTTTACAAGTAACACAAAGAAGGAATAGATAAACAAGAAAAAGCAGTTGCGAAGATAATTATATAATGCATAGCACACTGCTCATTTAAGGGGAAGCATGACTAGTAATGGGTTTAAATACCAAGCGGGATGCAGGTGCAGTACTCAGTGCATCTAAGGCTCGACTAACCTCCATTTGTTTTTTCAAAATGAGTTTGATGTTATTCTGCCAACTCTTGCAACCAATTTTGCTATCGTTAATGGAACTGCTTCACTGACCTTCCCCCAAAGTGAATAAAGCAATATACACCTTTTTACCATTTTAAAGACAGGTTATATGCATTACGTATATATATGAATATGAAAAAAAACTAATCAAATAGTTCAAAACTGTGGTTTATATCCATTCTTTACCACATAAATATATATTTATAATGTTTATATATAAAGAAAAAAAAGAAAAAACATATGTCTATAGTTTCTTAATAACATTTTTTTTACGAAGCAAGACTATCTAAAGACCAAACAACCAACAAATTTGATGCACTGTAATGCTAGTCCATGGGACAACAAATCAAGTATCAACTGAAGGGAAAGTGAAAATAAAAGATTAATATCTCAAATAAAAAATACCTTAAATACTCCATAAAAGAAAAAACGATATAATAATATCACTTTCAGATAAAGTCCAAACTAGAACCAAAAAAAGTCTGCCAAATACTCAACATAAAAAAGGACTTATTTACATAGCTCAAAGCTCAGGAGTAATCCCTTCTATTCTTCACACTAGTTTTTCTAAAGCTGCTGCCTTCACTAGCTTGTCCTCAATCTTTCATACAAAGTATGTAAAAACCCTTATTGGTAGATATTAAGACAAAATCTGTCTAATGATATATCGTAGGTACACCACAAATCACCATGAAGGGAATCCTTTAGGAAGAACCGATTTTTATCCCCCATTTACCTTTTAAGATATCTGTTATCATTTTGCATGCAATTTTCGCGAATAAACCTTCGTGTTTGTCTGTTTCCAAATCAAATCGGAAAGTGAGTTTTGTGACAACCGGGATGACAGAGGGACCCACAGATGATTTTACAAATGAAACCAGCACTGTCATTGATTCTAGAATCTAAAGATAATACAAAGATCTCAAAAGGTATCTTTTACATCATAAATCTCCCCAGAAATTTCAACCACTGCAAACTTTCCTGTAAAGTTCAAAAGCTCACAAGGTCTCATATGAAGATATTTCTCAAAGTATCCAAGTCAAAATATTTTGTTCCAGGTCCAGTAAAAAGTTTCTCCAAATTTTTCTTTTTATAAAAATAGATGCTTTTTAAACCCACATCAAAGAGGTTCTTAGCTCTTTGGCAAGGTACTGCTTTAAGAATTTTTTTTTGTCTTTTAACCATTAAGTTTACAATAAGCAACATTATGCAGCCAACCAATAACCAACTCATATTACAATGAACTGAATACTTACAAAATCAAATCAACTGCAAATAGTTCAAAATAAGTACTTGCTAACCACTGAAGGCATTAACGCACCTATGGCAAACCAGGACACAGAAAAATACAAAGAAAATCACTACACAGAACATTACAAGACTTACTGTTTCAAAGCAGATGTGCAACAAAATGACAAAACCTATAGTAACTTTGCAGATGGTCCATCTGTAAAGAGAAGTCAACATCACAGGCATAAAAACCTGCTGGATCTTTTAAAAGTATATTGAGAAGATTCAAAGCGTAGCATTGAAAAGAAAAGAAAAATCACATTGTTGGACGCTAAATATTGTTTTTCTTCGTAACACTGATTTACAAAGCAGTTTTTACTTCCATTATCCGGTTCCTTTTTCTGCGGCGTTTTCTAGAAACAATGGGCGGGTTTCAGGCTTTGTGTGTTTTGTTGGTTTTAAACGAGACTTGTAGCACTCTGTCCCCGAGGCGATATCCATTCAAGCTGGCGATGGCCACAGCTGCCTCGTCGTAGTTAGTCATGGTGACAAAACCAAATCCTTTGCACTTGTTTGTGTTGAAGTCACGAATCACCTTGACGTTAGTGACGGCACCAAACGGCCCAAACATCTGCCACAGAATGCTCTCATCAGCATCTGGAGCCAGGTTGTACACAAAGATACACCAGCCAGTGCCAGCGTGCCCCGGGATGTTGATGCCAGCCAGGCTGGTCACCCCTTCAATGGCCATGGGGGAGAACCGGCTGAAACAGACAAATGGTAACATGGTTCAAGGCAAGAAGAAACAGGCATTTTACAAGACAGGAGATGGTGCCAACAGGGCTAACACATTCTGACATGTCTACAGAGTCAGCACCAGCAATGTTTCTATCTCAACATTCATTTCATTCACAAACCTCTTGGAAAACACTAGTTCACCATAATATTAAGTTAACATTTCTCTCATACTAGAGCTCTAGTTTGTTTATTCTAGAGCGCTACATTTCTTAATGTATGTAGCTACTTTTTGAGCTAATCATTCTGTGACAAAGATGGGTGCACAGAATTGTTAACTCAAAAACAAGGAGGCATATTCAAATGGTCAATAAATGGATTTTGTGCCAAGACTGGCATGCAAAAGTCCTGGCTTTTGGTAAATGTGGTTTAGCAGATTGAAGAAACAAAATCCAAAGTGCATAGAAAGCCTATGAATTATTGCAGCAGGTGTCACATAAGATTAGCTGCTCCAGTTGGCCTCTCAGGGAACATCCACCATGACAGGTGTGCTACCAGCATCAAGGACACAGAGAGATTTGACAACCGAGACGTGAGCCGCCGAGCAGGGCACAAGAAGAATCACAAGTCTATTGTGGCCTGTGAGCGCACAGGGGATAGGACTGGAATAATACTCGAGGAAGGCATTCTTATAAAACTCAACTAAGACAAACTGGTATCCTGAAAGATGCCTGATGCAACAAAGTTTAAAACAGGACAGGCCTGTCCATAATAGATCAAGGTTAGAGTATTGAGCTCAAAATACAAGTATGCAATTTAGTGCAATAGCAAGTAAGAGAATGTAAAAGTCCGTCCTCTATAGAGACAATGCTTTAATCTTGGCATGTGGTGACATCATGTTTGGATTAAAGCACCTCACTACATCACTGTCACAAACCTTATTTTAAACTGGGACACATTCAATAACTAGCACATTACTGAACTTGATCATATTTAACTTGTACAAAGTGTACATTAGGGATTACATCATATATAGGGCATGCAGCCACTGGTATGTCATTCTTAGTCTTTATTCAGCAGCACACTGACTGAATGAGGCTCAGTACCTCCTCATATTCAGAAGCTGCTGGTGTTGAAGGCCTCTAGGAACCTGTTGTGTGACTTGTTCTTCCTGCTCATATTAAGTATGACATACTCAATATAGGTTGAAATGTGCCCATGTGGATTATAAAAAAGTACAATGTCAATGTTGCCCATGCAGAAAGATAAAATAACGAGAAAATCAATTTACCTTTTCACTCCGTAAGCCATGTTCAGCAGATTGTCCAACCTAAAAATAAATCACCAGGACAAATATACATTATTTATTGTAAAGACAGAAGGTTGATTATGCATGTTGACAGGATGGGAGAAGAGCTATACAACAGATTAAATTCAGTTATTGTATTGAAGGTAATCCTAGATGATCAAGTCCCTATTAATTGAACTTGTTTATCAATTGTCAACCTACACAACACAGCCAATGGGAGACAGTGGCTTTATATAGTGTGTGCAGGTTGGGCTGGAAACACTAGCTACTACACATTTCACCCAAACCAAATTGAGTCGAGGAGGAACACAGCAGAGTTGAAAATGTTAATATGTGGAGGAATTTCTCGGTCCTCAGTATTGGTGATGCTATGGGACTTCTTCAATGATCATTTGATAAAGCCAGTATTTAGGAGTGCTTTTACCTGAAGCGTTGTGCCTGCTGTGCGAGGGGTCCTGGGTACCTTCGATTGGGAGACTGGTAGAGCTGGGACAGCAGGGCCTGGCTGGTCTTCTGACTGGGGTTGTTTGCAAACTTGACTGTAATGGGTTCAGTGGCACCAGGCGGTTTCTGACAGTTCAGACCTTTGATGGCTTCCTCGGCCTCAATCCGCCGGTCAAAGCGAATGAAGCCAACACCTCTGGAGACGCCTGACAAGGACAATTTGAACATAGCATCAATGATATGCAGTGTCAACACAGCTTAAACAAAAAGGGCTCAAACATGTTTATTGGGTTATGTTTATGGATTTCAAATTGTGTTAAAAACTGTGACATGAATCCTGATTATTTGAGCTAAATCTTCTGAAAACTATGGGGATTCTCAAAATGACTGGCCTGCTATGGATAGAAGATAGGGAGCTAGGACTCAGATTCTGCAAATTACGAGTGATTTACAACAAAACAATTGAGTGATCTCAGTCATTCAAAATAAAAGGGCCATTTCAGTGGAATGCTTAAACACATTGTTAAGGGAATGTGTCATCACCATAAAAGCAGCAGATGAACAGACATCAGTAGAGACCGATGTAAAACCAATAGCAATGTGTAAATCAAAACACAGGTGAAAAGTGGACTGAGCACCAGCAACAATACAAAGCTTTCCCGTCATGGGCAATGGGCAGGCAGCTGGAAGAAACATGCCCAAGACCAAGCTAGTAGGGATAGACGCAAGTGATTGATTCCTCGGCCCTCTATGGATTTTAAAATGCTTTTACGCGTCAAACACAAAACTGACAAATCAAATTTTAACAAATAAAATATTATATTATATATTTTGATGCAACTGCATAAACTGAGCATTGAGTCAATACAATCCTTTGATTTTGCAATACTCTACTCATGTCCATCCCTACAAGTTACATATTATCTACATACAGTACTGTATTCCTTGGGCTTCAGCATCTTTGCCAAGTCAAGAAGTGGTCACTCTAGTACTGCATGCAGCGTATAGGACTAATAATGCAGTCATGTTCTTTTGATAGTTGTGTATTGTTCCTTCTTCCAGTGGCCCTAATGCCGCTGCCATCGGAAGACATTTATTTTCTTAACATGAAAACGTACACGCTTTCAGTGGCGACGATATTCATCATTTCACTGAATATAATTAATTATTTGATTGTGTGACAATCTGGTGCTATTATAAATGGGAAATCAAACACTTTTTTTTTCATTGGATTTCAGAAAATGATATGTATTGAACGGGAGATTGACAGATTTAAGTGTAAGTCTGACTGTCATAGCAGGTATCTTTGGAGTATTCTGTTTTCTTACAGTTGAATGACAGATTGTTCCATTAATACTGAAGTAACACTGAAAGGGATTTCTCCAGTTACAAGTGTGTATAAGTTTGAAAATAAACTATTCCCTTAATGTAGACATTAAGGAATATTATGTGTTTCAGCAAAACAGCGCCAACCATTAGAAAATGTTTCAGTGAAAGATGTTTTAGTGTTTCAAAGGGTTCTGCTTCCACATGACAGTTAATAAATACGACTTCTCTAAATGCATTTCATTGCATGTACACCTTAGGGATGGGCTATTTCTATTCTAGCCATCCATGCATAGTGGTAAATTGCATTGTTGGTGATGTATTTCTCATTGTGCTACTCACCAGTCACCTGGTCCACCAGAATGCGTGAGGTAATGATGCGTCCGTACTGAGAGAACAGCTGCTCCAGTTCTTTCTGAGTCATGGTTTTGGGCAAACCACTGACGTACAGATTAGCATCTCTGATGGAGGCGGAGCTGGGACGCGCATAGGAGACCTACAGGTGAAGACAGGTCATAACACCATTACAGACATTCATTCCACACAACAAAGAGAAAATGGGGGGCGCCCTTAGCTCAGTTGGTAGGGCGTCCCCCCCATGGGCCTCGGCCAGCAGCGGACCCGGGTTTGATTCCAGCCCGCGGTCGATCTCTGCATGTCACTCCCCTCTCTGCCCCATTTCAACTCTGTCTCTACACTATCAATAAAGCATAAAAATGCCAAAAATATCTTTAAATAAACAAAAACAAAAAATAAAGAGAAAATGCAGTGACCTGTTTCTAGCTGAGGGAATACAAACACTCCTTAGTATCTAAATAGGCAGAGTTTATTTTAAATGAACTCCTGTTATGCAAGCCATGTTAAAGGATATGTGATATTCACATTCAATTGCTAATCACACAATACATCTTGCTCAAATAGGAAACAAATGCTACAAATAGATTTGGTTTACACCTGTGCTCTTACAAATTTACTATACTCTATTCACCTCATTGCTTTGCCGGGTTTTCTCCATTTTCAGAATACTTTGGGTCGTACAACAATAGGGTGATGCACTGCAATAACGTGTCTACACCACAGTAGATAATTATTTCTCCGGTGCATACTTAAGAATCTCATGGGCTAAATGGACAGTGACAAATCAGTCTGTCCAGCAAACATGTTCTGTCCATCAAGCCGGTTAGAGAGCTGACAGAGATGGATGCAGCATCAGCCCTGCATAGAGCGCTCTCATTTGAAAATAAATTGATAATTTCTTGCAAACGGCTAGACAACAGCAGTGTGGTTGCCTCTTAACACGTATCGTACCCATTCCTGTCTCTACAGTCTGGAGATATATTTGGAGAGCCAGCAGCCCCAGGCCAGAGAAAATATGCAACATAAATCAACATTTGTCCATAAACACAGAAGAGTAATAGAAAACAGAGGAGGGACTGAAAGGCATCTACCAAGTATCCTGGATCAATACATCATTACACCCCTCTCTTTTTTTCTGCACGGTCCCATTTTCTCTCATGTAGACATTTATGCGATAACAAGCAGAAGGACCCAACAAGAATATCACAGAGAGGCTGTACTGTATCCTACCCAGGGCTGTACGCTTATTTTTTTACGTGGTAGCACTGGTGCTAGCAAGCCAAAAAAATCAGTAGCACAAAAATAAATTTGGTAGCACAGAAAGTATGTTCAAAAACTTGCATAACCTTAACCCATGCATTTCGCTCTAATTACCTTTGAGCCTGTCATCTTGGTCTAATTTGAGATTCACAATTAATATTATATCCTAGTGTGTGCAGTAATAATTGTAGAAAAATGAATAGGGTTGCACTGATTGCAATTTAGACAAAATAATCTAACCTGCCAATTGCAATTTTTTGCTGATTCAGAATTATTTCTCGCCATAAGAATATAAAAATAATATCTGTAGGCCTATCTATATACTTTTTTGTATATATAATTATTATATTAATAATAACAAAAATAGAAAATGTCCTTCTGTTAATTAAAACCAAACTTTAAAACATTAAACATAGCTTGTTAAATGAATAAGTATACATATTGGTAAAATTTAGGATAAATTAAATTGGTTGTTGTGAATGTGCTAAGCGTAGTTCTTCAGTGGCTTATTTCAAACTCTGCAGCTGAATGAGTTGCCTTTGTAGCTAGAGCACTGCAAGCTGAAGCGCTAACTTCCTGTTTTTACCGGCTTCAGAATAAAAGTCAACTCACGTTTGGCTAGTAACAGGCTTTTAATGTGAAGGCGCACAGGAAATGTTCTGCTTGCACACGCGCTAACTTAACTGCGGTAATGTAAAGAGCCGTCTCCTTCCGGTTATATCGCCGCACAAGCACAGATCCAGAGCGCACATCTTTCACCAGCCAAAGACTACATTTACCCGCATTTGGAGATAGTTATTGAAGAGCCCTCTAAGCAGTGTTGTGCATCTGCTCATTAGCACTAGTGCGAGTGGACTTGTATTCATCATCGCACGTGATCAATTCCAGTAGCAAATGCGATCAAAACTGTCGCACTGTACAGCCCTGATCCTACCATTCCATATGTCTGGTATCTCCAGGTTCCTGTCTCATAACTGTCCATGTTGTGAACAGCACAACAAATGTATTAGCGTCAGATGTGTTAACTCGTCATATACAACCCCCCCCCCCTCTCTTCAATCTTATAGAATGGACTGAATGAAAAACTCCCTTTAACTCAAATACAGAATATAATCATTTATTTTGGCCTCATATTGATAACTCTCCAGTGGGGTGAAAGCTGGTCATGTTCCTGGCCTGAGGGGGCGGGCTGACTAAAGCCCCCTGCACACAGCCTGGATACTCCCTTGCTTCTGCTCCCCTCCCAGGCTCACCTTCACACTTGATTTGATGCTAATGTTTGCAAAGTATATTCCTCTACCACACTGGGGTTTATTTGCACTTATGAAAGAGCAGCTAGAGCATTGTGGATGTGTGATATATAAACATACCATGCTCTGCTTCAAGAGGAATGAACTGAGGAAGAGAAAAATGTGTGTTTGGTTTGATTCATGGAAATGAAGAGGTATGGCTCATTACACACCTCATCTTCAACTGTCGATATAACGTTCAAATGACTTATGTCTAATCAAGCAGACAGCTCACAGATATGGTTTACAATAATTAAATATGGTTTTTAATATGTAGTACACACTAGGTGCTATTCAAACCTGAATAGTCATTCACAAGATGGGATTTTGTGTTAGTACTAGGGCCCGGCCGAGTATAGCATATCTCCCAAAAATCTGCAACCTGCAAAATGGCCGAGTTGAAATTTAAAATTTTATTTTTTTAATTCAAGCAATCATGTTGAGTGAAATGCACTGCTGTCCTGGTGGTAGCCTAAATGAATAGCATTAAGGCTACATCCTATTTACAGCAGCAGCAGGTGTATTGTAATACATTGGATTAATTCACAGTTGACCGGTCCCCCTTGCAAAACGCGGTCCCAGCTCCTGCTCGGGCTTAGCCCCCTAAATAAGGTTGAGTGGAGTCAAAAATAAATTAAGCTTTCATGAAGAGGTGAGTTTTGAGTTGACTTTTGAATGAGTTTATTTAGTCTGAGTTGCTGATGTTTGGAGGAAAGGGAGTTCCAGAGGGTTGGATGCAGTTAAATAAAATGCTTAATGTCTGAGTTTAAAAATGCCTCGTGACATATTAGTAACACTTTATTTTCTTTTAGACAATGCATCTTTCAATAAAGAAAAAGTTCCTGTACACATATTGACAATAACAAGTATTTATATATTTAAGGGTTCAAGAAAGTTCATTTTTTCAATATGTATTTAGGGGATTTTTTTTTAAATTTAATCGACTGATTTAATCGTTATTGTAATTTTTCTCTGAAAATAATCGGCATCGGCACTAAAAAAATCCCTATCGGTCGGGCTCTAGTTAGCACACCTCTGGCTCTAGTTAGCACACCTCTGTCCGTTTGGGAACTGGCTAGCAACTTGTGAGACTACTCACAAAAAATATCACATCTATTAATCCGTCTCCAACATCCACAAATCCTGCAGCACTATATAAAGCAAATGAGTTTCTCTAGCAGCACGTTGAGTGCTACATTGTCTGATGCATGCTAATGGCATCCACCTCCCTGTAAAGACATACAGCAGGGCACATGCAACCATAGAAACAGTTCTGCTCTGCTTGAGGCCCAGGCAAAACTGCATGTGCCCAGATTAACAATAGGCTCCCTTTCCACCCCACATTTCTCTAGCCTCATTATGCTCAGACTCCAACCCAGAGAGCTAGACATGAATAGCATATCTTCAATTTCTGCAACCGGTCATGAATAGTTACAGATTTCACTGAGTTGAATAAGCCTGTGTCATAACGTCACATTTTAGAGATGGCAATGCCTGAGCCATTAAAACAAAGAGAAAGATAATGGATGACATCTTACCTTGATGGTTTTGGTCTGAAGTCTCAAACCATTGAGGGTATTGATCGCTTTTTCTGCATCCTTTGGGTCCACATAATTCACAAACCCATAGCCTAGGCTCTGCCCTGCAAGCACAAGAATACACAGCAAAGGGTCACACTTATTAGAGAACGAAAGTGAGCTAAAAAACAAACAATGTATTGTACGAAATATATGACAAAACTGAGTTATGAATTACTGGTGAAGGGATCAAAGCAGCTTTAGTCTAAAATGAATTGCCACTAATACTGGGATACACAGATCAACTGTAGATATTTTATTGCTTACTGGCAGAGCATGAAGAACACAGGTCACAAGCCCATTTCCAAGAAACATCTATTTGGGTTACAACTTATAGTACATTCTCAACCAACTCTTTCACAAACATGTCTTAAATTAAAAACGACAGGCAATTGCTGTTCTTTCACACCAACTCATCTCTGACACAGAGCAGTAGCTGAGGCTCAATGTGTGTTTATCTCTAAAATGTACAATAGATTGACACCCACTCTTGATGTGCACAGAGGCAATTCAATTTACTCCACCCACACTGCTGGCTCTCTGCAATTCCACTGCCGGTCAAGTTCACCGGCTTAAGCAGCTTCAGCATATTAATTCAGTCTGTGAGCAACTTGAAATTGTATCTTAAACTTTACAGAAGACTAGATGCAGCTGCGCTTTTACATTAAATCAAACAGGTCCATAGAGATGATTTCTCCTAATGGGAGAAATCCAAACACTTAAGAAAACAAAACATGGAAATTAATAATCTGATAAGAAAGGTCCTTACATCCCAAACAGATAATCTTGATTGCCCCCCCACCCCTCCCATCCGCACTGTCAATAAAAGCATGAAAAATGCCAAAGAGAATTATTTGAATTGTTATATTAAAATGTGTTTTTTTTATTTGGGATGTCATATTAGCAAAATCAAGTGTTACATGATCCAACACCATCAGAGTATAAACTACATCAATGAGTTTATGTATCAATGTACACATTTTAAAAACATTGGTAAATCCAGAAACCCAACTGTCAAATACTGCTTGAAGCATTGCTATTAACTTAGCTATACTGTACAACACCCTATATGCACCCATACTGGCTTAATCCGTCTCACCACCATGAGTCACTGCTCTCATGGGCGCTTCTGCTGTGATCATGAGAAGTTCATAAACTTCATTTCACCTCATGTCTCAGGGACTAGCTAGGAGAAACATGCTGGGCCTTTGAAATGAGCTAGTGAAATGACACTTTTACTTAAGCCCGGAGGGCAAAGCGCGTGTGTTCTTCTATACATGCGGTATGTTGGCATGCTACACCCTTACAGTGATGTTTTTTTCCTATGGAATATCTACTATCTGCCTCATCCCTGGTTAGAACTGGGAGGCCCTAAACATGTTCTTGAAACAATTTCCTATTTTGAACTGTCATCAAGGAGTAAAATTACTGCAATGCATCTAGTTTCCATTAAGAAACTAGTGCTGCCCAAAGTGACTAAGCTGCTAGCAGCGGCAGCCATCGCGAGGACATTTAAAGCAAAAAGGAAGCTTGCATCTCTCCTGTGATTACTAGGGGTGTAACGGTACACTAAAGTCACGGTTCGGTACGTACCTCGGTTTTGAAGTCACGGTACGGTACGCTTCATAGTTAACGGAGAATGAACAGCTTTAGCTGTCAGTAACTAGCTGACAGTATGTAACATACAAATAAAATGCATAACACATGCAATTCTCCAATAAATAAAATACTTATTAAATACTAGTGTAGGTGCCGCATAAACAAAAATTGCAATGAAAAAATATAGTGTTAATGCTCAGCAGGCTCTGTAAGCTGGTGTAAACAAAGGGTATGTCATCTTTAAGAGTCTTTTTGACTTTAAAAAAAGAAAATATTGCTGCAGCTCTCTTAAACTCTAAAGTGCTCTTAAAAATATAACAATTATCAAATAAAAGTGCTACTGCTGCATTAATTGAATGACAGCTTGTTTATGTTCAGTATAAAAAAGAAAATAGTGTCTGGGTTTTGCCCAGGTCGTTTTTCTTCACAGTAATGGTGATAGTATGCGCATGCATGTTCGACGTGTTGCCTCCTACATAAGCGATCGCGGTGAAACAATAACCTGTGTGCCAACATTGTTCCACACGTCTATCACTGTTTTCATAATTCACCTGGAATCAGAAGTGATCCCTCAAACGGGATTTGAATGACAGGGGGGCGCCTAAACGCTCCGGTTTCCTGTCTTTCGCCATGCAGTTCGCTCTCTGTTCGATAGCACTGTATAACATTTTGATTTGCACTACTCATAGACAGTAAAAGAGGGGGGAACGCTGCTACTACAACTGCTGTGATGCAAACGGAACACTAGAGCGGAGAGGTGTGTGTATCTCTTGCTCTGACTGCAGCTGGGAGGGACTGCTGCGTGAGGACTCGGCCGCCTGACTCGGCCGCCTCTGGGAAGGGGGGGAGTGGCCGTTGAGCACCCGTTGCTCGTTTAGAAGTGTTAAGAACGATACATGCTTTAGCGACAGGGTCTCTAAAAGTCACCAATAACACCAGAAAAAGTAGCTAGATTGGTCACTGGTGGCTTTTAAAAAAAAAAGTCACTGAAGATAGCAGCTAAGTTGCTAACACTGCCTGATCCTCATGCTCACCATGGAGATAACAGACTCTCAATCGCTGGCTGCTACTGCGCACGTGCGAGCCGAGCCGGAGGCTAAATGGTCCGGGGGGAACTCCGACGACAAGTTTTAAGTTCCACACCGCAAAACAGGCCTGTACATTCGCCATATATTAACGCTATGTACGCCACAAACGGACCGCGGTCCACCTCTGTAACACCAAATACGTGCCTGTACCGTCACGGTACGGTACAAATACGTGTATCGTTACACCCCTAGTGATTACCAATATCTGATGTAGCACCAGTACATGGATGTATGCTGGTTTAAATCCATTGCCAAAGGGCCTAAGGAGAGACAAAAGCAACACAGTCTGGAGGGGATAGCGTTTTATGTAGTGCAAAAATTTAAATCAGAACATCATTCCTGAGAAATGACTGGGAGGCTTCGAATAACATTAAGGGTCTGATATTTTCAGCATCTGAGTTTAAGTCTCAGTATCCGTCAGTTCGTTCTGCCCTAATTCAAGCCTTTATCGGTTAAAAATTAAAATTTAAATACTTACTGGACTGCCTAATGAGCAAAGCTGGTGATCAATCCATTATTAATCCATACTGCAATTTGTATCACTTTAAATAGATGCCTTCATTCACAAAACTACTGCCAAACAGTAGGAATCAAGACTCATTTATATCTCAATCCTGGGATTTAAAAGCTGCTGTTCTAAAACATACATTTTGTAAATGTGACCAAACATAACTACAACCGTGACTCATACTAAGCAAGTACAATTGGAGCAAGCAAAATAATAGGAAAGCTGAAACTTAAGCAACTCATTCACAGCAAGCTTTGGAACCATATCCCTGTCATGTTAGCGCAACTAACACAAGGTTGAATATGTTTCTGACAAGGGCTGTTCAAAAATGATATTGTCTTTCTTTAAGTTACAGTGCTTAACTTCTGTTTCGACCATGAGGAATTCTGAGTTATTACAACAACCCTATCTGTACTCTACATCAAAAGCCTTCAGTGATCAGTCAAGGATTTTATACCTTCTGCTGTACATCCAGGTTTTTCAGGAGTTTTAAGTGTCCTGTTTGACATGTATCTACTGCCAGCCAAAGAGCTTAGAACTCAGCCTTTCCAGGTGGCTACAACTTTATATTAATCATAAAAAGGGAATTTGTTTTACATGGCTTATTAGGGATGTGCCGGTGTAAACATTTTCAAACTGGTTATATATTTAGCCAAATACCAGACCCATATACCAGATTTCACCATTAGGTGTTGCACGTCACTCAGCCAGCAGCGCTCCTGATGGGAACTAGGGCTGGGTATTGTCAAGGACTTTGCGATACGATACGTATTACGATACACTGTTCACGATACGATATATTGCGTATTGTGATATATAACGATATATTGCTACATTTCACATACAAGTATCCTTGTCATACATAACAGCACAATATATTAATAATTCAACGGACAAATCGAGTCAAACTTCCTTTCCAATTTGTTTTGGTTGTGGCAAATCATCAAACACTGATGCAGCTGCTTTACCATCAAAATAAAAATTCTATTCACTCTTGCACAAACTGGACAGGACACACTGAAAATGAAAACGCATCAGTGTGCTTTTGTGTCTCTGAACGTATGTAAATAAAGTGCATAATATGCGTGCAAAACAATTATGCCTTATTGTCAGTAAATACAGAGGACACAGTGAATCTTAAGTATTCTTATAAACAGAATTAATAAAATCTCAATAGCCAGTATCCTAGAGGCTCAGGACAAAAAATTATCTTAAAGAAAAAAAATATGGAAATCGATACAGATATCGCCAACGTAAATATCGCAATATATCGCCATAACGATTTATTAGCACAGCCCTAATGGTAACGTAGTGAAAGACCACGCATGAGAGTGCATAGCAGTACTTTACTTTTGGGTTCATCTAGGTTTTTTGGCTCCCCTCAGCTTCAATCCAAAATTTTGCCATATTGGCGCAGTTTTCACCTGCTTTGAAACTCTGCCATCAGAGACAACACATTGACTTCCTGGTTAACAGTGGCCCTGACCATGCGCTCTGTGCAGCATGCAGGTTTTTCACAGGTGTACAACTTTCCAACGAGCTAGTACAGGATGTACATGACTGGAATGCTACACACGGACATATACGGTCCCCTCCATAAGTATTGGAACGTTGAGGCCAATTCCTTTATTTTTGCTGTAGACTGGAAACATTTGGGTTTGACACCAACATATGAATATGAGACAATAGATCAACATTTAAGCTTTCATTTCCAGGTATTTACATCTGGATCTGATACACAACTGAGAAGATAACATTGTTTGTAAAGGAACACCACATTTTTAGCTTAGCAAAAGTATTGGAACAGATAGACTTAAAGTAAATTAAAGTGAATAAGATTTAATATTTTGTTGCAAATCCTTCGCTTGCAATAACTGCATCAAGCCTGTGAACCATTGACATAACGCTTTTGCATTCTTCTTTTGTGATGCTTTTCCAGGCCTTTAACGCAGCCTCATTCAGTTGCTGTTTGTTTTGGGGGGTTACACCCTTAGGTCTCCTCTTTAGCAGGTAAAATGCATGCTCTATAGCGTTTAAGTCTGGAGATTGACTTGGCCAGTGTAAAACTTTCCATTTCTTGCCCCTGATGAACTCCTTTGTTGTTTTTGCAGTTTTTTAGGGTCATTACCTTGCTGCATGATGAAGGATCTTCCAATCAGTTTGGTTGCATCTTTCTTTAAATTGGCAGACAGAATGTTTCTGTAGACTTCTAAGTTCATTTTGCTGCTGCCATCATGTGTTACTGTGTCAAGATGAACCTTTACCAAAGTGATGGAAAGGCTAAAGTTTGGAGAAAGAAAGGATCTGCTCATGCATACCTGACATCTGTGAAACACAGTGGAGGCAATGTCATGGCTTGGGCTTGCATGGCTTCTTCTCGGATGGGTTCATTAATCTTCATTGATGATGTAACACATGATGGCAACAGCTAAATGAACTCAGAAGTTTACACAAACATTGTGTCTGCCAATTTAAAGAAAAATGCAACCAAACTGATTGGAAGATCCTTCATAATGCAGCAAGATAATGACCCAAAACACACTGCAAAAACAACAAAGGAGTTAATCAGGGTCAAGAAATGGAAGGTTTTAGATTGGTCAAGTCAATCTCCAGACTTAAACCCTATAGAGCAGTGGTTCTCAACTGGTGGGGCGCGCCCCCCCGGGGGGGCGCGGACACTCTACCGGGGGGGCGCGAGGGGGATGGTAAAAAAAAAAAAAAAAAAAAATCTTAATTTTTTTTTTTTTTTTTTTTTTTTAGTAATTTAAATTTTTTTCCTGATATGTAGCCTAGTTCAGAGATGATATGTATTTTTTTTCTTAACTTTTTTTGATAGGTAGTTGCCAAGTTCATCACACAAACACTCCAATCCACTGATATGAGATCAGTTTGCAATTTTCAAGTACTGAATTAATGGTAGAACTGTGGCCACTAGAACTGGTCTCTGGTCAGCAAAGGTCTTGAAAACAGCATAAGTGTGCTTGTGACATGCGTGCCACCCATGCATGTGTATGGGCACGTGTCCCAGCAGATTTTTGAAATCTGAATAAAAAAATGTAAGTTTGTAGTTATCAAGTGTAACATGTTCTTAGGGCAGAATTTCATAAATAAAGGTTTATTTTTTTAGCAAGATATTTGGTCAAAAGCTAGTGGTCATCCGTCCCTCTGTGCAGTTGTTAGGCATCTGGCTGCTAGCAAGTTATGTTGTCTTGCTAATTTTACTATTCATCTGAACTGAAATAAATATTGACTTTTTCCTTTATTATCTTCGCCAGAATGCACCAGAATGCTTAGATTACATGTTAAAAACACAAAAAAATCTTCTGGGGGGGATGCCCCCAGACCCTCCTTCAGGGGTTTAGTTTTCTGACAAACATTACAATGGATACTAACATGATTTGGCCATTTGGGATTATAAATCATCTTTGAATTGGTTGTACAGCATATCACATGCTATTCATTCAGGGGTGCGATGGCCACCCCACTCTAGCTCTGTGGCCCACCTTGGCCACCCCCAGTCAAAATTTCCTGGAATCGCCACTGAGACACACACAACTCCGCGTTCAGGCTGCACAGTACATTAATCGCAGGTAGCATTTTGAGCTAAATCTGGCCACTTTCCAAATCCAAGACTCAATAGTTGAAACATTCTCTGAACTGGGTTGTCAGACAGCAGTGTTTCCCATTGATCATAGACTTTGTTTTGTGAAGCTTTTTCATAACAGGTATACCTATTGTAGAATTTATTCTGTGTATGTTCTATTTAGGCTACTATTTTCTTCTCTTCTAAGGAGATTTAAAAAAAAAAAAAACATTTCCTCAGTGTCTCATTGATACAATCTCATAATTAGCTTTTAAAGTGCACCAGAATTTAACGTTAAAATATAAGAAATGTCCGGACCCCAACCCTAAACCCAATGTTCAACTCAAAGGTGCGCCACTGGCCTAGCCCTTGTGATAATGACAATAATAGATGATCTATCTATCTGTGTAGGCTGGTGTGTGTGTGTGTGTGTGTGTGTGTGTGTGGGGGGGGGGGGGGGGTGTCACGGTCGGTGGGGGGGCCCAACTGCAATGACCCAGCTTTGGGGGGGCCCAGCTTGCAGAAGGTTGAGAACCCCTGCTATAGAGAATGCATTTTACCTGCTAAAGAGGAGACTGAAGAGAGTAAACAAACAGCAACTGTATAAGGCTGCGGTGAAAGCCTGAAAAAGCATCAAAAAGGAGGATTCAAAAGTTTTGTGATGTCAATGGGTCACAGGCTTGATGCAGTTGTTGCAAGCGAAGGCTTTGCAACAAAATATTAAGTCTTATTCACTTTAATTTATTTTAAGTCTATCTGTTCCAATACTTTTGCTCACCTAAAAATGTGGTGTTCCTTTACAAATAATGCTATCTTCTCAGTTGTGTATCAGATCCAGATGTGAATACCTGGAAATGAAAGCTGAAATGTTGATCTATTGTCTCATATTCATATTTTGGTGTCAAACCCAAGTGTTTCCAGTCCACAGCAAAAATAAAGGAATTGGCCTCACTGTTCCGATACTTATGGAGGGGACTACACACACACACACACACACCCCCCCCCCCCCAGGGTTTTTCCTGCATAGAGGAATTTTGGCGCCCCCCAAAGAGGATTTACCCAGCGCCAAAGGAAAATCACCAGCGCCAAAATGATACAATTTGAGAATAAATATAGCCATTTAAAACCTCTCCAAATTCAGCCCAATTTAAGTCATCCTTCTTGAAGGGCTGGGAAATAACTTGAATTTCAACTTCAGAGGAAAGGTAAAACTAAGGTTGCGTTCCGAATCGCATACTTTCTACTATATAGTATGTAGAAAAAAGATTTAGGATGTCCCGATTCTTGTGGCCAGATTTAGGATGGTTAGAATACCCGGATGGTCTACTTCATGCGGCCAAGATTGTTAGTGTTGAAAAGTGCATCCTATTTGGGCGATTCTGACCCACAATCCAGTGCGCACGTGAAGTAACGTAACATCGACAAAGCCTATAGGTCCATGTTATGAAAACAAACGGGGATGCGACGGATATAAAATCAAGAGGCAAGATCAAGGCGCAATGTTATGATGAAATAAGAGAGAAAAGTATGTCCCAATAGTATGCCTACTGCATCCTAACTAGATTCTTTTTATCGTCAGATGTAGTATGTAGAATAGAAAAAAGAAAGAGTATGCGATTCGGAACGCAACCTAATTGTGTCATCTGAAAACACTTCAGACTCACAACAGACTAAAATAATGTCAAACGCAGACACACGAGTCACGTGACATACGCGACCGCCAGAGAGAGAAAAAAGGCAAACATCTCGACCAATTAGTTTATTCACTTAAAAGTCAAATCATAGTGGTCTATGAACAAGCAATAAATGAATTAAAAACACAGGAGTTTAAAGCTCCTTTACTCCTGCCACCACAACAGTCAACACTGTACAATGCAACTGCCTATCCAGCCAGCTCCTTGAGACATAAATATATGATGCACTCACATTCCTGCAAGCAAAATACATGCCCTATCAACACTATTTGCAACGTGTTATTTTTATTTTGACATTTATTTTATTCATTATTAAAAATATTTTTCACTTCTTTAGCCTATTTCTATTTTCCTTGTTTTCAGTTCAATTAGGCCTATGTTTGAAGTCCAAAGTCATTGTGTTAATAGAAACAACCTTGTTAAAAGTTAAATAAATGCATGATGTTCTTAAATTAATGATTAACTGTCTTTAATAATCGTGATCACACAATGTCAATCAAAATAATCATGATTATGATTTTTTCATAATCGAGCAGCCCTACCTTCTTGCAATTTCCATGGTTTTGATCAATTAGAAACAATTACATTATTAAATAGCTAGTCATTAGTATTTTGACTTCATATCTACAGGTTGTTTATTGTGATTTTATCAGTCAGTGAGCTCCATGGTAACACAGTGATTGACAGGCGGACTGAAATGCTCTTTATCTGGAGAGAAACTGCCCTCTCCCAACCCCACACCCCTCTTAAAATAAACAAATGTTTTGCCTTTACTGTTGCACATAGTGGCGACCCCAAAAAAGTCGGTCCGCGTACTGACCTCCCAAAGGCCCATTCTGAGCTAGGAAAAACCCTGACACCAGTCAGCTGTGTTGAACTCAACAGCTGGGATTAGCTGCAAAAGGATAGCTAGGCAGATGACAAGCGATGTAAACAACTGAAATACAATTACTACGCCATCTAAGGTAGCACGGGAACATATTTGAGATAAGAGATTTGTCTTAAACGCGATATAGAATGTGATGTAACTCATTTAAATTGCACTGTGCCACTAAAATGTATTGCAGGTTAAATGAGATCTGGTGTGCTATTCTTTCAATACTATGGGTATACTTTAAAAAATAAAATAAAAATAGTCTCACAACAAAACCCTGAATCAATCAATCAAATCAAATATTTCAAAGCTTAATAAACAACAGACGATGCCAAAATCAATATTGAAGGAGAGCCAGACTGCAAGGTAAGTGAATCTGGTTGGATTTACTTTACAATTAACTTTCTGCTTGTAATTTAAATACAATCTGCTGTGTCTTTGAAGTAAAAAAAAAGGCACAAACACACACACACACACACACAAACACACACACTAGAGGCAGACCAACTGAGATAATGGTCATCGGCCAATATCTGCAATCATGAGGCCGATAATAAATATATGAACAAATATGGGGGCATGTGGAATTACCTAAAGTGCTTTTTACTCAATGTCAGGCTGATTTAAAACTGGTTCCATTTAGTTCCTTACACTTAACAACTACTTGGGAGTGCTATAGTCTGCCGTATTCTACACAATATCAAACATATCAAGCATGTTTGCTCAATCACCCAAGCAGGCTGAGCACAACACTGATTTAGAACGAGAATCACTTGTCAAATACAGATCAACTCATTATCAAATGCATTTCTTGTATGCATTGCTACACAAATTATCATGGCTGAATGCCAAGAGTCTAAATTCACTAATGCATAATGAAACACACCCACATATCATTCATCCTTACAAATATTTTTTTTTAAATTAGTGTTAAAAAAGATTCACTACAACTATATAAAATAATTGCTGTAAAAAGAAAGCACCACATAGGGAAGCAAGGGGGGATACAGTTAAGCTCAACGTTCCTAGAGCACCTGCTATGAATGGCCTCATCTGTAAGATTGTTACAGATGAGGCCATTCATAGCTGTAAGAAACTGTGCAGAGAGAGACTTGTGAATACTGGTCAGTTAGACATAAGGATTGTGACATATTAACCATTATGAATATTTTAAAGCCAGAGCTGTAAAATCATGTTCATTTAATGAGGCTGAATACCTTGAGTCTCAAAATAAAGAATAGGTTCTTTAGGTTCCAGCCTCATGATCCAACAGTGCATGTCAAGGGAGAGACATCATTCACTTAACCAAGGCCGTTGATGTTTCACAACCAACGGGAGTAACTTTGCAATACATTTGAATGTCCCTCAAAATTCCTCCAGAAAGTAACAAGGAAATACTGTTTGAGTACCGTACTTTCCGCACTATAAGCCGCACTGGACTATAAGCCGCAGGTGTTATAATGTTTAATTACCATATGTAAGAATTCGTGCACAGAGGGGATTGTCGGGAAAGAGATGGCTGCTTGAGGAAGCTCCCATTTATTAACATTTCAACAAACAAGTTGCATATTTGCATAACGTATTCAAGTGTTACCATTTAGAGCAATAGCTACTAGGGATGGGCACGAGTGTTTTCACTACTCGTGTGATCGCTTGCATTCCTCGAGGATCAATCGATTCCTCGTTAAACTTTTTAAAATTTTTAGAATGCAGCGCATCTGTCTGCAGAATAACGGTGCATCGCAATAAAGCCAATAACCTGCGCTTAATGCTTCTTGTCAAACAGTCACAGTTACAATATGATTGTAAGGATTTATTTTCCACAAGTTTAAAACACATTTTCCTAACTGAAAGTAATTAAATAAGCGGGCAAAAATTTAAACCGATCGAGTAGGTCTGCGGTGGAGAGAAAAAAAAGAGAGAAAAAAAGCATGGGCTGTAGTTGGCTAACAATCAAAATAGACACCGTTTAAAATAAGAAGGGCAGCAAATACAATACAATTATTGTCCTACAATTTAAACACATAGATAGGCTAAATAACTCACCAAAGCAGTAGAAGTAGTAGGCTAGTATATCCAACCGCGTAATGCTCACTCCGTGTCCGTGACTAATTACCGCGACTAATTCCTCGTTAACGGAACGTTACACCGGTCGGCTTTTGAATCTCAATCCTATATTCCATAATAAAGGCTTCTTAGCTGTTGTTTGCTCGAATGTGCCCGAAGTCAGCCTGGCTTCTTTATGTGACTTTCCAAGTTTTCCAGCACCGCATTCAGCTCCGCGGTGCTGTTGAGACCACACACTGGCTGCGCTGCACGGAGGTGGCAGTTATTTGCTGTTGCTGTTTGACACAACGCTTAGTTTATTTAACTTGGATCAAAATATTTAATTTTGTTAAACTTTATTTTATCCGTTTTGTGCCGTTTTGTACACGTATATAACATTTTAAAATAGGGGCGGCCCGCCGGCCCGCCTAAAGGGTACAAACACTAAAAAAAACAAAAAACGATTTTCCTCATCCACCAATCGAGATCATTTGAAACGAGGAGTACTCGAGTACTTGATTACTAACGCCCATCCCTAGTAGCTACAGAATATATACTGTGCTGTGTAATAACAGGGTCGAGAAACGGGGAAAAAGTCGCGGCTTATAGTCCGAAAAGTACGGTAGTATTCCATAGACACTTTTCAATGTTCTTCAGTCCCAGTTAGAAATGACATTTTACTAGTAGTGGTATCATCCAACATATTTAAAGTAGATAAGTAATGGCTGCTAGGAAAAGACAGTGCCTGAGGGGCACTTTACACGACAACACGAAACAGTGCAAACGCGGAAAAATTCCCGCGGTTGCACTATATAATTTACAGGAAAACAGCAAACGCAGGCATGAAACCGCAGGTTTTTGAGATCACCTCCCAGGGAGGATTTTTTGGAAAACTTAACGGTTTTGGTTTCCTGTAAACACCGAAAACATTTCCCCTGATAACGCTGACGTCACGGCTCCACCCTCACACATGCGTAGTCTATAACATTTGCTGTCAAAATACCCACAAGCGAGTTATAAAGTTAGAAGACAACATGAACGGTGTCTCCACGGCACCATCACTGTGATCAGCGGAGAGTGTCGTGCAGCGCTAAAATATAGGCTAACACTCGCCAATTTAGTCCAAGCGAT
This sequence comes from Ammodytes marinus, assembly GCF_949987685.1. Classification (NCBI taxonomy): domain Eukaryota; kingdom Metazoa; phylum Chordata; class Actinopteri; order Uranoscopiformes; family Ammodytidae; genus Ammodytes; species Ammodytes marinus. Next base: position 1,631,817 of record NC_137227.1, read on the forward strand.
TACCGCAGTAAGTTATTGAGACCACCCGCCACTTTGGCTGGGGAAAGATTTGTGCTCTGCCTGTTTTTCTAGCTAAATAAACGTGTGTCACTTCTATATGCCAGGGACACGGCTCTCTCTCTACATTAAAAACACTATCAGCGTGCAGCGGTTAAGCTAGCGGCTACTGTTCAACAAAAGGAGCATTAAGGCTACGGCTTCAAAGTAAAAGCATTTCACTGGCTAAACATTAATAGCATTTCACCGGACACACGTGAGTTGACTTTTATTTTGAAGTACGCCTAACAGGAAAGTATCCGCTCACGAAGCCCCTTCACTATCAGCAAGTCTTCTGTTTTTACGAGTTCAATGCGGTGAAATAAGAGGACAGAAAGCTTGTCTTTTACAATATTTGTAACCCCAAGCTTACACCAACCGCTTTATGAACGTTAGTGGCATTAATTTTTGGTTACAGTAAGGTTTTATGCATCAAATTGTACCGGAAGAGCTATCTACTAGGCTGTGTCACCGCTGACTATTGGCTTGGCACTGCTGCTACAGCGATTTCGGCCCGTTTCCTCTGAAAACTTGTGTACGGGTGAAGATGTCAGATAAACTGTGTCTGAACGGGGTTTTTTTTTAAACCAAAAACTGGAAAACTGTCACGTTTTCACAGTGTAAAGTGCCCCTGATACTCCCTATAATTAGATGCAGAATGATGGCTGACCTTCAAACTAAGGGCTCTCCATTTACTGGGGCTAAAAAAGGTTCATAATTTATTAGAGTACATTTTAAATATACAAGAGGGAATCCATATACCATAACTGAACAGAAAAGCTTATGACATGGGCAATACAGCAAGTAGGGCCTCACTGATGTGTGAAATGGATTCAAAGTTTGTTAAGTGATGAAAAAAAAATGGTGTAAACATAACTGAGATCTTCTATTAGATTTGCAAAATGAATGCAATGCAGCCAATAGAAAACAGTTGAGTTACCTGTTATTTTGTCTCGAACTAGTTTACAGGACTCAATTTCTCCGATGCTCCCAAACAAGCTCTTGAGCTCCTCCTGGGTCATGTTCTGAGGCAGATAGTTGACTATCAAGTTGGTTTTACTGTCCTCTATGCTGCCTGACTCTACAGGTGAAGAGCAGTTGTTTGACATTGTTGAAGGACCGTTGCTTGTGTTGTTGCACGTTGGCCCATTGGACAGCTGTGTTTCCATGGCAGCAATTACCTGCTAAAGAGAGAAACTCAAGTCAGACCAAAAGCATCAAAATACCGACAGGGGCGAGATTTTACTTAAAAAGGTGGAGTCAGCGATTATGGAGAATGCTTGTCAAAATCAGTTTATATCTCCTCACGATCTGCTACCTGCCATGCTGTGTCTGCTGAAAAGAAAAAAATCCAGTGAAATACACAGCCTCTGTAAACTGGTATGTCAACAAAAAGGGACCCACCGTAGTAACATGCCCATTTACAAAGCCTAGTATGTGTATTACCACTAGATTTCTTTTTAAGTGCACACACAGTACATACTGGTGGTTTGTAACAAGATATTCACTGATTTTGACAATAAATGATTTTGATAAGCCTTCTCCAGAATCATTGAATCCACCTTTAAATGCAATCTTTTTTTTTTTTTAACACACACACACAAAGTATCATTAAATCAAGTTACAGGGAACATAAGTCAAAAGTATTGAGTGAAAAAGATTCTCGTTTTTTTGTATTGTGCATTGCCATAACTTACTGCTTGTTGTGTTTCTGAACAAATAAATAGAGACTGAGAAAGCAATGTGACGGTGCATTCATCTGTCAGAAGAGCAACTATTGGTAGAGCAAAAATAAAGTTGGTAAGTGGCGTGTTTAAACATAACTTTAAAGGTTTAATGTGGTCATAAAATGAAACATTTAATTTGGCAATATGAATTGGATAGCAAAGCCTTTGGCAGCATATCTGCAGCCATCACTTCACTAGCATCGGACCAATATTATGGTAGTCAGCAGCAAGTAAATATATGAAGACTCAGTGATCCTTTATGATCCACATTATTATTCTGCAGGTACGCCATGAAGCTATTTTCATTCTAAAGCAGATAGACATTTCATGTCAGACAGAATTAGCAACATAGTAGCTTTTTATAAACAAACCCCAAAAAGTGCCTGAATTCCCAATTGACTGTGGTGAATTTGATTTAGGTGTTGAAATATGACAGGGACCTAATAGCATTGGTATGGCCTGAGCACAGACACAAAGCAGGCCATCTGGACAGATGATTAAGAGAAAGGAATCGCCACAAACCCCAGTCCAAGGCTCAGGCGCCCACGAACCACTTCTAAGCAGAGAAGCCACATCGCACAGTCTGACTGCCATGTTAGTTTGGAGTTGCCGTCTGAAAATGTGGACACAGAAAGTATGTCATGTTAGATCAACAAGAAGGATAGCACAGTCAGAGGTGATCACATTGCATTGTCGGGGGGAGAGAAGGAGCTTTTATTAGGTTGAACTAGCTGTCCATGCAGATTGGCCTAAAGCAGGGACAAACAAAAAGACAATGCTTCCTCTTCAGTGAGGAGGAGCAAACAGCACAACCAACAAGTGAGGAGTGTTCAGTCAAGAGAGAAACCTGGACACAACAACACTGAATAGAAGCAAGAGGAATGGCAAATGAGTCAAACGGATGGTAGCGCTGCACAAAGATGCTAGATGGAATCTGGATGCAAAACCTATTGGTGTGCTCAGAACAGAGCTGAGGGTTCAGTAAAGTTAGGCTGATACATCCTGCATTTGTTATCCACTCTTCAGCCCACACACAGTATGAAAGCATATAGCTGTAAACATCCACAATGAAACAATATACAAGTTCCACATTAGCTTTAACTTCCAAAAAACAGTGACAACTAGCTTGAATCATCAAGTAGAGATGACTAAGAAGAATACAACTAACAACTGGCCCAAATCAACATGACAATGGGTTTTAAATACACAGCAGTTCAACTTTCATAGCAAACTAAGACCACAACACACAATCAAAACAACAAGCACATCATCTTCACAGTACCATTTGATACTTGCTTGAAAAAAAAGAAGAAAAAAAAGTATAACAATTGAAAATAAAGTGTTTGCATCACTGGTTAAACATGTGTCCGCTGCTGCTATTTACTAGAGGTGCTGTCACTAGCAGCATGTCTTCAGAGTTGGAGTTCTACTTCCCAAATAAAATAAAATTTCGGGAATTTTCAAAGTTGTTAACTTTCCATGGGAATCAACGGGAATTTATGGGAATTAACGGGAATAAACAGGAATCTACTAAATTTAAAGCAACCCAAATACACTAAATCCTTCTAACTGTGTTATTTCAGTCCTGGTAAACGTTCTAGATAGTAAAAAGCTGTTTTTTCAACTAAGTTTTATAATATTTATAAACATTTAAACCTGCAGTGTGTAGAATTTTCGGTTTTATTTCCTAGCAGATTTTGTAGAAAGTAATTATAATATCCATAAGTACGTTTAATTTAGTGCATAATAGCTGAACATTTTTTTTAGAATTATAATTAGAAACGGTCTCATATATCTCCATATTTCTCCATACCTTGGACCAAGGCCTAGTGGCCGCCATGTTGAAAGCGTCATAGTTGGAATGTCATCAGGTGCATTGTTTAGAATTGTTCTTGTCCTTGGAGGCCACTGTAGCTTCAGTTATTATTCGAAAGGGGTGGGGTTACCCAGGGTGCGTTGCATTCTAGAACTTTCTTAATGATGTCATATTACACACTGCACCTTTAACTTCAAATCAGATTTTTTTTAAAGCTTATCGGGACACCCAACTTGATATCATATATTGCTTTTTACTAGACAAGGTTTACAGACGCTTAAACAGTGATTTTAAATATAGATGGGGAAAATATATTTTAGCATAATCTTGACTAAAACAACCAGATTTCATGCAAGTACACTTGGCAAGTTGCACATAGCACACATCCTACTGCAGGGGTACTGAGGCCACGCCCCCTACATGCACTGTGCATTCCTCCATCACATGGGGGGCAATTTACTTAATTTATGGAATGGGTGTTATATTTTACTCAACATTCATCTTTTAATTGTTCAGTGAAATTATTGATTGTTCATAAAATAATCAAAACTTGATAAAGTTCTACTTACAAATAAATCTGTTCAAATGTAATGTTTATTGAGGTGATTCCTATAATTACCAATTTTGAATATTCCCAAAATTCCCGAGCGAAAGTTCTGGTAAATTTCCGGAAACTTTCCACCCCTTTGCAACCCTAACACTATATCCCAATCCAGAGACTGCGTCCGTCTACGCGGTCTATGAAGGCTATAGCCTGTGATTCGAAGGCCGAACGAGCGTTGTTAAACGAGGCGGTATCCGCAGGTCTCCCTTTACGAGCATTTCCGGTTTGCGTAACAAGCCGTTACCTTGCGTGACGACTCGCCGCTCCTGTGCTGCCTAGCAACCCTTATTGCTGCCAACGGAGACAGCCTTGTCAACGGAGGAGAAAAGAAAAAAAGTACAAGAAAAAAAGAAAGGAAGATAAAAGTTAAGAAGATGGAGCATCACGTTGCTGTTTTGTTATTTTAATTTTAATTTTATGCCATCTCTGAAAAAAACGCAATGAATCTTGGGATATGTTGGGCCGTGAAGGATCCATCTGTTGCAGCCTTCAAAACCGTGAAACGAAGGCTGCATTTCTCGGCCGCATATGAAGGAGCCTTGCAAATGGAACAAGCCTTTGCGCGCCGCTATGACGCAATCGGTCTTCAAATGCAGCCTTCGTAGGCTGTAACCCCTGAATTGAGATTCACCGTAAGTGTCACTCTGTACTATTATTATTATTACTAGTGTTAAAAGATGTTATTTAAATGTTTACATGGCTATCACCTCTGGTTTGGTCTTTTTTCAATGTTGTGTTCAACATAGTTAAATAGGCCACATAAAGCAGTGCCACCATGTTCAACTTGTCAGACAAAAACAAGAAGGCAGAGGCAGAATATAAATATTATAGCACACAGGCTGCATTTTGGGCTGGTAAATTAAAAGTAACATTTAAAGCCCCCCATACACACACAAATTTGGGCTGAGGGCTCTCCAAAACCATTCAGAAATACAGCACATATAACTGAGCATTTAGTGTCCTACTTATCCATTTGTTTCACTTTGTTAGTTGCATCTAGTGAAAATATCAACTTGCCATAACTCTTAATGTGAATTGATTTTCTCTACTCAAGTGATAAACACAGCATTGCAACTGTCAGATGGACAGGTTAAACCCAATGAACCAGATCAAACCACAGTATCACCAACCATACCCCAGCTCAGAGACAGGTTATGTATGATAACGCAAAATAGAACATTTTAAAATGTCCATATTTCAGAAAGCTAGAAGAAAAAGAGGTTATGCCAACTTGATTGCACTGCGGAATTTAAACAAATACAAACACTGAAGCTTGTGTTAAATGTCATGTCATATTAATTGTTTCGGCTCTCGTTCTGTGGTCCATTTAAGTACATGCTCGTTGTCAATATACTGTATATTGTACCGTTACACATCCTTCCTGACATTTTCCTTTTACTCCCCCTTACACATTTAGTCAAAGACATGTGTCTGAATAGGATTATCACTGCATCATGATGTATAGATGAATCATACATGTGTGTTAGTCCAATCAAACAGCTGCAGATCCACTCCAGACTCTTACTTCATTAGAAAATAATGAGAACCTTATATTATACAAGTGTGAAAACCTGGAGGTGTACTGTGAGTGTGTGATAGCTTGACTAGTGTTATGTATCTAGATATTCCTGCTTTAACCAAGTTGCACATAAAAAAGCTTGTCAGTAGGGGAAATGTGTTTACAAGAAATGTCTAGAATGATATGTGCAGACATACATGGAACTTGGGCTGGGTGATATGGACTAAATTCAACATCTCAATATGTTTTGACTATACCCCTTCACAAAACGTAGCAGAGGAGAGAGATGCAACGCAGCAGACATAACTACTCGCACATAAATTAGATAAATAACATAGGCCTAAGCGTTTATTTAATAATGAGCACCAGCTATATATGGAAAAAGACCGTAGATAGATGACTTGTATTTGGCGCTATAAAAAATTAAAATATTATTATTATTTTTTTTTTCAATAATTTCGGGGAGACTCCCGGTTGCCCGATCGGGCAAGTGGGTTGTCATAGTTACTGGCCCGACATGGCGTTTTACTTCCCCCGGGACGTCGGGCAATCCTTATTGTTGAGCCCTGATATGGTCACACTAATCAAGTCAGTGATGATCACTGTATAAAACTATGAAATAAATCTCTGTCTGGGTTTCTTTCTCCGTCTATTGTCTTCACTTCACTGCTAGCGATCAGACTGATTGCTGTGTGGAAAACACCTATTTAAAAAATACAGGTCTACACAGTTATCAATCCAGTAACAAGAGTGGTGTAAGGGCTAATAACTATTGGAAGTTGAGTCAGCTGTGTTTGAGTGCTTTAATCTCTTCTTACTTCTTCTGAATAGCTGAACATCCTAAATCAATGTTTACTGATATGTGGCAATCAGAAGCCATGCGTAAAAAAGAGAATAGGATAATGCCCAGATTTCTCAATGCATACATGAAAATATACTATAAAAAATAACTAACGTTAAAATATACTAACATTAGTTAGCTGCCGATGGCCCATCCCTTTTGTCTCCAGTGGTGGCTTTGCATTTCCCTTGGCAGATTGCTGCTTTATAGTAACTTTACTTATTTGCGGATTTTTGTATTAAGGGCAGTGATGTACCAAAAATTAACAGTGACAATAGTTGGCTGCTGTTTGGGGAGAATTCTATGGTTGCATATTTTATTTGTTTTAGTTCTGTTTTATGACAAATTTTTCTCATAACCAACGGTTTCAGGCTTGAGAAAATACTGTAGACTAGGGCTGACAAGTATGGACCAAATCTTATCTCATGGTATAGGAAATTGTACATCACGGTATAGATATATATCACGGTATAGTATTTTTCCTTTAAATTCAATGGATTAAAATAACCGTACTGTACTTTAATCACATTAGATTATATTCATCTTTTACTTAGAACTTAAATTTCCATACAAAAGAGAAACTGGTGCAAAATACCACACCAGTCTGACTTTAGTCAGTCAGTGCAAAATAAAAATGACCAGTGTTTCCCCCAGGTTCACACAGCAGCGGCACTATGTTTTTCCCACCGCTGCTATAAAAATAATTTGCATATCAATTTAGGTTAAAAAAATAAATATATATATTTTTTTGTTATTGCTGCATGCGGAGCCATGGCGTATCCGGAGGTCGCCCACGCTCCCAACAGGTGGACACTAGTTTACCGCTAGGAATATCTGCTGAAAGTTGTACAACTCAGGAATTTAAGCCATGAGTTGATGAACTTGCATCAATGAAAAAGATGTCAGTTTTCTAAAGGGCTTTAAATAGGCCAATCTATGTGGCTACATAGCATGCTAATATTGATGTTTGATTGTGTCAAGTGTCTATGGATGAATGCTAACATTATCTGGTTATGTGTTATGTAGCTAACGTTAGTTAGCTGCCGATGGCCCATCCCTTTTGTCTCCAGTGGTGGCTTTGCATTTCATTACCAATGTAAACTGTCATAAATAATGTACAGCGGTGCTGGGTCATGATTCCTAAAAAAATTATATTCCATAATAGCTCTTTCTCAATGAACCTGAATGTTGTCTTCTCCACAGAAAAAAATACATTTCCACTAAATTGATTCTAGAAAAGGCACAGATTGGTGGATTTTTATCCACCAGAATGCAGGAAATTAAGTGTTAAATTCAAAATGTTCTAGGGGGTGCCCCCAAACCCCCCACCTATAATTTGTACCCCCAAATGTTGATACAAAACCTAGCCTATATGCCCTGTACACAGGTTGTTTTACAATATAGGTATGTTGCTTTTACTTTTTGGATTAAAAAGAAGGCATGTCGGTAAACTACCCCTGCGTTCCGAATCGCATACTTTCTACTATATAGTATGTAGAAAAAATAGTATGCCTACTGCATCCTAACTAGATTATTTTTATGGTCAGATGTAGTATGTAGAATAGAAAAAAGAAAGAGTATGCGATTCGGAACGCAGGGTACATGTCTGGCCCTTAGTGTGATTATCATATCGTAGAGTGGCCCTTTGTGAAAATGAGTTTGACACCCTTGGTCTAATTGATATTTCCTACATTCAAACGAGATCAGTGAAGCACATATTCTTATAGTCCAGGTTATGGCCCAAATAAATGATGTTCATAGCTTGACTGCTTTGAGTTAAAGGGATGATGAATGCAATCTTAACAGGGGTTGACACTAAGGTTTCAAAAGCACTTGCCCATAGGGCAAGTACAGGTAATGTTTTACTTGCCCGAATGTCGTGTTCACTTGCCCAAAAAAACACAAAAAGACTGTAAAACAATGATATATATAGGCTAATTAAATTATAGATAATTCTATATCTAAGCTTAGATATCATGACATCACACATACAGCCAAGAGCTTGGTCTTGCTGCAGCATCCTGAAAGGGCCTCTTTTTGCCATGCACCTGGCCTGGTTTTGGGGGGGGCTCAGAAAACTCAGTCTAGCTCAGAGTCAAGCTGAATGTTAGCTTCCACACAAATGTGTTCAGAAACATTTAACTTATTTTACTTATTTAAAACAGTCCCATTGTGCCAAAAAGAGATTGTGTGCCATAAAATGATTGAAGTCCACCATGTTAAAGCTATTGCCCAGTTATACTATCAGTAGGGAGGGGGATCGGATCATTAATTTCTGTTCATATTGATACCATTATCAAGACTCCACAATCCAAATCGTTATTGATACTTTTCTATTATTGTGTTAAAGGAGAACTGGTAGTATTGCTTTAATTGCTTATACGATGAGCAGAACTAAGGATAGGACTTTAAAACAGGTCATAATTCCATATTTAGGCCTATACTATTTATTTTTTATTGCTGGGAGTTTTTCACCCAAACTGTTTTTCATTCAAGCTTCTCGCGAAAAACTCAAATTTATTTTTTTCTTGATGTTACATTTGAACACATCATGATGTCCATTTATTGACCTTTGCCTAATAATCATTTTACTGAGCCGACCTGAACACATCACATTTCAACCGTTTGCGATTTTTTTTTAAAGCTCACTCTTATACTGCAGATTTTAATATGGATTTAAAAACTATCAAATTGTTTAACTGCGGGACTTACTACACAGTCTCTCGTTTGTTGATAATCGCTGCTTTGATTAAATGATGAGATGGTGCCGAGCCCGTCTGCAGCGGCTCAGTGGACATTTTATTTTTATTTTTTTGGGGGGGGAGACGGAGTTGAAGCGGGTTGAAGGAGTTTCTTCAAGACAGTCGAAGGTAGAACACTTTTACAGTCTATGATGCGGACCAGTGATGGAATAAGCGAGGCGAGCTACCGTCTGTCCCAGCCCCTGCCTCTCGGCGCCCCATCGATGCTCTTAACTGAGTGTCCCGCGGGGTCCGAAGCGTTTACTTTGAAAAAATTAGAGTGTTCAAAGGCAATACAGTCACAGCGCGTGTTGAAACCGCAGGGGGAGGGGCTGATTGACTCGGGGAGATTGAAACCTCGATCCCTCAAGCGGCACTTTGATAATACGTCCATGATTGAAGGAAATATTGTTTCTTGAGATCACAGCGCGAATCACACGTTAAAGATTTTTATGCGGAAATGCTATTGTTTCCAAGTGAAACTCGCGCATTGCAAATGAAATGTATACATGTATATTTTTTAAATAGTAAAATATACATATATCAAAAAAAAATAAAAATGAAAGTGTGGCGGGGCAAAATGAAAGTGTGGCGGCCCGCCACGGAATGATACATTAGTGGGAAACACTGGGCTACGGTTAAACTTGTTTAAGAGTCAGCATCAATTATCCTATCTATAGTAATACACAAGACTCCTTGAATGGGATTTAAGTGCATATTCTCCTCTCAAAGTGCACCAGATTCATGCATTCAAATTTAAAAGGCGATTTCAGACACAGCACTGGACAGGACAACTCATTGAAGTTAAAACCGAGCAACAAAATGGGAACGAAAGGTTTTAAGTGACTTTGAACATGGGCAATGTTGAGGGTGCAAGACGGGCTGGTCTGAGTATTTCAGAAACTGCTGATCTACTTGGATTGTCACCCTCAACCATTTCTAGGGTTTACATAGAATGGTCCGAAAAAGGAAAAATATCCAATGAGCGGCATTTGTGAAGACTAAAAATGCCTTATCAATAGTCATATAATTTTCAATACACTTGTGTGGATAATTAACTTGTCTAGAACCATTTCCAATAACATTATTTAGTATATTCCATAGACCTTTAATATTGTTTTATTATTAAAACATTTCTTATATTTATTTTCTGCGTCTTTGGTTCTAAGCTTTATAAATTCTTTATATAGTGTATTTTTCTTTTTGCAGGCATTTTGTAATCCCTTAGTTCTTCATGGACTATCTGAATATTTAAATTTCAGTTTGATTTATTTTATTGGGCAATATTTATCATACAGCAATTTAAATATCCCTAAGAATAGTTCATAACCTTTATCAATATGTTCTTCTTTATAATAGTTCCCAATTTTGATTTAATAATTACATTTTTAAAGCGTTCATTGCCTCTTCTGTCCTTATTCTTCTGTACTTGAATGTACTCTCCCGTTTTCCCTCTTGTATTTGTTATTGTAAACAAGAAACACTGGCAGATGGTCACTGATGTCATTGATCATTAATCCACTTATTGTATTATTGTCTATAACGTTTGTAAATATGTTGTCTATCAATGTGGCACAGTGAGATGTGATCCTGCTAGGTGTGGTGATTTTTGGATAGAGACTTAAACTGTACATTGTATTGATAAAGTCTTCAGTTGGTTTGTGACTATTGGGATTAAGCAGATCTTAAAATCACCACAGATGAATATGACCTTTTGCTTTGGATATTGCCCCTTTTGTAAGTGAACCAGCATTACGAAGCAAACCACACGTGATCTGAGGTCATTAATTCATTGGACAGACATTCTGGGGTGGAGAGAAGCAGGAAGAACAAAGTAAAAACTGCGAAATATATCATTGCTATAATATGGGGTTAAAAATAATAAAAGGCCTACATCTAGCCTATAAATAAATAAGAAAAATATCAAATGATTGTTGTTTCATATGGTTATAATATGTAGCCCTATCACAATGCCACGTTATGTGGCTTGTAGTCTACGATGTGAAACATAATTTTTACTGTATTTTTGCTGCTGGACGTGTAGCTCGCGAGAAGAATAAGCTCAAGCCGACACTCAGCTGATTAAGCTGTGTATCAGCTGGGTGTCAGTTTGGAGCAGTTCACCTCCAAACTGACACGGGGATAGTATTGACGGTCCCGTACATGGGAAGCAAAATAAAAACACACACTTCTGGCGCAGCGTGAACCTGTTGGCACTGTGCGGGAGATGCTGCCCTCTCCTTCATCTGATCGCTGAACACATCAGCATTTTTACGCGTCCTCTCGATCAAATGTAATATATTGTTCTGGGCTCCCGGTCAAACCACAACTTATCGTCCTAACAATGGCGACAACATCACTTTCCCATAATGTGAAGCTGACGGCGATTTATTAAAAAGAAAAGGCAAAGTGCTTCCTGCATTTGGGTCGGATCGAGTCCGGACAAATTAACACCACAAACAAACTGCAGCAGAGTGCATTTGGAAACGCACCGAGACAACCTCTTCAGCTGGGTCTCGGAGCGCTTGTTTGGTCCACCCCCGAGTGCGATTGCTGTATTCACACCTACCTGAAAGATGCGCACCGAAGGCGGAACTGCACCTGAGTTCGTTTCAACCGAACTAAACAAGACATGTGTGAATACACCCTAACAACAGAAAACTGAGGCTATAATTCTCACAGGATCACCAAAGTTGGACAAAAAAAAATTGGAAAAATAAAGCCTGGTCTGATGAGTCTCGATTTCAGTTGGAACATTCAGATGGCAGGTTCAGAATTTGGCGTAAACAACATGAAAGTATGGATCCATCCTCCCGTGCACCATCAACCATGCCACGTTCAAAGTCACTTAAACCCCTTTCTTTCCCATTCCGATGCTCGATTTGACTTCAGAATGGTATCTTGACCACGTCTACATGCCTTAATGCTAGGGATGCACCGAAATGAAAATTCTTGGCCAAAACCGAAACCGAATAAAATTAAACAGTTGGCCGAAAGGCCGAAACCGAATACCGAAAGAGGCTTTTGCAGTTTTGTTTACTATTTAGTCAATTATTTCAACATTGCATACATGAATTCCCAAATGTTCTCCTCAAACATAGCCTACAACTAAAAAGCAACCCTAAATAAATAAACAGTAAAACCTACAAATCTAAGAGTAAAATTAATATTTTACTAGGAATTAATTTGTGAACCACTCACTGATTTTTAGCTTGACTTATATGAGGATGAATCTACAAAAAGATCGACTTATTGCCTTTTTTAATTTTTTGCAGTGCAGTGCAGGTTGAGTTGCTCTAAAAAAAACTGCACCACAGCTCCCACCGTAATGTTCAGACTTCAGAATTTGCATTAAAGCCCTGATCATAACAATGAGAGGCTTTAAACGATGTCCATGCTTAGTAGGTGATAGTAACTTTTTCATCTGTAGACTGAAACTAACGGGGGGGAGGCGGCTCGCTGGACATATATTTAGTCGCGCTGTCAGTTTGCCGACATGGCTCTGTGTATTCAGGCTCGAGAAATGTAATCAGACCGTAGGAGCCTTTTCCCCCAACAGCGCTAACGGACAGGATATCTCCGGTTATAATTTTAGCTGTCAAACTAAAGTTTTTTTTGCGCAGCGGCCCTCATCGGCGAGGTGTCACTGTGAATGACACCGTTACTAACTGTCACACTGTCACAGAGTTTCACCGGGTGAATCGCTGCTTCAAGGCTTTTGTGTTTCTATGGTGATTAAACATCAGTCTTGGACGAGCGTTTTAACTTTATGCTGCATAAAGCGTCTGCACCGTGTTTCATCCAGTTTGAAAAAATGCTCCCACACTGGACTCTGACAATTTCATGCACGCACCAAACTGCTCCTGCTGCGCGCTCACAAAGAGACGTGGACTCGCATACACGGTTACGTCTCTCTTTACTGCCATTTCCTGGTTTACAAGTGTGCAGCTCTTTTAAAAACATATTTCCTTAGTGTCATTTAGTTCGCCAATTTTCGGTAATGTTGTTCGGCTTTTTAACTGTTTCGGGCCGAAACCGAAAATGACTTATTTTGCCATTTTCGTCCGAACTTTTTCGGTGGCCGAATGTTCGGTGCATCCCTACTTAATGCATTTATTTTCTGCCATGTGATTAGCTATTTGTTGTTATAAGCAATTGAACAGGTGTACCTAATAAAGTGGCCGGTGAGTGTATATCTCAAATCTCCTCTAGAGCACATAATAAATGCTCAATTTAAATTAATTTTTTGAATAACATCACACCAGTAATATGATTTAAATAGTCCCTGCAAAATGTGTGTGTACTAACAAGGCATTAGGCGGCACTAAACAACATCTTTATATTCTTTAGTGCTTCCTATTGGAACAATTTGAAACTTGCACATGGCAAAGAGTTTGCGCATTTTGTTGAACGTTTAGTTATTTGGACGAGAAAGGTTGTCGGCGTCCATACTTTCGCGAGCAGATGCGCTGGAACGCAGACAGGTCGGAACTCGGAACTACCAAGTCGTAAATCTCCGAGTATAAAGGAATGCAGCATTCAACTGAAACTGGAGCGCGACTTCGACGTCATCGTTCTCAGCCACTCGCTCTGTTCGCTGATTGGACGGCTGAAATTCACCGCACCCCCAGACTGACTACTGAAGGGAAAATGAAATTTGAGCGGAAGTAGGTAGGCGGGTGGAGCCATGCTATCTTTTACCATCCAGGGCTCAACAATAAGGATTACCCGACGTCCTGTATATTAGTGCTGTCAAACGATTAAAATATTTAATCGCAATTAATCACATTAATGTCAGTTAACTCGCGATTAATCGCATTTTTATCTATTCTAGCCTATATGTCCCTTGATTTCTTTTTGTCCCATTATTTTTTATTTATTTTAATGCTCTTGTCACACCCATTCTCTACACCCTTGTAATTCAGTGTAGTTCTTCTAAAATATCATAATTTGCAATTCAGTGCAAATAGACAACAATGTAGATCTCTCCCCTCCCCCCCAAAACAGCATAGACAAACATAATTGGAACTTATTTTTTTATTTAAAAACAAAACCATAAAACAACATAGGCTATATAAAACAAATTAGTATTTAGGCTAAATTAAACTGGTTGTTGTAAGCCTAAATGTTTTGGGAGTCTTTCATCCACAGCTTATTTCAGACTGTGTGGAGTGGACACAATATACACTTGTGTATGTGGGGTGGTTGCTATGGCGCTGCTGCAGCTGAGGCTTCAGTCGCCCTTCGTAGCGAAAATGAATGACTGGCGGCTGCCACTAACATTCATGGAGGTTTTGGTGTGCGTGCAGGGTAAGACTTCTGCAAATGACAAGCTTTCTTTTCTATTCTTTTTCCGCGTAGTCCCAGAGTCACACACGGAAGAAGCTACTAGTAAAGGTCGCCCAGCTGAGCTAGGAAGTGTAAGGTTCCGGTTTCTGCTTCAAAATAAAAGTCAGAATTGACTGGACGTTCAGCCGTTTTGCCAGTTAAATGATTTTAATGTGAAATTACGCTGTAGGACATGTTCCGTCTGAATTAACAGTAACTTAACTGCGAGCCATATGAATAGTTTGTGGTGTTTCAGTTGTTCTAACATTACTAGTTGATTCAACAGCGTGTGAAAAAACCACAACGTTTGCTAGGCCAAGACGAGCGTTAATCGCGCGATATAATGATCGCCGTTAAAATGGGTTTGCGTTAACGCAGTTAATAACGCGTTAAACTGACAGCACTAATATATATATTTTCTATATAGCGCCAAATACAAGTGATCTATCTTTTTTTCATATAGAACTGGTGCTCATTATTAAATAAACGCTTAAGGCCTATGTTATTTATCTAATTTATGTGCAAGTAGTTGTGTCTGCTGCGTTGCATCTCTCTGATCTGCTCCGTTTTGTGAAGGGGGGCGGGGCTCCACCACCAGCACACACAAACACACACACAGTCAGAGAGATAGGAAAGAGAACTACACGCGTTACGTTGGTGTGACAAAGTCCAAAAGCCAACGTGTAAGCCTAAATAAGTAGGCCCCACCCGTCTGAAAAGCAGCGAAAATATCCGCATTTTTTAAATGCATCCAACATGAATCTAGTAGTAGCAAGGATAATAACGTTAGCTCTGCTGCTAGTAGCCTACTACCAGTTAATGTGCAGGTCAACACAAACATCAGCAACAGTTAGCAGAGGAACATCTTTACAGCCTGCATGTAGATCTCAATAAATGGGCCAAAGGTGTCATTTCACATACTAGGAGGCAGTGGAAGCTTGAAAGTGGGCTACTAAGCCACATTGAGACTTTGAATAAAATAAAATAAAAAAACTTTTAAAACAGATTGTTGTAGGCCTAAATAAAATGTCTTAAGGTGCGGCCACACTACACGCATATAAAATCGGCAATTTTTCCATAGGGAACCATTGGTTTATGCGCGTAGATGCGTTACAAGCACTAAAGCAACACTTTGGGCGCGTTAGTCGCGTATGAGCCGCGTATATACGCACCTAACGTGAATATGTGTAGCTGTGCTTTAGCCAATAAACCAAGTTAGCGCCGGATAGCATTAGTTAACTCACCCGGTTGTGTGCGGGCGGCTAGTGCCTCATATTATGAACCCAAACATGAGGGCTATGTCCGGGGAACTTTCACGACAAGTAAAGCGAAGCACCGGTGTGCTACCGGTATCTACGCCAGCCACGGTCCCCTGTCACAGCCAGGTAGGGTAATGTTGGCTACTTGCCTTTATTTTGTGCCACCGTGCACCGATGCTGCTGTAACTGTGTTTGTTATGTAGCTGCCTTGCTGTTGTGAATTTCCGAGCGGCGTGAATATGCAATGCTGTTTTAATGCTAGGCTATTTGTGCTGTTCAGTTGCTGTTTCTTTGTCTTTTGGCACAGTTGTTGGCCGTGTTGTTGTTGTTTTTGTGCGGACATGCACGCTGTTGTGTCGGGTCGGGTCTGATCGCAGCCATGGTTGATTAGGGGAAATACATTATCGGGAGGGAGACTAGGCAAGTTACGCGCGTAGAACCATTTTTGACACAAAATGATCAAGCAACATTTTAGCTGCGTAACGCGTGGAGTGTGGCCGCACCTTTACAAAAAAAAGTTTTAAAGAATTGCTGTTGTAAAAAAATAAGGTAAAAGAAAAAAATTGCTGTGAACATTTTTGTTTGCCTAAAACATGTCTCATTTGCAGTTATTGTCGGTTTAGAAACTAAAAAATTACAAATTTTCCAACTCAAATAATATTTGAATAATAGCGTCCACTTCCAGTATGACCCTTAACTCATCTATAACACTGTCCATGATGTGTTTATACATTGTAAATAAAGAGCGAATGTAACAAATATTTGAACACCACTAGGGCTGTGCGGTATCGACCAAATCTTATATCACGGTAAAGGTAATTTTATATCACGGTATGGTTATATATCACGGTATAGTATTTTTCCTTTAAATTCAATGTATAAATAACGGTACTGTACTTTAATCACATTAGATTATTTTCATCTTTTGCTTGGAACTTAAATTTCCATACAAAAGAGAAACTGGTGCAAAATACCACACTAGTCTGGCTTTAGTCAGCCAGTGCAAAATAAAAATGACAGCATCAACCAAATGTGTAGCCTAAATTTTCCAATTGATAGTAGCCTATATCAAAATAATGAAAGACTTGGAATTTTTCTGCAGTAATACTGCAGAAAAATTCCAAGTCTTTCATTATTTTTTGCTCATCTTCATTTAAAAAAGCTTTCAAAATTAACTAGTGTGCAAATGTCTGGTAATACTTTCACTCCAGCTTCAACACAAATAATATTTTGAAGTTTGAAATGTTTTAAAGTTACATAAAACCAGCCTTGCTGGCTGTCTCCACCAATAACAGCACGGGGGTTAGGCCCTGAATAGATGCTAAAGTTGTCATTGTTAGCCAGCTAGCTCACGAGAGCTAACCCATGTAGTTTGCGGCTTAAAACAAGCCAACTCTGCGTCAAGGCAACAACACGCTGACGCGCCGCACACAGCAGCAAGTTTCTTTTTCTTTTAACATTGTTGACCATTAAAACCAGCTGCTCTGCAACCGTGATGGTAAATGGTAAATGGACTTGTATAGCACTATATCTCCGTTTATCACAGACCCAAAGCGCTTTACATTGTTTTTTTGTACACATTCACCCAGTCACACACACATTCATACACCGATAGCAGCAGCTACCATGCAGGGTAGGCTTAGCACTAGGGTGCTAAGCTAACTAAGCTAACTATCGGGAGCAATTCGGGGTTCAGTGTCTTGCCCAGGGACACTTCGACATGTGGCGGGGAGACGGGGGATCGAACCTCCGACCCTGCACACCAGAGGCGAACTCCCTACCCACTTCGCCACTGCCGCCCCAAAATCTCTCCCGGTAGACACTTTCATACCGTCCACGGTATGATACCGTCATACCGCCAGCCTTAAACACCACTAATAAAAACATTTTTATATAGGGGCCAGTAAAAATTTACTTCGGGCAAGTAGAATTCAGACCCACTTGCCCGATAGTGTTGAGCCCTGCCATCTTCTGTTAATCTGTAAACGGGGAACACTAATTATGACTCATTACAACCACTAACTAATTGTTAATCACCACAAACCCCCTGAAGATATCAGCCTCCTTCTATACCACATTGATGAGATAACTGGTATCCCTTTACATGCAGAATCGGTTTAGGCTATGTTTTATTTTATAAAAAAATACAGGCAAATTTACTTTACATTGAAGTGCACTTCCTTGGGTGCTGCCATGGACGTTTTATAAGAAGCTGCCCATTATAAATGTGCTGCTGTGGCTGTGTGACGTCGGATCAAAAACTCTGTAAAGTCAAGAGTAATCCTGCACTGATTGACTATACAATATTCCTGCTAATGTACAAAATATTTGCATAAAAAACTCCTCAGTATTAACCAAGTCAATGCATTTCCACAAAGAAAAATATAAATCAAAATATTGCACCAAAACTTTACACAAAATCAAAATCAACAGACAAATAAGGTGTTTAGTCACCTGACCTCATTGCATCCCCTAGAAGCAAACTATTGTACTCCATTCTTTGTACCCGCATGATGGATGTGTATAAAACTTGATTTTAAACTAAATAAAATTGTGCCCGAAATGTATAACTAAAATAATTATACTAGGAGCTGCGCCTGAATCACAACTTATATTGCTCCACCATGCCAGAATTGAATTTGAAAGGACGGACACAGGAAGTGGCAGGTAACACTCAGCAACACTCCACATTAGTAAACCGTTGTTGCCTTCACTCACAACCATGCTCGCAACGCAAGGTTTCATCTTCGCTTCAGGTCGTGTGAACGGCAGTGAAACAGAGGCACTGTCTGTAAGGAGTTATTCTTGGGTTATAAATCCGGCGCACCAAACAAAGACTCACGAGGGGATAGGGCTGGGCAATAATTCGATTACGATTAGTAATTGCGATAAAACTCCCGTCGATTACGTCAATATGCGTTTGACATAAATGCTCGATATATTAAAAAAAATAAAAAATAAAATTAACAGCCAGTCAGATTGCAGTTTTTGCATTTCCTGTCTAATTACATGCCCATTTCCTGGTGCGACGGGCATGTTTGAGCTTCCAGCGCTAAGGAAAGAGAAGAGCCGTGTGTAGTCACCTCAGCAAGAGTGAAAAGTCTTGTGTTTAGCGAAAAATCGGCGCAGCACTCTGTTGTGTAGTTCTTTTCCTCTTCATTAAATTAATCAGTGGGCTACTCACGGACCTATAAAGGCTACACTGTGTCCCGCTGCTACGTGTCACCATAGTTGCGCCCAGCGCTGTTCGCTCACTGTCTCTGTCAGCTTGCACCGAGCCGTCTCTGTGAATTTACCGGCGTACAAGGCTCGCAACACGGGGGGAATAAATATAGGAGCGGCCACACCTCACACACGAAAGTGTGAAAATGCGCGACAAGTTTTAACCGCCGTCCGACCGCTGCTATCAGCAACGCGAGCGGTGGCTGTTCCAAAACAGCAGTCGATTGCGTCTTTTGCGGTAGGCCTAGTTGCACCTTAAGAAAAACAATCAAAAAGAAGCAAAGCTACAGTATAACATACAGGTCGCTGTTCAAAGCTACAGTATAACATACAGGTAGCTGTTCAGTTCAGCCTCATTAGCCTGCTGGTCTGTATGACCATGTAGCTACAGCATGAGCATATCCCCTACCTACAGCTGTTGTATATGTGAGTAGTAGCTGTGATGTGCTCTGACATTCATCAAGCATCTGAGCCACAGCTCTACACACATTTAAGATTGTTGCCTCCCTGCCTGAGGAGTTTGATGTGATAGTAGTCACTCACAGATCTTTAGTTTTTAACACATTATGTTATTTAGCATAATATCTGGCTTTACAATGTTCACATTTTGCACTTTCTACTCACATTTCTCCTTTTTAAAATAGGCTAGTCGACATGTAAAACCAGTAATTCTCATATTCATATTTTATATCTTAAAGTTCAGTACTTAAATGTGTCAGGGGCCAGGCCTTTGTTGATCCACTTGTTTACTTTTTATGTATGGTTGTGCCTCTCTACAAGATGTAAGATGTTTGCCGCAACCCTGCCAAAGGAGCTTAATGTAAAAGGAGTCAGAGCTTTTATTTGTATTTACAATATTTTCAATAGGTTACAAGGCAAGCTATCTTATAGTGTTTAGTTAAGTGCCGTTAAAACATGTTTGTGAAGTTACACTGTGTTCCAAATTATTATGCAAATTGGAATTAAGTGTCCTAAACATTTAATTTTTCTTATTTAATTTAAACTCATGGATGCTATTGTGTCTCAGGGCGCTTTGGATCATTGAAATCAATCTCAGACACCTGTGATAATCAGTTTGCTAAGTAAGCCCAATCAAAGGAAATCTACTTAACAAGGACGTTCCACATTGTTAAGCAGGCCACAGGTTTCAAGCAATATGGGAAAGAAAAAGGATCTCTGCTGCCTAAAAGCATCAAATAGTGCAATACCTTGGACAAGGTATGAAAACATTAGATATTTCACAAAAACTTACTGTGAAGAGATTTGTGGCTGATTCAGAGCACAGACGGTTCGTTTGGATAAAAGTAACATGAGGAAGGTTTCTGCCAGACAAATTCATCGGAATAGGAGAGCAGCTGCTAAAATGCCATCACAAAGCAGCAGACAGGTATTTGAAGCTTCTGGTGCCTCTGGAGTCCCGCGAACCTCAAGGTGTAGGATCCAGAAGTTTGCAGTTGTGCATAAACCTATTATTCGGCCACCCCTAAACAATGATCACAAACTGAAATAGTTGCAGTGGGCTCAGGAATACACAAAGACTAATTTTCAAACAGTCTTGTTTACTGATGAGTGCCGTGCAACCCTGGATGGTCCAGATGGATGGAGTAGTGGCTGGTTGGTGAATGGCCACCATGTCCCAACAAGGCTGCGACGTCAGCAAGGAGGTGGTGGAGTAATGTTTTGGGCCGGAATCATGGGGAGAGAGCTGGTAGACCCCTTCAGGGTCCGTGACGGTGTGAAAATGACCTCGGCAAAGTATGTTGAGTTTTTGACTCACCACTTTCTTCCGTGGTACAAAAAGAAGGAAAGTGCCTTCCGTAGTAAACGGCAAATGACCTCTGTGTCATTAGCTGCTATGGGCATAAAAGGAGAGAACCTCATGGTGTGGCCCCCATCTTCCTCAACCCTATTGAGAACCTTTGGAGCATCCTCAGGCAAAACATCTATGAGGTTGGGAGGCAGTTCACATCAAAACAGCAGCTATGGGAGGCTATTCTGGCATCCTGAAAAGATATTCAAGCAGAAACTCTCCAAAAACTAGGGCTGGCCCGAATGCCATTTTTCAGGCTTTGAGTATTTGTTGGTTTTTCCGAGCGAATATTCGGATATTCGTTCCAGAAAAACACACCATCAAACCAACATTAATAATGCCAATGTTCTCACTGAAACCAAGTGTGTGAGCCGAGACAGCAAGCTGCGTAGTTTGTTGATGCTTTAATAACTTTCGAACGGTAGTAAAGTCGGAGTTCCTTACTTTTTCCCCGTGGAGGCGAACAGCTGTTTTTCCGTTGCAAATCAGCTGTCTTCCGCGCCATCGTAACCCGGAGCTTATCAATTCATCCAGGAACGTGCATCTTTTCGGCGATTTATAAATCCATACAAAGATTCAATATTGATAGTCTTTTGTGTCCATATTATATCCATAATTGACCGCATATTCCCATGAAGCAAGCAAGTCACTGTTGATGATGGGCGATAGCAGCGCTGCATTAGGAACGTAAACAAACAGCTAAGGTAAGCTAACGTTAGCATTATGCCAAGCATTAGGCTACTTTTCCTTCCAAAATCGCGCTAATGTTGAGGTATAGAGTTAAGAGGAACACATACTCTATTCTTCCTCCATCCGTCTCTCTCTACTGCGCTTGGTGCCGCTTTTAGTTTGCCTCGCTCTGGTAACATCACGTAGCCTACAGCTGATAATCACCTGAAAGGACAGCGGCCATGACAGCGGCCAACTAGGTCAAAGTTCAAATAATTTGATCATATATTAAATGAACGTCTAATGTGTATTTTACAATTGTTGTATAACTTGTGTATATAATTATTTTCTGACTAAATATGTTGCAGTTTGAGGTACTTTTGCAAAAAAAATAATGTTACAAATTTTTTTTTTTTTTAAAAAAAGGTGCTATCAAAGAAGGGGTCCTATGTTAACATGTACCTTGGCCTGTTAAGATGTTTTTCATTGAAATAGCTTTTGATTTCACTAAATATGACCTCCACATTCTGCAAATTCAACAAATGACCGTTTTTAGTTGTTTACAACCTATAACATGTTTTGAAACTCTGTTGTGCATAATAATTTGGAACAGTGCATTTGGAGTTTTTTATTTAAAAAAAAATACTTTTACTATTGGGAGGTTTGTTCAATAAAATTTGAAATATACTCTAATGGTTGATGACTTGAAAATTATACTGACTGTGATTTGCATTGACTATTTCGGAAAATCTGGGAAAATCTAATGTGTATTATAATTTGGAATGCAGTGCAGGGCTCTAGACTGCAACCAAATGCTCGCATTTTGCGACCATTTTTGGAGACAGTGCGAGTAGTTTTTAAAACTAGGGGCACGCGCGCGAACGGAAAATTCGCCGACATTTGTATCATTATTATTAGTACTTTGAGAGAGAGAGAGAGAGAGAGAGAGAAGTCCGCGAGTGATCAGTTAAACGATCAACAGCGCGGATCACGTAACCTACTCTCATCTCAGTGTCCCGCTGTCGTCACGTCTTTAACATGTTGCCAACTGGTGACTTTTTCCGCTATACCTGCCGACTTTCCGCCATAGCGATAAGGCTGTTAGATTTATTTTTTAACCGCGCGCTCAAGAGCAGAGTAGCAACGGAGCTGTCTACTCCTCAGCGCTGACAGCACTCAGTCACACGGGCAGTCTGATAGAAACCCCCCACCACCTGCAGCAGCCAGCACCGTGTGTCAGGGGACGTTTGTGAACACGAAAATGTTTGATATGTCCACATTCAATAGGCCCCTGCATATTAGGGATGCACCGAATATTCGGCCACCGAAAAAGTTCGGCCGAAAATGCCAAAATAAGTCATTTTCGGTTTCGGCCCGAAACAGTTAAAAAGCCGAATAACATTACCGAAAATTGGCGAACTAAATGACACTAAGGAAATATGTTTTTAAAAGAGCTGCGCGCTTGTAAACCAGGAAATGGCAGTAAAGAGAGACGTAACCGTGTATGCGAGTCCACGTCTCTTTGTGAGCGCGCAGCAGGAGCAGTTTGGAGCGTGCATGAAAATGTCAGAGTCTAGTGTGGGAGCAACTGGATGAAACACGGCGCAGACAGTGCAATGCTTTATGCAGCATAAAGTTAAAACGCTCGTCCAAGACTGATGTTTAATCACCTTAGAAACACAAAAGCCTTGCGCGAGCGAAGCAGCGATTCACCCGGTGCAACTCTGTGACAGTGTGACAGTTGGTAACGGTGTCATTCACAGTGACACCTCGCCGGTGAGGGCCGCCGCGCAAAAAAAAACTTTAGTTTGACAGCTAAAATGATAACGGGAGATATCCTGTCCGTTAGCGCTGTTGGGGAAAAGGCTCCTACGGTCTGATTGCATTTCTCGAGCCTGAATACACAGCCATGTCGGCAAACTGACAGCGCGACTACATGTCCAGTGAGCCGCCTCCCCCCGTTAGTTTCAGTCTACGAAAAAGTTACAATCACCTCCTAAGCATGGACATCGTTTAAAGCCTCTCATTGTTATGATCAGGGCTTTGATGCAAATTCTGAAGTCTGGACATTACGGTGGGAGCTGTGGTGCAGTTTTTTTTAGAGCAACTCAACCTGCACTGCACTGCAAAAAATTAAGAAAGGCAATAAATCGATCTTTTTGTAGATTCATCCTCATATAACTATAAGTCAAGGTAAAAATCAGAGAGTGGTTCACAAATTAATTCCTAGTAAAATATTAATTTTACTCTTAGATTTGAAGGTTTTACTGTTTATTTATTTATTTAGGGTTGCTTTTTAGTTGTAGGCTATGTTTGAGGAGAACATTTGGGAGTTCATGTATGCAATGTTGAAATAATTGACTAAATAATAAACAAAACTGCAAAAGCCTCTTTCGGTATTCGGTTTCGGCCTTTCGGCCAACTGTTTAATTTTATTCGGTTTCGGTTTCGGCCAAGAATTTTCATTTCGGTGCATCCCTACTGCATATCTATAAAAAGCTAACCTTGTAGTAATATGGCAACAAAAAAAGTGTGTAAAGTGAGTTTGTAAATATGTAAATAGGCCTAGTTAATTTGTAAACTACCTGGTCAGCATTTTCTGTTCATTTTGCCTCTTTCAGAATAGCATAGCCTATACTGCAAATTAGTTGATAATGTGACCTAGCTCCTACTAGTTACTTTTGGGCCAATAACTAGGCTATTTTCCTGGAGTCAGCAGAGATAGAGTAGGACAAATCAGAGGGCTTGGATGTAGAGGTGGTTGTGGTGAAAATGGGCACAAAAAAAAATCCTTTTCCTAAAGGAATGTCTGAAGAATTTCACATGGTGATGCAAAATCGAAAACACAATGAACTGTATCATCTGTTGTCAGTGTGGTCCAAAACATGCTGGCAATACAATATCAATAGGCCTAATATAGTTAAAATTGGGAAACCTAACCCTAACCCTAACCCTTTAATAGATGCGTTGCAGGTCTATTTAATGTTTGCCCCTAAATGTTCTGCTTGCGCCCCTAAAAATTCTGAGTTAGGGGCGCCAGTGCTCCTAGTAAAATAGGTTAGTCTTGAGCCCTGCAGTGTAAATGTTTATATTTAAATTAGTGCTGTCAGTTTAACACATTATTAACGGCGTTAAACGCAAACCCATTTTAACGGCGTCAATTTTTTTATTGCGCGATTAACGCTCTTTATGGCCTAGCAAACGTTGTGGCTTTTTCACAAGCTGTTGAATCAACTAGTAATGTTAGAACAACTGAAACACCACAAACTATTCATATGGCTCGCCATTAAGTTACTGTTAAGTCAACCGGAACATGTCCTACAGCGTAACTTCACATTAAAATCATTTAACTGGCAAAACGGCTAAACGTCAAGTAAATGTTGACTTTTATTTTGAAGCAGAAACCGGAACCTAGCACTTCCTAGCTCAGCTGCGCAACCGTCACTACAACAGAAAAGAAAGCTTTTCATTTGCAAAAGTCCTACTTATAACACTGCGCTCCCACCAAAACCTCCATGCATGTTAGTGGCAGCCGCCAGTCATTAATTTTCACTTCAATTTTCGCTATCAAGGGTGACTTAAGCCTCGGTTGCAGCAGCGGCATACCAACCAACCACCAGCACACAAGTGTATGGTGTGTCCACTCCACAAACAGTCTGAAATAAGTCGTGGATGAACGACTCCCAAAACATTTAGGCAGCAACCACCTTAATACTAATTTGTTTTACATAGGCTATAGCCTATGTTGTTTTATGGTTTGGTTTTTAAATAAAAAAGGAAGTTCCAATTATGTTTGTGTATGCTGTTCTAGGGGTGGGGGGGGGGGGATCTACATTGTTGTCTATTTGCACTGAATTGGAAATGATGATATTTGAGAAGAAATACACTGAATTACAAGGGTGTAGAGAATGGGTGTGAAAAAAGCATTAAAATGAGAAAAAAATAATGGGACAAAAAGAAATCAAGGGACATTTAGGCTAGAATAGATTAAAATGTGCGATTAATCGTGAGTTAACTATGACATTAATGCGATTAATCGCGATTAAATATTTGTATCGTTTGACAGCACTAATTTAAAATGTGATTCAATGTTCTCTTAACACAATATGCTAATAAACAATGTATAGTTTAACTAATGAACACTCATTTCTTCAGCAGTAGGCTATCACATATATCGTGATCAATATCGATCAATAGAAAGAATAATCGTGATAATATTTTTTGCCATATCGCCCAGCCCTACGAGGGGATGTATGTGAACTGATTTCACACGCGCAGATATCGGTTCTCGCTCGCCCAATAAGCAGCTTCCCCTCGCTCGTGAAGTGCTTTCTATCTATGCGGGCAGAAAGTTATTCACACATTGGGGGCGGAGCCACTGGACTTTGATTGACAGCTCTTGGGGAGCCTGGGGTTGCCAGGTTGGAGCATGGACAGGCACATGATCATCGAGTGGTTTGGGGAGTGATTGACTTGCTTCACAGCGGAGCACACGCTCACAAGTATCGCACATTCATGTAAATGATATCGTGGGAAGCCAATATCGTCATTGTGATAAAAATTTGATATATTGTGCAGCCCTAGCGTGAACCGCACACTACACACATGCACTCCAAGGAGAGTCAGGATGGGAGGGGGGAGTGAGTGTTTCCAATGCATGTGAGTCAGAGGCAGAGAGCTGCAGGACAGAGTTAGAGAAGCGAACACCTTATCGTAAAAAGTTAGGATTCCTAAAATTAGGAGTGAAACGCCCCTTATTTTTTAGTTACACCTAAATCAGCAAGTTAGCTACTCTTAGCCTTAAAATGTTTTGTGAATACGGCCCCAGATTTCAACCTGAACTGATTAAAGCAATTTGACTTGACCTAAACCAAACCTGTCCGCTTTAGTGTTAAAGATTGCACATTACGCTATTTTCACTGTTATAGAGTTAATGTAGCCTATAGTTAAACACTTCCGCGACAGTGACGCTAATTTCAGTTAGCATGTCAATAGCGCTTTCCATTTAAACTAGCACGGTCTCGGATAGCTCTGCTACCGGTGAATGTAAACATGATCGCATACACAGCCTGTTTTAAATTTGTTAGAACTAACACCTAAACGAGCTAAATACTATGTAAGATGTAAAAATGCCATAATTTTGTTTGCACAGATAAATGCTGCTGCCTTCAAGATGTAATCACCAATAAAAAAACATTTTCACCTGCTTTGCCCATAAAGTATAGAGGATTGTATGGCGCAACAAATATAAAAGAAAGAACATAAGTTACATTGACGAGCAATGTGACAGCCATTTTAATGACTGTGTGAATGTGTAGGCTACATCTCTGTCCCACTTTGATAGACGGGTTACATTTAAGCATGCATAAGCTACTGCTTCCTACGGGCACTGCACTATTGGAAAATAAATACTGATAACATCTCAAGGGTGGGCCTTTGAACGTTACAGGTCAACCAAAACCTCCTACTGCTCCTTCCATCTGGTATGTGTCTTAAAGTGTAAAACTAGTCAATTCTTATAAATCACAATAAGAAGCAATTACCCGCTCCACAAGCAGCCTCCTCCACTGCATATTAATAGAGACTAAAGCAGGCCACAAGAACATACTGTTATTGCAGAAAATGACTTCAATCTCAATTTCTTGTTTTACCTTTTAATCAAAGTACAAAGCACAAACATTGGCTACTGTCCCACTTGAGATAGCGCCACGAGGCAGTGCCACGAGGCAGAAATATTTCATTAGATAAACACTTGGAAGGGAAGGCTTGGCAAGATGCCTCTCACCAAAAATCTCAGTCAAAGCATTCAGTGTGTGTGTGGCCAGCCTGCAGCCTCCTCTCTTGTCTCCCAAAAGGCCCTGCCTCACTGTTTTAGTCAGAAACCAGCCCGAGATAAAGACCACAAGGTTCTTCTTTGTTTTGCCATCATTGCTAAAATAAACCCTTCCACCCCCACAGTTTACCCCACTGAGCCGGCTGCCTTTTGGCACTCATTAAAGTGGAGCGTGTTTAGTTATTGGTGAGAGGAGCCTACCATCAAGAGAACAAATACATTCCCAATACAAATACAATGAATACGTTTGACCTTACATACAAGTAGGGTTGCAAAATTTCGGGAATTTTCAAAGTTGGAAACTTTCCATGGGAATTAACGGGAATTTACTCAATTTAAAACAACCCAAATGCACCAAATTCTTCTAACCATGTTATTTCAGTCCTGGCAAACGTTCTAGACTGTAAAAAGCAATTTTCTCAACTACGTTTTATAATATTTATGAACATTTAACTTCAAATCAGATTTTTTTTAAAGCTTATCGGGACACCCAACTTGATATCATATATTGCTTTTTACTAGACAAGGTTTACAGACGCTTAAACAGTGATTTTAAATATAGGTGGGGAAAATATATTTTAGCATAATCTTGACTAAAACAACCAGATTTCATGCAAGTACACTTGGCAAGTTACACATAGCACACATCCTACTGCAGGGGTACTGAGGCCACGTCCCTATACATGCACTGTGCATTCCTCCATCACATGGGGGGCAATTTACTTATAGCAGGGGTGGAGGATTTGGGGAGAAAATGGCAGTTGGGATAGAGATTTGAATCCAAATACCTCAACCGATCCACTTGTTCTCTTTGGTCCCTCCCCTATGGTCCCTCCCTGACATGCTCTACAACAACAAAGTCGTGCCAAAGTGAATGGACAGTCCCAACAGCCAATAAGAACATAGAATCGGAGCCTCGCTCTGATTGGTCGAAGTGTACAGCTCATGTTAACTTTGACCAATCAGAAATCACATACCCCAGCTTTAATTTATTGAATGGGTTGGGTCAGACAGATGAGTTATATTTTACTCAACATTAATCTTTTTGTTGTTCAGTGAAATTATTGATTGTTCATAAAATAATCAAAACTTGATAAAGTTCTACTTATCTGTTCAAATGTAATGTTTTTTTTATTGTATTAGTTTGCATGGATGTCTGTGCCTATGACAACACATAATGTTTATATGTTTGGACTTATGTTGGGATATAAAAAAAAAAATTTAAATGACCGGCATTTAGTTCATTCCTATAATTCCCAATTTTGAATATACCCAAAGTTCCAGAGCAAAGTTTCCAGAAATTTACCGGAAACTTTCCACCCCTTTGCAACCCTACATACAAGCTTCACTTATTTATACTGTCAAACTAATGGTAAAGCTCTGTTGTTCACCCTGTGTAGCTGGTGCTGCTGGCTCCGTTTTAGCAACTCACTGATTGGGATAATTCATTACACGGGAAAGTGACTTTGAGTCGGTGTTTGGAAGCAACATTTAACAGCTTATCAAACTCTCTACTCAAGTACAGCTGGGACTCCACTGACATGGAATCAATCACAACCTGCTCACATTTCATACCTGTATGCGACAAAATAAACTGGAAGTATTCTCGAACAATTTTTACAATCAATTCAGCTTTTAGGTCATTTTAGAAACAAGAACACCATCCATTCTTCTGGCTGAGCTTCTCCAGAAGAGTATTCTGCTTTTTATATTAAAACTCTCCTGATGAACATTTAGCCCAAATGTACTTAAAGAGATCCTATTATACTACTTTTCTGGTCTTAATTTCTTGTTAAAAACTGCTATAGAGCAACCTGACACGAATCACATCACAAAAAACGATGTAGATTTTCGGGACACTCTTCCTCTTACCCTAGCGAGCACAGCAGTCTCTCTCTACACACTGCTTTGAGCTTCTCAGCCCCTCCCCCCCTGCTGCAGCTGAAGCTTTCTGCATTTATTGAGTAAAGCAAACATTGCGCGCAATGCTTGCTTATGCAGTTCCGCCATAGCAATTTTAAATGAGCCATTGTAATTCAAGATGACACCAAGATATTTAAAACAATGTACCGTCTCTAGACTTTGACCGTTGCACACAAACTGTAGTTTACTAGTATCAGCTCTTCTAAAACCAAAAACGGTAACTTTAGTTTTATCGTTATTAACTTTTAGTTTCCATTTCTCACAGAAGTCACACATATGATTTATAGCTTTCTGTAACCCTCTCTTAGTTGTAGACATGATAATAGTATCGTCAGCGTACATTAGTACCATTAGTTGTATATAATTGTCTAACACAGCATCATCGAAAGTAATGGGCTCACAACCTTTATGTAAAAGGTAATCCTCTAAGTCGTTAACCCTCTGAACCCGGAGCCCGCAGTACTGCGTTCTATTGCGTTACTTGACGTGCTGATCACGTGATCACCTTCGATCCGACGCAGCATAGAAACTAAAGCGGGGACAACTTCGGTGTGTGTCGAAAGTACTGGCTTAAAGCTATATGCCAGTCTTTGTTTCATTTAAATTGACCCAGTATAACCAGAGATATAATGGTTTGAAGTTGATACATATCTATTTTATTTTCGCTGGCTCAAAAGTATGATAATTCGACGGTCGCGGCCATTATTTTGTCATTTTACGATCAGAAAATTATGCCGGAAACTAGTTCCTACTCAACAGGCTGCATTTACCAGGGAGGGGAGGAGGAGGGGCAGGGGTTGGCGGAGTGATACGAAGCTACACCAAAAGAGACGAAGAAGAAGAGTGACAGGGGGCGGGAGCTGTGGGAGAGTCTCTCTATGCGAGAGAGAGAGAGACGAGGCTGCTAGCTAACAAAATTGACAGACGCGGAGGAAGATTGAGAGGTACTGAGAGGTTTGAAGATAGACTACTGAGAATGTTTTAGTCATATTGAAGAAAACTTTGAACGTAAGTCAAGCTATCAGCTTGTTCTTTGACATGAAGAAGGAGGACAGTTCATCCTCAGAGTCAAAGTATGACTATGTAGGCTACATAAAGCCATTGTTGTCTGACTGAAGCACTGAGTACACACACAGCAGCCAGCCTTCATAACGTGTAGCCTACAGACACAGTAGCCTAATAATCTGTTATTTACACATACATGTCATATATGTATCCATATACTGTATGTGTTATTATATAGGTCTAACTAGGCTTAGCTTTTTTTAAATAAAAAGGCATATATGAATTTTTTTTTTTTTTTTTTTGTGGTTTGGGTCCATAATGTTCAATTATGTCAAATTGAAAAAAAAAACTGGCAGGTAATGTAGGTGAAGTTTTACTGAAACAAAATATACCAAACACAGCAAGCTTAACATTTTTGTATGTGCCCTCTGTGTTATGATTGACAGAACTTTGAGGAATTTGGGGAAAACGCCTATGTATTCACCTGCTATTTGTTCATAAAATTTGTATGAAGGTTGATGCCACCTCAATCAAACTTTTAAATTACCATAAAAACATTCCATGTATTTATTTTCAGCTTTCAAAAAAATTCAATATGAATTTTTGAGTTACCCATGGTAGCAATAATATATTTTTTAATCCGTTTTTACATTTATCATGTTATTTTTGGTCCAATATGATCATTTATCATGTCAAAATGAAAGAAATAACTATCAGGTCATATAGGTTAGGGTGTTTTGAACAAAAAGATACCAAACTTTGGCATGATAAACATTTCTTACTGTAGTTTAGTAAGGATTGATCAAAAGTATGCAAAACGGCCAAAATAGCCCTAGGGTTCAGAGGGTTAATGAAGAGGGCAAACAGCAGTGGTGATAAGTTTTCACCCTGTCTAACTCCTGTTAAACTTGCAAAAAACTCAGATTTAGCGCCATTAACATATACACATGATTTTATATTTTTTATACATATTGATAACTACATTAAGGAATTTACCCTGGATGCCTATTTTTAAGAGCTTATGCCAGAGTGCATCTCTCCAGACTGTATCAAATGCCTTACTGTAATCAATGAAACAACAAAATAAACTTTTCTTTTTAAAGCAGTACAAATCAATAATTTGTTTTAGTAAAAAGATATGATCAACGGTTGAGTAGTTCTTTCTGAATCCTGCCTGGTTCTCCCTCAGAGTAGAATTATCTTCACAAAATGCACATAGCCTTTCATTCAATACATTTGTAAATAATTTACCTAGACAACTCAAAAGTGTGATTCCTCTATAATTATCACAGTCTCCCATATCCCCTTTCTTTTTATATATGGGCACGATTAGACCAAGCACCCAGTCCTCGGGGATAACATCTGAGTCCAAGATCTTATTAAACAAGAGGACATATAAAGGCATAAAAATAGTTGAGGTGCTTTTAATATATTCGTTCAGCACTGTATCTATGCCTGCAGCTTTTCCTGGTTTTAATTTTCGAATAGCCTCATTAATTTCTTGCTCTGAGAAAGACACATTCAGAACACTACTGTCTATTATATGTCCGTCACTTTCAAGTTCTTGGAGCTCATCTGTAGGTGTATCCCCATCAGATAAGTTTTTAAAGTGCTCATGGAATTCCTCTGCCGAAATTGGACAAACGCTTTTGATTTTGCTAGAATCATTCAACTTCTTCCAGTAAAGCTTTGGATTCTCCGGTTTCATGCTCATTAACTCGTCACTGAGTTTCTTCCTATGGGCCCTCTGAGCTTTGTGCAACACTCTTCTGTACTCCTTACTTTTTTCCCTTAAACATTCAGCATTAGCCACACTTCTATGCTTCTCAAGCATTCTTTTAACTTTTCGATATTCTTGTCTTTTTTCTCTACACTCACGGTTAAACCATGCTGCTTTTTTACCAGGTTTAAGGTTTTTTTTTCTTCTTTTGTGTTTTTGGGAATGTAGTCATCGCACTTTTTGTCATAATATCACAAACACACTTCGTTATTTCATTTACTGACATGCTGTCTACATTACACAACAGATTCTTGACCTTGTCAAAGTCTATGTTTGTTGTAAACTCAATTTCCTTTTCTTTCTCCCATTTACCAATTAGTTTTTCAGCTATTGTATCTGTGGGCCTTGGCTGGTCCCTTACTGGTGAACTTGCCCTGCAATATTCCCCTCCCTGATTTACCTCCAAGATGACTTCGACGAGGCAGTGCTTATCAGAAAATAAGGGGTCAAAAGAATGTACACATAATTGTTTTACCTTGCTCAAAACAAATGGCACCCCTATCATGTAATCAATTACACTATTGTCAACAGTTGTTGCATTACCAATGTGTGTGTCATCACCACATCTACCGTTTAATATACACATTGAAAGATTTTTACACATTTCTAGCAGTGCTTTACCATAATTGCCAAAATCTATATGTTCATCAAGGGATTTTCTTTTTAGTGGTATATTAAACATTTCTAATTGCTCCACTGTGCTTAATTCACATCCAGTATTTACATCGGGACTCTTGCCATCACTCTCTATTGGGCATACATCAAAATCATCTCTTTCTTGGGTATGGGCATTCATATCACCACAGATTAGAACGTGGTGATTTTCAGTACCGATGTCAAGAATAATCTGTGCTAATTCATCAAACAAAAGAAATTTGAGTTTTTCGCGGGAAGCTTGAATAATAGCCTACAGTTTGGGTAAAAAACTTGTTTTCCCAGCAATATAAACTAAATAGTAGGCCTAAATATGGAATTATGACCTGCTTAAAGTCCTATCCTGAGCTCTGCTCATCTCATAAGCAATTAAAGCAATAATACCAGTTCTCTTTAAACAAAATAATAGAAAGGTATCGCTAAAGATTTGAATTGTGAGTCTTTATAATGGTATCAACATGAATAGAAATTAATGATCCCCCTCCTTACTTACAGTATAACTGGGCAATAGCTTTAACATGGTGGACTTTAATCATTTTATGGCACACGATCACTTTTTGGCACAATGTGACCGTTTTAAATAAGTAAAATTTTTCTGTGGAAGCTAACATTCAGCTTGACTCTGAGCTAGACTGAGTTTTCTGAGCCCCTGGGAAAGGTGCATGGCAAAAAGAGGCCCTTTCACGATGCTGCAGCAGGACCAAGCGCTTGGTGTAGTGTGTGATGTCATGATATATAGGCTTATATGAATTGTTTTTCTTTTTATGTGGTCAGGATGAGACTAGTAAGCAGTGTTTGCATTTAAGAGATAAGAGATCGCTAAAATGTATAATTCAATTAGCCTATACTGTATATATCATTGTTTAACAGTTTTTTTGTTTTTTTTTTGGGCAAGTGAACACAACATTCGGGCAAGTAAAACATTACCTGTACTTGCCCTATGGGCAAGTGCATTTTAAACCTAACGCGCCCCACACACATCCTACCTCTACTGCGCGTCTACCTCGCGTCTGCGTCTGACTTTTGGTCACAGACTGTGAAATCAACGTAGAGCGAGCACACATCCAACCTCAGACGCACTGCTGAGGCGCGTCGGAGGCACGTCTGCAGCGCCGCTCCCCTTCACCTCAGGAGGCTCGCCTATTTTTTTCTGAGAGCAGCGCGTCTCTCTCGCGTCTCTGTGCTTTAACTGATAGAGAAATACTCTGTTGACAGTCATACCAGCAGCATTCACTCTAGTTACACGTTTACCCGGTGTGTTTATTTCAAAATAAAACATCCCTCAGTCGTATACGCGAATAATCCCTTTATTTCACGATTTAATTGTGCAATCAAAATCCGAGGGATTTAAAACCTAATTTTCAATTAGTTCTGGCATTTCATTTTTGGATAAATGACACATATAGAGATCCAATATAATGAAGAAATAAAAAAGATCATGATGAGCGCAACAGTTTTCCGTTGCTCTATCTGTGTCTACGGCCTTCTTCTTCCCCGACCACACCCCCCTCTCTCTCTCCCGTATAAATCAGTAAAGTGATTTTTGAAATACTCTGCTGAGAGTCATATTGACTTCATACTGGCAGCTTTCGCTGTAGTTTCACCATTTCCTGGTGTGTCCCCTTCAAAATAAAACTTCCAACAAGCGAAAATATGGCAAAAAAAAAGAAAAAAAATGGCAATGGGGCGCACGGATTACTGTCCAGACTCAATATAAATCATATGCATCATAGATGACATGAAAGAACTTCATTTTTAATGGGAATTATCTATGAAAACTCTATGTAGAAAGATAGGGCTTTTAGAAGCAGCGCTGCAGCAGCAGCTGCTGAGACGTTGCATGTGTGTCCGAGAAAAGTCCGAGAGAGGCAGCAGTAAGGTAACGCGACGCGCTCCAGAGGTAGACGCAGGATGTGTGTGGGGCGCGTTAGTGTCAACCCCTGGAGCACTTTAAGTAAGGAGGGGTTAGCGTGACAAGCTGCAGCGTGAAGAACTCCAGAGTGCACACACTGACATGCACCCACTGTCCTTGACAACTAAAAGCCCACAAGTAACTCGTCACAATATCCCAGCTGAAAACACAGATGTGACTAGCCTACCCACACACAATGTACAAATGCATATGCCAGAACACTAGCCTGGAAATCCAGACCCATATCTAGAACGATATAGGGTCTGGCTAGATCAATAGACCTTCCCAACTCAAGGGGCGGCTCTACTAGTGCATTTCAAATACCACTGCACGCAATTGGATAGCACTACAACCAATCAGAGCAATGAGGTGACGTATTAAGCCCTGTTCGTTTAGCGAACAGCGGGATTAGCTGTTAAATTACATTTTTGCCCTGGTCGGTCGGCAAAATCGAACATTCCTCTTACTTGCTAATGAAAGATTTGAGTGCCGTCTTCCAAATCGTAAAGTGTCGAGACCAAAGCCGTCTCAAACTCAAACAACATCCACAGCCATTTTTGATGTTTACTATCATGGCTACAATGGCGCACACCACAGCACTGTCGTCATCCGGATACGTCCGCCCCAGACCACCATACATACGGCTCTGGCCCGCCCATATGAGATATAACCAATTGAAACGTAGCTCGGAATTTTCTGACATATTTAATGAGCTTCAAGGAGTGTCCAGACCAACAGGCGCAGCAAATTTTAATTTGCCAGCAGCAGGTCTAGATTTCCAGGCTACCAGAACACACAATACCAGAAAAACAGGGAGGACCACGACAATGACACAGGGCTCCAGACTAATGTTTTCATCTAGGTGCAGCAGCATATATTTTGGGTGCACCAACTAGTGCTGCACGATTTGGAGAAATTGTGCGATTGCGATTATAGTGGCCAATATTGCGATGCGATATAATAAATAAATGGTATTATGATTCTACTTGCTTGGTTTAAGGAACATTTTAGATTATTGATAGCTTTGAAACCTGATCTCAATTTAAAAACAAACACATAGAGGAGAGTGGCCTAAGTTGTGCGGTTTGGGAAGTGTGCCATCCCTTGTTTCTAGAAAACCATAGAAGAAATTGGAAATGTGACCACATATTTAAGAAGAGCCATCCATTTAACTCATCCTGTAAAGAAGGGAGAAACATGGAATAAGATATAAGCACATTTAAGCTAAAAAAAATGTTTTGCCTTTCAAAGTAAAATTTCCATGATCATGGTTTTTTGATTATTGTGTCTGAACAATTATAGACACGTTTGAAAACATTTGACACATGTTTTAGTGCTTTAGTATGCTACACTTTGTGTCTATATAGTTAGCACGATGTCAGCCCTAAACTGCTGCATCATGCCTATTATCCAAAATTCTGGGGTTGGGGTGATTTGTGCGAAAGGGCCTATGTGAGTTATAAGTAAGTATGTAAGTAAAATATATTTATAAAAGCACATTTATGACAGTTTGCACTGTCCAAAGTGCTGTACATAGTGCATTCAGTAGATAAACAATGAAGGTAAAATAACAATAACAAAAATAAAAGACATAAAGCCCATACATCCACTAATATAAACAAAGATAGTAATGCGGTAAGATAGTTAATGGGGAGGAAAAACCAGGGTGTAAAGATGGGTTTTGAGCCTTGATTTAAAGGCAGAAATGGAGGGGGAATCACATTTGTCAGGTGGCAGTCACGGAGCAACTAGTGCAAAGTAAATTTCTGAGAGCTGTGCCAGTGGCATGGCTGTATACGCTGGTCACCAAAAAGAAAGTGATTGTCTACAGTAGCTCAGAAGAGACTGACATCTCCATTCCACTTAACGACACCACTGATGAGAGTTCAGATGGCCAGAAAGATGATAATGGTGACTTTGTCATTGTGAGCTTTGCAGGCAAAACCACCTAGATCTGCTAGGCCTTGTTTAAGAAAATTGACCTTCAATCTTTGTAAAATATTTACTTTAAATAAACCTTAAATAAGTAATTGTCTATTATGGATTTTCTTGCATTAAAGTTTATGAGATATATATCAATGGCACAATTTACCCCATGGTATTCTCTCTTGTGGCACAACTTACACCACACCGGGGGCAAGTTG
The DNA here is from genome assembly GCF_949987685.1 of Ammodytes marinus. NCBI lineage: Eukaryota > Metazoa > Chordata > Actinopteri > Uranoscopiformes > Ammodytidae > Ammodytes > Ammodytes marinus. The sequence continues at coordinate 1,668,640 of NC_137227.1, forward strand.
TGCCACAAGACAACTTTTTTTCCGAAAGCTATATTTCTTCAAAAGTTTATTCCAGATCCAAAGTTGTTATTGCCAGGGATGCACAACATCCTGAAATATATGTACATATTTGAGTTGAAGACATAACTGTCAAGGCCTCACTTTAAAATCACTTTGAGTAAAAAGTTCCACAACTTAGGCCACTCTCCCCTATTAAGAATCATTGAAAAAAAAAACTAGGTTAGTAGCCTATTCTGTTTTCAAAATAATAAAAAATATAGTTAAAAAAAAAAAAAAAAATTTAAATTCCCCATGAAAATAAATGATTCCTCCAAAGACAATAGTCTCTATAAACTAACTGAAACTTGCGTGGGCCTTCACTCTCATGCACTCATCTGACTTCGAGCTGTGTTGATAGACTGGGTGTGTTGCCACCGGTTGCCATGTGACGTAACAAGTATAACTTTCCAAGTTTTAAACAGCAGTTCAATTTGTTCAACCTCGCCGTACCCGACTCCTAAATATCCCCATAGAGCAGACGTTGCCTTTGTTTTCAGTCACAGTTCAGTGTGGATGCTGCAGCGCATCGGCGTCCATGTTTGTTTGTTTACTTACTCTACTGACGGCACCCGTCTTGCACGCCATGTAAGTGCGAGCGCAGATACACACACACACACACAGTCAGAAGAGCCGAGGGGTACTACCAAAAAGACGAGAGGAGCAGCTGGAACGTTTATAGGCACACGCAAGCACATTTATATTGCCTACATTAAATCACAATCGCAGCCATTTGTGCTGTTATGTAATTGCACTAGCTAACATCACAATTAGATGAATCGTGCAGCACAACACCCAATATTACATTTAATGACTTGATAAATTTAAAGTGTACTGGTGCGACCAGTGAACATATCTGGGTGCACTTCACAGATTTTTGGGCCCTGTGACATTATGAAACGGTTCAACGTGTACACCAAAAAATTGCAGTCGTGTAAGCGTTTTTGTAAACGTTCACACCCCTAGTCCACACCTTGTAGCTCTCCTCCACCATACAACTTTTAGCATGCAAGCTTTGTTTGCAGATGAATATTTAAAGATGAGCTCAAATGTATCAGTTTATATGTAGTGTAATGCTTTGATAAACTTTGTCCTGAAGGGGTATGGTGGAGAGAGCAGGTAGTTATACAGCAGCTCCCTCATGCCAAAGCCAGTCTCAATCACACTGACTGAATGCAATGCCACGTTAGAATTGCCAGTAGGGCCCGACCGATATGGATTTTTGAGTGCCGATGCCGATTATTTTCAGAGAAAAATTACGATAACGATTAAATCGGCCGATTATCTTTTTTAAATCCCCAAAATATATATTGAAAAAAATTACTATTTTGAAACCTTAAATATATATAAATACTTGTTACTGTCGATAGGTGTACAGGAACTTTTTATTTATTGAAATATGCATTATTTAAAAAAATAAAGTGTTACAAATATGTCTAAAGTGACATGACGCATTTTTAAACTCAGACATTAAGCATTTTATGTAACCGCACCCAACCCTCTGGAACTCCCTCCCTCCAAACATCAGCATCTCAGACTAGATAAACTCATTCAAAAGTCAACTCTTTAAGAAAGCATAATTACACCTGACTCCATTCCAAACCTTATCTTTAATTTGTCTGTATTTTGTTTTCTTTTTCTATAAGTATGATTTTCTATATGATGTTTAAGCTGGGGTGGAGAATTTGGGGAGAAAATAGCAGTTGGGATAGAGATTTGAATCCAAATACCTCAACCGCTCTGCTTGTTCTCTTTGTTCCCTCCCCTGACACGCTCCACACCAACAACGTCGATGCCGTGAATGGACAGTCCCAAAAGCCAATAAGAACAGAGAACAGTATTTTTTATCTTTTTTATTTTTTTTATCGGAGCCTCGCTCTGATTGATCAAAGTGTACCCCTCATGTTAATTTTGAACAATCAGAAATCACATACCCCAGCTTTAAGTGTCTTTGAATGATCTCCAATAAAGCACTATATAAATTCTATCGATTACTTTTAACAGTCAAAAGATGACCAATGATGTCTATTGGTGTCAGGGGGAACTGTCAAGTGTGAATTAATCCAATGTATTACAACACACCTGCTGCTGCTGTTAATAGGCTATAACTTTAATGATATGCATGTAGGCTACTTCCGGGGCAACAATGAATGCTTGAATAAAAAAATTAAATAAAAAAAAACGTTTGCCGATTTTTCAGAGATGTGCTATAATCGGCCGATTAAAATCGATCAGGCCCTAATTGCCAGTATATATAATCAAGTGTTTGATTTTCCATTAATCATTCTGACAAAAGGAACAATCCAGCAATGTCAGGGGAAAAAAACATATACTACTGTCACAGTAGATGTTTTTTTTGTCTCATAACATTAAAAAAAACAGAAGCCCAACCCGGCTCCGGTCTAGGGCAGAGCATCTTATTCACACAGGCTGGACACTGGGCGCTGCTGGAAGCTGCACATTGACGTCTTTGAAAAGTACCATAGCTCTTCGTGACGTTACCATCCGCGGTGTAGAACCCTAATACTCCCACATGCTGACGCTCATATTTTTTGGTGATCATCCAGGACGGCACTGCTAACTATTTTCCATTTTGGTGGCAAATAACAGATTAACATCATGATTAACATCAGTTAGGTTTACTGAAAGGTCAAGAGGGTGTATACAATAGGTCAAACTGATAGAAAAGTTAGAAAGCGCCCTCTGCTGGATCACAAGGGAAACTACTTTGAATGGTCTGATGCTGATGAGACTGCAGCACACATTGAACGGGAAATCACAGTTCAAATATGAACTTTTCACCCCACCTTTAAATGAATATTTGAATAAAAAGTGACAGCCTTACTACTGTGTCTGCCTGACATAAAAAATTCAGCGGGGTAGTTTGTAATGCTCAAGAGACTACTAGAGATGTTCATCAATATTGACTTGTTCTGAGATTTTGACCAGAGGCATTTTTATTCTCTCTGGCTTGATGCTGTTGGAGAACCAATGTAAAAAAAAGAGAAATAAAAATACCAACATGTCATTGCTTGTGAGAAAGAAGCCTCCACTCTCGTGTTATTATTTTTCATTTCATTAAAAGATAGAGACTTATGATCAAATGAATTGGCAGTTCTTGCAAGCGTTTAATTTCCTCTGTAGCTCAGAGGCACTGTGATGAGTACTGAATACACAGCAATCATGTCACATGGATTGATTCTGACATATAGGGAAACCAGAAACCAAACACCACCAAAGAATGGAGAGAGCAAATCTAAGTCAAGTAAGTCATTTGAGATACTGGCCCATCTGAGTTTACATAAAAAGCTTGACAGCCATATATTAATACAAGAATGCTGCTGAAAGCTGGCCTGAAATATTAGACGCTGGTGTCTGAGCTCCACAGTTTCCTGACACCATCCATATACAAAAAGACAACTTTTTAACATCAGTCTGTTTCAATCAGAATAAAGAAGTGGAAATTATAATTGTTCCTTTAACACTGGGTTTATCACTGAGGTTAGGACATGCCAGCTGCTTCAGTATTAGGTATGTTGACATTGGACTATTGAAAAAAATATAGTATGATGCTGTCAATTTAGATGTCAAGCCCCAAACACCAAAAACGAACATAGACTTTACAACACAGTTGCTATGAGCATCAATCCAATCATTTCAAATAAAAAGAGATGTATTGTGCCTTGAGACACCAACATGCACACAACAACCTCTGCTTCTCACCAATATAGAAGTACAGTACACACCAATGCAAACATTAAAAGGACACAAATCAACACATCCACCTAGAAGAGAGATGATACAGGGACAGGGTCAAGATAAGCATGGTGGCCAGTGCCACACATGCAGGAGGGCCACCCTGTGGCCAGCACACTATCATCTAGATAGGCCACCCCCTCTGGGCTGGACATTTAACAAGGACAATAGGGACAAAATAGCTTTTTTCTGCTAAAGCCAGCCACTGTACAGTTAGCCAGTTGTGACAGCAGCACACACATTGCTGTACAGAGCACAGTGATGTGGCCTTTGGAACTTCACTCACTGTCCTGCATTTTAGTCCCTCTGTCAGCCAGCCTTTATTTAGAACATGGAGGCTCAATAATACATAAAGACAAGCGCTGTTATCTGCTGTCCCTCTCAGGAGCACACAGGCTGCTACACTAGGAGAAAACGCAAATCACAGAGGATGTCTAAAAGCAGCGCACATTTACAAACATATAGATAGCAACATCTCTAACCCTTACTGAAGCTGGTCCACTGATGACATCTGAAATGATTCTCAATGAGGATCGTCTTGCGCTCTTATTTCCAACAGCCAAACTGCCCAATGGCACAAGTGTTAAATTCACATTACACCAAGACCCAGGTTAAACACAAACTGATTCAGGGATTGTTCAGATTACAGTCTATGTGCATACAAAGAGTTGCAATATATTAGTATTGTTAGAACTGCATTAAAAATGAAGTTCAGTATAAAAACATATTTTTAAAAAGCCTGATCAGAATCAAATATTGCATTTATAGTCTGTTATCATATCCTATTAATTTGTCCTCAACATTTATCACATGTCATGTAGTGTCTAATTATAGGGGGTGATTTTGCAAAAAATAAATAAAAGAGCCCAATGCTCCAACTTCCAAATGTCTCACTATTACATTTTCTAATTTAAAAAAATACTAGTAATCGTCACTCATGAATGATATGATAAGTGTATCCCCACATACACAGATATACTGTGCGTTGGCAACTTCCTGGTAAATTAACCTCTCCGGCTCTTAAATGCTGGCTCGACGATATGTCATCTTTTCATGACCTATAACTGAAAGGCTATATTACTGGCAGCATATCTACTTGCCAGCTATTACTCAAGATGCCTGTGGCTTCAACGTATTCACGTACTCAATATTCAGAGCCAGATACTATAATCAAAAGCACAAAACATCCTAGAAAGAGTATGTCTGTTCTAACAATTGTCTTCAAAGCTTTTAAAAAACACAAAAACTACAAGTCCCAGACATATCATTTTTGACTTCTTAATATGAGAAAAGGCTCCCCAAGGCATTATCAGGTAAAATAATAATAACTGCCATTAGTGTAAAAAACGCACGAAAAAAAGGGCCAATGTGTACACAATGACAATGCATTCACAGCTTAACAAAATATATTCCAATTGAAATCCTGCAAAAGTGTTGAAAATAATTATCATGAATGCTTTGAAATTACATTAAAAGTAGGCTACATTGGTGCACGCTTGTGTGTACGTAAAAGTGCCCGAATTAATCAAACGGGGTAAAGGCCTATTGAAAAGGTGACCGTGGAGCCCAGCTGAGTTTAAAGCCAGCCTCTCGTTACTAAGGCCTTTCTAATTGGGTGAACTAAAACGTGCAGTGAGCTCGCGGGGCAGAGCCGAGAGCTCATTGATTGATTCATCTACGACACCTGGGCTACAGCGGGCAACCTGCGCCACGCGACCCCATTACGAATGGAACTCTGTCCATGCAAAATCAAAATTACAGATTAGCATTCCTCCCCCAAATGACCCCAAAAAGTTGTTTTACGTTAACATTTTATTTCAACTTTGTGAACAGCAGCTCCATGCTAGTCTTCAGTGAGGTTTCGCCAGCAAGCGGCGTGGTTGTCGAAGCTATTTCCCAAGACTTTAGCTTTATCCGACACAGCCTTGAGAAATCAGACAGTTTAGGTTCAGGCAGCAGTGAGTATGAACCTCGGTTGTTGGTGCTCAATTCTCGGCATAAACAGGCAAGTCTGGCGTGCTAGCTAGCACAGAATTTTAATAATACGTTTGTTAACTCTGACAATGATTAAGTTGGCTAGTTATCACGTCAAATAACATGGGCAAAATATCAAGCTAAACCACTTATATTTCCAATGGAGTTCTGCGAGCAACATGTCCAGTGGCATGCTCGGCGTTTTTGACCTTGCTAGCTACCGTAAGTTCTTAAACGCCTTTACTTTGTTTTATCCTACACGGTGGACGTTGGCAGTGAATATTTTTTTGGACTACTCGGTGTCTTACCTTCAAGTGTTCAATCGGCGTCGCGGTATTTATTGATGAAAGTCTGCAGACATCAAACTTTTGGTCGCAGTCTTTGCGCAGTACGAAAGGGGGCGGTGGCGGGAACACGGGCCACCCTAAGTAAACTAATCAGGCCTTTGGCCAATCACGAAAGACGCCGTCTCTACCCCGGAAATACACTATTAACTAATTGATTTGCTGCAGGTGTAGCCAATATGTCCATGGTGTAGCCTACTTTTGCTCCATGCTACCTAGCCCTATAGCCAGGTTGTCAATTCCACCAAAAATGCGAAGCCAAAGGAAACACACAGCAGTGACTCCTGGAGCTAGAAAGCTGTGTCACGGTGTCACCATGGTCCCAAGTGTATTCAGGGTAACCCAGTAAAATTGGAGACAGTGTAGGCTAATTTGTGAAATTAATCACAAATAGGCCTACAACAGAAATTTAGCCTATAAAAATACTTTTTTTCTATTTTAAATTTAACTGACTCCACTATTACTTTTATCAGAACTGCAGAACAGACATGTGGGCTTGGCATTAATTTTAGATTAAATGCAAAACAATCAAATGGCAGTGATTGTGTATGGGAATTGTAGGTGTGTCTAAACTTAGTATAATCAGGACCTGCATGGAAATTGGGAAATTTCATACAAATGTATGCCTGATGGCAGAACTTAAACATATCATCCAGCAACTCCGAGTATCAGCAAGAACCCAAGATGCACTTAACCTATATATCATCACTCCCTTTAGTTCTTCAGCCCTATAGGCTATTTTACATTTATAAGTCGTGGTCCTTACAATAGCCTACCGCTTAGTTTAAACCGAATGTGTAGTTCGGCATGTTTTTAAATAATCTGTCCTCAATTAAAATGCAAGTTTGTCATATCGATGAAAGATTTTTTTTAGTCTACATATATATATGTCTGATATTGCCAACATAACGTTTCTACTTTAAGATGCGTTAACCGACTAGCCTATTATGCGGATCCCACGTTTAAGCTCCCTACCAAGGCCTATATTTCTACACACTGGAGCAATAAATGCATCCGTCCATGTCTGGGAGATGAGATGGGAAATATTCGAAATGAGCACATGTGCGAAGGTCGCCTTCCCCTTCCATCGTGTAAGCCACGATATAACAAGGCACTGCAATTTCAGAGTTTTCATTAAAAAAATTAAGAAAAAAATTCAGCATTCAATGGAGATATGAATGCATCACGGATGGTGACTTTATTATCGCGTTTTCATGCAATAAGACGGTCTGAGGGTCCACAGTATAGCCTGCACTGGGTGCATCCTCTGCTCCTCAAAAATCTGACATTTGGGATGAAATAATCGATTGCAAACGTTTTCAGTTGAATAAGCAAAGGTGTAAAAATATAACTTACCGTTTCTATAAATGAAAGTTATGGACGTCCTTAGGGCAAACAATCTCTGAATGAAACACCTGGCCCAATAGCTTGTAAAAGGATGGAGTCCGCTCTCTCTTAGTTCAAACTTAGAAACATAAAAAAGCAAACACAAACAAGATAAAATGAGGAAATGAAATATTTATTAAATCAAAACACAGAAATGGGTTCCCTTCAGCAAATGCATGAAACAAAAGGAAAAAAACGAACAGAAGAAATAAAAGGAATCAAATAATTAAAAAAGCCGGCTTCTGCCTGTCTCGCTCTTTACAGGTGCGCCACACACATACGCGACATCACTGAGTGGAAACCAAAGCGGCGAGGAGGTTGTCTTTTAAAAGGGAAGATAGTCCTGCCGGCGAATATATAGGGCCGTATCACATCATGCCTATACCTCTCCGCTCGTTCCGTTTCATCCATTCAACCTACACACGAACACGCCATTTGGACGCGGAAGTATACGCCGGAGCCGCTCCATTCCACACTAGCTTGTGCTCCACACAGGAGCTCTGCAACACCATTGGTTCTCGCGCGTCGAAGCCATTCGTCCACGCCCCCGTCACTCAAAAGCGACCAGGCACATTGTTTTTCCTCCTAAATGTGGCATTTGAAGTCAAACCTTTTTTTTTTTGCAGAGACGCGCACAGTCGCCTACAGCGGGGCAGGGGACACCACGTTTTTTGAGAGCAATCGCTTTTTTGTTTACCATTGTTTCTCACAATTCGTTTTAATTACACCACATCACCGCACTGTCACCATCATCCAAGAAAGGGGGATTAAGGTATCCGTATTAAAGTCATTGTATGTGGCGTGCTGCCATTTACGTCAACACTAGCCTATTTTAGTTTTTGTTCCACTCGCCAGCCCTCACGTGTCACAATAGAACAACTGTGAAACATTCCTTCCCCCTTTCGTCATCACGCATGTTTCTTTGTTTATTTTCTTTAGTTTTCGGCGTCATTTTAACGCTCTCGTGTCAGCGGGAGACGACATGTGGAATGAGCGCCCATGCATTTTGCTGCAAACCCCCCGTTAGTGTCAGTTGTCGGATCAGCAGTTTTTCAGCACCACGGACAGCGCACTTCGCGAGCACAGTACAGTACACAGTAGCCTAACCTACGTGCTATTCACTAGTGTCTGCCCCAGAGACGAAAAAAAACAGCCAATGGTCAGCCCCTCGGAAGTCGACCTACAGGCGAGAGACAAAAGGTGGGCGTTGATACGGGCATGGTTTTAACAATGGAGAACAGTCTTTGTTTGGTATTCCATTGCAGCGTGGGCACCACGCACGCCTTTACAACAGGAGCGCGTGCCACGCTTATCCCATGCACATCTTTTTTATCGACTTTTTGTTTCTATTCCAGAGGGGTGGAGCAACAGTGTATTCAAGCATAAAAGCTATATGCTCGTAACAACTCGCAGGCACACAACAGGAACTGTATCAGAGTGAATCCAGCCCTGCAGAACATGCTATAGGCTACTGTCAAATGAAATGCATAGGCCTACTAAATGAATAGCATTAGAAGAAAAAAAGTTATGCATGAAAAATCTGTGCAATCCACTGAAGTAACAACGATTAAATCCTATTCTAAATGATGATGGAATAGCTCAAGAGAGTAGCCTCAATGCAGAGGTATAGACTAAAGATATGAGGGATGTAAAAACTAAATAACAACATTAAATGGAATGTGTTCTATATTCTTATTTTGGCTGATAAATACATTTAAAAAAAAAGGTGCTCAAGAAAGTTTTGGAATAGACCATCTTAACCTTTGATCCAACCACAGCAAATTAGGATGACTATTATCATTATCACACAGTCAGTTCATTTCTAGGAAGTACATTGAGTAAATCTATACAGTGTTCAATACTCTCAACATACTTCAAAGCCATTTATGTGTTAAAAAAGTCTACGTGAGCTATCAATGAATACACCTTTATTTAACCCCAGATCTGTACAAGCTTTTTTGTGCTTTTTCGTACAAAATCCGACACGTGTTGGTGTTATCTATCTCATGCACCACTTTCCACTGTAGTAACAAACAACATTATTTGCAAAGTAAACATCAACAAGTTGGTAATTAAATAGATTGACACATAATTTAGTATATTTGTATTGTCCCACATCTGGCATTTTGTATGGTAGCTTATACAACAGACAAGATGCTTATGTACTGTAGATAAACCGATTTAGATCACTTTCATGTGATAGAATACCTAGACATATTATAGTCAAGAACAACTGGAGTTACTTTGTTCTTCAAAGCTAGAAAAATTAGTTTCAAAAAACACAATCATTTTCCAAAATAGAGCACTATTAAAGCTGGAGTCGGCGATTCGGGAAGAATGCTTGTTGTCAAAATAACTTTGTCAAAAATCAGTCAATGTCTTCTTGCAATCCGCTAACTGTACATACTGCCCCTCATTTATCAACCTTGCGTAGACCAGAAATGTGGGTGTACGTACATTTCCACGCAAACCTTGGCATTTATCAATATGGACGTGAGCGTAGGATACACTCAAATCCCACGCCAGCTCTCAGCTCGTGTACGCAAGTTTGTAAACAGCATGGACTCGCAGTGCAGGCTGTGCCGGGTAGCCGATTACTTTGTTGGACAATTATTAGAAGATAATACAAAGGCAGTGTTTGCTCAGACCGAAAAATAAAGATATTAATCACTTAAAAATGTGCAGCTTTTATTTTATTTTATTTTATTTATTTTTTTAATACAGGGACAGTGCATATTATCAAACATTTCTGTCAATATGCCAGAATTAGCCAGAAGGCTATTTTTCATCTGCAGTCCCTAGACCAATGGTAAAAGTCACCCTAAAAGAAAATAAAGTTATACATTTACATAACACAACATACCTATAGTAAAATGTACTATTAAAAAGTAAGTAAAATGAAAAGTACTATTAAGCTAAAATATACAAAAAAAACACAGCAGAGCAACAATCAGACAACAGCATACAATGACATGAACAGGTTAATGGTAATGTAGACAGCTCTGATTATTAGCTTATGGTGTGCAACTGAGTAGGAGCACTGATTCAATAGTGCACACACCGGCCACTTAGGAGCGCTGCATGGGACTGCGTAAGGGCAGTTGTCTTCGTCTTAGAGCAGCTGGGGGGACACTGAGGCACGGGGCTGCATTCATTCAAAATGTTAGCCTAAGTATTAAATATGTAGTAGGCCTACACTGCTCTTTATGATAAAAAATACACGGCACAACATTCAGCTTAACATTTTATTTATTTGACGCATTTTTTAGATGTTAGTTCCTCTTTTAATGTATCATTGATCGCTTAAGCGAGCGATTTATTTCCACTGTTAACCGGCACGTTTTTCCGATCTGCTGGTGGAGCAGGACAGTGGGCGCTCTCACAGCTGATCATTGCCGGGTCGGCTTGTGCAGCTGACGGCCGGGCTGACCACTAGTGCTGTCATACAGTAAAACGCAAAATGTGTTATTTTTAGTTTTTACAACCCTTTTGAGTAGTGCTATCTAAAAGGGCCAATACATTCTAATCATTCAAATCTCTGCAGACGTGTATTTCTTTTATGGGGACCATTACCGGACAGTTGGTGCGTCTGTTTCTCCCATACCACTTATATTATGCCCGCACCCTCAGTTGGTTGCATTTCAGAACAGCAACACGCTTTTTTTAGTGGCGATTTTTGAGTCAGACCACTTTTTATTCATCTATGTAAAGAAATGGCGACATATAATTGTATATGCTGTTTTATAGCATTTGAGCGATAGTAGCCTAAACCTAAAATGCAAAATCCTCAGCTGGAGATCGTTTGTTGTCAACACCAACGCTGTTGACTGCAGCAGTTATTTCCTTCCTAACTGCTGCCTTCTGTCGTTCTTTGATGCCGCTTGTAATGCTCCGAAATGAAACTCTTTTTTTTTCTACTTTCGCTGTTATTCTGTCAATTTCTACTTCAGAGAAGTTCCTCTTCTGTGCCGTAATGTGCATATCCATATCGTAAAACCTCTGGGCGAGGCCTCTAAACTGAGAAAATATAAGGGCGTGATACGATCGTTTTCAGCCGCCGCATTTATCAATAATGGCCTGGCGTACGCTGAGATTGTCGAGATACGACTGTTTGATAAATCCCACGCGATACCTGGCGTAGGGAGGTATTTGCGCCAGAATCTGCACCAGTTTCCACGCAAGTTTGATAAATGAGGGCCACTGTGTGTAAAAGAAAAGGTTAGTGTTATTACACAGCCTAGTTTCTGTAAACTGGTATGTAAACAAAGGGGGCCTACCGTTGCTAGCAACATTCCCATTTACAGAGCGTGCATTGAGAGTGCAGAGAGTGTATTAACACTGGATTTCTGTTAAAGGGTACACATATGGCGCTTTTCCACTGCATGGTATCAGCTCAACTCGACTCAACTCACATTTTCGGCGTTTCCACCGCAAAATCATGGTACCTGGTTCCAGGTAGCGGCTGCTATTTTGGTATCGCCTCGCTCTAGGTTCCAAGCGAGCTGAGCCGATGCTAAAAGGTGACGTCGGCAGACTGCCGACCACTGATTGGCCAGAGACTCTCGGCTTCATTCTGTTGTACACACTCCTAAACTCTCTGGGACGTTTCGAATGTATTTTGTCTCGCCACGTGCAGCCTTCTCTGGTTCTCGGAGCCTCAGAATGCCCTCAGACACGGCTTGCATTTGAAAACACGTACCCTAAAACAAGCCTTAAACATTTTTCATCTGTATTTTTGGCGGTTGGTTCAGTTAATAGTACAACAACTGCTCGTAATCTCTACTTTGCTACTTGGCTCCGGAGTCGGCTTTCTGCCCCTTTGTATGATGACCCCGCCCACGTTCAGGAGGTTCTATTTGCAGCTGAAAACGACCTGTGCTGCTACCAAAACCAAGTTGAGCTGAGTCGAGTTGAGTCGAGTTGAGTCGAGTAGAGCTACATGTGTGGTGGAAAGCACCAATAGTACGGGTACAGGTTGCGGATAGTGAGGAGATATTCACTGATTTTGACGTTCTCTTAAATTGCTGACTCCACCTTTTTAGCATGATGAGAGGGCCAAGTATGACCTACAAGTAAAGTACAGGCTTTTCTGAAAACCAGTGAAGTAGGTTTGATGGGTCCAATTTTCTGTCTTAAGACAACTTCAAATTAGCATGACAATAGCTCAAACATTTAAGGTTGAAAAGAAATAAAATCATCAAAATCAATCTTCTGAAAGGTATTTCCAGGCTTTACGTCTTGACAACAGCACATGTTTAAGTGTTGCCGCTCGGGGGAAGTCATTCATGCCCACAAATATCAATTAGATCATTAGCATTTAGATGGCATATACGCATTCTTTAAATGAAAGGGGGAACACCGACCTCTTGGCCCTATTTATAATGGTGATTTGGGAAAGTGCGTCTCCAAAGAATGTCAGGGAGACTTATACTGGGAAGGTAGATTATATTTAAAAGATCAGACACAAGGCAGGATCAATATGGATGTATCGGCAACTGTAAAAGGCACCGGCCGCTCCTGTGTGTCACTCGTTTTCCAGGAATAGAATTGGACAGGAAAAATGTGGAGGCAGCAAATTAACATCTCATAAAGGATCCGCTGCTGAGCTTAATTTTTCTTGTCAACTGACAAATCAGCTCTTTTTACTCCAGGTACCACTGTGGGCCCTGCACTCTGAACGTCTGATTTACATTAAGCTTAATCCCCGGATACGTTCGCGCAGTGTAGCAGTCGATCATTTTGGCTCAGGGTTAAACAAACACTCTAAAAACTCTCTGAACACCGGTGTATCAAATGGTATGCTACTCGGGAGATTTCCCTTCTGCAAAAAATCAGCAGAACATCTTACCAGGCTTCATATAGCTTTGGTCCAGCCCCCTTCTTCCTGTCTGCTGTTCCCTCACAGCAGTAAGGAGACAACAGTTTTGAATCTGCCAAGAAGACAAAGAAGGACAGTGAGGTATGGAAGAATAGACATATTTGACTTTGTTACTAACATCGTAGAAGCCTGTCTATAAAAGGTGTGTATTAAAGGTGGAGTCAGCGAACACAATTTTAGTCAGAATCATTGAATATCTCCTCACCATCCGTTAACTGTCCATGCTGTGTGTGTGCACACTGAAAGACAATATGGTGTTAATACACAGCCTAGGCTCTGTAAACTGGTATGTAAACAAAGGGGGCCCACCGTAGCTAGAAACCTGCACGTTAATAGAGCCAAGGCTGTGTATTAAAACTGAATCTTCAGCGCGCACACACACAGTATGTACAGGCAGATCAGGAGGAGATATTCATTGATTTTGACAAGAGGCATTCTCCTGATCGCTGACTACACTTTTTAATGTAAAAACCTATCTTTTATGTTTTGTGCTTGCATCTCTATTGCCCACATCAGTTGAACTTCCTGTTGTAATCCGTCCTATGTATGACAACACCAACGATGTGTCACTGCACGCAAAATCATAATAATAATAAAATAAATAATAGTTCTAAGTCTGGCATTCGCCTTGCATATCTACAAGTTAAAAATTGTACCTTTTTGAAAAGAGAAATAACCAATAAAACCTTATTTTGCTTTTTTAGAATAGTAAAAAGACATAAAAACTGTCAAAGCCAGAGTTAAGTTTTGAATGAGATCTTCTACTGACAGAAGTTCAGTAATAGGTCAAATACAGTCATTCAAATGGATTTACAAGAAGCAACTATTCCTCAGGGAGTGACACTCATGTAACGCTGTGCTGGGCTAAAAAAAAACAAGTGGCGAGCAGCTTGATCTGGGGACTGTTTGCTGTAAGGCAATATAACTCTAATGGAGAGAAAGGACCTGACTTCAGATCAGATGGCCATCTATATTTCAGGGCCGCAAATATGAAAAAATGTGTAATACGTACACCGCCTCCTCAGAGAGAGTGCAGCGGTCGTTAACCTAATCCATCTCTGTAACGGGGAGTGCCAAGGTCTCGTTTGGTCAGTATGGATTGAGAGCGTTCCTTTTTTTTATCACTCCAGGTCAATAACAAAGGCACCGGGCTATTATTTGTCCTCAAATGTTCAATGGAAGACTCTTGCTCTACTGTTTTGAGACTGTGAAGCTTTTGCTAAACTATAAATTCCTAATACTTAAAGGTGCAGTGTGTAATATAGTGGAGGTGCTGGGAAAGTTTTGTATGCACTTCATTTAGCAGAGAATATCTCAACTGTTATAGACTAATATGAGCCCAGTGAACAACGTGGGATGTGTGACAAAATCTCTATCCGGGGCGAAAGTCCTTAAAATGACCACAACAGGTTACACTAGTATCACACTACGTGGTGAATGGGACTTATTTTTTTCCTTTATAGATATCCTCATACTTTTTTACCAGATTAATCTTCATATTAAGAGAAATACTTTTTGTATTTGTTAGAAAATAAACAACGTGGGATGTGTGACAATCTCTATCCGGGGCGAAATTTCTGAAATTGACCACAATAGGGGACACTAGTATCACATACATTTCTACCACTCTAATAATCTGTATGACTGATCCAGTGGGTCCCACCTCCTGCTATTAAATGCCAAGGGTGAGGGCTCTTGACCTCCACGCCGTATCCACACACTCTCTGCAAACCTGTGAGGACCACAGGCCAGCCTTTCTTTATCTGTCTCTCTGATGGATTCTAGCAGAGGGACTCAAGATGTCAATAGTGCTTCCTTTGAGACATTAGCATTCCCTGTGCCGCAGCCCCCGGTCTTTACAATGGTCTCAGTGTTGCAATCAGGTGATTATTAATGCCCCCTGCTGGGACCGGGCAACAATATGTGGAGATGAGCTTGCTGAAAGGCGGCCAAAGAGAGTAGTAAGCAGAACAGCTGTGAATAATATCTGTGAGTTCCTTCTCCTCTTTCAGACCAAAGATTGCTGTGATCCCAAAGAAGGCGAGACAGAGGGTGTACTTCAAGGACAAACTTAAAGCTTTGCTCAATTATTTCCTTGCCTAAAAAGGCTTTTTCTGAGTACACCTCTATCCATTTATAATTCATTAAAAAGGCCATGCAAAATGGACCTGTTGCTATTCTGTCCTCTCAGACGCGTCCCTTTGCGTCTGATATACAGATAGTTAAACTCAAAGAAATCCAGTAGGCGTTATGCTGAAGCGTATTTACTGAATTGTAATGTTGTGAAACTGCAACACACAGAAAAGAATAAACATAAGTTAACAGCTCAAAATAAATGCAATAAGTGCAACACGTACATGACGTAGGCTATATGAAAGAAATAAAAATACTTACAGACAGATCTACATCAAGGATAAACGTGAGGAACAACGTAAGGAGCTGCATTCAGCTTGTGTGGATTCTGCAATTGTAGTAACTGAAAATAAAATGGCGGCCGAAAACCATGTGGTAATTTGTTTAACGTGCAGTACCACTAATTAACAATGACTTGTGTCAGAACAGTTGCACTTGAAGTTAGTTTAGTACAATTTATTTCATACAATATGAACAAACATAATGCTTATTTTGGGTGCAAAATCTGAGATTTGTACCAGAATAAGATTGCAATTCTGCTACCTGTTGTGACAATGCTAAAGCACTAACTCAGTTTTGATATGACAACTTGAGGGCGATCTTGGAGAACGCCTGTTCACAAAATCAGTTTTTGTCAAATGGTAAATGGTAAATGGACTTGACTTATATAGCGCTTTCTAGCCGATTTTCTCAGCCCCAAAGCGCTTTACATATCTTACCACATTCACCCATTCATACACACACTCATACACCGATGGCAGTAGCAGCCATGCAAGGCGCTCTCTGAACCATCGGGAGCAATTTGGGGTTTAGTGTCTTGCCCAGGGACACTTCGACATGTGGCGGGTAGGCGGGGAATCGAACCTCCGACCCTGCCCTGTCAAAAGCAGTGAGTATCTCCTCACGATCCGCTGTCCGTACTGTGGTAAAAATAAATCTGGTGTTAAAGGTGCTGTAAGCGTGGGGGCGCCCTTAGCTCAGTTGGTAGGGCGTCCCCCCCATGGGCCTCGGCCAGCAGCGGACCCGGGTTCGATTCCAGCCCGCAGTCGTTCTCTGCATGTCACTCCCCTCTCTGCCCCATTTCAACTCTGTCTCTACACTATCAATAAAGCATAAAAAGGCCAAAAAAAAAGTGCTGTAAGCGGAATGGTTCTTTTAGCTAACTTCCTGTCAGTTACTGCAGTTAGCAGTCCCCTCGCTCGTCCCTACGTCACCACATTAATGCACTGCGGTCTTCAAGCAGCGAGTTATCTAGCATCATCTCAGATCCATAAGTGTGATAAAACATGATAAAAACCATCAAAACAGACATTGGAAAGGATTTTTACCTGCTCCGCCATTGTAGGCGCATAAACATTCACCCAGGGCCGGCCCTGACCAATCAATTGTTAAAATAGATAAAACAAATTATTTGACAAATGTTGTATGTGCAAAAGTTTGTGAACCCTAAGCTGCATTGCTTAAATCGAGCAAGGTAAACACAATCAGGTGGGCCAAACTGATTGATGAAATAGACCAATGTAGTGAGAGATCTTTAGGGAAGAAATTGGGCGCCACTAGATAAAACAAAGATAAAACCAGGTCAGTTTAGGCTCACCAAACTGAACCCATACAGGTCAGACATGCTCAAAGGGGAAACAATCTCAGAGGATCTCAGGAATAGAGTTTTGATGTCGCACATTTGTCTGGGGACAGCTATACATTCGTATAAAAAAGTTTGAGCTCCATCGGTCCACCGTGAGGCAAATCATCTACAAATGGAGAGCTTTAAGAGTGACTTAACATCTGCCTAGAAGTGGACTTCCTTCAAAAATATCTTCAAGCACCACAAGAAAAGGGATTTTTCAGGTAAAAGCCAACCCACACATTACATCTGGAGATTTGCAGACCATTTGCCATCACCATTCTTCACTTGGGAGAAGGTTCTGTTGGTGGTAGGCAGAGTTGCGTTTTTGCCCAAACATGGCGGTTTTGGTTATGACCAAACAGATCAATTTTGGACTAATTTGTCCACAGAATAAGACTTCAGGTATCTCCAGGTGCTCTCTGGCAAAGCTGTGACATGCAGTTTTGTTCTTTTTTGAGAGCAGAGGCTTCTTCAGCAACCCTCCCTTGAAAGCCATGTTGACTGAGTTTTCTTCTTATTGTGGAACCATGCACATCTGTCCCAGATGTTGCAAGAGAGGTCTGCAAATCACTAGATGAAATGTGTGGGTTGGCTTTTAACTAAAAAAATACTTTTCTTGTGGCATATTTTTGAAGGAAGTCCACTTCTAGGCAGATGTTCAGTCACTCTTAAAGCTCTCTTTAATAGTTTGTCTATCCTCAGTAGTTGTCATATTTTAAGCTTAACTCATATTTTGAAATTATAGTATTAACAACATTAGTAAAAATAAAAAATAGAAAGTTTTGGTAGCCCTTTTTTTTTTTTTGCGGCACCCCCTGCGGATGGGTGCGCCCCTAGCATTTGCCTATACTGCCTATGCCTAGGGCCGGGCCTGCATTCACCCATCTGTCGCTCTGGCGTGCACCGGCAGTGAGCCCGTGAGTGAGACGGGTGTCGGTTTGTAGCGTTCTCTCTTGTGATTGGATATTAATTTTGGCATCCCCCGAAAAATGTATTTGCCGATTACATGCAGAGCAGCTGACTGAGAGATCGGCTTTATGAAACGCTCCCATTATGTAAGTGATCACTGTATGAATAAAGAGCGATTTAACACGTATATTAACATAAATAAACCGCTTACTTCACCTTTAATGAGAGAGAGAGAGAGAGAGAGAGAGAGAGAGAGAGAGAGAGAGAGAGAGAGAGAGAGAGAGAGAGAGAGAGAGAGAGAGAGAGAGAGAGAGAGAGAGAGAGAGAGAGAGAGAGAGAGAGAGAGAGAGAGAGAGAGAGAGAGAGAGAGAGAGAGAGAGAGAGAGAGAGAGAGAGAGAGAGAGAGAGAGAGAGAGACATAAGGGGGCTGAGATCAGTAGCTCTTTTTGTATATATTCCCCCGTGGTATTAAGAGGTTGATGCTTGTGCATGATGTCATTGATTGTGGACTATCCAATATGGGTCCTGCTGGGAAAGCTAGAGTGCTCCCACTGTGACTGTTATAGGGCTATGTAATGCAAGACTAGGGTGAAGTCATGGCAAGGAGCCTGGGGACCACAGAGACCCAACATGACAGTGTGGTAGTGCATAGTCACTTGGAAATGAGGGTCACCCCTCAATTGATCTCTCGATGATAAATAAACATTTAAATTAAAAAATAAAATAGTAGCAGAATAATACAGGCAGACAAAGTAAGTGTGTGGGATACATTGGGTTTATGTTGCAAATTAATTACAGGTCTCTGTGCACAAATGTATGCTAAATGTTTCTTTTGAAATTAAATTTGAGGTTTTTGTGATATATTTTTTCAACTAATGAAAGCTCTCAAACACCCAAGACTGTGGGAAAATTATATTTTAAGGATTTTTTTTTTCCTTTTTACATTACAACAGTTACAGGTAAAGTAGAACATAATAGAGATATACAAGTGGATGTGACATATGTGATGAATGGGGTTTTGAGGTAAATTAATTGTTCTGTATATAGTTGTTTCACCCGGCCTTTAGCCCACGGTCGGACACATTGTGTTTCTTTGAAATGAAATGTGGGTTTTTATTTGGTGATTTATTTGAAACAGCTGAAGCTTTCAGACCTCGGAGACAAAGTGGGAAGATCATACTCAAAGGAGTTTATTTTTTTCTTCTTTTTAACATAACATCCTTTCAAACAAACAAAACCAACCACAGATATATTTTGGTTGCGTTCCAATCCCCATACTTCCCTGCTATTTAGTATGGTATCACTTTAGGATGACCCAATATATCATGTCAAATGCAGCATGCTGAAAAACACCTGGATGAAAAGAAAAAGTATGTGATTTGGAACGCAGGGTTTGTTTACTAAACAAAATTTTAAAAATCACACTTAAATCTCACTTTAAGAAGAGACACTGCAGGTGAATAGGTAACATGTTTAACTTACAGATATCATTATGAAACTTCGCCAGTTGATAACTTACTTTAAAACACATTTCTTGTACCATGCCCACAGAACTAAGGAACATTACATCGCTCAAATCCTTCTCAAACTCTATAAAAAAACTGGTCACTGACAAATCAAATATGCGTCCATAATAATCTGGGATAGTGTGTTTGTCTTTGTGTTTACTAGTTGTGTTTGTGTCTGAGTTTATGCTCCTTGTCTGTATGCTCCTTGTTTGTGCTTATGTGTTTTTGTCTGCATTCATGCCACTTGTATGCTCCTTGTCTGTGCTTTTTGTCTTTCTTTAAATGCTTATGTATTTTAACGTGCTATATGTTCATGCACTTTTATCTGTGTCTGTATGCTACTTGCTTATGTTTTTCACACATCACCAACCTGTTATGTGCTGGAATAATGGTGTCATTTTACTTATCTGTGCTTGTGTCATTTTGTTTTTGTGCTCATGTGTTGTATTTTTGTAGCCTGGAAATCCAGACCCTGATATCTTGAACGATAGAGGGTCTGGCCACGATCAATAGTAATTTCCAACTCAAGGGGCGGCTCCTACTCGTGCATTTCAAATGCCACTGCACGCAGTTGGATAGCACTACAACCAATCAGAGCGATGCACAAGGCGACGAAAGCCCCTTTCGTTTAGCGAACAGCTGTTAAACTGTTAAATTAAACGTTTGCCGTTGTCTGTCGGCAAAATAGAACATTCCACTTACTTGCTAATGAAAGATTTGAGTGCCGTCTAATCGTTAAGGGTCGAGGCCAAAGCAGTCTCAAACTCACACAACATATCCGCAGCCATCTCTGATGTTTACTATCACGGCTTCAACGTCGCATGCACGTCACTGTCGTCATCCGGTTACGTCCTCCCCAGAGTACCATATAAGGGGCTCTGGCGCGCCCGCCAGATTTCTGGCTTTCTTGATAAGCTTCAACGGAGCGTGTCCAGACCAACACGCGCAGCAAATTTAATTTGCAAGCGCCTAGTGGCAGGTCTGGGAATGCCAGGCTAGTATTTTTGTAGTTTTTTTAAAATGTTTCTTTTAAGCTATCAACCTGCCAGGGACTACAGGTGAAAATTAGCCTGCATGGCTAAATCTGGCACATTTACATGTTGAACTTTGGTACTCATGTTTATCAATAAATAAATAAATCGAAAAAAATAAAATAAATCTGCTATAATCTTTTGAGAAATTTTCTAATTAATATGCAAATTTAGCAATATCTAGCTAATTATGCATCCATTTGCATCTCTTCAGGTGCTGGATAAAGCGATACAGGGTTAAAATCTTATTTATATTTGGGTCCAAAGTTTTTATAAATCAAAAATACAATGTACAAGTCTTAAAAATGCATTTTCAGCCTGTTTAAGAAGAAAATGTCTTAAACATCAGACAATTAACAATATATGAACAAATCCTTCTGTACTTACCTTCAAAATAGTGCTTAGAACAGATGTACAGTAAGTGCTTTAAAAGTTATGATTGTTGGTTCAGAGTATTGAAAATTTACCTATGTTGAGATAATGTCCGTTAAAGATGGTTCTATAAGAGAAATATATAGACACAAAAAAAAACATATTTAAGAAGTAAAAAAGAGAAAATCTCAAAATTGTCCAGTGCTTGATAAAAACAATGTTTTTGCTTGCAGTGTCCCGCCTTAAAGTGATAAAAAAATAAAATAAAAAATAAAATCCTTTTCTTTCATCTCAATCCTGGGGGAAATATCGCTCGCGGTAGAACAGAGAAAAGTTGTTTTTAATCTCTGAGAATATAGGGCATGAAATTTCAATTAGATATGTCAAGATCTTGGGAAATTTGAATTAATAATTATTTTCTTTTACACAGACACTTTTCTCTGGAAGACAAGTGTGTGTTACTGTTGACCAACCAACCCCCTGAAATAGCCTGGTCTAAATAGCCTCATGTGAGAGCAGGATGGACAGTGGCAGGGCCTATCTCTTTGTAGGGTGGGGGGGGGGAGAGAGGTGGAGAAGGTGCAGGGAGGAGAGAACCATCGATTTGGTTGTCTGCAGATAAAATAAGAAATCAAGTGTGGTTTTATGTGGCACCGGTCCCTGGCCCAGGCCTTCAGCGCAGGCAGTCCAGGAGATTAGAAAGTGAAGTTCCCAGAAAAAACAAACAAAAAGGCATCATTAAACAGGGGGGGGGGGGCTCTGGACTGCTCACACCTTGTCTCTTAAGTGCAATTTGATCTTTGGCTCCCTTTTAAAACCCCAGACGTCCGAGAGGGACTTTCTGATTGGCTCTTGGTCTGATTGAAAGCCAATTGCCTCTGCCTTCAAGCCTCTGGCACAATGTTTACACCAGGAATACACTGACTCTCTCTTTTGATCAGCAGCAGTTTCTCCTTGTTGTGTCTCAGGTATTTATTTAGTTATCTGTATAGAGAGTGTGCTCATTAGAACATCATTACGATGGTAAGAGCACTAGCACATTGCATCTTAATTGATGACAGAGGCTGGTGTGCTTCATCAAGGGCATGGCAGTGCAATCCACGCCGCACACACGGGTCACAGTGCGGCCAACGGGAAGGTAGTGGAAGGCTCATTTATTTCACACTATGTAGTGCACTTCTTTAAGTCCTTAAATGATTATTTTATAAATAACGCACAATCCTTTGATAGGTACAGTATTTGCAGCTGTCAACCTGGCTTACAAAACACTGGTCAATTTACAATCAGTGCTGTATGAAGTCTAAGTTCAAAAAAATTAAATTGTCATCATTCTCATAGTAATAATGCACTAGATGTGATAGGCAACAGAGAAAGTCAAATTTTTCTGCTTACATTACTACCCATTCACCCTTATACAATATATATAATGTAAATTGTTTGGTAAATCTTATATTGTTGGTTATGAATTAACCAAAAAAATAGAGTTTTGGCCGGACAGCTAAATGAGCTGAAGCTCCCTATGAGGCTGTTGAGCCAATGGAGGCTGCAGATACAGGTGTCAATTATTTGCCGTTAGTCACTACGAGTGTCCCTCTATAACGTTGTCACATTTTTTCCTCATTATCAACTCATGTTTTATTAGTCTTTTGTGGAATTATGTTAGCCTGGTCCAACCAGACCATCGTACTTAATTTAATTTTTACAGAAGGTCTGGAACTGTTCTATTGGCAAACGTTCACTCACTTGGAGGCGGGTGTCTGTTGAAGTTTAAAACTATTGGATCTGCCAAGTGCCAATCTTGATTAGCCAACCAATCGCATAACGTTTGGTCGTGACGTATGTCATGAGCCGGCTTCTGACGGTGCGTTCCAGTTGTACTGGGAACTCGGAAATTTCCGACTTCACTACATATTGTAGTCTATGGATCTACCGGTACCTGGCAACGGTAACTTGCTAGAGCCTAACGTTTAGTTATTTGGATGAGAAAGGTTGTAGGCATCCATACTTTCCCGAGCAGATGCACTGGAACACAGACAGGTCGGAACTCGGAACTACCAAGTCGGATATTTCCGAGTTCCGAGTATAAAGGAATGCAGCATTCAACTGAAACTGGCGCGCGACTTCAACGTCATCGTTCTCAGCCACTCGCTCTGTTCGCTGATTGGACCGGTTAAAGAGAAAACCTGCGAAAATACCGCAGACCCAGACTGACTACTGAAGTGAAATTAAAATTGAGCGGAAGTAGGTAGGCAGGCGGTGCCAGGCTAGAATTATGTGCTCATTTATTTTGAAAATCCAGAAGGCCTCTCTCTTTGTCTTGTTAAAAAATCTCAAGGTGTTCCTGACCTTGTGTTTCAAAAAAGTGCTGCATAATTACAATTTAATATGCATTAGTCAAATCAAAGAGCCCGCCAGGGGATATGCTGGACCAAACACCAAGAGCAGACATTTTTTTTCTGAAATTAATAGAAAGGATTTCATTAAGGAGGCAAAGAGAGGGGGATAAATGTTATACATTGGGGTCAAACAAACAAGTGATAGAATGATTAATTATTCAGCCATGGCAGTTTGCTGAAGATAATGGCTTCTCCGCCCTAATGAATTTAACTAAAGAGAAAAGCCATTGGATCCCATTTTGGTTCACCGTCTTTGAGGTATGATTCGGCTCTGCAGTGTCACATTAGCGCATCACTGCAGTTAATTGCTTTCACACAAAGAAATATTTGTACAAATTAGACAGCCGGGGCTTTACTGGGAAGATGAATTGGGGCTTGTATCTCATTCATTATTGCAGAGGGATTTATTGTGATGTGATTGGAAGATGTGCATCCACAGAGCAGAGGACAAAGAGGACTTGAAGGAATTTGAGTGATCGTCCGTGTTAAACACACATCAAGATTTTTTTCTGCATGAATTTAACTTTATGTTCATACAATCATAATAAAAAATCTTTAGCAAAAGCCTTTCGGTACATACTGTACACAAAGCAAATGTTAGTCAATAAAAACAGACGCACATTTTTCCAGGAGGGACAAAAAAGAGAGAAAAGACAGTTGGAAATTGTTTTAACTCATAAATGTACAGAGAATAAAAAAAACAAAACAAAAATAAAACAGTCCAGCAGCCAAGTAAGAGCCACATTTTGCTTCACGTTCAGTCTGAACAAGCCTTTGTCGTTACACACGTTTTGGAGACAAAATTTTGCACTTTGGTACAGATGTGCTGTGAGACGTTAGCTCAATGCTAACGTCAGTAAGCTAAAATGATCACAGTGACAAAACTAATATATTCAACATTTTAGCAAGTGAAATCACTCATTTATTTGAGTTACGAAAATAGCACTTAACACAAAGTAGAGTTGAGACTAATGCCATTTGTAATTTTTCTTGCTGCCGTTTTGGTCACTTTTTTTGCAATCCAACAATGGTGGAGCTATTTTATCGCATTGTGTCAGCAAAAAGTCCAGGGATTGTCAAAGTCATTGAGATACATCACTTGGACACTATGAATTCAGGATTCATTCTATGGGGACCATGAATCAATATTCAATATAGTGTATATTCAATGTCCAATATTAAATGGCCATAATGGTGGACCTACAAACTGACATTTAAAGACTTTTATGCAATCTACACTACATGTTTGTGAAGTGCTCCGTGAGTCAAACATCTTTCGGAGAAGACAAAAATCCCCCCAAAAAATCCATTTCAATTACATTCTAAAAAATTGAATATCCAGGAGTTGAGATAATCTCTAACCACATTTTTCCAGGGGCTTCTGGAGTCAGACACTGATCATATGGGCCTGTGTGTGAATACAGGGAAGCTCAATTAATGTAGGACCTCCATGAGAATGTTCAATCACGGAGACACACATTCCCTCAACATAGCTTACGTGAGCCGCGACCAATGGTCCATCAATCCTTTGAGTTCAACAGGTTTGAGCCTTGAAGATCAGACAGTCCACTTGGAACTTTACAGGTAAGAGTCAGGTTGTTGCTG
Organism: Ammodytes marinus; assembly: GCF_949987685.1. Taxonomy (NCBI): domain Eukaryota; kingdom Metazoa; phylum Chordata; class Actinopteri; order Uranoscopiformes; family Ammodytidae; genus Ammodytes; species Ammodytes marinus. The sequence goes on from NC_137227.1 coordinate 1,693,595, forward strand.
TTGGAGTATATCAGGCGCCAATACAGAAAAAAGGAGGGAATGCAAGGGTGAAAGAAACAAAAGTAGATATTTGTCAGAGTCTCAAAGGTGCAATGTGTTTCAGAGGAGGTGGATTTGTTAACATATGAAGAACCTGCAGTTAGTTAACAAAACATATCTACTCTACATCTTAAAATCTTAGTATTCATTTATTCTAATCATCAAAAATCAAATCAAAATTATTTTGAGGCACTTGAAACCAAACGTACAACGTAGAATATGGTTGTAAACAAATGGGTGGGACCTTCTGCCATAAACAACAACAACAGGGAAACAGTGTTCCAGGACTCCAACCTTCCTGTGAAGAAAATGTGTTTATAAAGTTATAAGACAAGGCAAGTTTATTTCTATAGCACAATTCAGACACAAGGCCATTCAATGTGCTTTACAGGGGCAAGATTAGAATACATAAAACACATTAGAAAACATTTAAAAGCAAATGAAAAGAAGTAAATAAAATAAAAATTGCAGGTTAAAATGGAAACAGAAAAGTCTTTAAGATTTAAAAGAGTTGAGAGTTGCAGCAGACCTCAAGTTTTCTGGGAGTTTGTTCCAGATTTTTGGTGCATAAAAACTAAAAGCTGCTTCTCCTTGTTTAGTCCTAACTCTGGGGACTGTAAGTAGACCTGTCCCAGATGACCTAAGGGCTCTGGACGGTTCATAACGTATCAGCAGATCAGTAATGTATGTTGGCCCTAAACCATTGAGGGCTTTATAAACCAACATCAGTATTTTGAAATCAATTCTTTGAGTGACAGGGAGCCAGTGTAAAGACCTCAGAACTGGGGTAATGTGATCCACTTTTTTGGTCCTAGTGAGGACTCGAGCAGCAGCGTTCTGAATTAGCTGAAGCTGTCTGATAGATTTTTTTGGAAGGCCTGCAAGGACACTGTTACAGTAGTCAAGTCTACTAAAGTTAAATGCATGGACAATTTTTTCTAAATCTTGCTGAGACATAAGCCCTTTAATTCTTGATATGTTTTGGGACGCCTTACCAACTGAGCTAAAGGCGCCCCCTGCGCTGACTTTTAATTGTTCATCTTTGGCACCAAAGACAATTACTTCAGTTTTGTCGTTGTTTAATTGAAGGAAGTTTTGGCACATCCAATCATTGATTTGTTCAATGCACTTACTCAGTGCTTGTATCGGACTGTAGTCTCCTGGTGATATGGTTATGTAAATTTGTGTGTCGTCTGCATAATTATGGTAGCATACTTTGTTCTTATTCATGATCTGAGCTAGTGGTAGCATGTAGATGTTAAACAGAAGAGGCCCAAGAATGGAACCTTGGGGGACCCCGCATTCAATATTTGTCCGCTCAGATGTGAAATTGCCTATTGACACATAGTAGTCTCTGTCCTTTAAGTAGGATTCAAACCAGCTTAGCACAGTTCCAGAAAGTCCAACCCAGTTTGCTAGTCGGTCTAGTAGTATGTTGGGGTCAACTGTGTCACTGAGATCCAGTAAAACTAAGACAGAACTTTTGCCACTGTCTGTGTTTAAATGGATGTCATTGAGGACTTTAACCAGAGTAGTCTCAGTGCTGTGGTGTTGTCGAAATCCTGACTGGAAAACATCAAAGCCATGGCATGAAGTTCATTGCTAAGCAGTTATTTAGCTGTTGATAAACAGCCTTTTCAATTATTTTGCTTAAAAATGGTAGGTTGGATATGGGCCTATAATTGTTCATGAGTGATGTATCTAGATTGTTCTTGATGACTGCCGTTTTCATGGCCTGTGGGAATACACCTGTCCGAAGGGACATGTTGACAATTTGTAGAACATCTGAGGCCATACAGCTAAAAACTGTTTTAAAGAAGCCTGTGGGCAGAATGTCAAGGCAGCAGGATGAGGAGTTCAGGTGTTGTATAATGTCCTCCAGGTTTTTGTGGTTTATCAGATAAAATTCTGTCATTGCATTTGAATTGATTTTAAGAGGGAACACTTATGTTGAACTTGGTATTGATGCAGTGACAGCTTGTCTAATTTTGTGAATTTTCTCAGTAAAGAAGGAGGCAAATTCATTGCAGGCCCTCATGGAGAGATGTTCAGACGCTACTGACACAGGAGGGTTTGTTAATCTGTCGACAGTAGCAAACAGGGCATGTGCATTGTTGTTGTTTTTGGTGATGATGTCAGAAAAGAAAGACTGCCTTGCATTTCTCAGTTCTGAGTGCACAGTTTCTCTTTGAAGATGTCATAATGAACTTGGAGATTTGTTTTTCGACACCTGCGTTCTGCTTTACGGCACTCTCTTTTTTCTATTCTGACCTGCGGGGCATACCAGAGACAGCCTTCATCTTAGTAGGCGCAATAGCATCTATAACACTTGTAATTTTGCCGTTAAAGTTGTCTAAGAGCTCCTTAACTGAGTTACAGGGGAGGGGTGGTATTAAAGAACATCCTTGAATAAATGTTTCACTGGTATTTTCTGTAATATACCGTTCTTGATTACTTTTGATTGATCAGTTGTGCGCATAGACATTTTACTCTCAAAAAATAAACAGGAATGGTCTGAGAGGGGACCCATATCTGCCACTGTTATGTCTGAAATGTTCATTCCTCTGGAAATGATAAGGTCCAGCGTGTGCCCTTTGTTATGAGTTGGTTTGTCAACATGCTGATTTAGTCCAAAGTTGTCAAGGACACAGCACAGTTCTTTCGCACATCTGTCCTCGGGTTTGTCAATATGAATATTGAAGTCCCCAACGATTAATAAACAGTCAAACTCAATACAGATTACAGACAGCAGTTCAGCAAGGTCATCAAAAAAGCTTGCCCAGTATTTTGGTGGCCCGTAGATATTAATGAAAATAGCTCTAGAGGCTGAATTTAACTTGAGAGCCACATACTCAAATGAATCAAAATTTCCATAAGACATCTTTTTGCATTGTAGAGATTCTTTAAACTAAATAGAACCCCCCCCCCCCCCTCCTTTTTTATGCACTCTGGCTTCACTCACGAAAGTGTAGTTGGGCGGGGGGTGGACTCTATGATAAGAATAAACCTTCAAAAATGTTTACCTCTCTGTAACACACCCAAAAGAAGAGCCAGGCCTCAAAAATACACGCTTTCGTTCTGGAGTTAAATTTGGAGCAGCAGCTGTCTATTTGCTATTTGCCATCAACACAGTCTCATGTACTGTACGCTCTTATATTTGTCCTCCTTTATCATACAAACTGAAATATACCTGCACATGCAAATGGTTTGGAATATTCTACAGAGACTTGGCGTCGCAAAATCCATTTGATACTAGTCTTTTCACACACACACACACACACACACACACACACACACACACACACACACACACACACACACACACACACACACACACACACACACACACACACAGATCCCTTGAATTACTCCCCTTTTCCATTTCAAAAGCGCCACAATCTGGGATTTCTGTTTTTTTAAAGCAAAGATATCTCATTTAAAATGGAATCATAATTGAATCAGAGATCAACCCGCTCTCAACTAGATATGCCGCCTGTTCCCTTGACACAGGTGTGTATCAGAAGCATCCTACCTTTCAAAGTGGCTTTCATGAGAATATATACGGCTAATGCGGTGTGCTAACGCAGATCAAAATGGGCATAATCCCTGTGTTTGCAATAATACATTCCCAATTGCGCATACATCATGAAGAGCCCTTTGTGTCCAAAATTCCAAAATGCTTCAATCACTCTTGACTTGTTGTGACTGAGATAGAACAGTAGAAAATGACAACCACAAAGGACAATTGTCTTTTTCAGCACCTACTGTATACTGTGCAGACACTGTTTCAGACAGTATCTTGAGTCCCCTTGATATCAAATAGGCAACAAAAGGCTACATTTAATCTTCCTCTGCCTTCCTAATGCCTCATTTCAATAGGGACTTTTTTTTTTAAATATGAAATGCAGAATTGATCTTTCGTTGCCATTGGTAACCTCTTTTGGTACAACCACTTGCTGCCCAATTAAGTGAATCTTAATTTAAAAAAAACACTCCTATTTAAAATCTATGCCTCCCTTACATAATGAAATTTAGAGCCGGCTGGCACATGTACTTGCCTTTTTTAAACAGCCTCTCTGCCCTCCTGGGAAGAGAAAAACCTGTGTTTTTTTTGGAGCAAATCAAAATCAATAGATATCTAAAGGGGGCAAATCTAAGGGCATTAATCATCTGGATCCACCAGCCCTTCTTTTCTGTAATTAATCAATGCGTTAAACTGGAGAAATTTGGCAATTCATCTTCAAATCTCTCATGGAGGAGCATACACACACACACACACACACACACACACACACACACACACACACACACACACAGAGGCAAAGACAAAAACAATATATTCATTTAGTTAGAGTTACACCAGCTCAGAGCTTATTCAATACAACTCTAATGAGGTCTATTATGAGTCAAATGTGCTCTTTTTCAAGCAGCCACCAAACCGTGGGTACAAGTCATTATGCTCAACACATTTTTGCAAAAATGTACAATTGTGGGGAAAGATTAGCTTCTTGAATGAGAATGTCTCAGCTGGTCCCTATGGAGATTATGTGTGTTTCCCCCCAATAAAAAGCACCTAAGCCTAAAGATCATCATGTGTCCCATGGCATTTTATAAACTTTAGTTTTCATGGCGTTTGAAGTTATTTTGCCGATTTAATAATTTTTTTCTGTGTTTTTTTCCAGCAAATGAAGGATCCCGTTGCTCTGACCGAGTGCAGCCCCAGATCATATCAGACATGCAGTTCACTTTGCATCAGTGTAAGCTTTATCAAAACAGGTGAATCCACCATGGCAGCCGCTCCCGCCACAGCCCCGGACAAAACACACTAACACACAAGAGAAATCAGTCAAGCCTGTCGCACTGACCTACTTGACGCTGGTGTGTGAGCTGAACAGTGAGAGCTCGAGAAAGCTAGTGTCATTCTTATTTTCTGTTTTCTCTCTGTGTTTTGGGCTTTGCATCATTTTTTAAACCACAAAAAAGAACTGCCAAAGCAAAAGCAGAAAGCACAGAATAAATAAAAGCCATTAAGGTAAAGGACAAAGACGCATTTCACTTTGAATACAAATCAAATGTTGCGAGTGTAAAGCCCTCATTTCCCTCCATTTAGGGATCACATTAGAAGCATTTAGGTTGAAAACAGCAAAATATCTCCAGAATGCATGTCGGTATGATGCGATGCTGTGCGCAACATTTTGCTAGACCTCTGCCATTTTATTTTTAAAGTCGATCAGGGCGTATAAAACATGTGTGTGATGCTGCATATCAAAAGCAGTCAAAGCTTAGACGCTTGAGAAGTGTCTCAGTTCAAATAATAAAGATGATCTGACTTGACCTTGCATGAAGCATTCCACTGGTGGCTGCTTAGAAGCTTTTGCTGTTACTGCTGCTTTCTACTAGGAAATGTTTTCATGGTGTAGTGTTAAGAAAAAACTTTATTTTTCTCACAGTGCCATTGCTGAATCTCCTCTTTTCAGCCTCTGTCTGAAATTCTCCATTTCAGAGCCTGTCTCTTTATGTTCAGCACCGCCTTCCAGAGAGCTGGGTCTGCTCGGATTGGCCAGAGAAAAGGCAGAAAGAGTGTTTTATGGTCTCACTGTCTAACCCTACATTTTCCCACGAGTGACATCACATATGGTAAAATATAGGGTTAGGATTAACAGGACAGCTGGGCCAAGGGAAGACTGAGGGAAGACTGAGGGAAGACAAACCTCATTCATTATATTATAATAGCGATTTTATAATGATAGAACGCTGGTTCTGTATGGGCGAAGTAGTCCTTTAAATGCAGGTCTGAATCTAACGGCTAGTTAGATCCAGAGGTATCTGGTGCTCTTATCACAGGTGGTGGTAGTGCTAAGTTGGTAATGAAGGGGTGTGGTTTCGCCCCGTGTGCCGTCATAAGGGAGAGAGAACTCTGACTGGGGTTTATGAACGCAGGTTTTCAGAAGGGTGGAGATGGAGTAAAAAGGAGAGTGTTTTTTTCTCATCTGTTGGGAGTCTCTAGTCACACCAAGGACCCACATTTATGTTAAAAACCAAAAAAACAAATGATCTGCACACACCAGACAGAGAGAGAGAGAGAGAGGGTGGGCTATGGAGGAGAAGAAATGTAGAGGCACAACAACAGGTAGCTCTGTTAAGCTCCAGGGGTCTGCCCGGCTGATCTCTGCCTCTTATTAGAAGTGAAGGATGACACACATAGAGGCAGGAAGAGGGGAGGATTCTGAGGAAAGAAAGAAATAAAGAAGAGAGGGAGAAGCAAGGGCAAAACAAGTGTATAAAAGCCCCTGTGCTGACAGGTATGGTGTAGCCGAGGGACGTTGCAGCTAATGGTACCGGTAGAACACAGCTTCAATGAGTGGGGAAGGCAAGGTGGGTGAAAGACAAGTCATTGTAAGCAGCGGTATGACAGTGCTCGGGGAGGCATGTGCTTATGGGTGTGTCGGGCAAATGAATACACAGGAATCCTCCTCCTCCAAATATATAGAGCCATTTCCAGTACACTGCATCAAACTCTAAATCTTACCAAGTACAGAATCTTGGTTTAATTTCTAGTCAAAGTATTTCATGACACTTGATATGAGGCACACTCACCCGAATGGTAACATTTCAGTGAGTTATAGGGACTTGTTAGTTCAATGCGCTTCAAATGAAAATGAGGATAACAAGTGTGACTTAAATCATATCAAATCAATTGTATTTGTATAGCCCAGAATCACAAATTTTCATTTGACAAAGTCAAACAGTATAACATCATATATAAATAAAAATAGTGTGGATGCAGGAGGACTTCAGATGCTGAGGGGGGACCAGATCCTCGCCGTCTCGTCTCAACCAGAGAAAGCTGGAAGAGGACAGACAAAACCAATGAGCAAAACAAAAGAACATAAGCGAAACACAACGGCCCGACCGACCCGCTGGTCCGGATGTGCCCGGCCAATGAAGCAAAGCCGGGGGCAACAGGCTAAAGGGCGTAATACATCCGCCGCAGCCACCGGCATGCCCAGACCCAGGGCCAGCCAGAGTAGCACCGAAGCCAGGCAGCAAAACACAGACGCCCACAGCGACGCCTCAGAGCGGACCGCCAGGCAGGGAAAGGTGAATACAAATATTAAAAACAGTTAAAAACGGTTAAAACGCAAGTTGCAAAGGTTGCTTTAACCGAACGATCAAAGAAACCCATGTCTAAACGATTAAAAACTGAAGGCGAGACACCCCAGGTGAATAGGGAATTTTTTTTTACTTATAGATATGATCATGAAAATTAGCCAGTTGATTACTGACATTAAGACATTTATTTTTCGTATTACACTTTCTTCTTTAATGTTTTATTAAATATGGAAATTTGGCAATATTTAACCAATTATGCGTAAATGTGCGTCTTTTTTCGAGAAACAAATTAAGATGTTGGATAAAGCCAGAGTTAAAATATTTATTTCATTTTAACAACAAAGTAGTTTCCAAAGTTTTTACAGAACAGATTTTAGATACAGACGTACTTTGTAAATATTACTGTGATGTCTTTTACTGTGACATCACAGTAATATTTACAAAGTAAGTTTTTTTTTAACCCTATATTTCTCTTTCTGTGATGTCACGAGAAAGAGAAATATAGGGTTAAAAAAACACTCTTTCTGCCTTTTCTCAGGCTAGGATGAACCGATTTCAATTTTTTTCGCACATTTATACTACATAGGATCTCAGAATTCAATACACCTTCATATTCAAACCGGTGAAGTAGGCCTTTAATAATTCAAAAAATACTATGTACAGGTCTTAAAAATGCATTTTCGGTATTTTTTTAAGTATAAAATGTCTCATAAATCTGAAAATGAACAACATATTAACAAATCCTTCTGTATTAACCTTCAGAATAGTGCTAAGAGTGATTATGGAAAGTTTAGTTGATGTAAGTGCTATAGAAGTTGAGATATCTTTTTCAGAGTATTGAAAAAAGCTCATTTTGAGAAAACGGCCGTTAAAGATAAAAAGTATGAATTCATATAAATACTGATAGGTAATCACTGTTTATAGCAACAACAACTAATTTAATTACACCCCTCAATGCCCTATTACACTGCTTAACATATTTAAACTACAGTATACATATTTGCTGGATTATATAAAGAAAACACAGAGGTCACAAGACATTCAAGGAACTGATGGTTACGCTGGGATTTCAAATGACTGTGGATGCCTATTGAGCTGTATCTTTTTGTCTCATGTTCTTATCTTTTAGTGATCCCAAATTAATCTGCCATGCTTGCCCCATATGTAGGACGTTCTGTTGCCTCTTGCTGGTGCCTTTTGACCTTTTTGGCTGTATCACAGGACTTCCTCCTACGTTTGGCACATGCATTTGTAACAACATTTGCTTTTGAAATGCGCATCACATCCTCATCTCTTATTGCATTGACTGTGATGGCTGTGCTGTCAAGCCAGAGCCTCTCCATCACAGCTAACATTGAAGTGGCTCCCTCATTAAAAGTGGCAATTGCCATACTGGCTGCAGCCTCAACCCTACTTTTACCTACAAACACGGTTTTGGGGCATTGTGACCAAATTACTGAGTTGAGACACTCATTCGCATTTTGTGTGCCTCCATGCTGCATCCTCTGCAGCAGACTGTCACTAGACATCCTATGATAAACAGGGATGAGCTTCTGTCCTACCTCCCGTGTCAGGAAAGTACATAAATGATTTTTATGGGTGTCTGGAGTTTTCCCATTCTCCTCTGCTCTCCTGTACCAGCACCAGGTGGGTTTGCAGCGTGTGTGTAATGGAGTCTCATCTGTGGACATGGAGTGGAGGAGACCAGCCCATATGGCTGTTTTCATCTGCTCAAGTGAGCCCTGATTATTGAGCACTGCCCCTCTGTAATAATTTTGTAAACTTGCACTTTAAGGCAGTGAGTTTCCCCACTCCTTTCCCACCCAATTTTCCCTCAGCACTTAGTTTACGAAGTGCTGTTCCCATGCGCTTGTGTGCATGATTAATACATTCCAGTTTATTTATTTCATGATTCGGATACGGGTTCAATGCAACTACTGCTCTGTAAGCTGTGCTGTCACCATCAGACAGCATTTCTGTGTAGCACAGGTTGTGGCGTTGGATAGACCTAGCCCACATCCGCTTTGCTGCTTCCTGTTCCATTGCTTTACTTGAGCCGTTGAAATTCTTTGCGCAATCGTCATGGGATATTTTCCAGCCACTGTACTCCTGCTCTGAAATGTTATCCTCTCGCCTCTCACTTTCCTTCAACATGCACGCATGACAATAAGACGACACAACTTCAAAGTCTATCACTAGCCCTGTGATGATGTCAATGCACACACCAATTCCATAGTTAGAGGTAAAGCCCCTTTTCTGCCATGTACTATCAAAAGACACACTGATATTGATGACAGCATCTGCATCCTCCCTCAGCAACTCTGCTACATCGGTATCGATCTCAGCATAAGCCTTCCTGATCTGCTCCCTGCTCCTATCCAAAGACTCCAGTCCTCGCTCTATCTCTGCCACTAAGACACACAACACAATTGTATAAATAACATCTGCATTCACAGTGTCTATATTCTTCCAACAGAGTGTAATTGCTCTCCTGGCTTGAAGTCCAAAGTCTAGTAATCTAGTCTTTTTTGATGTATGTGGAAAGTCTTTTGGATATATTCCAAGCACACAGCATGTAAAGGGACGCTGATATTAAACATTTCTGACAAACAGCTGTGAACATCACATTGGGCTTCACAGAGGGAGAGAGAGAGAGACTAGGGACTCACATGTTGCCAAAGAAAAAATGTTGCCTATCTGAGAATAGCCTATTTCAACGTTACACTTCAAAGGACAGCTCCTGAATATCATGAAGGAAAATTTGCCACACTGCTTGTTGTCTCATTATTTAATATGTAGTAGGAATGTTTCCTGGTGCTTTTGTGTATAACTTAATGAGCCGTTACTTTCTGACTAAATAGCTTCATGGAAATCAGATTTAAAAATTCTTCATTTTATGAACTAGTAGGCCAACTGCCGTTTAACCTTACCTTTTACTCTCCTGTCGTGTCTGATAGGTTTTCAAATGGAGACCCGGTGTTGCACCGAAAGCTGTGACCTGTCAGAATGTGTGACCCTAGAGGGCGCTGAATATATTGATTAACCCAGTCTCATAGTAAAATATAGGCAGTAGCTTATGTGTAAAAACGTTGGTCCATTGCACAAATCGTATAAGTTTCTCGAAATTGGCACTGAAATAGTCAGATTGTTTTTTTAAAGGTGAATAACCAACCTAGTTAGTTACCCATCACAGTGAAATTTGTAGGCTGTACTTTTTCCACTGCACAATCATTTTAAATTGGAAGCAAACAATTTAATAATCTCTCAATTGCAGGGCTGTTTTTGTGAAACTATGTTTTCAGCTGTGGACCAACATAAGTATTAAAACATTTCACTGTGAGACTGGGTTGTTATATGCGTACAGTCTATTGAAATCAGTTAAGAAATAAGAACAGCGCCCTCTAGGGTCACACATTCTGACAGGTCACAGCTTTCGGTGCAACACCGGCACAGGCTCTCTCCCCATCGCTCGTATTTTGCGCTCTGATGCGCTGGCAGTTGGTAACTCTCCGACGTGATCATCGTAATTTATACGTCTTTTACACTTAATCTCTCCGAAGGGCAATTGTGTCCTTGCCTTTGCCAGTTGATGAAGTCTTTGGTTTTTCTTGACATATCGGATTTTCGATGTTTTTCCCATTTTATTTTGTGAAAATTAAATTAGCCGCAGTTAGCCTGAAGCATGTCACGTGATGCCTTTTAGCGAATCACATTGTCAGAAATGTTCATCAGCCAATGGGATTGCGTTCCCAGCATTAAATCCCTACTCACAATTTCAGGATTGGTTACTGATACAAAGGAAATGACCATATTTGGATCCAATAACATTGTAGTTGAGAGATGTAGCTAGGGTTGATATATTTCATACAGAGAATGCCCACTTTTGGCGAACTTAGGAGAGAAATACAGACGCAAGCAAACATGGTTTGGTAAAATAAACACCTCACTCAATAATCTTATTTCAGGTGATTATAATAGGTGATTATCTTAAATCTAAGAGTGCCACCAATGTACACTTAAAATGAAGAGAATGACAAGTCGGGGGGAAGACTACTGCTTTTGAGCATTACAGGCTTATTATGATACATAACATTTCCTAACCGCACATTGAGGTTCCCCAGCTAATTTCAAGATACAGTGCTGCTTGAAAGTATGTATACACCTTGAGCCTTTTGGAATTTGATTTAGTTTAACCATTAATCATACATTTTTATCAATACCAGTATTTGTTATATGAAATAACAGATGTTTGTTTATCAATTCAACATTTTTCTTCTCTGGACATCAATTGTTAAAACAGATCAAACAAATGATTTGCCAACTTTTGCACGTGAAAAAGTTTGTGAACCCTGAGCTGCATTGCTTAAATCGAGTCCAGTTGGGCCAAATTGAGTGATGAAATGGACCAATGTAATGAAAGATCTTTAGGGAAGAAATTGGGTGGCATAGATAAAACAGAGATCAAACCAGGTCAGTTTAGGCTCACCAAAGTGAACCCATACAGGTCAGACATGCTAAAAGGGAAAGAAAATCTCAGAGGATCTCAGGAATAGAGTTTTGTTGTTCCACATTTGTCCGGGGACACCTATAAATACATTTAAAAAAAGTTTGAGCACCATCGGTCCACGTTGAGGCAAATCATCTTTTGGTTATGACTAAACAGTTAAATTTTGGACTAATCTGTCCACAGAATAATTATCCAGGTATCTCCAGGTGCTCTCTGGCAAAGTTTTAACAAGCAGTTTTGTTCTTTTTTGAGAGCAGAGGCTTCTCCAGCAACCCTCCCTTGAAAGCCATGTTGACTAAGTTTTCTTCTTATTGTGGAACCATGCACATCTGTCCCAGATGCTGCAAGAGAGGTCTGCAAATCACTACATGTAATGTTTGGGTTGGCTTTTAATTGAAAAATAAATTTTCGTGTGGTGCTTGTGGATATTTTTTAAGGAAGTCCACTTCTAGGCAGATGTTCAGTCACTCTTAAAGCTCTCCATTTGTAGATGATTTGCATCACGGTGGACCGATGGAGCTCAAACTTTTTGTAAATCAATTTATAGCTGTGCCCAGACAAATTTGAAATATCACAACTCTATTCCTAAAATACTCTGAGATTTGTTTTCCTTTTAGCATGTCTGACCTGTATGGGTTCACTTTGGTGAGCCTAAACTGACCTGGTTTGATCTCTGTTTTATCTAATTCCGGCCAATTTCATCTCTAAAGATCTCTCATTACATTGGTCCATTTCATCACTCAATTTGGCCCTTCTGATTGTTTTTACCTGCTCAATTTAAGCAATGCAGCTCAGGGCTGACAAACTTTTGCACATACAGAATTTGGCTAATCATTTGTTTTGTCTGTTTTAACAATTGATTTCCGGAAAAGAAAAAAGTTGAAATGATCTGTTCTTTCATATAAAAAAAATTGAATTAATAAAAATGAATTAATAATGGTTAAAATAAATGAAATTCCAAAAGGCTCAGGGAGTCAAATACTTTCAAGCAGCACTGTATATTTTATCTTCAAAGACTTAATTGAATGTTGTTTCAAGAAATCAAGTACATTTTCTACACGCGAAATACGCTTTATATTGCTTGTATTTTTAGACACTTCATTTTGAAGAGGCTTTTTTCTCCAGTCGATACACAATCCTGATGATGGAGTTTGCTCGTCTCACCTTACAAAACTCCACATTTGACAGTTTACATGGGGGGAAGGGTGTTGGAGAAGAGGGGGGAGGACACAGTAACTATCTGAATGCATGGTGAAAGGCCCTGACGCTAAAAAAAAAAAAAAAGGTTAAACGCAGAGACAGTGAGAGGCTGTCAAACACACACCCGGTACTAGGGATGTGAATCTATTCAGACCCGGTGCCCAGTCAATCAATTCCTTGGAATCGTCAGCATGCCTGCTTAACTACTTATCGGTTCCGCTCGTTGCAGATGTGTCATGACTTCACACACGCGCTGCTTTGTTTTGGTTCAGAACGCAGCAAACATGGCCCTACCCACTGCGCCACGGGCTTAAAAAGCCCAACACATTTTTTGTCTGGACTAATTAATGTGAAAATTGACAATTTCCTAATCCTAAAATACTCTTGATAATCTTTCAAGGCACACACTAGACACACTTCTGATCAGATATTAAAGTGAGTTAATACAAACAAACAAATGTGTACTTATTCTCTCACCCATTGAGAATCGATAAGAGAATCGATAAGGAATCGGATCGATAAGCAATATCGGAATAGGAATTGGAATAGTTTAATTAACAATTCCCATCCCTACCAGGTACTGGGTCCTGCTGTCTGTAACCACAGAATGTAACGCTCCGGGGATCATGCAGGGAATGCCGTGTCACAGCCTACGCACAGAGGAGACGGAAAAAAAATAGAAGAAAAGAAAAGAACTTGACACAAAGCAAGAGAAACATAGCGGCCTCCTGTCAAGACCGGTCAGCCAAGGAGAGGCTGACCAACCACAAAGCCTCAGACAAACTCAAAGCAAGAGACAATTCAGAACTATGAACACTAGAGGTGCAGTGATTTCTCTATTATAAAGGTACGGCCACACTAAACGCGTTAGGCGCGGTAGAGGCGTAGAAAATCGTCATTTTTGCATAGGGAACTATTGGTTTAGGCGTGATGATGAGTTACTCGCGGTAAAGCGGTGCGTTGGGCGCGGTAGCCGCGTTGCCAGCGCGCCTACCTCACCAACGCATCAAAATTTTACTTTTTACGCGTGACACTTAGCCGCGTTAGCCAATCAGCTCGGAGAATGACCCGACGTCACGGACATCAGCATGGTGGGAGGACAGTGTACACAGAGGCTGAGAAACACCGAGGAGGAAATGTAGCGGGCGGCTGGTGCTGTATGAAGCACCGCCGTGTGCACACAAAGCTGCTGTAAATGTGTTTGGTATGGTGCTGCCTTGCTGTTTGTGTTCATTTCCGAGCGGTGTGAATATGCAATGCTGTTGTAAGGCTATTTGTTCCGTTCAGTTGCTGTTTATTTGTCTTTTGGCACAATTGTTGGTTGTGTTGTTGTTTTTGTGCGGACAGGATCGCTGTTGAGTCGGGTCGGGTCTGATCGCAGCCATGGTTGATTAGGGCAGGGGTTCTCAACCTTCTGCAAGCTGGGCCCCCCCAAAGCTGGGTCATTGCAGTTGGGCCCCCCCCACCGACCCTGACAACCCCCCCCCCCCACCCACACACACACACACACACACCACCCTACACAGATAGATAGATAGATAGATAGATAGATAGATAGATAGATAGATAGATAGATAGATAGATAGATAGATAGATAGATAGATAGATAGATAGATAGATAGATAGATAGATAGATAGATGGATAGATAGATGGATAGATAGATAGATAGATCATCTATTATTGTAATTATCACAAGGGCTAGACCAGTGGCGCACCTTTGAGTTGAACATTGGGTTTAGGGTTGGGGTCCGGAAATTTCTTATATTTTAACGTTAAATTCTGGTGCACTTTAAAAGCTAATTATGAGATTGTATCAATGAGACACTGAGGAAATGTTTTTTTTTTAAATCTCCTTAGAAGAGAAGAAAATAGTAGCCTAAATAGAACATACACAGAATACATTCTACAATAGGTATACCTGTTATGAAAAAGCTTCACAAAACAAAGTCTATGATCAATGGGAAACACTGCTGTCTGACAACCCAGTTCAGAGAATGTTTCAACTATTGAGTCTTGGATTTGGAAAGTGGCCAGATTTAGCTCAAAATGCTACCTGCGATTAATGTGCTGTGCAGCCTGAACGCGGAGTTGTGTGTCTCAGTGGCGATTCCAGGAAATTTTGACTGGGGGTGGCCAAGGTGGGCCACAGAGCTAGAGTGGGGTGGCCATCGCACCCCTGAATGAATAGCATGTGATATGCTGTACAACCAATTCAAAGATGATTTATAATCCCAAATGCCCAAATCATGTTAGTATCCATTGTAATGTTTGTCAGAAAACTAAACCCCTGAAGGGGGGTCTGGGGGCATCCCCCCCAGAAGATTTTTTTGTGTTTTTAACATGTAATCTAAGCATTCTGGTGCATTCTGGCGAAGATAATAAAGGAAAAAGTCAATATTTATTTCAGTTCAGATGAATAGTAAAATTAGCAAGACAACATAACTTGCTAGCAGCCAGATGCCTAACAACTGCACAGAGGGACAGATGACAACTAGCTTTTGACCACATATCTTGCTAAAAAAATAAACCTTTATTTATGAAATTCTGCCCTAAGAACATGTTACACTTGCTAACTACAAACTTACATTTTTTTTATTCAGATTTCAAAAATCTGCTGGGACACGTGCCCATACACATGCATGGGTGGCACGCATGTCACAAGCACACTTATGCTGTTTTCAAGACCTTTGCTGACCAGAGACCAGTTCTAGTGGCCACAGTCCTACCATTAATTCAGTACTTGAAAATTGCAAACTGATCTCATATCAGTGGATTGGAGTGTTTGTGTGATGAACTTGGCAACTACCTATCAAAAAAAGTTAAGAAAGAAAAAAAATACATATCATCTCTGAACTAGGCTACATATCAGGAAAAAAATTGAAATTAAACAAAAATTTTTTTTTTTTTTTTTTCATCCCCCTCGCGCCCCCCCGGTAGAGTGTCCGCGCCCCCCCGGGGGTGCGCGCCCCACCGGTTGAAAACCACTGGATTAGGGGAATAAATATATTGGGAGGGAGACTAGCTGCGTAGGTGCGTTGGGCGTGTTGAACTATTTTTTACACAAAATGATCAAGCGCCAGATCAGGTGCGTTGGGCGCGTTGGCTACCGCACCCAACGCGTTTGGTGTGGGCGCACATTAAGATGCATCGTGACACACGCAGAGAACAACCACGGGCCGGATTAGAACCTGGACTGAGCCTATATTAGGCCTTTCACACCGCCGCAAAATCGGCGCTAGTTCTGGGCTTGTTCGGAGTTAGAGCCAGTGTTTTGGTTTCACACCGCCAGAGAGCCTGCTCCGGGCCGTAAAAACCGGGGGAACTCATACCCCAGGATTGAGCAGGGTTTGTTAAGAACTGCTTGCGCCAGCGGCTGGGGGAGGGATTATCCTGACCAACCAGAGCAACTCAAACCTCATGCCCCCCATATTTAAAAACACCGCTACTACGAGACGTAAACATAACATAATTACCGAACGTAGCGATCAAATTGACCGGCGAGAATACGCTGTATGGGTCCTGTTTGCTTAAGAAAGCAAAGCGAGAGCCAACAAGTGTAAAAATAAGACGTATTCGCCGCTGTTGTTGTGCTTAAAGCTAGCGGTAGCCTTAGCGTTAGCCACAAGAGCAGCGGCGTTGGGTGACGTACACACACGTTTACAGTGATGTCACGACGTTGCTCTCTTGCCGGCTCCATGGCTGTCTCCGGTCGATGTGAAACCAACCGGTTCATAACTGGGATAAGGCTGTAACCAGTTTTGAACTGACCCCAACACCAGCCTGGAACTGACTCTTGGTTCATTTTGGTGTGAAAGGCCTATATGGGGGTTGCTCTAACCATTACAGCCAGGTTTCTGTTAAGAATATAACAAACGCAGCATATTTCCCCGTGTATATGATAGTTTGCATTAACGGCATTCATTTGAACTTTTCTACTTTTTAAACCTAAAGTGTCTTCCCTGAAAAAGTTGTCACGTGCAGTAATATAGAAGTTAAGATTGCACCACATTGCAGGTGCATGGAGAATGGTTTTGCAATCAAATGTTGAATCATAATGGATTTGAATCATGAGGCCAGTTAAGATTCACCCTCGGATGGGCACATGATGCTGGACATCATTTTTTACATTTAGCAATTTATCCACATCCTAATGTGTACACACATACAGAGAGATTTTTGGCACATCATAAAAAGGGGAAATGCAAAAAAATAAAATAAAAAAAACTGGTCTAAATTATTAATGGGCTGACCAGCCAAAACCCCCCACTCACCCTGAAACACCAACTCTAAATGCTGTGTCTAGACACAACATTGTGTTACTGCCACTTGACTTGATGACGCATAAGCACTCAAGTATTTACATAATTAGTTCAGCTAGATGAACACCGTGATTACAGTAATAGCTGTTTTTTTCTTTGTATTTAAAAACAAATAATGTTAAAGTAAGCTTTTTAGAAACATGAAAATATATTAATTAAATGGGACAAAGTTGCTTTAATGACTGTAAAGTGAGGGGTTTTGGTGTTTTTTTTCTCCCCGGGTTCCAGTCCAACTCTACCTTCTAGTTTGCTTCCTTGGTTGACACCACATGATATATAATCATAATGATAATCATACATTCATTGGATCTTTTTCAACAGTTTCGGTTCACTTTAATACCTATCGTTTCCTCTGGTCTGAATCAGTTAATGAGTTTGTCAAGAACCAAAATGCAGATGTCAGATGTATCTGGGGCAAAGCAATAACTTTAGTTCCTGAACTGCTCTACAATTGGTGAGAATGTCCATGCAGGAAAACTACAGAAAAAAACTACAAAAAATTGATTGTTTTCCTCATCCCATAATGCATAGTTTAGTTTTCAACAGCGCTCGAACTGCAGCAATGGTGAACATGCAGCAAAGTTTGTTTCATTTGTACCAAACATGGAAGGTGTGAAAGCGCCCTGTGTGGTTTTGATTGTTGGACTGTTGTGATTTAAGGCTAAATCAACTGTGTCCTCTGTGAGCTATTTAGTACTATTTTCTAGAATAATTTAGAGACACAGAATAACCAAAAAGGAACGCAATTCTGATTTTTCAACCCAAAAAAAAAGGGTCCTATGCTCCCCAGTCACATACAAAGCAGAGAACATAGGGATGATACCGTGGGATGGTGGACACATTAGCCCCTGAGAGACGGCTACATATCATGGCACTTTGTGCAGGAGAATCAGAGAGACACCGCAGAGGGGGGAGTGGGTTGTGGTGGCGGTGGGTTTTTGCGCAAGGCATAATGACAAGCCATAACATTTTTAATGCCCCCCACACCCCAGCCTTTTTAGTGAAACACTCAATTATTGATACATTTACGGTCTGTCCACAGAGCTGCTGAGATTTGGGCCTGTGGGACAGGCGTGAGGTCAGGTAGCTTAAAACAACAAAATCCTTCAAAAAAATTCTCTTTTTTTCTCTCCATCTGTCATGCTTGTCAAACACCCAAATGAACAAGGGAGTGGCAACACACACACATATTCTGGTGGAAGCAATATCATTTGAATGTCAGAAAATAATTCTCGCAGTAATATTTTCTAATATTGGAGTCGCTTGCAAAGGCCGTGAAGGGCCACGGGGGCGAATTACTTGCTACTTTCGCCTGTGTGACAGTTCATAATTCCATTTCCCTGAATGGATGTAATTACACTTCCCCTTGAACACAGTATAGGACACACTGCTTTATTGAGAAAGATGAACTGATGAACACTGACTTAAACAACACTTCCTATGTTCCTGCCTAGTACCAACTCAAAGTATATTTGTTTAGCATTTGTACTTTACTTGAGTAGAGCCTTTTTTTGGAAACTCATGATTTTCACTCCACTACATTCCAAAAGACAAAAACCGCACCGTTGGCTTCACTACATTTCTAGGGAGCTTGTCGTTACTTTCGGCTAAGCAAAGCTTTGAACCCAGCTGTAGATTTTTTATTTTCTAAAGCGCAATTGGACACACGCCTTGTTCCTCACATAAAAGGAAATCAATCACAGTACTCTAATCTCAGCTGATTTACAAGTTACTGAAACAGGTCACCCAGACGCACCTTTTCCATTCAGACCACATTGTGGTAAGGGGACGGCTAAAGAGGAAGCTTTTGAATGTAGTCATGATTAGTGATAGTTTATACGATGAACAATGATTAAGATTTCATTGTATATAACATTATAATATGAGCGAAAATTTGTAAATTCACTTCTCAATTTGATTCCCTTGTCTTGTTGGAAGCCGAATGCTATGTTATTCCTTTGC
Source organism: Ammodytes marinus (assembly GCF_949987685.1). Classification (NCBI taxonomy): domain Eukaryota; kingdom Metazoa; phylum Chordata; class Actinopteri; order Uranoscopiformes; family Ammodytidae; genus Ammodytes; species Ammodytes marinus. Next base: position 1,712,736 of record NC_137227.1, read on the forward strand.
ATATACTGTATCCAGCAAAACTGTACACTTTGTACTCTGGAATACTAAAGCAAATCCTTCGGTACTTAAACTTGAGTAAAAATGTGACTGGGCAACTTTCACTCGTAGTTGAGTAATATATGACCAGGTGTATCCACAGTGGCTTGCAAAAGTATTCATACCCCTTGAACTTTTCCGCATTCTGTCACGTAACAACCACACTATATTCTATTGAGATTGTATGTGATGGACCAACACACAGTGGTGCGTAATTGTGAAGTGGAATGAAAATGATACATGGTTTTAATTTTTTTTATAAAAATAAAACTGAAAAGTGTGTCGTTCAAAAGTATTCAGCCCCCCTGAGTCAATACTTTGTAGAACCACCTTTCGCTGCAATTACAGCTAAGTGTTTCCCCCAGAAAATGGCTTAGTCAAGGTGGTCACTGCCCCGGGTCATGGGAGGTGCGGCAAAAATGTTGGGGGTATTTTGCTCAAAGATGCCAATGCGCTGTAAAGAAATAAACAACTGTTAATTTGAATACAAAAATACAACAGACACTGACCTTACAGTTGGGCAATTTTGTTTGATATGTGCATGTACAAATGATGTGCAAAAATGCAGACAGTACAAAGCACAATTAAAGAAAACCTCTACTGTTTTGGTGCAATACTATACAGACACACTACATACAAATAATGGACCATACTCTTAACATGTGTATGCACATCAAAGTGCTAATTCAACTTTTTAAAGTTCCTTTTTGGATGGGGGCTGTTGTGCGATTATTGTGGACAATAGGCCTACTGTGATGCCATAGCCTATAATTCATTAATGGTTATTATTAGCCTACTTGCTTGATTTCTTTTTAAATACAGAGGTTATTGGTCGTTTTGGAACATGTATTTCACAATTTAAAACATAAAAATAAAGCAGCATTGAAAATTCAGAAAATAAATCTTCTTGGCCTACACTAGCATGCTGTTTGAAAAATAACTCATTAGTTGAAATAATAATTACAATGTGTTTTCCCCTTAAAATGTCTAAATGCATTTCAAAGACAGTAACAGTGTGACACTTCTGTAAACACTTACTGAAACTTGGCTGGGCCATCACTCTCATGTATTCATCAGACTTTTCTCTGTGCTGTCTAAGCTGATAGATAGGTTGTGTTGCCACGGTGATGTGGAGTCTTAAACTGTTCTAACTTTGCAGAGCACTTCTTTCTGTTCAGCTAAATATCCCCATAGAATTGCACTGCGTTTATTATCGCCACCAGTTAAATGTCGGTTTGATCTGGTCGTTTAACTCTCCCGCGTGCATGTCGTAGTTGCGCGCGGTGCGGTACGGTCACGCGCGCGCAATGCTGCAGACAGCTGGAGACACATGCTTTTTACCGCAAATCGAGGCCTTTCGCGCAGTTATGACCATGCACAAGCACGTCTTTTGGGTATATCTCTACCATGGACCTATAAAGAAAAGGACAGCGGATTGAAAACCGTTGCCCATGCATTCCTATGAAAGCATCTCATTGGCGCAGCGCAACATCGTGGATTGTTTTCCGCATCAATGGTTCCTGATAGAGCATGCGCAGGGTGCATTCCATGACGTTGCAGGATGTTGAAATATTCTAGTTCTGGCATTGTAGCATCACACTGTTTATCGACCATGGAAGTATAAGTTAGTAACCCCCGATGAATCTCTATATGTGATCTTTAAATTACACTCGTTGTTGTAAAGTTCTGAACGAAGATTCCACCTACCATCTAGGCAACAATGATTAGCTGATGTAAGCTAAACCAACTAGTGGACTCGCGCTGTTTGATAGCGTGTACTGCTAGGTAGTGAGCAAAGTTATTTCATGTTAAGTAAAAGGAATAACCTCCGAGACTAGAATTTAACACAAATGTTAAGCCTATAGCAATGTTTTAAAACACGGAGTGTTACTTTCACTACGACTCCTTTCAGCTGCCCACCCCCTAACTGCTAAAACGGTTAATAAAAACCAAATGTAACGCTTGAGGCAGCATTTTGAAAAGAGAAAACTTTAATTTTATTAGTACATGGTCTAAAGATAATTATGAGCCTTTGATTGAAATCCAGAACATTTTTGCGGAGACACATTCCTGTTCCCCGCTTGTATTGCGTGAACGGGAATATCTGCTTCTGACACCCGTGTGTTTTGGGCACCCATCCACAGACAGAAAAATGTCAATATCAGGCTTGGCCACTGAGCACTGCTGGATTGGGGAAGAAGGCACTGCTCCTGGGGGCCTTTGTACATCTATCTAGAGCATTTTTGCCAATTCTTCTTTGCAAAATAGCTCAAGCTATCAGATTGGATAGCAATTTTCAAGTCATTCCAGAGATTCTCAATTGGATTTAGGTCTTGACTTTGACTGGCCGTTCTAACACATGAATATGCTTTGGTCTAAACATATAAAGGGGTAATAAAATCCCAATAAACAACATTCAGGTGTGTGGTTGTAATGTGAGAAAATGTGGAAAAGTTCAAGGGGCATGAATACTTTTGCAAGCCACTGTATATCTATTTAAGAACTTGGGTTGAGTACTTTGTCCACCAATGGGCGCAGAGAAAACGGATTTCCCATTTTCTCGACGGATGGCGTCCCACATTCTCAGGCTGCAGCTTTTTTCCAGTGAAAGTCAATACATACGAGCCCTCGTCCAAGCAAGTAACACAACATCCACTCATACATCCAGCAAACAAACAGAGCTCCCAAAGGATCTGTGGTGATGAATCACTGAGCAGGAATCCATCCATAACTAAAAACATCTTCAGGTGAATGCATCCCATTCGCTAACTATCAGCCATTTGGCAAATAGGGAAAAAAGAAACAGTGCAATGTAATTACTATAGCTGCTGTTTATCTAATTGGAAACAGAGTGGCCTTATTCTGGCTGCCTCATGTCAGTGGACACCACTTGTAAAGTATGGCATCCCACCCACTCACTTGGGAGATCACAGCAGCGGATCAATGTTGAGCTTGTTTTCTTCACATTGCTTGGACACACTGGCTGGCCAATTTGCAGCAACAAGTTCAGACAACTGACCATGCTTTTAACTCACTAATACTACAACATGTTGTGTAACGGGTTTGAATCCTAATGAGAAAATATCCCTCTGAAAAGCTGTTTTCCTGCAGATCCACGACCTCCAAGAGTCACTGGATTATTTTATTTTTCCCTCTTACGAAAAAAAAATCACGGATTTAAAGCTAAATTCACAGCGTTCCATATAAAAACAGTGGGGAAGCGCAGCTGCACAGAAAATGATGAGCCGGGGCTGAGAAAAAGAGAAGTGCATGAATGGGCGGCTCAGACACACACATGCCCTCAAGACGAGTGATCTTTCACTGGAGGCTGACACTTGCCAATTACAAACCACCCACATACACCACTTGTTTTTTAAGAGTAATTAGTCAGGCCCAGTGTGTATTCCGCGGAGGTCTTGGGGAGATGAGAGAAGAGCTGCCACAGGTCAGCCGGCTCAGTGGATGGGTTGTAGTGCCTTGGAGAGGCCCCTCTCCATTCTCCCAATGTGTGGGCTGCTTCAAGTGGAGTAATGGAGTGAAGGTTCGGCACGCTTAACGCCCCCGGGGTCAGCCGCGATCAACGTCAGACGAGAAACATAAAGGAAAATATACACACACACACACACACACACATACGTTTGCACGGCTATACTTGTGAGGACACGCATTGACATAATGCATTCCCTAGCCCCTTACCATCCAAACTAAATGCCTCGCCCCAACCCTCACCCTAAAACTAATTTATACTTGAACCATAAAACCTAGTGTTAACCCTCAAACAGCCCTTTAAAGGCCTTTAACGTTCAAAAACTCTTCATGTCTAAAACACAAATTGGTTCTCACAAAAACTGTTGTAAATGTACACACACACACACACACACACACACACACACACACACACACACACACACACACACACACACAACAGTACATGCTGCTACATCTATATTATAGATATGACAGATTCAATATGACAGAGAGGGAGGAAGTAAGGATCTACATGTTGCAGTCAAAACAGATTCAGACTAGATGAAGTTCTACTTGCGTAATATATTTGAAATATTTCAGACACATTTTAATAGGTGGGAACATTCAGCTCTGGACTATGGATATTCTGCTGATGAGAGCAAAAGCAGAAGTGTGACTCAGTGTTACCAGTTATCACCGGTGTGAAAATGAGTGGAGGGTCATCTGAAGCCTATTTTCGCTCATACAATGAGGACTGCAATGGCAAAGATCGCTGCTGCTTCCCCAATAAACAATCCATTTATCATCTTATCCAACAATCCAACAATCATGTCGCTTTAAATACAGTGAACTATTAATCCATTTGATATATAATCTGCCATTTGTGTGCGGGTGACGTATGGCGAAAAAGTTCTATTTTAATGAAACAGTGGCCTCGAAGTGAAAACTGGGCTTTTTCTGTTTTATTTTTAATTATGCCTCTAATTTCCATAAGAAATGAAACAAAATGACATGTGGCAGTTTGTGTTTTCACGCCCTGTTCCGGTTTGTACAGTCAGAAAGGATTTATTTGATTATTTCTCAGCCATCCAGGTAAAACATATTTATGTGAGGGGAGAGATGACATGAAAACGCAAAGGGCATGCTTTATTTTTGATATGTTCCATATGGACATGTTGGAATTAAATGACAAGATAACCCAAGCAAAATACAGCACAACATAAAAGTGCAGAGGTGAAAATAAAAGTGATCGAAGCACTTTTATGCATATGAATCATCGAGAAGATTGAAATGATAACCCTAGATGAGATGATAAACCATTATTTGTAGATATCACTGGATTACCATTGTTCTCCCAGACCAAGATAAACTTCAGTAAAATGATAAACTTCAGTAAAATGAAGATTGAACCATTTTTTCCGCCATCGATTGGTCAATAGGAAATATTTCAACCTGCGCAGTTATAACCATTTATATTTAACTTGTTAATGTCCATTCCTCTGAGCATAAATATTGTAATAATTGTTCAAACGTTTCGCAAACAATAACGTTAATGAAAACTTTTTTGCGAGTGACGAATGGTTGCGCAACTCTTGTGAGGTTTTCATTCTGACACCGTCCCTAACTTTCATTCACACTTTGCCGTGCGACTTCAGAGCAACTGCTGGCAGGTCATGACAAATAAAACCTCAAGGAGCAGCAGAACTATTTTAAAAATCCCCGGGGGGAAATTTAGTTTTGTTCGTTGACAGAAGTTGTCAAGAGGAATGCTCTCTTTTGTTCTTGTCTGCTTTCAAGGTTCTGCATTAGAAACCAGAGTGGACTGTGTGTGGGGAGAAAGGGGGAGAGAGACACATTTGCGGTGTTGTGAACAATTCCTAGTCACCCATCAATGTGCGCCTTGTCCAGTAATTGTTGTTTAATTGGCAGTGAAATGTTGTTTTCTGGTTTGACGATTTACCAAAAAGGATGTTAGTAGGGACGTGACTACAATGATTCCACTACATTCACCCTTTAATGCTTATTCCCTGGTGTGTAATTTAGGATTACTTTCTAAGGAAAACACTTTCCTAAATAGAATTGTCCAAGGTTGAATGTGACATATTGGAGGGAAATAATGCCTTGTTTCCACTGAGCGGTTCGGTTCGGGTCAGCACGGGTTTATTTCCGTTTCCACTGTCAAACATTGGAAAAGGGTTCCAAAATAAGCGAACCATGTCGTTCCTACTTATGGCAACCTTTAGTTGGGGTACCAAGCCATTCAACCGCTTTGACCTATAGACTGGATATAGTCTGACCACATCTATCAACACCCGGCATTTACCATGCCTACCAAGTAAGGGTACTGTCTGCAGTGGAAATGCAAGACAGACCTAGGGTTACCGTGCTAAACCAAACTGTGCTGCTTGGTGGAAACGAGACATAATGTACTATTCTGATATATTGAAAATAAATCGGAGGGCAGTTGGGGACAGAATGCAACTTATCTGTGGTCTGCCGAGAAGTGATGTTAACGGGGCTAATTGTGTTTTCTGTCTCTTGTTGTGTCAGCAACCAGGGCTGCTTCTCAGAGACCCATTACAAGTCACCCTCCGCTCAAGGCCACTGAAACAAACTGAGCAAGTGTCAAAATCCAAAAACGGTCATCCCTCTGTAAGGATGACTCTCCCTCCCTCTCCTCTTATTCTGTAGCTAGTGTACTCCACGGTCTCCACCCTCTTTATCTCTCCATCCCTCCACCACCACAACACACTCTCTCTCTATCTCCCCCTGTCTTATCAAGGCACTGAGACCCCCCTGGGAGGCTCTGATCTCCAGCGCACATCCTGAAGAATTAATGACTTCTAATGTACCAGTTAATGCAGAAAAGGCGGAACATCCATCATAACTGACACTTTAATGGCGCTTTCATAGATGGGCCACTCACATCTCTCCCATTCTGCCTCGCCATTTCTTCCCCTTCCCCTCTTTTCTCACTGGCAGACAGACACACACACACACACGCTCATATAAAGAGATATAGCACACGAACAACACACACACAAAAGAAAATTATATGCTTCCCCACGGAGTTCACATTACATGTTTCTGAAATGTTCTTAGGCTTGTTCCATAGGAAGGATGCATTAAACCCTTCTCCAGTAACCCCTTTATAATAAAAGGTACACAAAGTCTTTAGTATAGTTGCCAGCGCATGACAAGGAACAAATCAGAAACTAACTGGTAGCCAACAGTTAACAAGTCACTGGCAAATCAAGAATGATAGTTTATAAGGTAAGGTTATTTGGGGACATACTGCTAGATGCTCCGGTAATGAACCAATGTCTAATGATTATTTCCTACAAATATGAATCATACCCAAGACTTTCTCAATGACTCTTCTTGCCTAATTAATTGTGAATCAGCCGCTAAATGGCCCATACAGACTAATTAATCATTACTTTCCTGCATATTAGCTATTATTTGTGTGTCCTCACTTTACCCTATACCATTACTTACAAGTTAAGAACTATTTGCAGAGTTTTGACTGAGAAATGCATCATTAGTTCATTAATGACACAAGCTTTAAACCGAGATGTTGAAAAATTCTGGAATTGTAGCGGCACTAATCGATATACGTATTAACAATGGACATGCTAATGTAAAGCTGTTTTTTTCATATACATCATTTGTGCTCCTGTGAACTCCTTGCTTTGGGTTCTGCGGCCCAGTAGGTTTTTGTTTTGATTGACTCTCATCACTGTTGTTTCCAGTTAACCGTTTTTTAAAGCAAAAATAGCTCCTCAAAACCTCATCATACACCGCCTGCCCATTGCTAAACAGCAGCCAGGCATTGTGAGAGACTAGCTGGAGTACAAAGTGGAACATTTAGGAGCCAAATAGACAGACATTTCAGGAGTGGATGGAGACAAAAAGTTGATACAAGGAGAGTAAATGTTGGACTCGCTAGCCAGGGAGATGACTGCTTTTACTCCATGTAACACACTAGGCAAGTGTTTAATACAATTTTCACCTTCAAAGGTAATATTGCAAACCTAGCTCTGAGTTGTGTTTGCGGCTTGTTGTACCCCCAAGTGGTCAAAATCTATTCATTCAGGTGTAATGAACTTATCTAGTTTTCAGGACGAACATGTGACATTTAACCAGTTACCAGGAGCTTTGGGAATGGGATTTAGTTGTACAATTTGAAGAGTCACACCCCCATTACTGCCCTAACCTAGCACTACCTCCACCTGTGATAAGCAACACCCCTAGCTACTCCTGAACTTAACTGGCAGTTGGATTCAGGTCACAGCCTGAAAAACCAAGATTTAGCAAATGCGTGTGAGAAATATAATGGGTTTTTGGACACTACACCATGAGAACAGTTTCTAGATTTTAACCAGTCAGGGATCTGTTTGTCTAGTTGCACAGTTAGATGTGGCATGGAAAATCATTTCATAAACGATACATTTGCTGTCTTTCATGTCATCTATGAAGCTTATCTAATGCATAAACTGTTAACATGTTTTGCTATGTCTACCATATTTAAGTATGCTTGTTACAAACAGATGTTCCATTCAATACAGTACTTCTCTTATATGTGAAGACAGACAATCCTTGGCAGACATAAGCAATGAAGCCACGAAGCACAGTATAGGACCATTATATGTTTCTGCTGGAAGGCCTGCCAGATGGTGAAATCAATGGATATATCATTTTAATGTATCTTTGACTGATGGCTGCTTGATTGCTACACTAATCAAACCCTGAAGTGACATGAGTGGGTATGCAGTAAACATAAGCAACTGTTGTACAATAAGTTGCTGCAATACAGCTCACTGTAACTGAGCAGACTAAGGGGACAATTTCTTGGCTCCCCAGCCTCTTTGACTTGATCTAGAGCTCCAATATTCCCTGGAACAGCTGGTCCAGGAAGCTAATGTCCCTTTCAACACGTCGAAAATTATGTTCAGAGGAGCACCCAATCAATAGGAATGTCCAGCGATGGGAGACAAGAGCCACCGTGCAGCCAAATGAGTCGGTGTTTCATAATGGTGAGCTAAATGTATTGCAGCAGCCCCATTGTTCTTTGCAGGATATAGCCTGAGAGGAGGGAGGAAGTAGATAGCTTCCTCTCTGCTATTTTCCAGACGCCACAAACATAATTGAAAAAGTGCTGGACGCATGAGAACAATGGCAGACTACAGGCTCAGTATATACAGTGTATTGGTTTAATAAATGGGTTTTGAGGATTGCCAAAATGAATGGAAGGGAAGCATTAAGGTAAAAAAATAAATAAATAAAGTTTCAGTAGTTCCTGCTGAAGTTTAGTTCAAGTTTATGAAAATGATAATGTAAGATGAATGTAGAAAGGATGTTCAATTCCTCTTTAATATTAAGCGACTAACTTACACTTCATGTGCAAAATGTAAGGCCTTTTTTCTGAGTTTTACCTTTTACACCATCAACATCTAAATTGGCCCAAAAGATTATAAATCTAATCCAGGGTTAATTGATGTTTTGGGTCACTGGGGATCAGCAAAACAAGCTGTAAGCACAACAATGATGACATTATATGTGATGATATGTCAAACTTGTTAGCAAACAGTTGCTTAGCAGCTCATTTACACGGCAGACATAAAGCAACATTTGCAAGCTCAATATTCTTCAACACTATAAAAGAACAATAACAACATATTTAGAACATATTTCTTAACACACAAAAGAAAAACTCACAACTCGCACATGTTGGAAAGTGATAGCATCAATGATATCAGTTAAAGTACAAAGTAAGAAGTACATGAACAGCTGTTCCTGTAGTACGATGAAAGGGAAGTTTTGAACAGCTACAGTATAGAAGAATCATATCCAATGTTGACAGGCAAATCATTCCAATCACATGGCACTTTGGACATAAATGATTTCTTAGCTATAGCCTACACTGGGAGACTGCAGGATGGGGAAACTAATGGTGAAGAGTGTCTTTGTTGGTATGTGGGAGAGAAAGGAACCATCAGCTGCTTTAAATAATGAGGGTAATTGAACTGAAAATAAATTGGAGCCAATGTTAATTGGAAATCATCGTTTTTTTCAAGTCTTCCTGATTTAATAGATAGGGCCAAATGATACATCGATACATTGTGCAACGATGAAACGAGAAAGAACATCCAAGGACAAATCTGCTAGTTGCTAACTTTGGCGCCGAACAAATAGCACAGAATTGGTCTGTATGTTCTTTTGAATTGAAAGCAGCTGCAGAGCTATCTGAAGAAATGAGAGCGGTGAGAGACTCTCTTTGAGTCTATCACTGCAGGCGAGCCCTTTCACATTACACATGGTCATTCTGTTCATTAGATGAAAATATTAATGGCCGCAGTCTCAATTTAACAGCCACCCTTTAGTGACTATTTTGCCTTTGATAATGGTATTTCACAAAGGATAACCTACTAATTATCATTGCTACCTTAAATTAAAGGGGCAGTGTGTACTATCTGGATATTTAGTGGCATCTAATGGTGAAAGTTCTGGAATGGGTAATCCCCACCGCTTTCTCATAACAACAGAAGCTACGTTGGCCTTCAAGGACAATAATCTAGTTCCTAAAGATGGCATCATCCACCACTACCTGAAGTCTTTCCACAATATCAAGTGATGAGGTGAAGATGTATTTAGTATGGCTGTCAAAATGAACGCGTTAACGCTGGGTGAATAATTTCTGGAATGAATGTGCTATTTTTTTTTAACGCAATTAACGCATGTGCAAACAATGGAAGAAGAAAAAGAGATTTCAGAGTGGACAGTCTTTTTATTTAGCTTATAGTGTAGCAATCCAACAGGGGACAACTCCCTCCAACAGGCATGCAGCAGCCTGACATGCAAAGACAAATCCTGGCACAAGTCGATGCCGGTATGCAGTCAAGCACAAAATACTATATGGAGGCAAATTCATGAAAGTATAAGGCCAAAAGAGCTTTCCCCAGTCACACACACATCCAGAAGTATGATAAGTATCATGTTCTATCTACTTTGCTACCGGCCAAAATATTTTTGATCTACTATCATTTTTTGGTTGTTGTTTTTTTTTCAGACGTTGTGCTTTGACCACAAGATTCGATAAAAAGCGCGGTTATCCATGTGACAGAAGCTTGTTTTTTGTCTTTCTCTGGGGATATTTGCTGCTCACATGGCTGAACCGGGTCAAAAATACAAGATAAGCATGAATTGAGCAGGCAGCTGGTAAGAAAGAAAAAATCATTATCATTGACTTGCAACAAACTATCAGATAGCCAAATACAGAAAGCAAAGAGATCAGATTACTTGCTGGTGGTGTGTGAGCAATAATAAGAACTGTAAGTCGTCCATGCGTTAAATGGGAAACACTATTCGCGGTTATGGAGTCAATTACAGATCTTTATTTTAGCACAAGTTTTGTTGTCTTCCAGGCAGTGCCCCCCCAGCCCCCTCCCCTTCCATGAAACAAAAACTGCCTGTCCATTTAAACCTGTTCCTCTATACTCTTTTAAATGTGAATGCAAATAATGAAAGAAAGCATCTGGCTCTTTATTTTTTTCTTCTCAATCCTACCGGCTAAGTAGCAATCTGAAGTCACATAGCCATCGGTAACCAGTGGATGATGTTTAGCGCCAGCTCATTTAATTCCTTTATTATTTCTCAGCAAGCTCTCTGCTGCAGAAATCACAGGAAATTGATTCCATTATCTGTATCGCTTTTCCTCCGCGCATAGCACCTGCTTATGAAATGAAACGCGCCCCCCCTCCTCCCCATCCTAACATCTATGCCACTGAAGTGACATTACTATTGTCATGGCAACAAAACCCGCTTCTCTGTAGAGAAACTGTAGAAAGCAGCATCCTGTTTTTTGGAGTCAGGTGTATCAGTTTTAGATGTGTGTGTGTGTGCACATCCACTCATCGTGACTTTTAGCACAAAAGAGCTCGTTAAGCATGGTGAAAAGGAGCTCGTTAAGCATGCTGAAAAGGTCCCTCATCTACATTTAAACAGCAAGAATATGAACAGGCACTACAGTTTGTCACTGGGCATGTCTGTATGTTAGACTGTACAAACAGCCCATGCCTCAAACACACTTAATAGTATAGAATCAGCTTGCCTGCTGGAACAATGTGCTCTGGAAGAAACTATACTTTATTTACAGTTTTCTTAACCCTACAAGTTCAACATCTTCTGATTTCTGACCTCTTTCTAAATACGTTAACTTTGTTAAGAGGCTGTCATGAACTGATTGCTCAACACATATTGTCCTTTGATAGTCACTTATTATGCAAATCACACTTTATAATGTTTTTTGAACATACGCATGGGTCCCAAGTGTGTCTAGAGACGCAAAAACTATGAGAAAAACAACCTCTCTATTTCTCCACGTCCACCTTTCTGAAAATCTGGCACTATGAAGCCATGTTATTAGATGGTTGGTTATCTGCATCGTGTTTGTGTCGTACGTGCCCCAAGGATTCTATTTCGTGAGCACATCCTGCTGCAAACTATATACGCATGCTATTCCGCCTGATAGACAACAGGTGGCGGTAGCGAAGACAGAAATTAGCAGTGCCCCAACGAAGGCAGTGAAGAAGGCGCTTGTACAGATTTCAATGTAGGTTGCGTTCCGAATCGCATACTTTCTACTATATAGTATGTAGAAAAAAGATTTAGGATGTCCTGATTCTTGTGGCCAGATTTAGGATGGTTAGAAGTAGCCTACCCGGATGTCCTACTTCATGCAGCCAAGATTGTTAGTGTTGAAAACTGCATCCTATTTGGGCGATTCTGACCCACAATCCAGTGCGCTCGTGAAGTGACGTCACATCGACGAAGCCTCCATATGAAAACAAACGGGGATGCAACGGATATAAAAGCAAGAGGCAAGATCAAGGCGCAATGTTATGAAATAAGAGAGTAAAGTATGTCCCAAAAGTATGCCTATCCTAACTAGATTATTTTTATCGTCGGATGTAGTAGGGGAGAACGGGGTAATTTGTCACATGGGTTGGATGTCACATTCGTTATATCTCGCCACCAGAGCGCGCTAGCTCTGAAATGTTGATATAAAAAAGGTCCAGAATTGGGATCAGAGGTCACATACATAGACTTCCTTGGAGGAAGACAGCTGCATTTCAGGTGAGAGGATGTTTTGTGTTTTTCATGTCAAATTCAAAATATTTTGCTTCTCAGTATTTTTCTTCTAGGCTTTTACACAATGGGTTTATAACAAAACACTTGTTACCCTCAGAAAGTGTGAAGGGTAAACTATAGTTTAGATTGTGGTTAGCAAGCTAATTAGTTGTCAGATGGTTGTTGGCCTTGATGCTAGCAAGAAATTCAAGTTGGGGTTGGTCGTCAAATTTTTTGGGGGGTTGGTTGTCACATGTTATCTCAAGGCTGCAGCCAGAAAAGGAACCCAATAACGAAAGAAATTGTCAAGCTGTATCCTCACTGACACCCCAGAGAAGGAAAGAATAGAGCAGGAAAAGGCAGCTAGCAAGCAAAAGAAAAAAGGGCAACAAAATCAAAACAACCCAGTGCATCCCAAACTAGACCAGCTGCCAAGGCTACAGAACGTTATGTAGGCCTATTTGTCAACTTGACAATGCAATTAAACATTCAAATTTGGTTCTGCCTCCTTGCCTTCTTTTTAAGATTTTTCCCATTAAGATAACATTGTGACAAACAACCCCATAGTGTGTGACAACCGACCCCTTGATGGGGTTGGTTGTCACAATGTGTCAGAGTGTCTTTGATGGTAAATTACTTCTTCATTACAATAAGTTGGAAAAAAAGAGAGACACACATTTCTAGCCAACACCTTAAGCTTCAATTTAATGTAGGAATGGCTATTGACAGATGTTTTGGTGATGAGCAATTCTCACTAGAGTAAAAAGTGTGCCTACTTACCCCGTTCTCCCCTATGTAGAATAGAAAAAAGAAAGAGTATGCGATTCGGAACGCAACCGTAATTTCAACCACTGAATGCAAACAAAACAAATGCTAACTTTAACAACTTTACGAAAATAGAGAAAACTAAATTCACATATGAATTCAACGCCATGCTTGGCAAAGACTTAATGGTGATTAGAAATGCTGCACATTTTTAAATGAAGTGAACTGAAGAGGTCCTCTGTCTTGTAGGACCTGAAAGAAATCATTACTTTAACAAATGTGGCACTTAGGGCCCTCAAACGCCTATTTGCCGTTTCTTGCAGTTTCTTCCCTATATTTGTCAAAGAAAGGACAGAGTGAGAGTGAAAGAAAGAGGCTTCTGGTGTGCCAAGGACAGCGACACAGCACCTTGCAAAATCTCATTTCCAAAGTGTGAAATTTTCCTCATTCTCTTCCATGATAGCGTCATTTCATAGTGAAAGCTAATTATGTCTGCTATAATTTCCTTCAGCAGTCAAGTCACAGAGCTGGTCGAAATAAGAAGCAGCTTGCCAAATGACACAATATAATTGCTGCAACAAAAGCAAATGCTCTTTAAAGATATTAGTCATCACATTAAAGACATTTTAATACAGAGAAGAGGGTATACTACATGTTCATGTTGTTTTTGGGGTTTGTGTGTGTGTGTGTGACTGTGTGACTGTGTGTGTGTGTGACTGTGTGTGTGTGTGTATTAGTGTGTCATTTGGGTGAAACTAAAAAACTTTTTTCACTTCTTAGGTTTTTTTCCCCGCGTTCTCCTGCTGTGCCTCTTAACATGGTTTTTCTCAGCTGTCTCTCTTTCCAACCAAGAAAGCAGAACAACAGCTTTACAAGAATAACAAACAGTTGTTCTAGCCCTGTGACATTTCTCCTGTTAAAATAAAAAAAAGGCCTGGCCAGATTTAAGATTCACCAGGGCTGCAATCTGCATGCTAAGGCCCATCAATTTTTCATAGCTCTCACACTATGAGCACTCACAGCCAGAAGGGGGTAATGCAAAATTGATTTGTGTATTAAAACTGCTTAGCCAAGCAGGCATCAGTGGGAAATGTAGTGATTACCCTCTTGGGACTTGAAAAGGCCATCTATAGCCAAGGTGATTGAAAAAGGGGACTCCTACGTCCACATATTAAACACATTTTTACGACAATACACTTTCAATAAAGTAAGGTTATTTTTAGGCAGTCTTTTAAGGCATTATTTTTAACACTGTCAGTAGGGAAGTTAAATTATTAATGGCATTTGTACTTTTTTTTAACAGGGCACAGGTAGGTGACAGCAGCAGCAGGAAAGATGGAACACACATATCTTACACCGCCAGCCAGAGCAGTGATGTCACAAGGAATATAATAGCATTAAATGACAGACAATGTAACCATAACGACTACGATGAGGTCACCATGTCACTATGACACCAACAGTCATTAGGCTACGTGTGGTGTACAAAATATCAAGAAGAAACATTTCATTGTCAGATTCATAAGATTATATTATGAATCAACAGAGTGTCACGATTCACTGAAAGCAACACTACAGCAGCTGCTACATATTACTAATGCATGCACTAATGTTTGGTTGGACGACGCCTCATTTAATGTTCAACCCGTTCATACCCTGGGGCTGCCTGGCTAGTGAGAGAAAGGATTTCACCCTTACAGAGGTCACTTAATTCAGCTTGAAGGCGAGGAGAAAAAACAAACATTCTGCTGCGTGTAACAACATGACCTATGCCCATCCTGGGTTTACAAAATGCTCACCTTTGTAAAGTAACCTTTCCCGAGAGCACACCACATTATAATAGCACATGCATATTTATCAAAGCGTGTTGGTATAGGGCTCATCAAAGAACTTGCGTGGCCTGCTTGCTTAATACTAAATATGTCCTTGAGGAGGTGGATACCTGCACTTGTGGAATATGTAACCAGCCCTTGATTTGTCAGCTCTGGCCATTATCAAAAGGATCCCTAACACGGTACAATGAGCCAATGTTACAAGCTCTGTGGACTGACACACAGCATCGTTTTTTTCAAGCATTGGTCGATTTTGAGATTATTTGCTTTCATAACATGTCTTCTTCTAGTACTGGTTCTTACTAGTATAGATAAAAGGTTCCACGTGTCATGAGAAAGGTATGCATAATTATATAAATATTCCTACATTTGAATATTTATTCAAACATTTCTGAAAAATTATAGTACAACACATACTAGTTTTAATGTGATTAATCAATTAGCAATATTTTATGATGTATAGTTCAAAAGTTTACCCTATTCACCTGCAGTGTCTTGCCTTGAAACATGATGAAGATTTTTTCTTAGAATCTTTAGTCCTTAGTTAGAATTAATACCAATGGCCTATACGAGGGAACTCTTCTTGAGAAGAATAGCTTTCATAAAGCCTAGAGAATTCATAGACTTTTCTGCAGGCACTGATGTGAGAACAAATTCACAGCATCTTCATAAATTACATACCCATCAACTCACCCTCCCACGTTATGCTTTGACTACTCTTCAACTCTGAAAAGCACTTAAAGGTCATTTTTATCCCGCAACACGACAAAAAGCTTGCCTCGATAAAAGTAATTGAATCATTATTTGCGAGAGACTTGGCACACGTCACTGTAGCCGCCAAACAAGCCCGGTGAGTCACAGTCAGTGAGTCAATGGTCAGCTTAACCAGCGGAGATTAACACAAATGGAATGCCATTTCTTTACTATTGCCGGTGTCACGCAAGCTTAATTAGGGCCCGAGCACAGACATGTGCGAAAGCCCTATTGTAATCGGTGTGATTATTATTCCCTATTATTATTAGGGCCCGAGCACAGACATGTGCGAAAGCCCTATTGTAATCGGTACGATTTTTATTCTTATTAGGGCCCGAGCACAGACATGTGCGAAAGCCCTATTGTAATCGGTACGATTTTTATTCTTATTCTTCTTATTATTAGGGCCCGAGCACAGACATGTGCGAAAGCCCTATTGTAATCGGTGTGATTATTATTATTATTCTTTGGAATCTAAAATGGGACTTTTGACCCCTTTCCCGTCATGCATTAGTTGAAAATATGTGGCGTACCCATCAGACCTGCAAAAAATTGCAATGTATCAGTGGTTCAGGATTTGATCTCAAAAATAGCGCCCCCTATGGCCAAAAACTGTTTTTCAGGAAATGCATGCTCAAAAATTGGGCTAGAAGCCTGAAATTACAGGACAACATGTAATGGCCCAAGGCGCACCTAAATGCAATTGTATGTCAATAGCCAAAATCAACCGGAAGTCGGCCATGTTGGATGTAGTGCCTAAAACCGCCATAACCATCTTTTCGCATTTCGACGAAAGGCTCCTAGAGTTTTGACGCCAGGGACGTCAAACCACTTCTCAAATACAAAAGACCCTTGCCCGATGTTAAATTGCGAAAAGATTTCAAATTTCTCCCAGTACCAGGGATCTATTGGGGGTCAAAGTGTCGCGTAAATACGCACCTCATGAAACTTCAATTCATCATAGCTCAGGCTGTGTTATACCTAGCTGCACCAAATTACAACCCCAAATGTATCTTTGCAGGCCCCACAAAAAAGCCTCTTGAAGCCCCGCCCCAAAATCAACAGGAAGTCTTTAAATGTGAAATATGTGAATAGGGGCGGGGCTTAATAACACGTTGGCCATAACTCCTTAACCATAGGTCCTATCATCATCAAACTTGCTGGGTATGCGCAGAAGTCATTTGGTAGCATGTCCCTCTAAGCTTATCGCGATGAACCCATAGGGGGCGCCACAGGGGCGGGGCTTAATAACACGTTGGCCATAACTCCTTAACCATAGGTCCAATCATCATCAAACTTGCTGGGTATGTGCAGAAGTCATGTGGTAGCATGTATCTCGAAGCTTATCGCGATTAACCCATAGGGGGCGCCACAGGGGCGGGGCTATCCACAAATTGGCCATAACTCCTTAACCGTAGGTCCTATCATCATCAAACTTGCTGGGTATGTGCAGAAGTCATGTGGTAGCATGTCCCTCGATGCTTATCGCGACGAACCCATAGGGGGCGCCGCCTATCCACAAATTGGCCATAACTCCTTAACCGTAGGTCCTATCATCATCAAACTTGCTGGGTATGTGCAGAAGTCATGTGGTAGCATGTATCTCGAAGCTTATCGCGATTAACCCATAGGGGGCGCCACAGGGGCGGGGCTATCCACAAATTGGCCATAACTCCTTAACCGTAGGTCCTATCATCATCAAACTTGCTGGGTATGTGCAGAAGTCATGTGGTAGCATGTCCCTCGAAGCTTATCGCGACGAACCCATAGGGGGCGCCGCCTATCCACAAATTGGCCATAACTCCTTAACCGTAGGTCCTATCATCATCAAACTTGCTGGGTATGTGCAGAAGTCATGTGGTAGCATGTCCCTCGAAGCTTATCGCGACCAACCCATAGGGGGCGCCGCCTATCCACAAATTGGCCATAACTCCTTAACCGTAGGTCCTATCATCATCAAACTTGCTGGGTATGTGCAGAAGTCATGTGGTAGCATGTCCCTCTAAGCTTATCGCGATGAACCCATAGGGGGCGCCACAGGGGCGGGGCTTAATAACACGTTGGCCATAACTCCTTAACCATAGGTCCAATCATCATCAAACTTGCTGGGTATGTGCAGATGTCATGTGGTAGCATGTATCTCGAAGCTTATCGCGATTAACCCATAGGGGGCGCCACAGGGGCGGGGCTATCCACAAATTGGCCATAACTCCTTAACCGTAGGTCCTATCGTCATCAAACTTGCTGGGTATGTGCAGAAGTCATGTGATAGCATGTCCCTCGAAGCTTATCGCGACGAACCCATAGGGGGCGCCGCCTATCCACAAATTGGCCATAACTCCTTAACCGTAGGTCCTATCATCATGAAACTTGCAGGATATGTGCAACAGACATGTGGTAGCGTGTCCCTCTAAGCTTGTCGAGGTTGACCCGTAGGGGGCGCCACAAATGCGAAAAACGTCATTAACCGATGCTATGTTTGCCAGGCCACGCCCCTTTCCCCCTGACTCCGATTGACTTATCATTTGTCAGACATGTACAGCTCATGTTGCTCTACGGTAAAGTCTCTCGGACCACAGGGGTCAGCCGTGATTTTTTTTCTTCCCCGATTTAGAAGGGGGGCTTGTACTTTCAATATCTCCGCGGGAATTTCTAGTTTCGCTCTGCGCTGTCCCACGCGCTCCAAACTTCGCCCGCCTGCTGAGAGCCCAGGCCTGAGGTCGTCCTCGCGTCCGTATCGAGCGCGTCGCGGACAATTCCGCGCTTCCGGCTTGCAGCATGTGTGGGCGAGGGCCCGTTCATCACTGCTTGCAGTTTTAATTATTATTCTTTTTCCGACTCTTTTTTGGCACTTTTCACCCCCTTCCCGTCATGCATTAGTTGAAAAAGTTTGCGGACCCATCAGACCTGCAAAAAATTTTAATGTATCAGTGGTTCAGGATTTGATCTCTAAAATTGCGCCCCCTATGGCCAAAAACAGTTTTTCAGCAAATGCATGCTCAAAAATTGGGCTAGATGCCTGAAATTACAGGACAACATGTAATGGCCCAAGGCGCACATAAATGCAATTTATATGTCATTAGCCAAAATCAACAGGAAGTCGGCCATGTTGGATTTAGTGCCTAAAACCGCCACTTTACATCTTTTCGCATTTCGACGAACTAGTCCTAGAGTTTTGACGCCAGGGACGTCAAACCACTTCTCAAATACAAAAGACCCTTGCCCGATGTTAAATTGCGAAAAGATTTCAAATTTCTCCCAGTACCAGGGATCTATTGGGGGTCAAAGTGTCGCGTAAATACGCACCTCATGAAACTTCAATTCATCATAGCTCAGGCTGTGTTATACCTAGCTGCACCAAATTACAACCCCAAATGTATATTTGCAGGCCCCACAAAAAAGCCTCTTGAAGCCCCGCCCCAAAATCAACAGGAAGTCTTTAAATGTGAAATATGTGAATAGGGGCGGGGCTTAATAACACGTTGGCCATAACTCCTTAACCATAGGTCCTATCATCATCAAACTTGCTGGGTATGCGCAGAAGTCATGTGGTAGCATGTCCCTCTAAGCTTATCGCGATGAACCCATAGGGGGCGCCACAGGGGCGGGGCTTAATAACACGTTGGCCATAACTCCTTAACCATAGGTCCAATCATCATCAAACTTGCTGGGTATGTGCAGAAGTCATGTGGTAGCATGTATCTCGAAGCTTATCGCGATTAACCCATAGGGGGCGCCACAGGGGCGGGGCTATCCACAAATTGGCCATAACTCCTTAACCGTAGGTCCTATCATCATCAAACTTGCTGAGTATGTGCAGAAGTCATGTGGTAGCATGTCCCTCGAAGCTTATCGCGACGAACCCATAGGGGGCGCCGCCTATCCACAAATTGGCCATAACTCCTTAACCGTAGGTCCTATCATCATCAAACTTGCTGGGTATGTGCAGAAGTCATGTGGTAGCATGTCCCTCGAAGCTTATCGCGACCAACCCATAGGGGGCGCCGCCTATCCACAAATTGGCCATAACTCCTTAACCGTAGGTCCTATCATCATCAAACTTGCTGGGTATGTGCAGAAGTCATGTGGTAGCATGTATCTCGAAGCTTATCGCGATTAACCCATAGGGGGCGCCACAGGGGCGGGGCTATCCACAAATTGGCCATAACTCCTTAACCGTAGGTCCTATCATCATCAAACTTGCTGGG
The DNA here is from genome assembly GCF_949987685.1 of Ammodytes marinus. NCBI lineage: Eukaryota > Metazoa > Chordata > Actinopteri > Uranoscopiformes > Ammodytidae > Ammodytes > Ammodytes marinus. The sequence goes on from NC_137227.1 coordinate 1,732,927, forward strand.
TATGTGCAGAAGTCATGTGATAGCATGTCCCTCGAAGCTTATCGCGACGAACCCATAGGGGGCGCCGCCTATCCACAAATTGGCCATAACTCCTTAACCGTAGGTCCTATCATCATCAAACTTGCTGGGTATGTGCAGAAGTCATGTGGTAGCATGTCCCTCGAAGCTTATCGCGACCAACCCATAGGCGGCGCCGCCTATCCACAAATTGGCCATAACTCCTTAACCGTAGGTCCTATCATCATCAAACTTGCTGGGTATGTGCAGAAGTCATGCGGTAGCATGTATCTCGAAGCTTATCGCGATGAACCCATAGGGGGCGCCACAGGGGCGGGGCTTAATAACACGTTGGCCATAACTCCTTAACCATAGGTCCAATCATCATCAAACTTGCTGGGTATGTGCAGATGTCATGTGGTAGCATGTATCTCGAAGCTTATCGCGATTAACCCATAGGGGGCGCCACAGGGGCGGGGCTATCCACAAATTGGCCATAACTCCTTAACCGTAGGTCCTATCATCATCAAACTTGCTGGGTATGTGCAGAAGTCATGTGATAACATGTCCCTCGAAGCTTATCGCGACGAACCCATAGGGGGCGCCGCCTATCCACAAATTGGCCATAACTCCTTAACCGTTGGTCCTATCATCATCAAACTTGCTGGGTATGTGCAGAAGTCATGTGGTAGCATGTCCCTCGAAGCTTATCGCGACAAACCCATAGGAGGCGCCGCCTATCCACAAATTGGCCATAACTCCTTAACCGTAGGTCCTATCATCATGAAACTTGCAGGATACGTGCAAAAGACATGTGGTAGCGTGTCCCTCTAAGCATGTCGAGGTTGACCCGTAGGGGGCGCCACAAATGCGAAAAACGTCATTAACCGATGCTATGTTTGCCAGGCCACGCCCCTTTCCCCCTGACTCCGATTGACTTATCATTTGTCAGACATGTACAGCTCATGTTGCTCTACGGTAAAGTCTCTCGGACCACAGGGGTCAGCCGTGATTTTTTTTCTTCCCCGATTTAGAAGGGGGGCTTGTACTTTCAATATCTCCGCGGGAATTTCTAGTTTCGCTCTGCGCTGTCCCACGCGCTCCAAACTTCACCCGCCTGCTGAGAGCCCAGGCCTGAGGTCGTCCTCGCGTCCGTATCGAGCGCGTCGCGGACAATTCCGCGCTTCCGACTTGCAGCATGTGTGGGCGAGGGCCCGTTCATCACTGCTTGCAGTTTTAATTAGGGCCCGAGCACAGACATGTGCGAAAGCCCTATTGTAATCGGTACGATTATTATTATTATTATTATTATTCTTTGGAATCTAAAATCGGACTTTTCCCCTACTTGCCCTGGTACAATAGTTGTAAAACTCTGCGGGCAGGTCAGACCTGCAAAAAATTGCAATGTATCAGTGGTTCAGGATTTTTGCACACGGACGGCGCCCCCTATGGCCAAAAACAGTTTTTCAGGAAATGCATGCTCAAAAATTGGGCTAGAAGCCTGAAATTACCGGACAACATGTAATGGCCCAAGGCGCACATAAATGCAATTGTATGTCATTGGCCAAAATCAACAGGAAGTCGGCCATGTTGGATGTAGTGCCAAAAACCGCCAAAACCATCTTTTCGCATTTCGACGAACTGGTCCTAGAGTTTTTACGCCAGCGACGTCAAACCACTTCTCAAATACAAAAGACCCTTGCCCGATAAGGAATTGCGAAAAGGTCAGGAAGTTAGCACGGAACCAGGGATCTTTTTGGGGTCAAAGTGTCGCGTAAATACGCACCTCATGAAACTTCAATTCATCATAGCTCAGGCTGTGTTATACCTAGCTGCACCAAATTAATAACCCAAATGTATCTTTGCAGGCCCCACAAAAAAGCCTCTTGAAGCCCCGCCCCAAAATCAACAGGAAGTCTTTAAATGTGAAATATGTGAATAGGGGCGGGGCTTAATAACACGTTGGCCATAACTCCTTAACCATAGGTCCTATCATCATCAAACTTGCTGGGTATGCGCAGAAGTCATGTGGTAGCATGTCCCTCTAAGCTTATCGCGATGAACCCATAGGGGGCGCCACAGGGGCGGGGCTTAATAACACGTTGGCCATAACTCCTTAACCATAGGTCCAATCATCATCAAACTTGCTGGGTATGTGCAGAAGTCATGTGGTAGCATGTATCTCGAAGCTTATCGCGATTAACCCATAGGGGGCGCCACAGGGGCGGGGCTATCCACAAATTGGCCATAACTCCTTAACCGTAGGTCCTATCATCATCAAACTTGCTGGGTATGTGCAGAAGTCATGTGGTAGCATGTCCCTCGAAGCTTATCGTGACGAACCCATAGGGGGCGCCGCCTATCCACAAATTGGCCATAACTCCTTAACCGTAGGTCCTATCATCATCAAACTTGCTGGGTATGTGCAGAAGTCATGTGGTAGCATGTCCCTCGAAGCTTATCGCGACCAACCCATAGGGGGCGCCGCCTATCCACAAATTGGCCATAACTCCTTAACCGTAGGTCCTATCATCATCAAACTTGCTGTGTATGTGCAGAAGTCATGTGGTAGCATGTATCTCGAGGCTTATCGCGATTAACCCATAGGGGGCGCCACAGGGGCGGGGCTATCCACAAATTGGCCATAACTCCTTAACCGTAGGTCCTATCATCATCAAACTTGCTGGGTATGTGCAGAAGTCATGTGGTAGCATGTCCCTCGAAGCTTATCGTGACGAACCCATAGGGGGCGCCGCCTATCCACAAATTGGCCATAACTCCTTAACCGTAGGTCCTATCATCATCAAACTTGCTGGGTATGTGCAGAAGTCATGTGGTAGCATGTCCCTCGAAGCTTATCGCGACCAACCCATAGGGGGCGCTGCCTATCCACAAATTGGCCATAACTCCTTAACCGTAGGTCCTATCATCATCAAACTTGCTGGGTATGTGCAAAAGGCGAGCGCGTCGCCGACAATTCCGCGCTTCCGGCTTGCAGCATGTGTGGGCGAGGGCCCGGTCATCACTGCTTGCAGTTTTAATTATTATTCTTTTTCCGACTCTTTTTTGGCACTTTTCACCCCCTTCCCGTCATGCATTAGTTGAAAAAGTTTGCGGACCCATCAGACCTGCAAAAAATTTTAATGTATCAGTGGTTCAGGATTTGATCTCTAAAATTGCGCCCCCTATGGCCAAAAACAGTTTTTCAGCAAATGCATGCTCAAAAATTGGGCTAGATGCCTGAAATTACAGGACAACATGTAATGGCCCAAGGCGCACATAAATGCAATTTATATGTCATTAGCCAAAATCAACAGGAAGTCGGCCATGTTGGATTTAGTGCCTAAAACCGCCACTTTACATCTTTTCGCATTTCGACGAACTAGTCCTAGAGTTTTTATGCCAGCGACGTCAAACCACTTCTGAAATACAAAAGACCCTTGCCCGATAAGGAATTGCGAAAAGATCAGGAACTTAGCCCGGAACCAGGGATCTTTTTGGGGTCAAAGTGTCGCGTAAATACGCACCTCATGAAACTTCAATTCATCATAGCTCAGGCTGTGTTATACCTAGCTGCACCAAATTAATAACCCAAATGTATCTTTGCAGGCCCCACAAAAAAGCCTCTTGAAGCCCCGCCCCAAAATCAACAGGAAGTCTTTAAATGTGAAATATGTGAATAGGGGCGGGGCTTAATAACACGTTGGCCATAACTCCTTAACCATAGGTCCTATCATCATCAAACTTGCTGGGTATGCGCAGAAGTCATGTGGTAGCATGTCCTTCTAAGCTTATCGCGATGAACCCATAGGGGGCGCCACAGGGGCGGGGCTTAATAACACGTTGGCCATAACTCCTTAACCATAGGTCCAATCATCATCAAACTTGCTGGGTATGTGCAGAAGTCATGTGGTAGCATGTATCTCGAAGCTTATCGCGATTAACCCATAGGGGGCGCCACAGGGGCGGGGCTATCCACAAATTGGCCATAACTCCTTAACCGTAGGTCCTATCATCATCAAACTTGCTGGGTATGTGCAGAAGTCATGTGGTAGCATGTCCCTCGATGCTTATCGCGACGAACCCATAGGGGGCGCCGCCTATCCACAAATTGGCCATAACTCCTTAACCGTAGGTCCTATCATCATCAAACTTGCTGGGTATGTGCAGAAGTCATGTGGTAGCATGTCCCTCGAAGCTTATCGCGACCAACCCATAGGGGGCGCCGCCTATCCACAAATTGGCCATAACTCCTTAACCGTAGGTCCTATCATCATCAAACTTGCTGGGTATGTGCAGAAGTCATGTGGTAGCATGTCCCTCTAAGCTTATCGCGATGAACCCATAGGGGGCGCCACAGGGGCGGGGCTTAATAACACGTTGGCCATAACTCCTTAACCATAGGTCCAATCATCATCAAACTTGCTGGGTATGTGCAGATGTCATGTGGTAGCATGTATCTCGAAGCTTATCGCGATTAACCCATAGGGGGCGCCGCAGGGGCGGGGCTATCCACAAATTGGCCATAACTCCTTAACCGTAGGTCCTATCATCATCAAACTTGCTGGGTATGTGCAGAAGTCATGTGGTAGCATGTCCCTCGAAGCTTATCGCGACGAACCCATAGGGGGCGCCGCCTATCCACAAATTGGCCATAACTCCTTAACCGTAGGTCCTATCATCATCAAACTTGCTGGGTATGTGCAGAAGTCATGTGGTAGCATGTCCCTCGAAGCTTATCGCGACCAACCCATAGGGGGCGCCGCCTATCCACAAATTGGCCATAACTCCTTAACCGTAGGTCCTATCATCATCAAACTTGCTGGGTATGTGCAGAAGTCATGTGGTAGCATGTATTTCGAAGCTTATCGCGATTAACCCATAGGGGGCGCCACAGGGGCGGGGCTATCCACAAATTGGCCATAACTCCTTAACCGTAGGTCCTATCATCATCAAACTTGCTGGGTATGTGCAGAAGTCATGTGGTAGCATGTATCTCGAAGCTTATCGCGACGAACCCATAGGGGGCGCCGCCTATCCACAAATTGGCCATAACTCCTTAACCGTAGGTCCTATCATCATCAAACTTGCTGGGTATGTGCAGAAGTCATGTGGTAGCATGTCCCTCGAAGCTTATCGCGACCAACCCATAGGGGGCGCCGCCTATCCACAAATTGGCCATAACTCCTTAACCGTAGGTCCTATCATCATCAAACTTGCTGGGTATGTGCAGAAGTCATGTGGTAGCATGTCCCTCGAAGCTTATCGTGACGAAACCATAGGGGGCGCCGCCTATCCACAAATTGGCCATAACTCCTTAACCGTAGGTCCTATCGTCATCAAACTTGCTGGGTATGTGCAGAAGTCATGTGGTAGCATGTCCCTCGAAGCTTATCGCGACCAACCCATAGGGGGCGCTGCCTATCCACAAATTGGCCATAACTCCTTAACCGTAGGTCCTATCATCATCAAACTTGCTGGGTATGTGCAGAAGGCGAGCGCTTCACCCCCTTCCCGTCATGCATTAGTTGAAAAAGTTTGCGGACCCATCAGACCTGCAAAAAATTTTAATGTATCAGTGGTTCAGGATTTGATCTCTAAAATTGCGCCCCCTATGGCCAAAAACAGTTTTTCAGCAAATGCATGCTCAAAAATTGGGCTAGATGCCTGAAATTACAGGACAACATGTAATGGCCCAAGGCGCACATAAATGCAATTTATATGTCATTAGCCAAAATCAACAGGAAGTCGGCCATGTTGGATTTAGTGCCTAAAACCGCCACTTTACATCTTTTCGCATTTCGACGAACTAGTCCTAGAGTTTTTATGCCAGCGACGTCAAACCACTTCTGAAATACAAAAGACCCTTGCCCGATAAGGAATTGCGAAAAGATCAGGAACTTAGCCCGGAACCAGGGATCTTTTTGGGGTCAAAGTGTCGCGTAAATACGCACCTCATGAAACTTCAATTCATCATAGCTCAGGCTGTGTTATACCTAGCTGCACCAAATTAATAACCCAAATGTATCTTTGCAGGCCCCACAAAAAAGCCTCTTGAAGCCCCGCCCCAAAATCAACAGGAAGTCTTTAAATGTGAAATATGTGAATAGGGGCGGGGCTTAATAACACGTTGGCCATAACTCCTTAACCATAGGTCCTATCATCATCAAACTTGCTGGGTATGCGCAGAAGTCATGTGGTAGCATGTCCTTCTAAGCTTATCGCGATGAACCCATAGGGGGCGCCACAGGGGCGGGGCTTAATAACACGTTGGCCATAACTCCTTAACCATAGGTCCAATCATCATCAAACTTGCTGGGTATGTGCAGAAGTCATGTGGTAGCATGTATCTCGAAGCTTATCGCGATTAACCCATAGGGGGCGCCACAGGGGCGGGGCTATCCACAAATTGGCCATAACTCCTTAACCGTAGGTCCTATCATCATCAAACTTGCTGGGTATGTGCAGAAGTCATGTGGTAGCATGTCCCTCAAAGCTTATCGCGACCAACCCATAGGGGGCGCCGCCTATCCAGAAATTGGCCATAACTCCTTAACCGTAGGTCCTATCATCATCAAACTTGCTGGGTATGTGCAGAAGTCATGTGGTAGCATGTCCCTCGAAGCTTATCGCGACCAACCCATAGGGGGCGCCGCCTATCCACAAATTGGCCATAACTCCTTAACCGTAGGTCCTATCATCATCAAACTTGCTGGGTATGTGCAGAAGTCATGTGGTAGCATGTCCCTCTAAGCTTATCGCGATGAACCCATAGGGGGCGCCACAGGGGCGGGGCTTAATAACACGTTGGCCATAACTCCTTAACCATAGGTCCAATCATCATCAAACTTGCTGGGTATGTGCAGAAGTCATGTGGTAGCATGTATCTCGAAGCTTATCGCGATTAACCCATTGGGGGCGCCACAGGGGCGGGGCTATCCACAAATTGGCCATAACTCCTTAACCGTAGGTCCTATCATCATCAAACTTGTTGGGTATGTGCAGAAGTCATGTGGTAGCATGTCCCTCGAAGCTTATCGCGACGAACCCATAGGGGGCGCCGCCTATCCACAAATTGGCCATAACTCCTTAACCGTAGGTCCTATCATCATCAAACTTGCTGGGTATGTGCAGAAGTCATGTGGTAGCATGTCCCTCGAAGCTTATTGCGACTAACCCATAGGGGGCGCCGCCTATCCACAAATTGGCCATAACTCCTCAACCGTAGGTCCTATCATCATCAAACTTGCTGGGTATGTGCAGAAGTCATGTGGTAGCATGTATCTCGAAGCTTATCGCGATTAACCCATAGGGGGCGCCACAGGGGCGGGGTTATCCACAAATTGGCCATAACTCCTTAACCGTAGGTCCTATCATCATCAAACTTGCTGGGTATGTGCAGAAGTCATGTGATAGCATGTCCCTCGAAGCTTATCGCGACGAACCCATAGGGGGCGCCGCCTATCCACAAATTGGCCATAACTCCTTAACCGTAGGTCCTATCATCATCAAACTTGCTGGGTATGTGCAGAAGTCATGTGGTAGCATGTCCCTCGAAGCTTACCGCGACGAATCCATAGGGGGCGCCGCCTATCCACAAATTGGCCATAACTCCTTAACCGTAGGTCCTATCATCATGAAACTTGCAGGATACGTGCAAAAGACATGTGGTAGCGTGTCCCTCTTAGCTTGTCGAGGTTGACCCGTAGGGGGCTCCACAAATGCGAAAAACGTCATTAACCGATGCTATGTTTGCCAGGCCACGCCCCTTTCCCCCTGACTCCGATTGACTTATCATTTGTCAGACATGTACAGCTCATGTTGCTCTACGGTAAAGTCTCTTGGACCACAGGGGTCAGCCGTGATTTTTTTTCTTCCCTGATTTAGAAGGGGGGCTTGTACTTTCAATATCTCCGCGGGTATTTCTAGTTTCGCTCTGCGCTGTCCCACGCGCTCCAAACTTCACCCGCCTGGCAAGAGCCCAGGCCTGAGGTCGTCCTCGCGTCCGTATCGAGAACGTTGTCACTTTAGACCCACTTCCTGTCATGCATAAGTTGAAAATATGTGGCGTACCCATCAGACCTGCAAAAAATTTTAATGTATCAGTGGTTCAGGATTTGATCTCTAAAATTGCGCCCCCTATGGCCAAAAACTGTTTTTCAGGAAATGCATGCTCAAAAATTGGGCTAGAAGCCTGAAATTACAGGACAACATGTAATGGCCCAAGGCGCACATAAATGCAATTGTATGTCATTGGCCAAAATCAACAGGAAGTCGGCCATGTTGGATGTAGTGTCTAAAACCGCCATAACCATCTTTTCGCATTTCGACGAAAGGCTCCTAGAGTTTTTATGCCTGGAACGTCAAACCACTTCTCAAATACAAAAGACCCTTGCCCGATAAGGAATTGCGAAAAGATCAGGAAGTTAGCACGGAACCAGGGATCTTTTTGGGGTCAAAGTTCGCGTAAATACGCACCTCATGAAGCTTTAGTTCATCATAACTCAGGCTGTGTTAAACCTAGCTGCACCAAATTTCAAACCCAAATGTATCTTTGCAGGACCCACAAAAAAGCCTCTTGAAGCCCCGCCCCAAAATCAACAGGAAGTCTTTAAATGTGAAATATGTATAAATATTTCTGACTCGAAAATCATCACAAAGTTCAAAAATTCATAACTCCTAGCAGGAACATATTTAGCAAAACGACCACTCTAGGGACACTCATAAGACATGGAAGATATACCAAAAAAAAATTGTTTGATTACAAACACCATTGAAAGTATTTTATTTTCCATTGTCTTAATTTTTTCATGCACAGATACGGAAACGATTAATGCATAGCACTGGGGGACAGCTGTGTTGTTTACTCACATTGATTATTTCTACATAGTTCAAATTACATTCAACCAGAAATAAAGTTGCCCGAATTGTTTATATATATATATATTACACTGGATGAAAACCTTTATCTTTTTATTGTAATGTTTTATACAAAATGATTAAAAGAAGTATCCTTAAATTTCTATCTTTAAATGATTACAAAAGTACCTCATTACAACTACATCCAACAGATAACCACTATGTAGTCGGTGAATTGCTACGGTCAAAAATCATGGGTGTATCCTGTGTTGGTTTGAAGAAGGACAAATCACACAAACAAGATGCAATGTGGAGCTTTTATAGCCAACAAGCTAAGGTGATCTCCATCAGATGGCGATTCTCAGCCAACAATCCAGAGAAGTGGGAGAGGACATCTTCGTGGAGTGAAGGTCTCAGGAAAGGAATTTTTATAAGCAGACTAAATGAACACACACATGCAACTCTCTTATTTTGTGCCTGACTAATGGGAATTTGCTATAGATGCTAACATTAAATGTTCACGTGTCTAACAGGTGCTTTCCATTCCAGATTCACAAAATCTACCTTGAACTTAGTCAGAAAAAAGATTTATTTATTAAAGACAGGATACATTTGTCAGACCTATACTACACATACATTTTTACAATTAAACCCAATGTATTCAAGTTTATCAATGGACTATTTACGTGTACTATTTCAAATTAAAACTCAGCAGTCATATAAGTAAAGTTATTACGTCATGTAACATTTATGTCCACAGCTTATACAGTACAACTCTATAAACAATGACTGAATAATAATCAATATGTTATATTCAATAAAACAGGAAGTGAAGAAATACTATCCCAAAGACTTTGATGAACTTTTAATGAAAAAATAAAATTATAAATACACTACTAAAAAACTATTAGAATTTACCAGACTGATGAAAAGACTGAATAAATGACCTTAAATTATAATAAAATCCAATGAAAAAATAAAATCAAGTAAAGGAAGATATGATTAAGCTTACATTAAAACCAACACCACTAAGGTGGTTCTTATTTTAAAAACATGAACATCCCTCTGCTGTTATGACTCAATTTGAAAAAACTACCACAAAAACCCTTTAAACGGGGGAAAAAGGGCTAAAAAACCTCAGGAGCAGCAGAGAAGGCATGCATCTTCCAGGACTGATGTGAAATGGACGTTTTATTTCAGTGATTTAAAAAAATATATACATATTGAAATGACATAGTACATGTGTATGTGGATGCAGGCTGATGTTAAGATGTCTCTAGAAGCTTCCAAAGGTTGAGTCCGAGACACACCATCTTCTTTTCAGTAAGGAGACCTGGGAAAATGACAGACAGAGCAGCAATTACACAGGTGTATAGAGGCGAAAGAGTGCCACAGACACGCTAATCTAACAAAGTTTTACCTGCACTGATTACTAGACGACAGGTTGATTCCCAAAAGGAAGGTCCACTCTGACAGATCACACCAGGGGATGGGGACTCTGGTGCATAATCCAGAATAACCTGAGTAAAACAGAGAGGATGGATAAAGACAAACAATTACATAAGGTCAAAAAGTATATAAATGCAGACTGAAAGACTGAGACAGACAAGAATAGGAAGGAAACACTAAAGGATAAGACTTGTTACCTGTAGAAAATTGACCAGATTTCAAACCAGTAATCACCATTACAACCAGGAGCTCCAAGTGATGGGTGTACTGTTGTATCATTAGCAACCACCTATTACATGGAGACAATTACCAAGACACAGCATATATTACCGTATAAATACTAGTAGGCAAGTTGTTTTTTGTTTGAGTGAGTGAGTGAGTGAGTGAGTGACTGTATGAGAGAGAGAGAGAAAGAGAGAGCGAGTAAGTGTGAGAGGTTTTATAAAAAAACTAAATTAAATTTTGTGCTATTATAAAAGACAAATATAAACTGCAGATATTGATTTATTTGTAAGCACTAAATAATTACTTAACAAGTAAAATTACCTTATATAAAGCACGATACGATGCTCAGTGACCAGTCACAGAAGCGGCTTACCCGAGGTGTGCGGGTATGTCAGTCTTATTGGCTAAGGCATTGTTAATTTCCTCAGGGAATAAAAAAAGAAGACAAGTTACAGCAGTGACAGAAAACATTCAGAAAGGCTTGTCTTAGTAATAAGCCCAATCACCAACGACAAGGTGCAAGCCACGAGAGGGAACATATAAGACAGACGGGACAAACATTGACAACTGAAAGGCACAAGACAACGGAGACAAAACAATACAACATACACAGCATCTCCTCCAATACAGCATGGCCTTTAGGGACATAATAAAAACAACAACAAAAACAATAACAGTATGATTTTTTGCAAAAAGTATTATGAGTACTTATAACAAAAATACTTAAGTGGGCCTGGCAGCAGCAGCAATATTCCACGGGAACATTTCCAACCCAGCTAACCTATCAGGGAAAAAAGCACAAAAAACAACTCCGGGGAAGAAGCAACGTTAAAATAAGATACATTGAAACTATCATCTTAATGACATACATGTAAACAATCAACATTTTAATATCAATTTATACAAACCTGACATCAAAATCATACATATATTCATTATAAACACTTCAAAATATAGATATACAAACCTGTTGACCTGTAAAAGGTTTCCAGTTATTACAGCCCAACGAGACAAAGGGATAGTGCCCGGACCTCGAAATGACTGCGCTAACGATAACTGGTACCTAAAGCATATCCGTTTTGAAAATACTACAAAGCCTGATTTCCAGTTATTACAGCCCGACGAGACAAAGGGATAGTCCCGGACCTCGAAATGACTGCGCTAACGATAACTGGTACCTAAAGCATATCCGTTTTGAAAATACTACAAAGCCTGTTTTCCAGTTATTACAGCCCAACGAGACAAAGGGATAGTGCCCGGACCTCGAAATGACTGCGCTAACGATAACTGGTAACTAAAGCAAATCCGTTTTGAAAATACTACAAAGCCTGATTTCCAGTTATTACAGCCCGACGAGACAAAGGGATAGTCCCGGACCCGAAATGACTGCGCTAACGATAACTGGTAACTAAAGCAAATCCGTTTTGAAAATACTACAAAGCCTGATTTCCAGTTATTACAGCCCGACGAGACAAAGGGATAGTCCCGGACCCGAAATGACTGCGCTAACGATAACTGGTAACTACATAAACAACTATTTTGAAACTACTATGACACCTGCAAACCAGTTTGGCACCTCAACAGCATTTAGCCCCAGTCCTGTCCCGGTGCTTTACTCAATGACTCTTCTACGTTTAAAAGTACATGAAACACCCTCATGGTCGCTAAAGTATGTTGGTACCACATAACTCTCTAAGTCATATGATACAGTTTTAACATAAACATGATCAATTAGTGTTCCCTTCTCTGTAGTAGCCTGGGTAACACATTGTACATACCCCTTGTCTGTAATGAATTTACAGATTGTTGATGATTTCAAAATGTCATCATTGAAATCACCCATGACAACAACTGTTTCACTTTTTGGATTAAGCCAATCAAGTAACTTACCAAGGTTATCTTTAAATAACCGCAACGGATATGACGGAGGCCGATAAATGACAGCTAACACTATGTCATATGTGGTCCAGTGGTGAACTACACATTCTAAATCCACTTGTGGGACTTCACTAACATGGTCAGACGGTCCCTCTACACTATACAGACCGACGCCACCATGTTGTTGGCCTTGCAAAGCAATTAGCGCTGGGCTGTTGCTACTGTAAGCTACACTTCGTGGAAAACTATGAAAGCTATAACCATCTATCTTTACACTTTCCAATGAGGAATCTTCCTGTAGCCAACTTTCTGTAACAGCAATACAGTTTAGCTGAAGGTGCTGTGTACACAATGTCACGTCTGCCAAATGAGAAGTTAAACCCTGAACATTCATGAGAAATACATTAAATGTATCCGGGTTCAACGGATGCCTTTCTATATCTTCAGTTAAGAAAAGAGGCATTGACTGTATTGCTTCCTCAACACCAGTCCTACAATAAATCGCCTTATCTACAAAGTCTTTAATTACTAACCCTGACAAATTTGTAACACGACTTAAAGCTACATATGCCTGTCCTGCAGCAAATATTTTCTCAAGGCAAACAACTGCACTGTCTACTGTAATGCCTTGAACTTTATGAACAGTGCATGCCCATGCAAGTTTAAGAGGAAACTGTCTACGCATCCCACCTTTTTTAACAACCCTTTCTTCTTCTGGCAATATTGCTGTAGAGTCGGCTAAATTAGCTGCTACAGAAGGAGACTGTCTTCTACGCTGGGCACCGATTTGCTTATCATCAAACTGTACATAAACTGCCTGAGGAAATGTCTTCCCTGTTGGAATAACTATGTGTGTCACAGTGCCACAGACACCATTTACTAAGCCATCGGCAACATCAACATTTTTAATTAACATTACGCGAGCAGTTACTCCCAAAATCAACTTTTGAACCAAAGACGTATTGTAAGTCTTGCTGTGATGGCCAACTTTTAACTCTAGCTTCCCTGTTTTTTTACTGTTAACATAATCCTGAGCATCGATTTCTACATTGTCAGCGCATATCTTTACCAGCTGCTGAACATTATGCTCATTCACCTGTCTGTTTGTAGGAAAAATGTGTAAGACTGAGCTGTCCTCACCTGTTTCACATTGTCTCAATGTCATTAAATCACTCTCTAGCAATGGGCTACCTTTAGAACGATTTCTTAACCTATTCAACAACTGTGCAAAAACAGCATCTTTCTGCCTAACAATAGTTTTCAGCTCTACAACCTTAAAAAGGTTCGACCACAAATCAAAACCTACATTTTCTTCATATAATGCTTTGCCCTTTACCGGAGGCAACTGGAAAAAATCACCGACGCAAACCAGACTAACGTTACCAAACGGGGCAAAGTCACCTGTCTGTTTAATTTGTCTCAACCTACCATGAATATAAGCCAACAGTCTGTGATCTACCATTGAAATCTCATCAATGATCAATAGTTTCAAACTGCTATGTTTAGCACGCAAAGTGTTAAGCTTTTCTTCACCCAGTGGGGTGTAGGGTAAACTTACATCTATACCAATGCTAAATGTACTGTGTATAGTTCCAGCATTTAAATTATATGCTGCAATCCCTGTTGGAGCTGTTAACACGACACTAATGTCATCAGGATGACGACACACTGGAGTCAATACCCTCATAGCCTCGTACTGAATTGCCTTAATTAAATGAGTTTTACCCGTACCTGCACCACCTGTAATAAAAACATGAAACGGCTCTGGCTTTTTCCCTGTTGCCAAGTCTAAACACCACTGTCTTATCCGATAGAAAATGGACATCTGTGTCTCATTCAAAGACCTAACTAATGATAAACCGTCGCTGCGGGACAGGATGTTATTCCTCTTTTCTAAACGAGCAACCTGTTGAGCACTAACTGCCAAATCTGGCATAGTTCCGACATCTTCATCCAAGTGATTTGGCGATTCACTACGGAGCTCTTCGCATTCTAACCGCTCCAATTCCTGCGCAGGACACAACTCACACCACGCATCTTCTAACATTTCATCTGTATCGATGCTATTTTGGATGTTGTCCAATTCTTCCGCATCTATTTCAAACAGGCGCCTGTTACTGTCAACTACAGCTCTGACTAAATGTGTTGTCCCATCACCAAACCTAACATGACCATTCATAGAAAACTGCTGAAAGGTTTCAAACCCTGCTGGTTTTAACTCATCATCTACTCGGTATGGCAAAAACAACTGCAAACCACTCTGATGATATAACTCTGGATTCTTGGTTTGAGAAAAACGCGCATAGCGTACAACTGCTGGTTGTGTTTTGGTTCTTTTTGTAACGAAACCAAAATCGTTTCTTAACTTAATTTTGTTTCTAGCATTTTCGTTTTTATTCACAATACGATATTCTGAAGCAAATGTAGCCATACACATGTCACTGAAAACGTCATCTGCCGGTCTGTTCTTATACCTATCAACAATACTTGTCATCCACATGTCTTGTGTTGTAAGATCTTGCGATGATGCTCTGTGCTTCAACACACTCAGAGGCAAACTCATTTTAACTACATTTTCACCTGTTGGTACAAATTGAACTTTCCGCGAACATTCCTTCAGATGTTTATTGGTTAACCTATAAACCGCCTCTTGAGCGCAAACGTCCCTGTTGTGTAAATACACGCTTCCTAGTTTTTTCAGTGCCTCTTTTGCACTAAGATTCCCTTCTTTAGTGGCTTCTCTATGGGCATTTCCTAACAACAAGCCCATCTCCCTTTCTGACTTTGAAATATAGGCAATTATGTAAACTACACATGCGTACGCGTCCACAACAAACTGAATGTCCATGTTAGCGTTCCAGCATTTCAACAAGTTCCTACTATATTGATTAACCCACACTTCATCAAGCTGTCGTTTTAAGACAATGTGTGTATTCCGCGACAAACGCCTGTATGCTTCCTCAAATGTTATCTGATTTATATTTAACTTTCCAAACAAATCCTCTACACTGTCAAAGCTCATGGTCTCATCCGTCAGAGCTTTTTTAACTGCTTCCATAATGTCAGATGCATGCTCCTTTCTCATTCTATTGGGATCCTGTCCTAGAGCACAACTACATGATACAGAGCCATCTGCCTTATCTACATTACAGACGCAAGTTTTAGCAACTTCCTCATGTTTACGAGAAATAAATGTCCGAGAAGACGGCGGTTTAGGAAAATTAAAGCGACAAACGGTGCTTTTCTTTCTACAAGTTTTTGAATGTCGTTTTGAATGCTGCTGCACAGATGTGACTATGTCTGATAAGGGATCAGCCTCTGAAGGCAACTCACATGTTACATACTTATCAATAAATTCAGTTACCTCCTCATCTGTGTTTTTATCAATTAGAGGGGCGTCCTCAACCCAAAAAAGACAGTGTACATGTGGCGACCCCCTCTGCTGGAATTCTACTCTATAAAAATAGTCTTTTATCTTTCCAATTGGATTGGATGGAGACATAAGGACCTCCCTCAGAAATACATGCCAGCGGAAGTCAAACATTAAAGCGGCACATACTGGATTTCTCCTTAACAAATTACACCTGTCTGCCCATTCCAGTTGTTCAGCTGTTTCTGTTCTGCCTTCGCGTCTCAATATACTACTCAGAAGGTTTTTCCAACGCAAATCAGCAGAGGAAAAGGAGCAAAACCACGTAGGAATATTTAATTGACGAAGGCACGACATTAAGTCACTTTGAGCCGCTTGCCAAAAACTCGGAGTACCTCTAATAGGTCTAAGAAACCGATAGCCATCGTCAGACTGTAACATATTCCTAAAAGCGTCCTCATTGTTCAAAACATCAGTAGTCACTTGTTTAAATGCACCCCCTACTTTACCTTTACGCAAAGCTATAGAAACTTTCGACAAAACCTGTTCTACTTCCGACATATACTGAGCGAAAAAGATGTACTCTACGTTGTGTGCAAACCTACCGTCAGCATGTAATAATCTGTTATTAAAATAACGTGACAAGGTTAACCTATGCGGTCTGTCTTCATGATAAGTATTTAATCCCTGTGGAAACAATACTGGGAAGCATTTGGCTTCATTTGTATGATCTGAAAGCAACAGGACGGGACTATTTCCTTCAGCCGGTGCCAGATTCAAGGTACTATCACAATACTGATCAAGCGTTTCTTGACCAATATCTACAGGCATGAGACATGTATCTTGAAACATACAATGTTGCTGTCTGTCATGTAAAAGCTCGTCCTCATTATCATCTGTGGATGTTTCACCAGTCTCTGTGTCCCTCTCCTCTGCGGGAGTAACATTATCGTCTTTACAAAGCTCATTTAGCCACTCTTTATTAAACTCTATATCCTTATAAAGCTTGTGGTTTTGTTTTAACCATAGTATTGCCTGTCGTACATGCATAGTATCAACAAACTCATAATCATAATGACCTTTGTAAGTAAGTTTACGTTTAAGTTTGATAGGTAGCAAAGACCCTTCCATTAAAGACCTAGGCAGCAAATTAGTCGTTTGCACGATGTTGGAAGGCACGCATGTCGTCGGCCCATGACATCCCGCTTGAAAACCTTTCGGTAAGGCTCGCATCTTCATAAACGGAATATTTAAAGCAATTAAATGCTGTTCTAAGGTATTCAAACATGCCAATTCCTCTGGAGTGGGGTAAACTTGCAAATTATTTAGCGCACTCTCTGGTGGCATTTGACCTCTATTTACCTTATAATGACATGTCTTACAGATCCACAACTTACTTCTGGCCGTCAGCTGGCACGGTTTTACACAGTCATCGCTACATTTATGCAAATACTCTTCAGTAATACATTGCTTAGCAATCGATGCAACTGCTGCACTCTTATTGTCATAATTTCCCCTCTTGCAAAGTACAACTTGATTTTTAAACAAGAGTCTTTGACATACACAGCACACATAGTCTGGCCCATCTTTAACCTTATCCAGGAACTTCTCCAT
Organism: Ammodytes marinus; assembly: GCF_949987685.1. NCBI lineage: Eukaryota > Metazoa > Chordata > Actinopteri > Uranoscopiformes > Ammodytidae > Ammodytes > Ammodytes marinus. The sequence continues at coordinate 1,750,319 of NC_137227.1, forward strand.
TACAATATCAAACTCTTTTGTTTCATCCTTCATTTGTTGCCTTTTAAGTTTGTTATTAGCTACCAGCCGTTTTTTATACTCGCTGTCTTGTTGATATTTTCTTTTCATCATCGCATTTACATTTTGTCTATGCACAGCATTTAATTTATATTTGCTTCTACTCAATTGTTTCTTTCTTTCTTTATGCAAACAATCAGTTCTGTATTTCAACATACTCAGTTGCTTGATTTTCTGTTGATATATTTCATCATCTTTATACTTAGAGATACTGCGTTGTTTCAATTTTTGTTGATGTTTTTCATCATCTTTATACTTAGAGATACTGCGTTGTTTCAATTTCTGTTGATATTTTTCATCATCTTTATACTTAGAGATACTGCGTTGTTTCAATTTCTGTTGATGTTTTTCATCATCTTTATACTTAGAGATACTGCGTTGTTTCAATTTCTGTTGATATTTTTCATCATCTTTATACTTAGAGATACTAAGTAGTTTCATTTTCTGTTGATGTTTTTCATCATTTTTATACCTAATGATAATACGCTGCTTCATTTTCTGTTGATACATTTCATCGTCTTTATACCTTTTGATAATACGTTGTTTCTTTCTCTCTCTATGCTTTTGATTATCTTTATACATCATAAAACTTAATAGCTTCAGTCTTAATTTATAATGTAAATCAGAATACTTCTTTCGAGCAGCTGCTTGTTTCTTTTGTTTATAACCAATATTTGTCTTATAATTTATTTTCGATAGCAATTTCTTTTTCTTTTTAACAAACTCTGAGGGTGAAATACTTTTACTTGACCTGGAACTATCAATCCCTACCTTCACATCTGAATGGTCGTTTATTTTTCGTTTAAGCGTTGACTGTCTTGGGAGAAGAGTTTCCAGCTTGCACAAACCAAAGCAACTCTGTTTACCATCATGAATGACACAAACCACTGGCTCAAAATGATTACTGTCTGACTGTTTCAAATAAATCCCTTCATCTGATATTAGTGAAGTCTTGCTGGTATATTTAACCCATTTGTCGGCACTATTAACATATATGTCCACTCCGAAAACATTAGCTGCTATTTGAATTTCCATTTCTGTGGCTGGACTGCCAACATTCCTCATTTTATTTTTCTCAACATAATCTGTCACTGAAACATATTTCTTGTCTAAATAAATCATATGTTCGGCACTATGGTTTACCATATGCTTTACAACAGCACGTCTAATTTTAATGTGACTTTTCTGAGAGCCGCTCACAACCTGAGAAAATGCTCTAAAAAAACTGTTTCGATCATTTTTAATTTTCTCTGTTTTACAAACAGCAGCTAAAGAACCATACACTGTGTGAACCTGTTCAGCATGTTTCTCAAACTCCAGATTATATTTATTACTCAATGTTTTAGAATTCTCAGTGCTTACAGGGCTAAAGTTAAACACGATTTTACTCTCCCCACCTTTACTGGCAGCACCCTGATTCTGCACTTTTAAACCACTACTTTTGCTGTGCTGGTCATCTTTTAAATCACTTCTTTTGCTCCGTTGTCTTACATTGTACCCACTGCTGTTAGATGTGTCCATTTTACAGTAACCATAACAATTGTTCAGCTCTGGCTGATTAACACAAACTACAGTTTCATAATGATTACCCATGGAATTCTCTAAGTAGATTCCCTGTTTTGTTAAACCTGTATTTTTTGAACTATACTTCACCCATCTGGCATTTAAATATGTAAAAATGCTGACTCCTAAGAAGTCAGCAGCAACCTTGATTTCTACTTCTGTTGCCCATTGATTAACGCATTGCATTTTAGTCCTGCTAAGGTATTGCTCCACTGAAGAATCTTGTTGCCTTAAAATGTTCTTATACTCCTCAGCATTATCTTTTAGATGTTTAACAACAGCACGTCTGAATGTTAGGTGAAACTTCTGAGTACCAGCAACAGCCTGAGAAACGGCTCTAAAAAAACAGTTTCCGTCGCCTACTATAGTTTCGTTTTTACATGGTGAACCAAGGTCACAGTCAACCGTAGGCACCTGAGTATCAGGTTTCTGAAAGTCTATTTTTAATTTTTTACACAAACCTTGAGCAACCTCATTACAAATAGGGCTATACTTGTGCTTTGTAAACGTATCACTTACAAACTCCACTTCTGAGTTACTTGTATCATCATTTAATGTTTCAGAAGTGGAGGGTTGAGCTGAATGCTTTAAACCTGCATTCACTGTCACATCAGAATGACTTTGAGTGACAGCTTTTTTACACTTGTTTGAGACACCTTTTTTAAGTTTCTTTGATTTAGAAGTTCCTGTTGAACTTTTACGCTTTGAATCTGTGATACCTGCATTGTGCTTTGTAAACGTATCACTAACAAACTCCACATCTGAGTTACTTGTATCATCATTTAATGTTTGAGAAGTGGAGGGTTGTGCTGAATGCTTTAAATCTATATTCACTGTCACATCAGAATGAGTTTGAGTGACAGCTTTTGTACACTTCTTGGGGACATCTTTAAGTTTCTTAAATTTAGAAGTTTCTGTTGAACCTGTACGCTTTGAACCTGTGATAGATGCTTTGCTGTCGATCACTGTTGTTGGAGCACTTCTGTGGGTGACTGAAACACCAACGATCTCAAATAACTTTTGAGTTGCACCGAGAGATTTTGCTAAATTTTTAATGTGTTTTTCCACGTGACTCAGGCTTCTATGATAAACGACCACACTTTTACCATTACCATCTACTGTGCCAGCCGAATTGCGGGCATGCGGATCGACAACAGCATATTGTCCACTTTCCTTTACAATGGCACATGAAGTTCCTTTAACTGTCAAAAGACATGTGTCATACTGCGTACACATCTTTTCTAACCCATCAGATAGTTTAGTGAAACAGTTTGCCTGAATCTGCTGTGGTTCTTCCATATTTATGTCACCCTGGATAAAATCTTCACCATATTCAAACTCAAATTTATGTCCCTCAACAACTGCCTCTTTGGGAAGTTCAGAAACACTGGGAAACTTTGAAGGATGACGTATGCTGTCATACAATGAGTTATACAGCTTGTCACCAGATACTACCGTCTTATCAAGGTCGTCTGATGTCCAGCGAAAAACACTGCTCAATGTAGATTTAGCTAAAGCTACCAAACTTACTGCCATACACTGGCGTCCACGATGTTTAAACCTTGCATCGCCTTGGTGAAATGTTCCCCTTACAGCAGCAGTGCACAACTCGTCAGAAGTGGTGTCTGCTACATGATCTGTTAGATCAATGTCTCCACAATCCATAGTGTCTTGTAGTTGAATTACTGACCCTTGTGGTGAAGCCACATGAACTGTGCTAACAGTGGCACTTGCAACCGCCATGTCATCATATTCAATTTCCCTGTCAGACCCATCCTGAATCACCTTCACAGAAATCCTGTTGATTTGAAATCTTTGTACTCCTGTTGACTTGATAAGATTGCTAATGTGAAGCATCAGATCGTTAAAGGACGTGTTGAATACTGCTACAGGCCTGCCAAACTTGGAAGACGTCATGCCGCTTGCATCGCGTGTCACACAATCCACTAACACAAAATAATCTCCATGTTGAAAGACTGCACTGTAAACTCCTCCTATCTTCAAAAGGCACATTTGATCCTGCAAGAGATACTGCTGAACCGTCTCGTACAATTGGCTACCCTCTGTCAACAGACCAGTGCGTTGAACCTGTTCGACTCCATAACGGACCTCGCACTTTTTGCCAAAAATACGGTGCCGTAGAATTGAGAATTTTCCCTTTTTCTGTCTCTCTTTAAGGAGATGATCAACAAGTTTGGCGCCTTCTACACGCACATGATCAAAATCAGTCTCTGTCCATGTACAGACCGGATTAAGTGATTTTTTCACAAGTGCAACGACACTATATTCAAAAGAAACCTTAGCATCAGCTTCCCAGGAAGCAGCACGCAATGACCCAGCAACTACCGATTTTGGGAAAGTATCTGTACACACACAAGAGTTATTTTCATCATCCCTACTTTTAGGAGGTCTAGGTGTCTGCTTCGCGCTGAAGCCGGTCTCCTTTGGTGTCCTACGCATATTCGCCCCCTTCTTACGCGGCATCTGTAACAGTAAAAAAGAAATTATTACATCAACCAGCATTTTAAGACAAATAGTAACACATACATTATATGTCATACGTTGATGAATGTAAATTGGGCTTGTATGTTTGATATCTTTGGTTTAATAAAGTGGTAATCAACCTTTAACCTCACTAAAGAAAGTACAACCCTTATTTCTTGAAATATTTCATTATATCTTTCCATAGGACAACACTGAATAAATGATACTTTGATACTATGTTAAGTAATCAGTGTACAGCTTGTATAACTGTGTAAATTTACTGTAACTTGACACACAGCCATTACTATCTAAAATGCTGGCAATAAAAGTGAGTACACCTGAAGTGGAAATGTCCAAATTGGGCCTAAAGTGTCAATATTTTATGTAGATATAATTATTTAGTAGCATCACCTTTGCTCTCTTAGGCAAGGAGTTCACCAGAGCTTCACAGGTTGCCCCTGGAATCCTCTTCCACCCGTTAATGACAACAATAAAGAGCTGGTGGATATTAGAGTCCTTTGATCCTACATCTTTTATTTGAGGATCCCCCAAAGTTGCTCAATAAAGTATAGATCTGGTGACATGCTTTTCCTGTCCATAACCTATACCTAAAGCTTCTTTAGCAAGCCAGTGGTTGTAGGGAGGTAAGAGGAATTTTAATGTAGGACCAATCAAAATTACTAACCGTGACTGTCCCGGTTGTGTTTAAGTCCAACGGCAAGAGCAGCTAATGTTCCTCTGGCTGAAATAAAAACAAAACATCCAAACATTAGAAATCTTGTGAAAGGTTTGCTGTAAATGAACAAAAACACACAAACACACACACACACTCAGACACACATTTCCCGTGTCTACATATTAGAAGCTGATGTTGGAGAAACCACCTGAAATCCAACCACATAGACAATGAAAAGAGTCCCCTATGTCGGTTGGGAGAAAGAGAAAAAGAGAGAGAGAAAAATGGAGGGAGACAGAGAGACAGACAGGGGGAGAGACAGGCATAGAAACAGGAAGGGAGAGAGACAGGGAGAGAAGCAGACAGAGAGAGACAGAGGCAGACAGAGAGACAAAGAGGGAGAGAGACACAGACAGACAGGCACACGCACAAAAACATTATATATTTTCTTATTAACATTTGTTTTAAATTTGCACTTGTCAAATCTTTTTTCTTAAAGTTACGCTACTTATTAAAAGGTGGTGTCATTGTAAAAATCAGTGAATATCTTCTCATGATACAGTATATCCGATATTGGGATTTATTTTATACTTTGGCTATATTGTTTCTTTTTTTAACTTTCGCGCAAATAAGCTTCTTTTTAATTGTTATTTGAAATATAGACAGACAGACAGACAGACAGATAGACAGATAGATAGATAGATATTGTCAATATGTCCTCATGATCCTACAGGTAATCAAAAAAATTCATAAACTTCCACCAAGACGTGGATATGTTGTGCAAACAATTTAGACAGTCAAAACAACAACAAACTTTTACCACATGATCAAAAAAAGCTGCCCATATCTGGCAAAACTCTTATCTAGCTACTTTGTGGCTCTGCTTTATAGATAATGTAAACACACAGCCCAGGATATTAACCAAAGTACTAAATGCTGTAACCATGACTATGATTTACACAACTATGTTAAGTAGTCAGTGTACAGCTTGTATAACTGTGTAAATTTACTGTAACTTGACACACAGCCATTACTATCTAAAATGCTGGCAATAAAGTGAGTACACCTGAAGTGGAAATGTCCAAATTGGGCCTAAAGTGTCAATATTTTATGTAGATATAATTATTTATTAGCATCACCTTTGCTCTCTTAGGCAAGGAGTTCACCAGAGCTTCACAAGTTGCCACTGGAATCCTCTTCCACCCGTTAATGACAACATTAAAGAGCTGGTGGATATTAGAGACCTTTGATCCTACATCTTTTATTTGAGGATCCCCCAAAGTTGCTCAATAAAGTATAGATCTGGTGACATGCTTTTCCTGTCCATAACCTATACCTAAAGCTTCTTTAGCAAGCCAGTAGTTGTAGGGAGGTAAGAGGAATTTTAATGTAGGACCAATCAAAATTACTAACCGTGTCAACAGATTAGACTGTCCTGGTTGTGTTTAAATCCAACGGCAAGAGCAGCTAATGTTCCTCTGGCTGAAATAAAAACAAAACATCCAAACATTAGAAATCTTGTGAAAGGTTTGCTGTAAATGAACAAAAACACGCACACACACACACACTCAGACACACATTTCCCGTGTCTACATATTAGAAGCTGATGTTGGAGAAACCACCTGAAATCCAACCACAGATACAATGAAAAGAGTCCCCTATGTCGGTTGGGAGAAAGAGAAAGAGAGAGAGAGAAAAATGGAGGGAGACAGAGAGACAGACAGGGGGAGAGACAGGCATAGAAACAGGAAGGGAGAGAGACAGGGAGAGAAGCAGACAAAGAGAGACAGAGGCAGACAGAGAGACAAAGAGGGAGAGAGACACAGATAGACAGGCACACGCACAAAAACATTATATATTTACTTATTAACATTTGTTTTAAAATTGCACTTGTCAAATCTTTTTTCTTAAAGTTACGCTACTTATTAAAAGGTGGTGTCATTGTAAAAATCAGTGAATATCTTCTCATGATACAGTATATCCGATATTGGGATTTATTTTATACTTTGGCTATATTGTTTCTTTTTTTAACTTTCGCGCAAATAAGCTTCTTTTTAATTGTAATTTGAAATATAGACAGACAGACAGATAGACAGATAGATAGATAGATAGATATTGTCTATATGTCCTCATGATCCTACAGGTAATCAAAATTCATAAACTTCCACCAAGACGTGGATATGTTGTGCAAACAATTTAGACAGTCAAAACAACAACAAACTTTTACCACATCATCAAAAAAAGCTGCCCATATCTGGCTAAACTCTTATCTAGCTGCTTTGTGGCTCTGCTTTATAGATAATGTAAACACACAGCCCAGGATATTAACCAAAGTACTAAATGCTGTAACCATGACTATGATTTACACAATAAACTATGACATGTCTACTTTCTTTTATGAAGATAAGTAGATAGCTCTCCCTCTCACACTCAGTCAGTCAGTCAGTCACACACCCTCCCACACAAAACTAATATGTTTAATCGGTAAGTTAAAGATGTAGTCAGTGACTCTTGAGACAATTGTTGCCAATATATATAACATCATGATCCTCTACCTGTCTCTACTGTGTGTGTGCTGAAAACCCAGTGTTAATACACAGCCTAGGCTCTGTTAGCTGGTACGTAAACAAAGGAGAATGTCACTGAATATCACTGCTATAGGTATTTAGATTGCAATTACTTTCTAGTAAAACATATAGGCTTGAACGTAAGTATGCTGACATGATTTCCACCAACATAAACACACACACTCCCACCGGAACAGACCAGATAAAAAAAAAAGAGGCTATCGCCACCGGAAGGACGGACGCCATTTTATAAAGACAACAGTTGCTTGACGTAAATGACGTGACTTCCGGGGAAAGTAGAGGAATTCTGGGTATTGTAGTTGAATTACCAGCACGCAACTCCCCTCCCCCCCTGAATTCCCCGTCAGCACTGCACAAGAGCTTAATATCCCCTCCCCCATGCAGAAACTCCGAAGAAGATTCGGTCAGCTAACCTACAAAAGTGTGTCAAACAACTTATCTAAACCAGTCCACCTCCTAACCCCCATGTTAAAAAAAATAGCCTACTGCACAGCTCCAATCGAACGAGACTAATTTCATATCCCCCCTCCAAACTCTCCGAATAACTTTCGGTCAGTACTACCACACAAACAGCACAAGTTGTTGACAAAACAAGGAGGACAATATTAAATGTTCTTACCGTAGAAAGAAGCGTAAACAAAGAAAGAAGTCCGTAAAAATAAAATTGTAGAAAATGTTTTTTGTCTCTCTCTCACAGGATACGTTCCGAGCACGCTGGAAGTTACCTGAAATGTGACGGTGTTTGCAGGTTTGAACAGTTTAGAGACTGCGCGGGGAAAGTGTGGAAGTCTAGGGGGGGGGGGGGCTAGGCAAATGGGAAAATTTACATTTTTGTTTTAAGAATTTTTTTTTTTTTAATGTTTTAATAACATAACAACATGTCATGTTTAATATTGATCTAAATGCAAGCTTTGCGTATTAGTTTAGTTCATTATTGTAATACAAAAAAAAGTGAAAGGATGAAAACACCCCTTGAAAAAATCAATAAATAGTTCAGTCCACCAACTGATGTCGCAGCTCGATTGGCCCCAACGTAGCCGGCTGAAGGCTCTCACCCCACTGTTATTAAAGCCTGGGCGCCGCCTGTAAGGCATTGTTCGGGGAACTAAATTCAGCGTTTTCACCGCAGATTGCTCTAAAGTGAACATTTTAAATAAGGATACGGCAGACAGGTCACAACTACATTTAAAGAAGATAAAGTCTGTCTCTCGGAAGACAAAGGATAAGAAAGAGTGGAAGAAAAAACTATAATAAAGTAGTCATGTTCTGACTAACTTCAGGCTAATTGATGAAATAAAATTATTTCAATTATTGACAACACATCAAAATAGATGTAAAACCAATGTTGGTTCAAGTTAAATTCAATCATTGATTTACCATTGGAAAAAATATTAAATAACTGCTTTGTGTTGGACTATGAGACATAACATTAGGCTAAAACAGTAGGCTACATCCTGTCATTTTAAACTCCAACACATGTGCATAGTTTTGAATCAATTTTCTTGAATTTAAAGTAAAGAAACAAACATCATTCAGATGTGATTTCATTTGAATAAAAACACAGACTATGATTTCACATCTTGCCTCCCAAAAAACACATTTAATTTATTAATTCCTACCTTTTATTGAAGTCACAGAGCTTTCAGAAAAGCAACAACTGCTCTTGATGGAACTGTCTGCCAGTTGAAATTGCAAAGCGCAGCAAATATTGTGGTGATGTTATCCATCCTCCTGGCCATAAGGTTCCTCCACAGCTAAAACTAAACATGATTCTTTGCAAACCGCACACAAAAAAATAAGAATATATGTTTTTAAATATTGTCTAAGACCCCATATACCAAGATACGCTTGTCAATAATGTTAATTTTTGTATTGTGCACAGTAGGTTGTCTATTCACAGTAGGCCTACTAAGGGCTTCAGATTAAATGGGGGACATTTCGATATTTACAAAAAGAAAAGACACACAGAACTGTTAGACAGTAAGATAAATAAGTCTGATTTAAAAATGATATAATATACATTAAAGACTTACTTGCTGTTGAGTTGTCAGCGGACGATATTCTCCAAAATGTCGCCAAATGTCTTAACTCCACATCACTCTGCAGGATTGCAGATTAAAGTGCACACATAACAACTTTTTGTGCACAAAAAACATGATAGGGTATGTCCTTCGACATGGAAGATGATATACCCGAAAGTGTAAGTCACTGTAATTTCGCTGTGCACCGTCCCATGCGCTCCAAACTTCACCTCTCTGATGGGTACGCCACATATTTTCAACTTATGCATGACGGGAAGGGGGTCAAAAGTGATTTTGTTGCAACGGAATAAAAAGAATAAGAATTAAAACTGCAAGCTGTGATGAACATGCCCTCGCCCTCTCGTCATGGCGTCCGTATCGAGCGCGTCGCGGACAATTCCGCGCTTCCGGCTTGCAGCATGTGTGGGCGAGGGCCCGGTCATCACTGCTTGCAGTTTTAATTAGGGCCCGAGCACAGACATGTGCGAAAGCCCTATTGTAATCGGTACGATTATTATTCTTATTATTATTTTTTTTATTCCGCCGAAACGAAGTCACTTTTGACCACCTTCCCATCATGCAAAAGTTGAAAATATGTGGCGTACCCATCAGACCTGCAAAAAATTTTAATGTATCAGTGGTTCAGGATTTGATCTCTAAAAGTGCGCCCCCTATGGCCAAAAACAGTTTTTCAGCAAATGCATGCTCAAAAATTGGGCTAGATGCCTGAAATTACAGGACAACATGTAATGGCCCAAGGCGCACATAAATGCAATTTATATGTCATTAGCCAAAATCAACAGGAAGTCGGCCATGTTGGATTTAGTGCCTAAAACCGCCACTTTACATCTTTTCGCATTTCGACGAACTAGTCCTAGAGTTTTTATGCCAGCGACGTCAAACCACTTCTCAAAAACAAAAGACCCTTGCCCGATAAGGAATTGCGAAAAGATCAGGAAGTTAGCCCGGAACCAGGGATCTTTTTGGGGTCAAAGTGTCGCGTAAATACGCACCTCATGAAACTTCAATTCATCATAGCTCAGGCTGTGTTATACCTAGCTGCACCAAATTAATAACCCAAATGTATCTTTGCAGGCCCCACAAAAAAGCCTCTTGAAGCCCCGCCCCAAAATCAACAGGAAGTCTTTAAATGTGAAATATGTGAATAGGGGCGGGGCTTAATAACACGTTGGCCATAACTCCTTAACCATAGGTCCTATCATCATCAAACTTGCTGGGTATGCGCAGAAGTCATGTGGTAGCATGTCCCTCTAAGCTTATCGCGATGAACCCATAGGGGGCGCCACAGGGGCGGGGCTTAATAACACGTTGGCCATAACTCCTTAACCATAGGTCCAATCATCATCAAACTTGCTGGGTATGTGCAGAAGTCATGTGGTAGCATGTATCTCGAAGCTTATCGCGATTAACCCATAGGGGGCGCCACAGGGGCGGGGCTATCCACAAATTGGCCATAACTCCTTAACCGTAGGTCCTATCATCATCAAACTTGCTGGGTATGTGCAGAAGTCATGTGGTAGCATGTCCCTCGAAGCTTATCGCGATGAACCCATAGGGGGCGCCACAGGGGCGGGGCTTAATAACACGTTGGCCATAACTCCTTAACCGTAGGTCCTATCATCATCAAACTTGCTGGGTATGTGCAGAAGTCATGTGGTAGCATGTCCCTCGAAGCTTATCGCGACCAACCCATAGGGGGCGCCGCCTATCCACAAATTGGCCATAACTCCTTAACCGAAGGTCCTATCATCATCAAACTTGCTGGGTATGTGCAGAAGTCATGTGGTAGCATGTATCTCGAAGCTTATCGCGATTAACCCATAGGGGGCGCCACAGGGGCGGGGCTATCCACAAATTGGCCATAACTCCTTAACCGTAGGTCCTATCATCATCAAACTTGCTGGGTATGTGCAGAAGTCATGTGGTAGCATGTCCCTCGAAGCTTATCGTGACGAACCCATAGGGGGCGCCGCCTATCCACAAATTGGCCATAACTCCTTAACCGTAGGTCCTATCATCATCAAACTTGCTGGGTATGTGCAGAAGTCATGTGGTAGCATGTCCCTCGAAGCTTATCGCGACCAACCCATAGGGGGCGCTGCCTATCCACAAATTGGCCATAACTCCTTAACCGTAGGTCCTATCATCATCAAACTTGCTGGGTATGTGCAGAAGGCGAGCGCGTCGCCGACAATTCCGCGCTTCCGGCTTGCAGCATGTGTGGGCGAGGGCCCGGTCATCACTGCTTGCAGTTTTAATTATTATTCTTTTTCCGACTCTTTTTTGGCACTTTTGACCCCCTTCCCGTCATGCAAAAGTTGAAAATCTTTGCGTACCCATCAGACCTGCAAAAAATTTTAATGTATCAGTGGTTCAGGATTTGATCTCTAAAATTGCGCCCCCTATGGCCAAAAACAGTTTTTCAGCAAATGCATGCTCAAAAATTGGGCTAGATGCCTGAAATTACAGGACAACATGTAATGGCCCAAGGCGCACATAAATGCAATTTATATGTCATTAGCCAAAATCAACAGGAAGTCGGCCATGTTGGATTTAGTGCCTAAAACCGCCACTTTACATCTTTTCGCATTTCGACGAACTAGTCCTAGAGTTTTTATGCCAGCGACGTCAAACCACTTCTCAAATACAAAAGACCCTTGCCCGATAAGGAATTGCGAAAAGATCAGGAAGTTAGCCCGGAACCAGGGATCTTTTTGGGGTCAAAGTGTCGCGTAAATACGCACCTCATGAAACTTCAATTCATCATAGCTCAGGCTGTGTTATACCTAGCTGCACCAAATTAATAACCCAAATGTATCTTTGCAGGCCCCACAAAAAAGCCTCTTGAAGCCCCGCCCCAAAATCAACAGGAAGTCTTTAAATGTGAAATATGTGAATAGGGGCGGGGCTTAATAACACGTTGGCCATAACTCCTTAACCATAGGTCCTATCATCATCAAACTTGCTGGGTATGCGCAGAAGTCATGTGGTAACATGTCCTTCTAAGCTTATCGCGATGAACCCATAGGGGGCGCCACAGGGGCGGGGCTTAATAACACGTTGGCCATAACTCCTTAACCATAGGTCCAATCATCATCAAACTTGCTGGGTATGTGCAGAAGTCATGTGGTAGCATGTATCTCGAAGCTTATCGCGATTAACCCATAGGGGGCGCCACAGGGGCGGGGCTATCCACAAATTGGCCATAACTCCTTAACCGTAGGTCCTATCATCATCAAACTTGCTGGGTATGTGCAGAAGTCATGTGGTAGCATGTCCCTCGAAGCTTATCGCGACGAACCCATAGGGGGCGCCGCCTATCCACAAATTGGCCATAACTCCTTAACCGTAGGTCCTATCATCATCAAACTTGCTGGGTATGTGCAGAAGTCATGTGGTTGCATGTCCCTCGAAGCTTATCGCGACCAACCCATAGGGGGCGCCGCCTATCCACAAATTGGCCATAACTCCTTAACCGTAGGTCCTATCATCATCAAACTTGCTGGGTATGTGCAGAAGTCATGTGGTAGCATGTCCCTCTAAGCTTATCGCGATGAACCCATAGGGGGCGCCACAGGGGCGGGGCTTAATAACACGTTGGCCATAACTCCTTAACCATAGGTCCAATCATCATCAAACTTGCTGGGTATGTGCAGAAGTCATGTGGTAGCATGTATCTCGAAGCTTATCGCGATTAACCCATAGGGGGCGCCACAGGGGCGGGGCTATCCACAAATTGGCCATAACTCCTTAACCGTAGGTCCTATCATCATCAAACTTGCTGGGTATGTGCAGAAGTCATGTGGTAGCATGTCCCTCGAAGCTTATCGCGACCAACCCATAGGGGGCGCCGCCTATCCACAAATTGGCCATAACTCCTTAACCGTAGGTCCTATCATCATCAAACTTGCTGGGTATGTGCAGAAGTCATGTGGTAGCATGTATCTCGAAGCTTATCGCGATGAACCCATAGGGGGCGCCACAGGGGCGGGGCTTAATAACACGTTGGCCATAACTCCTTAACCATAGGTCCAATCATCATCAAACTTGCTGGGTATGTGCAGATGTCATGTGGTAGCATGTATCTCGAAGCTTATCGCGATTAACCCATAGGGGGCGCCACAGGGGCGGGGCTATCCACAAATTGGCCATAACTCCTTAACCGTAGGTCCTATCATCATCAAACTTGCTGGGTATGTGCAGAAGTCATGTGATAGCATGTCCCTCGAAGCTTATCGCGACGAACCCATAGGGGGCGCCGCCTATCCACAAATTGGCCATAACTCCTTAACCGTAGGTCCTATCATCATCAAACTTGCTGGGTATGTGCAGAAGTCATGTGGTAGCATGTCCCTCGAAGCTTATCGCGACGAACCCATAGGGGGCGCCGCCTATCCACAAATTGGCCATAACTCCTTAACCGTAGGTCCTATCATCATGAAACTTGCAGGATACGTGCAAAAGACATGTGGTAGCGTGTCCCTCTAAGCTTGTCGAGGTTGACCCGTAGGGTGCGCCACAAATGCGAAAAACGTCATTAACCGATGATATGTTTGCCAGGCCACGCCCCTTTCCCCCTGACTCCGATTGACTTATCATTTGTCAGACATGTACAGCTCATGTTGCTCTACGGTAAAGTCTCTCGGACCACAGGGGTCAGCCGTGATTTTTTTTCTTCCCCGATTTAGAAGGGGGGCTTGTACTTTCAATATCTCCGCGGGAATTTCTAGTTTCGCTCTGCGCTGTCCCACGCGCTCCAAACTTCGCCCGCCTGCTGAGAGCCCAGGCCTGAGGTCGTCCTCGCGTCCGTATCGAGCGCGTCGCGGACAATTCCGCGCTTCCGGCTTGCAGCATGTGTGGGCGAGGGCCCGTTCATCACTGCTTGCAGTTTTAATTATTATTATTCTTAGGGTTTAACGGCACTTTTCACCCAGTTCCCCTGGCATAATAGTTGTAAAACTCTGCAGGCATGTCAGACCTGCAAAAAATTGCAATGTATCAGTGGTTCAGGATTTGTGCACAAAAATAGCGCCCCCTATGGCCAAAAACTGTTTTTCAGGAAATGCATGCTCAAAAATTGGGCTAGAAGCCTGAAATTACAGGACAACATGTAATGGCCCAAGGCGCACATAAATGCAATTGTATGTCATTGGCCAAAATCAACAGGAAGTCGGCCATGTTGGATTCAGTGGCTAAAACCGCCACTTTACATCTTTTCGCATTTCGACGAACTGGTCCTAGAGTGAAAACGCCAGGGACGTCAAACCACTTCTCAAATACAAAAGACCCTTGCCCGATAAGGAATTGCGAAAAGGTCAGGAAGTTGTCCGAGAACCAGGGATCTTTTTGGGGTCAAAGTTCGCGTAAATACGCACCTCACAAAACTTTAATTCATCATAACTCAGGCTGTGTTATACCTAGCTGCACCAAATTAATAACCCAAATGTATCTTTGCAGGCCCCACAAAAAAGCCTCTTGAAGCCCCGCCCCAAAATCAACAGGAGTTTTTTAAAAGTGAAATATGTGAATTTCTGGCTCACTACAATACAGATGGCACTCTCTTCCTACATTAAGTAGGAAGAGACTGCCATCTGCTGGATACATTTATCTACACATCCTACTCCCACTAAATGGCAGTATTGCATTACAAATAAAGGGACTGAAGACTTCGCTTAGCCCAGTGGTTCTCAATTATTTTCTGTCATGCCCCCCCAGGGGACAGACATTTTTTCGCCCCCCCCCCCCCCCCCTCCCCCAAATTGAAATACTATTGAGAACCTGCTAATATTTATTTATTAATCCGTACAAAAACACTGTTTCTGGCATGAGCATTCTGCATACAATCACCTTAATATAAAATTAGATGTTTGATTATACAATTAGCTGAGATAACTTCTGCAGCAACTTCAAAAAAAATTGGAGTTCAGTTAATTAGCTCAATTTGTAACATTTAAACAAGACAACTCAGTCTGTGTGAATCTCAGGACAGAGAAACAAGAGCAAATGATTCACTGAGGTTTGCATTTCATTCAAAACATTTCACAACTGTAAACATAGGTGGTGTTTTTTCATTATTATAGGCCAATATGCCTTCTGTGATGCAAACCTATAATTGATTAATGTTATAATTAGTGTACTTGCTTAATTTCCTTTGAAATAGCCTACAGAGACACTTGGAGACACATGTGGACGTTTATTTACTGCAAATCACGGCCTTTCGCACGGTAATGACCGTACACAAGCACACGTCGCGCTTCGCTGTAATTTCGCTCTGCAATGGTCCATGTGCTCCAAACTTCACCTTCCTGGTAAGAGTCCAGGCCTGAGGTCGTCCTTGCATCCATATCAAGCACGTCGCGGCAACTTCCGCGCTTCCGGCGACAGGTATTGCTGTGCCGCGCGCTCCGAAGAGGCACGTTCTCTTGTGCGGTCGCCCGGAGCGCCGAGGACGGCCAGGACGGCGAGCAGCATGGATGGGCGAGGGCCCGGTCATCACTGCTTGCAGTTTTAATTTAGTGTTGGCCTGCTTGTCAAAACATGTCCTCAATTGCAGGGGCCTCCAGTGAGAGGTTGAGCTGAGATTGAGCCGATTAGGTGGGCTAAGTTACAAGGTACGCCAGCAAGGAAAAGAGCTGGTCGAATGCAAAACACATTCACAAACTCTCAAAGGTGCAGTCAGCAATTCTGGAGAACGCTTGTTGCCAAAAACACATTTGTAAAAATAAGTATACCCGTCCATACTGTGTGTGCTGAAAAAAAACAGTGATAATACAAAGCCTAGCCTAGGCTCTGTAAACTGTCATGTTGCCAGCTAGCTTGTTTAAATACCCTTTGTTTACATACTGTACTAGATTACAGAGGCCTGTTTCAGGTAGCTGGTTTTACATACTCTGAGTTTAATCCTGCGCTCTGAGTTGGTCAACTCAGAGCGCAGGGTTGACGAGCAACTCTGGGTTTTCGGTTTCAGAACAGTGGATCAGCGTTGGGTCAATCAACACTGAGCGTGTTCACTCTGGGTGGAGTGTGTGCATAAAAGCCATCGTCAATGGATCGCTGATAACATGATTCACCATGGAAACAGAAGAAACAAATGCTTGATCCTCCCACTTCTCCACTTCTCAAAAAAGAAAAAAAAAAGAAAACTTCTCCGCTCCTCCCACCAGAGTAAGAAATATCAACGAATGAGTTTATGGAGAAGAATGAACTTAGCCTGGCTCCGCCCGCCTACCTACTTCCGCCCAAATTTCATTTTCCCTTCAGTAGTCAGTCTGGTGGTGGGGCGTATTAGTGAGATTTTTCCGAACAGATTTCTGAGTATCCAATCAGCGAACAGAGGAAGTGGCTGAGAACGACGGATCGAAGTCGCGCTCCAGTTTCAGTTGAATGCTGCGTTCCCTTACGCTCGGAACTCGGAAATTACCGACTTGGTAGTTCCGAGTTCCGACCTGTCTGTGTTCCAGTGCATCTGCTCGGGAAAGTATGGACGCCTACAACCTTTCTCATCCAAATAACTAAACGTTAGGCTCTAACAAGTTACCGTTGCCAGGTACCGGTAGATCCATAGACTACAATATGTAGTGAAGTCGGAAATTTCCGAGTTCCCTGAACGCACCGTCAGAAGCCGGCTCACGACCAAACGTTGTTATGCGATTGGTTGGCTAATCCAGAGTGGCACTGGGCAGATCCAATAGTTTTAAACTTCAACAGACACCCGCCTCCAAGTGAGTTAACGTTTGCCAATTACAGCACTTCCAGACCTTCTGTACAAATGAAATGAAGTACGGAAGTGCTGTAATTGGCAAACGTTAACTCACTTGGAGGCGGGTGTCTGTTGAAGTTTAAAACTATTGGATCTGCGCAGTGCCACTCTGGATTATCCAACCAATCGCATAACGTTTGGTCGTGAGCCGGCTGTTGACGGTGCGTTCAGGGAACTCGGAAATTTCTGACTTCACTACATATTGTAGTCTATGGATCTACCGGTACCTGGCAACGGTAACTTGCTAGAGCCTAACGTTTAGTTATTTGGATGAGAAAGGTTGTAGGCGTCCATACTTTCCCGAACAGATGCACTGGAACACAGACAGGTCGGAACTCGGAACTAACAAGTCGGAAGTTTCCGAGTTCCGAGCGTAAGGGAACGCAGCATTCAACTGAAACTGGAGCGCGACTTCGACCCTCATCGTTCTCAGCCACTTCCTCTGTTCGCTGATTGGATACTCTGAAATCTGTTCGGAAAAATCTCACTAATACGCCCCACCACCAGACTGACTACTGAAGGGAAAATGAAATTTGGGCGGAAGTAGGTAGGCGGGCGGAGCCAGGCTAGCGCCAGGCTAGCGCCAGGCTGGCGCCAGGCTGGCGCCAGGCTAGAATGAACTGGGATATTGTCTCATAACTCTGATCTAATCACCTCGGCAATTCAGAAAAAAACGGTGCAAAAGTTTTTTTGTCAAGAGCATCAATGCTTCCGTATGAGAAGCAAGTCTATTTTAAGAATTAAGTTACGCATATCAGCTGCAACAAAATTATTAAGCTGCCGCTGCACAGCATTACTGACAGTGTTTTATATTCACTGTATTATGTAGGCAAGCTATAGCCTACTGTGCAGTAAACAGACTGGCTCTTCTTTTAAATGGGGAGTGACAGATATTAACGTTTGACACATTAGGTGACGGTTTCCATTGTAGATCCTGATTGTTTTATTACCAGATCCCTTGTCCTCTAGTGATCACAGTTTAAACTAGAAAATCCCGCGGAGATTTTGAAAGTACGGGCAGCCCTGCGCAGGCCGCCAATCCCCGCGTCGGCGGCGCCCCGCCCATCGGCCGGGCCCGAAAGCTTCTACGAGCCTCCGCCGCGGGCTTTCCAAACTGCAGTCCCGAGTTGTGGCCGATCGAAGGTCGCAATCGTGGCAAAACGTCAGGAAAATGGCCTCTCTTAGCGAAGACGTTTTCGTTAAGGGCGGCTGTGTTTTTCAAGCTTTCTTACTAATCTCTTACGGGCATGTGTGTCATAGTCCCCGGGGCTCCATGAGAAATTTGGTGTTGATAAAGAAAAATTTGAGAAAGTTGTGGTTAAAACCATGTTTTTCAGTTTACGCTAATTAGCGGAAAATATTCCCAGGCGGATTTATATGGTCCCAGAGGCTTTTTTGTAGAACACCCTAACATACACCTGTGTGAGAAATTTCAAGTGAATCGGATTTACGGTGTGAGGGGCGTGGCCTCTCAAACTTTCTTCAGTTGGGGCTTAATAACAGCGCCCCTAGCGGAAATTCAAAAAACTGTCCGAGAGGCTATATTGTAGAGCACCATGAGCTGTACAAGTGTAATACAGGTCAATCAGAGTCAGGGTGCATTTGTGGCGCCCCCTATGGGTTAATCTCGATAAGTTTTGAGGGACATGCTACCACATGACTTCTGCACATACCCAGCAAGTTTGGTGATGATAGGACCTATGGTTAAGGAGTTATGGCCAATTTGTTAATAAGCCCCGCCCCTGCGTAAACATTTTGGGCAATGGCGGCGAAAAAAATAATCATGGCTGACCCCTATGGTCCGAGAGGCTATAAAGGTAAAGGGGAGGAGCCTAACACGGTAAAGGGGAGGAGCCTAATGTGGTAAGGGGGAGGAGCCTAACATTGCAAAGGGGAGGAGCCTAATGTGGTAAAGGGGGAGCCTAACATGGTAAATGGTGTTGAGATAGGCAAGAATATTGCAACTTTTCATTGTACATATCTTGTTCTTAGGAGAATGTGAAATGTATATTTCTTGTTCTCGTAGGGAAAAGTATGATATTTTTAATAAGACAGGCAAGGTAACAAGTGACCTTTAATATTAAGGTAGAATCACTAAAAGTGTTGTATTCAAGTTTTTATCCTGAAATATATACATAATTGTGAATTCCTAAGGCCTCTCTGAAAAGGCATGCCTGGGCTTGTCCTGGGACAGGTCAGGGGTGAGAGAGACAAGGGGGGCAGTGGGTCCTTGAGCTGGACACACACACACACACCCTCATCTTCCCCCCTCCCTCTCTCCTCCTAATACACACACCCACTCTCTCTGTCTTCAGACTATATAAAGCCAGGGTTTTGAGCAAGAAGTTTAGTTTTTTGGGGAAGCTGCTGCTGTAGGGTTTTTGGGGAAGTTGACTGTTCCACTTTTTTGTTCTTTTAGCATGGACGAAAAACTTAGAAGAAAAACTCGAAAGAAACACTCTGAATCTTTTTGAGTGCAAAATACTTAGAAAAATTGAGAGGAGTTATTTTTTCTTTTCAAGGAGGGGAAGAGGCTCGGAACCAATTCTTCCTTTTCTATTCTGAGAAGTTTGGTAAGGGACCATTTGGGTTATTGATGGGAACTAATCGATGAACCAGGTTGTAGAATAGCATGGAGTTGAGGTTGAAAAACTGTTGAACCAACTTTTCCTGATTGTTGTGTCGCAAAATCAAGCTTGTCATAGCATTTGAAGATATTCAAATATATATGACAAGATTGAAAGCCTCGGCCAACACCCAGAACTATTAAAGTTGTGTAGACAGTAGAGCTTTAAAAAACCTGAAGATGAGAATACTCCTGATCTCTTGTGGATTGGAAATAGGAGAACTCATGAACTAAATTCAATGTGAACACAAGACATACAACACATAAGTTAAGTCTTATACTTCTCTACATATATTAACCACTTAAATGGGAGTGTAGGTACTTATTTTCCTTCCTTTCATTTTATTTTATTTTTTTCTTTTTATATTGTGAAAGTATAATCTTTTTGTATTGGTTAAATAAAATTTCTTGAAAACGCTATAACTCTTGAGCCTGAATCTTTAGTTTAGAGTTGGGAACAAGGACCTAATTAGGGTTTTTCTTTAAAGAGACCGCGGCGCCTCTGAGGTAAGCAATTCAAACCTACACTACGGCTACACTACTGATAACAAAGAATACACATCCCATAAACACACTCCTTGAATTAGGAGGGAATTGCATTTATCTATTGGCCTAAGCTCATCCAGGTGTATGGACTTAGTGAGGACTTAACGGTAGTCTTTTGAAGCTAGGGGTAAATGTGAGGTATTCATCCACCAGAAAACTTAAAAACCTATTATCTAATCTCCTCCTTTCTAAACACTTATCAAGGATAAAGGTCTGAAATCTGGACTTAACCTAGGATAAAATTAGAAGAGACAATTGTAAGGGTCGTTAGGGGATCAACACAGGCGGAGATCTGGAGATAGGCAGGGGTCAAAGGGTAACATGCTTTAAAACCAGAGCCTTTAAGGTAATATATGGTGTGAAGGTTTTTGGTGAAAAGTAAAACCTTTTGGGAAATGTGTAAATCAGCTTTTGGTCTTTGTTTGCCATAAATAAAGAGCAGGGGTCGATGAACACATAAACTTTATAGTGGAACAGGTTTAAACAAGGAACAAACAAACTTGGCAGGCTATATATACACACAAACGTCCTGATATTAATTTAGGGGTGTTTAAATCTGGTGAAGGGAATACCGGCATAATCTTTATGGCGCCCAACGTGGGGCTGATAAGATAAATAGACCCATAATCACTGTTTATTTATATTAAAGATTTACAGGGAAGACAGGGCAACTATTATTCTTTTCGGCTTAAACTACAAAGATCCATTGCCCTTGGAGGGGGTAAAATCGCTCACCACAGTTATACTTGAGAAAGCCTCTTTAAGTAATTACTGCAGGTGCACACATGAAGGGCCAGGTTGGACACGTGTTATTTATGTGTCTCTAAAGTGAACCTGGTTCTCATGCCTAAAATGCACTTACAACACAACTGAGGTCAGAGGTCAACAGGGTGCTATGGTTGATGGGTTAAAGAAACTAAACTAAATTGAGTCACCTTATCCCATTTTTACCTGGTCCTGCTGTTGAATCCCTATGACCTCTATCTACATAACACAAGCCGTGTGGGTATTGTCTTCCTCAGGGGCGTTTTTTTATTTGAAATGTGTAAATACATTTGCATTCAATTGTTTTTTTTTTGAGTGCAAAAATCAGTCAAGTGGTAGAGAGGGATGCCAGTTGTACACTTGCCATTTCTCACTGGCCTAGGCCTGTGACCTTTAACCCTTTTGGGACTGATAACAGCAAGGATGGACAGTCTCTAGTGTGGGTGTCTCCATTGGAGACATCTCATTCTTAACTAATGGCCTTAATTTACGACGTTCACCTCTACCACCTGCACTTGGTGTATCTCTATATTTAGTTTTTACTTTCTACTACTTTAGTGTATTGTTTCTTTTTTCTTTTATCTTTTCACATAATCTCAGTCTTCTCAAACATAGAAGATGTTGTTCTCCCAGCACATTCTTTTTTTGTTTGTTTTCCTAGCTGAGGGTAAAACTAAAATCACCAATAGAATGACTTCAAATTTTATTTGATGTTGCTACGGAAGGATGGGACTGGTAACACTGTTTTTCGCGGCTTTATTTGAAGTTTAGCTACTTGTAGGCAGCGTAGAGTCTCTGGTCCGACGGCCCATTGTGTGGTTGGCCAGAGCACCCTTTAATTTTATTTTGCCAGCCCATCCAACCTTTTCCTATATTGGGGTTTTGGGGAAAGTAAATCATATTTTTTATTTATCTTAGTGGCCAAAACGTAATTATGGAGTAGCAGCTTCTAGTTTGTATGCATTGCATGTCTGGAATAGACTCCCAGAAACTATAGGTCTGCTGCAACTCTCAGCTCTTTTAAAACAAAATCTGAAGACTTTTCTACTTGCCTTTTAACCTGTGAATTTTATTCTTTGTTTTATTTTAAAATAAATAAATAAACATGAGTGCTTAACACCAGTATAGCCACAATTTTTATCTTTATCATATTAAGTTACTACTGAATTTTTTAATGATTTGCTATTTTTTTACTCCTGTAATAGGATTTTTTATTTTTTTGTTTTGCTTACCTGATATTATGTCAGTACCCGGAAATAAATCAAAATAACCAATAGAAGCTTAACACCAGTAAAGACACCTTTGCTACCTTTATTTTATTGATGGATTACTACAGTTTTTCATTTGCTACTTTTTTATTGTTTTTCAATCATGAGATATTTTTCCTCTCATGGACAAGAGGGCTCCTTTGCCTATTCACTAACATTAAGCTCTATGTTCTACCAAGAATCTACATGATCTTTTCTATAAATCCCGGATATAGCTTCAGCAGCTTTAGCTGTTGATATGCATTTTTTCTTTAACATGGAGTACTATATCACAACCGCTTGGAGACTTTTTTTCTGCAGAAGAAGCTGACAAGTTTCTGGGGCCTACTACACCTCTGACTCACAGGCGTCACCTGACAGCTACATCTTCAGCTGTGACACCTCCAACTCTGATCAACTCCTGGTACATCCTGGTAAACTGCACCATGCTTCCTGAAGCTGCAGAATCATCCACTGCTGGGTGAGGTGAACCATTGCACCTCCATCAGTTGCTGTAGGTCGGCAACTCTATCCTGCTGGGGCATCAACTCTACCTTGTCCTGCAGTGGGCCTTTCATCATCTGCCCATGTTCCTGCTCTCACTACTGGGCAACTGCAGATGTTCTACGGTGTAGACCCGAGACCACACACCCACACACACACACCCTTGCACACACACAATGCCAATGTGATGCCAACAGAAGATAATCAAAGTCACTAAACTGGACCACTGCTTCATGTGTCTTATGGGGTTCTAACCGACGCCAACTATACAACACAATCCCCTTAATCCAAGCTATACAGTCCACTACAGTCCACTGGTCCTCACCAACATATATGCTATAAGCTTGGAGGAGATTATAACAAGGTGTATGCCTGGGACAAACCTTATGTGTAAGCAGACACTCGGATATTGACTCATCTACATGCTCTGTGTTTGAAGAAGAGCCTCAACAGGCCGAAGAAAATGGACTCTGTCTTTATGATTGAATCGTCGTGGGACTGAATTGTTGTTTTTGGACATTGCAAAAGCTTAAGAACTTTTGACTATACTGTCTGACGTACTCATTACTTTGAATTTGGTCAAGATGTTGTGATTTTTCTACATGGGTACTCATTTGTATTCTGCTTGAGGAATTTCCATGTCTACTTATCTCAGGGTGGTGTTTTATTGAGACTATATGATTTAGGGGACTCTTTTCATATTATTGATTTGAACTTTGAGGTTGCTTATATAATCCTTTTATTTCTATAAATTAGGTTTTTGGTAATCCATCACTTATTTTTTACTTTTCATTTATTTTTTATTTTTTTGATCTGGTGTTGTGTTTTTGCTCTCTGAATTGGGTTTTACCTTAATATTATGGTATACTGGGTTTATGCTTTTCTTTATTTGTAGTTTCGTATTACGGATACTGTATCCTACTGCTTTGTGGTTGTGATATATTGCTATGTTTTGTGGATCAGGTTAAAAGAAAAAAAAAAAAAATTATTATTATTTTTTTTTATTTTTTTTATGATTTTTATTGCAAAGGCAATGTATTGTCTTGATGATGGTTGAATATGTCAATTATGAAGTTGCAAGAGAGGGTGTTGAGATAGGCAAGAATATTGCAACTTTTCATTGTACATATCTTGTTCTTAGGAGAATGTGAAATGTATATTTCTTGTTCTCGTAGGGAAAAGTATGATATTTTTAATAAGACAGGCAAGGTAACAAGTGACCTTTAATATTAAGGTAGAATCACTAAAAGTGTTGTATTCAAGTTTTTATCCTGAAATATATACATAATTGTGAATTCCTAAGGCCTCTCTGAAAAGGCATGCCTGGGCTTGTCCTGGGACAGG
Source organism: Ammodytes marinus (assembly GCF_949987685.1). NCBI lineage: Eukaryota > Metazoa > Chordata > Actinopteri > Uranoscopiformes > Ammodytidae > Ammodytes > Ammodytes marinus. Next base: position 1,774,520 of record NC_137227.1, read on the forward strand.
TCAGGGGTGAGAGAGACAAGGGGGGCAGTGGGTCCTTGAGCTGGACACACACACACACACCCTCATCTTCCCCCCTCCCTCTCTCCTCCTAATACACACACCCACTCTCTCTGTCTTCAGACTATATAAAGCCAGGGTTTTGAGCAAGAAGTTTAGTTTTTTGGGGAAGCTGCTGCTGTAGGGTTTTTGGGGAAGTTGACTGTTCCACTTTTTTGTTCTTTTAGCATGGACGAAAAACTTAGAAGAAAAACTCGAAAGAAACACTCTGAATCTTTTTGAGTGCAAAATACTTAGAAAAATTGAGAGGAGTTATTTTTTCTTTTCAAGGAGGGGAAGAGGCTCGGAACCAATTCTTCCTTTTCTATTCTGAGAAGTTTGGTAAGGGACCATTTGGGTTATTGATGGGAACTAATCGATGAACCAGGTTGTAGAATAGCATGGAGTTGAGGTTGAAAAACTGTTGAACCAACTTTTCCTGATTGTTGTGTCGCAAAATCAAGCTTGTCATAGCATTTGAAGATATTCAAATATATATGACAAGATTGAAAGCCTCGGCCAACACCCAGAACTATTAAAGTTGTGTAGACAGTAGAGCTTTAAAAAACCTGAAGATGAGAATACTCCTGATCTCTTGTGGATTGGAAATAGGAGAACTCATGAACTAAATTCAATGTGAACACAAGACATACAACACATAAGTTAAGTCTTATACTTCTCTACATATATTAACCACTTAAATGGGAGTGTAGGTACTTATTTTCCTTCCTTTCATTTTATTTTATTTTTTTCTTTTTATATTGTGAAAGTATAATCTTTTTGTATTGGTTAAATAAAATTTCTTGAAAACGCTATAACTCTTGAGCCTGAATCTTTAGTTTAGAGTTGGGAACAAGGACCTAATTAGGGTTTTTCTTTAAAGAGACCGCGGCGCCTCTGAGGTAAGCAATTCAAACCTACACTACGGCTACACTACTGATAACAAAGAATACACATCCCATAAACACACTCCTTGAATTAGGAGGGAATTGCATTTATCTATTGGCCTAAGCTCATCCAGGTGTATGGACTTAGTGAGGACTTAACGGTAGTCTTTTGAAGCTAGGGGTAAATGTGAGGTATTCATCCACCAGAAAACTTAAAAACCTATTATCTAATCTCCTCCTTTCTAAACACTTATCAAGGATAAAGGTCTGAAATCTGGACTTAACCTAGGATAAAATTAGAAGAGACAATTGTAAGGGTCGTTAGGGGATCAACACAGGCGGAGATCTGGAGATAGGCAGGGGTCAAAGGGTAACATGCTTTAAAACCAGAGCCTTTAAGGTAATATATGGTGTGAAGGTTTTTGGTGAAAAGTAAAACCTTTTGGGAAATGTGTAAATCAGCTTTTGGTCTTTGTTTGCCATAAATAAAGAGCAGGGGTCGATGAACACATAAACTTTATAGTGGAACAGGTTTAAACAAGGAACAAACAAACTTGGCAGGCTATATATACACACAAACGTCCTGATATTAATTTAGGGGTGTTTAAATCTGGTGAAGGGAATACCGGCATAATCTTTAATGGGAGGAGCCTAACGGGGTAAAGGGGAGGAGCCTGATGCTGTAAAGGGGAGGAGCCTATTGTGGCAAAGGGGGGAGCCTAACACGGTGAAGGGGAGGGCCCTGATGTGGTTAATGGGAGGAGCCTAACAGGGTAAGGGGAGGAGCCTAATGTTGCAAAGGGGAGGAGCCTAATGTGGTAAAGGGGAGGAGCCTACCAATGTAAAGGGGAGGAGTCTAATGTGGTTAAGGGGAGGAGCCTACCGGGGTAAAGGGGAGGAGCCTGACTGGGCAAAGGGGAGGAGCCTAACACGGTAAAGGGGAGGATCCTAATGTGGTAAAGGGGAGGAGCCTAATGCTGTAAAGGGGAGGAGCATAATGTGATAAAGGGGAGGACCCTAATGTGGTAAAGGGGAGGAGCCTAATGTGGTAAATGGGAGGAGCCTGATGGGTAAGGGGAGGAGCCTAATATATTGAAGAAAAAACAAGACCGGTCTTTTAATTATTTGCGGGGCTGTATATACAGTAGGGAGAACGGGGTTATGTGAGACACTTTTTACATTTGCTGTCCGCTTAGCGAGCTAAAATTATTTATTAGTCAAATGTACACATTTCCCATTAATTCAGGATGTTTCCTAGCAATGTACGTTATCAGAATTTATTCAGAACGAACGGCAGTGAAACTATGATTGTTTCAAAAAAAGTTGTCATGTGTCTCACTTTACCCCAGCTTCGGGGTAAACTGAGACAGACCAAAAAAATCAAGGGGGTAAACTGAACCACTTGCTTTACATGTTAGATGTTGTAACAGTTAGAATCCTGACAGCTAGCTTGAAAATCAAATATTCCAAAACTAATGTCGGACGAGTAACAGAATCATGGGGTTTGGTCAATTTAGCAAAAAAAAAATTCTAAACACTTGAAAGTAACTCTGATCAAATACAACATAAAATTCATATTCAATAATTATCATTCAAATGACAGATAAAACCAGTTAGATTAAAACACAGTCTGGGGGCAGAACACAGGACCCTTAGAGCCAGCTAGTGTCTGGGGATCAGAGCAAAGGACAATCAGAACCAGCTAGAACAGCCTGGGACTCAGAACACAGGACTAGACCCAGCTGTCATTTTCTGCATTTGTTTTAATGGGATCATTCATTTAAGAAAGACATATTACGTAGAGTCCATTGAAGTTAAAGGTCACCCTTCTGTCCCCCAGATAATACAAACAATGCCCTTGCTGACACCCCTTCAACCCCGACCTCTGGCCCGCATTGTCTTTTGTCCTATGCAAACTAGTCTCCTTGCTACCTCAAATATAGTGGATTCATTAAAAGAGGGCACATACACTGTCTCACTTTACCCCACAGCATTTGTCTCACTTTACCCCACTGCCACAATTTGAGAAAAAACTACTGCTCTCAGCAATTCAGGCTAATCTTCAGTTATCATCGTCACATAGTTTCATATGTTGGTAGTTCATCAACATGTATGATAGAAGTTTTTCTACCTGAATCAATTTGCTTTGGCACAACAGTTGATTAAGTTGACAGCAGAAACATTTACTTTTACATGCAAAAAAGACATTTTTGTGAAAAAAAACATGCTTACAACATCACCATGTGATCCTCTCTTTCATGGCCAAGGGGAAATGAGAGGGGCTTGAAAACATATATCTCACATGACCAAAAATGTGTTCCGTTGCCTGGATACAGGGGGTGTCTCACATTACCCGATGTCTCACATTCCCCCGTTCTCCCCTATACATATTTTTTACAGCGCGGATACGGGTAGCGGATCATGAGGAGATTTTCACTGATTCTGACAGCGAGTATTCTCCAGGATTGCTGACTGCACCTTTAAATTATTTGGTCCCAAAAGACACTTGCCAAATTGCATGAAATAACTTCAGTGAAAACAGATCCACACTAGTGGGGAGTTTGAACAAAAAACATGATTCACACTGTGTCTAAGGTCGTCCCTTTTGAGGCCGCAGAGAAAGAAAGAAGCCATTTCTGGCTGTCGAGACAAAGACTGCAAACTGTGGCTGGGAAATGGCAACATGCGTGTCTTCTTATCCATGTTTGAGGAGCGGCTACTGACCTTTATGGCTAAGAGCTCAAACATGTCGCCTGCTATAGTACATCTGGGCTTTGGGCCTGGCAGTGGCTGTTTTTTTTTTTGTCATTATGGAAATATTTGTAGATGTCTGTGCCTGGAGAAAGCTGCCCAGGGGAGCATTTACCAGGCCTATCATCAGAGCCTTACCCTCCATCAAACTCCCATTGCTGTGTTGCATTCCTAGTGGGTCTTTGTGGTTGATTTTCAGCCTGCAATCTTCTCCTTCCCAAACCATCTACAGTAAAACAGCTTGAGTTAAAGGCGAGGCATTTTTCTAACACCGGACATCATGTGTATATGATGTTTCGATATATACATTTTAAAGATATAACTAGATGAGAACATTAAAGGTGCACTATGTCATTTTGGGTGTGTCAGAGAAGTGAACATTTCAGAAGATATATTCTCATAAATTAATTCCTCACAGGAAAATAAACACTGTTTGAAGTTAGAAAACTATCTGCAAGATTCACTTTTGTTGTTTTAAGCAGCAGGGTCCACATTTTTGTCTACAAATAAACACATTCTAGTCTTAAGTTTAGTGCAGGTGCCTCAACATAACAGTTATTTATTTATTTATTTATTTATTTATTTATTATGATAGAATATTCAAAACTAAGAATGACATGTGGAGTAAGCATGTTAGGTTAACTAACTGCAATCCCTGTCCCCATGAACTACATAGTTCAGCTGTAAGAATCAGAGGCTTTCACTTTACTACCATTGAGTGACTAGCAGTAGCCTACTTATGGTTTAATAAATGTAATGGTAAATTGAGAAAAAAAAAGATTTTCACATCATTCCTTATTTCTCCAGTCATGTGCCTGCCTACGTAGCACAATGCAAAGCATCATGGCAGGTGGAGGACATTTTACTCTCACATGTGCCACTTCAGCAGCTGCTCCGACACTTCCAGGCTCAGACAACATTTTATCTCTGAATGTTCTTTTAGCTTTAGGGGCTCACATTCAAAATCCAGAACCCGTACAACATTTATTTTTTCTTCTTACCATTGGGCTCCAAAGACAGATCAGTAAATGCACTATCTCCAATACGTGGGAGGATCTTATCTAACCTTTCCTGCCTCATGAAAAATTCAGCATCCTGGCTACCAATCTCCGCTGTCTTAGGATGTTATGTCCGATACAGAGGCTGAGGTGCCGGGGAAAGAGAGGAGGAAATTGCTTTGGACTCTAGCACTGTATGATCAGTAATATCACAACGCATCGGACCTTATTCACCCACATTTCTCCACGTAGCACCCTTTACAGCCCACAGTCACATCTCATTCCAGGTGTGACGCTCTGGACGTGTGCGCGGTTTGTGTGTGTGTGTGTGTGTGTGTGAGAGGCCTTGCGTTTTTCTGATGGGGCTTTTTTTGAAAGGGGTTGCAGGTTAGGTAACAAGAGGCTCCCTCAGCAGTTGAGCAGCAAACTGTGGCGGTGACATAAGCCCCTTTTACACAGCCAGTGAAAGCCGGGAATATGCCGGCCTTTCGGCCCTCCGCCCTGCTGTATAAATGCGACAGTTGCGGAACGAGGGAAGAAAGGTGCGAGTGATTGTTCCGGGAATTTTACTACCTCGGGGGGTAGTAAGATTCCCGACACGATCAGTTCCGCCTCTCTGTTTAAATGCTCCAGCTTGTTGATGCGGAACTGGGGGGCGTTTGACGTTCCATAGTCTACGTTCTAAACATGCGACCATGTTAGCAGTTGAAGGACGTGTGTTTAACATTAACCACGGCGGCCTGATGTCCCGTAAAAATCACCAAATAAAAGGAACGGCGTATAATCTAGCTGATCATAAGGTCCGTTGCTCAATCCAAACCCCCGCGCTTCATTTTGCAGAGTGTATGAGTCTATTTCTGCCCAGGAGAAGTTGTACAATGGGAAAGCTAGGCTAGGCTAAGTAAGGGATAAAGTATAGCGAACGGGTCACTTGCTAGAAATAAAGACCGACAAGCTGAAGCAGGAGCCCGACGCGCAGCGGAGGGCTCTTGCTCTAGGTTCTTATGTAACTAAAACGTAGTTCAGTACGCCAGTAAATAGGAACGACCAAGGAACGGTGGAATAGTCTGCTCGCCCCCGCTAGACTGTCTGCTTCAGCTGACTGAAGGCTCGGGCTCAGCTGTTAGCCACAGAGCTACTGTTTTGCTAACACAACTCAAGACTCGCACACTCTACAAATAATAATTCTAATCGGCCAATATGTTTAACAAGAGTTCCATCTAGCTAACAAAGCATTATCCCCCAACATAAATAACACAATTCATGGAGAAAATTACTGCGGAACGTTTACATTGCGGGTTGCAGCCTGAAGTTACTGTCTTAATATGCGGCCAAACGTACTCACATCGTCTTGACTGGATTCCGCCGCCGCTATTATTATCCTAAGTCTGAGCGTATATCCACACTTTATTTCTGCCTACAGTAACGTGACTTCACACACTGTGTATGTTTATGTCTGTCTCACAAAGAGACTCGCTCACAACCAACCTGTCACACAAACACACACACACACACACACACACACAGACAGACACAGAGGTGAAGCAGTGAGCAGCGGAGTGATTTTTGTCAGTTTGGTTAACAGTCCCAGAGATGTTGGACTCAGCGCGTAGCGAGATTAACTGGCACATCGTGGGGACAGTAAAATACGGCCCTCTTACTGCAAGCTCCAGCACTTCTGCTCTCAATTCACCGGCCAGTATTGTTGTTGCAAAGCAGCTGACCGGTGCGGCGCTAAATGTTTACGTCACACCTGACGCTGTTTACAAGCACCTCTTTCATTCCGGAGCGCTGTGTAAAAGGGGCTACTGATGCGCCAGCAGGCCGGCGTTGCTTGGTTCTGTGTAAATAACACAGAAGCAAGCAAAGCCGGCATTTTGGAGTGATGTTGTTCCGTCAATATGCCGCAATCTCTGTGTAAAAGGGGCTATAGATGTCTAGATACAGCTTCCAGTCTGTCTCTAGCAAGTGGTGCCCACAATCACTATCAACAATTCCACCATCCACCAGGCGGTTAGCTTAGCCTCGCACACAAAGTGCAACCAGGGGTAGACCAGGCTGTTAACAATTAGCTTTGCACTTTGGCGCGTGCAGTGCCAAGCTAATCCAGAGGATTGATAATGCTCTAATTTCTGTTTCTGTTAAATATAAGGCTACACACAGGTTACAATTAACGTAGCTTAGCTTAGCACAACGACTGAAAGCAGAAGGAATCAGCTAGCCTGTCAAATGATTAATTTAAGAAAAACATTTAATTTTATAATCCGTAAACTGAGCTATTTAAGCTTATAATAGCGTTAACCTCCACTGTTAACCACTTTGAACATGTTTTTTACATGAGGGTTTGCTTGTTATACTGCTCGCGCTGCTGCATTTTAAAAGGATTTCTCAGAGGGGGAGAACTCAATTTAAAGTTCAAACATTAGAATTATCTGCAGCATTAATGTAGGTCAGACGCAGGACAAAGGAGGACAACTACAATGGCTACTACTACTACTAGCATGCAGTGGGTTTAACATTTAAGCTAGAGGCGTGAGAACACCCACACAAAGCCCGACAACCACCAACCACAAGTTTGCATGCATGGGTTTGCACCAAAGAAGTGTGAATGACACCATTGGTTGCACACGATCTCACACATTTGCCTCGGCCCTGTTACATGATAGTGAAACTGCTTTTATTTCAAACCCTGCGTCCGCCGGGCAGTGGAATAGGCCCTGTTAGTGAAACCCCTCTCCCACGGCCCACCCAATGAGACAGAAGACAAGGAGCAGCGGAGCCTACACAGGCCACAGGCTAGCCGGGGGGGGTGGGGGTGGGGGGGGCTGTAGGAGGCAGACTCTCTGGATGGAAAGTCCACCAGGGCAATAAGCCTCCAGAGGCCTCACAGCAGGACGTATACAGATACAGTCTCTCTCCACAGCAGAGAGACAAATCCCATGAGTAAAAGAAGGGGAATTAAAATACAAATACATGCTTAAAGGGGTAGTGTGTATATAATATTAAGCATCATTTTGTGGTGAACTTTCAAGAATGCCATGCTCCCAAGGTAACCCCATCCTGTCTAATAATAACAGAAGCTACAGTGGCCTTCAAGGACAATAATCTAGTTACTAAAGATGGTATCATCCACCACTGCCTCAAGTCTTTACAAATATCAAGTGATGAGATAAAGATGTATTTAGTTATTTATTCTATAGCACTTCATATTGGTCTTCCTGGTTTAAAAACAATGGTTCTAAAACAGAATTCAGAATCCATGATCAGAATGCATTTCTCAAAATCTTCCAGTACGCTCAAACAGAGGGTGCAGTTACCCTTTAAGTGAACTTTTTAAAGTTTACTTATAAGACCAATATTGTAGCTGTGAACGTAATTGCCTTATCAGAATGAGTAAGAATTAGTTTTATTTTCCTGCCGTGAGGCCGGGCCGGAACAGAAACCTTTGTTTCACTACGACTTTGTTCAGCTGCCCACGCCTGCCCATCCCTCCTTCTCCCGCGAAAACAAACTGAAAGCCGTTGGGCTAATAAAACGCTTGATCTGGCGTTTTGAAATGAGAAAACTTCCATTTTATTAGTACATGGTCTAAAGATAAGTATGAGCCTATGATTGATATCCAGAATTTTTTTGCGAAAACACAATCTGGTTCGCCGCTTGTAGTGTAGTGCTCGGGATATCTGGGTCCGGGCCCTATGAAAATAAGCCCCTCCCACAGCCCCATCCACATTGTGCGTAGATGCGCTATACGCGCTAAAGCAACACTTTACCTACGCGTGGAGTTCAAAATATTGAACTTTTCACGCGTGACGCTTAGCCGCGTTAGCCAATCAGCTTGGAGAATGACCCGACGTCACATACATCGGCACGGTCGGAAAACAGTGTACACAGAGGCTGAGAAACACCGAGGAGGAAAATTTATTTGCGGGCGGCCGGTGCTGTATGACATCCGCTGGGGAATAGAAGACGTGGGGAAAGTAAACCAGGAGAATGGACTTCCTGGTTAATTCAGTGAATATGTGTAGCTGTGCTTTAGCCGATAAACCAAGTTAGCGCCAGATAGCGTTAGTTAACTCACCCGGTTGTGTGCGGGCGGCTAGTGCCTCATATTATGAACCCAAACATGACGGCTATGTCCGGGGAACTTTCACGACAAGTACAGCGAAGCACCAGTGTTTATATCTACGCCAGCCATGGTCCCCTGTCACAGCCAGGTAGGGGAATGTTGGCTACTTGCCTTTATTTTGTGCTGCCGTGCACGGATGCTGCTGTAAATGTGTTTGTTATGTAGCTGCCTTGCTGTTTGTGTGCATTTCCGAGCGGCGTGAATATGCAATGCTGTTTTAATGCTAGGCTATTTGTGCTGTTCAGTTGCTGTTTCTTTGTCTTTTGGCACAGTTTTGGCCGTGTTGTTGTTGTTTTTGTGCGGACATGCACGCTGTTGTGTCGGGTCGGGTCTGATCGCAGCCATGGTTGATTAGGGGAAATACATTATCGGGAGGGAGACTAGGCGCTATACGCGCGTAGAACCATTTTTGACACAAAATGATCATGAAACATTTTAGGTGCGTTACGCGCACAAGCCTACGCACCTAACACGTTTGGTGTGGCCGCACCTTAAGAAGATAAAGGATTCTGAAAAAGGACAATAGATTCTACACATTACACCTTTCAGAGATACAGTGTATCATGTAAGGCAAAAACATCCTTTTGTTTCAAGCACTGGACATTTACTAGATTTGTCTGTTTTGCTTCAGGTCTTCTTTCATACTTGTAAAAAAAAAAAAAATGTACATTTAGGTGTTTATTTGACTAAACCTTGTCGGTTTCCGTCTCACTATTTATCCAATACAACCATCCATACCTACCGGCCATTATCTCAACATTTGTTTCTTTTAACACTGAACCAAAAGTCTCTTCTAAAGCCTACACTTACGTCAACTCAACTTTCCATAATCACTCTTGGCACTACAGTATTCTGAAGGTTATTACAGTATGATTTAGGGCTGGGCGATTAATTGAATTTCGATTTCGGTTACAATTTTGGCTTCCCTCGATCATGAAAACAAGATAATCGTAATAAAACGGTTATTGTGCGGCACGCCGGGTCATGTGTAGTAAATGCAGCGCACCCTTCTGTCTCCACCTGCGCTCCGCCCCGCCCCCGCCCGAACACTGTCGCTTTCAGAGATTCCAGTCTAATTGTTTATTCAGCATAAAGTTAAAACGCTCGTCCAGGATGTTACACCGAAACACAAAAGCCTTGCGCGATTGAAGCAGCGTTTCACTCGGTGAAACATGGTGTGAGTGAGACACTGTGATGGTGGTGGGTAACGGTGTCATTCACTGTGAGAACTTGCCGGTGTGAGCCGCCGCACAGAAAAGCTCTGTGGCTTTACGGGTAAAATGATGGTCGGGGATTCCTGCACGTTAATGTTGTTGAGGGGAAAGGCTTCCGCTTTCTGATTGCATTTCTCGAGCCTGAATATATTGTGCCATGTCGGCAAACTATCTGCGCGACAAGAGCAAATATACAGTGAGACGCACCCCCTCCGTTAGTTTCAGTCTACAGACGAAAAGTTACAACCAGCACCTAGCATGGACTTCGTTTAAATAAAGCGTCTAATTTTTATGATCAGCGCTCTGATGCAAATTCTGAAGTCTGAACATTACGGTGTCAGCTGTGGTGTAGTTTTTTTAACAGCAACTCAATGTGCACTGCAAGAAAGTCGATCTTTTTGTAGATTCATAGCCTACCTCCTCTTATAAGTCGAAGTACAAATCAATGAATGGTTCACAATCACATCCCTAGTAAAATATTAATTTTACTGTTAGATTCGAAGGTTTTACTGATTATTTATTTTGTGTGGCTTTTTAGTTGTAGGCTATGTTTGAGGAGCACAATTGGGAGTTTTGTTTATGTAATGTTGAAAGAATTGGCTGAATTTTCATTTTGGTGCATCCCTACAATGAATAATCGTCTTTAATGACCGTGATTACAATATCAATCAAAATAATCGTGATTATCATTTTTGCCATAATCGAGCAGCCCTAGTATGATTTGTTTATAGGTTGTTCATTGTCTTGCCTCAAACCATCCGGAGTAAAATTGAGTTTGACAATAAAACCTATTTTAGAAATCTAAATTAGAAAGTAGAGGTAGGAATGAGAAGACAAACCCATCCCTTCTTATTGCAATGCAGCAGAATTGTCCCAAAATAAATTTCATCTACAACGTGTTTCTCGGTTGTACCATTTCAATTGTACGGTTCTAGGGAATATCATTTCCCCTAAAACTTACTGTATATCGCTGGCATCTGGCTGCACCAAACTGTGAATTTCCCTTTGAGCTGCTTTACAGTTGAAGCTGCTGAGTATCCAGGGTCAGACTTTATCCTCCCTATTTTCTACATCGCTATGAAAAATAAAAAAAAATAAAAACAATCTCTTTCAGTAAAATAGATTTGTAATAATCGGTAACAAAAGTGACCAATTACATTTTCTGTGCTGTCATTCCATCAGTAATCAGCTTTAGCTGCGTCCAGAATGATTTTAATCGGTGACCATAACTCGCACATCAGTGAGTGACATTTAGAGTGTAAAGCTCCCGAAAATACCAGTCGGCCAAGGATGCGTTTATTATGTAAATGAAATAGGTTGAAGATTGGTAATTATAACATTATTTAAAATCCCTGCTTCCAAATTTACAGCCTTCTCTCTCGTCTGTGTTAGTGCGGCAAGCCTGTTCTGTTATCCCCCATATGTAGTCAAGACAGTGTATGTCACTGTATGTATGTTGGTTGCCATGGTTTCGCCTCACTCCTGATGCGCGCTGTGAGTTGTGATCCACATTTGACAGAGGGCTTTTTGATGTGGGGGCATTGTGATGGAAGAAAAGAGGACCAATTTGGGTTGCGACGCATGTTCACAAAGGGAAATTGAAATAGCTCCAGACTGTCAAGAGGACTCCTGCTGGATATGTAGGCTATGTTACGGTGGTGTCAGACAGGCAGGCAAGTAGGACCCAAACGCAAGACGTATCAAGAAAATGTTCATTTATTTAGCTCCAAAAGATACAACAAAAAAGGCCAACAGGCAAAAAGTCAAAAAGTCCAGGAAACAAAAGTAAAGCAGGGAACAGAGGGAACACACAGACAAGTGCTGTGTCTGAAATCGCGCACTTACGTAAGTGCACTTACATTGAGTGCACTTTATTATCCCTATAGTACACTTACTTAAGGCTGAAACATACTCCGCGAGAAGAAAGAACAAAGTTCTCGATGACAGAGCTGCGAGAAGAAAATGACGTAATTTTGTTCTCGCAGCTCTTGTTCAGCTGTTCTTGCAGCTTGTTCTCGACACATCACCCGGGCAGAACTTTCTTCTCGCAGGTTGTCCGAGAACTATTGTGTGATTGGTCAGTCTGAAGTCAATGAGGAAAGCGAAGTGAAATCAGCTGGCGCTACTGAGTCAATTACCATGGTAACAATGCGCCGCGGTGAGGAGTTCGGCAGTTGAGTTCTCGTGAAGTATGCATTGTCCAGACCAGAAAGAACTTTGTTCTTGTTCTCGCAGCTCTGTCATCGAGAACTTTGTTCTTTTTTCTCGCGGAGTATGTTTCAGCCTTTATAGATGCAGTGCTCTCATTTCTACAGTGCACTGTCCAAACTGCCGTCGCGCACCTACCGGAAATGACTTTGCATTTTGACGGTTCTTCTTCGGTGGTATTTTTTTCTGCTTGCGTTACCGATAGCCAAAACAGGCACATTAGTCGCGGAAAAACTAAAACAATATATAATTTAACTTTTGTGGAGCGCGTCCGTCTCCACGGTTGCTTCAAGCTCCTCTATTTTGATTAGAATGTCCCGTCCTCTCCGTTACGTAGGCAAGATGGCGGCCGTTGAGTGTGGAAAGTGTCCATCGCTCGACACTCAAGTTTTAGACCGTTTTGAGTGAAATGGTAAATGGACTTGTCTTATATAGCGCTTTTTAGCCGATTTTCTCAGCCCCAAAGCGCTTTACATATCTTACCACATTCACCCATTCATACACACACTCATACACCGATGGCAGTAGCTGCCATGCAAGGCGCTTTCTGAACCATCGGGAGCAATTTGGGGTTCAGTGTCTTGCTCAGGGACACTTTGACATGTGGCGGGGAGACGGGGGATTGAAACTCCGACCCTGCACTCCAGAGGCGATCTCCCTACCCACTTCGCCACTGCCGCCCCGGCACACTCAAGTTTTAGACCGTTTTGAGTGCACGACAGAGGAACTTACAGTGCACTTCATTTTGGCACACTCTCGGGTTTTGCGCAAAGTGCACTCAAAAAAGTAAGTGTAAGTACAGAAGTGCGCGATTTCAGACACAGCATTGGACTCACCGACACTGACAGGAAAAACCATAATGCACGGACAAGGAACAAAGGAACACAAGGAGTATATATACTAGACACAAGACAGGGTAGACAACGAGGGACAGGTGCAACACATTAGGGGAGGGAGCAGCAATCACACAGGAGGGAAACTTGACAGGACATGGGGAGGAACAAGACAGACATACCAAAATAAAATAAAGTAAATAAAATAAAATAGGAAACACGGGTAACACCAAAACAAGACAAGACAAAGACAGACCATGACAGGCTACACACCTTTAAGGCCGTTTCACACAGTAGGCGACATTCAGCTCGCGTTGTTGCCTGGCCCTGCGGTCTCACTTTGTGCGCCCTGTGTGAAGTGACAAGCGGAGGAGCGCGATTGACATTTCTCAACCGCTGCGACTAAAAGATAAACAGTTCTCAACTTATCCAACGGCTCCTAGAGCGCGCATGCGTTCGATGAGCACAGAAGCGACAGTTCCACGGGAGTGCGCCCGCATGTCGTGCCGCCTGACAGAATGTTGACGCCTTCTCTCTGCCCGCTCGCCTCTCCATTGAGAATTCATTGCCAGGAGCGACAAACGCGACCCGTGTGAAACGCCCTTAATGCTCTTAAAGGTGCAGTGTGTAATATCTGAATATTTAGTGGCATCTAGTGGTGACATTTCTAGAATGCTCCTTGGGTAACTACGGTGGCGCTGAGCATTCACCAAATAAAAAAAATTTTCACAGCTAATGTAGCCGTTAGCACACTCAGGATCTCATAATTACGAGATAAGGATCTCATAATTACATCATCCTGAGTGTGCTAACGGCTACATTAGCATTTGGTTAAATTATATGCAGTTTGTTCATTATGAGCCACCGTACTGTGTTGCCTCATCCAATCAGAATGCCCGGTGGGCTAGTTCACTTTTACCTCCTGTTTATTACTGTATCGGAGCGCAGTTTTATTGAATGCTTTGATTAAATGCAGTCGTTTAATTAAACTCGGTGTGATCCTTGACTCATACAAACACATAAGAACGTTCTACAGCCATGTCAACTTTGCGCAGATATGCAGTCACTGGGACTGTTCAGGAGAAAAGCCCAGTCGGACCTCAGCAGCTGATCACGGGCGTAAAGCCGAAAGTCTGTCCCTCAGTATAGGCTACCCGATGCGATCGCTGATTAATGAATGAACAGTCAAAACATATTTAAAATAATTGTATTGATTATAGTCCGGAAACCAAGTTAATTGCCTATGTTTGCCTATGGCTAGGTTCACCTCGTCTGCACACAAACACACACAGCCATCGTTATTGATGAATGGGTGGTCCTTAAGGATCTCGTAATTATGAGATCCTTATCTCGTAATTCTTTTCTCGTAATTACGAGATCATGAGTGTGCTAACGGCTACATTAGCTGTGTAACTTTTTTTTATTTGGTGAATGCTCAGTGCCACCGTAGGTAACCCCACCGCTTTCAAATAATAACAAAAGCTACGGTGGTCTTCAAGGACAAGAAGCTAGTTACTAAAGATGGCGTCATCCACCACTGCCTCAAGTCTTTACAAAATATCAAGTGATGAGGTGAAGATGTATTTAGTTATTTATTCTATAGTACTTCTAATTCGTCTTCCAACAGGATAATTTCACCAGGACGCCCACTTTAAAAATACATATGGTCATTAAGTTTGTCTATATTGTGCTACTGTAGAATCATGGCAGTGCAAAAATGGCGTCTCCATGGTGGCAAGCCCCGCTCCTTTGTAGATATAAAAGACTCTTTCTAAGGAAGTAAAATAAAAAAAGATATTTTATTTTTAAACGATTATACATTATTTAAAACACACTTATGAATTATAATATTAAATTTCTACCAAGTCTGTTCTGAAAATAAATTCTACAGACTACACATTGTTTCGATGGTGATTGTGTGTGATTTGTTTTTTATTGACAGAGAGCGCCTTGAACTTACACTTGATAATATTAATTAAGAAAATCCTCATATGAAGACTGTAATTAAAACCTGCTGAGGTGTAGTGGCCAGCACATCTAACTGTCCTCGCTGTGAAAAGCACAGATGGACAAATTATCTGAAGTAAAAATCAAGATAATGACTTTCATTTACTCAATACGCAGATATTAATTGTCTGTGCGACAGATTAGAGGGACCCAGGCTTATTGAGAGAGCCTTGAGATAAATGGCTTTCTGATATGAGATATAATGAAAACCCTTTTTAGGTCCTTCAACCAAGAAACACTTGTGTATTTACATATTAATTCCTGCCCTCATTTTCGGGGGCTATTTTTTTTAAAGACTCTATTTGAGTGCCAGCCACACCCTGCACACCGCTGTGCTCTGTTTCTCTTTTGAGAATTTGATCTCACACAAACATGGTGTTCTCTCCACTGCCTTGGCCCCCTCCCCCCTTCCCCCGCCCACCCTCTGTGGAAAAGTAATGAAATGATGAATTTGTGAAACAACCGCAGGGTGACTATGATGAATTCTGTGGTATCTCACAGACTAATAGCTCTGTCAACAAGAACAACTCTCTGTAGGCAAAGCACTCACATGGTACTTGCGGTGCTAATGCACAAAACATGAGCCGCTGCGACGTGAATCGAGGCTGAAGATATATCTCTCTAATGAGGAAAAGGTTCATCCATTGATTACAGATGACGCCATGATTTTTTGTTTTGTTTTGCAAACACTGACTTTGCCTCTCTTCAGAAGCATATTTGCCAGAGGGCCAAACTGATTTGTGGCACGGGACATTGTGTGTTTTGGCTTCTGTCCATTCATTTAACCTGGCTGTCAATAATGTAGCAGCATGATCTTGGAGATACTCATGAGAGCAAATGTCGCCCCGCAGCCTAGCTAAGTCGAGAGCAGAAGGGCAGTCTGGTAAGGCTACAACAAGAGCAAAGGAAACCTCATCTGATAACTGCCAAGGCATTCAAGTTGGAACCATTTCGGTGCCAAGTTTGCAAGCGCCCCCCTTTTGGCTGTTAGGGGAGGCCCACTAGGGGATTTCAGCTACAAAAACTCAGACAGACACAGGTCGCTTACGTTATGATTAATATTTAAACTTGGTTGGTGGGTGAAATTTTTTTCGTCTACAATAGAGCTAAAGTGTGTGGGCGGGAGCAACTTTCTTAGCGTCTGCCAGCAGTTAGAGTACATCATTGCTAAGAGATTGTGATTTATAAAACAGTATCACATAGAAGACATGACTCAATCCAAAGACTGCATTAGCTTTTAGCTATTATTTTCACAGCTGTGCATTGCATTTAAACTTAATTGGAAGGAAGGTTAAAATCTAGCATATACATTTTTTTTACCAACAGTTATTTCATATAATAAATACCATCTCTTCATATCATGATGAAACAAATTTAATCATATTATGTTAACATTTCCTGGTATAAATGGTTACAGAACATAGAACCTACACAGTCAGGAAAATAAGTGCTTACAATGCCAGGGCTTCAACTAAGAATCCTTTCATCACTGATTAAACTGCAAATTATGGTCTTGACTTATCGATTTGTGTGAGACTATGAAATGTCCACCGTAGTTTTAAGGAGTGTAAAGTCAAATCTTCAGATGTCTCGTTTTGGTCCGACCAATTATATTAGTTTACAATGACATACAAAATCCTAACATCCATCAACCGGAGCCAGGAAATGGTTGGAATTCACGGTGATAAATAAATTATATAATATATTGTTGCTATTCCCTTCTGTCGCCAAATGATTCCATTAATGAATTAAACTCACACAGCATAGTAATGCTAAGAAAACAATCACCCATGGGAAAGCCAATCAAATATGAAAAGCGAGGCACTGTAATTTATAGCTATAGTTTTTTTTAATCTTCAAGCACCACAAGATATAATATATCAATACCCCCATATATATCGATTTTGGTAAAATAATTCTTATCGACATTACATTTCCAACTGTATACTGCTCCTATACTTGTATGGAATCAATATAGTATGTAATATGGAACAGAGGTTTTAATGAAGGCATAGCAGTTGTCCTTGCATCTTGCAACAAAACAAAGGAAAAGTGCCAGCTACCGAAGTTATGTTTCATTTTGTGTGTGTGTGTGTGTGTGTGTGTGCGTGTGCATGTGTTGTTAGCGCGTCCAGTAACCACGGCGGTACCTCGGCACAGGGTGCGTGTCTGACCACATACTAATCAGTTGCCTGGATAATGAGTATAATTGATTGGAGCCTCATTCAGATTCTGTGGAATAGAGCATGCAAATTGTCCTTGCCAAGTCATAATGAATGCCCTCTTTAATGGCACAATCAAAAAATGTCACTTCTAATTTTTTTGCAAACTGAAGCGGGTGCTCCGTGTTGATTGCATGGTCTGTCGCCAGTCGTCAACAGCACGTAAACAGACAGGTAGTTGGCGGTTTTTATCTCCATATACGGAGGAAAATATACCACATGCTCCACAGATTCTAGGTGTATACTGAGAGCTTTCAAAATGCATATTTTATTCGCTAGATGTTATTTTTGTCTTTTATTGCACCATTGATTGCTTCCTATACGTGCTGCAATAGAAAAGTTGTTTGTGCTGCATTTAGGGCCAGAAACTGCTGAGACCCTCCATCCCCGCCCTGCGTACACTGTCAGTATAGTGAGCACTTGATCCTGCATTATCCTCCAGGAAATATTCACAGGAGGAACCTTGCAACAGAGAAGGCACAAATCATTTTGATGGCAAGCCCTTTTTATTCAGCCACAGCAAGGCTATACACTCTTTAAAAAAGAAATTGTGTTTGCATTTCAAAATGAAATCTCTCCAATATTAATAACTGGGAGAAGGTGGTAAACAGCTCCTTGTTAAGTTAATAAAATAATTGTGTCTTTGGCATTAAAAAAATGTTTGCCCACTGAGCTTCACACAGTGTTCCTTAGCAGTCTTGTCATCCCTGGGCTAATGAATGAATGAACAAATGAAAGAGGATTTGCTTGTCTTGGGGCTCTCTCTCTCAGAGGAAGGTTAATTTCCCATTCAATATTCTAAACTGCTTAGAACTCAGGACCTTATCCCAAGCACTAGCAAACACACGGGTCTGCCCTGTGACCCCCTCGGCCCAATACGTAATCCTTCAGGATCCTGTGGTCAATATCTGAAGATTGATTCACCTCTCCAGTCAAATAAACTGTTAAATCTATTAGTGCGACGGGGCTCAAGGCTTACTTTACATTTTGATTACAATCAATTACTATCTCCTGATTCTTTAGTTCCGTCCAAAACGTTCAATTGCTCGACCCCACTGAACACTCCAACAGCGTTTTCTTTACATCACAGAAATACAGCCTCTGATTACTTAAACTTACTATTCAAAATATTTATTTCATTTTTGCAATAATTAGTGTTCAAAGTTTTAAGAGAATATATTTTTAATACAGCCTTTTTATTGTTATAAATAAAAAAAATACTATGTACTGGCCTTAAAAAGGCATTTTCTGCATGTTTTTAACAATAAATCAGACAATTAACAACATATGAACAAATCTTTCTCTAATGACCTTCAGAATAGTGCTGAGAATGATTACGTAAAGTTTAGATGATGTAAGTGCTTTACAAGTTGAGTTTCTCGGTATTGAAAAAAAAACTAATGTTGAGATAATGTACGTTAAAGATAGGAGAAATATAAAGATGCAAACAGACAAGTTTAGTCAAATACACTTAAACGTACATTTTGGACCATTTATTCATCCAAGTATGAAATAACACTTGTTATGGAAGCAAAAATGACAGAAAAGTCTTAATTGACCAGTCCTTGAAAAAAAAACAATGTTTTTGCCTGCAGCGTCTTGCCTTAAGAGATTTAAAATTCGGTGCATGTCAATGTTTTCTTCCTCAGCGACCCTAGGCACTGATCATTATCTTGTTGGCAATGGAGGTAAAAAATGAAATCCCAAGGCCTTCTAATGACAAAGACATATAGGTGGGTGTAGGACCATATTTATCATGGATTATTTACAGAGAGATTGTGTGTGATGAGTGTGGATGATGTGTGGGGAGTGGGGACGTGGCACATGAATCAGCCCGATGCAGGAAACACAGCCAAGGACAACAAGAGCATGATCAGAAAAACCAAAAGGCAAAAGTCAAGTCTCAACTTCTTACCCTATCAGTGTAAAATGTTCCTTTACAACTAACTCCCCCATTTATTATTGTTATCTAATCAACATTTCTTAAACATTACAAAGGTTAAAGGTTCAGTGTGTAATAGCCAAATATTTAGTGGCATCTAGTGATGCAAGTTCTAGAATGCAACGCTCCCTTGGTAATCCCACTGTTTTCGAATAATAACAGAAGCTACGGTGGCCTTCAAGGACAATAATCTAGTTACTAAAGGTGGCATCATTCACCACTGCCTCAAGTTTTTCCACAATATCAAGTGACGAAATGAAGTTAAAAATGCATATGGCCATTAAGTTCATCCATTATGTGCTACTGTAGAATCATGGCAGTGCAAACTGGCAGCCCCTATGGTGGCAAGCAATGCTCTTATGTACAGTAGATATAGGCTCATTCTAAGGAAATCAAAGAAAAAACAACTTTTATTTTCTGTTCTGAAAAATGCCAATCAATTCTACACACTGCAGGTTTAAGATAACGATCCCATCGTAGAAAGGATTCACTTGAAAGTGACGAGACTTATCAAGCGACTCTGCAGTTCACCTCAGTTACAGTTACACTATATTTATTTATGTGATTTCTTTAACAATATTTAGGAAATGGTTAAAACACAATTGGAGCTCAAAGGAAAATGAATACTTGAGTCTCGACATCAGGTCTACTTAAACACAACCGAGCAAATGAGAGCTAATGTTGCTTCATGCCTTCTGAATGTCTAAATAGGCTACTGAATGATTGCTAACATGTTCACCATATCAACTGGAAATCAAAGATAAATGTTCAATTAGTGCAGGATGAAGGGATAAAAATAATATCTAATACAATCATAGAATGCATTCCATTTTTATGTTTCAGTTTTCGCCACGGTTGGATCCCGACTTTGATATGTTGATTCTATAGTCAAATATTACTTCACATTTCTTGATACAGCAATCGCAATACAAAGAAGTACAATACTTTATATGAGTTATTATAAACATTGTACAGTCGGGTTTTTTTCTCAACCCTAGCTTGTTTGAAATAATTAAACACATACTATATTGACGTGTTGTGATGTACATACTGAATATAATCTCTTGGCAGTGGGAGCCTGCAGTTCATGCTCACATCATATCAACGTTGGGGAAAGATGTGGCTCCTGAAGACTAAACTTAAAAGGTGCTTTGTTTTGGCTAAATTAATGGCAGTTGATAGCATGTCAGTGATAGCTTTTAGTGACTCTGTGGTGTATCCAAGCTAATGGTCTATTGAATCAATAGGAAACACTCAAAGGACCTTTTATATGCACAAAAACATTGCCACTAAGAGCAGAGCTAAGTCATACAGGCTGGAACTCTGATTGAGTGAGACAGGCCAAATCATGTAGCCCTGAGGAGGCAATGAAGTTAAAGACTTTTCGGTTGACAGGTGATTGTCAACATTGATTCGCGTTCCACTTTTAATTACAGCGACTGACAAACTCTACTGTATTTTGCCTCGAGTTGCCTCTGTCTTTACCAAGTTCTTAGCAGCAACTAGCTATAGTTTCAAACTGCCAATTTAAGAAGGACTTAAGGTCAAATGATACTTTGCCTGCACTTTGACAAGACTTCAGTAATGTGAAAAAGAGTTGCTAAGATACATCTCTAAAGGCATTCAATCAAAAGCAATCGACAATCGGAGCAGAAAGTCATGGTAGCATAAGCTTGTATATCTTCCAAAAATGGTTTTAAACTTAGGCATACCTGGCTATCCTTCGTCAATGCATAAGCTACATACAAGGAGAAAGATGCAAGAGTGGGAAATATCAAAAACCGTTAAAGATGGTTGTCTAGGTGAAATATACAGATGCAAAACAGTTAAACACCTAAACATACATTTTGGACCTTTTATTCATACGAGTATGCCAAGTATATATCACTATTAAACAGCATTTTAAAGGTGCAGTGTGTAATATGAAATCATCACAACAGTTGGTCTCTATGGCTCCCGTTCAGAGAAGCAACATAAATTCTTCAAGAACATTCCAGCTGGTAGTTCTGATGGATACAGTGTGGCCAACTGTTCTATTCTGTGCTTCTGTAGAACTGATGACATTCCAACTATGACGCTTCCAAAATGGCGGCGCCCATGCCTTGGTTCATGGTATGGAGAAATACGGAGATATAAGTGACCCTTTCAAAGGGAAAAAATTATAATTCTAAAAAAAAAAAATCAGCTATTATGCACTAAATTAAACGTACTTATGGATATTATAATTATTTTCTACCAAGTCTGCTATGAAAAAAATCCCAAAATTCTACACACTGCAGGTTTAAGTGAGTGCCAGGTCAGATAGGTTGACTATATTCCTTTTCAATCGTAATGAGTCTACATTAGCACGCTAAGGTTGAATGTTAACTTAGCTAGCTCACTTCTTAGAATAACAATAGGCAGAAAGTAAAAAAATAACAATGACTACTTAGTAAGAATACTCGGTAACACTTTATTTAAAGGGGTATGCATACGACTGACATAACATTGTCAAAACCATGACATGACACCTGTCATGAACATGACACTATGTCTGTTGTCATGAAGTGTCATTCGGTCAATTATGTCACGTTTAATACAACATTGACATTGTATGAGATGTGTTTGTTATGACAACCTGACATAAACTAAGACAAAATATCTTGTTGATGTCTTTGTTATTGACATTAACCAATAACATGACCTGTCATAAACATGTCATAGTAGGGTTAACCCTCCTGTTATGTTCATTTGTCAGGAACAGCAATGGTGTTCCCGGGTCAATTTGACCCGGTGCATGTTTATTATCCAAAAGATGTCCTAAACCAAAAAAAATCCTAACAAGCAGTGTGAACATGTCATTACCAACTCCATTACTAACTATTCTATCAATATTTAGTGCAATTTAGTGTTCCTTACCTCTAACAGGTAATGGTTCAATAAGGATGATTCACTCGTTTTTCATTTAAAAAATACAAATACATTTCTGACACCCTTTTACCTCCAGTTTTATTGCTGGGTCAAATTGACCCGAACAGTATCTATGTGATATAAACATGCAGGGGGTGGTTGCAAATATGTGAGATGAACTATTTTCATATTATATGTTGATTACCCTAATTAAGGCAAGCAGAAGAAGTTTCATACTGAAAAAATACTTTGAACTATTTTTCCTAGATCTTCAAACTTCAAAATGGGTCAATTTGATAACATTTTTGACAGTGCCCCTAGTGGCGCGGCGGTGTTACTGTATTGTAACTGCAGGGACTCAGAGGGACAGCTGCCTCCCGTGACATGAACTTTTTTTTCTCTGCGGTATAAACGGAATGGCCAAATCTCTCCCAGTAGACACTTGTATACTGTCCACGGTATGATACTGTCACACGGCTCAGCCCAACTAAACTGTCTGATCTGTTTTTGTGCAACTGTCATGAGACCTTTATTATACCCTCATGAATTATTCCCTTTACTACAAAGTAAAACAATTTGAACTTTTCGGTAAATGTTATTACACTTCATTACACACACACACAACAGTGTTCACTGCAGTAGTAGCAACTTCATAAATGTAACATGAAACATGTGTGTATTAGCCTACATGTGGAAAATCAAAACAAAAACAATATAAGTATTATAAAAGCATTAGACAGTGTAATAACTCTTATGACATATTATTGAAAAGTCAAAATTCTTTCACTTTACTTGAGGCAAACAGAATCATTCATGACAGTATAATAAAGATCTCATGACGGTCAATGTCAAAACTTTCCGCATATGACAGGTTAATATAATCTTACCACATAAGCCGATTAGTTTCTTTACATTTGATTAGTAAGCCTACTATGACATGTTTATGACAGGTCATATTATTGGTTAATGTCGAGTCGATCGACAACAACAAGATATTTTGTCTTAGTTTATGTCAGGTTGTCACAACAAAGACATCTCATACAATGTCAATGTTACAGTAAATGTGACATAATTGACCGAATGACACTTTATGACAACAGCCATAACTATTCATAATGTTCATGACAGGTGTCGTGTCATGGTTATGACAGTGTAATGACAGTGTCTTATGCATATCCCTTTAAATAAAGTGTTACCGAATACTCTTCGTAAAAACTAGCTTTGGATCGGAGCAATGTGTATCAATTTAAGGGTGTATTCACACATGCCGTGTTAAGTTCGGTTGAAACGAACTCAGGTGCACTTCCGCCTTCGGTGCGCATCTTTCAGGTAGGTGTGAATACAGCAATCGCACTCGGGAGCAGACCAAACAAGCGCTCTTTTTTAATTTTAACCCCATATTATATCAATGATATATTTTGCAGTTTTTACTTCGTTGTCCCTGCTTCTCTCCACCCCAGAATGTCAGTCCAATGAATGAATGACCTCAGATCACGTGTGGTTTTGCTTCGTAATGCTGGTTCACTTACAAAAGGGGCAATTTGAAAGTGGACCACACCAAACAAAATAAATGTAAATTCTATTTGGTCTGGACAAAAGCAAGGGAACTAGTGGACTTTCCCAGTGTGAATACACCCTAAATCTCTTTAGAAAACATGTTGCAACTCGGCTATAAGGGGTGCGCAAAGGTAGGCTACTAGTTGATAAATGCATTTTGGATATATTTGTCAAAAACATGTAGGTTGATATCGCAAGGAATGAATACAAACCATACCTTTTTATGTTTACCCATCCATTTTTACATAGTCACGTAGGACACTTGTTGGAGATATATATTTTGTCTCCCTTGCGTGTGTGCTTCTAGGTGTCTTACTGCGTTCTTAATCTTTGAATTCTCGCTCAAAAATAGCATCATAAGCTGTTTCCAGTCACGCACTCTGTGTCTGTCTGCTGTATATATTCTGGGTGATAGAATGTTTGGTAATCCTTTTGGATTAAAATGACTTCTTCTAATACCTGGAGATGCGAGTCAACCACACTTAGTAGGTAGTGCATGTAAGCCTGTGTTGCTGCATGGAGAGGAGGGATGGTGAGAGAAAGAGAGAGAGACAGAGAGAGAGTTTTAATGCTGGTGTGTCCCTTTTAGACATACTTTTAATTCCTCTGCAGGAATATCAGCAATATTTAACTGGAAATGTCACAGAATGTCAAGTCGGAAAATGTCACTGGGGAAGGACTGGAGGGCGACCTCAAACCTCCCCTTTAAGATGAAATAAATATGCCTCTGTGGTATTGTAAAGACAGGCTTCTTATTTTTTCAGAGCACGGTTTCTCCAATTTTACAGGGGGCTATTCATTTTCATAGCAACAGAGAGAGAGAGCGAAAAAGGCAGTAGACAGGGCCAGGGAAAGAGATAAATGAACTCATCAATCGTGGCGAGTATATAGGGACACAGGAGCGGCTCACTCACGTCTACCCTGTCATTTCCCACCATCCGTTGGGTAATTGTTGACTTGCAGCAGCGGCGCCCGGCTCTAGCCTTTTATATGTGATTAGCCCTGGCAATACTAAAAGGAGTGGTTACCGTTCCTCCTAAATGATATATTGGTCAAACATTTACATATGAAAGCATACATTAAGGCGGGTGAGTCACTCTTGATAGAGCATTCACTCTTGCTTAACTCCATAGTCAGTGTAAGGTACATGAGGAGAATATACGTTGGCCGGGTATTATGTACTTTAACCTTCACTGCACAGCTAACGTTCAATGGATATACAGTAGTTAAAAAGATACTGATGTGTTTACCTGGACCTTACATGGTTTAAAAATAGGCTGATTGTGTCAACTGCTCAACTAACTGGACCTATTTCCTTTCATCCATGACAAGGCAAAGATGTGATGGATGTCCATGATCCTCCCTCTTTCCTGCTTGGAAACTTGGAGATTTCTTTCTCTCTCTCACTCTCACACACACACACACTCTCTCTCTCTCTCTCATACTCACGCACGCACACATGCACACACACACACACACACACACACACACACACACACACACACACACACACAGTACACTGTGTATAGCGGTATGGAATTTGTGTTGACATTTGAACCAATGCATCGGAGGACTATAAACAGCCCTTGGGCTTGATGAGCTAGAAACACTACACTAGACACAGCATGGTGAGGTATATCAATGTACCGAAGAGCGGGATACAGGGAAACATAAAGTGACTATAATCCGAAATCAATAAGAGCCCAAGACATAGAAAACATTATACGAAAATATTATATGAACTGTAAGAGAACAGAGGGGCACAGTTCAGCAAATATGCACCAGGATTTTTCGGTCTCTTTCTTTCAAACTGCATACTCTAAGTGCAGAAAGTAGCCACTCATACCTTATCAAGACATTAGCCAGGCTTTGTTTTGGATAAGATACGCATTCACATTGCTGCAAGTGTATCGGGACATCTCTTTCCCCTTAGCTTTCTGTCTCTCCCCTTTCGAAAGCTACCTCACTGCTTTTAACATTAAGGGACATTGATATTAACAAGATGCAGTCCATTCTCACTGCTGACTTTTATGTTTTCCAATAAGGCGGGCTAATGCAGGTCGTTATCAAGGCAGCCAATCAAAGTAATAATCTGGCTGGTGCAAATGCATACAGCTGACCCCCAACAAGAACAGCAATAGTTTATACATGAAGCTTGGCAGCAGGACTTAATTAACGTTGGAGGATTTCTCCTTGTGCAGTCTCGATTTAGAGAAATATTTTTTTTCCAGACAGACAAGATGTTTCCAAACATATTTTTACTGATCGGTTTTACTGACTGGTTTTTACCAAAATCTCAAAATAGGTTTATTTTTTTATTCTTGGTGACGTGTTGTTATTAGTGGTAATGGATCTTCCACATTACTTGAAATAAGTGCATACTCTGGCTTGTCTTTTTGCATTCTCTCCAGTATACGCACATTTATTGGTTCCCTCGAATTGCTATTATTTGGGTACACAATTTGAACTCAGGGTAAAGGTGGATTTTACAGGTATGAAAACTATATAGGGACTTTAGGTTATCTCACAATCGATGCCATTTGTTCAACCTCGATATCAACAATGTCAGAAACTGCTTAAGAAGGGTTGAGAATTGAAAGAAGCTATGTTATCGCTTCTCTATACTAACCTTAATCAATGTACCCTTTTGAACCAATTCCATACACCTTATCAAAGACATACTGATAAGACTTAATTAAACAGTTTAGGCTTGGATAAAAGCCTTTCCTTTTCCACCTATAAGGTCCCAACTTCCAAAGAGAAAATCAAGTTTGGAGGGGGGTAAAAGATTTGACGCCAGCAGAAATTCTAAGTGGCTCACCGAGGGTCAGGCCAGATATGAGGTGACACTCAAAAGGTGTGTGTGTGTGTGTGTGTGTGTTTTCCCCTTGCTGCACTATTGGCAGATAATTATATTAAAGGCGCATTATTTCAAGGTCCCAGTCCCTTTCAATGTGATAAAGCGTAATCTGCTGTCTGTGGTAGGGAAGCTGAGTGTCCTTTTCTGAGGTCAGCTTGCCCCTCCTTTGTGTCTGCAGTAAGTATTTCCCTCTGTCCAGAAAGCTTTATAGAATCAAAGTAAAAAAAAAATTACTCAAAAAATGGCCCCGAAATACCATAAGAGATTATAAGGTTCATATTTGCTCTTTTAAAAGCACTGTCTCCCCCAAAGCATTTTGCCAACAAGTAGGTGGTCTGGAGCGTGGGATGCAATAGCTTTATGTAATCTGCAAACAAATATGTTGTGCAAAAGCTGTTTTGATGAAAGTAACTGTCGTAGGCGCACAATGGCAGGGACCTTGGAATGGAGAGGCAAATAAATAGTTAACGGCGATACCTGAAAGCGTATATATATACACAGCAACAGCAGCACTGCATTTTCCACATGCGTCGCCTCTTGAAAGCCACCCACATCAAGTGGCCATAACCCACTTGGAGCCCAATGATACTCATTCAGTTAATGCCTCTTATTACTTTCAACTTCTCCAAAGCGTGCAACTTAATAAACAGCAAAGCTTTTAAGGTCAAGGGCAAGAACAAGATTTATTTTCTTTGTTGACCCACTAGGAATTTTTTCCTCCACTGACTCAATAGTAACTTTGGATGACGCTATATGAAGTGTTTTATAACATAACCCTGGATCTCTCAGCTCTTCCACCATAGTTAAAAGCACTGATTATTATGCTTTGTTTTCATGTGTTTTTCTTCAATCAGTCATAAAAAGCATGTACATAATGTAAATCAATAGACATACTCAATATACTGATAGTGCACTGTGGCTCTGTATGCACCTGATTCATTTTCTCAGTGCTGGGGTAAGGCGAGGGCAACGTTGCATCACATCCAGTTGAGGATGAAATGCCAGGGATAGTTCCTGACCATATGCACTTCATCCCAGTTCCCTGTTTCCACCAGACCTCCTGTCCCCCAGGCTCAAGTGCTTTCTACACGAGCGGAGAGAGAACAGCATTAACCTTTGAGGAGACTGATTTTATATATATATTTATTTATTTATATCTGCTTTCAAGACGAAAGGGAAAATAGGGCATCTGCTTCTATTGATTTTTTTCCATGTCTACACTGAGTCAGTGGCCAGGTTTTGAGAGTTTTATATATTCTGGCTCCGTCTCAAAACTACTCCACAGACCTGTATTTTCTTTTTTTTTAATTCCTTGGGGTGTCATTAAGGGATTTACTTTCAGATAAATCACAATATGTCCTTTCGGTTGGTCTTTTGTACAAAAAAGCCAATTACTTTCCTCCCTTTCTGGCCATATAAAAAAAACACCTATTTCTCTTCTATTTTGTCAGATCTGTTTGAGTTTTGTTTTTGTGCTGCATTTACCCGGTGCACTAAAACCCTACAATGCTCTTATTATGCACAGCATTCATTTTTGTCACACAGCAGTAATTTCTTATTTAATGATTGCGTTGTCCTCTCCTCTCTTCATGGACATTAACTTTTATTGTATAATAGCTTGGCTGTGACGCTACACTAAGTTCGCCTTTATGGTTGTTCATAAACATTGACCACAGTTGCACATTACGGCCGACATTTTTAAAGTAATAAGTAAAACTAAGTCCTTGAAATTGTCCATGATGGGAGTGTTTGAGTCCATAAACAACTCATATACATGAAATTAAAACCCTTGGGAATGAAAAAGGTTACATAAGGTACACAAACTTGAGGTTTCTTAAAGCTATAGTGCGTAACTTCTGTCACTCCCATGAGGAATTCTGAGTAATTACAACAAGACTGTTGGCGTATCTACATGAGGTAAGCCTTTGATGATTGTGTATGGATTTGATACCTTCTGCTGTATGTCAATTTGTTTTCTTAGCATTTCGTGGGCCCTTCTAGAGTTCCTGCGCCAATGTCGTTTCTATACGCTGCCATAATGAGAAATACAAAGATAGCTTTTTGGACCTTTATCAACTTTGTGTCAACAGTCGACATTGAGATACAGAAGTTGAACATATTGAACTTTTTGCCGCTGGCCGCGCCGCAATAGCCAATCAGCGTTGAGCTCCTCCCGACGTCACTCGCTTCGGAACGACGGACAGAGGAAATTAAGATGGATGAAAACATAATAGTCACAGTTTGCGCCCATAAGTTCTGTGAATAGCCTCTGTGTCTGTTGCCTGCTGTGTACAGCTATCAGTTTTGCTTTATGAATCAAGTTAGCACCGGTTAGCTTGGGTAAAGCACCATCAGCACAGCAGACTGGTGCTCTCAGCACCGGTTAGCACCAGCGCCAGCATATCCCCAGAGTAGGAGAAGGCTACTCTGGTCGGGCGGCGGACACAATATGACCCAATATGATCACGCGGCGCAGACCCTGCGATTCGCGCGGCCAAGCACCGCGCCGCGGAGTGCAGTGTGTTCGTACCTTAAGAGGTGTTGGAGAAGTGTATTTCTGACCTTAGATAGATAGAACCATGCTAGCTGTAAGCCCCTGCGCTTCCACTCTTTACACCAAACACCTGCCGGATCAACTGTACCTCTGTAGTTTACATATATACATTAGAGTTCAGGAATAATGAAAGCTTTTAAACATCTTGCCTTTTCAATGAAATGTAGAAGCTCCCAGTTAGAACTGCGTTGTCTGCTTTACCCCCTCCACTCCTTTGCTCCTGAACTTCACGGCAACAGGTAAATGAATGTTATACAAAAATTAGCTAAAGAAACGTAATAAAAAGTCAGACTTCCTTAAAATATTCTTTGTTGTCATTATTGTTAACACAAAACGATTGGCTTCAAATAGCGTGGTCTGCTTTGGCCGTGTCTCTGTGAAGTCCTATGCCTCTGCTAGGATTCCAACATTTCTGTCTAACTCCAATCTGCAATTAAAATGTCAGACATATACAGAAAAGATGATACTATACCACCTTAATTTTTTAACCCTAACCCTAACCCTAAGTACAAATCTCAAGATGTTAATTAATTGAATGAATTCAAGACGAAAAGATTGAGGTTAACTCCATAATCTTTCAAGTAAACAGTTTCCTTACTGTTTCACCAAATGAGATGCAAATGTTGATGCTATGATGTTGAGCCAATCAAAACAGTAGCAATTACCGTTTTTCAACACGTTGACTTTGACCATGTTGATTTGTTTGTTTGTATTGTGCAGGCTCAGTCATAAGAATCTGTCAGTCCATCTCCCCACTGAAAGATGGGCCTGACATCCGGTCTTACAACCCCTGGATGCTTAGGCAACTTTTTGCTTGTCAACATTATGGCTTTCATGGAACCAAAAAATTTATAAATTAATAAAAGTTGCAGGAAATGATCATTTGCATCTGTGCCAAACCCGTCAAGTCAAACCCTCACTGACAAAAAATGAGCCCTGTCAAAACCCTCTGCATAACGGGCAATTTATGCACATGTGCACTGAGTGTGTCGGGAACTCATCTCCCTACCTGTCCTTCAACAACACCACGGGATGCCATCTTGCTATTTACTCGTGCTAACTGACGATTGCCATTCCCCCAAAATAAACCTTGAGGACCTCCACAGCGGCAGTGAGTCTTTCTTGTCATGACACATTGTCACAGAGCTATACGCAAAGTAGCAATTTACCCAGGTATATATCTGCCATCCAAATTTGAAATGCAAGCGAGACATGATCCCCCCCCCCCCCCCCCCCTTAATATAAATCAAATCCCATTAAGGCTTGCACACACCAGTGACACACTGTTGGAGGGGCGTGGACTAACACAAGATGATCTTCATGCACTGCACATCTTTTGAAGCTACTTTAAATGTTGTGCATTTTTGGTTTGCAGTTGTGCTCTATCGTGCTATGTTAGTCGCTCTGCATATTCTTTTCTGGCAAACAAAAAAAGACAAAATCTATCAGAAAGGATTGGGAATATTACTGAACAAAAGTAATTTTGTAAAATGAGTGGGTTAAAGTGATGCACGTAATGTACTGTGTGAGGGCAGTTGAGCTAACTAACGAGAAGACACGTGCTCATAAGCCTGATACGCTGGGTTTATTTGACCTATAAAGAAGCTTTTCACACCTGCTTTTACATTTTCACAGTGCACCTTTAACAGCTCTAGATAAAGGGTGTTACTGTCACGTCACTAGGGCATAGAGACAAGCTGTTAAAAAGCACTAGGATCACCAATATCAGTGGTGGTGGCTTTCTCCATAAACCAGATAAGAAACATGTCCATTACTGCAAGCAGGGGCGAAGAAGAAACAAACATAAGATGGGGAGCTTAGTATTCCCCTGGTGTTGTGATGTGCTGTTTTCACTCAGAGATCGGACTACACGCTGCTAATGTAAAGCCCCCATAAAAACCCAAAGCCATAAAGCAGGTTGGCCCCAGACTCTTGATTAAAAAGAGTAGATTAAGAGCCAGCTCGGCTGCTCTGAAGACATAAGTCATGCATGTGTGCTGCTGCCGCTGTGTGTGTGCACTACGGGGAGCATTTGCACTCAGGTCTCCCCTTTCCTTTTCCCCCACACATAACATGGCACTTGGGATAGGGGGGGCCTTGCCTTCAACATATCAGTGCTGCCCTCTGCAGTGTCTACACTCTTCTTCCTCTTAATGAAGATGACACAGCCAAATGTGCTGATAAGGATATGACGGCTCTGCTCTATGACAATGTCGCATTTCTGCATTGGACAGGCTTTTTTTTACTCTCCCGTGGTGAGTTTTTTTTCTTTTCTTTTTTCTGTAGAAAGCAATTTTTTTCCTTTTCTAAATCATATAAAACAGCCATATTACAATATCAGCTTATATCCTCTGGAAATCCTCCTAAACCCAACCAATGAATTCCCCCTAAAGGTTACACAGCAGCAATCAGAAGAACATCCACAGCTCACTTCAGGTAATTTGAAAGTGTTTTTCTAGGACAAGCACCACCACCGTCCTATTTGTCTCGATCCACTAAAGAGCAGATCCAAAATGACATACATGTTCAATCCACACCTGTGGTGTGATGTGCCTCGTGACACACAGGCCCCACTTTTCCCCCTTGTGCTTGCCCGCTCTAGCCGGCCGGCCTGCCACATAACAAGAGAATGCAATTAATGACAGATGGCCAGGCGATAACCACGTCCTTGAGCCAGGAGCCTTATTGGCACCTAGCGCTAATTATATCACATATAACACAAACTAAAAGCATAATAAATCTGGGTAGCGAGTTGAGTTTTTTTTCTATTTTTTTTATGCAAGCCCTCTCCCTCCTATTTGCCAAGTGCTAAATGGGCTCTGCGCTCTTGAAAAATCTACAACCTTATGACACGCGTACTGCATTAGCTTAATTGCCTTTTTCTCGCTGCCCAGGTTCTTTGGCCTGAGTAAAAACCCAAGAAAAAAAATAGAAGCTGTTACGGTCAAGATATTGCAGGGATCTTTTTTTCACTGATTAACAACATTTGTGGCATATTAGGCGCCATCGCTTGCTATGAAGCGATTCAGAAGAGAGAGGGGGCATGGAATTATGATATGCTGTGGCGGGAATCGTCAAGACACTGATAACAGTTTATATTAGATGATGCACTGGTATTTTTCGAGGTGACGATGAGATCATCAGTACAGTATAGGCCCATATTACCATAGGTTTTTATGACATTAAATATGACAAGTGTATGCTATCAAACAGCTATATAAGATGGACCTAGTCAGATCTAGAGTCTGTAAAAATAATTTATAGAACTCCATTAAGGAGGAAGTCTCAGAAAAGTCTGGCGCTCACACACACACGTCTGTGTAAAACAGCTTGTGTCACTGCAGGGTTTTTCCCGCAACAGTGAGTGGTATGCGTCCCCTCCCTCACTAGCCCAGCCTTCCCCTCTCAAACCCTGGGCTCGTTAAGGGGAGAGTGATGACCATGTCTTGGAGCAGCTGCTGCAGGGATGGTTAGACCTAGCTAAGGTGAGAAATTGCACTTTTTTACTTCTAGATACCATCCTGAAACTTTGAGACCAGTTGATTACTTACATTAAAACCAGATCTAACTCGTTATACATATGTATGCATAATGAGTTAGGTATTGTTTTAATCTCATTCAAAAAACTAAAATATAAATGTTGGATAAAGTCAAAGTTGATGCATTTTGGTGCATGTTTTTAAGGAGAAACTGTATCTTAAATCAGACAATGAACTACATGTGAACATATCCTTCTCTAATAACATTAAGAATAGTGCTAAGAATGATTATGGAACGTTTAGTTTATGTTAGTGCTTTACAAGTTGAGATTTCTGGTTCAGAGTATTGAAAAAAAAACGGAATGATTACATAATGTAAGGCGGCTGTTAAAGATGTTTGTATAGGAGAAATATACAGATGCAGACAGACAAGGTTTATTCAAATAAACACCTAAATGTAGATTTTGGACCTTTGATTTACACTAGTGTGAAAGAAGACATGCTTTGAAAGCAAAATGGACAAAAGTGCTTGAAAAAAACACAATGTTTTTGCCTGCAGAGGCTTGCATATATAATGACACTTGCTTCAACCGAGTCACTTACCATGAAACATTTAAGATTTTCATTGCCTATCTCAAACAAAGGTTCATGCACTCCACACATGTACAATCAATGGCAGATATCGACGCCCAATGTGAACAACAGGTCCCAGGCACGTGTTCTCCAATACGTCCAGATTGATTAGTTTACCTACAGCTTTATTCATCATGTGTCTGAGAAATCCTAGTTGCTTTCTTATGCTGATAGAGACATTTGGAAGTTTAATGAACAAAAGCCAGATAAATCTGTGATCATCAGACCCTTAGGTCATTTCAAGAATAGGTGCATTTAATATGATCTGTGCTTTACTATAGAGCGCTAACACAAAGTTAATGGTGAGACATGTCGCAATGCTTCAAATTCAATAGAAAACTACCTCTACTTTCCCCTTCTTCACCTAATTTGCACCCCACTCGCTCTATATCATCTGTATTTTGTCACCGGCTTATCTGCAAAGGACTCTCGTCCCTTGTGATAAATGTACCTTTAGCCTAACGACCTAGCAAATGACTCTTTGCCCTCCATCCTCGTTGTAGATTACGCTGCAACATGGCCACGGTCATAAGCCGTCTGACAAAGTAAATGCCCTCCATGTAGGGCGCAAATCTTATTTGGCTGCCTGGCGCCTATGTCCACAAAGAAAGCTGAGTCCGCAGCATGGCTGTGCTTACTCTGGTGGGAAAGGGAGATTTATTAAGATATTTCATTAAATATATTGAACGACCGGGGACCGTGGGTTCAAAACATTTGGATGTGGGAGCCATCTTAAGGGACTTCCCGTGAGTGAGTCCAGAGTTTGCAGAGAATTTAAACGATCACTGTCCCCTAAAAGGCAATAAGTAGGTCATTTGAATACAAAATGAAATTAGTATAAAAAAGGGGCTTTGCCACAAATTGGACATGTAATCATTTGATTCCATTTCCTCACAGATGGGAGTCACCTTCATTTGGTATTCATCAAAGTGATTCCCCCTATGTCATAAACTAATGCTTTTGCCAATTTTCCCAGTTTGAGATGTGTTTAACAAACAAATTAGTCACAGCTGCATACCCCCCCCCCCCCCCATACACACACACCCCCTCTAAGGAAACAAAGCAACATTTGGGGGGAGGGGTGGAGGTGTTGAATAGGAAAATAAATTAATAAGTGGACTGGCTTGGCAGAGTAAGCACAGCAGGACAGATTCCCCCCCCCCCCCACCGCAGAGATAGGGGAAGTGAACCGGCCAAAGCTAACCTTTAAAACCACCCAGCCAAAGAGAATGGGTCCCCAGTATACCACACACACTCAAAGACTATACATGTGCAATTAAACTAACAGCTCCACATGTGTCGTTAAGAAAGGATTTCTCCCCAACGCCAAAAATACAGAAGAGAAGACAGCGGTGGCGTGCTAGAAGAGAGGAGAGAGAAGAAAACACACAGATGGGGAAATCAATAAGGGTGTGTGTGTTTGTGTGGAGCGCGCCGACCGGCTTGCATTTCCTCACTGGTCATCAAAAGGTTATTTTACACCAAAAAGCATGTATTGATCGCCCCGCAGCCGTCAAAGTCTCTCAGAGAAAAGCGGGGCAGGAATATATTTGCTGGGGGAATTTATGCAGTATTTATTTTTTGCATTAGGATTAGGGGGTGGGCGTCAGGCTACGATCAATGTTTGTTTAATGTAGCCGCAGGGATCGAGACGTGAATCATAGGCTGTAGGGCTATTACATTTTATTTGGCATTATCATGGTGGGCTCAAGGGGGCCCAGCAAACCTTTGCTTTAGTCAACATACTGAATTAAAGTCCTCATGTCAGCTCTCATGACGGTGCCAAACATATCTGGCACCGGTGTAGACACACGTCAGTCGTCCATTACAGAACTGGCTGTGCACAAATAATGGATAATATATTGTTAGCCTCATAGCATAATTGCCTAAATCATATTTACTCTACTCTACTTTTACTCTACATCTACTCTACAACTACTCTACTCTACATCTACTATACCCTACTCTATAACCCTTAACATATGACTTAGGCAATTATGCTATTAGGCTAACGAAAAGTAGAGTAGAGTAGATGTAGAATAGAGTAGATGTAGAGTAAAAGTAGAGTAAATATGATTTAGGCAATTATGCTATGACGCTAACGATCTGATAAGTGGATTTTAAGTTGAAACTGATCACTTTATCTGTAACACATATATACCAGCTTATTGATCACTTATAAGCCATTGGCATAACCTGTTGCGTTGTGGTAAAATGTAAAGCTGTCACTTACGATTGTTTTCATTTCCAATTAAAGGTGAAGTCCAGGTGAAGATGGCCAAACAAATCATGATAATAGAAATGGTTGCTGTATACATTCATGATGGTTGGTTTGTCAATGGACTGGCTCCCACAGCACAGCACTCTTCATTCTGGTTTCATTTTTAAATAGTTTCCAAATAGAATTTAAAAAATCACTGAGAATCTAGACCACAATCCATTTATTAACAACCTATTAAATGGACCTGATGGATTATTATGATAACTGGTTATTGATGACTTAGTAACAGTCATGAATGCAGATTTGACGCATCTTGAAACGTGAGAAACTCATGACCCTTTAAGAATGACTGGACTACTGATAACTCAGCAGCCAGGAATTCTCTTCACAAACTGACCAAATAATGGTCAATTATAATCGCTTATAAAAGATATACAGTGCATTGGTAAATTATCTAACAACCATTATTAACATTTTTACCTTTTATTAAGGGTGCCTTATAAGAAAAGGGTACCAAAATGTACTCAAAAATAAAGGTTACTGTGCCAAAAAAGGATTCCTTCTTAACATGTATAAGCTGTCAAAAGTGGGAAAGTATAAAGAGAAACAGGCCCAATCAAAGTCTCATCTGAAAGACAATGACAGTTTCACCTTGTCAGGACCTTTTCCCTTTGCTAAGAAGAACCTTTGGATATATGCTACTGTCAAGCACTTGGCATAAATTGCCAGAGCCTTAGCGCTTTGGAGATGATCAGTTCCCACCCAAAACATGCATCATCATGACACACTGCCATGTTGCCGCCGCGACAGGGATCAATTCATCAGCGTGCTATATCTGAGCATGTTGAAAATGTTTTATTGTTGCAATGTGCAGGGTGATGAATAAAAGGGACAACACTGGATCAAGGCCAACATCCAAAAGTCAGAGAGCATAGATCATTTTCACTCTCCCCATCACCCCTGCGTCCCTGTTCCCAGCACTTGGCCCCCACGTCAGCCACCACGACAAGCCATCGACGTTGGGACCGCATAGGCCAAGCAGCAATCCTGTTGTTTCAAATGAATAATTCAACCATAACCAATAAGCTGATGTTCCAGCCCGCTCAGCCCCGTGACACAAAAACGATAGCATCCCCACTTGTGTCTGGTGAAGTTAGAGAGATTAATACGAGAGCGCACAGACGTCGGCACACGCTGACAAACAACAACCACCACGTTTGATTTGCATGGATTCGGGAGGATCTATTCATGAGCTGCCTTTTGATGTGGCTTCCGTGGGGCAGAAAAAAAATTCTGACACAGCCCGTAAAAAAAGGTTTGGTTGATCTGATCTGACTAATTAAGGTTGCTGTATGTATGGTATTCTAGCAGCCATCAATCAATCTCTGTTAGAAAACATTAGAGACAAGTGACAATGTTTGCAGGCAATGGGCAGCTACAGTAGTTAGCACTGAGAAACTGTGATATTATATTCAAGTATTACGTCAGCTGCAGTTCAATTTAAACAATTCCTGAATGGCACATGCATAAAAACACATAAGTGTTAAAAATAAAAATGTGGTGGGGTTGCCCTTAGCTCAGTTGGTAAGGCGTCCCCCCAATGGGCCTCGGCCAGCAGCGGACCCGGGTTCGATTCCAGCCTGCGGTCGTGCTCTGCATGTCACTCCCCTCTCTGCCCCATTTCACCTCTGTCTCTACACTATCAATAAAAGCATAAAAATGCCAAAACAATATCTTAAAAAAAATTAAAAAAATAATGTGATGTGATTCTAGATTGCAACACTCCCTTGCTTACCCCTCCCTTCCAAATAATTTCAGAATCTACGGTGGCCTTCATGAACAAGAAGCTAGTTAGATGGCATCATCCATCATCTCAAGTCTTTCCACATGCACAGTCAAGTGATGAGTTGAAGATGTATTTTAGTTAATTTCATAGTGCTTCCTCTCAGTCTTACAAAAGTTGCATTTCCCAAGGATGCCCACAATATATAAAAACGCGAATGGCCATTAAGTCGTCCGTTCTGTGCTACTGTAGAAACATGCTGGTGCAATATGGCAGCCTTTGTGGCTATACACTAATCAAAACATATTATTGAATTTTATATTCCATTCCTGTTCGGAAAAATGC
The DNA here is from genome assembly GCF_949987685.1 of Ammodytes marinus. Taxonomy (NCBI): domain Eukaryota; kingdom Metazoa; phylum Chordata; class Actinopteri; order Uranoscopiformes; family Ammodytidae; genus Ammodytes; species Ammodytes marinus. The sequence continues at coordinate 1,812,065 of NC_137227.1, forward strand.
CGATACAATTTGCACTTTTAACCAGTTTCTGCCTTTTTATAGCTCAAAGGATTCACTCATCGAAATGCATGATGTGTATCTCACTTAATTTTCTTGCTATCCCCTTTAGCACACGAGTACACAGAGCCCTGATTGTCAACTGATGACACCACATAGCGCCCACAGGGAGACTGTTACTACACCACTTCTTATCCTCCTTTCTATGTGTACACATGACAGCATGGCAGCACGCACAGGCTTGTAAGGTTTGCACTGTCTAATTGTGAGACACTCCAGGGTTCTTAAACCTCAGTAAGGTCGACACTGGTCTTTCTGTCCGTGTCCACCCTAAGGACACGCATGTTATGTCTTTGCCCTTGACCAAGACGCTAACCCTCACAGCTGGAGCTGCTCCACTGGCACTAAGCTAAATGGCATGCAGCCTGCTCCTACATAGCTAGGAAGGGTGAAACGCATGGATTTGCCCAGATTTTTTGGACACAGACTTTTTTATTTATTTTATAAATCAAAAAATGCTATGTTCAGGTCTCAAGTTCAGGCATGATAGTAAGAAGACAATGTCTCATAAATCAGATAATTGATAAGAGAAAAAAACATATCCTTCTGTAATAACCTTCAAACTAGTGCTGATCATGGAAGATTTAGTTGATGTAAGTGCTTCAGAAGACATGTTATGGAAGCAAACTAAACAACAATCTCAAAATCGACCAGTGCATTAAAAAGAAATAATGTTTTGCTTGCAGTGTCTCGCCTTAAAACTTATAACTTAGCTTAAACATTGGCTGACCTACAGCAAGCCTGCAGAACAATGCAAATAAAATGAAAAAGCCCAAAAGAGAGAAATAACTTAAAAGCATAACGTGGGTAAAGTTTCTTCAAGGGAGACTGGGGGCACTAAGGTTTGTGTAATTGTGTCTTATCTTAGAAGTGAAGCCCCTTTAAAGTTCAGGCTAAAGCAGAATATAGAGACAAGATGGACGCCTTAACGGTAATGGTAGCTGACAGTGTGATTAGCCACTGACAGCGCCATTAGCTGGGAAAGTCATCCACTTTAAGCGCCGTCTTCGCTTGCTTTCTTTGTCTTTCTTGTGGCACATCTGATGCTGTGTGCTGCCTGCTATCATTAAATATTATTTTCTATTTTGACAAAAGTTACATGGAAAAGGCAGTGCTGGTGTTTTCTAGGTGGAGTCAGCGATTCTGGAGAATGCTAGTTGACAAAATCACTTGTCAAAATGAGTGAAATCTCCTCACCATCCTCTTACCTTTCCATACTGTGTGTGCGCTACACATTAACTCTGCAAACGGGCATGTTGCTAGTTAATGTGGGCCCCCTTTGTTAACGTAACCATTTCAAGAGCCTATGACTGCGTATTGACATTAGATTTATTATTAGCACACACACATACAAGTAGCAGATCGTGAGGAGATATTCACTAATTTGGACAACAAGCATTATCCAGAATCTCTGACTCCCATTTTAAAGGTAGCAGCACGGAGAAGTGTTTTTGGTCCTCAAAGATGTGCCTTTAACACAAATTTAAAGTTTGTGTTAAATCTGACAACCCCTTTGGACAAAAGCGGTAGTGTTTTAATTACGACCACTGTAGATCCTGGGTGAGCGTACCCATGACAAAGGCATTTAGAAAAACTATATACAAATAGCATTCTTTGCATTGATGGTCTTGTTGCTATTACATGTCATTAATGATCATCAGAGGAAACATTAGACTGTTTCAGAAAATATTTAAAAGTTCCTCTTAGCAGCTTTAAGAATGATATGTTTGCAGTTTCTGATAATTGAAAGGCACATGCAAACAAGGAACAACTCAAGTGTAGTAGGCTGCGGTGCAACCAACACTCTCAGAGCAGCTCAACACTCTTCCAGCTATGGATCAATATTGCTTTCTCTTGACAGCCAGTGATTGATCACAGACCGACATGATATTTCAAGCTGGAAACAGCAGGTGTCTTTCTCTGGAGGAGGATGTGGAGTAACAGAGCGCTGATGAAACCGTCAGACCGCCAGAGACATAGAAAGCAGAGGCTTCTCTCCCGCCCACGCACCTTACGTGACTAGAGACACTCAATTGAAGAGCCCAAGACTGTGGATGCAGCAACTCTGGAAGTTTGCTGCTGCTACTACTCCTAGTCTCCCGCTGCTCTGAAATGATTTTGATTATTTTTTTTTCTATGCGCTGACCAGTTTTTAAAGGGATAGTTCAATATTTTTGGAAGTGTTGTTTGTATGAGGTACTTGCGCATTCTTGTGTTTCCTTTTGGAGATGGCGATCAGTGCAGTCATTGTATTCAGTATTATACTGAGGCAGAGTGGGCCAGCAAAAAAAAAACACTTTTCTCAACATAGGGGAGAACGGGGGAATCTGAGGCATCGGGTAATGTGAGCCACCCCCTGTATCTAGGCAACGGAAAACATTTGTGGTCATGTGAGATATATGTTTTCAAGCCCCTCTCATTTCCCCTTGGCCCTGAAAGAGAGGACCTCATGGTGCTGTGGTAAGCATGTTTTCTTTCACCAAAATTGGTATTTTGCATGTAAAAGTAAATTTTCTAATCAACTGTTGTGCCAAAGCAAATGTATTCACGTAGAAAAACTTCTATCATACGTGTTGATGAACTACCATCGGTGTATGAATGGGTGAATGTGGTAAGAAATGTAAAGCGCTTTGGGGCTGAGAAAATCGGCTAGGAGGCGCTATATAAGTCAAGTCCATTTACCATTTTACCAACATATAAAAACCATGTGATGATATTAGCTAAAGATTAGCCTGAAATGCTGAGAGAGTTAGTTTTTTCTCAAATTGTGGTGGTGGGGTAAAGTGAGCCAAATGCTGTGAGTGAAAGTGAGACACTGTCTCACTTTCCCCCACCATGAGGCACAAGTTAAGTTTAGTCTTAAACATATTTTAATGTAATATTACATAACACGTGTGGGGCAACCACACGGAAAGAGCACCTTCTCATCTTTCCCTGTAACCTTCAGGGCTGGAATGTAGAGTAGGCCTAGTTGTAGAGTATGACAGGCTGAGGTTATAATCCAGTTGGGTCTTCTCCTGTGTTCTGAGTCCCAGGCTGTTCTCGCTGGTTCTGATTTTCCTATGCTTTGACCCCCAGACACAAGCTGGCTCTAAGGGTCCTGTGTTCTGACCCCCAGACTGTGTTCTAATCTAACTGGTTCTATCTTTCGAATGTTATTAAAACCTTTTGAATTATAATATGTTGTATTTGATTTTGTTCAGAGTTACTTTCAAGTGTTTAGAAAATTTGCTTTGCTTAAATGGCCAAACCCCATCATTATTTTACTAGTCCGACATTAGTTCTGGAATGTGTGGCTAGCTTTCAGGATTCTAACTGTTACAATATGTGTTGTTATGGTAGTTTCAGAGTGGAAAAAGTAAGTGGATCAGTTTAACCCCAGCTGGTTCACTTTACCCCCTTGATTTTTCTGGTCTGTCTCAGTTTACCACACAGCTGGCGTAAAGTGAGCTACATGACAACTTTTTTTTAAAACAATCATATTTTCACTGCCCTTTGTCTTCAAAATATTCTGCTAATGCCCATTTCTAGGAAACATCCTGAATTAATGAGAAATGTGTATATTTGAGTGATAAATCATTTTAGCTCGCTTAGAGGGGAGCAAATGTAAAAAGTGGCTCAGATTACCCCGTTCTATTAATGCTAACCTAAATAAATTATTATCCGTTGAATTGAACGCTACAAGTAGGGTTTTTTCACTGGTGATTTGAAGACTGATACACACTTCACCAGCACAAGTTGGCTTAGTAATACATGTCAGAACTACGCTTGAAAAAAAGTGGGTCTGGTGGCAGATTCAAGCAGTGGGAAAAAAATACATGTAACATAATTGATGTGTATACAATCAGCCGGCATTATAATTGACTCTGCTTTCACAAAAAAAATATAAAAGTGGTATGTCTTTAATTTACCAGGAACAGCTAAGTACTGGGATGTTTTCCAAACAAAGATTTTTTGAAAAGCAGTATTTGGTTGTATGAAATAAAATAAAATGTGAAAAACTGGCTGTGCAAAAATATGGGTACCCTTGTGGTTTTGTTGATTTTAATGCCTGTAACAGCATGTAAAACTGATGAATTTAAACACAAAGTTGGTTGTATTATGTTGTTAAGCCTTGAACCTCATAGAAATGTCTGTTTAATCATGAGAAAATGTATTTTAGGTGCCTAAATGCAAGTTGCACTTCTCTGTGACTCTCTGCTGAAGTGAGACAGAATGGGATCATCAAAACTGCTCCCAAAAGATCTTAAAAACAAAGATTATTCATTATCATGGTTTAGGGGAAGGCTACAAGAAGCTTTCCCAAAGGTTTCAATTGTCAATTTCTACTGTAAGGAACGTTGTCAGGGAATGGAAGGACACAGGCACAGTTGCAGGTAAACCCAGGTCTAGCAGACCAAGAAAAGTACAAGAGCGGCATATGCGGCGGATTGTGAGAATGGTTGCACACAACCCAAAGATCACCTCCAAAGACCTGCAAGAACATCTGGCTGCATATTGTGTATCTGTACATGGTTCAACAAATCAGTGCAATTTGCACCAAAACATCTGTATGGCCAGGTGATGAGAAGGAAGCCCTTTCAGCGCCCACGCCACAGATACAGTTGTATGGAGTATGCAAAAGCTCATTTAGACAAGCCAGATTCATATTGGAAGAAAATGCTTTGGACTGATGAGACAAAAATGAAGTTATTTGGTCTTTATAAAAAGCAGATGTTTTGGTGCAAATTGCGCTGAATTGTTGAACGATGTACAGATACACAATCTGCAGCCAGATGTTCTTGCAGGCCTTTGGAGGTGATCTTTGGGTTGTGTGCAACCATTCTCACAATCCTCCACCTATGCCGCTCCTGTTTTTTTCTTGGTCTGCCATGCCTGGGTTTAACTGCCACTATGCCTGTGTCCTTCCATTTCCTGACAACGTTCCCTACAGTCGAAATTGACAATTGAAACCTTTGGGAAAGCTTCTTGTAGCCTTCCCCTAAACCATGACAATGAACAATCTTTGTTTTTCAGATCTTTTGGGAGCTGTTTTGATGATCCCATTCTGTCTCACTTCAGCAGAGAGTCAAAGAGAAGTGCAACTTGCATTTAGGCACCTAAAATACATTTTCTCATGATTAAACAGACATTTCTATGAGGTTCAAGGCTTAACAACATAATCCAACCAACTTTGTGTTTAAAGTCATCAGTTTTACATGCTGTTACAGGCATTAAAATCAACAAAACCACAAGGGTACCCACATTTTTGCACAGCCAGTTTTTCACATTTTATTTTATTTCATACAACCAAATACTGCTTTTCAAAAAATCTTTGTTTGGAAAACACCCCAGTACTTAGCTGTTCCTGGTAAATTAAAGACATACCACTTTTATATTTTTTTTTGTGAAAGCAGAGTCAATTATAATGCCGGCTGAGAGGGGTTCCCAAACTTTTTCATATGACTGTATATCTTTTTTTAGGTATACACTCTTTTTCTGCTGGCCCCTTCTGCTGACCCCAACTTTAAAAAACTGAACTAACCATTGAGTGAGGGTGTTTTTAAGTGATTAAGCTAAATAAAATAAAATTTAGTTCGGCTACATATACCAAATGTTTATTTTTATAAATGGTTTTACGTGGCAGTTTCAGCATCAAATAAATGTTTGTATGCCAAGGATTTCTGTGCTCTTTACAAGCTGTAACATTCTGCACATGGTGGACACAGTGAACAAGGACATGGTGACATTTCTGAATTGACTAATTCCAATTTCATAGGAGGCGACTGGTTTTCTACTTTTCTTTTTCTCAACGCCCCCCTACAATCCCCCCCCTCGCTCCCCCAACTCACATATTGCTCTCAGTCAAAATAATATTCCCTCTTTCTGATCCTTTAAATCAGGCCTCTTTCACAAGCATCTTTCACATGAAAAATGGCCTCAGAAGTCCCTTTGGTGTTCAACCAATAGACTGATTTAACATAGAATGCCGCTATCGGGGCAACCACCACCACTGACAAGACAGGCTATTATCATGAAAGCTGATGTTAAAAAGGGGGAAAAGCATGTAAAATTGCACATGTGGCACCTTCATCTCCCCTATAGATATTACAATGCAAGGAGCGTTCAGAGCATGAGGCATCCATTGATGTATTACATGGATTAAATGGATAGATCACATCCAATCAAGGACATCAGTGGGGTCCAGGCAGGGCTAAAGTAATCCAGCCTCCTGTTCAGACATGTTTAGACAGGCTTTTGATACTTCAAAAAGGTTGAAATGTTTGTGATAACATCTCTTGACGTCTATTCATGCAGTGGTCCCACAGTCTGTGAATGCGTCGTGTTGCAGGATTTTTCTAAAGGGCAGCGGTGACCATGGAAAAAGCAAAGGCGTGTTTGAATCATGACATTTCATGACAACTCATGACAAAAGAGAAGATGTGTGCGCTGGATATTCACTGGTGCTGTCACTTACATACCTTTTTAAAGTTGAAACATATCATGGAAAAAACAAGCTAGTGCTGAATAAATGGAATCCACTTATAAAGCGCTTTTCCATGTTTTTTTACAGACCCAAAGCGCTTTACATTGTATTGTACACATTCACCCATTCACACAAACATTCATATAATGATAGCAGCAGCTACCACCCACGGCGAAAGCTAACTATCGGGAAAAAAATCAGGACACTTCAACATATGGCGGCAGACCCGTCGCCAGACCTCAGTCTTAAGGCCAGGACACACCGGCCAGATAATCGCCGTCGTAGTGTCGGTAGGGGGTCGGGACACGAATCTGTTTGGTGTGTGCCGTGACGTCGGCCGACGTAGAGGTAGTCGGGCTTGTTTTGCGCCGATTGAACATGTTCATTCGGCGGCCGACCGTCTTTCATTTGGAGCAATTTGATTGGTGGAGGGCTAGCGAATCAGTGAAGCCCGGAAGTGAGGCGGGTAGCACAAACAGCTAACAACAGCTAGCCATCGTTTTAATGTGTTTGTTCGTTTCGTTTTGCGAGTACTCACATGCATCAACCCTTGTTGACTGCTCGACACCATGCTCGACACTCTCTGCTAAAAATTGTGCTCTTATGGTCCATAAATATAAATTCGTATTTCTATGTTTATGCTCTAGAGAGCTGTCCCATCATTTCCGGCTTTCGTATTTTTTCGGACCACAATACAGATTAGCGCCGCCTGCTGTTGTGGAGACATTACGTCCCGCGCAAGCGCAGAGCGTACGGAAAATAAGCAGTCTCGGTGTGTTTTTTGTCCGTGACGGAAAGACTGGAGCTTCCTGAAGCGGCGACTCCAGTTTTTGGGTAGTCGGAACGTGTCGGACTGGTGTGTCCTGGCCTTTAAGGGGGGCATATGAAATGAAGTACGTAGGCTATATTTTTAATAGTCCTCTATTCGCGCAGCACGTAATCATCACGTTAAACTAACCAACAGCGGTAGCCTAGCCTACAACATCAGTCCTCATAATGTAAAGCAATACATTACATAGAAGCAATGTTATGAATATCCATAAAACAATTGACTATTCAACATATTAGATGTAGCAGACCAAACACATATCTCAAACATTGCATTTTAAAGCAGTCAACAGAGGGATATGCATTGCCATTACACACACACACACACACACACACACACACACACACACACACACACACACACACACACACACACACACACACACACACACACACACACACACACACACACACACACACACACACACACACACACACAAACGGTAGCCTACTTTGAATGGAGGCAGGGCTGTGCTCTCTCCAGTCCCTTCTATCAGTACAGCGGGAGACGGCGTTTCTCCGAGCTCAACCTCCTCATCAACATATCTTTCGGCCTCCGGGTTCAAAGCAGCCAGTGCGCCAATGAGCTCGCTACTGCACTCTCCAAAACGCGCATCCATCTCTCCTTGCACAGCATCAATAACACTGTAAAATACTCTTGAACTCAGTCTTTTCGTCTATGTCACTTTGTGACGGAACAACTGTTTCCTCAACTGCAAATCCGCGGAGGTTCTTGTAAATTGTGCGTCTTCTCTGCCGGTCTCCGGCACAGCCTCGCCCTCGATGGCCGTGGCTGGAGGAGCGCAGAGTTCCCACAGTGCAAAACTGTGGCTTCACGCAATCAGAAGTGTCACCGCGCTGAACAAGTCCATAATTTCGGCTTGTAGTAGTCTGTTATACGGCTCGAAAAGTGACAGTTTGACGATCGGATTTGGCAGAGGAGACTGTTGGTGGGCTTTTCAACCATTACCGAATATCGATTATGATGAACTAGAAATGAAATAGTAAGCCGGCGAAAACTCATCCAGCTTCACTTTCAAAAATGCGCGGTAACTGTTGAGCGGCTGCATTGACGTAGTTACGTAGCCTTACTTTCTTTTCAGTAAGGCCGTGATAGGCTGTTGCATGTAGATAGACTCCCATCAATCAAACACTATCACACCATTGTTTATTTATATTTTAAATGTTTTGATGATAAAAAATGTAACATTAGTATTTATCAACACAAAATTAGCTACTATGATAGTATAAAATAAAAATGAAAGTATTTTTTTTTGGAGAGATCTGTGCCCCAAGTGGGCCCGGCCCCCTATGGCCCGCCCATAGCGACGGGTATGTATGGCGGGGATGCTGGAATCCAACCAACGACCCCGCTATCCAGTAGACGACTGCCATAACCACTTCACCACAGCCGCCATTGAAATTCTCAGTAAATGAATGAGTTAATGTTCAAATCAAGCCGATAAAGTATCTGCTAACGTGTCAATAAAAGCTACATTAACGTTTGTCATTTTAAGTGCCTACTGTATGCAGCTTAATTCCAGAAGATTAAAGACACTAATGTACACATATAGTTGGCTGTATTAAAAACCGGATTGTAAGGGCACTAAAAGAGTCCTCCTCTACTGTACATCAGTGGTTTTCAAACTGTGGGGCGCGCCCCCCTGGTTACAACCATATTTAACTGCCATTGTTTCAATATTATTTTTTTTCAACACTTTGAACCAACAATCTTCCGTGCCCGTGTCCACCTAAAGCCTTTTTCCGACCGCAAGCGCCTTTTTTCAATTGATTGCCAATGAGAAGCGGCCGCTCTGAGAAAAGGCGCAGCGCCCAGCGTTTATTTTCCGAGCGTTTTGCCCTTTTTTTGCGGCAGCTTCGAGCTTTTCCAGTTGAAAAAAGCTCAACTTTTCAGAAAGGCGGTGGGGACGTCACCGCCGCTTTTTTCAACGGGCCAATCAGATAGTAGATCGTCGGGACTCGTCGCCTTGGCAACCTAGAAGACGGAAGAGAAACTGCTTTTTCCATCTCTGTTTACCTGAAACTGTATGAAACGAGTGACTTAAAATGACCAGAACCAAGGGAGGAGAGCCCGTTTGTGGGAGAAGATGAGGCGGACACTTGATTCGCTGTATTTTTATCTCCTACGGATCATTTCATGCGCAAACATCAGCCTGTGGTTAGCAGTTTGGGCAACAAACTCCCTCAGTGCTTTGCAGAGGTTCTGGACATTAGGGAGGAAGTGGTGAGTGACAGCTCAAAGCGTCTTAACCACCTTATTGTTAAAGAGGTCACAGAAAGTATAAACTCTGCCATATTCAGCAGTGTGTGCAGTGGGGAGCCTGCCATAAATCAAAGGATAACTAGCCCCCGCATCATAAATGCAATGGTCTCCCATGCCTGCAAAATGTTGAAGGCATTCACGGCCAATATCTAGTTCTTCTGCTCATCCCGTCCAAGTACTAGACAGGGGTCGAGTCCGGACGCCTCGATACAGACAGCCAGCCTGGGAGAAGTAAGGCTGGAGTTCATGGAGTTGGTAAACGATGGAGAAGAGACGGCGGACAAGGCCTCATTAGAGGATAATATTGTGACAGCAACGACGAAAGCTGTCCAAGATATTATTAGCAAGGAGGTTAGTGAAATTCTAGAACCTCTTTTGGACGGAGTGTCAAGTCCAACCATGAGCTGCTGCAATCAGAAACATCTAGGGAGATAATGGTTGCGTTCCGAATCGCATACTCTTTCTTTTTTCTATTCTATATACTACATCCAACGATAAAAATAATCTAGTTAGGATGCAGTAGGCATACTATTGGGACATACTTTTATTATCTTATTTCATCATAACATTGCGCCTTGATCTTACCTCTTGCTTTTAAATCCGTCGCATCCGTTTGTTTTCATGAGCTATAAACAAAAAATATTTACAATAGGTCTAGAGATGTGAGGACATAGTATTAGCAGAGCCTTGGATGGGATGCTCCTGAATTTAATGTAGGGGACAGATGTCCTCTCAGAAACGTCACTGCAGGTGAGTGGGAGACAGCCATTGATCAGATAGATCAACTTTTTACCCCACTATCACAGCTGACATGGAGGCTAAACACGTTGGGTTCTGAAATGTCACCATAAAATACAACAGTTAGGCTTCTATATGTGAAACGTTAGCTGTGAGCACTCACTGAAAATGATAGTCGGCTGACAGCAGCTATTATTGCATACTGTGTGAACAGAAATATAGTCAAATACGTTGGAAGTGTTACCTGTACGGAAGTGCGTTTTGCAGGAGGTGGTGCATTAGTATCTCTATAGGCCAGGACTACCCGAAAATGGAAACTGCCGATTCAGGCAGCTCCAGTCTTCCCGTCGCGGCCAAACAAGTGCCAAGAACACACCGAGCCGACTGCTGACTTTCCGTACGCTCTGCGCTTGCGCGGGACGTAATGTCTCCATAACAGCAGGCGGCGCTAATCTGTATTGCGGCCCAAAACAATACGGAAGCCGGAAATGATGGGAAAGCTCTCTAGACCATAAACATAGATAGAAATACGTATTTATATTTATGGACCATAAAGAGCACCATTTTTAGCAGAGTGTCGAGCATGGTGTCGAGCAGTCAACAAGGGTTGATGCATGTGAGTACTCGCTGAACGAAACAAACAAACACAGTAAAACAATGGCTAGCTGTTGTTAGCTGTTTGTGCTACACGCCTCACTTCCGGGCTTCACTGATTCGCTAGCCCTCCACCAATCAAATCGCTCCAACTGAAAGACTGCCCGACGACATCTACGACGACCGATTTCACGGCACACACCAAACAGATTCGTGTCCCCGCCCCCTCCAGACTCTCCGACGGCGATTATCGGGCCGGTGTTTCCGGGCCTTATGGGACAGGGTCCCGGTCCACATACATCCCTCCCGTCCAGATTGTCCTCTTCATCTTTATAGGTCCATGCTTCATGCCAGGAATATTTAGTTTCAGAGACCTCCGGTTTGATGGCTAGGCTAGTTTTGTTGATAGTGCGGAGCCTGTGGGCTAAACTAGCCTACCCGCAGGCATTGTTGAAAAAAGCTCACTATCTTGAAAACTGAAGAAAACTTATCCTAGTGCGCGTTTCCTTACCTCCGTTTTACAGTGAAACCGTAAACTATACATTCATGTTTTAGAAAAAAATAATTCATTGTGGAATCTACATAGTGTCTGTATTTGTCGAGGTATCGCCAAAAACTATTGGGGAGTAGTTTGTTTACCAACTGTCATCCTCGTTGGAGTTCAGACAAGGAAAATGTGTCTAGGAAACAATTCGCTCACTGTCCCTCTCTCTCTCTCTCTCTCACTCACACACACACACACACACACACACACACACACACACACACACACACACACACACACACACACTAATGTGAGAAGTCACATTACTGTAGACAGAAATAAAGTGTGGCGATACTTCGGGATAATAATATTGGCGGCGGCGGTCCGGGACGCAGCCTAGCTTAGCCTAGCCGTCCAACTTAATTGTACAACTTCCCCCGGGCAGAAATACCCTCATAAACTCTGGGAAATGAAGCGTGGGGGTTTGGATTGAGCACCAGTGACAGTGAACTTGATTAATTTATATTCTAAAAAAAAGAATTACATCAGAGTTAGCTTTAAGGCTATAGTTTTCATTGGCAATCCCTTTGCCTGTTGGCATCCTAAAGATGCTCCACATGAACAAAACAAACCATGTAAACATTCGAGGGGTGTACTAGCGTTGAGATCATGGCGGAAAAAGAAGCAGCAGAGCTATCATGTGATAAAGAACGCAACACAACTACAAGCAAGCGAATGAGAGGCTTTGAAACAAAATGGCTGTTTACTTGCAACCCTTCATCACAAGCTGTCTCACTGTTCTGTTTTCTTTCTTATTCTGTTAATCCTCTGATAGGCTCTAAGATTTATTGCATGGTCTTTTAATAATAATAATATATTTAATTTATATAGCGTTTTTCTCACACTCAAAGCGCTTAATTAATAATTATTAGAGGGTAGATTGCTTTGCTTTAGAGTACAACAATTCTCAACCACCTCATTTGAAAAGACAGGGATTCCTCAAAAGGTTTAGTACATGCAGACTAGTTTCAAGCGTCGATATATCCATATTATTTATGCACAAACAGCTTGCAAAACAGTGACTAGTACCAGTGGCTATTCCTTCTCTGTGTGTTCACTGTATCATAATTCTTCAGCGTCCTCTCATTCGGATGCTTTTTCACATCCATTATCTCAACTGAGCTGGATCAAGAGTTCAACATAAACAACCCCACAGAGAGACCAAAGGATCTAATACATTACTGGAGCATGGAGTGAGAGCTTGAAGCAGTTGAGTGGGAAATGAGTTCCCACATTGAGATGGTCCACTCCTCCTGTAGGCAGGTGGGGTCAAGGTTGGGAGGTAATCCAATAAAGTTGATTCACTGTGTTGCTGCGATATGGGGGTCACGGTGTTCTCAGACACTCAGTTTTCCCTCCCTCTGGGAGAGGGAGGGAAAACTGGTAATTGTCCTTGAGAAAACCGCTGGTAGAGTATCAGTGAGTTATAATGACGACACTATTACGGACTACTGTAATGAAAGATCAACATTTTGCTGGCTTTATTATTGCAAGAAATCTCAGTCTTTGGCTCTGAAATTTCAGATGTGACTTTCAAAAACGGGTACACAGTGAACAAAGCCAAGATGCATGGCCGGGCCTTCCCACAATGCAGTGGGACTGTCTTCGAGGGTGCCAATTGCTCCCTTATGGAAATTGCATTGGCTACTTGTCAATGGTGATGTCTTGGGAGGCAGGTTCCACCTAATTGATTTCAAAAGTGCTGTGCCAGCAGGGGAGAGCCTATCAGTGCTTGATATTTAAACTAAATGGAGGATTTATAAAAATCAAGGCCCAATGTGAAGAGGACATTGAGTTAATATGATGCAGGAGAAGAGCATATGTGGACATGAACAAGTAAGGCTGTGCTCATAGCTGCAGTCAACTAACCTAAATAGCATACATGCAATGTAGTGAAGACAAACTAAATCCAAATTGTGGATAATGGTCACTCATTAGAACACAGTTACTAAAGGACCCCAGGCCTTTTTTTTTCAAACTAAAAAAGGTCACGTCTTCCTATCTTGGTTTTGCCCATTCCCCTTTGTTTTTGCTTTTAAAATCTAGGTAATTGTTGTTGCTTTCCGTTTCACTGCTTTTCTCCTCCCAAAGAAGATACAGTAATGTATAAACTAAAGATAAATTTATTCAGCTGCCCTTTTCTCCGGATAATTTATATGTTGGGACTCAGCTAATCTTTGGTAAATTGTGGTCCAAACTCGTAAAGGTCACAGATCATGGTACCTTGCGAGGGCCGCCACGCCAGACAAGTCTCGTCTGTTTTAGCTTGTCAGCACTCGGGGGTGGCCGCACGGGAGGTGACAGACAGCATGGGGCTTGATCAATGTGCCGACAGCTATTAGGTAGGTGGGGGCTGAAAGGGCAAGTGTGTTTAAGGCAGTCGCCGGGGGGAAAAGCATGGCTTCCTTCACTAAAATTGAAAAACAGAATTGAGATAAGCTTTTGATTGAATGTTTTACAGCCACAGTGCACAGCGTCGATACAAATAATGCACTGGGTGCACACACTCAACCTTCAACAAGCTTTCCTTTAACAATAAAAGCACAGCACAAAGCAGTCATCTGCAAAATCAAAATGCTTTGAAAACCAGGTTTTGGGAGATTATAAAAATATGAACATACAGTACAATATGGGGTTTGTATCATAGCTAGCATCATCACTGTGCAACTTATGCATTATAAAACATCTTCTAATGAGATACAGTAACATATTAGATAATGGCAATAGTTATCAACATGCAGTCACTTTTTATAACTTAAGTGAAAGTGAGAGAAATTACCCACTTTAACTATTGTAATCAAATAGTTCATGTTATGCTAAATAGCTATCCGTTAAGTGATATTACGTTTTCTGGGGTAAGAATTACAAATAATACACAACGTTCATACAATGTAAAACTGTCTTGCTGTGTAAATGATGTACCACATAGCTGGTAATGGTAGTTGTAGTAGTGTATAGAATGAAAGGGAAAGGCAAACAGGTCATTTTTAATCCACTTCACCCAATTTCGAGTTGGGGTAATAATACACAAACGTACTTTTCTCAAAAAGTTTGATGCATATTATACATTAAAATGTGGGGAGATAAAAAAAAACTAGATTTCCGAACAATAGGCCTACCGGTAATATCAAATACTGAAATATTGAACACAAAAACATGCTACTCCGTTATTTTTTTTAAACCTATCTACGCAACAAAAGTTGAACATGTATTGAGTGATTGGGCACTCAGTGCCTCTATATAATTTAGATTGTAATGAATGCTGCTTCACTTTATGTGTATATGACCTCATTCCAATTGGTCTTTGTGAAAGTTTGTGCTCATGGATTTTCAAATGTAAAACATGCTGCATAACCTTTAAAACAAAGAATAAGTATAAAAGCGTTGTTCTCTCCTGTCCTAAATTGTATCTAAAAATGTACATCTGAAATCTATCTAACGATCTAAAAAGTTCTAACTTTCTTCTCACATTTGGATGATTCATCCTCCACTCTGCAATACTATGATCATCCAAATGATTAAAAGGGACATACATGAAATAACATGAAATCAACTATCACAAACGTCATCACATACTGAAATGCCCTGACATGTCATGAGCTCATCTCCAACATCAGACCGTCTGGTGACTCCACCTCTTTATATGAGAAATATGCCCTGCGTTCCAAATCACATACTTTTTCTTTTTACTACACTATATACTAAAGTACAGAAGAGTTTTAGGGCCACGGGAGAGAAAACAAATTAGATAAGGAAGTTTTTTTTTTATTATGACGAGAAATGTCAAGAATAAAGACGAATACTGCAAATTGCAATTGGATTTAGTGGAGGCTTTAATGTATTTTCAGCATACTACAATTGACCTGCATGTATTGGGACACCCTATATCTTTTTCTGGCATACTTAATAGTATGGAAGTATGGGGATTGGAACGCAGGGGTGATCTGATCCGACTGCGTGCAAGCAGTGGCAATCTAGCAGTTAGTAGTGTCGGTTATTTCCAAAACACAAGGGACCGGGGGGTTGCCAGCTTTCACTTCAATCTGATAATTGGCCTGCCCCGAAGATCTGCAATTACAGCACATCATAATTAATATAGCGATGCTCTCCGGGAAATGAATAAACTTGTGTCCCTTTGCAGCAGTTTTTTTTTCTTCTCGCTGAACAATTAAAATTGGCACCTGAGGAAATCGCAAACGCACAATTACAGCAGACATAAAGGATCGGTCATCATAGGTCAGCGTACATTTCAATACTCATCACAAGCGATTGGGTAATAATATTGCAAAGGCTGTCGTGTGGAGTTAGGCTGGCTGTCATAATGTTGCACCTCTTTGCCATCATGTTTGACATTCATTTTTACAGAACAGCGCTACACACAACATCCAACTGAACTCTGTGTGTACCTGAGCAGATTTCTGAGGCTTGTGTTTGATAATACAGGGAACAGATAGTGTGTATATGTTGGTAGAGAAACCGGGAAGCAAGCAATAAAACCATAGAACAATATCAAAAAAATTCTGTTGATATTAAGCTGTAGTGATTGTTCTATTCTTGCTCACACAAGAATACACAGAGGTCATGTATAAAGATGGAGAAATACATAGTAGGGGAGAACGGGGTAATTTGAGACACTTTTTGCATTTGCTCCCCTCTAAGCGAGCTAAAATGATGCATCACTCAAATTTACACATTTCCCATTAATTCAGGATGTTTCCTAGAAATGGGCATTAGCAGAATTTATTCAAGACAAAGGGCAATGAAGATATGATTGTTTTAAAAACGTTGTCATGTGTCTCACTTTACCCCAACTGTGTGGTAAACTTAGCCTGGTCCAACCAGACCATCGTACTTCATTTCATTTGTACAGAAGGTCTGGAAGTGCTGTAATTGGCAAACGTTCACTCACTTGGAGGCGGGTGTCTGTCGAAGTTTAAAACTATTGGATCTGCCTAGTGCCACTCTGAATTAGCCAACCAATCGCATCACGTTTGGTCGTCACGTGTGTCATGAGCCGGCTTTTGACGGTGCGTTCCAGTTGGACAGGGAACTCGGAAATTTCCGACTTCACTACATATTGCAGTCTATGAATCTACCGGTACCTGGCAACAGTAACTTGTTAGAGCCTAACGTTTAGTTATTTGGACGAGAAAGGTTTTAGGCGTCCATACTTTCGTGAGCAGATGCACTGGAACACAGACAGGTTGGAACTCGGAACTACCAAGTCGGAAATCTCCTTCTTCCGAGTATAAAGGAACGCAGCATTCAACTGAAACTGGAGCGCGACTTCGACATCATCGTTCTCAGCCACTCGCTCTGTTCGCTGATTGGACGACTGTAGATTCTCCGGCGAAAGCTGGGAAATGCACTGTACACCCAGACTGACTACTGAAGGGAAAATGAAATTTGGCCGGAAGTAGGCGGGCGGGCGGAGCCAGGCTAGGGTAAACTGAGACAGACCAGAGAAATCAAGGGGGTGATATGCTTACTTTTTCCACTCTGAAACTACCATAACAACACAAATTGTAACAGTTAGAATCCTGACAGCTAGCTTGAAAACCAAATATTACAAAACTAATGTCGGACGAGTAACAGAATCATGGGGTTTGGTCAATTAAGCAAAAAAAACGTCTAAACACTTGAAAGTAACTCTTATCAAACACAATATATAATTCATATTCAATAATTAACATTCAAATGACAGGTAGAACCAGTTAGATTAAAACACAGTC
The DNA here is from genome assembly GCF_949987685.1 of Ammodytes marinus. NCBI lineage: Eukaryota > Metazoa > Chordata > Actinopteri > Uranoscopiformes > Ammodytidae > Ammodytes > Ammodytes marinus. The sequence goes on from NC_137227.1 coordinate 1,829,308, forward strand.
TGGGGTTCAGAACACAGGACCCTTAGAGCCAGCTAGTGTCTGGGGGTCAGAGCAAAGGACAATCAGAACCAGCTAGAACAGCCTGGGACTCAGAACACAGGACTAGACCCAGCTGTCTTTTTCTTTATCTTTTGAGTCTTTTTTCTGCATTTGTTTTATTGGGATCATTAATTGAATAAAGACATATTTCTACAGAGTCTATTGATGTTTAAAGAGGACCTATGATGCTTTTTGACTTTTATGACCTATAACCGTTGTTATGATGATTCATAGTCATGCTTAACCATACTAAATTATCAAATAATGACTTACATGCATTTCGACGTATTCCCTGCTGACCGTCTGGGGTGTCTGTGCAGAGCACAAAACACTATTCTAGCCAGTCGTGAAGTCACGTGTTCAAAGCGGTCTACCCTTTGTAACTTCGTGACGTCGCATGAAACTTTGTGACGTCACCACGCGGATGTTTCCATGTATGGTAATGCTGTCACTTCCCTGTTCGCGTCTGCCTCGCGCCCTTATAGGTCCATGCTCGCTCTTCCCGCCACTGAAAGTGTTCCGGAAGGAAGGTAACCAATCACAACGGAGTGGGGTTTGCAGGAGGGGGGGGGGGGGGGAGGGGAGCGGAGATTGCCGAAGCACAGGCGGAGGGAGCGGAGATGGCCGAAACACACACACTCAAGTGTTGACAGGACGTGCTGGATCGCCAAAATAAGAGAAAGAGCTTCCCGAAAATCTACATCGTTTTTTGTGATGTGATTCGTGTCAGGTTGCTCTATAGCAGTGTAAAACAAGAAATTAAGACCAGAAAAGTAGTATAATAGGTCCTCTTTAAGGTCACTGTCCTGTCCCCCACATACATACGTGCCAAACCATGCCCATGCTGACACCTCTTCAACCATCAACCCCCACCTCCAGCCCACATTGTCTTTTTTCTTTTCAAACTAGTCTCCTTGCTACCTCAAATATAACGGATTCATTAAAAGAGGGCACAGACACTGTCTCACTTTACCCCACAGCATTTGTCTCACTTTACCCCACTGCCACAATTTGAGAAAAAACTACCTACTATCAATTTGATTAGGCACAACACTCGATTAACCCTTACGCGCCCCACACACATCCTGCGTCTACCTCTGGAGCGCGTCGCGTTACCTTACTGCTGCCTCTCTCGGACTTTTCTCGGACACACATGCAACGTCTCAGCAGCTGCTGCGGCGCTGCTTCTAAAAGCCCTATCTTTCCACATAGAGTTTTCATAGATAATTCCCATTAAAAATGAAGTTCTTTCATGTCATCTATGATGCATATGATTTATATTGAGTCTGCAGTAATCCGTGCGCCCCATTGCCATTTTTCTTCTTTTCTTTTGCCATATTTTCGCTTGTTGGAAGTTTTATTTTGAAGGGGACACACCAGGAAATGGTGAAACTACAGCGAAAGCTGCTAGTATGAAGTCAATATGACTCTCGGCAGAGTATTTCAAAAATCACTTTACTGATTTATACGGGAGAGAGAGAGGGGGGTGTGGTCGGGGAAGAAGAAGGCCGTAGACACAGATAGAGCAACGGAAAACTGTTGCGCTCATCATGATCTTTTTTATTTCTTCACTATATTGGATCTCTATATGTGTCATTTATCCAAAAATGAAATGCCAGAACTAATTGAAAATTAGGTTTTAAATCCCTCGGATTTTGATTGCACAATTAAATCGTGAAATAAAGGGATTATTCGCGTATACGACTGAGGGATGTTTTATTTTGAAATAAACACATCGGGTAAACGTGTAACTAGAGTGAATGCTGCTGGTATGACTGTCAGCAGAGTATTTCTCTATCAGTTAAAGCACAGAGACGCGAGAGAGACGCGCTGCTCTCAGAAAAAAATAGGCGAGCCTCCTGAGGTGAAGGGGAGCGTCGCTGCAGACGTGCCTCCGACGCGCCTCAGCAGTGCGTCTGAGGTTGGATGTGTGCTCGCTCTACGTTGATTTCACAGTCTGTGACAAAAAGTCAGACGCAGACGCGAGGTAGACGCGCAGTAGAGGTAGGATGTGTGTGGGGGCCGTTATGCGCTATTAAAAAAAAGTTACACTGGGACCGTTAAGTACATTTTGTGTATTTTGACCTTTAAACTGCATTAAAATGATTCACAATTGTTTTTCTTCATATTTTTCATAAAGGGGTTGTTGTTCAATCTATGTCATGATTTAATTAATCACAATTAAAAAGTAACCCTTTAGATGCCAGTTTTGATCATATACCACAAACCGCTTTATTGAAAAATACACTAAAATTCAATATTCGAATATTTTTACTTTGATTATTATTAGTATCACCGGCTCACCCATCTGAATAATAGGTGAGAAAATTGAATTTGGTGCATTATTACTTTTTGTTTAATGTCAGATTGAATAAAAAAGTTACACTGGGACCATTAAGTACATTGTGTGTATTTTGATCTTTAAATTGCATTAAAATTATGAAAAAGGCGAGCGACTATGCTGTTAATTATTGTACAGAACAACAGCAAAAAAAGGTAAATCATTCCGTTTCATTATGAACAGGCTAACTTATTGATTTCTACTTGCATAAATCAATCACGCATTAGCATTAGTCAAGGACGCAATCACACACACCCCCCTCCCCCTTTAAGAAAATAGGTTGCAGCTGTTTAAGTGGCCAAACGCACAGAGGCCACGTTATTGGTAACGTTGGACATTAATGCTTTGTCATGGTGAGAAGTCAAATAATTCCACGTAAGTGATAAGGACGAGGACAAGCAATGATCTTCAAAATGAGGTGAGCTTGAGAAGTGTGTGTGTGTGCAATGTGTCCATTCATTTGGGTGTTTCAAACACATAATTTATTCAATGACGCACTTGTACACCTCATATGCAGCACAATTATACTGTATGTGCCTGTCTGTGAATATAACTATGTTTCCTGAAGAATGAGCACTGAAAGCACAACTAATCCCAATGTGGGTTGAGAGCTCTATTCACACAATTTAGAAAGACCATTTCTTTGTTATGTATTACAGAGGATGGGTAAGATTGAAGGGTTTCTTCCTTTACATCAAAACACAATTTGTAGTTTTGCAGATGTGTCATTTCAAACTGCATTAACACTGGCCATGCACTCCAGTACCCATACTTTCTGCTATTTAGTATGGTAGACAAAAGATTTAGGATATCCCAATTCTTGTGGTCAGATTTAGTATGCTTAAAAATTCCCCGGAAGTCTAACTACATCCGGCCGAGAATTTTAGTGTTGAAATCAGCATGCTATTTCGGCGATTCTGACCCACAATCCAGCACGCACCGGAAGTGACGTCACATCGACAGTGCCTCCTAATGAAAAAAAACACGGATGCGACGGATATAAAAGCAAGAGGCAAGATCAAGGCGCAATGTTATTTTGAAATAAATAAGAACAAGTATGTCACAGTTGTATGCCTATTGCATGTTAACCAGATGTAGTATGTAGAATAAAACAAAAGGAAGAGTATACAATTTGGAACGCAGGATGTGTCAAACCGGAACAAAGCAATGCTGGCACTGACCATATATGGAGAACCTACCCATTGCGAAACCTGTAAGCTTTGTAGAGACAGTCTCCAGACCTTTGAAAGAGAACTAGAGCTTTTGCGCATGTACGCCGCACGTGCTCAACCTCTGGTCAGTGGAAAGCTTAATTCCTTGCCCACATAGGAGTGGGTAAGGAATTATGATGTTTTCACACATTTAATGTTTGAGTGTCTCTTCATCACTTGTGGTGTGCACTTTATGTGGAAGAGGGCAAATTTGGTGGATTGGTAGAGTCAATGAGAGACTTGCACCACAGGATAAGACAAATAAGTAGAAGTTTAGTGGCAAAGTGTAGCCTATAGGCAGAACCTCTTACCTGAGTGCGGCGGCTGGGCCGTTATCTTGCTTCTTCTGCGTATAGACCAGCAGCTTCTTCAGCATATAAGAGCGGGCAAACGACAGGTATTCATGTGGCAGGTAAGTACTGCAATCACCCAGGCACTCACGCACATGCGCAGCCACGAAATCCACCAGCATTCAGTAACTGTTGCGAGAAGTTGTTGCTGACACGCCTGCTATTATAGTAGTAAGATTACAATTGGATATGGGGGAAGAAATCAGTCAATACTAGTTGGCAGCAAATGCGGGTTTACTGTATTTGCCTGGAGCCGTAGATACTTTTTAGACTAGAGCAAAAGAGGCTTGAGCTGCCAGGTGTTGTTTGTACTCAACCCGCAAACACACACACACACACACACACACACACACACACACACACACACACACACACACACACACACACACACACACACACACACACACACACACACACACACACACACACACACACACACACACACACACACACACACACACACACACACACACACACACACACACACACACACACACACACACACAGATCTTATCTTGGACTCTGTTTAAAAGCATATTGGTGTCGAAGATTTAGCCCGCGGCTCGAGTAATTAGGCCTCACCTCATACCGCCATGAAATTGGGCCATCTGGATGTGATGGCCACCGAAGTCTGAAACATGCTGTCCTGTCAAGTAAACGCAGGTGTGCCCTCCAGCGCTGCTATGTCCCCCCCCCCCCCCCCCCCCCCCATTGATGTTATTCCATGTCCCCTCCCTTGTGAATAGTTTTTTCCTCTTTTCCGGAATTCAGGCAACTTAATATAACTCTACTGTACTGGTTTGGACTAGAATAAAGTCTACAGGGTTAGTACAAGGGTTATAAATATCCTTCCCGTGTTCGGGAGGTTTGTAGGTGTGATGTGTTACTTTCTCTTAAAGGTGCAGTGTGTAATATGGCATCATCAAGAAAGTTCGAGAAAATTCTAAATAAAAGTTCTAGAATGCAACGCTCCCTGGGTAACCCCACCCCTTTTGAATAATAACAGAAGCTACAGTGGCCTTCAAGGACAAGAACAATTCTAAATTCTAAACAATGCACCTGATGACATTCCAACCATGACACTTCCAACATGGCGGCGCCATGCCTTGGTCCAAGGTATGGAGAACATCACTTATTTTACAAATGTAAGGCAGTCACTGTGTTCCAAATTGCATACTCTTTCTTTTTACTTTTTGTCAAAATGAGTGAATGATCTGCTACCTGACAGTACTGTGTGTGTATTCGCTGAAGAAGAAAAAGCAGTGTTAATACGCAGCCTAGGCTCTGTAAACTGGTATGTAGCTAGCAAAATGCCCATTGAGAGGAGCCTAGGTTGTGCATTAAATATATATTTTTTTAAACAGCCACGTCCACCATACAATCTGTGTGAGTGATAGATTTCCTGTACTTTTATCAGGCTGGTCCAGTTTTATGAGGACTATTCAAGCTTCACCTGGACTCTCCGGCTTGCCTTCTCCATTGCTGGCATGGGTCCATCCGGCTCCAGATCAGCCATTCCATGGGATTATCATTGACAGGAAGCCTGGACCTGCTGAGAGAGACACTTTCCCTCCTGATTCTCCATCTGACATTGGGAAGGACAACAAACAAAGTATTTTCCTCTGGGAGCGCAGCGCCCCCATAATCCATACTGACCTTCCCCTGGCTGCAATTCAGCTTTATTTTTAGTCACGCTGAAGTAAGAGAAACCTAGCCATGTGTTGTTGGGTGCAGGGAACATTGCAACAATGTTTCCAGTAGCTTACCTTGCCCCATCTTACCGTTACATTTATGTTGGGAAAGATAAACATAAGATCTCTTTTTGACTCGGCATGACTCCACATGCCCATTACGATCCATGGATGTGCTTTACACATGGACAGACACAATAACATAAATAACAATAATGCTCGTGAAAAAATACAGTTAACTTGCAAAAGGTAGGTTTGATGCCAAATAGCAATACACTGTATGCCTATTATATACCTGTCGGGAAGTCATGAAGGTTTTCCCTGTTTGTGTTTTTTTTCTGTTCTGAAATTGTTAAAGGACAAGGTCAGTGATATGTATATATATATTTATTTTCTTCTTACTGTCAACAAATTCAAAAGCCAACAAAGATGTATCCTTTTATCAAGTGTTAACTACAAAGTTCCACTGCTATCCGAACGATAATAAAACAACAAAAGCACTGTTTGCTTCTCTGTGACTTACATTTGCTAAACTCTACAGTACCTAAGTATTTTAGGAAAATGTGTTGGTATTATTGAAGATTGAAGATTTAACCCTGTAACATTGTAAAGTGTTTCAGCTAAGGGTGGGGGATAAAATATTCTACCTCTGTACCATCATATAACCTGTTTTATCACCATGCATGTCATTTTAGAAGATGTACGCTGGTAAATTATGTGGAAACGCAATTGATCAACAGTCCATAGATACGGCGGCAGTATAGTGTCTGTTTGTGGCTGCGGTTGAGGAGTAAATACAAAATGACAAGTCAAGGTGCTTGAGCACATAGACGCAAAGATCTGTAAATCTAATATGGCCATAAAGCAGCAGCAGCACACTCATTGATTTGCGACACTGCCCCATGATGGCGTAATGCAAGCAGAGACATTAAAGGAAATAGACAAAAGCTATAAAAACAGTATAGAAAACAAATCCCTGACGATTGACACATTTCTTGGATACAAAATATTATTGCCCGACCCTGAATTCAGCAGTGAAATAACATCAAAAAACAAAGTGACTTTTCCATTATTCATTTGGGTTTTAAACATATTTACCCTTCAAAAAGTAGTGGATGTATCTGTCTCTGGCCTCATGCATTTTTTCCTCTCCAATGAACATCATTCAGTTAACCCGGCGCTGGGCTCAATCTCCTTGACTTGTGGTCACATTAATCTTCAAAACTGATCGTAATCTGTTGGAACAAAATAGATATCCCTTATAGCAAATCCCTCTGAATGACAAAACATCTCTTTGTCTTAGCTAATGTTGCTGCTAGATCTCGCATGGTTGTTAATACATAGGGCGTGTCATGTTTTTTTCTTCTTTTTCAAAATCTTTAATTATTACAAAGGCTCGACAGCCATTTGCATACTTTGGTGGAGCATCAGAGATTGTCTAGGGACCACAAGGCCTGGAGCAGATACAAAGGAAACTGTGTGCCAAAGATAATTCAGCGATTAATATTTTGGAATGTTAATATCAGAATAAGTGGGTAAGAAGTAAAAAACGGCTGGCTCCACCTATATAGAATAACTCTGTGGGGGTCTGTGTGTATATAGCACAACTATATGTGTTGTTTGAATGCCTCTGGTTGGTTTGTGATGGCGGTGTGCTTTCTAGCAGCCGCGGTGCTTTCAAGTCTCCGAGAGTGGAAAGTACAGAACTAAGAAATGGAGAAGGGGGGAGTGGGTGGGGGGTGTAAATGTTAAAATTAGCATATTGATGGATGTTACAAAATAGGGGCTTCATCTTTTTAATCTGAATTCCAATGATGCATAATCATAATGGTCATTTGCTTTGCCTATTTGCATAGTTCCCAGAATTATTCAATTCTTAGGTCATTTGAGCAACAAAGAGAAATGAAGACCAAAAACTGTTGTTTTTCATGTGGGCTGCGACTGCAGTACGTGTCACAAACTACCGCTTACTGGATCTGAAGTGGTAAACACACTTGGGGGAATCTTATATTTTGAAAGGTGAAACTGATTTGTGAAAATAATCCCATGTTTAATGGCTGACTTCAAGGTTGTGCACACGGGCAAACACTATGTTCAGATGTACCCCAGTGATCAACACATAATAATAATAATAATAATAATAATAATAATAATAATAATAATAATAATAATAATAATAATAATAATAATAATAATAATAATAATAAATAATAAATAATTGTATTTATATAGCGCTCTTCTCTCACTCAGAGCGCTTTACTAAACAACAATAAACAAACAAAAAGAACATGTAGAGTTGGGTGGGTGGGTGAACTAGGGGTAGGCGGAGGAGAAGAGATGGGTCTTGAGGTGGGACTGGAAGATGGTGAGGGACTCAGAGCCACGGATATGTTGGGGGAGGCTGTTCCAGAGCCTGGGAGCTGCCCTGGAGAAAGCTCTGTCGCCAAGGCTGCGGAGTTTTGATGTGTGGGTGGAGAGGAGACTGACTGAGGAGAATCTGAGGGCCCGGGGGGGTTGATATGGGGAGAGGAGGACAGTGAGATATGGGGGGCCAGATGGTGGAGGGCTTTGTAGGTGAGGACCAGGAGTTTGTAATCAATCCGGTATGAAATGGGGAGCCAGTGGAGCTTTTTGAGGACTGGGGTGATGTGGTTCCACGAGTTGGTGTGAGTGAGGAGACGGACAGCTATATTCTGGACCATTTGGAGTCTGTTAATGGAGGTGGTGCTGATGCCGGCGAGGAGTGAATTGCAATAGTCAAGGCGGGAGGAGATTGCCGCGGGGGGGGGGGGGGGGGGGGGCTGGGGGGGAGACCGTGGTGCCATCAATAGTGAGTGTGTGTGTGTGGGGGGGTGAGTTTGCTGAGGGTGGATTTGGAGCTGATGTGGAGGAGTTCAGTTTTGTTGCTGTTGAGTTTGAGGAAGTTATTTTTCATCCAGAGTGTAAGGGAAGACAGGCAGGATTCAATGTGGGAGATGGGGGGATTGTGGGGGGATTTGGTGCTGAGGTAAATCTGGGTGTCGTCAGCATAACAATGGAAGGACATTGAGAAATGGCTAAGTAACTGACCAAGGGGGAGGAGGTAAATGATGAAGAGGAGGGGGCCGAGTACAGAACCTTGGGGAACGCCTTGTGTGACGGTGACTGTGGCAGCTGTGTGGTTGTGGAGGGAGATGAAGTGAGATCTGTTGGAGAGGTATGAGTGAAGCCAGCTGAGTGCAGTACCTTCGATACCAAGGTTGCTGAGTCTGGTGAGCAGGATGGTGTGGTTTACAGTATCGAAGGCTGCACTCAGGTCAAGGAGGATGAGGAAGTTGAGGGAACCAGCGTCGGCAGAGGTGAGGAGGTCATTGAAGATTTTGAGGAGAGCGGTTTCTGTGCTGTGGAGGGGGCGGAAGCCAGATTGGAGGGATTCAAAGAGGTTATTGGCGTGAAGATGGGATTGGTGTTATTTGGTGACTATGCGTTCAAGGGTTTTGGAGAGGAAGGGGAGGTTGGAGAGTGGGCGGTAGTTACAGAGGGAGGCGGGGTCGAGACCAGGTTTCTTGAGGGTGGGGGTGACAGCAGCAGATTTGAAAGCAGAGGGGACAATTCCATGGGACAGTGAGGAGTTAAAGAGTTTAGTGAGGTAGGGGCAGAGAACGGGGAGGCAGGACTTGAGCAGGGGAGTGGGGAGGGGGTCAAGGGAGCAGGTAGTAGGTTTGGAGGAGCTTATAAGTTTGGAGAGTGCAAGAGGGGTAACCAGGTCGATGTGGGAGAGACGGCAATGGGGAAGAGGGGTTGGGAGGTCCAGCGAGATGGGTAGGAGAGGGGCCATTGAGTGTGCAGGGGGTTCATGTACAGGGAAAAGACACTCCTGGGCAAGACCCCGTCTTACCTTTCCTCCCTTCTCCACCTCTCCAGAAGCACTTACCGCACAAGATCATCTGAGCTTATCAAACTCAGTAACCCACTCACCAGGACTACCTTCGGCCGAAACTCCTTTCATTTTGCAGCAGCTTTTGACTGGAACAACATTCAAGACACCCTCAAACTTACAGCGTTTACTTCACAGTCTGCCTTCAAGCAGAAACTTAACATTGTTTTAGTAGACCCCCCCTGCTCCTGTTGATTCCACTGTTTCTCACTTGCATACACCCTTCACACACTTAGGCCGTGTCTGAACTGCCATACTAGCGTCCTACATCCTACATACTCATGCATACTCTCTACTCAAAGATCGATTGTGTATGCGAGCTGCGTCTAAACGTTCTCAGTTGAAGTATACTCAAGCAATGAAGAATTTCTTCTTCTTCTTATAAGATTCAGGCAGTTTAGACACTGTTAAGCTTATAACCGCCCTCTACAGGTTAGATATTGAACTAGACTTTTACAGTCCTGTGTTCATCATCTGTGTTTTAGACCTCTTGTTTTATAATAATGATGTTTTGAGGCGGAGGATCCCTCCGACGCTCTCTGTCCGGCTCATCAGCACTCAGCTGTCTGTGAGTTGAGCTGGACGAGCCGCGGTGTGTGGAACAGCGATCTGTTCTAATCTCTCTCCACTATCAGACTCACAACACTCATTTCACTTAGTGACTCTAATGTTGTTAGGTATTTATCTTCATCTCTTATCTATTGTAAGAGTGCATGAATGACTGCACGTACAGTTGTCAGATCACGGAACCCCAAACAATGTTGTTGCCTAGCAACTTGCTCGAAAATATTTCATTTTCCTGGGCGGGTAGAATTGACCCAGTGCATTGTGGGGCGGTTGAGTAGGAAAAGTATACAATCGATTCATACCCAAAATCTTCCCGGAAGTTAGTACTCATCCGGGAATTTCTCACATACCCAAACTCGCATACCCAACCGTCACATACTCAAATTGAAGTCAAAATGAGTATGAGTAGGACGCTAGTATGGCAGTTCAGACACGGCCAATATATCATTGACACATCTTAATTTTTTTTTTTTTTTTTTTTCTCACATGCATCCGCTCGCATACACATGCTCGCACGCACACACGCATACATTCGTTTAATTTTTGTGTTGTTTCTTATTTATTACACCCTGTCCAGACCTCTACGCCCGTCCCGACTAGTTTTTAGTGCTTTAGTGTTTTCTATTTTGTTACTGTACATAGGCTGTGCATTTGTACATCCGTTTTATATTTGTCTAAGTGAGTCATGCTTGTGTATTTGTTATTTATACCTTTACTCCTAGTGGGGCCTCTTGGACCAGATCAATATTGTAAATAAGAAACTGTTCTTAATGTTTTATCTGGAAAAATAAAGGTTAAATAAAAAAAAAAAAAAAGTGAATGGTTAATGGTGGTGATTTTTTCAGCGAAAAACTGGAGATGCAGGGATCTGGGGTGGAGGTGGAGAGGGTGCTGGTCCGGGGTTTGAGGAGGTTGCTCACTGTGGAGAAGAGGGTTCTGGGGTTTTGGCAGACAGACCATACTTTAGCTGGATCTCGATTCAGGGGTTGCAGCCTGCGAAGGCTGCATTTGAAGACCGATTGCGTCATAGCGGCGCGCAAAAATAACAAAACAGCAACGTGTTGCTCCATCTTCTTAACTTTTATCTTCCTTCCTTTTTTTCTTGTACTTTTTTTTCCTTTCGTCTGGTAGGCAACTTCTTTTTCTCCGTTGACAAGGCTGTCTCCGTTGGCAGCAATCAGGGTTGCTAGGCAGCACAGGAGCGTCGAGTCGTCACGCAAGGTAACGGCTTGTTACGCAAACCGGAAATGCTCATAAACGGAGACCTGCGGAGACAGTCCCGTTTAACAACGCTCGTTCGGCCCTGGTTCGGCCTTCGAATCGGCCTTCATAGGCTATAGCCTTCACAGACCGCGTAGACCGCGTCCTTCCAAGGACCCAGTCTCTGGATTGAGATCCAGCTTTTGACCTGCCACCTATTTAATCAGCCATTGCAAACACTTCCCATTCTTGAAAATCAAATTGTGTTAGAACAATTGGTTTTTAAATGTATTCCTGGCTTGACAACAGCATATCTGTTTAAACTATGGTTTTGAAATCTACTGCCCGACTGCACAAGTTGTGCTCTGTGTGAATAATAACTATTTGTTTAGTTAGTGTGATCACATCCACTTGGTTGATACATCGAGACAGGACGTTTACAAGAGTTCCATTGGCAAAAGTACACCAGCAACCAGAATGCATAAAACTGCATAGATCCACAACTAAAATGATGTGTACGCACCAAGACAGAAATGGGTAAAAACTTTACTGTCCCTGGATTTAAAAAGCCGCAAATATGCACAATTGCTGTGGGACTGGAAACATGTGCACTCACACACTTTGCCATATAAGGATGGAGAATCGGATTCAACATGTGTTTGTCTATCAATACTGCTCCACCACTCACAAAGTGCAATTTCACCGAACCACAAAAGAAGTCATTCCGCACGGCTGTGGCTATTTATAGCGCCCATTACACTAAATCATCAAATGTACCTGCAAACAGTCATGGCAATGATATCCCAGTCATCATTATTATACACCAGAGGAATGATCAATGGTTAATTCATAGGGCTGATATTTAGACGGACTCTGCAATGTGTTAAAAAATGCTGGATTAAATGAACATATTATTATGAGGGGAAATGATGGCTCATATGTAAATAAATAGAATCATAAAAATGAATCACGAATAAATCATTCAAAATTAAAATGTATATGTGAGCCTTGGAGTGAGATTTGAAAGAATGCTGTTTAGACTGCAAAATGATAAGATGATTAAAGGCGGAGTGAGCAATTCTGGAGAATGATTGGCTAAAGTAGTGGACCAACTGACCGACCAACCAATCATCATTCAAATCCTTATAGCAGCATTGCTAGCATGGCTAAAATACAATTCAAAAATAATGTGATGGTGACTCCAAACATTTTAATACAGTATAACTGAAGATTGCCAATATCTGCCGTTGACCTTTGCATTTGCAATTGATTCAAGATGTCACATAAAGACCAACTTGACACAATGAGTTTGTTGACGCAAATGTATCAGTTGGGCTGTGTTCGAAACGGCCTACTAACGTCCTCCCTTCTACGTACTCAACATGTATATACACTGTCTACTTAACGATCGATTGTGTATGCGAGGTTCGACGGACCATTTACACTGAAGTATGCAGAGGCAATAAAGACAAAAATCTGTGTAGTTTGAAAAGACGCAATGCATTGTGGGGCGGTTGAGTAGGGAAAGTAACCTATCGATCCATACACAAAATCTTCCTGGAAGGATGTCCTCATCCGGGCATTTCTCGCCTACACAAACTCATATACACAACCACAACATACTCAAATTGACATAAAAATTAGTATGAGTAGGACGTTAGTAGGGCTTTTCGAACACAGCCAAACTGTTCCACTTAATGACTTATGCACGTGTCTGATGTGGTGCCTTCCCGGACATGCATGTAGTATGCATCATGTGACTTTTTTCTGTGCTTTCCTTGGGAATATGACATCAATATTTTCAGTGTATATTTTAATTAACAAGATTTTCTCACATTGCTCTTTTCTTTTATATTAACCTAAGTCAGTGCTGCTGAGACAGTGTTTAACCTTGCTGCCTCTGATGTTAACTATAAAACGGTGTGTGCTATAGATTCACTCATGAATCGCATAATCGGTCCATGGATAGGCTTGCTGCAGGTTCCTTGGCTAAGGTCTCCATAGCAACACCTTGTCATCTGTGTTTAAGTCAGTTGGTGTGTAGCACTAGTGTCACAGGGAAATACACAGCCTCAGTACCCATCGCTGAGTGACAGTGCAATTTACTTTACTTCCTTAATCCTGTTTTTATCCTTTAGAATCCTTTAGAATTTAGAAGCATCGACACATGCGTTACAAAAAACGAAATTGAGAAATTATTCTCACTAACTGCAGAGGCTTTTTTTGTGTCAAAATTATTATTTTTGTTTATAAATGTAGATTTAGGATCGATATAGAGACAGACATTCTGTGTCTCTTTTCATTGGCCAATACTCAACAATCACAATGTATTTGGCAGCCCCAGAAGCCTAGCATTTTGACATGCATAGCAACAACTCATGCCACGTAAATAGATTAGATTGTTGTCTGTCATGGTCTTATATCACGGCACAGACAGCTCATCCGAACAATGCAAAAAATGGAATTTACATAATCTATCAATACACTGTAAAGCTTTGGGGCCTTCAAGAAGACTGCGAGATCAATACTTTTGCTGTGTGTATTGACAGGACTTTAAATGGTGGCTTAACACAATGCGCAAACTCCTGGAAACATTTTTCACAGTTGTCGCCCCCCCACCCCCCTCCATTTCCCTGTTGCACATTTGTTTCAAAGACAAGGCCTATTCATCCAGGAGAAAGAAGATCTCTGGAGACGACCAGGGGGCATACGTGGAGTGAGTTCTTAAAGGGAAAGCTAATCTAAATGTCTTCATCATGTCGGGTGGTGGTGATATGAACAGCTTCACTGAGCACTGGATGGGCAGTAATCAAACGTGCATCATCCAGAAGAGGCTAAAGTGCCGTAATGACCATGACATGTGTGACTCGGGGATCAAAATAAGGTGATAGAAGCCTGTTGAAGCAATCGCAAAGTAATCACGCCTTTTGGAATTACAGTATGTGCTGTGTATGGATATTTCTGAGCAAGTCTATTTGCAGCACATTTAGTGGACCTGCATGAAAAGTGCACATGGGCCAACAGTCATCCAAAAGAAAGCAGAGTACAAAGTAGTTAACCTGAACATTGATGCTGTGACAGACTTTCTTTGAACAAAGTCTCTCTCCTGAAGCTCTAGTTAAGAGTATGTGGGTATAATCTACTGCACTGTGACCTTGCGGAATGTGAAAGCATTATACCGCATTAGATTTGAAGGTCATACTGATTAATAACATAGTGGTCTATTAATTCATGCTACCTGCGATGTTATAGAAGGCTTCCTTGAAAGCCAGTGTGAGTGAATGGCCAGGGAGCAGTGCAAAGTTATTCATTTGTTCAAGGAGAGCAAAAGGAACTTTGTGAACAACGCAGCATATAACATTTTATATTTTCTGCTTGACCGAATTTATACATGTATCCAAAGGCCCGAAAAACACACCACACGTACAGTTTGCACTGCTGTAGCCTGATTGCACGGCTTCGTACAGTTGATTACTAATGTATGGCTCTACAACCTATAATGTATTCCCTCAGTTGAGAATCTATATCGCTCATAGAGCCAGGCACAGGGGGGCTTGAGACCCTTGTTCACCCAGAGTCAAAAAAATAAAAATCTAAATAGGGGAGAGTGGGGTGAGTTGTTATTTATTATATGTGTTTCCTGTTTTGTTATTCCTGCTCCCTGGATTATGGGAGCATGGGAGGATTTTCTTTGTAGTTATTAGGGATAGGGGTGACATTACAGCTGCAATCAATGTATGTCTTAAAAGACAATTTCAATTACATCAAAATCTAATATTTTCAAAACACACACACACATTTCCACTTAGCACTGTTTTGGAAGGTCACATCATCTCGTAATGGACTTAACAACACATTGACAATCACACAACACAAGCTGCTTTGTTTTTTTCATTGTCAAAGCTTAAACTATTGGCTACGTCGGACCATTTTGACAACACAACCAAAATAATTCCTTCTTAATACATAGCAACTAAAACTGATTTACACTCTTCTGAAGTGAAACCATGTATTTACCATTCTATTAAGAATTCCGCCCATGTCACACACACATCCCTGAAACAAAGTGCCTTATTGGCAGCTGAGAATCCACACATCCCCCGTTCTTCTGATTTCCCCTCTGTGTTTGAAAGTAGACAACATCTGAGAATTGCGAGAGATTACTCAGTCAGCAAGGGTGTACGGTCAATGTGCAAGGAAACTAATGGTTTAACAATGAACCCTAATGGACAGGCTGTTTTGTAGAGCAGTGAAGCACTTAATGTGATAGTACCAGATGCCCACGTACATTTCACTTGACTTAAAAGAGTCACATTTCGCTATTAGCATTTCAAAAACACATACAGCATCACATAACACGTAGTCCTTCTGAAGCAGTGCCCTTTCCCGATTCACTTTGTTAACACTAACATCAATTTACTCTCACACCACCTTTTTTTTAAGTTGAAATATATTTATACCTTTGCTGTAAGTGTACTCACGCAGTGCAATAAAAATACCTTGTAGCTAGCTCTTGTTTGTCTTGTTGAGACTTCAACAATCTGCCTTTTTTTTTTTTTTTTTACAATTTTAATAATTTATGTCATTCTCTCGCCTTTTCTTTGTCAACTGTCAAATTAAATTTTGTAAACCAAAACACCATGCTTTAGGAAAATGTTAACAATTTCGAATGCTATTCCGCTAGACCTGTTAGTGTTAGGAGCAACACGTGTTTGATTCACAAGCTTTTGTCGATGGACATAAATACTCAGGGGTGAGGGTCCTTCTAGGACAACAAAACCAATCTCGCTTCATCCCCATTAATCGCCACTTAATTATTATGTAAATGTGCATCACTTGACAGTTAGACAAATAGATCCTAAAGAGTGGAGTGCTGCGTTTGTTTAACCCAAAAGGTCTAATTATCTGCAGGCGCTGTACTCAGTCCCAAACCTTAAAGCCCCTGTAAACCCAAATCCATCTAACTATGTACTTTTCCAGAGTATGTTGCATGATAGTAAGCATCTAAAAAAGACTTAGGCATATTCATCAAATTCATCATCCAAATTAAAGATGTCATTTAAGTTTGATCAACCTAACAGAAATGTGGTTTAGATGAGGCGTGCTAAGCTCGGTTTTTATTACACAATAAGTCTTTTGAACCAATCACACCGGGTTTCTGCTTTAACAATCCATGAAAAACAATGACTGTTGTCATGGAGACTGTTTGATAGGGCCACGCCCACACTGTCCTGTCAAACGGTCTAGACCAGGGGTGTCCAAACTACAGTTGGCCCGCGGACTGCTTTTTTTTTGCATTTCTTAGTTAAGCCACTAGTGCAGGGGTGTCAAAACTGTTTGATTGGCCCGTGGCACATTTAAAAAATATAATGTAATATTGCCCTTTTCAATTTCAAACAAGCCCCAACCTCAGCGATTTTTACCGGCATCCATTAGGAACTGACCAACAACTGTAGTAACCAGAAAGTGCCACTGGGGGTGGCGCCAAGACGAGCAGTTTTTCTTTGACTCACTTGTTAGATAGGCCGTTTTCACAGTCTTATTAAAGCTATTTACAGCCTGGGCCACAACACCATTTTAGTCTGTATGTTTAGGTCATATCTCCATGACAACACTGAGGGGGGTGAATTTCTTTGGCCCACGCTAGTTTTTATTCTTTTGGAGGTTAAAATGTATTGGCGCGATCTCTTGAGTGACAGCTCTCCGCCCGTTGTCCCTCACTTTGCCTCGGAGGTACAGTCATATGAAAAAGTTTGGGAACCCCTCTCAGCCGGCATTATAATTGACTCTGCTTTCACACAAAAAAGATAAAAGTGGTATGTCTTTAATTTACCAGGAACAGCTAAGTACTGGGATGTTTTCCAAACAAAGATTTTTTGAAAAGCAGTATTTAGTTTTATGAAATTAAATAAAATGTGAAAAACTGGCTGTGCAAAAATATGGGAACCCTTGTAGTCTTGCTGATTTTAATGCATGTAACAGCATGTAAAACTGAGGACTTTAAACACAAAATTGGTTGGATTATGTTGTTAAGCCTTGAACCTCATATAAAGGTCTGTTTAATCATGATAAAAGGTATTTTAGGTGCCTAAATGCAAGTTCCACTTCTCTTTGACTCTCTGCAGAAGTGAGACAGAATGCGATCATCAAAACAGCTCCCAAAAGATCTTAAAAACAAAGATTATTCATTGTCATGGTTTAGGGGAAGGCTACAAGAAGCTTTCCCAAAGGTTTCAATTGTCAATTTCTACTGTAAGGAACGTTGTCAGGGAATGGAAGGACACAGGCACAGTTGCAATTAAACCCAGGTCTAGCACACCAAGAAAAGTACAAGAGCGGCATATGCGGCGGATTGTGAGAATGGTTGCACACAACCCAAAGATCACCTCCAAAGACCTGCAAGAACATCTGGCTGCAGATTGTGTATCTGTACATGGTTCTACAATTCAGTGCAATTTGCACCAAAACATCTGTATGGCCCGGTGATGAGAAGGAAGCCCTTTCTGCGCCCATGCCACAGATACAGTTGCTTGGAGTTTGCAAAAGCTCATTTAGACAAGCCAGCTTCATATTGGAAGAAAATGCTTTGGACTGATGAGACAAAAATGAAGTTATTTGGTCTTTATAAAAGGCAGA
The DNA here is from genome assembly GCF_949987685.1 of Ammodytes marinus. Lineage (NCBI taxonomy): Eukaryota > Metazoa > Chordata > Actinopteri > Uranoscopiformes > Ammodytidae > Ammodytes > Ammodytes marinus. The sequence continues at coordinate 1,847,259 of NC_137227.1, forward strand.
TGTTTTGGTACAAATTGAGCTGAATTGTTGAACGATGTACAGATACACAATCTGCAGCCAGATGTTCTAGCAGGTCTTTGGAGGTGATCTGTGGGTTGTGTGCAACCATTCTCACAATCCTCCACCTATCCCGCTCCTGTTTTTTTCTTGGTCTGCCATGTCTGGGTTTAACTGCCACTATGCCTGTGTCCTTCCATTTCCTGACAACGTTCCCTACAGTCGAAATTGACAATTGAAACCTTTGGGAAAGCTTCTTGTAGCCTTCCCCTAAACCATGACAATGAACAATCTTTGTTTTTCAGATCTTTTGGGAGCCGTTTTGATGATCCCGTTCTGTCTCACTTCAGCAGAGAGTCAAAGAGAAGTGGAACTTGCATTTAGGCACCTAAAATACATTTTCTCATGATTAAACAGACAATTATATGAGGTTCAAGGCTTAACAACATAATCCAACCAACTTTGTGTTTAAAGTCATCAGTTTTACATGCTGTTACAGGCATTAAAATCAACAAAACCACAAGGGTTCCTATATTTTTGCACAGCCAGTTTTTCACATTTTATTTTATTTCATACAACCAAATACTGCTTTTCAAAAAATCTTTGTTTGGAAAACATCCCAGTACTTAGCTGTTCCTGGTAAATTAAAGACATACCACTTTTATCTTTTTTTTGTGAAAGCAGAGTCAATTATAATGCCGGCTGAGAGGGGTTCCCAAACTTTTTCATATGACTGTATACGTCAGCTATCTCCCTCCCCCGACGTGACGTCGATTCCCCTTTTCGGCAAGAGGAGTGAGGCGGAGTAAAAATCTCACAAGATGGCGACTCGCACAAACCAGGATTATTGGATGCCGTGTGAATAACTGAGGTCAGCCCGGATGCTACATCCATTTTATTTACTATATATGTTTTTAAATAATTTAAATGCACTCATTATATTACAGAGAAATATGTCCCATAAAAGAAAAAGAGCACCAAGCCCATCCCAGAGGACCCTGCATAATATTTTATTTTAAATTAATATTATTATGGAAAATCCATGTGTCCTTCTCCAATAGCTTCTAATTCATCTGACACAGTGTCTCCATTTTTTTCATACAACATTCTTCAGCTTTAGCCTCTTAATTTCCCTCTCAAAGTGCACCAGATTCATGCATTTCACTTTAAAAACTTAAAAAAATCTCTGGCTACTATTTAGCTGGACATTGGACGCAAAAGCAGAAAACACTGAGTGTATCAATGGCATTTAACAAGAGGGGGGATGTATCTGTTTAATGTGCTAGTAAAGTGTTGCCGTGAAGAAGGATTACAATTTACGAAGACACTATGAAACTAAACATCAGAGCAGCTACATACTGATAAATGTGTTATTTTTGCAAAGTGGCCCGGCCCTTCGTAGATTTTTCTGTATGTGGCCCTCAGTGAAAAAAGTTTGGACACCGCTGGTCTAGACAGTAAAACAGTTGTTTCTTGAACTTAGTTTTATAATATTTATGAATGTTTATTTTCAATCAAAACATTTCTGTAAAGGTTATTGAAACAACCAACTTTGATATGATATATTGATTTATACTATTTTAGACCAGGTTTCCTGAGGCTTTCAAAACAATTAAACTGAAGCTTTCAACACAGCTTTTTTGTCTTATTTAGACTTTTTTGCTATTTGCTCTGTTGTGTGTCCCGGCATGATGCAGACCCTGTGGAGCATAATGGGCAAACCAGAAGAGAAAAAAACCCTCTTGGACCAAGATGAAAAGAGCTAGCAGTTATAGGAGGAATGTCTCCACCTAGAAAACGCTGTTTCACACGGTAAGAGCCTCGAGGAGTACCGCTCTCCGCACTTGAAAAGACTAAAAATCTGTCGACTTTTCCCCTCTCTGCTGCCTATGATGTGCATCTAGCGAGCTTCTGAGCGCAGGCAGTTTAGGAGAAGTCAACGAAAAAGCCCAATGGAATGGAGTAACAGCAAAGCATGAGTGCTGAAGTGCCGGGGGAATGTGGTGCTATAAGTGGGCTGTCAAGGGTTGGAAACTCTTGAAGTGGGAATCTGGCAGGTTGCCGCTGCTATTTACATATCTGAATGGTTATTGATGTGTGGAAGACGGAATCATTCACAGTATTAGTCAGATATATTTAACTGCAGGTTGATCAAAGATGATGAGGCAACGCCTTGGGCCCTATGTTCAAATAGCTGTGTAACACCTCTTTTTTAAAACACACTTCTCTTGGAAATGGCCTCACATTGCTTGCTTTGTCTAATAAAGAGTACAAAACCCAAATAAATAAAATGTATACTATGAAGAAACAGTACAAATGAGCAAATCCTCGCATGTGAGAGGTTGAAAAAAAAAGAAAAGAAAAAAGGTTGAGATTTCTGCTTGGCTGCAGTGACTTAGACGTTAAAAAGCTTAAAAATTGTTGGATATAAATTTGCAGTTAATTTACTTTCAGTAATAAACTCTTATTTTATAAGAGGTTAAATAGAGTTTGTCCAAATCCTACAAGCTACATTGATACATACAGTATTTTACATTAACAATGGATAAGGTGCTTGTGTTATTCAAAGACTGAGAATGATCAAAATGTGTCTTAACTCCCACCTTACTGCTGATTAAAGCGTATGCTGCCCTCTGTTTACTATGTAGAGAATAGTGATTAAGCAGGGCTGCCAAGTTTCACCAAAAGTTTGGAGTGAGATTTTTTGGCCGAGGGACCCAAAACCGTGTCCTCTCTCCCACCCAATAATTTTTGCTAGTGTCCTGCAAGTTTATATATTGTTCATAATAAATCAGAAATAAAGACAATTGGAAAATGTGATAAAACATCAAAAATCTTATTAAAATAAACTAATTCATGAATTGCAAAGTCGTAGGACAGGTTTTAATTAAAAATTGGGTGTGGATACATTATAAGTGGGGGTCTGGGGGTCCCCCCCAGAAAATTTTGAGCATTAAACACTTAATTTCCTGCATTCTGGTGAATTTTTATGAAGCAATGTGTGCCTTTTCTGCATTCATTTTTATGTAAAGTAAAAGAGAACATTCACGGTTTCGCTGACACAAATGTTATTGAATAGCATTCAGTGCTTTCAAATATCTCCTGTAGCCTATTGTTAAAACATTTGGTTAAACTGTAATAAAGGTAATTATTCTATATCATGTCTACTATTGAGTATGGTATTTTACTAGCAGCATTAGGCTTTATTCAAAGAAAAAAAAATTAGGGAACAGTTCAACACCAATGCAAACTACTAGGCTAAAATAAAACATCTGGGTTATATGGTCCCTCCTCTTAGGCTACCTTGATTTGTGTTATGAAAAGTGCTATAAATGTGCAATACATAGGCTACAGTTCATTACACAGAAGAATAAAAGCATTTTTATTGGCGGATGAGCCATTTGTTACTTTGCAAACCTAATTTTCAAACTAAATTACCAAAAAACAATATAAAAAATTATCCAAAGATCTTCTGAATTTACTTGAGTGAAATTGAAGGGTTAATATGTTTGATGCACGCGCGCTCACCGGCCGGCGGGGACACAATTCTTATCAGCGGTAACTTGGCAGGCTATCAACACACACCTCAGAAGAGATAGAGGAAGTCACGGCACTGTGAGCTTTGCAAAATAAGAATTTTAAAATAAAAGTCCCGCAAAACAAATGTTATTTTGGGGATTAATTTCTCTGCGTGAGAAATTTGAAGTGTGGCGTGTGAGAGTGTGAACGGGCTGATTTGCGTGTGTCTCACGGCCAAAGAGTGAGACTTGGCAGCTATGGATTAAGTGAAATAGGCACTATGCTCAACCAGAAGCAGGAGTTGTTTCCACCGGTGATTTTTCCATTCAAACGTATTTCTGCCACTCTGCAAAGACAACTTTCTTGCACCCTTAACAGGCGGATAGAGAGAGACACGCGCCTTCTCTCTCTCTCTCTCATCTCGCCTATAGCCAATGGTGTCTGCAATTTGCAGTGGCTGCAATCAGGATGGGGCCTAATGAAAAAGGACTGTGTTCTTTTCCTCCATCTTTATAGGCTTTCTCTATCTCTGTCCTTCCTTGTTACTCGCACCCTACCTAGCGCTTTCTTTCCGCACACCATTTCTCTATTGACAAAGTGTACTAATGAAATGTCACCTCTGTCAGCCGAGGGCCTACAGGATTGATGTGCCACAATTTTTTTTTACCCTTTATTTGAATTTTCCTTCCCCTGCACTTTCTTGTCCTCGCATTTTCCCCTATAGATTTTTGTTTCTCCCATCCGTTTCACAAAAGTAAGAGTTAAAAGTGTTGTTCCCATGCGCATTTCTAATGGCCACAATGCATTGGATCAGAAATAGCATACGACCTGCATACAAATGAGTATTTGAGCATCTAAAGGTGACTACTTGACAAGGGAAACGCCAGCAAATAAGTTAAACTATACACATGTGAGTCATTTAGTCAAGTTATTTCTGTGTGTCAGTTCAGCAACATACATAGCTGCAGTAGGACCTAATGCTAAAACAAGTGGAAGTGTTAACAATTTCAACATCCAATTTTATAGTACACCGTGACATTAACAATTCACACTGCAGCAACATCGTCAATCAAAATTGGGCTTTCAAAACAGACAGGTTGCAAATGGTAGACAGTAGAATACTTGTGCAAACAGATTTTCGGTTTAACGTGAGCATGACAAATAGGGTTTCACTCATATGGGCAACTTTATCTTGCATATTGTTGCAATACGACAATATGCAGTGGTCGACCCTTGCACCTTTATGTTGTATGTCTTATTATTTAAAGTTCTACATGGAGCTTTCAGTTTTTGTTGATTCTAGCGGCACCTTTGGAGATAAGTTGTAGTGTTTTTATGACACCAGGGCCCAAGCCTGTGTTGGAAGCATGTGCATTTGTTTAGGAAGCAAGTCACCTTATAGGGGAGAATGGGGTAATCTGAGACACTTTTTACATTTGCTCCCTTCTAAGCGAGCTAAAATAATTGATCACTCAAATTGACACATTTCTCATTAATTCAGGATGTTTCCTAGAAATGGGCATTTTCAAGACAAAGGGCAGTGAAAATATGATTGTTTTAAAAAAAGTTGTCATGTGGCTCACTTTACCCCAGCTGTGGGGTAAACTGAGACAGACCAGAAAAATCAAGGGGGTAAAGTGAACCAGCTAGGGGTAAACTGATCCACTTACTTTTTCCACTCTGAAACTACCATAACACCACATATACTGCCCTACAAAGGCAAAAGACCTTAACTCACCAGAGTGTAGAACTGAGAAAAATGAGTTCAAAGTTATTTTCTTGTCCTGCCAAATCAGTTGTAGGTAGATACTTGAAAATTTGGCATGTTATTGTATGAAAAGGAAGTTATTTATCCCCCAAAAATCTAAAATTTTAACTTGACCTTTGACCCTTATTCGGAAGTTACTGTACTATGCCTTTGTATTATCTGCAAAACAATAATGGGTCATACAAAGGCAAAATACCTTAACTTCTATTATATTGACAATTTGGATTTGTATCACTCTATATCAACATTTCCTGTGATAACAATGTTAGCATTAACTGAGTGTTGTCTTGTTAGGCATAATACTACACAAATTGAATATAAAAAATATTTTAAAAAAAATGATTTTATGGCTAAAATTATTCATTTTTGGAAAATGTAAAAAAAATTATGGTTGTACTTATTTGAGATAAAATAACACTTAAAAGTATCCACCTATATTTCTTACATTTGAAAGGTTGGATGTCAGTAAAATGTATTCTCTTATATGCCATTTATAATTTTCTGATAAACGTATCTATGGTTGTGTTTGATGCCATTATGTGCAAGTTTTCTAGAGTCAGTGAAAAAACACTGCGTTTTTGATGGAATAGAAAATGTATGTAGCCTATATTTTTATTAGAGAGAGAGAGAAAGAGAGAGAGGGAGTCCGGATTTCAGGGACTTAATTCTTCCTATACTATTCTAATAGGCTACTCTTTATAATTATGAAAAAACATTTTGTAATACACACTTTCACAAACACATTGGTGTTTGGTTAGGCCCCACTTCATACCCTGAAAATTCAGAGATAGCACGAGCACATTTGCGTTCTTGTATGAAGACATACTTTTAGACAAGGCTACATAGATGTTTAAAAGTGGTATTCAGCAAGTGCCGTGAGACCAAAATCACTTTATGACAGCTGATCACTTTATGGCACCGCACCGGAAAATATACAAGCCAGCGAATGGACTAATAATAGGCTACTGATAACTCTTTATGGATTTAGACAATGGATTTTTCTCCTCGGTGGATATTTTTTTGCCATGGATTTTGACCAGATTTCAAGAAAAGGTAAGATGCGATCTAGGATCTGCTGGATTGGTTTATCGTTCAGGCTATGTTTTCTCTGAGCCAGGGAGGTGTGTCTTGAGGCATCGCCATCTCGCTCGCGTTGTTTTCAGTCAGTGAGTGGACTGGACTGTCATTGGCAGGCAGCTTATTAGGCTACTTACTTTATTGAAGTTAATGTGTGTGACAGAAGTAGGGTGACCAGATGTCCCGCTTTGTGCGGGGCAGTCACGCATTTCAATTACTTTTGAGACGTTGTCCCACATTGTTAATTACAGTGAGCCCGCATTATTAAATGCGTGTTTTATAATTTGGCATTTATCCGATAGCTGTGTGGAGACAGCAGTCTTGCTAGTTGCTACTGGAGCGCTGCCGAGCTCAGTGGGCTCTGTGAAGGTGCTGCCCACCTTCCTGTTACTTCAAAATAAAAGCCAACTCACGTTTGTCCAGTGAAATGCTAATGTGATGGCAGTGAAATGCTTTTAATGTGGAAGCGCAGAAGTGCTTCAATTACATGCAATGCACAGGCAAATCACCGTAACTCCAGCGCTGTAAACAGTAACTCCACTGTGGTGCTTTGTAAAAGCATGGACATATAAAGAAGTAAAACAAAGGCAGAGCGCCATAACTCAGCCGTAACTTCATCCGAACGTTCCATAGCGACGCAAAAACAAAGGCAAAGGACCGTAACTGATGTTACGGTCTTCTGCCTTGGCTTCCCCTCTGCTTTTGGAAGTTACGGCAAAAACAGCATCTTAGTTTGATAAGAAAACAACGGAATTGACTCAAGATATTTGTTCACATGATAAAACTGATGGCCAGTGTTCCAAAAATGACAAAAACTCATTTTTGAAAAAAATGAAGTTACGGTCTTTTGCCTTTGCACGGCAGTATAGGCCTTTCACACCGCCGCAAAATCGGCGCTAGTTCGGAGCTAGAGACAGTGTTTTGGTTTCACACCGCCAGAGAGCCTGCTCCGGGCTGTAAAAACTGGTTCAACTCATACCCCAGGATTGAGCAGGGTTTGATAACTGCTTGCGCCAGCGGCCGGGGGAGGGATTATCCTGACCAACCAGACCAACGCAAACCTCATGCCCGCCATATTTAAAAACACCGCTACTACGAGACGTACACATGACATAATTACCGAACGTAGCGATCAAATTGACCGGCGAGAATACGCTGTATGGGTCCTGTTTGGTTAGGAAAGCAAAGCGAGAGCCAACACGTGTAAAAATAAGACGTATTCGCCGCTGTTGTTGTGCTTAAAGCTAGCGGTAGCTTTAGCGTTAGCCACAAGAGCAGCGGCGTCGGGCGACGTACACACACGTTTACAGTGACGTCATGACGTTGCTCTCTTGCTGGCTCCATGGCTGTCTCCGGTCGATGTGAAACCAACCGGTTCATAACTGGGATAAGGCTGTAACCAGTTTTGAACTGACCCCAGCACCAGCCTGGAACTGGCTCATGGTTCTTTTTGGTGTGAAAGGCCTAATATTGTAACAATTAGAATCCTGAAAGCTAGGCACACATTCCAGAACTAATGTCGGACTAGTAAAAGAATGATGGGGTTTGGTCAATTAAGTAAAGCAAATTTTCTAAACACTTGAAAGTAACTGAACAAAATCAAATACAACATATTATAATTCAAAGGGTTTTAATAAGATTCAAATTAAAGATAGAACCAGTTAGATTAGAACACAGTCTGGGGGTCAGAACACAGGACCCTTAGAGCCAGCTTGTGTCTGGGGGTCAAAGCATAGGAAATTCAGAACCAGCGAGAACAGCCTGGGACTCAGAACACAGGAGAAGAATCCCAACTGGATTATAACATCAGCCTGTCATACTCTACAACTAGGCCTACTCTACATTCCAGCCCTGAAGGTTACAGGGAAAGATGAGAAGGTGCTCTTTCCGTGTGGTTGCCCCAGGTCGTCTTCCTGGTGTATTTCCTTGGCACGATGGCTTTTCTACAATGTGTATGGCATTAAAATAAAACACATGTTATGTAATATTACGTTAAAATATGTTTAAGACTAAACTTCACTTGTGCCTCATGGTGGGGGAAAGTGAGACAGTGCCTCACTTTCCCCCACATCATTTGGCTCACTTTCCCCCACCACCACAATTTGAGAAAAATCTACCTCTCTTAGCATTTCAGGCTAATCTTTAGCTAATATTATCACATGGTTTTTATATGTTGGTAGTTCATCAACACGTATGATAGAAGTTTTTCTACGTGAATACATTTGCTTTGGCACAACAGTTGATTAAGTTGACAAAGAGAACATTTACTTTTACATGCAAAATACCTATTTTGGTGAAAAAAACATGCTTACCACAGCACCATGAGGTCCTCTCTTTCAGGGCCATGGGGAAATGAGAGGGGCTTGAAAACATATATCTCACATGACCACAAATGTTTTCCGTTGCCTAGATACAGGAGGTGGCTCACATTACCCGATGCCTCAGATTCCCCCGTTCTCCCCTACAATATATAATTTGTTTCCTCAACGCACTGTTGTCAGTAAGGGTGCTTGTTAAGACCAAGTTAGAGATGTGTTATGATGTAAAATGATGTCAGCCTCTTTGCTATATTCTGATGCTAACCGCCAACAATGGACACATGTTCTTGTTCTCAAAAAGGAACCTTAACAAGTGGGTCAGGTTGTTAACCACTAATAATGAGGATGGTGAGCTTGAGGACAGTGACAGTAAAGAAGTCCAACATCCGGTCTCAGATGCTGTTATGCAGGCTCAGTTTCTACACACACAGTGCAAAAAATACATTCATATATACATGAACGCATATTAATCAATGCTCTAGAGGGTAAGAATTCGATTGGTTAAGTTGGATTGATGCATTACTCATTAAAGCTTCATTGTTGATTTGGTAATCATTGTTTGCTCTGTGAGGCTGGATAAACGGGGTGAAACTGTATGCAACCCCTGAGGGAGATCCGCAAACCCAGCTGCCACCCACCTGCTCACATTTAAAAATGAAATGCAAACTTTCTGTCAGCAGTAGGTCCCTACACTGCCTAAACCAACACAGTCTCACTCCTAGAACGTGAAATTCTGACTGTTTGCAAGGGCACTTAAGCGTCTGGAATTCGTGGAAGCCATTAAAAGCTCAGAAGGGCTGCCACTATAGGCTCGTCTACTGTCACGTGATACACGCTCAATCTCCGCTATAATGCACGTTCATATGCAGCGTCATAAGCTTCATAGCAAGCAGCTGATCAACCATAGCAACAAACCTGGCGATGTCCAGAATAACATTTGTGATAACCATCAAACTAAATCGTACACATTCACTAAGTGAAAATTGTGAAAGTAAGACTCACAGCTTATAAATCTTAAAAAACATCCAAATAAAAACTGTGGCAATGGCGGTCACAGCTGACGTTCTAGGAGTGAGACTGTGTTGCCTAAACTCATGAATAAGTCTGTGTTTGGGGCTAGTGGAGGGCCCATAATTCCTCTCTGAGCACACAGCAAGGAAAACAGTATGACTGGGTGAGACTTGAGAATTGCTTTGCATTGCATGCTGAGCTGCATTTCAAAGGTGACGATGAAAGACACAGAGCCTTTTTGGCATACAAATTCAAGGCCATCAACGAAGATGGCAGCGAGCGTTTGCCAAATTGGATTCGGTAATTACAAGATCTTCTATTAAACATGGCAAGAATTTACTAACTGCATACAATGGTGGTCGAGCTTTTGTCACAGGCTAGTTCAAACGAGGGTCAGCTATAGATTTAAAATAACTTGTGCAGTTCCATTGAGTTCTAATTTAAACTGCAGAATTGAGTCGGTGTTCTGAGAGATATGAAATTGAAAGGGAATCAGCTGGGCAGTAGGAAAATTGGCATCCGTCTCAGTTAATAGTGATCTATTGTGGTCCATTATTTGGATTGAGTAATTACAGTTTTAGAAACCTACATTGTCAATTATCAACACCCTAAAAATGGCTGTGTCCTTTAAATTAGTAATCACTGTTCGGGAAGGTTCTCAATATAAAAAGGCAATGGTGAATCAACAATGGACGATAACTCTACAGAAAACTGCTGCTATGTCCAACGGTGTGTATGAGCAGGGCCGCTGCTAAGCTTTTGAGTGCCCTAAGCTAATTCTTTGCCCTTGCAATATCTCTGTGACTGCTTTTTGGCACATTTGCTGTGGTTATGAGTTTTTCAGAACAGCATTTATTAACAGAAAGAACAGGTTAACGTGTGAAAAAAGTTGCAGAGTATCCTACTAACTGCCTTTGCAAAGGAGAGACTGCGCTCTGTTGACGTGATTGACAGGTGACCACAGAAAAACTGCTGATGGGTGAATTTGGAGGTCGGCTGTCGCCGTGCCAACCTAATCAGAAGCTAGGAATGGTCCTGGTATAGTCAATAGACATTTTTTAATTGGCTGAAAAAATTAAAAATAAATTTTCTTCACTTTTGATTGGGTGGGCAGGGCGCACATTTGGGTGGGCCGGCCCATCCTTGCCCCTTGGCTGCCGCCGGCCCCGCTCGCCATTATGAATCGCCATTCAAAAACAGCTTGATAAAGTTGGGTAGGCTATAATTGGTGGAAACATCTAATTTGCCCAAATTGAGTGATAGGTTACACAATTATGAAAAAACAGCGATGGGCCTGTTCATAACTAATTTAGATATTTTTTGTAATGTAATGATTATCATGAAATGTTTTAAGGAACCTCAATTTTGGGGGCTCCCGGATCATCTCTTTTTCCTTTGTAATAAAAAAAAAATATATATTATTTTTTTTTTGGGGGGGGGGGGGGGACCAGGTACCTGGTGCCCTACGCGCTTTGCGCACCCTGCGTATAGGGAGCGACGGCCCTGTGTATGAGTGCACCTCTCGCCACCACACACCATTCATTCTACAAAGCAAGTGTTTTGCCTCCGACAGCTGATGGAGAGCACCTGCTGGTTGAATTACCCTTAAAAAGCCCCGGTCAGGGAGCATCATGGGAATGTAGTGACGACGCCTGAGGTTTTTTTCCTGCAGCCACTCAGAACAATGGGCACATCTGTGGACACCAGGGTCCATATTTCTGCCAGGGGCTTAAATACTGCTATTTGTTTTCTGTCACTTTCATTTAACCTTGAGGAGGCGGAAGAACCAAACTGCCAAATGTTAAATCAATGACTTATCCCTTTCATTTGCTCTCTATCAACAGCTGCAACACCATTCCCAATAAAATGGAGCAAAGAAACTGAATTATGTCCAAATCTTGTTTAAAAAAAACTCTCGTTTCTCAAGCCTTCGTTTTACTTCGGTCCCCGCAGCTGACTGCCCAGAAATGTGTGCTCTGAGTCATAGAATGATCAAGGAAGTGAATGAGTAGTTGCATACAAGGGAATAAATGATTCTAAAGCCTAGTTCACACTACAAAATGTATCCACTCGCAGACAGGTTTTATAAAAATCGCCGACAAAAGCCCAAGATCATTGCTGCACGCCTACCTAAGTTTGGACCGCTATGTGTGAACTGTTTGATCGCCATATGTGAACTCATGTGCCCCACAGGTATCTAGCATGCTAAATATCTGGACCCTTCTGTTAGTCCAAATCATGTTGTCGCAATAATGTGTAGTGTGTGGCTGCCTTTACTATGTAGCTAAAAATGACACAACCCTGGGTTTACAATTCATGTGCCCTATCTGCTAATTGTATCCCATGTCTTACAATTTATTTCTTCTGCTTTTCCCGATGGATCTGTTTTCACACATCTCTTATCTTGTAGGTTTAAGGGCCTCCCGACTTCTCTGCATAACCTAGATCTACACGGCTCGGTGACTTCATTAAGCGGAGGTGTGAAGCGCCGAGAGCCATGAGCAGTCATCTTTATGTCAGGAGGAAAATGATGTTGTCAGACTGGATTGAGATATTTACAGAACACCTTATTGCTGCCAGAGAATGTAGTCAAGACACGGGAGCTGCCGTCAAGCTGCCTCAGTGACCTTTCAGAACATGAACATGTCTACAAAATGGATACAAATGATGTAAAAGTGGCAAAACCTATTAAATCGAACTGAAGTACAGATATGTATCAGGCACAATTGTTAACCCAAGATGTACATATGAAGATGTGCTCTGTATTTTAGTAGTTTGTGGGAACACATTTATGATAGGGGAGAGAGGGGTGAGTTGTGCAAGGGGGGAAGTAGTGCCACCCCTTGTTTCTAGAAAACAATAGAAGAAATTGGAAATGTGACAACTTATTTTGGAAGAGCCATCCATTTGACTCATCCTGCAAAGAAGGGAGACACAAGGAATAAGATATAAGCACATTTAAGCTAAAAAAAAAAAACGTTTTTTGCCTTTCAAAGTAATATTTCTATGATCAAGGTTTTTTGATTATTGTGTCCGAACAATAATAAACACATTTGAAAACATTTGACAGATATTTTAGTGCTTTAGTATGCTTTAGTATGGTTTTACTCATGGCTACAATGACCACTCACTTAAGGTCAGGGCATTACCGTGGCCAGAAGAAAAAACAATTCAACAATTGATTGTTAGTAGGAATTGGTTATAGTAATAAGTGATATGACATCACATGTAAGAAATGCTTAACTGCTTTAGAATTCAAAAGCAGAAGGTTGAGCTTATCATTGAGAAAACAACATGATCCACAGTCATCTAAAGTGAGCTGCCTGTTTCCATCAAAACAAAAAGGAGGAAACATTTCAATGCTTTCATCTTTGACTGTTCCTTCTGTTTAACAAAAAGCACCCCTCCCAACCTACCCACCCACCCCTAATTTATGTTATTTGCGCTGGGCTCAAGTTACTATGATTAGAATGACTCTTTCATTGCAAAATCTTTCAGGCTCTGTGTAAGCAGAGATCATAGGCGCGTCCTTGGGCATTAGAAAGTATTACCCCATGTGGCGAGGCCCCCCACACTGCAAGCAGACAGCAAATTCAAAAACACAGAGACCTCCAAGGATGTTATTTGCTTGATTTGTTTCTGAGATGGGTTACATACAAAGGAATGAACCAGTGAAAAAAAGGGCAATACAATACTAGTTATACTAATACTAATTATGCGGAAATTTTAAAAGTGCAGGCCCCCCAGCGACGACCGCCAGCCCCGCATCCGCGGTGCCAACAGTATGCAGTTTCAGTTTATGCAAATTAGGTTTAAAAAAAAATGGCTGTCCCCTATGGTCCAAGAGGCTTTATTGTGGTGCACCATGGTGTGTGAGAAATTACAAGTCAATCAGAGTCAGGGGGCTAGGGGCGTGGCCTGTCAAGCATTGCATTTTTCAGCCATGGTTTTCGCATTTGTGGCGACCCCTATGGGTTAATCTTGAAAAGCAACAGGGGTTAATTTATTTATTTCTCTGACAGATTTTGGATATGCAAAGCGGCTTCACTCCGTTTGCTCTCTGTTTTGAGGACATTCCTTGAGCCTTCTTGTATTATGTTGTTTGAACAGCACCAGGAAGTGGGGTGTGCAGTGTTAACAAACATTTCCCCCCTGTTAAATGCATGGTCTGCCAAATAACTAATCGACAGCGAGGTAATATTAAATACAGACAAGTTTACCTGCCACCCCTCCCCCTTCCTTCAAATACATTATCATGAAAGATGATAACTTAATGTGACCGATGCATACCACACCCCACTTTCATAATGCTGCTTAAGAAAAATATTAGCTGCTTGGGTTGGCTCGCAGGCCTCAAAGCCAATTTGCCGTGGTAATTGAAGGAGATGAAACTGCGAGCACATTGGACTCGAGGCGGCGCGTTGATTAGAATTGATGACTACATTCAGTGTCTGTACAGTCCGTGTGTAAAAATGAAATGGCGGCAGAGCGTTGGCTGTTGATGTTGCTGAGGTGAATAGTGTCAAATGTTTTTCACTTTTCAAAATCGTCATGAAACTTTGCCAGTTCATTACTGACATTAACTAATCAAACTTATTATGCATACATTTGCAACTTAAAAATAAAAATAAAATAAAGCTAGAGGTTGGATCAAGCCAGAGTTGAGACGGTTGTACTGTCTAGGGGAAATATATGCAAACAGATAAGGTTTTGTCAAATAAACACATACATGAACATTTTGGACCTTTGTTTTATTCTAGTATGAAAGAAGACATGTTATGGAAGCAAAACAGACACAAATCTCTAAATTGACCAGTGCCTGCCGTCTCTCATCTTAAAGTTCACCCTTTAATCCCGTTTCATTTGCATTGTTCTTATCCGTGTAACATTTTATGCAAAAGGCCTTATGTTGTCATGATTATTTTTCTATATAGGAGCTTGGGGAGGCGGTCCTCTAATCAAACACAGCCTCGAAATAAAAATCATCCTTCTCCACCACACCTCCTTCCTGTTATCTAACAGGCTAAGATAGCTGGCGCTTCAAAGTGAACCTATGTGACATTTAGCGCTGCTGCAGCTCCTGCTAGCCTGTCTCAATATTGAACTTCTTTCCGAGTTGCACCCTCAATCTGTCAACCATCCCAATACAAGCAGAAACACTTGGAAGTGGAACTGGTGCATGCATGATGCTCTGCCAAAAATGTTACATGCTTACTAGGCTGACAGGAAGCCTTGTGTGTGTGTGTGGGGGGGGGACTTGACTGTATGATTTATATTTACTGCTATTTCTCTCCCAGACAGACCGCTATCTGCCAACGGCTCCATCAATACAGCCATGACGTTTATTCATTTCAGAGCCTCGCGGAGGGAGGCATTGATCAGAGCCTCTATCATCCCCTATGATCTCATTGCAGGCCCCGTAATGTGAAACTAAAGGGGTCAATAAAGACGTCTTATTTAATCCCCCATATTGGGCCGTTTCAGTGGTTGGAGATACAATGATAATGCATCTCCAGGATTAGCATCTTCAGTTTCATTTAAGAGCTGGTAATGGCTTTGCTAACAACTGCTGTGTTGCAGTAAGACGTTTTGCTTAGTTTTAAATGACAAGTCCCTTTGGAATTGCACTGTTCTTATTGTTTCATTTTGTTCTGGGTTAGATTACATTTTCTCCATGTCCTTGGCTTGTGCATTATAAACAGATTCCGTAAACAGTATATAGATTTAATTTATATTACTGGGTGTACCTGCCATAATGGCATTGGCAGATAGTGCCTTAAACAGTGTAATTTGGCATTAAGATGTATAGCCAGAATCCAAAGATTTAGTCGCTAACATACGTATATCTAGCTTTCAGGTCCAACATCATTCATCAGAGCAGCCATGAAGTCCATTGTTTGTTTCCCACCTACCACCACAGATGGCCATACATTTTCATTTCCTGCCGAAAAGTACATTTGATACAGCTTGTTTTCCTATGCCACCATGTACTTTTGTCTTTCTGCAAAGACAAAGATTAGAGAAATGGGATAAAAATATACAAAATGAGCAGATGAAAGCGATATGCTCTATATGACTGTATGGGTGGGAGCGTTGTTATCACCACACCCCTTTTGCCTATTCTTTGTTATCAACACCATACAGTATCATATCCAGAAGGAATAAAAGATAATTCTAGAGAAACACCTTCATATGCGATAACGGCTGTAGCTGTAGGTGCCCTTTACTCGCAGATGTAGGACTTATAACGAGGTAAAAAGGTGGGAAAACATTGGATTAATAATACATGGTTCATTTGTAAATCAATGGAGGGGGCACTGGGCCAGTGAATAGGCTTGGAGGATTTATTCTGATTACGAAATGGCAATAAAGGGCCATTTACAACCTGAATGGGACAGCAAGTAATTAAGAAGCCCTGCCCTTAAAACAAAAGGAGGGAGAGAAGGACTTGTAGTGGGAGTGTGCCGTTAACTCCTGGGAGCACCGCTGCATGTTAATGGCCATGCTGTATTTCACCTGCAGTCGCTGGACAAGACTAAGAAAGCAAAGTCCTCCAGGAAAAAAAAACGTGTGCCCGCCATCCATCTTATTATAATATTTGGACCGCACTGCAGTAGAACGCCATTGGCCTGCAATGGGTTTGCTGCATTGTCAGGCAAAATGCATGGGAAATGAAATGAGCAGCCGAGTCAAAGTTGTGGCGTGATAAACCAACACGGTTCAAAAATGTTACACCTCGTTGCTATATGAAATCATTCTGGGCCTGTTGTCAAAGCACAAGCCATTTTCATAACCAATCGTGACTTGTTTCCTCTAGTTTAGTCGAATTAACTTCCACTTTATTGTACCCGATTGCAAATACACCAACATATCAATCTGATTTTATCCGCGTGACAGCATGATGGATTAAGTGCTGGTGGCCGCAGTCAGCCGCCTCTTTAATTGGTTTGTCTAAATGTTTTATGAAATCAGGATAAAATTCAATCAACCCCCCCCCCCCCCCCTCTCACCACCACCACAAAAACCGCTGATTCATCCTAAAACGGCGGCGGACATTTTGATTTATATCAGTAGCCAAGGGGGCTGCAAAAAGGTGATATGTGCCCCGAGTAGCGACAGCTCAAGGTTAAATGGCGCTAGCTGTGTGTTTTTTATGACAGCAGTGGGTAGGGGTTGGGGGAGGGAGCCAACGCCCACACATGGAGGAGAAGTCCTGTGTGGGGTTTTTACTGCAGGACAAGCCCGCTGCTACAAACGCACATCACAAGTAACCTTTAACAGGCGGGAAGTGATGGCAGACATGTTTAGAAAAATGGGAATGCACAGTGAGATCAATCTCATAGCCATGCGCTGAATTGACTGTGCTCACCAGACGAAGCATTTCACAATCCGTTCAATCATTTCACCATCGGAACTCGGAATGGAAATCAATGGCCATTAAGCTTCACACCAACCAAGATTTGTTGTTCTTTCTTTATTTTTCTGCTTGGTTTGGCAACTGTTTATGCAATGTTGTTGCCGTCACTTTTTGATAATGTTGTAAATCATTTTGTGTGTCAAACTTCTGACAATATTCTACAAAAGGGAAATAATGTGATCTCTAAAAGGTGCTTACATAAGGCATTTTCACATAGTTTGCTCTAGTCCAAATCAGGCTAATATTGACTGCTCTCCATAGCCTCTTTTAAACATAGTCCCCAGTAAATAACTGGGAATACATTCCCTGGCAGCACCAGTGATTTTCAGTATTCACAGATGCAGCTCCATTCAGGAACATATCAGTGTCATGCTTGTTCACACTTGACATTGTAATGTCGGTAATAAGGGCTAGGCCGAATATAAGTTCATTGTATTGTAACCTGACCGTCAATCCTGTACTCTGTGCCGACTGAAAGGAGCTCTCTTGTTCTGGTGTTTGTCCAATATAAAACACAGTATTGCAAAATGGAGCTTAACAAACAAAACTAGAAGTTGGTTTTTGGTGTGATTTCAAGGCACTGCTGCTGTTGTAAAAAAAAAAAAGTGGATCAAATACGTCATCTGCACTGTGTTTATTCACACAGACGTGAGGATGTAACTACGTGCTCTTCCCGGTAATGTTCCGGCTTTGGGTCATACTACAGCCTTCCTGGCAAATTCCCGGCAATGTTATAGGTCTTAACCAGAGAAATTGCCAGAGCAGATAAGCTGAAGAGCAATCTCCAGAATCGCTGACTCCACCTTTAATCTGCCTATTATTTCAGCTCGAAATACGTTTCACCATTGTGCCTCCTTCACTGAAGAAAATGACAACACTACTCTGCATCGGAGATATATCCTGAGAAATTCTCTGTTTCTATGTCGAAGTGATGTTTTGGTGCGAACGTCTAATTATGCTTTAATGGGTTTTTTAATTGCGGATAAATTGCTTATTTTGAATGAGGATTGATGTTTTTATTCAAATGAGATTGATTCCTAATTAAAAGCTAAGTGAGCATAAATCAGGAAAATCGTCTTGTATTGGAAGCAAACCACAAATAGCCATTGAGTTTTTTTTCTTTCTATCTGCACATTTTGCAAGTGTAGTCGGACTGTAACAGGGAGTGCGCTGGCTGGCTGCCTCACGGCTGTGATTCACCATATCCTTGCATAGATATTTCTCTACAGTGTGACATATTGCTATCAGAGATTTCAGCTGAAATGAGAGGAAGGCTGAATTGAAAAGCCATGTTGTGCCTGTTCCATTGTGGAGGGCTCAGCCATGCCGCTTCTTGCCTATTGTATGGCTCCCTCCTGGTGATCTGTCAAGCACCCTATTATTTTTTGCCATTTGACTGTCCCCCCTCCGCCACAGTGCAACACTTCTACCGCACCATGTGATCAGTCTGATTCTTCTGACATCTGGCAAACAGTATCTAGTGATCTGTAATGGTCGTAATGTTCCCTGTCAGAAAATAGTCCCTGGAAATAGGGCGTGGGAGAGCGAGACAGAGAGAGAAGGCTAAAGTGAGAATAAGAGACTGAGTGAGAGGAATAGGAGATAACTGAGAAAGGCAGACAACCTTTATGGGAAATACCACAGTGCACAAGTCCACAGCAGAGTTTTATTGTGGTTGCCTCCACACTGCCTTCCCCCTTATATCTGCAGTCTCGTCCTATTTCGTTCCATGCCTGTGAGTAAGACAGAAAGCCAATCCCAGAAGTGCAGGCGTGTACTGTATGTGCACACTCTACATCAAAGCAGCATTATTTGAGAAGCTGTAAGACCAAAATGGCTTAGTCCTATTGATTCTTTGAAAACTTCTTTGAGGTAGGTGAGGGAAGAGGCAAAAAGAGAAGGCAGTATATTACCGCCGTCGCTACTTACGTCTTGTCTTTTCAAGGTAGAAGCCGTCGACGGCTATTACTCTATGTATTATGTCACTCCAATCCTACAAAGCTGCAAAGTGCCTCCTTAGCCTGTTGCTCTTTTCAATGTCACAGAAAAAGGGTCGTCAAGTCGAGTGAGACTGTGGGAACAAATGTGCTAAGAATTTCAAGCACAGGCCAATTTTAGAGATTGTTTGTCTATTTTGACTCCATGCCTTCTTTCATGCTAGTATAATTCAAAAGTCTAAAATGTAAATGTAGGTGTTTATCTGAATAAAGGTTGTCTGTTTGCATCTGTATATTTTTCTTCGACAACCAAACTTTTTAGCACTATTCTGAAGGTTGTTACAGAATGATTTGTTCGACTGTTGTTAATTGTCCATCTGTGATACATTTTCTTCTTAACACATGCTGAAAGTGCATTTTTAAGACCAGTACATAGTATTCTTTGATTCATAGAATAAAAGGGCTGTATCCAAACTAACTTCACCAATATGTCGTAAAAACTAAATAACGATCATCTAGATTTTTAAAGAGATGCAAATGTACCATAACAAAAGAGATATTGCCAGATTTGCATATTTATTCAAACATTTCAGAAAAAATTGTAATACAAAAAATTACTGTTTTAATTTCAATAATCAACTGGCAAAGTTTCATGATGATATCTATACGTTAAAAATGTTACCCTATTCACCTGCAGTGTTCTAATGAGGAAAAGCCTGCAGCCTGACTTATGTCCATTTCTAAAAAAAATACTTACCGATTTAGTATTCCCCAAACTGTTTGCATACTAACACACCATTATCATGCATATTGGTAAATGTTGGTGACTGGGTGCATGTGTTAGCAGAGTAGTGTAAATAATTAGTTGCATGCCCGTCAATTGCTTGTGTAGGGTGGATGCTTGCTGTAATTAGTTTTGCGTGCATTGGAGAGCCTGCATTCACTGCTTTCAACACTTGTCACAAAGGCAACAGTTGTCGGAGAAATGAATCCACAGCAAGCAAGCAAAAAACAACCTGTAATACTCCTAACTACATACCTCCGAACAGGACAGGAAATGTGTTTGCGTGCTTCCTAGCCACTTGCGATATCTCACTTCTGCTCTACATACAGGTTTTTTCTTAGCAGTATAATCAACTACTGCTTCTTGGGATTTTTCTGAGCTCCTGGGCCAGTGTCGGGGGGGCGGGGGGGACACCAGTTTCTTAACAGTGCCATACTGGGAAATACAGAAAGAGCTGTGGAGCTGATAGGCTTTGTGTTAACTTGTTTGGTGATGGCTTGAATGTAACCAACATTCATTTACAGTATACAAAAAAAGTTACGGACTATAGCTTTAAAGGTGCACTAATCAATATCAAACAGGATGAAATGATGCATATGTTGTGGGTAAATAAAATAAATAAATAAATACACTCCATCACTACTACTACTACACCCCTGACTCAAAATGAACTACAGGGTCCATGTTCTTTGCAATGATGGAACATGTCACATATTGTAAAGGTGCGACTCTTTGATGTGTTTTGTTAAAGCCACTACGAGTAAGTCGGCACGTTGGCGACACCTTTGAACAAAAGCGGTAGTATTTTTACGACGCCAGCTGTCGTGAAGCTGTTTTCTAGCTCGTGCAGGGCCTCAAGATTCAAATAATCAGGAAGCAATATAGTGCGTGTCCGTGTGTTGAAAGTGTGAGGGCACCGGACTCTTTTCAGCTCGGTGAGAGTGGTTAGTGGCACAGCATCAACTACACCTGATTGCAATGAGTTGATGCATTGTCACCTCTCACGGAGCTGAACGAGTATGTGTCCCCACACAAAGCGAATGAACGAGAGACGGCAGTTAGTTATGGATCACGATGAGGTAATGTGTTTATGTTGTTGTAAATAATGACTATTTCAGATGAATAATGGTCATCTGATGATGCTGGTGAGGCAAATTAAACTTTGTTTTAGTAGGCTACCGCTCATTCATTTAGGAGTAAACACTGCAGTCTAGGTTCGCTCCGTGAAATTGTGTATACGTTGCTTGGCAACGCTCTCCCGCCCTCCTATCACTCTCCCTTTTACCTTTTCTTCATTGCATTTTCTTTTTTTTCTTTGATGGTTCAGCCCCGTTATCAGTCATTATGACGACAAATAGCCTAACTGTCTCAAACAAGGCTCCAGCTCCCCTTCTAGGGTGACCAGATCGCATTTCCATTACTTTTCACACGTTCAGCGTTTACTTTCCTGTTATTTCAAAATAAAAGCCAACTCACGTTTGTCAAGTGAAATGCTAATGCGAAGCCAGTGAAATGCTTTTAATGTGAAGCCGCAGCCTTAATGCTCTATTTGTTTAACAGTAGCTAACTTAACTGCTGCGCGCTGATCTAAAGATAGTGTTTTTTTAATATAGAAAGCCGTGTCTCTGGCATTACCGGTGGTGACACGAGTTTATTTTGCTAAAAAAACGGCACTTTGTCCCGCATTGTCCCGCACAAACGTAGTCTTTGTCCCACATCTGGTGAATTGGGATCTGGTCTCCCTATCCCCTTCCCTCACTTGGAGTGATAGGCTTCTCAAATCGCGTTCCTGCGCCATACTGAAATCTGCGACCAATACGGATATGTGACCATAGAGCATGCACGAGCGAACCGAAAATCGGACTGGGTGTACGACCAGATCAAATGCAGTAATAAAAACTATATAAAAACGTCTTTCTTTGCACTGATGGTCTCGTTTGCTGTTAAAGGTAAGTTATGAATATCAGAGGAAACATGAGGCTGTTTAAAAGATGTTTAAATGTTACGCGTAGCCGCTTTAAAGGTTTTAAACGTAACTTAACTATATCAGGCTTTGGATAGACAGAACATAACCGTTAGTTGTAGACAAGACTTGAAACTATCACTGAACTTGCTTAGCACCCTGGAAATGATGTTTGGTACTCTACTATATAGAAGGCATTAGCCATAGTGCCAGTTCATCATTTAGTTTCCTACAGTGCAGAAAAAGGATGGAGCTGCCTCGCCCACCCAGACAATAAGCGTTCACTGTGAGGAAAGTCTGCAATCTAAAGAGGAAAGAAGAGCAGAATGTTGTGCAGCCAGAGAGGAGAAGTAGTATGTTGGACTGCGTTCAATTCTGTGGAAGCAAATAATGAAGTCGCAAGCAATCAGATCCAGGAAATGGCTTGTTTCCTCTGAGCAGGTAAAATCCTCAATCAGCCATTTTCCCCATTGCCACGTACTTGTATCCACTTTTCATTTGTGAAATGAATTTGTAGGACATTTAAAGTTGTGGAATGTTGCTTAAAGCCTCTGGGAAAGTGGTCTTAAACCTGCAGTGTGTAGAATTTTGGGATTTTTTTAGAAAATAATTATAATATCCATAAGTACGTTTAATTTAATGCATAATAGCTGAATAATCTTTTTTAGAATTATTATTTTTTCCCTTAGAAAGGCTCCCTTATATCTCCGTATTTCTCCATACCATGGACCAAGGCATGGGCGCCGCCATTTTGGAAGCGTCATAGTTGGAATGTCATCAGTTCTACAGAAGCACAGAACGGAACAGTTGGCCACATTGTGTCCATCAGAACTACC
Source organism: Ammodytes marinus (assembly GCF_949987685.1). Taxonomy (NCBI): domain Eukaryota; kingdom Metazoa; phylum Chordata; class Actinopteri; order Uranoscopiformes; family Ammodytidae; genus Ammodytes; species Ammodytes marinus. The sequence continues at coordinate 1,869,886 of NC_137227.1, forward strand.
AGTTGAATTTCTGTCGCTTCTCACCCAGCTTTTTTTTTACTGTATGGACGGTTTGACAGGACTGTGTGGGCGTGGCCATATCAATCGGTCTGCATGGCAACAGTCATTGTTTTTATAGAATGTTTTGGAACTGCTGTGATTGGTTCAAACTACTGACTGTCAGTGCGTTTCCATGGCACAACTAGATTGGATTATCACATATATCGAACAAGACACTCGAACGGACCGTGTCACTTGTCTGAGTATACATGGCCTTTCAGAAATCGGATAAATGTCCGATGCATGGCTGTCTCCACTATGCTAGGTGGCGCTGTAGCCCTTTCAACCATGCTTTCAACAAGTGGTTTTAGAGCCACGTCCGGTTCCCTTCCGTCAATAACCCTATCACGCGCAGCATAGACATTATAATGTCTATGACGCGCAGGCACACAAGCACAGAACGAGAAGTCCGATATGCGATGTCCGATCCCTGTATACATGCAGAGAGAAAGCCGACAATGAACGAGTTATCTAGGTGTTCTTATCCGACTTCTCTTGTCCGTTATTGTGCCGATTTGTGTCCGAAGTGGATCGGATAAAGGTGTTTACATGCAGTTTAAAAGTCCTGTTGAGGTCTTATTCGTTTAGTTACCCGATTATGAGTCTGCATGTAAACGCACTGACTGTCATAAGAACCATACCCTGTCTCATCTAAACCGAATGTCTGTAAGGTTTGTCAAACTTAAATTGCAATATCTCTAATTTGGATTGATAAATATGCCTCACTCTTTTCAGATGCATACTATCATGCAACTAACTCGCCAAATCACATCGTTAAAAAAGGTGATTTTGTGGATCTGGGTTTACAGGTGCTTTAAGAGAAAATAATCTAAAAAAATCTTAAAAGGCTTATTTCACGTCAACAGAGTCTCTCTCTCTCTCACGATGACAGACCTTAAACAATATAACCAAATTGGTTATGGGAGATGCGAGCGCAGACTGAGTCTGCTCTTGAGAGACATATACACTGAGGGGGCTGAAAAGGCCCTGAAAATTGTGCTGTCATGGTATGAAATGCTGAGAGATTAATATGGGTGCATTTTGCTGCCATCATCTCGCTTTCATTATCAAGTAACAAGTGCTGGAGGAAAAAAAAGAAAGAAAGAAAAAAATACACCGCTCAACCTGAGATGCCGGTGTGACATTATGTTGACAATTCAGTGTGCGGGTACTTTTCAGACAGACACACGGCATATCAATGCGAGCCATTACTGCCAAATGTACCAGCGATGATGCTGTATGATGCACTCAAAAGCACCTTTGGCTTTGCTTCTAGCTTTTAGCAATGGTTATTAATGCTTTAACTTGACAATATTTATCATTACTTTAATTGTTATTAAAGAGGTAGCTCAAATCAAGCGATTTGATTGGTTCATAGCCGGGCTGTATTGAACGTATACAACAGCTAGGAGGTCGAATCGTTTTGAACAGATCCCTATCACTCTGCAAACGGAGGTAACAGTAGTTTACAAACGGGAAAAGCCTTCAGGCCATGATTTACGCTTGTTATATCACAGTTAAGAGGCATCGTACGTCCCAACACCAAGTGGAGGGCCAAACAACGGCCCTTATTTGTGCTATAATAAGCATGTAGGCCTAACACGGTATGTTGTTAGCAATTGCTTAATTATACAATAGAGTTGCCAGGAGTGACACTCTGAATATGTGTGGTGGTCTCTCCAGGAAGTCTATCAATATGCAGGAATAGGCTTTACATCCTAATATAATATGACCATGTGTCTCACATGTGCTGAGGTTATACTGAGATGTTGGGGGATGACAATGTTAATCTATTCCTGATCATGCCTCTGTCATGGGATCTCCTTGCGATTTCACGCCTTTGTAGCTTCATACATGCACACGAAATGTCATCAGACATGCTTTACAAAGCCTGGGGTTACACAATACAAGGAAGGGGGAGGGGTGTGTAGCATGTTCTCCCGGTAAATGACACTGCAGTCCTCATATTGTATGATCCGTTGGGAATCTATGTATTTGCTAATGCAAGCTAATGAGGGCATTAGAAGGCTCATGCAGCCATGCAGAGAAACTGCTGGAAGCTTTGTGTGCATTAATGCCTGGAATGTTTGCATTGTGACACCATTTACAACCGTGCCACAGTCCTTGATCCATCTGAAGGTCTATCCAACGTCTTATTAAAAAGATACAAAGGTGCCTATGTGCCAGATTGAGATGAATATCGGTATGGGTATTCATGGGCTCTAGACAATGCATCACAATCACTTGGATGACCCCACTTAGGTTTTGTCTAGGGCCACACTTTCCCCTACAAGAGAGAAAAGAGAATTAAATCAAACCCATTTTTGTCTATTAATGATTTGAGTGCATTTCAGCAATAGCCATTCAATCTTATTACGTGCAGTGCAATTGTCTCTCTGCATTATAGCTTTTACTGGTAGTGGTCGAGTCCGCTGTGCCCACGCTGGATTCAGATCTTCTTCACACACACACAGACGAGATTCACGGAAAAATGACTTTGCAATTGAGAACCATTTTATTCAATTGACAACATTTTCACTGTTCACAATTTTCTCTAATTACACCTTGTCAGAACTGGATTGAGTTAGTTCTAAGGCAAATGGAACATCCTACTGCCACTGCTTCATATGAAACAGTACATTCAGTTCAACGCCCCAAATATGAACAAGTTCATGAACGATTGTTCATTGAACGTGTTCAGGCACAACACAGGTCTCCCTTGCAAAAGAGTCTTCGGTCTCAACGGGATTTACCTGTATAAATAAAGGTTAAAAAATAAATAAAAAAAACACTGTCAGCAGGCTAACCCTCACATTAACTACCTCTATTTGAGCTAAGTTAATTAGCCAATTTCTTCTTAAGAAAAAGGCACGCACAGTTAAAGGAATGGTTTCTGTCGCCTTGGCTTGAACCCTAGAGAGAGGCAACAAGCTGCAAATGGAAAATGTTGAACTTTTCCTTTAACCCCTGATTCCTCTTGGTGAGTCAGTGGTTGTTCCTTCAATGCCAAACATATTTGTTCAGCAATTACATTTCTTAACACAAACTATAAAAGGACATCCTTTATGTTGTGGCTGAATTGGTCTGCAGTCAGCACATGTCTGTTTATTAGAAAACTGTTAACCAGGGACGGGGGAAAAATGATCAAATGGGTTTCTATGACAACTTCAAGTCAGCAGTCCTTTAACAAATCAAAACATGATTAATCTCTCCCATAAAGCGTGTGGAATGGAGCCTCCTTCTTTTATGAATGGACCTTGAAGCTCCTCGGGAGACCATTAATCAACGCCCGCTGAGGACAGACAGGGACGTTCATTTTGGAAGGGAACCGTGTCGCTCTTGTCAGTTTTTATTCTAATGCGTTCCCCCTGTAGAACTGCAAATTGCAATTCAAGTTTCTTACTTTAATTGTTCCCCTCTACATTTGTGTTCACCATTATGACTTGGCACAAACACATTGTCCAATACAACTGTGGATAACAATATACATTGTATTTAATAATCAAGGGTTTGACCTTGCATCTTAAAGAAAATACAAAGCGAAGCATTGATGTTGACGGAAAAACAATGTTTAAATATGAATTGAAGCGGACATGGAATTGTGAGATTATATTCACTGTGAGGATTCAGATTACTAATATGATTTACAGCAGAGAGATATTCTGTTATGGTCAATCCATACATGTTTGCATTTCTTTTTTAAACGTATAACTAAAAACATATTTTTGGGGCCACTGTTTTCAGTTAATCAGTAGTATGCAACCGCAGTGCTAATAAAACAAAAAAATATGTGCGTATGCTATTTCACCCAGAAAATACCCTGGATCTCTGTGTGAGTTCTCAGTCAAACTCTTAACCCTCTGGACTGGGCAGTTTCAGAACCTCTTAGTGAAACACTGTGAAATGTAAATTGGAAAAAAATCTTACTTTCAAAGTAGCTCGGAGCATTAAGGATTTGGCAAACTGCTCCCTATAAAAGTTTTATTTCCAACCTGCTGACGGTAATCCCTCTCTCATCACTCCTTTGAAACGTTTTGGGCTCAGTTAAAAGAGGAACAATCGATAATGAACTGAATCTGGCCACATTAGTGCCCCCCGTCTGGGATATGAATGTTCTCTTGCACCCATAAATCCATAACATCACGGTTGAAACACAATGACAGAGCAAATGAAAGGATATGCTCTCATCAGTGCACAGCAATTTAAAAAAAAAAATACTGAAAACAATACAGCACTCTCAGACGTTTAGGAATACATTGGTATCTATCCACTGCAGCCTATCATTATTGCTACACCTATATCATTCAGAGGTGTCATCTCAATGTGGCACATACACCGCATATTGTGATTAAGGTCCATATTCAGTTAAAATAAAATATTAAAAATAAGGGGTTTACATTAAGAGCAGTTTAGGGAATATTCCAGTTTACATGTCAATGAGCGTATTCCGAATAAACCAGCGACGTTCACTAGTAGAGGTGGAATCATAATGATATCAGTTTTTATAGCGTTAGACCTAAATCTGTGGCCCGTCAGAATGTGTGACCGTAGAGGGTATCTTTTGCTTACTACAGAATATGACCTGATTCTGATTAAGGCAAGTAGAAACTCTAAATATCATAACAGGGTTAATATTTGAATAGTGCATGTAAACATGATCACTACTGCCCAGGACGAGGACTGGAATATAACAGTTTTTTTAACGTCACGTAATTTTGCCTTTACTCATATGCCACCATGTCAATGAACTGAATAATATAACATAATAACGAAATAAGCATATTCTCTGTTGGACTATGTCGCTCCTCTGTGGCTTTCTGTATTGTTGAATTTGGTCACGTGTGCCCTCTCCCCTCACCTTTTTTCCTACAGGGTTATATCCCCCCCTAAGTTAATTGAGTAATTAAATATTTTTATATCCGTGCTGGTGCGGGTGGGGACAGCCATATAAATACTGTAATAACAGGGCCGACTTTCAGCTTTGAAGGTCAAGCATGTCGCACAGAGCTCCATCTGCCCCTTAAATATTTCATTACTTCAAAATGAGAAATAGTACATCCAATTCAAACATACCTGCAAGTCATTCAGAGAGGCTTTTGGTTGCGGTGTTTACAATAGAAGTAGGGCTGAGTTTTTTTTACAGTTTTTTTCTTCCTCGTTCTGAGATCATTGTGTTTGTTTGTTTGCCTTTATAATCCTCAGAATAGAGATGTGATTCATCATTATCAAAGTCTCAGATGGATGGGATCACGTTAAGGTTAAAAGTTTACAGGCTGTGTAATGCATCAGCCGGCTTTGATTGGTTAAAAAAAGGGCACAAGGTAAAACGCTCTGCTTGCTGCTTTTGGATAAGGTCGTTCTTTTTTTTTGGTCGATACAACAGTGAGTAAACAATGCACACACAACTTCTCATTGCCCAGGGTCACATCTTCAAACGTCTTGTTTTGCCTAACAACAGTCAAAAATCAAAATATATTCATTTTACTATTACAGAGGACTAGAGCTCTATTTGGTGTTTAAAGTCATTGAACCCATGGTCAATCTAATATAAATAATTTGATGCAATGGATTTAGGCATACATGTCTGACTGCATCCACTAGTAGCTCTGAGGCTGTAATGTTTTAAACCACACTGTTAGATAAATACACAAAGATATTCAGAATGTGGACCTTTTGATTGCCAGATTGAATTGCATGGTAATCCATCCCCACAGCTGTTAAAGATATATCTCACTGTGCATTTACCACACGTTAGTCGTATAAGGTGCAAATTCTAGATGCATCTTTATATTGTGTTACGGCTCCCGCCTTGTTTTCTGTCCTCCTGTTCCCTCCTTCACTCTCTCTCAGGTGTCCTGATTGGGGGCAGGTGCTCCTGGGGAGCTTTAAGGCGTGGTCTGTGCCGGTGGCGGGTGTCTCACTCCACGTGAGCTGCTCTCGGCTGCTGACCTGCACCATGCTGCTGCTGCTTTCTGTCTTGTGATTTAGTTAATGGAGGGCTGTTTAGTTTAGTGTTTCTTTGTTTTTCATTGTAGCTTAGAGGGGCCGGGGTATAGTTTAGGGGAGGAAGACCTGGGCAATAACGCAGTCCAACTGTGGCTGTCTGTGCCAGGCTTCCTCCCGTTTTCCTTTTCTTTTACAGTAGGTCGGCCGTAACATATTGATCAATATCTTGAAATAGCCTTTGATTATGTTGCGGCCCATTGTCTGCTAAAACTTGCCCTAGGCCAAATTTATTTGCCGACCCCTGTTATACCCCCTGCATTGGTGTCATGAGTGATATAATCTCAATGATTCCTCACTTGCAATTAAGGCATTATTGTCAAATTGAAATCATTTATTTACAATATAAATGTAACAGTCATTATGACAGACAAACACTCAAGGCCCCTCTCCCTTGCTAGCTGCTATGGAGAGAGTGCCTCCCTCCTTCATTAAATAAGCAATGAACCCTCAAATTAAAAGACAATTAAATGCTAGGGTCCGATGTCAGACACAAATCCCTCCCTGGACCCTACTGCACCAAGCGCTCACACAGACACGCTAAGGTAACCCAGGCTCACATTAACACTGATCAAGATGCAGCAGCGGGATGCCAGGTACCTCTGCTTTCCAATATCCACAACCATGTGCACAGAGTAAAGGAGAGGACCACAACGTTTAAACATTAATTATTCCAAAGGCTGCGACTCATTTGCCTAATCAGCAGTTATGGGACTTGGGGGGCAGGGCCGCATGAGTGGCAAATGCCAATATCCACTCTGTCGGTCCGGGGCAAAGGGAGAAGGGGGGTGACTATGGATCAACAAGCCAATACGCAGGGAACTGATCCATCATTTTGTCAGCCATTGTCCAAAGGCTGAAGCGTGTGTTTTGCCAATGAGGACGGTGGTGGTGTGCCTCCCTGATAAATGCGTGACCATGTTAACAACTGCCACTTACAGCTTTTAATTACATCAGGGGGAGAAGGCAAAGGTGATGGAGAGGCATGCTGCTCTTAGAAATCAGTATTGCCACTATACAAAAACACTGTTGTGCCAGTAATGGGGCCCTAGTGCCAATCGAGTGAATTGTTAATCATTTGTGTGAAAAGGTAGAAAGCAGCAAAGGCCATCATCATATCATAATACTCACGCCATCAAAACAATGCAGCCTCGTCTTCTGAATGACTGTTATTAAAGACACTGGACCAAAGGGTACCTGAACTCCTCTTCAAACAGATTGTGAACATGGTGAACCCTGTTGAATCCAAAGTGGCAAAAAAACACACAAAGTGGGCCATATTTCAATGGTGCATAAATTATAACGCTCTTTCCTAAAATAAAAAAAAATAAAAATGCACTCAATTCCATTTCCAGCTTCCCAACACTATACGAGCATAGCCTTTACAGAGAGCCTTTTAACCGATTTCATTATTTAAAAAGCCACCCCAACGCACAAAAGCAATTTGGTGGAATAGCAGCCGTAAAATATAGCTTTCAATATTCAGTCGTGGGCACAAATGGTTTGTCTTTCATCAACGCTTTTTTTTTCTCCTGTGACTGCTTCTGTCCTCTTGTCAGACATGGCATCGCCGCCCCCGACCCAATTGCAAAGAGCATCATAAGTGCTGCCGCCTCACTCCAATACAATTGATCTCACATTAGGTACACTTGAACCCTCCAACCTCCTTCCCCATTTGCTGTGCATTATAGGGCACTATTGGAACCCTCTCATTTCGATTGTTAGGCGATGCCTTTATAGTGAGCGGTAAATGTACAAAGACATCACAGATGTCCAAATGCTGAGAGGGTGAATGACAAGCATATGTTGTTATTTGGAAAGACTGGAAGCACTCACATTTAAAATAGGAATATTCACTTCACTTTTTATGGGATCCATTATTCAAAGACTTCTGAAAAAGCTGAATCTGAAAGCGAAAACTCTACAGAAAATGAAAAGCAAGAAACTTGAGGGGGTTGTAACTCATCCATATGAAGGCTGGTGGAAAAAAGGAGGAAAAACTGTGCAACTAATTAAAATGCTGGAATGGTGTAACCTTCAGAGTTGCTATGTTTAAGCATGGCTTCTTGCTCCAGCGGAAAGTGGCAAATTAAATCAGGTCTGAGCAGTGACACCCCCGTGAGAGACAAGTTCAATATGTATGATTTATCTACTTAGACAAATGGAATCACTGTCAGCGTATTCCTGCAAAAAAAAGGTTTCAATGTCTTCTCCTTGGGAGCAAATGCAATTTGTATCAAATTTGATTTCGTCCAAAAAAAAAAAAGTGCCTGCAAAAGCCCATGGGAACAGCTTCAAAGGGTGAACTCATAGCTGGCTTACACAAAGCATAGTATACACTGTCATTATCATAGTTCAGTAAAAGAGCAATATATTTCCCTGTCCTAACCCTTTATTTATTGCTGGAGAAGACAAATGGGAAGATAAAGTAAAACATTTGTGTGATGAAAATTGAATTTGAAATGATCACCAGACGTTTACCTCGCTCATCAAAAGTGGTGCATGAGATTTCATATTTTGCTGCGCACGACACAAAAAAAAACACAAGATCTCTTTCACCGTGTCAGCGAATATTGATATATTATAGAGATGTCATATTATACAAACACCATGATGACACATTAACAAAATCCTTGAGCTATCATAGGTATTATGAATCTTGTCCGCTGACAGCAAAAGGAAGGAAGAAGTGGTTTTATATTCTTACAAAGCCAAATAGTGGAGGGATGGCTCAAAGGAAAGTTTGACTTTGGCAACACTCACTAAGAATGAATATGTTGATGAAGATTTAGAAGTTGAAATTTTTGGTTCAGAGTATTGAAAAAAAAACTATGTTGAGATAATGGCCATTAAATATGGTTGTATAGGAGACACAAACGGACAAGGTGTAGTCAAATAAATAACTGAATGTACATTTTGGACCTTTGACATACACACTAGCATGGAAGAATACAAGTTGTGCAAGTAAAATACACAAAACAATTCAAAATTGGCCAGTGCTTGAAAAAAATAGCTTTTTGCCTGAATAAGGTGGTATTGTTTTGCCAACAAATAAGAAACCGATGATGATTGATGAGCATCGTCTGTGGTTGCTGATGCTGCATTCAAATATTCATACAATCCTGAGGGGTTAATGGAGCTTTTTCAATCAGATAGAACGAATATAAGTCCGTAAGAACTTTGTGTTATCATTTTCTCGCCCACGGGCAACAGAATTAAAGTGTTTATGAAAGTGCTGACAGTGAATGTGTTTTTTTTTGTTGGCAGCCAAAATGACATCTAATACATTGGTTCCAGCTGGCCTCTCTTACGAGCAGAACATTTGAAAGCTTCTCGGATGTAGTCAGCAATGTGAACGGTTATACAGCTCCAACTGAAAAAAAAATTAATCTCGGGATGTTTTTGATGATATCTGTGCTGCGGTCACCTGTGGACCGAGCTCTTGAAAAAATATTTACTGACCTTTTCCTTCAAATGTTCAATTATATAAACTGTCTATTAACAGCCGCATTGGAGACGCCCATAAAGAATAGCCAACAGAAGCAATGGCTGAATTGAAGTGCATTTCCCATTTCTTCCTTAACTGGCCCGAGCCCTATTTGGGTCATCATTTTCCCCCAATAGCATCCTCAGTGTCCAACTGCAGTCTTGAATGATAACAATGAAAAATGTGCTTACTTTCACTATGCCATCACCATCACCTCTAAATCCATAGTCATCTTCTCCCAAAATGATATCCACATTAGCAGCGTGAGTGATTTATGGACTTGTCCACACAGCTTTAAATACAGAAAGCACAAAGGGGAAGTTGGATAATCTCTAGTATATTTCTTCATGGAACTCTTTAGGTTATATGTCCATGAACTTCTCAAAGCATTGACTCAATGGATGATGGGAATTAAAGGTGGATTCGGCGATTCTGGAGAATGCTTGTTGTCAAAATCACTTTTTATTTAAATTGAGTGAATTGAACCTCACGAACCGTGTGCTGAAAAAAACCACAACAGTGTTAATACGCAGCCTAGGCTCTGTAAACTGGCATGTTGCTGGTTAAAGTGGGCCCACATTGTTACCATACCAGTTTACAGAACCTATAGCTGTGCGCAGGGGTGGACTGGCCATCTGGCATACCGGGCATCGTCCCGGTGGGCCGGCAGGCATTTTGGGCCGGGCCAGGTCCATTTATTAAAAAAAAAAAAAAAAAAAAAAAAATCTTTTTTTTGTTTTTTTTTTGTTTTTTATGGACCCTCGGCTGTGTGACTCGGCCCGGCCCGGCCAAGTCACACAGCCGAGGGCCGAGGGCCCATCCCTCTCGGCAGTGCCATGGACATATAATTGTGCGTGCAGGCTGTCAACTTCACCTGAAAGTTAAATACAACTTTGTCCCAGGCCATTACTCATTATGATTGGTTCTAGGCTGGGCCTGGCCCAATCACACACAGCAGAGGGCCGCCCATTCAGAGGCTGCATTAAATTGTATTATCATGCATTCAACTTCTACTCCGTAATTATGAGCATCTGACGATGGTCAGTTATGTTCAGGGCCGTCGGACTGCGGACAGGCTTGGGGGGCCCAAGGCAGAGGGGGGCTGCACCCAAAAAAATATATATAGGGGAAGGTGGGGTGAATTGTGCATTTTGGAAGTTGCAAAACCCCTTGTTTCTAGAAAACCGTGGAAGAAATTGGAAATGTGACCACATATTTAAGAAGAGCCATCCATTTGACTCATCCTGTAAAGAAGGGAGACACAAGGAATAAGATATAAGCACATTTAAGCTCAAAAAACTGTGTTTTGTCTTTCAAAGTAAAATTTCCATGATCAAGGTTTTTTGATTATTGTGTCTGAACAATTATAGACACGTTTGAAAACATTTGACACATGTTTTAGTGCTTTGGTATGCTACACTTTGAGTCTATATACAGTCATATGAAAAAGTTTGGGAACCCCTCTCAGCCGGCATTATAATTGACTCTGCTTTCACAAAAAAAATATAAAAGTGGTATGTCTTTAATTTACCAGGAACAGCTAAGTACGGGGATGTTTTCCAAACAAAGATTTTTTGAAAAGCAGTATTTGGTTGTATGAAATAAAATAAAATGTGAAAAACTGGCTGTGCAAAAATATGGGTACCCTTGTGGTTTTGTTGATTTTAATGCCTGTAACAGCATGTAAAACTGATGACTTTAAACACAAAGTTGGTTGGATTATGTTGTTAAGCCTTGAACCTCATAGAATTGTCTGTTTAATCATGAGAAAATGTATTTTAGGTGCCTAAATGCAAGTTGCACTTCTCTTTGACTCTCTGCTGAAGTGAGACAGAATGGGATCATCAAAACAGCTCCAAAAAGATCTGAAAAACAAAGATTGTTCATTGTCATGGTTTAGGGGAAGGCTACAAGAAGCTTTCCCAAAGGTTTCAATTGTCAATTTCGACTGTAGGGAACGTTGTCAGGAAATGGAAGGACACAGGCATAGTGGCAGTTAAACCCAGGCATGGCAGACCAAGAAAAAAACAGGAGCGGCATAGGTGGAGGATTGTGAGAATGGTTGCACACAACCCAAAGATCACCTCCAAAGACCTGCAAGAACATCTGGCTGCAGATGGTGCATCTGTACATCGTTCAACAATTCAGCGCAATTTGCACCAAAACATCTGCTTTTTATAAAGACCAAATAACTTAATTTTTGTCTCATCAGTCCAAAGCACTTTCTTCCAATATGAATCTGGCTTGTCTAAATGAGCTTTTGCATACTCCATGCAACTGTATCTGTGGCGTGGGCGCAGAAAGGGCTTCCTTCTCATCACCCGGCCATACAGATGTTTTGGTGCAAATTGCACTGAATTGTAGAACCATGTACAGATACACAATCTGCAGCCAGATGTTCTTGCAGGTCTTTGGAGGTGATCTTTGGGTTGTGTGCAACCATTCTCACAATCCGCCGCATATGCCGCTCTTGTACTTTTCTTGGTCTGCTAGACCTGGGTTTATCTGCAACTGTGCCTGTGTCTTTCCATTCCCTGACAACGTTCCTTACAGTAAAAATTGACAATTGAAACCTTTGGGAAAGCTTCTTGTAGCCTTCCCCTAAACCATGACAATGAATAATCTTTGTTTTTAAGATCTTTTGGGAGCTGTTTTGATGATCCCATTCTGTCTCACTTCAGCAGAGAGTCAAAGAGAAGTGCAACTTGCATTTAGGCACCTAAAATACATTTTCTCATGATTAAACAGACAATTCTATGAGGTTCAAGGCTTAACAACATAATCCAACCAACTTTGTGTTTAAAATCATCAGTTTTACATGCTGTTACAGGCATTAAAATCAACAAAACCACAAGGGTTCCCATATTTTTGCACAGCCAGTTTTTCACATTTTATTTTATTTCATACAACCAAATACTGCTTTTCAAAAAATCTTTGTTTGGAAAACATCCCAGTACTTAGCTGTTCCTGGTAAATTAAAGACATACCACTTTTATATTTTTTTTGTGAAAGCAGAGTCAATTATAATGCCGGCTGAGAGGGGTTCCCAAACTTTTTCATATGATTGTAGTTAGCACAATGTCAACCCTAAATTGCTGCATCATGCCTATTATCCAAAATTCTGGGGATGGGGTGATTTGTGCGCAAGGGCCTGGGTGAGTTATAAGTAAGTAAGTAAGTAAAATGTATTTATAAAAGCACATTTATGACAGTCTGCACTGTCCAAAGTGCTGTACATAGTTCAGTAGGTAAACAATGAAGGTACAATAACAATAACCAAAATAAAAAACGTAAAGCCCATACATCCACATAAACACAGATAGTAGTGCAGAGGTAAGATAGTTAATGGGGAGGAAACACCAGGGTGTACATATGGGTTTTGAGCCTTGATTTAAAGGCAGAAATGTAGGGGGAATCACATTTGTCAGGTGGCAGTTGGTTCCACAAGCACGGAGCAACTAGTGCAAAGTACATTTCTGAGAGTTGTGCCAGTGGCATGGCTGTATACGCTGGTCACCAAAAGAAAGTGATTGTCTACAGTAGCTCAGAAGAGAGTGACATCTCAATTCCACTTAACGACACCACTGATGAGAGTTCAGATGGCCAGAAAGATGATGATGGTGACTTTGTCATTGTGACACAATGACGCACAAATCACCCCACTACGTGGGGTGATTTGTGCGTCAAGACAACTTTTTTTCCGAAAGCTATATTTCTTAAACAGTTTATTCCAGATCCAAAGTTTTTATTGCCAGGGATGCACAACATCCTGAAATATATGTACATATTTGAGTTGGAGACATAACTGTCAAGGCCTCACTTTAAAATCACTTTGAGTAAAAAGTTGCACAAATCACCCCACCTTCCCCTATATATTTATTATTTTTTTTTTTTTTACTGGCTCAATATAGGCCCCTGATCTTTGAAGGCCCAGAAAAACGTTATTTAGGGAAAAGATTTCATGGGCCTTTCATTCGTCAGTACATTTATGTTATTTTTTAAATAACATTGTTCGGGGCTACGAAGATCAGGGGCCTATATTGGGCCATTAAAAAATACAAACAAAGGAAAAAAATTCCCGAAGCTGACTGGATTTTTTAAACATGTACATTTCTTCTTTCTGCTTTTTGGTCATCTGTGTCTATACATTATTCCAGCAAATAATAGCCTACTAACCCTAACTAAGGAAACAGTTGATTTATCCTTAGTTTTCTCTTCAAAGTGCACCAGATTGATGAATTTTACTTTAACATTTGAAAAAAAATCTTCCGGGGGAGCATTCCCCCGGACCCCTCTAGAACAGTGGTTCTCAACCGGTGGGGCGCGCCCCGGGGGGGCGCGAGGGGGATGAAAAAAAAAAAAAAAAAAATCTTAATCTTAATTTTTTTTTTTTTTTGTAATTTAAATTTTATTCCTGATATGTAGCCTAGTTCAGAGATGATATGTATTTTTTTTCTTTCTTAACTTTTTTTGATAGGTAGTTGCCAAGTTCATCACACAAACACTCCAATCCACTGATATGAGATCAGTTTGCAATTTTCAAGTACTGAATTAATGGTAGGACTGTGGCCACTAGAACTGGTCTCTGGTCAGCAAAGGTCTTGAAAACAGCATAAGTGTGCTTGTGACATGCGTGCCACCCATGCATGTGTATGGGCACGTGTCCCAGCAGATTTTTTAAATCTGAATAAAAAAATTTAAGTTTGTAGTTAGCAAGTGTAACATGTTCTTAGGGCAGAATTTCATAAATAAAGGTTTATTTTTTAGCAAGATATTTGGTCAAAATCTAGTTGTCATCCGTCCCTCTGTCCAGTTGTTAGGCATCTGGCTGCTAGCAAGTTATGTTGTCTTGCTAATTTTACTATTCATCTGAACTGAAATGAATATTGACTTTTTCCTTTATTATCTTCGCCAGAATGCACCAGAATGCTTAGATATCAAGGTTAAAAACACAAACAAATATTCTGGGGGGGATGCCCCCAGACCCCCCTTCAGGGGTTTAGTTTTCTGACAAACATTACAATGGATACTAACATGATTTGGGCATTTGGGATTATAAATCATCTTTGAATTGGTTGTACAGCATATCACATGCTAATCATTCAGGGGTGTGATGGCCACCCCACTCTAGCTCTGTGGCCCACCTTGGCCACCCCCAGTCAAAATTTCCTGGAATCGCCACTGAGACACACACAACTCCGCGTTCAGGCTGCACAGCACATTAATCGCAGGTAGCATTTTGAGCTAAATCTGGCCACTTTCCAAATCCAAGACTCAATAGTTGAAACATTCTCTGAACTGGGTTGTCAGACAGCAGTGTTTCCCATTGATCATAGACTTTGTTTTGTGAAGCTTTTTCATAACAGGTATACCTATTGTAGAATTTATTCTGTGTATGTTCTATTTAGGCTACTATTTTCTTCTCTTCTAAGGAGATTTTAAAAAAAAAACATTTCCTCAGTGTCACATAAAAGTGCACCAGAATTTAACGTTAAATTATAAGAAATTTCCGGACCCCAACCCTAAACCCAATGTTCAACTCAAAGGTGCGCCACTGGCCTAGCCCTTGTGATAATAACAATAATAGAGTATCTATCTATCTATCTATCTATCTATCTATCTATCTATCTATCTATCTATCTATCTATCTATCTATCTATCTATCTGTGTAGGGTGGTGTGTGTGTGTGTGTGTGTGTGCTTTGGGGGGGGCCCAGCTTGCAGAAGGTTGAGAACCCCTGCTCTAGAAGGTCCAGGGTCCACGACACAGTCTCCCAAATTCCTGTGAGAAACACTGTGTGTGTGCATGATTATTAAGAGTCATTAGACCAGGGGTTGTGTTCAAGTACGCGTAATGATTTGGTCATTCATCAATAGAAACATTGTGTTGTTATCTGGCTCAGAGAGTGACCAATCACTCATACGTTTTGGACTATAGACAAACATAGCTTTTACATGTTTGTATTGTAAGACTGCCTCTCAGAGGGCCCATCAGGACTTCCTGTATAGGGGCCCAGAATTTGGAGCAACGCCCCTGCCTCCACATATCGTATAAATAATCATGGTGGGCTGCCATGGCCAAAAATGCCAGGGCTGAATTTTTGTCCCAGTCCACCCCTGGCTGTGCGTTAAAGTAATACTTCACCCATACAGAACCGGCGTTATATCATTATAAAATCACTATTATAATATAATGAATTAGGTTTTTCTTCCCTCAGTCTTTCCTCAGTCTTCCATTGGCCCAGCTGTCCTGTTAATCCTAACCCTACATTTTCCCATGTGTGATGTCACTCATGGTAAAATGTAGGGTTATACAGTGAAACCATAAAACACTCTTTCTGCCTTTTCTCAGGCTAGGATGAACCGATTTCTAAAATGTTTGCACATTTATTCTACAAAGGATCTCAGAGTTCAATACACCTTCATATTTCCACCGGTGAAGTAGGTCTTTAACACCATATTAATTTCAAGGTGGATGTAAAAAAAATATTAAAAAATGTAGAGTTGTTCAGCAGCAACAGCTTTGATGTAAACAAAGACCAGGCTTATTGTAGAATAACCTTGTGGGGCATATTGCTTTTGTGGATTGAGGGAGGAGAATGTCAGGAAGTAATTATTGACGAATCAAGAGAGAAATCTTGAGAGTACAGGTGCGGAGAACAGATACTATTTGCTGTGACAACTATTGGCACCAGGCAACGATACCATAGGCAAATAAATGTCACATACACAGATGAAACATAACTACAACAACAGAGTGGCGTCTGAGGCTCGCGCTGATTCTGAAAACTCCTGGACAGGGCCAGTGGAGAGAAGATAAATGCAGCATCTACATCCACCACCTGTTCCTAAAAGCAGTAACGCATTGCAGCTTAAATTTAGTCACAACTCACAAAAAGTTCAATTCTAAAGCAGCTGAGAAGAGCAGCACGTATGGCTGAAAAAGGGCAGATACTGTGAAATAGTCTAAATTATATACACGTTGTGACAAGTAGCATTTATAAATCACTATGCTAGCAGAAGTAGGTTAAGTTAAACACCAACTTTCCTTTCTCACATACTGCAGTTCCACTGTTTAACATCCAAGACAGATTTCTCTGCTCTAAGTATAGGCCAACATCCTACAGTATATAGACCAATTGAAAATGGCATGAAATTGGAACTCATTGGCCTAAGTCATTCTGGTGACACCTTGATGCTAACACTGTTCAAATGGCTCTTTTGATGGTGGCCCCCAGATGGCAATCACGAACCACAACCTTCTTGGTAAGAAATCTTACGTGGGCCCTTTTTATTGCATTGCTCCGCTGTTGCTATTTAAAATGAAACAGCAAAAAAATACAAATAGCTGATCTTTAAAGCTGGCTGATTAATGAGCTACGCTGATATATTGGCCCATGGTAGCTGATTGTGATATATCAGTATCGGCATCTATGTCAATAGTATACAAGAACTCAAACAGAAGGAGTTGGCAAAGATGTTTCTAAATGTTCATGTTATATTAGGAATAAATAAACAGTAAGTCATAAATATTCAAGAAAGGACCTTGTAGGTCTTTGTTAAATATAAAAACATATTGGCAGACATCTGACTCTTTAATATTAATAAAAGGTGCAGGCCTCAAAAATCTCTTTATCAGTCGAGGTCTTGTAATAATTGTAGATATCAAGTTGGATTTACCAACAATTTACCTTCATACTATTCCTTCTTACAAGATCCTTTTTCACTGTAGATTTTGAATGTCATTCCCTTGGTGTTTCAGTGGCATGAAAGGCATGCTAAATGAATTACTGCAAACATACGCTTGATTTGCACACGGTATAACATGGGGTTTTAATGATCCAGCACATACAGAGCATGGGAACAATAACAATAAATGTTTATCTGTGAAATGATGCCAATTTAAATGCACATTCAAAAAGAGACCCAAATGTTTTTTTTCCTTATCCTAAAGGCCTCCACACACATCCTGCATCTACCTCTGGAGTGCGTCGCCTTACCTTACTGATGCCTCTCTCGCGCTTTTCTCGGACACACATACAACATCTCAACTGTTGCTGCTGCTGCAGCGCTGCTTCTAAAAGCCCTGTCTTTCTACATAGAGATTTCATAGATAATTCCCATTAAAAATGAAGGTCTTTCATGTCATTTATGATGCATATGATGATTTATATTGAGTCTAATATTGAGTCTGGGCAGTAATCCGTGCGCCCCATTCCCTTTTTTTTTTTTTTTTTTGCCACATTTTCGCTTGTTGGAAGTTTTATTTTGAATTTTGACACACCAGGAAATGGTGAAACTACAGCGAAAGCTGCCGGTATGATGTTAATATGACGCTCAGCAGAGTATTTATGTATCAGTTAAAGCAGAGAGACCCGAGAGAGACGCGCGGCTCTCAGAAAATAATAGGCTCCGCCTCCAAAGGTAAAGGGGCAGACGTGCCTCTGACGTGCGTCTGCAGCGCACGTCAGAGGTAGGATGTGTGCGGAGGCCGTAATACAGCGAGAACTGTTGGCGGCGCCTCCAAAACAATGCTGAGGTGAAAAAAGTTGTTTACCAAGCATCCTGAATTTGCCTCAAGTCCCCTAAAAAACGATGTCCCAACCATATTTGAATAAGCAAGGACTGTAGTTTTAAGCAGCACGTTTCTACAGTATGCATAGTTTGTCGGTTGCTATAGAAGGCCCAGGATAAGAAGTGTAGAGGGATAGAGTGTGCCAATATAGCTGTCGGAGGCAGTGAGGTCCAGATCTCATCTCTAAGACCAGCTGGCTGAAGGGGGGGCTCTGTACTTCAGATAAGCAATAGTGTGTCCTTAATCCCCGAAATTGAGCTTCCTTTGGCCTCGGGAAGTCAATGTAAAAGTGTGCCCATACCCAGCACAAGACAGTATCACTCTGCTGTAGCTTAAAGGAATACTTCACCCATACGGAACAGGCGTTCTATCATTATAAAATCACTATTATAATATAATGAATTAGGTTTTTCTTCCCTCTGTCTTCCCTCAGTCTTCCCTTGGCCCAGCTGTCCTGTTAATCCTAGCCCTTACTGTGATGTCACAGTAAGGAAAATGTAGGGTTAGACAGTGAGACCATAAAACACTCTTTCTGCCTTTTCTCAGGCTAGGATGAACCAATTTCAATTTTTTTTGCACATTTATAGTAAATAGGATCTCAGAATTCAACACACATTCATATTCCCACCGGTGAAGTAGGTCTTTAAGTTTATGAGGCGTACTTCCAGTAAATGCCTGATAAAAAAAGTGATGTAAACAAAACCAATGGAGAATGCTGGTGGTCCAATCACATCACAATTAGGTAATTGCTTACTGAGTATTCTCAAAACACAATGATTTCCAAAAAGAGGTAAAAAAAAAAGTCACAGTAGCTGAGCTAGGCATCAGTGTTTAGGGGATCCTTTTAAAACAAGGCCCCCACTATGTACACACAGTATCAATTAGGGATGGGAATTGATAAGAATTTAACGATTCAGATTCTGCTTATCGATCCGATTCCTTATCGATTCTCTTATCGATTTTCATTGGGTGAGGGAATATACAAACTAGTTTGTTTGTATTAACTCTCTTTAATATCTGATTAGAAAAGTGTCTAGTGTGTGCCTTGAAAGATTATCAAGAGTATTACTAGTATTACTTTAGGATTAGAAGATTGACAATTTTCACATTAATTGGTCCAGACAAAAAAAATTATGTCCAAGGCAGAGCTTTTTGTATGGGCAGAGATCATTATTTAAAGTGTGTCTTATTGTCTTTATAAAGTGTCTAGTTAAACGTTTCCTTATCACCGGACTGCCGAGTCCCGCTATGTGTCGTTTTGGGTTCATCTCCACCGCCGTGCGTAAAGGCAGCATTAGCATAACAGCTGATGAACAAGAGTAAACAGCGGTCAATAAATCCTTTTTGCTTTGCTTTATGCTGCTCTCACCTTTTTATGTATCTCCGTCTTTCACTTGCCCACACCTAGGCCTACACCAGAGCTGTACAGTGCGACAGTTTTGATCGCATTTGCTACTGAAATTGATCACGTGCGATGATGAATACTAGTCCACTCGCACGAGTGCTAATGAGCAGATGCTGTCTGTTTGAGACACAGAAGAGCGCTGCACAACACTGCTTAGAGGGCTCTACATTAACACTCTCCAAATTCGGGTAAATGTAGTCTTAGGCGAGTAAGTTATTGAGTCCACCCTCCACTTTGGCTGGTGAAAGATGTGTGCTCGGGACCTGTGCTTGTGCGGCGATTCTAGCGTCTAATACACTTCACCAACGGTAATAACCGGAAGGAGACGGCACGCAGTTAAGGTAGCGCGTGTGCAAGCAGAACATTTCCTGTGCGCCTTCACATTAGAAGCCTGTTACTAGCCAAACGTGAGTTGACTTTTTTGAAGCCGGTAAGAACAGGAAGTTCGCGCTTTACAGCCCTGCAGTGCGCTAGCTTGAAAATCAACTGCTTCAGCTGCAGAGAGCAGTCAACAACAGTAGTCTATGTAAACAAAGTTTGAAATAACTGATAAGCCACTGAAGAACTACTCCCAACACATTCACAACAACCTATGTAACTTATTCTAAATTGTACCAATATGTATAATTATTTATTTAATAGGCTAGCCTATATGTTTTAAAGTTAGGTTTTAATTAACAGAAGGACATTTACCAAAAATGTTTATTATTATGAATATAATAATGATATGTATATACAAAACATATATAGATATTAATTTTATGGGGAGAAATAATTCTGAATCAGCAAAAAATTGCAATTGGCAGGTTAGATTATTTTGTCTAAATTACAATCAGTGCATCCCTATTAATTTTTCTACAATTATTACTGCACAAACTAGGATATGACATTAATTGAGAATTTCAAATGAGACCAAGATGACAGGCTAAAAGGTAATTAGAGCAAAATGCATGGGTTAAGGTTATGCAAGTTTTCGATCATACTTTGTGTGCTACTGAATTTATTTTTGTGCTACTGATTCTTTTTGCTTGCTAGCACCAGTGCTACCACCTAAAAAAATAAGCGTACAGCCCTGCCTACACACATGTTAATTCTCATACATTTTATGTTCAAATCCAGGTGATAGGCAATTCTGGTGCCAACTAGTAAGACAGCGGACGTTTAAACGTTTAACCGTCAGGATGGCAGTCTGCGCGCTTGCTTGTGCGCGTGTCGTTTGACGAAATGGAAACAATTTACAATTGTTGCAAGTGGCCGTATTGTCGCCTTTTTGCGTGAGATACAACCACACTTTAGAGCGCTTCTGCCTCAACGCCATATTTGCTGCGTTCTGAACCAAAACAAAGCCGCACGTGTGTGAAGTCATGGCACATTTGCAACGAGCGGAACCGATAAGCGGAATCGTTAAGCAGGCGTGTTAACGATTCCAAGGAATTGATTCACTCGGCACCGGTTCTGAACAGGAACCGGTTCTCGATTCCCATCCCTAGTATCAATCAATACGCAACATTGTATAATACAATATAAGATATCGAATAGACCGCATTGTTCGAGGATCAAACTACACATAATATTCTCACAATGTTTCACCACAATGTGATACATGTAGCACAATGGAACTAACCTTATCACACAATGCCCTGTGAAGACCTTAATCTGCAGAAATTCTGGGTGGAGATCTTTTAAGTGTATCAAATTCTAATGTTTTGGAAAAAGAAAAGGAGGGCCCTCTGTTAAACTGACTTGACAGAAACTCTGCATTCAAAAATAATACCATTTCTTCTTCAATACTTCCCTACAACCTTTACTTCCGACTCCTACTAACCTCACAGTGACCAGAGGTTCTTATTACAAAAAGAGTTTGTATTTAAGTGTCTGAAGCTCTCTAACTGCTACATAAGTTCAGCCTGAACCAATAGCAATGTACACCTAAAACTTTGAACTATTGCACCTTTACAGAGGATAAAAAAAGGTGTGTGTCAAGGGGCGGTTATGTGCCTGCTGTTATTATTTATTAGTGGAGAAAAATAAACTTTTCAGTCCAAACATTTTTTTTCCTATTTCTGAATCAGAGTGTGTAACTTTGAAAGAACTTGAGTGTTACACTGAAAAAGCCTTCAAAATGTTCAAAAACCTGTTCCTGGTTTGTAGCTTTTAAAAAGGTGCTACGAGGAACTTTTAAATATTTCTGAAAGAGTCTCATTTTGCCTCTGTTGATCATAAATTACATGTATCAGCAAACAAGACCATGCAATAAATGCTATTTTTATATAGTTTTCTTAATGCCTTTGTCATACACTCACCCAGGAACAACAGCTGGCGTAGTAAAAACACTACCGCTTTTGTCCAAAGGGGGTGCAATCATTTACACAAACGGAAAGTTTTAATGTGTGTAATGGCCAGTATTGGGAACGTTACTTTAAAAAAGTAATTAGTTATAGTTACTCACTACTTGTTCCAAAAAGTAGCTGAGTTAGTAACTGAATTACTTTATAATATAAGTAACTAGTTACAAGGGAAAGTAACTATTTGCGTTAGCCTACTGTAAAAAAAAAAAAAAAGTTGCTATAGGCCTATGTCAACAATTTTGGATTTTTCTGAGCAGTTTTCACAAGTCAGTTGAAATGAGTAGAACAGACAGGTAGGCCTACTTGTAGGCTACATAACCTTCAATACTTATTGCACATCAACAGACAGCAAGAGGTTTATCCTGCACTTCAAGTATTTTGTTCTCAACAAAAGTAGTAGAGGAAACTGCTGAATGTACCGTGCTGATCTGCTATCACTGGATTCACTTCAGGAGTGTCGGCTAAAACACCACTTAAGGCCAAAAATGTCAGACTATGAAGCATGAGACGATGAGAGAGGAGGAGTAATTTATCCATATGTTTATTTCCTTCTTTAACATGCACAGCAGAATACAGATCCCAGGAAAAGAACAATAGCAATATTCGGCTCGTGATGACTTGCTAAACAGCTGTTGCGACCAGCGAATCGCGGCCGATTAGTAAAGTGCATAAATTATAATTTATAGAGATCGGGAAACTCCATGCACTTACTCACAAGGGCGATGCAAACAAACTCAGGGAGAGCACGTTTCAACCGTGGATGGATAGGTGGTTACTGCGGCAACGTGCACGCTCACACAACAGAGAGAGAAAGAAAAATAAACTTCACTAAACAGGCGCTCCGGCTTACTGACGTGACGGCGCTAACTGACAGTTAAAATGTCATCCACACTGAATAAAACACAACTTAAAACACACCGGTCTCCTCACTAGCAGTTTGTGTATGGAGCCAGGGGTGCGTTCGGATTACACAGTTTATTCAATCGAACAGTAACGCACCGCATTTAACGTTCAGTAACGATAACGGCGTTGTAACGACAGAAAAAGTAATTAGTTAGATTACCCTGTTACTGAAAAAAGAACGGCGTTACCTAACGCCGATATTTTAAACGGCGTTTTTCCCAACACTGGTAATGGCTTAGTTGTAGATAATGGAAGTTACTTGATAACAATTACATCTGGATCGGTAAGCAGGTAATGGATAATCCTGTTGTGTCGAGCCCTGGAAACTCGACTCGATATATTCTGTCCATAATTACGATTTGCAGATTTAATAATTGCAGCAGTCCTCCAGTGCATACCAGGCTAAATGCATTTTCCCAGACACTATAACGTAGTGCTTCATTATTTATTCATTACTCATCATTAAGAGTTAGAGCATCTCACCAAATACACTGCTTGTGCCTGTAGGTAGTAGTATCATGAGGAAATATTGTACCAGTCCAACATTTCCCTTGGGTTCAACAAACTTTGGAAAAAAACGTGTGAGTATGTGTGACATTTGTCTTCCCACACGACTGCTTACATTACATTTTGGCACCAGCAGACGTCGGTTCCCCATGCCACCCAATAGGCTTGGGATTTTGAAGCCAAAAGTCTAAAGTCATGTACAAGTATAATAGTATATAATAATAGTCCAGATGCAGTCCATTCGGAATTAAAAAAGAAAAACAGGTCGAAAGTTAGTCCAATACCAGAGAGATCAGACATCCCTACCCTTTCTTATGCAAAATGAGAGTTTTTGAAATATAAAACACTCACACATGAATATGATAAGTAACTGTAAACTACAACCTTCCTTAGGCAAGATGCTGCAGGTGAATAGGATAGCATTTTTAACTTCTAGATATCATCATGACACTATGCCAGTTGGTTCCTGACATCAAAAACTGTTATTTTTTGTATTAGAATTTTTCAGTATGAACAAATCCATCCGTAGTCACTTTCAGAATAGTACTAAGAATGATTATGGAAAGTTTTGTTGATGGTATTGCTTTAGAGGTTGAGATGTTTGGTTGGGAATATTGAAAAAAAACTAATGCTGAGATAATGTTCGTTCAAGATTGTTGTATAGGAGAAATATACAGACGCTAACTGACAATGTTGAGTCAAATAAACACCGTAATGTACATTTTGGACCTTTCAATTATCATACAAAAAAACATGTTATGGAAGCAAAATAGAAAAAAAAATCTCAAAATTGACCAGTATTTGAGTTAAAAAAAAAATTCCTGCAGTGTCTGCCTTAACATTTAATTAATAAATCAACATGGCACCATTGCATATTGGATAATCCAAGATTTACAATCTCATAGCACAAAATGACTACAATACATTGGGAGGGCTTTGGGGTGGTTGATCGGTAGCAGCATTCATCATTTACTCCTGACAAAATAGTGTTATTATGTTCCCGGAATGTTTCTATCGGATCTCTCTTGTAATTAGCTAGCTTCTTTGTGCCATTGTTAAACTGTCACCTTTATATTACAGCCCATCTTTAACCTACATAAAGCTGTGCTGGAGGCATGTCCATATTGTTGCCAATTTCTCGGTTGCCAACGGAGGCTGATGAAAGTTATAAATTACTCAATGCGCCCTGTCGATTGTTTATATTGCGGGGAAAGAAAAATAAAGACGGAGGTGGAGAGGGGAGAGAAAATCCGATTTGTGAAGCTTGTGCAGGAAAAAGGTTGAGACAATATCCCGTAACAGCTGATGCAAACGTCAAAATAGGCATAGAAAAGTGATTACAACATCTCTTGTATAGCGTCTGGCTCGAGACCTGCTCAATTTCCATTGGTTGTTATATTGAGGCTATATATATATATGACAAAACATCATTTAAAGGGAGCGTTCAGTATTATTGAAGTGGGGTGGTATGAGGTACTTATGCATTGTTAGTATGTTACATTATGGAGATGGTGATCAGTGCAGTCACTATAAGGAGTTGAGGGGATACGTCTCTGTAGTGTGCTGTTGCAGAGGGGGCCAGCAGAACAACTATTTTTCAACACATACGGTATATAAATGCTAACCTAAAAAATTTAAATTGCGAGCTAAATGTAAGGCAAGGCAAGTGTATAAATATGGCACAATTCAGACACAAGGTCTTTATTCAAAGTGCTTTAGAGGGGCATAAAATACATCAAAATTAGACAGTGGAAATAGCATTTAAGAAATGTAGGGATGTTTCACTGCTTTAGTTTGCCGCCAGACAGCCGTTTATTTTTTGCAATATAAAAATTCAACCGTAGTTTTGCCATGTTTCGCCAACCCAATAGCTCTGAATCGAATAGCTGGCAGAGAACACTGCACCGCACCTGCGCTAGTTGGTGTAGAAATACATTGTTGAACTGCGCTTGAGAAAAAGTGCAAACATAAAATGGCTGTCTGGCAGCAAACTACAGCAGAGAAAGAAATCCTACGTTTACCGTTCAATTCAACCTATTTTTCTTTTTTACGCAAGTATTAACATGTGGCGAAAAAACATTGTTCTGCCGGCCCCCTTCGCAACAGTACAATGCTGACTTCTGTTACGTCGACGTCTCCCCTCAACTCCTTACAGTAACTGCACTGATCACCATCTCCAAAAGGTAACTGACTAACCATGCTGAAGTACCTCATACAACCCCACTTCAAAAATACAGAACTATCCCTTTAAAGAGGACCTATTATACTACTTTTCTGGTCTTAATTTCTTGTTTTACACTGCTATAGAGCAACCTGACACGAATCACATCACAAAAAACAATGTAGATTTTCGGGAAGCTCTTTCTCTTATTTTGGCAATCCAGCACGTCCTGTCAACACTTGAGTGTGTGTGCTTCGGCAATCTCCGGTCCCTCCGCCTGTGCTTCGGCAATCTCCGCTCCCCTCCCCCCTCCTGCAAACCCCACTCCGTTGTGATTGGTTGCCTTCCTTCCGGAACACTTTCAGTGGCGGGAAGCGCGAGCATGGACCTATAAGGGCGCGAGGCAGACGCGAACAGGGAAGTGACAGCATTACTATACATGGAAACATCCGCGTGGTGACGACACAAAGTTACATGCGACGTCACAAAGTTACAAAGGGTAGACCGCTTTGAACACGTGACTTCTCGACTGGCTAGAATAGTGTTTAGTGCTCTGCACAGACACCCCAGACGGTCAGCAGGGAATACGTTGAAATGCATGTAAGTCATTATTTGATAATTTAGTATGGTTAAGCATGACTATGAATCATCATAACAACGTTTATAGGTCATAAAAGTCAAAAAGCATCATAGGTCCTCTTTAATGTATTTTCAAGAAAAAATAATAGAATAGGAACAGAAAATGGCTTGACATGATGAGTACAAAGCTATGGGATGAGCTTTGCCCGAACATGAGCGATCAATACAGGAGTGGTCAGGGTCATTGTGTTTAGATGTTGGCGGTTTCCATTCCGGATCCAATAAATTACAAGTATGAAAGGTAAACATGGACGATGGATGGATGGATGGGGAAGAGATGTTGACAGCAGCAGGCACCAACTATTCCACAGGTTTTCCTGGCAGAATACTACAGCTGCCTCGGGCCAATTACAAACACATGGTCTTCACATCCCACTGGCCTAAGGGTCTCCTGTTTCATTTAGAAGTAAAAACAAACAACTTTTTTTCCAAATACTTTGTCATTACGCTGAATTGGAAGCGACTGTTTTTATTGTCTTTAAGCAGCATGGGGTTATTTTAACCAATTTGAGTGGGGGAATGTGTTTGGCGCACTTAAGTGAGTAATAGTCTGCACTCATTGCATCACAACAACAGGTATACCCCTTGTATTGTAACAGTAGAAAAATAAATAATTTCTTCCCATTCTTGCAAAGAAGGCAAACAAAAAACAGAGGACAGAGACGGGGGGTGATGAGAGATTAGGAGTGTTTTGAAAAGTATTTTTTAAAGAGAGACCTCTGTTGTATGTATATGGATGCCTTCTCCCTCCTTTGTGTTCGGAAAGCCATACTAGTGTCCTACATCCTACATATTCACCATCTATATAGCCTACTACATACTGTCTACTCAAAGATCGATTGTGTATGCGAGGTGCGTCAAAACATTTTCAGTTGAAGTATATTCAAGCAATAAAGAATGTCTTCTTCTTATAAGATTCAGGCCGTTTAGACGCTGTTTAGCGTATAACCGCCCTCCACAGGTTATATTGAACTACATTTTTACAGTCCTGTGTTCATCATCTGTGTTTTAGACCTCTTGTTTTATAATCTAAGGGTGTATTCACACTGGGAAAGTCCGCTAGTGCACTTGCTTTGGTCCAGACCAAATAGAGTTTTGATTTTTTTTGTTTGGTGTGGTCCACTTTCATATTGCCCCTTTTGCAAGTGAACCAGCATTACGAAGCAAAACCACACGTGATCTGAGGTCATTCATTCATTGGACAGACATTCTGGGGTGGAGAGAAACAGGAAGCACGAAGTTTAAACTGCGAAATATATATCATTGATATAATATGGGGCTAAAAATAATAAAAAGGCCTACATCTAACCTATAAATAAAGAGGAAAAACATCAAATTATTGTTGTTTCATATGGTCATAATGTGTAGCCTTATGTCAATGCCACGTTATGTGGCTTGTAGCCTACGATGTGAAACATAATTTTTACTGTATTTTTGGTGCTGGATGCGCGTCACGCGAGAAGAATAGGCTCAAGCTGACACTCAGCTGATTAAGCTGTGTATCAGCTGGGTCGGCGCAGTTCAGGTCCAAACTGACACATGGATAGTATTGACGGTCCCGTACATGGGAAGCAAAATAAAAACACACACTTCTTGCGCAGCGTGAACCTGTTGGCACTGTGCGAGAGACGCCCCTCTCCTTCATCTGATCGCTGATCGCTGAACACATTCAGCATTTATATTGTTCTGGGCTCCCGGTCAAACCACAACTAATCTTCCTAACAATGGCGACAACAACACTTTCCCATAATGTGAAGCTGACGGCTATTTATTAAAAAAAGAAAGAAAGAAAAGGCACAGTGCCTCCTGCATTTGGGTCGGATCGAGTCCGAACAAATTCACACCACAAACGAACTGCAGCAGAGTGCGTTTGGAAACGCATCGAGACTACCTCTTCAGCTGGGTCTCGGAGCGTTTGTTTGGTCCGCTACGGTGGCCCTGAGAGGCCACAGCACAACAACATCAGAAAACACATGCAAGAAGACAAAACACTAGCAAATTAAGAAAACATCTTCATCAATTTGACAACACATGCGCACCATTTAGAAAACACATGCAATAAGACAAAACACAAGCAAATTAAAAAACACATGCAATAAGACAAAACACAAGCAAATTAAAAAACATAAGCAATAAGAAAAAACACAAGCAAATTAAAAAACACATGCAAGAAGAAAAAACACAAGCAAATTAAAAAACACATGCAAGAAGAAAAAACACAAGCAAATTAAAAAACACATGCAAGAAGAAAAAACACAAGCAAATTAAGAAAACATCTTCATCAATTTGACAACACATGCGCACCATTTAGAAAACACATGCAAAGACCACAACACAACGGAAATAGGCCACAACACGACGGAAGTGTTTCCAGAGGACACTTAAAAGTGATGCACACGTCCTGGCAGGCTTGTTGTTTACGCATATTTTGACTATGATTTTGACTCACAGTGCTATTAAGGTTATCTTTCCGTCTACACTAGCCTACTCTGTGTAGACGGAAAGATAACCGGCAATCTAAAAGTGTGATTAAAGCCGTTTACTGGACTGTGGAGGAGAAGACTGAGACACCATCTGTCCGAAATGTAAGTAGCCATATTTTTTAAATAATCATGGCCCATTGTTAGTTGAATGTCTGTGATGTCCTTTATCATATCCCTCCTATAATAACCAACACTGACTGAAAATAGATAATGCTGTGGGGTTTAGTAGTTAGCGTTAGCGTCCGCTAGCTTAACCGTTAGCTTTAGGCTAACCGTTTGAGCTGTGGAGTCTTTGGCAATGACTGTTGTCGCCTGCGGCTCGTTTTTGTGAACTCACATTAGACCTGCAATGAAGGTCCCTGTGTTAAAAACAAATAGTGAAACTGACTGGTGTGTTGGAAACTTTAAAGAGTATTTTTTTTTAATAGCTTCAGGCTGCTACCTGCTAGCTGTCTGACTAAGCAGTCTGACTGTATCTCCAGTGTAATGTGTATACAGACAAGAATACTCTAAGTTGCCTCTGCTGGTGTTTGTTTCCTGTCCAAACATCACATTATCACTCAGAACTAGTTTCTTATTGAGCCAGGGCTATACTGAATTTATTAGTAGCCTATCTTATTTTATAATGGAAGAAAAAACTAATCTCTGTCTGTAGCTTTGCCATAACTACAGATGTATGATGTACACGATGTTACATTGGATGTGCCATGTTTTACAGATGTGAGTGACCTGAGGGAGCCTGTGTTTGATGAAGTGTCCGTTGACCCACCCGGACCTTCACACAGCTATCTGTTCCATCAGAGGACGTGTTCACGGTAAATACAGTTTAAATATGTCAGTCAATAACAGAATATGAACTAAGTATTTATGCATAAACTCTCTAAACTGGTAAAATACACCCTGTTTTACGTTTGTCTTTACATGTTCAACGGAGGAATGACCTACAGCCCAGTGGAGTGAAAAAGCTTTGGTTGTGAAGCGATGCTGATGTTACATGTAAAGGCCCGTCTTTTTTGCAGTTTAAAACATTTGTTTAATTAATTTTCACTTTATTTTGCTACAAACTCTAAACCCAACATAGACCCTGACGTAACGTGGGTTGTGTGTGTTCAAAAACTGTTTCAATGTCTGGGTAGCAACTGTGGAACCAAAGATTGGTTCCTACTTTATACAAGAGCGCTAATTGGCTCTTACATAGCATGTTACGTAATGTAATAGTTAACAGTAACCATAATGAGGCTGGAAAAGAATATATCATGAATCATGTCAAGATTCGCTGGAAAGGCATTATCTTTTGTAAAATGTATTTTTGAAATAATGCTTTAGATGGCTTGTCAGAGCTGCAAATGATTTGACACCATTTCAATATCTAGTAGATAATGTATCATTTGTGTTGTGATCTCATTCATAATAAAGTTTTACTGTTAAAAAAATGGATTGTGTTCCCTACTGTCACCGTTTGCTACCTGTAGTAAAGGATTACTTGAAACTCACATTTTCATAGTCAGGATGTTGGACTAGATTTCTGACCGATCTACATGCATAGAATTATACGTTTCTCATTTCAACCCTTTATTTCTCTGTAGATTTCTCTGATAAGACAGTATTATTACATTTTAAAATGACCAACACCATCCTTAAAAATAAAGCAGTTTATTCATAGCCAGTGAAATGGAAATAATAAGTCTACATAATTCAAACGGAAGCAAAGCCATAACTTTTATGTAACTGTCCAGATCATGTAGGTGAAGGACTTCTTGTATGCTGTTTTGTCAGCTGGTAATAAAGCTCATGTCATAGATGTTGCTGCTGTTGTTGCTGGTATCCCTGAAGAAGACCACTGTCCCACCCAGTGAACACGTCCTCTGATGGAACAGATAGCTGTGTGAAGGTCCGGGTGGGTCAACGGACACTTCATCAAACACAGGCTCCCTCAGGTCACTCACATCTGTAAAACATGGCACATCCAATGTAACATCGTGTACATCATACATCTGTAGTTATGGCAAAGCTACAGACAGAGATTAGTTTTTTCTTCCATTATAAAATAAGATAGGCTACTAATAAATTCAGTATAGCCCTGGCTCAATAAGAAACTAGTTCTGAGTGATAATGTGATGTTTGGACAGGAAACAAACACCAGCAGAGGCAACTTAGAGTATTCTTGTCTGTATACACATTACACTGGAGATACAGTCAGACTGCTTAGTCAGACAGCTAGCAGGTAGCAGCCTGAAGCTATTAAAAAAAAATACTCTTTAAAGTTTCCAACACACCAGTCAGTTTCACTATTTGTTTTTAACACAGGGACCTTCATTGCAGGTCTAATGTGAGTTCACAAAAACGAGCCGCAGGCGACAACAGTCATTGCCAAAGACTCCACAGCTCAAACGGTTAGCCTAAAGCTAACGGTTAAGCTAGCGGACGCTAACGCTAACTACTAAACCCCACAGCATTATCTATTTTCAGTCAGTGTTGGTTATTATAGGAGGGATATGATAAAGGACATCACAGACATTCAACTAACAATGGGCCATGATTATTTAAAAAATATGGCTACTTACATTTCGGACAGATGGTGTCTCAGTCTTCTCCTCCACAGTCCAGTAAACGGCTTTAATCACACTTTTAGATTGCCGGTTATCTTTCCGTCTACACAGAGTAGGCTAGTGTAGACGGAAAGATAACCTTAATAGCACTGTGAGTCAAAATCATAGTCAAAATATGCGTAAACAACAAGCCTGCCAGGACGTGTGCATCACTTTTAAGTGTCCTCTGGAAACACTTCCGTCGTGTTGTGGCCTATTTCCGTTGTGTTGTGGTCTTTGCATGTGTTTTCTAAATGGTGCGCATGTGTTGTCAAATTGATGAAGATGTTTTCTTAATTTGCTTGTGTTTTTTCTTCTTGCATGTGTTTTTTAATTTGCTTGTGTTTTTTCTTCTTGCATGTGTTTTTTAATTTGCTTGTGTTTTTTCTTCTTGCATGTGTTTTTTAATTTGCTTGTGTTTTTTCTTATTGCTTATGTTTTTTAATTTGCTTGTGTTTTGTCTTATTGCATGTGTTTTCTAAATGGTGCGCATGTGTTGTCAAATTGATGAAGATGTTTTCTTAATTTGCTAGTGTTTTGTCTTCTTGCATGTGTTTTCTGATGTTGTTGTGCTGTGGCCTCTCAGGGCCACCGTAGTCCGCACCCGAGTGTGATTGCTGTATTCACACCTGCCTGAAAGATGCGCACCGAAGGCAGAAGTGCATCTGAGTTCGTTTCAACCAAACTAAACACGGCATGTGTGAATACACCCTAAGTAGGCCTATCTTTAAGAACACTAATCACGTTTCGTGGCGACTCAGTAATGAAACTGAAAGTAGTAGGCTATAGCTAATAAATGAAAACAGACGGTCAAAACAGCGTCCAAATTAGCTAAAATCATAAATACAATAAACAGTAACATGGCACACTTATTTTTAGGTAAGCTCTAATTGATTATTCATTTTTTCACAGATTTCCGTTTTGAGGCGGAGGATCCCTCCGACGCTCTCTGTCCGGCTCATCAGACAGCACTCAGCTGTCTGTCAGTTGAGCTGGATGAGCCGCGGTGTGTGAAACACAGCATTCAGTTCTGATCTGATTTTTTATACTGTCTATGGTTCTGATCTATCTCCACTATCAGACTGGCATCACTCATTTCACTTAGTAACTCTAATGTTGTTAGGTAGGTATCTATCTCTTATCTATTGTAAGAGTTTATGAATGACTGCACGTACAGTTGTCAGATCGCGGACCCCAACAATGTCGTTGCCTGCCAACTTGCTCGAAAATATTTCATTTTCCTGGGCGGGTAGAATTGACCCAGTGCATTGTGGGGCGGTTGAGTAGGAAAAGTATCCAATCGATCCATACCCAAAATCTTCCTGGAAGTTAGTACTCATCCGGGAATTTCTTGCATACCCAAACTCGCATACCCAACCGTCACATACTCAAATTGAAGTCAAAATTAGTATGAGTAGGACGTTATTATGGGTTTCCGAACACAGCCAAGCTGAGAGCAGAGACAGGCTGTGGCTGCTTCCAGAGAGGAAGAGGAAGGCCTCGTTACAAACTCCTACACTGCCCCCTGTTGGTGAAGCACAGATGTGCACAATGAATGAAAAGCACAGAGATTAAAGCCTGTTCAAATGGCTTATAGAAAATGGCTGGTCAGTTGGATACATAAGAAGTAGGCTATGTGAATTTAAGGCGAGGCCTGCAGGCAAAGTCATTGTTTTTTTCCGAAGCACTGGTCTAAATTTGATATTTTTGTATATATTTGCTTCCATAACATGTCTTACATATTTCATACTAGTATAAATCAAAAGGTCCAAAATGTACATTTAGGTGTTTTTCTTTCGATTTAACCTTGCCTGTTTGTGTCTGTATATTTCTCCAATACAACCGTCTTTAACTGTCATTATCTCAACGTCAGTTTTTTTCAATGCTTTGAACCAAAAACCAACTTCTAAAGCACTTAAATCAACTAAACTTTTCATATACATTCTTAGCTATTCTATTCTGAAGTCATATGTTGTTAATGTCTGATTTATGATACATTTTCTTCTTAAATACACACTGAAAATGCATTTTTAAGATCTACACATATTTCCTTTAATACATTTAAAAAATACTAAGGCTGTATCCAAAATCTATTCTGTAAAAATGTTGGACTCTAATTTGTTGTAACACTGAAATAAAGAAATTTACTCTGGCTCAATCCAACGTCTAGCTTTTGGATTTAAAGCATAATTAGTTACATACAGCCAAATATGCATAATTATTTAGTCAAACATTTCAGAAAATAATTGTAATACAAAAAAATATTATTTTAATTCAAGTAACCAACTGTCAAAGTTTCATGTACCCTATTCACCTGCAGTGTCTTGCCTGAAAAAAAAGAAAGCTGTTCAGAGCACATGTGCTGCTTTAAATGTATTACCTCTACAATTGCAGATACCATTATTCAGGCCTTTGACATGTCTGTGCTCTTCGTCCCTTTAGAGTTGAAATATTGAATCACAGGCTCCCCTTTAAAAGCAGCAGAGAGAGTGAGTGTGTGTGTGTGTGTGTGTGTGTGTGTGTGTGTGTGTGTGTGTGTGTGTGTGAGTGTGTGTGTGTGTGTGTGTGTGTGCGCCATTTAGTGATTCATATGGACATTTGCAGTGCACGTTGAGAGCAAAAAGCCATTGTGTAATACTGGCAAAAACTGAAACTGGAGCCGCATCTTAAAGAGCCTTGGCTGGCGTGGGGAATTTCCATTTTATTTGCTCCATTGTTGCTTGTACTGCCTGAGCCGAGTGGATAAATCCCAAGCAATGGGCCTGGGAACACTGCTGGTCAGCCGTGGCGGGGAAGGGGGATGGGGGGAGGGGGGTATGGTGGAGAGTGAAAGCCCACACATTGGAAAATTAACTGCTATCTTTCAAAAAGCCAGAATCCCACATGATGGGGAAGGCAGCGAGGTGGCACTACAACTGTGACAGCGAGCCTTGTTAGTGTCTTTTAGCCTAAGCACTACCACCACTGCATTTGGCATCCTTCTGCAATAGAGAGGAGGGGAAGGGAGCTGAAGGGAAGATGAATAAAGGAAGAAAAGAATGGAGAAAGAAAAGAGAGAGAGAGGGAGGAGAGAGATTTGGCCATGGATCACCGGCCTTTTCCAGTTCAAGGAAAGTTCATTGAAAACTCTTGCTTGGGCTTCATGTCATCTGTTTAGTTCTTCACTGGTCCCCCGGGGGTGCATCTCTCTGCCTTCACAGTCTGTTCAACTTGACACAAAATGGGGCAGGAGGGCTTTTCACATCTCCAGCAGCCAGGAACAGGTTTTCCCTTCTCGGCCCAAGTTAACATATTTGAAAGTGAAATTCACAATATCAATTATGGATCTATCCAAATAGGATTTTTGTGGACTGTGTGGAGGCAAAAAAAATAAAGTTTTTGGGTTTTCTCACTGGCAAATATAGACATATGATAGGTTTTTGGAGCATTCTGAAGGGAAAAATAAAATGAGACAAACAAGCAGTAATTTGGCAGACAGTAATAGTAGTCTAATTACAAAGAGTGCCTCTGTCAGTGAATAAGTGGGCAATGCGGAATGCTATGAAAAATGGCTCCTTCTGTCTTTGTCCAGATGACTGGAAAGCAATAGGAATGATGGGAAAAAAAACGAGAGTCATATGTAATTGTCACAACAAATGCCGAGGCTGCAAATGGCTGTTGTCATCATAATGGAGACGTGTAAACAGGGAAATCAGGCAGAGGACAGTTCGCTAAAGTATCTGCAAGCTGTTGACATGAAGATTAATAAGTTTGATAGACTGAGCTGAAGCATAAACAATATGCAACTCACTGCTGTCACATACACACTTTGAAATGACTTACACTTTGAAATAACATTAGTTACAATATGAGAATTAAATGGTTGTTTAGGAGAAATATACAGACGCACATAGAAAAAGGTTTAGTCAAATAAACACCTCAAACTCTCAAATGAGCCGGTGCTTGGAAACACAATGTTTGTGCCTGCAGTGTCTAAACCTAAATGCATTTTACATTCATTACTGAGCTAGCAATCAGAATCATGTCATACTTGCTTCATGTTTTCATCTTGAAAATGAACTTAAAAAACTCTCTGTGGTTTCATTAAGGACTGGCTTTCTAACAGAGTGGAATCAAGCCCACTGACTATACCACCTCTACAGCTGTAGTTCATAAAATTAGCAAGAAAAAAAACTACACACAAATAGCCTGAACTAGTTACAATGTTGTACTGGTTAGGATTTTTTTTATAAATCAAGAGGAGAGAAGCAGAGCAGACATACAACACGAGTTGAATAAGGAAAATAAAAATGGGAGTGATGAAGACCAGTATATAGGCAGGAAATAAGCCCAACGGTCCAATCACACTGGGATAATCCTTTATGGGAATTTGTGGAGCAGCGCAGGGTGAGTGTATACAGTGCAGATTTCCGCCTCCTTCATCACTCAAAAAGACTTGGAGGTCTTTGCCTTCCTGAGGGATGCTTTAACTTCCCGTTGCAACAGTTCAACCCTTGTACGACATAAGACAAGGAAGAATGAAGCATGCTCTGCAGGCAAAAAGGGTGGCCCAATTCCTTGCAAGGTAAATAATATTCAAATGGTATATTGCCTCGTGCTTCCATTACTTAGCCAGCCCCCCCCCCACCTGCTGTATCTCTATATCTCATTATGATCCACGTGTATACAACCTGGGGGAGTCAAACTAAAAAGATAAACAAAACTGATGTGTCATTCCCCGCATTGGAAAAAAAAAATCTCATTGTGCAACAACAAGGCCTTGAGTGTCTCAATACATTCAATAGCATAATATTTGGCTTGCATGCAGACACACACACATACAGGATTTATTTATTTTTAAAACATCCTTCGATCATGCCTCCTAGTTGAGTCAAATGAAAAATGAAAGCCGTTTAAAATGTGCCTCCCCAGTCGCTTTATTATTGCGCTTAAACCATGCTTCAATGTGATTAAGATAACACCGACTGTAGGAAAAGGCTGGGATAATAAACCAAGGGGGTTGTGTGCATGTATCATAATGCCTCATTTAGGCACTAATTCAAATTGAAAAACAATATAGGCTCATAACGGTGACATGATTTTCTCATGCCTGTTTTCAGCAATGGCTTTTGCTTGGAGCGGAGAAGCTCTTAATTCGAGGAGCCGGGGCACTACACATATTTCAAACAAAAACAGTGTTATATTGCTTACAAAACCTGAATAATACAAAGCATGGAGACTGGCATGGTTTCTCATGCCAAACCCCAGACACCAATTTCAAACCATTCCTGCTGGAAATGATGCATTTTGGAGGGAAGCAAAATAAAATAGTATCTAATTTGTCGTGAGTTCTGTTGTCAAACTCAAAAAGAAATCAGTTCTTCAAAAGTGAAGTTTTCTTAGTTTCTGTTGAGATAGTTTGAGATAGAAACAAGCCAGTTTTATTAATATGATTGTATAATCACAATAAATTATACTCTTAATTAAAAGCTCCATCAAAAGTTTAGTCTTTTATGTGTTAAACATTGTGTTATTCTGGTATAACGTAAGCCGCTATCTTTAGCATGTCCAGCTAACAAACATACTGAATGGCGTAGAAACAAAGTGCTACTTCCATGGCAACAGAGAACATCATCATGGGGTTGTGTGTTATGCAGAAAAATGAAGATAAAAGCCTTACTAGCACATGTGTAGTAGCCTATTATTGACTCTTAGCCTGGGACATGTGGCTTTCGCCTTAGGCTTTTTAACACAACATCAGTTGTTAAATAGCTCATGCAGCTAACATTAGCTTGATTCTTACGACTGGATGTTGAATTTCCTTCACTTTTGCCAAAAGTACAGAATATTTTGCATGTTTCGCACAACACAGTGTCGCTATATATCGCATTTTCACTCACAAGAATATTATGGACCTCATGTAGCCTCATGGTAGCCTATGAAAAGTGTATCAAATCTTGTAAAGACCTAAGTATTTTATTTCTATTAGTCGCTGTCTGTAAACCCCATCAAACCACCAGGTGGGCCCTCCCTAGAAGACATCCCAGCTTACTTACTATTCGGTTTGGGTTTGCTTCCACGTCCTCTATTTATTGCACGGCACATGGCAGGCCATAAAGGCCATTACAGAGCCGTTTAGAGTGACAAAACATGTGATTCCAACAAGAAGCGGGGAGACCATTATCACCGTCTAGGGCCAAGCTGTGGCTTCAAGTCCAGCTGGTACCCACAACCTCCCTGGCAGTGCCCCCATGGAGACCGAGCATCCACCCGAGTAACACTTGTGTATCAAGACCGTCCTAGGAACACCGCTGAACGTCATCAGGGTTTAATGAGGTGACAGCGCATTGTATCAAAAGCTAGCGGGGGGTCTGCTGCCGGCTTCCACTTTCCCCTCATTAAAAGCCTTTTAATGGGCTCACAGGAGGGCAAAACCTCCTCTAAAGGGCTTAACGCTTGTTCAGGTTGTCAAGGAAAATTATTTTTGTTTAAGGACAAACTTGCCATTTAGCATTGAAATATTGATTCGAGAAACTTCCAGAGGGAGTCGCCGGCTGGCTGGCTATAGCATTAGTGTAATGGCACTGTTGGAGCAGCTGATGGTTTCCGGAGACTCAAAGAAATACACACAATCCTCCGACTTGGACTTTAAATTTAGCAAGTGAAAAGTAATGCTAACGGTGGTTGGAAAGAATGTACTGGTAATTGCCTCTATCACTACTCAACACAGCTTAGTCTGTCATGTAGTCAAGTTTAAAAGAATGTGAAAGTTAAAGCTAAAGTGCGTAACTTCTGTCGCCTCCCATGAGGAATTCTGGGGATTTACAACAACACTGTCGGCACATCTATGAGGTTAGCCTTCGATGATCGTACACCTTCTGCTGTGCATCCAGGTTTTTTCTAAGAAGTAGAATCAACAACTGAAACATTTCTTGGGTGCTTCTTGGGATTTTTCTGAGCTCTTGCGCCAGTGTCGGACGGGCGACACCAGTTTGTAAACGCTGCCATACTGAGAAATGTTGAGGGTTTTGTGAAGCTTAATCAACTTTGTGTCACCTCATTTGGTGATGGCGCGAATGTATCCAACATTAATTTATATGGAAAAGTTACACAGTGTAGCTTTAAAGTGAAAACCGACCCATTCTCCAAACTATTTGGGACAATGTGTGACGATGATGACTGCAAGGACTTTGCTGGCTAACAGATGGCGTTTATCTCATAATAACAGCAAGGCATTGTGGGTAAGTAGATCT
This sequence comes from Ammodytes marinus, assembly GCF_949987685.1. Lineage (NCBI taxonomy): Eukaryota > Metazoa > Chordata > Actinopteri > Uranoscopiformes > Ammodytidae > Ammodytes > Ammodytes marinus. Next base: position 1,908,255 of record NC_137227.1, read on the forward strand.
GATCAATCAAAGCATATACTGTGTTTAAAGAACATCCTTACAAACTGCAGCTTTTCATGTTTGTGTCTATAATGTGTCTTGCACTTTGAAAAGGAAGCCTCAAGCCAGTCAAGATGGATGTATTCTCTGTTCAATGCGACAGCTTATGGAAATCAGCTCTGGTTGGAGAGAGGTTTTTTTTTTTTGGTTTGGTTTCAAGAACAACTAATTACATCATCAACCACATCAAAACGACATGTGCATTTTAGAAAAGGGCAAATGACATCTGTAGTGCAAAATGCAATCTGTTTGGTAGTTTGCGTTTCATGGTACCGTGGCAATGGGAGATGGCAGCCCTTTGAAAATGAAAAGACAGGGGCCAAATGACATGTTAATTAGTGTGACAGTAATAGAGTATTTACTCAGTTAATGAGTGCAGATGCTTACGAGTAGATACTAGGCCAATATGTCCTTAAGATGCTGCGATTAACATAAAATGATCTGTCTTTTCCCAGGGAGGCTGGCATGGTCACACTCCTTCTCAAGGTGTATGACACAGCAAATACGGCTCAATGGTGATCCAATAAGTTATGCACAATATTATATAAAGTGATAACACTTTACAATAAGGGTACATTAATTAATGGTTAGTTAATGCTTAATAAGGGTCAACTAACCATCAGTTAGCTGTTAACTAATGTGTCTAGTAAGCATTCACTAATGGTGTTCATGTTAACTAAGGTATTAATTAATACATTATTTAATGTTTATAAATATCCTATATTAACCTTAGTGACTACATTAATTAAGCATGAACCAAAAGTTGATTAATACAATAATAAGCATTAATTAACTGTTAACAAATGTCATTTTTGTAACATTACTTGAGCATAATTAACCATTTATTAATGCTCTCTGTGACCCTTATTGTAAAGTGGGAACACTTTATCCATTAAGTGACACTTAATAAATGCGCACCAGTGCTGAATAGGCATTACTGAAGTATAATTAACCTTAATAGGCATTACTTAACTGTAATTAACCATTTATTAATGGACTTTGTGACCCTTATTGTAGAGTGGGAACCATTTCTCATGAATTAACACTTAATAAAGGCATACTAGTGCTGATTAAGCGTCAATTAAGCATAATTAACCATTTCTTAATGTTATTTGTGACCCTTATTGTAAAGTGGGAACCATTTATCACTTGTTATACTTAATAAATGCAAAATAGTGCTGAATAAGGATTACCTAAGTACAATCCATCAATCAACATTGCTCTTTGTGACCCGTGTACATTCTCTATAATAACAATATTAAACATACTGCAAATACTAAAATATTCCCAACTGGAAACAAAAATGCATTTGAACCGTTTACTGATTATTTTCTTTTTTTCCATACATCAACTGGGTGATTAGACAAGATTCTTGGATTCCAGCTGCTTCATTTGGAGAGGAGCACCCAGGCCTGGAGTGGCCAGCAAACCCAAGAACTGGATTCTAAAGAGAGCGAGAGATTATAAATGAGGGTCACCCCTCAACTGATCTTTCAAGTATAAATAAAGGTTAAATGAAATACATATGTGCTCATTGAAATAACAGTGATAGGGCCAGGTTAAACTAGTGTTTAGTCACAATAGAGTGATCAATATTTAGTTTTATCTTCAGTCCGTAATTAAAAATGGAACTGTTATGTTCTTAGTGTATTTTATTTTTGTTTATGTTGCAACAATGATATACACTTCAAGGAAGAGAGTAGAAAATAAATATATTTTACATTTACCTGTTAAACCTAACTGCTGAGTCAGTGTGTCTTGTTTCACCATTGATGTTAGTAATCCATTTCCTCCTGTTTGTTACTTTCAGAGAAAATCATTAAACTGGATATAATTTGTTGAAGAAACTATTTTGGAGTTCTTTGACGGTATTCATGTCAAATGTGAGAGCCGTGTTTCCAAATAAAACAAAATTTTCTTTATTTTTTTAATTGTGACTGAATTGTGTTGATAACAGATTGTTGTCATGAATTGATTTCCAGTTGGGAATATTTAAGTATTTTCAATATGTTTAATATTGTTATTATAGAGAACGTACACGGGTCACAAAGAGCATTGTTGATTGATGGATTGTACTTAGGTAATCCTTATTCCGCACTATTTTGCATTTATTAAGTGTAACAAGTGATAAATGGTTCCCACTTTACAATAAGGTGTTATGATCCTGCTTGGGCCTCAAGCCCTTGTGTTGTTTTTCCCTTTTACCCTTGTCTATGTGCTGGTCTATTGCAGGGTTGGAGTCAGGTGTGCTGGAGTCAATCACCAGCATTCACAGCTGCCATCAATCATCAATCAACTGCTCTTCATATACCCGGCCCTACTTGCCAGACACTGCCAGATTGTAGATTCTGTTTCCACACAGTCAGTCCTCTCTCTAAGCTAACCTGTTTGCAGCTCCGCTTTTTGCATTTTTCCTGGCTAACTCCTGTTTTTTTTGCCACAGCTCTCCCGGCCTGACTCCAGCCACCAGCTCCAGCCCTCGCCCGCCAGCACTTCCTCCCGGACCCCTCTGCCTGCCTGCTCTAGCCTGCTCACACTCAGCTCCCTGGACTTGCCCCGTTGCTCTCTCCCTGGAGCCCCATGACAGCCAGCTTTCCCCCCGGATCACGGTCCTAACCCCCTGCTGGTTACTTCCAAAATAAATCTTCTTAAAACTGTTTCTGTCTCCGCGCCTGTGTCCTCCTGATCCAGCCGTTACATAAGGGTCACAAATAACAATGGTTAATTATGCTTAATTGACACTTAATCATCATTAGTATGCCTTTATTAAGTGTTAATTCATGAGAAATGGTTCCCACTTTACAATAAGGGTCACAAAGTCCATTAATAAATGGTTAATTACACTTAAGTAATGCCTATTAAGGTTAATTATACTTCAGTAATGCCTATTCAGCACTGGTGTGTCTTTATTAAGTGTCACTTAATGGATAAATTGTTCCCACTTTACAATTGTTAGAAAGTTTCCTGAAAAGTTACAGTTTCACTGTAGTGTTTTACAGCAGCTGGGCCCACAGTTTGGTTTACAAATATATTCTAGTCTTACGGTTCAAGGTGCCTCAAAATAATTAATTTTTGATTTATGATGATTTACTTATTCAATACTAAGAATAACATGTAGAGAACATGTGTTTAGTAAACTAACTGCAGGCTCTGCAAATGTAAATACATTCCCCTCCTCTGAAACTGCGTAGTGCACCTTTAAAAAGGGTTTTGTTCACACATAGCACAATGGAGCAATTTCTTTATTAATATGAATACTTGTTTTGTTTGTATCTTTTTTTTAAAACAAGTTATTCTGTGTAAATGAGGGTGAACTCGTCAAATAGAATTTTTCAAAATATCTAAATGAAACGCATTAGTGTTACAGACGGATGTACACGTCTGTACCATGAGTTGACCTATACCGGACAGGTTCTTGGTAATGCTGCAAATGCAAAGCCTTTGATTAGATTTATGTGGCCCATTACAATTTCTGTCACTTTAAAATAATAACAAAAAAAAACATAAAACTTCCAACAGTATAACCTCTATACTGGATATTATTGGTGACAGTGAAGGACACTTGAACCACTGCCAATCTCATAAGAAAGAAAGAAAAAATAATATGTGAATGGTTTTTCCCACTGACTGCCAGACTCTGTAAGCAGGGAGAGGAGTGACATTCAGGCAGCCTTGTCAAAAAAAAGAGTCTGGCAAAGAAAGTTTAGGGATAATTTTTTCCCCTTCTTCTTTTTAAAAAGAAATGCACATCTATCTTGTGTTGTGTTCAGTGAAATTGAGAGACAAACCTGAAACCCCTGAATGATTTCCGCATAGAGGCACTTTTCTTAGCGACGTGAAGGGGAAGCCATAACTCTTCAAAACAGCAGTTATCCCCGGCAATCTATAAACATACATCATCCGGTAACAACACATTCATCACCGGATGGCAAAGAAAAAGAGCTGAGGGAAGGGGGGAAGGGGGTTTGCGTAATACCTCTGATTAAATCTCGGGAGAGCAGCACAAAAAGTTACCAAAAATGATTTGTTCTCGGCAAATTAGTGTAGGCAGGTGCTATTATTCTCCCATGAACTATTTGGCTTTGTGAAAGAAATTCATCTCTTTTCTTTTAGAACAATGCGCCGTGATGCTATTCAATCATATTCAAATCATAGTGATTCAAGTAAAAATCACCTTTTCTTTTGCTTTGTATGCAACTACAGGGGCTTTAGTGTAGATGACATAGAACAATGATAGCTGCCCAAAAAAAACAGAAGTTGTACTGGTTCACAGCACCAGGGGAGAACCTATTGCTCCCATTGCCTAAAATTGTCAAATTCCCACTGACGACAACCCTTCCACATGTTGAACTGAACCTTTCCTTGCAAAAGCGCTGGTGAACGCCCGCTGCAGTATGAATAAATAAGCAAACACGCGCTCATCCTGTGCCCCTCCTGCACAGCATACAGTTCTGAACTCAATTTCACACTCCGCTGCCTTCTCAGGAAATTTAGACAGGCTGGTGCCAACAGCAAGAAAGTGAAGAGACAATGCATTTATTTATCGACTTTTTGGCAGAAGGGAGGATTTGTCAGACTGTATGTGTGTGTGCGTGTGCATGTGGTGCATGTGTGTGTGTGTGTGTGTGTGTGTGTGTGTGTCTATGTGTGTGTTAACCAATTTTAGCTTTTAACCATCGGAGTGAGCACATTTTGCCCGGTTTCCTTACTTTTTTTGAAGGGCTGTCTGAGATATGGTTTTAAGGTTCAGGTTATAGAATTAGGTTTAGGTCAGTCAGAGGGTTGGCGTTTAGCATTTAGTTCTGATGGTATAGGGTTAGGGTCTAGCTAGGGTATGCATTATGTCAATGAGTGTCTTCACAAACATAGATGCACGAAAATGTGTGTGGGTGCATGTGTGTGTGTGTCTTAAAGGAGTGAGTGTACTTCTGTGTGTCTGTGGGCATGTGTGTGTGACAAAGACACATTGGCGGGAAGCAAGGGAAATGTGATTCAGCCCCGAAGAGAGAGAGAGACAACAGGCATGTCCAGGGGAATTGTTTTCTCAGTCACTCATCCGGTTGTTTGTCCCGGCGCGGAGGACATGAAACGCTTGCCGTCCATAGAGAGACAAACTCCACCCGCCACAATGCTGCTGACAAACACATATGACTGCGACGGGGAGGTTTAAATGCAAGTGTGTCACGACAACTCAACACAAGTATTGGAGACAAATGTATGTTCCCTATATGTAGTATAGTCCAGCTGTTTCCACACAGCACAGTGGAACTCTAAACATTTCTTACATACACTTCTATAGCCATATGGATGAAATGAATTAAAGGTGTGTAATATCTGAATATTAAGAGGCATCTAGTGGTCAAAGTTCTAGAATGCAATGCTCCCTGGGTAACCCCACCGCTTTAGAATAATAAATATGACCAGGTTGTTGTGTATACACAGAACACGTCACACCGTTGCACTTCAATAACCAATTTCACACACTTGTCAGTAGCAGTACATTTTAATTCAGCTGTATAGTTGCATTATGGGATATGTAGGATCCACTTCTTATTTTTTTTTCTCAAATCTTCATAAAATTCATGGTGGCCTCATTTTTGATCATTCTACTTTCTTCTAAGAAGTACAGTGAAAAAAGTGCCCCTTAAAACCACAAAAGGATAAGTCCACAGTGTGGCACCACAGATTAATATTTGTATTCAAACAGAAAAGGAATCTTATAAGAGAAGTGAAATGCCCTTTGTACGTTTTGTGAGTCATGAGACCATTAATTGAATGCAATTTTTGTTTTTGCTTTGTGTTTTTGCGTAAAACAAGTTCTAGAAAATGCAGCTCAGGCTCCTTTTAAAACACATCTTTAAGTCTTTATTTTCACATTAGTTTGCACACACTTTGCATATTGACGTCAAGGACAAAACCTTTCAGCTGGCAGGTGGGGGTGGAGTGCTTTTTCAGAATTTTTCGCCTGGAAATTATTCAAAGCACAAAATACCCAAGCACTTCCTCAACACAGAACTGGGGAGGGGGGGGGGTGCAGGTTTTTACTGAGCAGTTCCTTATCACAAAGACTGTAGACACACAGACGTATCTTAATAAACTTTCGACAAATTTCACGATTAAGCAGGTATGACATTCAAATGGACTTTCTTCATTAGGTCTTTCGGCAGGGGGTAATGTGTTTGAAATTAACGTGACATTTGCTCAACTCCAAAGAGCTTCAAGTCTTCTGTTATTTATCCGTGCAGAATACTCACTGTGGTGCATGTCATTTATGCACAGTTGTGATCTAACACAAAGCTGTGTTTTCTAAGCTGCTGGAATCCAACATATAGCACGGTTCGGAACACACACACACGCACGCACACGCACGTACGCACGCACTCACACACACCAGCCTTGGGAAAAGAGCAACAGCACGGCGGTGGCGAGGTAAACAGGTATCTGATTTTGAGATTCCTTCCCTGAGAAAAATGTGCATATATATTTTCTAATTTGTGTGAAGATTTCCAGCCATTTCCTATGAAACTTACACCTAGCATAAAGAGACACTTTCTTTAGTATGGTGCTGGATTTAAAAACATTCTAAATAAAAATATCACAGAGACTCTTTCACAATACAAACAGCGTACAATATTGCTTAGTGGTGTAAAATTTGTAAAGGAAACTAAATATGAAAGTAGGCCTACACGCTTTCACATGGCGAGGATTGGTCAGCACCACTGTGTTTCTTTGTCGCTTTTTATTCTGAGAGTGACTTCTACTGCCTGGCAAAGCGCGATACATGAAATTACCAAAAACCAAAGCGATGAATGCAGGACGTGCTGTGTAGGCCTACAGCGACGAGGGAGAAGGGCTTTAAAAAAAAGAAATTCCTTTGCAATACGAAGGGAGGTTAGTCTTCCCCAGTTGAGTTTCATCCAACAACTCTCTGCTCTATTATCATCATTTTCCACCAAGCAGACGCTCCCTACATACTCCCCAGAGAGAGCTGCATTGAGCTGTACTGGCGCCTTTGCCATGTTACCATGGAAACATTCCCATGGCATTGGCCATTAAAGAAACAGACACTTTTACACATCATTTTGGAAAAATACATTTTTATTTTATTTTGGGGGGACGATTTCAAGCTAGTTGTGAAAACCCTAAGAAGTGTCTTTTGCTCAAACTTTCTATCTGAATCTCGCATTAGCCTGCCTCTGCAGGTGTGTGGGGCAGGGGCATTGACCGCTGCACTGATAGTTTTCATGACAAATAAATGGTTGGTGAGGGGAAGGGATTGTGTAAGAAAGCAAAGGCTGCATGATGAAACCTCTTAAGTGAGCCACGGCAGGTAAATAGGGTAACATTTTTTTACTTATTGATATCATCATGAAACTGTGCCACTTGATTACTTACAAACAAAAAAAAATGTTATAAAATGTTTCAAAGATGTTTGAATAAATATGCAAATAACTAATTATGCATACATTTGCATCTATTAGAAAACCTAATTTTTACAACATATACTGTAAGTGTAATCATTTGGACAGAACAGATTTTGAATAGAGCCTTTTTTCATAAAAGGAAAAGTATTATAAATTGCACATATGAATAAATATTTCCTGATGACCTTAGAAATAGTGCTTCGAATGATTATGGAAGGTTTAGTGGATGTAAGTGCTTTGGAGGGTGAAGTTTTTTTGGTTGCTGTGTCTCACCTTAAGATATTTTACCAATGCATCCCCACAATGTTTAAAAACAGAACTTTCCTTTTAATGCAGATACACATTTAATGCATCATATGACAAACATGTACTACTGTCATAATCCCTTAACTGCTGACTCATCTCATCAAGCGTACATTTGAAATAACAGCCCACCTTGCTCCAGCCTTCTGTGTCCCTCCATCCCCCTTAATGAGGACCTTGATGAGGTTAAGTACAACAGTAGCACCTGTCCAATTGTTTCACATATTGGGCTGTGGGGAGCCATTATTCTGGGAGGCCTGCTCGGTTTTGATTAAGTCACGTTTTATTATGCTGTCTCTGCACCCCGTGTAATGAGTCCGGGCCGGTGTAAGGATGATAAAGCTTTGACAGAACATTCCAACATGGCCACTGAAATACAATACACAGCCGCTGTGGTGAATGCTAACGCTAAAGCTCAGTGGCAGGATGCGGTTTGTTTACCTCAGGGAGAAAGAGGGCAGAGAACACAGCTAGTGTGTGGGCATCTCTTTTCACCCCAATTGCAAATCACTGCAAAATGTCTTAAAAACGTATCTATCATTATTGGTCTAATTTCTAGTCAAAATATCTCATGACACCCAATAGAAGACAAAATCACAAGCAACATTTCAGTGAGATACATGGACTTACCTATGTGCTTGAAATGAAAATAAGGTTTACAAGGCTGGCTTACTATGACACAAAAGCTCTTCTTACTACTAGTAACACATGCTCAATGTATTTCAAGTTAACTTTAACGTATAATCTCATCTTAAAATTCTGAAAATATCACTTAAAAATTGTATTTTTATTATTGATTGATTATCTTAAATCTACAACAGTGCCACTCATGTATCATTCACATAAGTCAAATTACACTTGAAATGAAGAGAATGTCTTGGGAGAAGTCACGTGAATAATAATTATTTTGAGCATTACAGTCTTATTATGATACAAAACACCAATAAAACTTATTTAAAAATGAGTTTTCCCAGCTAATCGCTAATCAAGATGTCTTCTATCTTGAAATGCTTTAACATTGCACACTTATTTCAATAAATAAGAGAAATACACCTGGTATCGCCTGGTTTTCCTTTTAACTTATTCTTGAAGAGGCATTTTTCCCAGTGATAACCATACTGCGGTCAGACGTGTGCTATACATCACAGCCTGCCCACATCACTCACATCCTGAACACTGATTACTCTATTATGACATATCATTACCTCTGTGACTAATGAGCCGCCCCTAGGAATAGGGTTGAGGTGAGCTTATCAATATTAAAAGGGAGCACTATAATAGGTGGACCTTTGTCGTGAATACAGGATGACTGGTGATGGATCTGTCGGCTTGACGGTGTTGATTTTTCAAGTGACTCATCACTTCTGAATGACCTTTAATTGCTGCAAAATCGACGGTTAATTCATCTTTGCAGGGAGGAGGGAGGGGAGGGAGACAATGGCAAAAAAGCTCAAATGTGAAGACTCAAGGAGGCTGCATTGCCCGCTACTGATTAGTTTGGGGTTGGACCAGATTAAACGAGTGGCAGGGGGGGGGGGGATGTGCTGATAAATGAGAGAGTCACTTGGAGCTCACCGTGATTAATAATTTCCACACAGAAGTTGTTATTGGTGCCAAAGTATTTTAGCCTTCTGACAAAACATATTGTTCATTTCCTAAGCCAATAACCGCACGCACGGCCGCCACAAATTCCTCCAACGGTGACATTTCTGCTCATCAACATTGCGCTGAAATGTGTTGTGTTCTCATTTGTAATGGATGCACCTGCCCGAGACATAGTTTTTTTTCCAATGACTAATTGGCAAAGTGGGAATCAACAGAGACAATGTAGAGCCACACTTTGGGCAAACTCACTGCTTCAGGGCGGGCCTGTGCAGGTCCTGAGGAGTTGGAGTCGGTTCAGAAAGCTTTGGACACAGACATAAATAGCCACCTCTCCTCTCAGCATGCAGACTCAGTTTACCAACAGGCCCAGTCCCACCTGTTCCAGCAGAGGTATGGTATCAGGAATGACATTTTAAAAGGTCACATATGATGCTGTTTTTTCAGGTTCAAATTTTGTATTTTGGGTTCCTACTAAAAACTATTTTCATGGTGACGTGTCCATAAAAAAAACACATTATATTTCTCACAGTGGCATTGCTAGATCTCATCTTTTCACCCTCTGTCTGAAACGCACCGTTTAAGTGACTTGTCATTTTCTGCTATCAGATTTAGCTCCCTAGTGGTTCTGCGCATGCGCATTCCGAAAATAATAATCCTGCGTGAGCAGCCGTCACATTCTGCTACCTTTTTGGCTGATGGCGAGTATTTTCTTTAAAACATGTTTTTAACTGCGCAATTATGCTACACATATGTTTAAATTGTGCCTTTTGACCTGTGAGCATGTACAGATCTGCATGTAGACACTGGCTTTGCTGCTGAATATAGAAATAAAATGATAGGCTGTTCTACGTGTTAACTTTACAGAACTCAGAGTTTTTTTTTACCCTACTAAATCTTCAATAACGTTATTAAGGAGCATCAAAATATGCTCCCCAAGCTTTCAGTGTAGGCTACATGGAGTGAGCAGTGGTGTAAGTAACGTGATTCTGTAGTGGGAGCAGCCTACTACAGGTATACCCCTGAAATCTTCAATAAACACGTTATAAAGCAGCATCAAAAATATGCTCCCAATATTCCTACAGTGTACATTAGATGAGTAGTGGTGTAAAATAACGTGATTCTGTACTGGGAGCATGATTTGATAGAGTTAATGGGTCTACAGCTCAAATACGCTACCAATTACGTAAGGTAGCATTTTCTGATAGGGTAGCATGATTTGATAAAGGCAATTAAACAGCATCAAAATATGCTCCCCATATTCCTACAGTGTAGGCCTACATAGGGTGAGTAGTGGTGTAAAATAACGTGATTCTGTACTGGGAGCATGATTTGATAGAGTTAATGGGTCTACAGCTCAAATACGCTACCAATTACGTAAGGTAGCATTTTCTGATAGGGTAGCATGATTTGATAAAGGCAATTAAACAGCATCAAAATATGCTCCCCATATTCCGAGAAGGGTCTAGATGCAGCCGCTTCCGCCTACCAGTGCAGCTCGGCCAAACATGCCAAACACGCCCATATCTGCCAAAAACGCCCATATCGGCCAAAAACGCCTACAGCTCGTGCGCATGCGTAACGCTACAGAACTAATTCAAGCCCGCAGCTCAGTCCCATTGTTGCTTACTTAGCGATGTTGTCGCTATATTTACCGACTTTTCAGACACCTCTGGCGACGTTTTCTTCAAAAAAGCGACCAGAGACAAATCTAGCTACTTTTTCTGGTGTTATTGGTGACTTTTTCGCTCAAGTATCGCTCTTTACTCTAATCAACGATCAGCGGGTGCCTCCCCTGCCTGTCCCCCTTCCTAGAGCACTGACAGGCGGCAGAGTCCTCGCGCAGCAGTCCCTCGCAGCTGCGGACAGAGCAGGAGATACACACCTCTCTGCTCTAGTGTTCCTTTAGCATCCCTATTAGCAGTTGTAGTACCCCTCTTTTATGAGTAGTGCTTATTGAAACTGTGAGCATGTAGGATTACTGCTAGACTTAACATTATCACGTCGGTTTTCTATGCAATTGTTTGATTCAATTTTATTTCAGACATATCAAAAAAAGACAAACTAAAAGAATGAAAATACAATAAAAAATATGTTCAAATGATTTCACAAATAAAAATAAACAAAAAAACCCAAAAAATAAACAAATAACATATTGAATTGATATGCCTGAAAAGGAGTAGGAAGAAGTATACACTTATTTGATCCAACCCCTTTTCCACAGCTCAATAACTTTATAATAATTTTTTATATTATTATCATTATTATTATTATTATTATTATTATTATTTTTATATTTATACAATCCATATATCCATATATACTCGACACCATTGCAAATGAGGGCCACCCCTCAATTGGTCTCCTGAGGATAAACAAAAATCAAACGAAAAATGAAATGAAATATCCACTATACATACATAAATACATCCATCCACCATATGCATCAACACAATTCATATGTCCATATCTCCATATTTGTACAACTCACATATCCATATCCACACATACATACTTTCCGTCTTAAATCTCTCCCTTATCCCTGTTAAAAATCATTGCTTTGAATTTTTTTTTGAACTGAATCATGTTTGGACATTGCTTTAGCTCCGTGCTCATACCATTCCACAGTTTCACACCACCAATTGAGATGCAATGACATTTTAAAGTCATGCGTGCAGCCAGTGTCTTAAAGTTTAACTGTTCCCTCAAATTGTAACCCCCCTCTCTGTCAAAAAAAAGTTTTTGAATGTTACCTGGTAGCAGTTTGTTTCTAGCTTTGAACATGATTTGTGTAACTTGATATTCAACCAGGTCCTTGAACTTTATGATGCGGGAAAAAAGAGGAGGTTGGTGTGATCATAATATCCAGCTTTATTGATTATTCTTATGGCTCGTTTTTGAAGTGTGACTAGTGGTTGCAGCAGTGAGCTTTTTTAAGTGGTCCCCCAGACCTCCACACAGTAATTTAAATAAGGTAAGATCATTGGGCAGTAAAGAATATGCAATGATTTGTGATCCAATATATGCTTTCCTTTACCCAGGACTGAGATGCTTCGTGAAAGTTTAGATTTAACAGTTATGTGACTGTATAAAAAGTAAATAGCCTTCAGTCGCTAATAATATTATAAGAGACTGAAGTATTATTAAATTATAATAATGTTATATATAGGCTATATATTTATATAAGTATTATTAATATTACATCTCACATGCTTTTCCATACTGATTGTATGTGCATAATGCACTTTTTTTGTAAAGTGTCTAAGTATCTTAAAAAAAAAATATTATTTGGATGAACTGTTCTGCTTTTGTTGTTGTGTAGTCAGACACTTTCCCAGGTTCTTAAATGATGGACTTCAATGACAAAAATATTCAAATAGTTTATTTACAGACAAAACAATTATGAATATATTTTCTCAACAATGATATGAAAATGAGTTTTGTTTTAAAAATATGTTGAAACATTGCACTTTGTGGGAAATCATCAAATGCAAAGTGTAGCAAAAACAGACAAGAAGTTTTTGACACTGAATATGGCAGACCCATTGGTCAGTGACATCTTTGATTTGATATGAATTGCAGGCTCTCTGGGACAAAAAAACCCTTTGTTATCAGAAAATACACAATATATTAAATAAAGGCAGCCCCCAAACCTGCGGACAACCACCTTGGCAACCCAGCAAGTACTGTTTAATTGTGATTACTGCACGTATGGAAGAGCTGGAGCTTTTTGAAAAAGCCCACTAAATATGTTCAGATGTATAGCTCTGAGACTCGCTATGTGGAACAGAAGCAGAGTCTCTCATGAGGCTCATTGCAATCAAACATATATAACTGCCCTTAATCCATTTCTTCTGACTGAAAGGTATTTTTCAAGAGGGTCATGGCCGACACACAGCAGTGCAGTAAAGCATACACATTAACACAAGGTACACAGAAACATAAAACTAAAACTAAAAAGAATGATGTGCGAAAACACAGCATGTAGGCTGTGTATCAACATCAGATTTTTGTTCAGCGCTCAGACAGTACGGACAGGTAGCATATTGTGAGGAGATATTCATTGATTTTGACAAAATGTTGTACAAAGTTCATGTGCACCTAAAAATAGAGAAAAACAGTCACTTAATTACACTGATGTATTTGAGGGGACTGAGTCGCTAGTTTAGCCTTTAAGTCTACACAAATACAATGACATCTTGTTTATGTATTATAAAGTATGTAACTACCAACAAAGCACCATTGAACTTGAAGGACGTGCAGGTGTGACAACTTAATTTCTTTAGGCAGCTGATTTGGCTATGGAGACCCAGACCATTTTGTTGATGCAAAGCTCCAAAATGTCATCAGGTGTTCGTAGCTTGCAAATCTATTCACAAAAGACACATCACATAAAAATCATGTTAGTCATTAATTAACATAGTCAAATAAATTATATATTGCCACCAAAATAATGTTAACAGTAACACCTAACCTGTTACCTCATATGCTGACCAGATGCCAGTCTAATTTAATATATACAAACAAACACATGTTAATCATTTTTATCATATACTAATTATCATTCAGATAAGACTTATAAAGAAGCTATTTGGTCTGTAACGTTAAGCTATTTTCTAACCAACAAAATCCTTTGAATAACTCAAACATAACATTAGGTAACGAAGTAGGCGAATAAAACATTTGTATTGACTTACCTGATATAGAAGAGCAGGGGGGTGTCTGTTTCAGTCCCAGCTGACTGTTGTAATCCATACTCTCGCTGGAGACGTAACTCCTGTACTATGAGCACTTAGTATTCATGTTTAATGTTGCGGATGCTGATTCTCTTGTTTTTAACTGTGCTGTAATGTCCTGTTTTAAACATTTTGCTGGTGAAATGGTCTCAACATCGACGGCAGCAAGAGCAGCTAGCTGGCTAGCGCGATATTAACCAACAGAACGGAACAGGAAGAACGTCACACAGCTTAGTGCAGAGCAACCATAGCAACAAGCTGTAGGCGTTTTTGGCCGATATGGGCGTGTTTGGCAGATATGGGCGTTTTTGGCATGTTTGGCCGAGCTGCACTGGTAGGCGGCAGCGGCTGCATCTAGACCAGGGGTGTCCAAACTTTTTTCACTGAGGGCCACATACAGAAAAATCTACGAAGGGCCGGGCCACTTTGCAAAAATAACACATTTATCAGGACATGTAGCTGCTCTGATGTTTAGTTTCATAGTGTCTTCGTAAATTGTAATCCTTCTTCACGGCAACACTTAACTTGCACATTAAAAAGAGATCCCGCCCCTCCAAGGGGGGTCCGGGGGTATGTCCCCCCGGGAGATTTTTTTAAGTTTTTAAAGTGAAATGCATGAATCTGGTGCACTGTGAGAGGGAAATTAAGAGGCTAAAGCTGAAGAATTTTGTATGAAAAAAAATGTAAACACTGTGTCAGATGAATTAGAAGCTATTGGAGAAGGACACATGGATTGTCCATAATAATATTAATTTAAATTAAAATATTATGCAGGGTCCTCTGGGATGGCCTTGGTGCTCTTTTTCTTTTATGGGACATATTTCTCTGTAATATAATGAGTGCATTTAGATTATTTAAAAATTAAAAGGGCCATATTACATTATATTTTTAAAATGTGCCAAGGGCCAATCAATCCGTTTTGACACCCTGCACTAGTGGGTTAACTAAGAAATGCAAAAAAAAAAAATTTTTTTATTTTTTTTTTCAAAGGGCCATATTGCATTATATTTTTAAAATCGGCCGCGGGCCAATAAAAAGCGGGCCGTGGGCCGCAGTTGGCCCGCGGGCCGTAGTTTGGACACCCCTGATCTAGACCATATAGCATATTCCTACAGTGTAGGCCTACATAGGGTGAGTAGTGGTGTAAAATAACGTGATTCTGTAGTGGGTGCATCGTTTGATAGAGGTAATTGTCTATACACTACCAATGACGTAGGGTAGCATTTTCTGATAGGTAGCAAAATCTGACAAGGGAGCAGAAAATGTCAGAACACCGGTCTCTTTAAGCCACACCTTTACAAAAATCAGACTTTTCTGATTGGCCCTGATCTTACTGCCAGTTACATTGAGAGGTATCTGGGGGTGTGGCTTATCACAGGTGGAGGCGGTGCTAAATTAGATTAGTAATGAGGGGGCGTGGCTTCTCCCCTAATGACATCATAATGGGGAGATAAATCGGGATTTTCAACACAGGTTTTCAGAAAGGTGGAGGTGCAGAAAAAGAGAGAGGGTTGTTTTCTCACATACTTTGAGAGTGGATTTTGCATAGTAGATAACCTTCAACATCCATGCCCAAACCCCTCATTAAACCTGTGCTCTCTTAAATTTTACATATAGGATGTCCTCACTTTCAAAGGCGAAACTTGAGGTATAAAGCGAGCAAAATATAGCCATCATTACCCAACCACACAACTCTAGCCCCGAGGAAGGGCACATTGATAACACAGAAGCTATCACATTGCCCTCACAGATCCTGTCGTTCACTTCCATGAGGAAACCGAGCCCTAGAGCAGACCAGTATGCACAACTTTAGTGTCATTTATACTAAACTTGTATAAGCCATTTCACAAACGTGTCCATTCATGCTTACTGTTATACTACTTACTATCCAAATGACATAGTTAAAAAGATTGTGTGGATTTGGATTTACAGTGGCTTTGAGTTGACAAAAAAAGTCATTATAACAAATGTTTAACAACAACTTGAAATGTTAGAGGAGACAGTTGCTGTGTTGAGTTCATCTCTGTAGAAGTTTTCCTCTGATATGATTCAAAATAACGAAAAAAACAATGACAGCAACACTTGGAATTCTTCCGTTACCATCACAGCGACGGATAAGCAGTCGGTAAGGGGGCGCGACAAGCCGACACTGGCTGCCTAATTGGCTGTCAACAAGTGGAACCGAAATAGCACTACATTCATACGATGCCATGAAGAGAGGAAAGTACAGATGTCAGGACTTGAAGTGGCCGTGCGGGGGCAAGGCTTTTGTTTGACTCAGTTTATTGGTCGCATGACTCATGCCTATTGTATAATAGTTTGATTGACATATCCTCCGCAACTATAGAACTAAGAGGAATCCGAAGGTTGTCGAGTCTTTGAAGGTATCTAAGCCATCGATCTAAGGCAGGGGTGTCAAACTCATTTTGGTTCGAGGGCCACATACAGCCTCTCTGATCTCAGGTGGGCCGGACTAGTAAAATAATGGCAAAATAACTCCAAATCCCTAACTTTGTTTTTCAGTAATATGCTTTATCACTCAGCCTACATTTGTAACCTACATTATCACGGATCACAAGGGATCTCTGTAGCCCCCAGGAGATGTCTTAGTAAAGGTTGCTGCCGGCCATGGGAATAGGAGGTGCGGCGCGCAGCGCCGCAGCAAAAATTTTGGGGGTAATTTGCTCAAAGATGCCAATGTGCACTAATGAAATAAACAACTGTTTATTTGAATACACAAATACAACAGGCACTGACCTTACAGTTGTCCAATTTTGTTTACTAAATGTACAGGGACACATTTTGTGCAAACATGCAGACTGTACAAAATACAATTAAATAAAAGTGCAACTTCTACTGTTTTGATTTATTTTTAAATACAGAGGTTATTGGTTGTTTTGGAATTCGTTTTTCCCAATTTAAAACATAAAAATAAAGCAGCATTGAAAATTAGGAAATAAATCTTGTAGGCCTACACTAGCATGCTCCTGCTCGTTTTGCGCACACAGAGCCGCAGACACACCGCGCTTGCTAGTACATTAATTGTTCAGCACTAAAAATAAAAATAGTTTTATTTTTATAAAAAAGTAATAAAATAAATGTACTAAAAATAAAAATGTTTTTTTTTTGGTTTTTACTTTGCCATAAAGCACTGTAGGAAACATTAATAGCGGTGAAGCAGGATTGCCAATTACCATTTCCCACGTTGCTAAAATGTGCTTTTTTTATTTAGGCTGCCCCCTAGCGGCAGGAGTGAGCATTTCGGTTATTTCTTTAAAAATTCATAACTCCTCACAGGAATGGGCTAGAGACTTACTTTTTTTTTTGACATACTCAGAAATTTATGCTCTACAGGTCGCGGGCCTGATCAAATCATCTCGCGGGCCGGATCCGGCCCGCGGGCCGTATGTTTGACACCCCTGATCTAAGGTGATAAAGGACACTCCCACCTACTTGTTAGTGGGCACCATAAAAGTAAGGTATAATTGAACCTGGTGTAAAAAAGGGTGCACACTAAAAACATGTTGAAAACAGTCAGTGCCAACCAGGCTTTAAATGAAAAGAAGAAGAGTTATGACTCATCGTCAACTCTTGTATCTAGTACACTACGGCTTTACCTTCGGAGAGAGATACAATGTAGTTAAAACACAAGACAGAGGCCATCAAACCAAGGCAAGGAACGTAAAGCCCTGATGAAAAAACAGGAAAACTCCCCGAGCGTGCGGGTATACTCCTCTCTTGACATTCTTTTTGACAATTACTTATGTAATACAATTTCTTTGCCAGCTGATGGTGGGAATCAATTTGACAGTTTTATCACAACTTTTGACAAAAGTAATTTACTTGCCTCAGTCCTTGTGTGCCTCGGCGGGATATAAATCATCCAAATAAAATAAATAAATAAAGGAGCGCCCCACCAGGCTTTGACAGTTCAATGTCTTCCAACCCGCGGTATAGTCTTCACCTCGCGTCGTAAAAAAAAAAACGGAAATAAAAGCGTATGAGTTACCAGGGGCTGTGTGCTGTGATCAATCATCTATCCGGGGGACACTTTGGTGGTCCATTGCTGTTCATAGGACACAGCTGGGACTATGACCAAGCAGCTGTTTAAAGCTTAGCTTCACAGAAATTGAGATTTGTTTGGGGGAAATTGGATTTAAGAAGGCTTTAGGCGTTCATTTCTTTCACATTAGGATCAGTGTATGCTCCACTACTTGCGTCCAGAGCTTAGTTTAGAATTTGCAAATTTTAGTGTGTCCAGTCAGTGTGTAAAAAAGACAATTACATTTCGCATACAAAAAGATCGAGTATCAGTGCACATTTGTAAAAGTCAGCACACTTTATAAGTTAACAGGAAATGCTTGGCAGTCTAGGATTAACATACTAGTATTATTCTCAATACCGAGCTCACACACACACACACACAATGTTTTAACGTTTGCTCATCAATCCCAAATCTCATTATTTGGTATTTGGGGTTATTAATGTGGAAAAATAAATAATAAATATATCATCTCATGTAACTTTCGGCGAGTCAGAAAAGTAAACATTGTGTAGGGTATATTCTCATAACTGAATAAACAAACTCTCCTCACAGGAAAATGTGATCCCTCGAACGCTGTTTAAAGTTAGAAAGCTTCCTGAAAAATTACTGTTTTACTGTTTATATTTACAGCAACAGGGCCCATAGTTTTCTCTACAAGCGTATCCTAGTCTTACACTTGGTTCCAGGTTCCTCAAAATAATTTATGATGATAGAATTATTCAAGACTAAAAATTCCATGCAGAGAAAGTATGTTTTGTAAACTAAGGGCCCACTCACACTAGGGCCGTTTGCCTGTTCCGTGCTGCAGGAAGATTCAGCACGATTCCGCCCCCCCCCCCCTCCCTACTCCCCCCACTGGCCCGTGCTCACACTGCTCGTGGCCTGGGCACGTTTGCACCTTGCCTACGTCACCGTGCGCGTTTAGGATTTGGAGCGTAGTCTTGTAGGCTATACGACTGTTTGTGAATATTTTCATCCGGCCAAATTTGCATCATATATTCCACTTCCACATTAGAGCAACGAGAATCCTTAAGCTATTGTTTTTTTTTTTTTAAATGTAGCCTTGACGTAATAGGTCGCGGTGGACAGTCTCATATTTGTGCAGCACGCTGTTTATTATTAATATAACGGCCCGTCATCAGACCATACGTACCGGATGGTTTTATACACACACACATCGCTCCATCAAATCCAAGTCAGAACTTTTTGTATGGGCAGATATCGTTTTTTTAAGTGTCTTTATAAAGTTTCTTGTTAAACCTTAGTGTAGGCTATACTGTTTCCTTATCACCGGGCCGCGGTGTGTTGTTTTGGGTTCGTCTCCACCGCCATGCGTAAAGGCAGTATTATGACAGCTGACGGGAGGAAAAAGAAAAAAATCATCTGACGAACGTGAGTAAACACAAAAACCTTTTTTCTTTGCTTTCTGCGCTCACCTATTTAGCTCTCTCCCTCTTTTATTAGCCCACACCTAGGCCTACACAAGTTAATTCTCACACATTTTATGTAGCTACAAGTCCAAGTGGTGGGCAATTCTGGTGCCGACTAGTAAGGCAGCGGACGTTAACGGACTATGCATCCTTAATAAATTCAGGAACGCCGCCTGTGCGCTTGCTTGTGCGCGTGTCATCTCATTAGCATCTGTACTTTGGCCACGGCACACCTCTCCCAGGTGTGCCGTGGCTAAGGGGCTGTTCCGTGCTGGAATACAAGTTGGCGTGGTCACACTAGCCAAAATGTTCTAGACTTTAGTATGCTAATGAGCTTTGGCACGGGGCCGCGGCCCTAGTGTGAGTGGCCCCTAACTGCATGCTCTGCAAATGTAAACAAATCCCCCTTCCCTGAAACTGCATAGTGCACCTTTAATATCTTGGATGCTATCACTCTTCATTCCAAATGCACTATTTTAAATTAAATTTCAGTTTTCCTGCTTATTTCAGTTATGTCTACTGATTGAAGGTTAACCATAGATAATTAAAAGACACACTATTACAGGTACACTACGCCTTCTCTTAGAGTTGTCAATCATATATCCAATTCAGGGGCCACACACACACACCACAACATTTGTGTGTGAAAGCGTTCATAACCCGTGGACGTGTTGATTACGTCGCAGTTGCTGTCGCAGCGGGGTGTCGGCTTTGATTCAATATTGTGATATTTGTATTTGATTATGCTGATCTGATTGTGTGAGGTCATCCATCCCTTCCCCTATGTCTCAGATATCCTTCAGAAGCATTTTTTGTTGCTTGGGATACAACGGCAGAATTTCAAATGCTTTGTTTGATGGTATTAATGCACCATTTAAATGCAGACGCCGCGGTGCAGAGAGGACAAAGCATGCAAGGAATCTCAAACTTGGATGTCAGAAGAGTGGATTTTTTTTTAACTCAAAATTCACATTGCACTCTGTGGTTAAATAACTGCTCAAATAGTTTAGAGTGACTTTGTAGTGCCACTAAAACAGGGGGTGTGGGGGCTTTCAAATAGCACCAAACTTACAATAACCCACTTCACTTTTTTTTTTCAAACAGCTTTCTGCCAAGCTTATTAAATGCATAGTGAACAGATGTGCACCTCAGAAGAACAATACATCAATAGTGATTATTTTCCATTGGAGAGAACACAAGGATCCATTTTTTTCAAAGTCCAAAAACAAGCCTACAGTGAGCCCCCATTCAAAACATGTACAACATCTAGGCCAGCAGTGAACACAGATTCAAGAACATGGAGGTTACATTACATAGCCACTTGTGTCTCCAAACATCAGTCCATTTCAATATAACAAACACGCTTACGTGCTCACATTTTTTTTCCTGCAGACTTCAAGCAGGCCGTCTATAGTTATTGCCAATGCAACTGCAATTAGCACTATTACATTTGATCAAAGCAAACTATATCTAATATTAAACATCTTGTACTTAGGGGAAAGTTTGAAAAGAATAAAATGTGCCACATGAATCATTGCCCGTGAAAGTCAATTCATTTAGTCAAACAGAGGCCCTTATTTATTGCCTGTCAGCATGAGATGTTAGTTCCATTTAATTTCTCGCCGCAGAAAGAACGAAGAGTCACCACAGAGGAAATTTGAAGGGGAATTATTTTATTTATGCAAACAGGATGTGTTCTTCAAAAAAAGAAGGGGGGAAAAAATGACATCAACATTTTTTAATACCTTTTCTGTCCCTATGGTGTTTTGCCCGTGGCACCGCAGCAGTCTAGAGTTTATGATTGGAATTACAGATGTATCTGTCTCACAAAACTCACTTGTGCTTCCACTGCTACTTTTACCATTTCCAGTGGCCGCGAAGCACGCTCGCAAAAGAGAAATACAACCTGAAATTAGAAGAAAATACTGCAAACACTAAAACGCATACAAGAGTGAAAGCGCATTTAAAGCCCTTGTAAAATCCAAATCCACAAAGTCCTTCAATGCACTTTGGGGAGTTACACTATGTGTGAAAAATGATTGTTGTATTTTTGAAGATTAATTTTATTATTGAACAACTACAGTGCTCTCGGTCAATCCAAAATGTTAAAGAACATCCGTCCAACTAGCTCATCTTTAAAGATACTAATAGTTGCCTTTAAAGATGAGCTAGTTGGACCTTTTCGGGTTGAAGATGGCCTCAAAATCAACTCCCAAACCTACTGCCAGTTTCTAGAAGATACTTTCTTCAAGCAGTGGTACAAGAAAAAGTCTGCATCTTTCAAGAAGACCATGATTTGTATGCAGGACAATGCTCCATCACATGCATCAAAGTACTCAATTGCATGGCTAGCCAGTAAAGGCCTTAAGGATGAAAAAATAATGACATGACCCCCTTCCTCACCTGACTTAAACCCTATTGAGAACCTGTGGGCCCTGCTTAAACGGGATATTTACAGTGAAGGAAATCAGTACACCTCTCGGAACAGTGTCTGGGAGGCTGTGGTTGCTGCTGCACAAAAAGTTGATCGTCAACAGATCAAGAAACTGACAGACTCCATGAATGGAAGGCTTGTGACAGTTATTGAAAAGAAGGGTGGCTATATTGGTCACTGATTTTTTTTTACATTTCGGAAACTTTTATTTGTAAATGTTGAGTTGTTTTATTATTCTCACTTTAATAGATGAAAATAAACAAGTGAAATGGGAAAATTTTCGTTTTTTTTATTTAGTTGCAGAATAATTCTGCATACTAATAGTTGCCTAATAATAGCAAAACATACAGGTCCTTCTCATATAATTAGCATATTGTGATAAAGTTGATTATTTTCCATAATGTAATGATAATAATTGAACTTTCATATATTTTAGATTCAATGCACACCAACTGAAATATTTCAGGTCTTTTGTTGTTTTAATACTGATGATTTTGGCATACAGCTCATGAAAACCCCAAATTCCTATCTAAAAAAATTAGCATATTTCATCCGACCAATAAAAGAAAAGTGTTTTTAATACAAAAAAGTCAACCTTCAGATAATTATGTTCAGTTATGCACTCAATACTTGGTCGGGAATCCTTTCGCAGAAATGACTGCTTCAATGCGGCGTGGCATGGAGGCAATCAGCCTGTGGCACTGCTGAGGTGTTATGGAGGCCCAGGATGCTTCGATAGCGGCCTTAAGCTCATCCACAGTGTTGGGTCTGGTGTCTCTCAACTTCCTCTTCACAATATCCCACAGATTCTCTATGGGGTTCAGGTCAGGAGAGTTGGCAGGCCAATTGAGCACAGTAATACCATGGTCAGTGAACCATTTACCAGTGGTTTTGGCACTGTGAGCAGGTGCCAGGTCTTGTTGAAAAATGAAATCTTCATCTCCATAAAGCTTTTCAGCAGATGGAAGCATGAAGTGCTCCAAAATCTCCTGATAGCTAGCTGCATTGACCCTGCCTTTGATAAAACACAGTGGACCAACACCAGCAGCTGACATGGCACCCCAGACCATCACTGACTGTGGGTACTTGACACTGGACTTCAGGCATTTTGGCATTTCCTTCTCCCCAGTCTTCCTCCAGATTCCGAATGACATGCAAAATTTGCTTTCATCCGAAAAAAGTACTTTGGACCACTGAGCAACAGTCCAGGGCTGCTTCTCTGTAGCCCAGGTCAGGCGCTTCTGCCGCTGTTTCTGGTTCAAAAGTGGCTTGACCTGGGGAATGCGGCACCTGTAGCCCATTTCCTGCACACGCCTGTGCACGGTGGCTCTGGATGTTTCTACTCCAGACTCAGTCCACTGCTTCCGCAGGTCCCCCAAGGTCTGGAATCGGCCCTTCTCCACAATCCTCCTCAGGGTCCAGTCACCTCTTCTGGTTGTGCAGCGTTTTCTGCCACACTTTTTCCTTCCCACAGACTTCCCACTGAGGTGCCTTGATACAGCACTCTGGGAACAGCCTATTCGCTCAGAAATTTCTTTCTGTGTCTTACCCTCTTGCTTGAGGGTGTCAATGATGGCCTTCTGGACAGCAGTCAGGTCGGCAGTCTTACCCATGATTGCGGTTTTGAGTAATGAACCAGGCTGGGAGTTTTTAAAAGCCTCAGGAATCTTTTGCAGGTGTTTAGAGTTAATTAGTTGATTCAGATGATTAGGTTAAGAGCTCGTTTAGAGTACCTTTTCATGATATGCTAATTTTTTGAGATTTTTGGGGTTTTCATGAGCTGTATGCCAAAATCATCAGTATTAAAACAACAAAAGACCTGAAATATTTCAGTTGGTGCAATGAATCTAAAATATATGAAAGTTCAATTATTATCATTACATTATGGAAAATAATCAACTTTATCACAATATGCTAATTATATGAGAAGGACCTGTATATATATTCTCGTAAGAAAGACAAAACCTCACTTTCGTAAACATTCAGGTTTAGGTTCTTTAACATTTTGGATTGACCGAGAGCACTGCAGTTGTTCAATAATAAAATGAATCTTCAAAAATACAGCTTGCCTAATCATTTTGCACAGTGTAGTTGCATGGTAAAAAAAGAGTTGAGGCTTATGTATCAATCCAAATGAAAGATATTGTCATTTACATTGTACACACTTTACAGAAATTCGGTTAAGATGAGGCGGGCTAAAAACAATGACATGCCATGGATACTTTTAACTAAGTTGTATATTATTAATGAACATTTTATTTTCCATCAGATTAAAGCTTATTGAGACACTCAACTTTGACGCCATATGTTGATGTAGTATTTCAGACCAGGTTTACAGAGGGTTTAATGGAGATAGACTACAGAAAGAAAACAATGGTAAATATCAAAAGACAAACCGCTGAATTGTGCACAGAAAGTAACATTGGGAAAAACATTCCATTGAGCCAATCTATGAACAGTCTTTACTCAGGCGAGCACATAGTCTTATCACATCCCTCACACATCTTCCACTCCCAGTATGAGCTCTCACCATCCGGCATACGATACCAGTCCCCAAATGCAGACAGAACTGTTTTAAAAACTCATCGGTGCCCACATCAATCAAAATTTAAATAATAATACTTCTTGAGGCCGTATGGGTTGTGCAATAGCACAATGTTCCGTTTGAGTAATGTGCACTTTATGTGGCCTGTGGCTCTCATTGATTTGCACTTTGTTTACGTGTGGATTGTTGTTTTAATTTTTCTATATTAATGATTTCTGTTTTTATTGCTTCTATTTATTGACCTTCATTGGAAGTGCAGCTGAAGTCAAATATAATTGAACATGTACAGCTGTGTCTATAGTCATCTTGCTAGGTGACTATAGTTAGCATGGAATTCTATACACTGATGTCTGTATGCATGTTAGCACATTTTTTATGTTGAGCAACATAGGCTAATGCTTTAACTTGTTTTGTCCATATAGGGGCACTGCAACAATAAATATCCAAATGTACAGACGCTATGGTGGCTTTCCACAATATCAAGTGATGAGGTGACAATGTATTTAGTTAATTATTCTATGATACTTCTTAGTCTTCCAACTGGTGCATTTCCCCAGGACGCCCAGTATACAGGTGTATAAGAGCCGTTAAGTTTGTCCATCTGGGCTACTGACTTTTATATTCCATTTCTACAAAAGTCTGTTCTGAAGAAAATGCCCACAAATACACACTGTTCCTTTACAAGGGGAAGACTAATCCTAAAATAAGTTTTGAAGACATTAGTGTACCGAAGGCTTGAATATATAGCGCAAAAAAAAAAAAAAGAAACCTTGCACTTCATGAAAGTGCTACTCATGGAAGCGTCAAACCTTAATACCACAACTCCTTTCATAAGGCTCTTCCTAAAATCACAAAGTACTCCCTCAGCCAAACAGCATTATCTCACCTCCACCAATCAAATTTGTTTTGTTATCCAGCCCATTCATTCTGGGGTCTGCTTTAAAAGGCCATTCATCTGCTCACACCAAAACATAATTGGCATTCTAATAGCAGTAAAATGGCACTGATAAATACTCACCGATCACTGACGCCGAGAGCACTTTAGAATCATTGTATCCCTTTTTACTAAAGTGGATGTCCCCCCTCTCTCTCTCCTCACATCATCAATGGAGTACAAAGATACCTGCACAGAAATTGCTGCGTTTACCCCTCTCCACCCTCGTTCCTCCCATGAAATAACCCTTTTAAATGCAAATACCCAGGAGGCAACTGGCTTCTTATCGGTGCATTTCATTGTCTCCTTTGGGATAGTGGGAAAGAGAGCTGCCTCGCTTCTGCATCTGCATGTAATTGCACACACAAAACACACACACTTCAACCTTACAGCTAATGCAGGAACAAAGCAGTTTCCGAATAAATTAGGGCAGAAACTCCACAGTAAAAAAGGCAAAAAGATGCTAGTAAATTCTACATAGAAGTCCAAAATGCATTATCTTTTAAGGTCATTTTGGTGGATAGAACTGGCAGGTGTAATTATGTAATTGAGGCATAGGGTGTGGATTGCTGGTCCAATCAGATACATTGTTGGCTTTCTGTTGCAGTACACAGAAAGCATAACTATGTACGTCTAGGTGTGCAGCGAAGAAATAGCGCAGGTGTGTCTGCTGTACATAGCAGTACAACATTGCTGACACAACCTATTTTGCCTTGCAAAGCTCGGCATATATACAAAAGAACACAGCTTTCTGGTATTCTCCCATCCTCGTCTACAGTGCCCACCATCACTACCAGTGTGTCCTTGAGCAAGGCACTTAACCCCCGACTGCTCCAGGGGCGCTGTACTATGGCTGACCCTGTGTGAGGACCCCCTCCGAAGTGTGGTAACTTGAGAGGGGATATGCGAAAAGAAGAATTTCAATGTAACTATTATTGACTAATAATGTAACTTCACCTATCCTCTATCATCAAATCCAGAAAAACCTCCAGCAGCATTTTTTTTCTTACCATAACTGCATTAGTAAATAACATATTCACTAAGAAAACTTCACTTCAGTACTGATTTGACCATTCCCACTGTGATATGAAGAAATTAATACCCTCTCATTCTCTTCTGCACTGATAACACATGATCATTGGATGCACTGTGGAAGGTTAAGACTGCCATCTAGTGGCTAGAGAGACAAATACCATTAGCAACATCAGCCCAAAAGACATTCATTGAGTAGTTTAGTTAGGACAGGCGTTTGTGCGTTTAATTTAACATGAAATTGACTGAATCAACATTCCAATATGGAGTAACACAACATGGTTTACATGGTACACTGAAAGAACAATACATCAGAGGTTTAAAAAGAGAAAATCAGTCCCATGTCGCAAATGTCAATTGTATCATTAAACAACAAACTAACACACAGCCAAACTCATCTGTAAGCCAAATTCATTTAAAGCTATAGTGCAGAACTTTTTCATAAAAATAAATGTCAATTACATTCAAGCATTGTCAAACGAGTTGACACAAACTTGATCAGCTCCACAAAACTCACTCTGTATTTCTCAGTATGGCAGCGTTTACAAACTGGTGTCCCCCTGTGACGCAGGAGCTCAGAAAAAACCTATGAAGCTTTCACGAAAAAACCTTGGCGTACAGCAGAAGGAATAAAATCCATGCGTGACTGAAAACTTACCTCATGTAGATGCACAGGCAGTGTTGTTGTAATTAATCAGAATTACTCATGGGGGCGACATAAGTAACGCACTATAGCTTAAAGAGTAAAAAAAAAAACAAGAAGAAGAAAAATAAACATGCTAAACATTTTTAGTGACACAAGGCTTCTTCTTCCCATCACTTGCTTTCATCAGAGCCTTGATGGCCCTGGCCCTCATTTCCAGCTCCAGTAGCTCCAGCTGCTGTATTGACGGCTGACATGCGGTGGGTGCGCGACTGGAAACGGGTGCTGCTTGAGCGGGTAAGCTAACGTCTACCGGCTGCGGAGGTGCACTCTGCTCTTGAGTTTCCTCCTTGCTTTGTGTGGACGAGAGAGCTAAAATCTCACAGACGCTTTTGTCTATGTCGCTCTGTATGTCTTTCTTTGCCTCCATTGGCTGGGAGACTGTGGGAGGCTGGGGATTGGCCGGTTCGGGGTTTACAACCGGCCCGTGGGCTACTTTGCTGCCGTTTTCTTCTTCTTTGGCTGCAGCGTCGGCAGCTTTAGCAGCCTGCTCCTCTTTGGTTCCTTCTATGTCACTATCGTAAGTGTCTGCGTTTATGCTCAGCACGTCACTCTCCTCGCCCGATCCAACTCCCTCTGTCAAAAAGAAATGACACAGAGACATTTTTAAGGTCAAACACTCTTTTCAGATACTTTTTATGTCTTTGACGCCTTTTAATGAGTGCCGCGGAGATGTTCCTTATCGAACTGTTAAGGTGGACAGCAATTCTGGAGAATGCTTTTGGTACAAATCTGTGAATTTTCCCCCTTTAAGATCCACTACTTGTCTGTGATATGTGTGGGCTCGAAAAACAAACAGGTGTTTATACACAGCCTAGGCTCTATAAACTGGTATGTAAACAAAGGAGCCCACAAAAACAACTTCTTGAGCGCACACACATTATGGACAGGTAGTGGATCGTGAGGAGTTATTCACCAATTTTGACAAAAACTGATTTTGTCACAACAAGCGTTCTCCAGAATCGCTGACTCCACCTTTAATGAGTGCCCGAGAGATTTAAATATCAATTACCTTGTTTAGGTTCCTCAGTTTTTGCAGTTTCTTTGAGGCAAGATGTTGAGTCCACATTGTTGTCTTGCCTGGCAATAAATACAATAAAATATGAAAAAAAAGCACAAAAACACACTGAGAAATGATGCCCTGAATAAGTTATCAAACTCTTCACTCACTGGCTTTCCGAAGTCTCTCCGGCGTTTTCCTCTTCATTTCCAGATGGCAGTTCCTCCCCTAGTCACAAACAACAGCTTGAAGGCAATGGAAATGCTTTGTGTGCTGTACGTGATGGTTTGAAAGCATAGACAAACAGTCTTGAATGCACACACATAGCTGTGAAACATTGGCCAAAATGGCCTCGAGTCTTACCTGATAAGATTTGAATCAGGTGTTTCTCAGAGATGGGCTCCAGTTGGTCCCAGCACAGCTTTTTGATTTGCTCTACGCTACAGTCCTGTGAACGAAAACGTGTTTAAATAGTATCTTGGACGACGGGTTTGCTTTATCAGCCTACAGAGCAAACAGGAGAAGCCTAGGACCTTATTTCTCTATCTGTTTGAGATGTGTCATCACTTTTTAAAAACTTTTCTTACATTTTAAAGAGTTAACTTTGCATTTTAAATTTGACTATACAGCTCCATAGCTAACGTATAGCTATAGATACAAATATCACCAGTGACTTAATACACAGTGTGGAATACAACAGTGACAGCAGAAAATGTTCTATCCAAAAAAATTGTGAAGTGATCCTCAATGTGCACCACACAATTTCATATGTGCCTCCAAAAATACTGAACAAACCTTTGTCATGAAATGAGCACGATTGCTCTAAGGACTTCAGCCAAGGTTGGTGCTGTTGGAATATAGCCAACCGTACAACATGTGGCCATGTATGTTGGAAGACAACACTTGGCAATGCACAACATTTGGCCAAAGAAAACCTCCCCGCTAACTAATGTCAGTGGATATACGGCGTGACGGCAAATAAGGAAATTGGAAATAAGTCCAGAGCTGCATCGCGACAGCAACTGTAGTGAAATCAAACAAGTTCCCAAAAAATAGGTCCTTTGGTCAATAGTGGACCGGTTACATCATTTATTTTTAAATTAAAAACAATTGGCTTTGACGTGTGTGCAAACTTTTAAACCTTTTGCAATAAACTTTATTTTAGATTCTGACTTTACACGTATACAACATGGAGTTTGTAAGAGACAATTTACCTTGAGTTGGTCTGGTAGCATCTTGCGTAGCTTCTTGTCCCCCAGCACATGGAAACACTGGTCCAGCATCTCCTGCTTGTTGCTGACATAAGCAGTGATGGGCTGGAAGAGCACGCCAAGGTCCAGTCCCCCATCCTCTATGTCACTGCCGATCCGGTCCAGCTCTGCGTCTGCCAGTTCATCCTTGGAGTCCTGCAATGAGGAAAAAGACACAGTGTTAGTCAAAGTCAAAGTCAAAATTATTTCTATAGCACATTTAAAAACAACATCAGTTGACCAAAGTGCTGTACAAGATACAATACAAAATAACATATAAGACACATGAAAAAAAAGTTAGGAGTGTGAAAGTCTCAACTTGTGTTAAAGGCCAATGCAACAAAGTGAGTCTTCAGCAACGTATTAAACTGTTCAACTTTACAGGGATCCAGGCACTAGATCTAGTTAGAGGAATAGTTCCAAATGTTTAGCTGCTTGCATAACTTGTTTATTTACCACGCTATGTTGCAATACAATCATATATACTTTTTCTTTACACATTATATCATTTAAGAATCAAATACGTACTGGAAGAAAACCAGGAAGTGCCTGTGACGGTCACATATTTATTTGGTTCTAAAAATTAAAAAGTGTAAAAATATAAAGTGCAACATAATGTGGTAAATAAATAATTCCCAACAAGCACACAGGAGCATTTAGTGTAAAGTTTTATCTTTTGAAATGCTCCCGTGTTTAAGCTAAGCTAACCTGGAAAAGCATCCTTTTCCCATTTCTATAGAAAACGCATGCACAGTTCCAGGAACGATTTCTGTTGCATATTCCTTTGAGAGACTACAGTGGCTTGAAACACTATTTAAAACATTGGAAACATAAAGGGATAGTTCAGTACTTTTGAAGTGGGGTTGTATGTACAACAATAGAAGGCTGGCTTCTATTTCCATTTCATTTCATTTCATTTATTAAGGCTCACGGCCATAGCACATGGCATGGAGCACACAGTTCAAATTAAATCATTACAAAACAAAACAATGGTGTACGGCAAGAAAACAAAAAACAAAAACATTACTTAAACAATGGCAATACATGTCTCAGAAAGGCGCCTGTTTTAACAATAACCCCTGGTTTTTTTGAACTCAAAAGCAAAATCAATTTTATCTTAGATGGAAAATAAACATAATATTTTGGCAGGTATTTTTCTCGAAAGTACACTACATTTACATTTTTACACTAAAAAGAACATGATATTCATCACCAACACAATTGGAATCACAGAGGTTGCAAGATCTTTCACTTCTTTCCAGCCCTTTGTACCTTCCAGTGACTTTGGGTATTCTGGTGTTATTTGTTCTGAAATTGCATATGGCCTGCCTGGACTTTTGGTTTTCATATAGCAAATATTTTTCTAATTTAAACTCTTGTTTAAATTCAATGTATGTGTCACAGGAAGTCATGCTTGTAAGCTCGCTCTGCCATTTCTGAATGAATTGATCTTGCAACCTCTGCTCAACAGTTCTTTTCAGCCAGTTAATGTTGTTGTACTTCTGAGTTATCCAAATGTATGACAATCCGCAGTCATCCAGTATCTTTTTCACCTGTGCTACCCAGGGTGAAGCATACACACTGCTGCTATGCAGGCTGTGTAGCTGATTGTACATGATTTTACTAAGTTTACTTTCTTTACTTTCTAACAGTCTCCCCCAATATCCAATTATTCTTTTTTTAACTGTAACACAGAGTGGGTACCGCCCAAGTTCTCCATATACCATATTACTGCAGGTTGTCATTTTAACTTTTAAGATGTACTTTAGAAATGTGAGATGTAGTTTTTCTAACAGATGTAGTTTTTCAAACCCCCACACTTCACATGCATACAACATAACTGGAGTAACCAACTTGTCAAAGTTACTCTACAGCGTTACCACCGCTATCCTTACAGTGACTGCACTGATCACCATCTCCATAAGGTAACAAACTAACTATGCCTAAGTACCCCATACAACACCACTTCAAAAGGTGTTTTAACTTGACAATGAAGTTTTTTTTTGGTGTGTGCTTTTTTAACATGAACGATACAGGAGATCAAACAATATGTAGGCCTATTGCAGAGTTTTGTTCGATGTCAAAAATGATTTTCATCTTGACGTTAGTTATGTTGTGAAATTGAATATCCCTAACAGCTCGGCCACAGAAAGGCAAAGAAGAGACACGATTAAGACATCAAGTAGTTTGGGAAACTGCTTGGGCCGTATCAGGGTTCAACATAACTTTTTTTTCCTACTGGCCCGCCGGGCCAGTGGATCTGAGTTTTACTGGCCCCTTGTATATTTTCACTGGCCCTGCACACACTTTTTTTTTCTTCATAATTTAGTGTCAATAATTATAATACCTGTATTAGAAAAATAAAGAAAGATAACCAGATCTAAAGGGAATATCTATACTGTAACAGTATAGATATTCCCTTTAGATTTGGTTATTTTTATTTTAGTTAATTATATGAAATGTTGATATTGCTCATACACATAATATAAAACCAGGCAAACATATTGAATTAGAAGCCTACAACTGAAAGTATGTTGAAAGAGTCGGCCAGTATTTTAAAGTCCAGTAGTTTGATTTTATGATTTTTGATTGTTTTTATTCTTGAATTTGGGCAGTTTAATGAATAGTTCACCTGCAGAAGTCATGTTCAAACATAAAAAAAAAATAAGAGATGAAGGTCTGATCATTCTTTGTGGTGTGGTAGGCTGTTTTTACTTTCTCTATATGCATTAGGGATGTGAATGTGTCGACCGAATGACCGGTTTTCCACTTGAAAATGAAAAAATAGAATAGAAATACGAAAATCAGGGGGTTATGCCGTTTTTTTAATGGGATATTTCACCGTGTATGTGAGTTCACGTCTGGTCGTGAGCGCGCTGCAGGAGTGTCACTTCTCCATGAAGTGTCAGCTTCACATAAGAGTCCGGTGTGGGACCATTTTTTCAAACTATTGATAAAAAACAATGCAGTGCAAAATATGCAGCATAAGTTAAACGCTCGTCTGAGACTATGACGTTAAATCACCTTAGAAACACACAATGCGTTCGTCCGATCACAGCAGCGTTTCACCGTGTGATCTCGCCAGCGAGTGAGCCGCCGCGCAGATGAACTGTGGTTTGTGGCTAAAATAATAACCAGGGATATTCTCCCCGTTAGCGATTTCAATGGGAAAGACTTCCGCGATTTGATTGAATGTCTCGAGCCTGAAAACACAGTGCCAAACTGCGCGACTATAGGTACTGTACAGTGAGCGGAGTCCCTCCGTTCGTTTCTGTCTACAACCGACACAATCACCGGAGACGCATTCACAGCGTTTAAATAACGCCTCTCATTTGTATTACCATTGGGGCTTGTATGCAAATACTGTAACATTACGGTGGCAGATAAAGGAAAAGCGCAGTTATCACTTTCTGCACCTCAACCTCTGCTGTGGGAAGAAAGAAAGGGGGCAAAGCAAGTCGATTGATTTGTCGACTCGCAGGCGGATGGTAGGCAGCTCTGCCAACGGAGCGAGAGTGCACCCGCTTCTTGCTCCACCTGTCAAAACGCCCACGCATCGGTTGTCCATTAAAAAATATATTTAATATTAGGTTTATTATATTGAGTCTTAAATAAACACTGCTTTCATTACGACTCTCAACGCGCATTTCAATGAACCATGATAGTCTACAAAAAAGGTAGTCTACAAAAAGATACTGAACTGTGATTGGCCAGTCACTGGCCCGGGCGGGACAGTGACTGGCCAATCAACTTGCCCTGCATATGATTTTACTGGCCCCGGGCCATCGGGCTATACGTTATGTCGAACCCTGCGTATGCTGGTGGCTCCACGTACCTTTCATATACTATCTATGGTTCATACATAACAACAACACAGCAGCTGAGATGTGCACGCGACATTAGCACCAGACTAGCCCGACCAGCTCGCTCACTCCCGCCCTCACCTCTACACCGGGCTCCGTGCTCCTGCGTTTGTTGTTGTCACGTTGTTCATCAGACTGCGAGTGTTTCCTTTTCTTCTGGGCGCTGCTGGACTTCTTTTTGAGCATTTCCTTTCTCTTCAAGGAATAATAAATACACAGTTGCTTGTCCATAAAGCTGCTTGTTTGGCTTACGCTTACTACAGTCGCGGGGAGAGCGTGTCATCAGCAAGCGACGACTACTTCTTCTTCCCTTGGCGTCAGCGAAATGAACCAGTCTGGTTTCTTTAATTGTTGTTACCGCCACCTACTGGGTTGGCGCGTTTCTTTACATCTTGTTGAGGAAGGCTCAAAGTTTTTATATTATTTAGCAGCAAATTAGTTTTTCATGTTAGTGTAGGCTACATTTAGTTTCCCCTTTCATCCAGCATGCTAACCAGTTTTGACTAAACACATTAAGAATTTGCCTATTTTAAAATTTGGTAAAGATTAGGCTACTTTTAAGGGGAGACAATGCAAGCAAGAACATTGCTGTTTCAAGCACAGTAGTTGCTTAATAATCTTCCATGTAGGCCTATCTTTATTACTTTAAGATTTAGCAAACTATTTAGGCTACTATATTACCTTTTCTTGACAGCTCTAAGGAGATGATTGTATTTGTTTTCGTATGATTTATACGTTGCCAAATTTAAAGGAGTTGGTGATGAAATATATTTTCTATAGAGTTTGTTCTTGATAATGGAGGACTTTTTCAGACCAGAAGAAAACCAGGGATTATTCAATTATTTCCTAGTGTCAACAGACCGAGTAACTAAGTGAAAACAGTTTGTAAAAGCTGAGTTAAGTGTATTCACAGACTAGAAGTATGTACAATTTCCATCATGTGTATTTTACACCTACAGTTCACGTTGATTTGAATACATTTTTAATATGCCATCAATAGTGATATTTCAGTGCTAGCCTACTGTATGCATTATAACATATATTACTTGTAGGCCTATCCTATCTCTGCTGGAGATGCAAATTAATTAATTGAATAAAGTGTTGAAAGTAAATGACAAGCAATATAAAAATAAATTTACGTTTGAGTATTTTTATTGAACTGTTGTTTTTTTAAAGTTGTTATTTTCAAAGAAACCTAATAACTTTGATGTTATTGCTATCTGTCATTCGGCCCCCACCCCAACCAACCCATGAACCCAAGTCCTGCCTTGCTGTGTGGTTCTTGGCAAACCGGAGCACCCTGAGTTAACCCTGTATAAAGAAAGAAGCCAGTAGTTTTAGTTAAATTAGCTGATTTAGACTAGAGGAAGGACTTAAGCTCTGTATTGTATTCATTCTGAAAGGAAAGAAGAGATTACCAAACAATTCACCCCAAAATGAATACTAAATGTCAGGTCCAAAAGCTGTTGTATAAGGCTTAACTGTCTTTGCCCATAAAAGGAGGAGAATTTAAAGAAGGAGTCATTTGTCTGGATGGTATTTCCTGCTGGAGCAGATGCCCATCTGACCTGACGATGACATGAAATGACAGATGTTAAAAGTTCTTATTAATAAAACCAATAGCTAGTGTGGTTTTGCTGTGTGGTTTTGGGGAACCCGGAGCACCCGGAGTAAACACAATGATGTTACACTGAGGTGGCCCTAAGCTCTGTATTGCATTCATTTTGGAAAGGAAACAAGAGAACCACAAACAATAACCCCCCAAAATTAAAGCCATTTTGACCTAATACTTACTTCAACTAATACTTACCTAATACTTACTTCTACATTTGAAAGCTGTGGTGAAGGGCTTGACGATGACTTTACACAACAGAGGAAAATTTAATGATGGAGCAATGCTATATTTGGATGGTGTCCCGTGCTGGAGCAGGTGCCCACCTGACCCGACCCCGGTTAAGTGGTTGACAATGACATGAGTTGATGAATGTTACAATATAATGTTATGATAAAAGTTCTTATTAATGAAACCAATAGCTAGTCTAATTGCTGTGTGGTCTTCGGGAAACCGGAGCGCCCGGAGTAAACCCTATGCTGTTATTATGAGGTCGACTACTGTCCATTTAGTCTGAGGTGTGGGGTGAAGTACTTCCCTCCCATCAGTTCTAATGCGGTCTGGACCCTAACAATGCGTTGACATGTGCCTTTATTGCATTTTCACAAATAGGGTAAAAGTTTCACAAATCTGAAACTATGTTTTCTATAATGTATAGCTTCACTGTGATAATGTAGTCCAGATTTGAAGAGTCTAGGAGTAGTGGTTTTCAATCAGGACCAGTTCTAATGAGGTCTGGACCCTAAAAATGCGTTGACATGTGCCTTTATTGCATTTTCACAAATAGGGTAAAAGTTTCACAAATCTGAAACTATGTTTTCTATAATGTATAGCCTCACTGTGATAATCTAGTCCAGATTTGAAGAGTCTAGGAGTAGTGGTTTTCAATCAGGACCAGTTCTAATGCGGTCTGGACCCCTAAAAAGCATTAAAATGTGCATTCTTTGCATTTTCACAAATAGAAAAAAGGTTTCACAAATCTGAAACTATGTTTTCTATAATCTATAGGCTTACTGTGATAATGTAGTCCAGATTTGAAGAGTCTAGGTGCAGTGGTTTTTAATCAGGACCAGTTCTAATGCGGTCTGGACCGCAAAAAAGCGTTGACATGTAACTTTATTGCATTTTCTCTGGAGGTTAAACAACGGAGAATCAGTCGCTCCATGCCGCTCGTTAAGAATCCCTTAACTTTTCCTTAACTGCCGAATCGGCTGCTGCGAATCGGCTGCCAACTTCAGCGTCGTCACACCTCCTTCATCTCAAGTGGCCTTCCCCCTGACACGAGGAGACATTTTCATTGGTTGCTTTTTGTCTTTAAATGCATTGATTTTGATGATCCTGTTTACCTCAAGCAGCTTTTAATTCCATTTACTTCATCATATTCACTGACACACTCAACAACCTTTTTGTTGTTGTCCCTAGAATATTTAAAGAAGTTGGGAGACAAGCATTTAAGTTTAAAGCAACTTAATTTGCCTTGTTCACTAAGAGCAATCACTTTTTTACAAAGCTTCAAGATTTATTTGATTGTTTTTCTCAAATCACCTTGCTCTTGTTTTTGAATGCACATATTTTTTTATTTTTCTATTATTACTTATTTGTTTTTATCATTGATGCTATTTTTGGAGAGAATTGTCAGAGCCTGTGTATTTACTGTGTGTGTTTGTCTTGAATAGTTTATTTTGTGTATTTTATTTGTGTTGTATGTTCTCCTGAGGACCCCTTTAAACAACAAGATGATACATCTCAAGGGGCTTATCCTCATTAACATTTTTGAAATATTGCAAAATGTCCATATGTATTCAAACATTTCTGAAAAGAGAGATATAGATGGAGAAATTAAGTGTGACAACTGGGCAAATATTTTGGCTGATTGTGGGAAATATGTGAGAGAGGCGAGGGGAAAGCTCACACAATACAAGATTTTACATAGATACTATTATACGCCTTCTAAACTCCATAGAATGAAACTATTGAATGATAACCTATGCTGGAAATGTAAAACTGAAATTGGTACTTTTCTCCATTGTATCTGGGAGTGTGCTATGGTCAGGCCTCTCTGGACTAAGATTATTTTCATTTTAAGCAATTGGTTTGGTTCAGAAATTCCTTTAAGCCCAGAGCTCTGTCTATTAGGGGACAAATCTCAAATACCTAACGTATCGAAGTGTGACTTTTCTGTAATTATTGTAGGTATAGTAACGGCTTGCCGTGTTATTTTAAGACACTGGAAGATACCAAAAGCCCCACAAGTTGAAGAATGGGCCAATGCAATGACTGAAACTGTATCTTATGAATGCATGTTGAACCGATTAAGTGACAATTGGGGGGAGGGGGTATCCTCTTGGGAAGGGTTTTGGGACCACATAAAGGTGGATAGTGACCCAAATGAATACAGCCATAACTGCAAAGGCAGCTAACATCACCGGTCCCATGGTAACAAATGTATTTAGTTTTTTTTTAGTTTTTTTTTTTTTTGTCATTGGCCTGTTTTTGCTTGTGGGGTCTGACCATGGCACATTGAGGGGAGAAGAAAGGAGAATAAATATTGGCTCTTATCTCCACATGGGGGAAGTATCTATCAAAATGTTTCTTATTATTTTACTTTTTTCTTTCTCATTTATTATCATTATTATTATTATTATTATTATTATTATTATTATTATTATTATTATTATTATTATTATTATTATTATTATTATTATTATTATTATTATTGTTATTATTATTATTTTTTATGTCACCATGAAAACAATAATATGGAAGCCATGAAACATGAAATATGACTTTGTATTATGAATTTGTATCAGATGTCCCTGTATCTATGTGACCACCTGTGAACATTTAATAAATATGTGAATTACAAAAAAAACATTTCTGAAAAAAAAAACTATAATACAAACAATTATTGTTTAAATGTCAGCAATCAACTGGCAAAGTTTCATGATGATATCTATACGTTAAGATTGTTACAATATACCTCACCTTGTGTCCAAAATGTCCTGGGGTTATTTAATGCACATTGCAAAGCTAACCATACTGTATGTCAATGACTGGAGCCTTTGTTTTGCCACATTCTTCAGCCCGAGTCAGGGTTCTTGTTCTGTACCCCTAAAACGGGGAAATAAAATAATAATAAAAACAGAAAATATGTAAAACTCTGACTTGAAACCTTAACAACAAATGAAACAAATCCTATTATCACAAAACACTGCGCTCAGTAGGCTACTGCATTAGATCCCTTCCCATGAGCTTGACATGTGTAAAACAACTTAAAATCTTCCTTGCCATTGAATAAAAAAACATCAACACCAGGTTGGTTGCACATGTGTAGGCAGGCACATGTTTTAATATCAAACATTCAAGCACTATGATAATAATAACCCATGGCTTTGCAGAGAGCAATGTGATTGTTGTCGCCCCTTAATATAAGCATTAACTTAACTTAAAGGACATTGTTAACATTAAACAGATGTCTCACCTGGAGCAGCCTTCCACTGCTTTGTTCTATTACTATTTGAATGTGTTGTGCTCCATACCATGGTACTATGGTCAAGAGCCGTAAATAAATAAAATTAAAGCATTACATTACATTACATTACATTTCACAAACAAACAAACTGCTCTGCCGCCCTTCTTATTACCAGCCAGGTATACCATGCACTCATGGAGTTCAAGGTGGTGACGACACATGGGAAGCTGTACATCTCTCTGATTGGCCCTCCACGCCTCGGCCCCCCAAACAAGAGGGTGTGAGCCAATGAGACGGCTGCCTGAGTGGGCGCCATGGAGACAGCTGTCCACACCTAATGCAATGTGCTTGTTATCCTGATGCCATCCGCCCAAATGATGCAGCGGGTAAGGTAGGAGGGAGCACGATCGATCACAATCACGTCACAATGAGTTTTCTTTGCAACATCTCCCATGTGTCTGGATATCACCTCGTTAAAAGGGCCAATGATGGAGCTGGCAAACGTTTGAAGGGGGGACATTGCATTTGGGAGCCATGAAAAAAGGGAGTGGAAAAACAATCTGTATATGCATGTGTGTGTGTGTGTGTGTGTAAATTCTGAGAGCTGCAAGCAAATCCAATTTCCACCAAAACTTGTTGCAGAGTGTTGTGATAAGAGACAATAGCATATTATTGCATTCTTTCATTAAAGGGTGCAAGAGTGCAAGAGCATCTGTTGAGTACACACCATGGCTCTGTTTCCTAATGAGGACTTTTGGCAAATCAAGTGGTGCATAGCAGTGATTTGGATGCTTTCATTGTTTGTTTACTTTTTTATGCTGATCTTATGATGAAATGAAATAAAATAGAAAAAACACAATAAACAATGGGAAGAAATAGTTTATTATAATGCAACTATATCAGAGTTATTCCGATCAATCCGTTTCATGAAGAAGAAAAAAACCCAATAACATTGAAAGTTCTAGTAGAATATATTGTTGTGGTGGTGGTGGGTATCTAAAGCATATTTAGTTTTCAGTGGTTTTCAGGCCATTATATTTTTCTGGATTTTACAGATGGAAAGGAGCAAGAACATCTGATATCTTGTCAAATTTCTCCCGCTTGAAATGTGCACTTTATTTAAAAAAAAACCTGAAAAACCTTTGGAACATACGTTTTTATATAGCATCCAATTGGTCATTTCTGGGGTATGTTTACATGCAAACACGACAATGCAACTTTAGCAGAGCCGAGGGAACAGTCTTGGTGCAGCATGATCACACACACTATTCCTAAACTGTGTATTGTTGTCGCAGAGTGCTTTAACAATGAGGCCTTTTTTCTAACCAATTATTATTTTCAAAGAAAAAAACGTGTTCAATTTCACTTTGAGCACTCTGATTCCAACACATTTTTAGCGCTTAGGTATCTAAATTCATATACCCATCCCATTTGACTAATTCCAGCACTTGTGGTATAGTTTTGAACACCTTTTCCCATAGCCATAATAAAAGTTCTATGTGTGAACAGACAAACCATTCAATCAACACCCATCTTCGACAAAATCAACACGTCCTGACAGTGGTATATTTTTCACTTGCTGCAAAGGAGTCGTCGTCTTAAGCATCAGATAAAGTATTGCTTTTAGGCTTTGCTATTCTATTCCATTTAAATAATAAAAACACCACTTCCTTTACAACTGTGAGGTCAGGACAATCTGATCCACCAATCCAAAGAGTTTCTAAATACACTGGTACTCATGGGATCTTATTATGTGGTCTCTCTTACAGCCATAATAATAGCCAAATGCCTTTCACAGCCATTGGAAATAAAAGTACATTCACTCAGCATACTGTAGCTGTTCTTAAATACATTCAATTATAGGGGTTCTGCAACAAAAATCACTGTGCAAGGTTTTAAAGGTGAAGTCTGGAGAATGCTTGTTGAAAAAAATCACTTTTTTTTAAAACAGTGAATATCTCCTCACAATCCGCTACCTGTACGTACTGTGTGTGCGCTCATTAATATCCAGTGTAACTACATTACATACACAGCCTAGGCTCTGTAAACAGGTATGTAAACAAAGGGAGCCCACCATAACTAGCAACAAGCCTTTTTACAGGGCCAAGGCTGATGGATGGATTTGGATTTGGATTTGTTTTCGGCGCGCACACACAGTGTGGACAGGCAACGGATTGTGAGGAGATATTCACTGATTTTGTCAAAAAGTGATTTTGACAACAAGCATTCTCCAAAATAACTGACTCCACCTTTAAGTCACTAAGAGCCCCCTTACGACTGAAAATATGTTATGACCAGATTGCAGGAGGCCTACGGTAAAGTCTTTATAATGTGACCTTAAAGTCTCAGTGAAGTGGCAGTAAGAGCGTATTTGGCATGGAAGATGTATTTTGTTTCATTCCACTATGTCATTTAAATCAGGCCGCTTTAGTGTGGCTTGTGGTACAGCACAAGTACAACTCGAAGTCGACCAAAAACATGACACAAAGCCCTCCACTGAAAGCCTGTCTGCTCTACAAAACCAAAGCCATGTCTGAGCATTCTCATAACCACAATCTCATAACTACAAGTCTTTTTGGATTGAATCTCTTTCTCAATTCAAATTGAGACGATGTAATGTTCTCCTTTTAGATAACGTTGCCATACAGATAACAGTCCCGTCACTGAAGGCTTTAAAGAGGGGTCTTCTAGACGTGGCAACCCATGGGCTAAGAGTAGCAGCCAGCTCCACAGCACAAGTCAAATAATGGGGGGGGGGAAATTGTGTGCAAGCATGGGCCTCTCATTCAGCCTATTTTAATGGCTGTCCAGTCTGTGCTCAACTGTGCTTTCACTCCTCAGCTGACATCCCTGATAACAGTTTGCTCTACAAGCTTCAATTATCCTCACACCGGCTCTGTGCAGCAGGCTGACAGTTGTCACCAATTAAATTGAACTAATGTAGTGGTCGCCATCAGTTGTAAAATTCTAACCAGCGGATAACGTGTTGTCTTAATTACTACTTTTCTCCACATTTTACAGGAGATTCTCTAATATGAAGAAGTTCATCTACGTCTAACTTGCACTAGTTGTTGTGCCGAGATATGAATGAATGCCGAGTGCGCCCACAGCTCAGACCACACTTAGAGATGTTTGTATGATTCACATGATGCTTAATGCCTCTCGTGTATGAATATTCAGACATTCGTTTGTGTTTAATTACAGTCAGTAGAAGTTGACCGTGTTGGTCTGAAGTCAGTACACTTCTGAGATGTGGACTTGGTGTTTCCAAACGTGGATAGATGACTCAAGTTTCAAATACACAAAGGGTATCTGAAGAAAGGCTGTATTAACATTGAATTATTTTTCAGCTCACACACAGGACGGACACGCCGCGGATCGTGATCACTGATTTTGACAAAAAGTCATTTTGACAACAAGCATTCTCCAGAATCACTGAATGCACCTGCAAAGGGTAGGGAAGGAGCTATTGATTGGGTTGCTTCGGTTGCACAATGACAACGAGGTAAAACGACTTCACAAATGCATGCAGCCTGTGCATGCAGCCTCCCATAAAAAGCCCTGAATAAAATAACTAATCACTCCCCTTGATAGCACAGAAGCCAAACTCGACCACTCTTCCCCAGTTCAGCATGTTGTTAAATTAAATATCAATTGTTCTGACTTCAGCAGCAGTGTTTCTCCACAGGGCTGCTATAGACAGCTTGTTAGAGGAGCGTGAAAACAAGCCAGAGTGTACACACACAGTGGCTGGCTTGAGTAATGAGCCAGAGATGTCTATTAAAAATCTATTCATCGCCTCTCTCTGACTTCTAAACGCACTGCAGCTCAGGAGCAGCGGTCAGTGCTGAGGGAAGGTGTTTTTGAATCGTGAGGGATTTAAAAAGCAAGAATGAACATAAAGTTCCTCGAAGCACCTTTAAGTTTGAACTGTTCTGCTGATATAATCCAATGTTACTCATTTCGTATCAGTTTTGCTGTTGCGAGTATTGATTGTCTACTCAAACTATGAGTGAGTATGTTAGGCTGAACAGATACACCGGTTGCTCTTAGGCTGGGTTGTATTTCTGACAAAGTGGCGGCTCAGTGAGAGCTTGTAGCTGTAGTATCAAACTGCACTTCTTGAATAAAACCAAGACTGAAATCTGAAACATTACCATTTTAAATGTCAAGGATGAAGTGTCGGACTCGAATGTCAAAATTCAGGTTGAGATGAGAGGCGCTCGGAATCACTGGAGGTTTACAGCATCTACATTTCCATGGCAACTGAGCCATCTGCTGAGGCTGAACCCTTGATGTGTGGTGAAAAGTCTCTAACAAGCGAGTGAGTGGACCTTGAGTTAAGATTGTTTTGTTGCTGTTTACAAGGTCAAGCAAACCCACACAAAAAAACCTTAGCTTGACAACCATTTAACTGACGGTGACAGATAAGGAAGGTAGCATGACTTTGCATCCACACTCATTTCCATAATGTTCTTGTTTCCGTAATTTTTCTGTAACAATGTCATGCATTACTTTAACAGACCCTTGTTTTTTATGAAATTGTGTTTCTAACAAGAGTTGGAGCTTGAATTCTCTAGCCTGACCAAAATCATCTGGGGCGTCATTTATAAAGCTTTGCGTGGGATTCACGTGGAAGCTAGCGTACGGAAGAAATGTAGGATGTACCAGGCCCCCAGGACTGTGCCTTCTCCGAGCAGCCAGCATGGACATGTGGCCAACCCATTGGTATTGCATGGTTGGGGGAGGAGCTTATTTTCATGCGGTCCGTAGGCAGATTTCCCTGTCCACACAGTACAAGCGGCGAACAAGATTGTGTCTCTGCAAAACATTTCTGGATATCAATCATAAGCCCCTTTTACACAGAGATTGCGGCATATTGACGGAACAACATCACTCCAAAATGCCGGCTTTGCTTGCTTCTGTGTTATTTACACAGAACCAAGCAACGCCGGCCTGCTGGCGCATCAGTAGCCCCTTTTACACAGCGCTCCGGAATGAAAGAGGTGCTTGTAAACAGCGTCAGGTGTGACGTAAACATTTAGCGCCGCGCCGGTCAGCTGCTTTACAACAACACTGGCCGGTGAATTGAGAGCAGAAGTGCTGGAGCTTGCAGTAAGAGGGCCGTATTTTACTGTCCCCACGATGTGCCAGTTGATCTTGCTACGCGCTGAGTCCAACATCACTGGGACAGTTAACCAAACTGACTAAATCAATCCGACCGCTTCACCTCTGTGTGTGTGTGTGTGTGTGTGTGTGTGTGTGTGACAGGTTGGTTGTGAGCGAGTCTCTTTGTGAGGGCAGAGATCTGCCAATCAGACATAAACATACACATACACACAGTGTGTGAAGTCACGTTACTGTAGACAGAAATGAAGTGTGGATATACGCTCAGACTTAGGATAATAATAGCGGCGGCGGAATGTGTTAGCAAAACAGTAGCTCTGTGGCTAACAGCTGAGCCGGAGCCTTCAGTCAGCTGAAGCAGACAGTCTAGCGGGGCGAGCAGACTATTCCCCCGTTACTAGGTCGACATTCAAGCTGAACAAGAGCCCTGCACTGCGCGTCGGGCTCCTGCTTCAGCTTGTCGGTCTTTATTTCTAGCAAGTGACCCGTTCGCTATACTTTATCCCTTACTTAGCCTAGCCTAGCTTTCCCATTGTACAACTTCTCCTGGGCAGAAATAGACTCATACACTCTGCAAAATGAAGCGCGGGGGTTTGGA
Source organism: Ammodytes marinus (assembly GCF_949987685.1). Taxonomy (NCBI): domain Eukaryota; kingdom Metazoa; phylum Chordata; class Actinopteri; order Uranoscopiformes; family Ammodytidae; genus Ammodytes; species Ammodytes marinus. The sequence continues at coordinate 1,952,404 of NC_137227.1, forward strand.
TTGAGCAACGGACCTTATGATCAGCTAGATTATACACCGTTCCTTTTATTTGGTGATTTTTACGGGACATCAGGCCGCCGTGGTTACACACGTCCTTCAACTGCTAACATGGTCGCATGTTTAGAACATAGACTATGGAACGTCAAACGCCCTCCTGTTCCGCAACAACAAGCTGGAGCATTTAAACAGAGAGGCGGAAATGATTGTGTCGGGAATCTTACTACCCCCCGAGGTAGTAAAATTCCCGGAACAATCTCTCGCACCTTTCTTCCCTCGTTCCGCAACTGTCGCATTTATACAGCAGGGCGGAGGGCCGAAAGGGCCGGCATATTCCCGGCTTTCACTGGCTGTGTAAAAGGGGCTATAGGCTCATACTTATCTGTAGACCATATACTATTAAAATGGAAGTTTTCTCATTTCAAAACGCCACCTCAAGCCTTTTATTAGCCCAACGGCTTTTAACGGCTTTCAGTTTGTTTTCGCCAGGCTAGATGCTACAGAACGAGAATGATTCTACACCCGTCTCCAGTCCGCTACGCTTGCCGCCCTCTTTCTTGATAGGTCCATAGTACAGCTACGTCCATGCTACGTCATGCTTCCGGGCCGCATGGAATTTCCGGATTATGCTTCCTTGTTGCTTCTCTGCGCCAATGAGCAGCTTTCATAGGAATGAATGGGCGCCGTGTTTCAATCCGGTGTCCATTTCTTTATATGTCCATGGGATGTACGTGCGAACAAAAATATTCTGATTTATAAAACAGTGCACACTCACGTCCTACGCCTGTTTCCCTTTATAAATCACAATCAACTCTAAATGTGGCGCAGCCTTTGCGGGCCACATACATAGTCATTGACACGCCCAAATTAATATCATTTACTGAGTGCATGAAGGCGGTAGTGGCAATCGCCGACTGAAAGGGAAATGGAAAAATAGACTCCACACGGTGTGGATCACTGCGGTCACGCCGAAGTACCCGTTGGAGAAGTGGCGACCAGGGAAAATTTAGTTTGGTGGCACAGTGTGAGGGTAAAGGCGTCAGAGTGCAGCCTGTGGCAATCTCTGCGAACGCTGTGGTCGAAATAAAAAGAAGCGATCCGACATAAAAGTGGACGCAAAAAAGTGCATATCCTGAAACAGCAGTGTTTGTGCCACGAGCGGGGGACACTGAGACCCCCCATGATGAGATACAGTTTCGGAGAATTCATCCCGGTGCAGTGACGGGCGGCGGAGGGTTAATAATAAACTTCACAGTCCCTTTCAAAACACAGTTACGACGTGCTTAAACACAAAGAAAAACACATAGATAAAACGGACTAAAAACCGTGAAAAATTAGCACAGTATGTGATGTACAATAGGCTTATGATTAGTGTATGAAACTGTGCACTCCTGTCTGCCTGACTGAGGCATCGAGAACAGCGTCAGTGTAAAAGTAATAGGTTGTATTCCACCTCAATATTATCAGAATGAATCCAATAACATGCAGAGCTTATTCAAACGTTTTTTTTGTTTTTTTTTAAATTTGCACTCATATCTCCGTTTGTAGGCTATTTAAGATCCTAATTTGTTTAGTTTTTTGTTGGTATCACTCCATGGAAAAATCTGTGGAGGCATTTTTTTATTAGTTGTAAGAATGGCTTCATCCGTTTTGCAAGGCAAGGCAAGGCAAGTTTATTTCTAAAGCACATTTCGGACACAAGGCCATTCAAGGTGCTTTACAGATGCAAAAACAAAACACATCAAGAATAGAGCACACATCAACAAAAAAAAAGCGAATGAGAAACATGAATATAAATAGAAAATCCCGCGGAGATTTTGAAAGTACAGGCAGCCCTCCGCAGGCCGCCAATCCCCGCGTCGGCGGCGCCCCGCCCGTCGGCCGGGCCCGAAAGCTTCTACGAACCTCCGCCGCGGGCTTTCCAAACTGCAGTCCCGAGTTGTGGCCTATCGAAGGTCGCAATCGTGGAAAAACGTCAGGAAAATGGCCTCTCTTAGCGAAGACGTTTTCGTTAAGAGCGGCCGTGTTTTTTGAGCTATCCGGCTAAAACGTTATACACACGTGTATGTTGGTCCCCTGATGCTGTGTACACAATTTGGTGATGATAGGTTGGGAAATCACTTGACTGAATTTCAGGTCATGTAAATTAGGGAAGAAAAAATAATCATGGCTAACCCCTATGGTCCAAGAGGCTTTATTGTAGAGCACCGTGAGCTGTGCATGTGTAAGAAATGTCAAGTCAATCAGAATCAGTGGGAAAGGGGCGTGGCCTGTCAAACATTGCATTTTTGAATTATGGTTTTCGCATTTGTGGCGCCCCCTATGGGTTAATCTCGACAAGCTTAGAGGGCCATGCTACCACATGACTTCTGCACATATCCTGCAAGTTTGATGATGATAGGACCATAGATAGTATAATACATGGATAGAGCAGCATGGCCGACCTCAGTTCACCGAGGAGTATCCCTTCTTTCTTGGCGTGTGCGCGCCGCCATCTTGCCAGAGTTTGACTCCGCCTCACTTCCTCGTACCAAAAAAGGGCATGTAGTGACGTTGGGGGGAGGGAGATACTCCCGTCTAGCTGAAGTAACGTGACGTACACCGAGTTAGCAACATTTAGCACGACTGCCAGGAGCTAGGCTAACAGCACTCGCTCTACTAGTTAGCTTACCGGTAGACGAGCTCAGCCTCAGTCACGTAATTCCCTGCCTCCAGTTTGGTCCAACAACTCCAACAGAGCTGAACATATTCTCAATATCACCTCCGAGCACATTAAAAAGCTCATAGCTGAAACAAATGTCTTCTAGTGTTGACTAAGGGCTGAACAAGCTGATCTCAATGTATTTGTAATAATATTAATTTTATTTTGGTCTCCAGTCTGAAAATGTTATTAACAGTAGCCTAATACATGACAAGGGAGGACACATTCAATCTATAAACAGATGAGAACACTAATTTAATAGCCTATGATTTTGAATATACATATATTATATAAAATATTTAGAGCAGGTTTTTATGTTAAGGTGCAACAGTTGAATTAAATTATTAAATACACTTTCTATCGCTTCTATACAGCCACCGTTGAAAGCATCCTCACCTCATCCATCAGTCTGATTTGGCAGCCTTGACTCACTCTCCCGGAAGAAATTACAGTGCATCAACAGAGCATCCAAAATTATTGGCACCCCCCTACCATCCCTTGAATTACTATCCCGCAAACTGACACTACACAGAGCCCGCAAGATCATCTCTGATCCCACTCACCCTGCACACTATGCCTTCCAGCTACTTCTGTGAGGTGTTACAGGACAATTGCCTCCAAAACAACTCGGTTCAAAAACAGTTTTATTCCCACTGCAATTAACATTCTAAAATCTGAACGCTGAGGATTAAGCATGGCCCTTTTGTATTATGTAATGTGCCTGTCTGTATCTATGTCTAATGTTCAATGTAAAGTTGGAACCTGTACCAAGGAGCTGTACTGAAAACAAATTCCATCAGCCTGGCTGTGTGGTCATTAAAAGTATCATCATCATATCAGAGAATTGACTCTTTTACAAGTCACCAATTAAAATATCACTTGAGTAAAAGTAGAACATTATGTTATATTAAAAGTACTTATGAAAATGATTTTGCTGGTATAAGGAAGACTCAAAGATGACCCAGGTAAAGATTAAACAGTGTAGAAGGAAATATTCACATCCTTTACTGAAGTAAAAGTACAAATACCAAACTGTTAAATTACTCTGTTACAAGTAAAAGTTTTGCATTGAAATTTTAACAGGAGAAGCTATATGAAACATTCTTGGCATATTTTCATTAAAAATTACACTAAAATAGTCAAAAGATAATACATTTGGGTCTGTTAAGTTATCAATTAATAATATTATGTTTTTTTCTATATAATCAGGGCTATGTAATGTTGTAAAACACTTTACTTAAGTTAGGAACAAATCCCACAAAACAAAACTTTAAAGATTTTCTACAGAGCAGGAATACTTCTACAAGGACGGACAGTGCAGAACAAGATATATCACAAAATATCACAATCAATGACAATTATCACAAGCAGATAAGATGAGGATAGTCTGAATGTAGGTTGACTTCAGCTTGCTGCCAGATGAAGGGCCACACCGTTGCTCTTTCACCGTGGAGATCAGGGAGAACAGAGGCACACATTCATTCCTCCATGTTAACCTGGAAGAGGACAGAGAGACAACCACTGAGTCAAACAATACAGAAAGAGTCAGATAAAAGTAATGCACTAGGCAATCAATAATTTTTTTCCAAAAATAACGTTTGGAGTTAAGGAAGAAACAGCAAAAATTGTATATTTATTTTTTAGTTAATGCAGATGTAAATATGCATATATATTTATATCTGCATTAACTCACACAGTATGATAACCGTCATAATATCCACGGATAACACAGCCACAATTGTATATTTAATTTGAGTTTATACGACTGTTAACATAGCCCCTTCATCTATAAACATTATTGAGCGCAAACTTGTGAGCATATATTTTGTCACAAAAGTGTTCCTACGCCATAGGTTTAACCCATAGATAGTAAAAGGTTTAACTGGACCGATCACCATTACGTGCCCAGGTCTGACCATAGACTGTCGTTAGCAGCATGGAGCCTTGAACAAACCTCAGGCCCGGGCAGAGTCACACCGGCTCCACAAGCATGCAGCCAACATGATTTATGATATGATTTAAACCGATATTCCACACGTATTCAACACAGTACCATGCCCATAAACTGTAAAACAGCGACCCTCACGGTCCAAACACCGCCCGAACCCTCCCGGTGCTCAAGTCATGGGAGTGGCTACTGGCTATTTATTTAGCTGGCATAAGAGAGCTAACACTGTCACTGTGACACTCGCAAAACTAACAGCTTTTAATTTGTTCTATAGGCTACAGTGTACGGTTGTAACATAACAATAATAATTGTAAATACAGTGTTACTCACCGAAAAAACTGGCAACCACAGTCCTTAATCCATCGTTGGTAGGCTACAGTTTAGTTTACCAACGAACAAGACGACTTGGCCCCAAGCAGCACACGAATGGAGGAATGAACGCACTGCTGTCTACTGAGTTAGCATGCTAATCCTTACAACTAGCCTTCGAGGTTGAGTGAGGGACAGAGGCTAGCTGTCAATCAAGAGGCCGCGCCCCTAAAATTCATATATTTTAACCTCCAATAGAATAAAAACTAGCCTACTAGAAAAAAAATCACCCCCCTCAGAGTTGTCATGGAGATATGAACTAAACATACAGACTAGAATGGTTTTTCAATCCAGGCCTGAAATAGGTTTAACAATGCTGTGAAAACGGCATGTTTAACATTGGAGTCAATGAGAGATGGCTGTCTTCTGCATACAGCCCCCAGTGGCACTTCCGGGTTACTACAGTTGTGGTCACTTCCTTATTGGATGCTGGTAAAAATCGCTGAGGTTGGGGCTTGGATATAAGGAGTTATGGACAATTTGCTAATAAGCCCGGCCCCTGTGTAAGCGTTTTGGTCAATGGCGGCCATGTTTTTCAAGCTTTCTTACTAATCTTACTAATTACTAATCCATGAGAAATTTGGTGTTGATAAAGAAAAATTTGAGAAAGTTGTGGTTAAAACCATGTTTTTCAGTTTACGCTAATTAGCGGAAAATATTCCCAGGCGGATTTATATGGTCCCAGAGGCTTTTTTGTAGAACACCCTAACATACACCTGTGTGAGAAATTTCAAGTGAATCGGATTTACGGTGTGAGGGGCGTGGCCTCTCAAACTTTCTTCAGTTGGGGCTTAATAACAGCGCCCCCTAGCGGAAATTCAAAAAACTGTCCGAGAGGGTATATTGTAGAGCACCAGGAGCTGTACAAGTGTAATACAGGTCAATCAGAGTCAGGGGGCATTTGTGGCGCCCCCTATGGGTTAATCTCGATAAGCTTTGAGGGACATGCTACCACATGACTTCTGCACATACCCAGCAAGTTTGATGATGATAGGACCTATGGTTAAGGAGTTATGGCCAATTTGATAATAAGCCCCGCCCCTGCGTAAACATTTTGGGCAATGGCGGCGAAAAAAATAATCATGGCTGACCCCTATGGTCCGAGGGGCTATAAAGGTAAAGGGGAGGAGCTTAGGGAGGAGCCTAACACTGTAAAGGGGAGGGGCCTGACGTGGTAAGGGGGAGGAGCCTAACACTGCAAAGGGGAGGAACCTAACACTGTAAAGGGGAGGAGCCTAACATGGTAAAGGGGAGGAGTCTAACGGGTAAGGGGAGGCACCTAACATGGTAAGGGGAGGAGCCTAACATGGTGAAGGGGAGGAGCCTATCGTGGTAAAGGGGAGGAGCCTAACATGGTAAAGGGGAGGAGCCTAATGCTGTAAAGGGGAGGAGTCTAACGGGGTGAAGGGGAGGAGCCTAACTGGGCAAAGGGGAGGAGCCTAATGCTGTAAAGGGGAGGAGTCTAACATCGTAAAGGGGAGGAGCCTAATGTGGTGAAGGGGAGGAGCCTAATGTGGTAAAGGGGAGGAGCCTAACACGGTAAAGAGGAGGAGTCTAATGCTGTAAAGGGGAGGAGTCTAACGTGGTAAAGGGGAGGAGCATATTGTGGTAAAGGGGAGGAGCCTATTGTGGTAAAGGGGAGGAGTCTAATGTGGTAAAGGGGAGGAGTCTAACGTGGTAAAGGGGAGGGGCATAATGTGGTAAAGGGGAGGAGCCTAACACGGTAAAGAGGAGGAGTCTAATGCTGTAAAGGGGAGGAGTCTAACGTGGTAAAGGGGAGGAGCATATTGTGGTAAAGGGGAGGAGTCTAACGTGGTAAAGGGGAGGGGCATAATGCGGTAAAGGGGAGGAGCCTATCGTGGTAAAGGGGAGGAGCCTAATGTGGTAAAGGGGAGGAGCCTAATGCTGTAAAGGGGAGGAGTCTAACGGGGTAAAGGGGAGGAGCCTAACACGGTAAAGGGGAGGGGCCTAATGTGGTAAAGGGGAGGAGCCTAACACGGTAAAGAGGAGGAGCCTAACGTGGTAAAGGGGAGGAGCCTATCGTGGTAAAGAGGAGGAGTCTAACGTGGTAAAGGGGAGGAGCCTAATGCTGTAAGGGGGAGGAGTCTAACGTGGTAAAGGGGAGGAGCCTAACATGGTAAAGGGGAGGAGCATAATGTGGTAAAGGGGAGGAGTCTAACGTGGCAAAGGGGAGGAGCCTAATGTGGTAAATGGGAGGAGTCTAACGTGGTAAAGGGGAGGAGCATAATGTGGTAAAGGGGAGGAGCCTAATGTGGTAAATGGGATGAGCCTAACGTGGTAAAGGGGAGGAGCATAACTTTGTAAAGGGGAGGAGCCTAATGTGGTAAAGGGGAGGAGCCTAACGCGGTAAAGAGGAGGAGTCTAACGCAGTAAAGGGGAGGAGCCTAACATGGTGAAGGGGGAGCATAATGCGGTAAAGGGGAGGAGCCTATCGTGATAAAGGGGAGGAGCCTAATGTGATAAAGGGGAGGAGCCTAACGTGGTAGAGGGGAGGAGCCTATTGTGGTAAAGGGGAGGCGCCTAACATGGTAAAGGGGAGGAGCATAATGCGGTAAAGGGGAGGAGCCTAATGTTGTAAAGGGGATAACACCCTGTTTTTCAGTTTATGCTAATTAGTGGGAAATATTCCCTGGCGGACTTATATGCTCCCAGAGGCTTTTTTGTAGAGCACCCTAACATACACCTGTGTGAGAAATTTCAAGTCAAACGGAGTTACGGTGTGAGGGGCGTGGCCTCTCAAACTTTCTTCAGTCGGGGCTTAATAACAGCGCCCCCTAAATTCAAAAAACTGTATAATAGCACACCATTCGGGGTAGGGACGGACGTTCTGTGAAATTTTTGCGTTTCTAAGTGAAACGGTGTGGGAGGAGTAGCAGCTCGAAATTTGCGGCAGAAGTAGGAAGAATAAGTATGGCGGAGAGTAATAATTACGGGCCCTCAATACATTGAGGGCCCGTACTTAATAAAACATAAAATAATTAAAACATTTAAAAATAATAAAAATAAATAAAAATTTTAAATTACAGGTTAAAACGGAAACAGTAAAGTCTTCAGACCTGATTTAAAAGAGCCGAGTGTTGAAGCAGACCTCAAGTCCCCTGGAAGTTTATTCCAGAGCTTGGGTGCATTAAAACTGAAGGCTGACTCTCCCTGTCTAGTCCTTACTCTGGGGACTGTCAGTAGCCCAGTGTCAGACGATCTGAGAGCTCTGACTGGTTTGTATGGGATCAGCAGGTCGGCGATGTATTTGGGGCCTAAACCATTTAGGGCTTTATAGACCAACATCAATATTTTAAAATCAATTCTTAGAGTGACAGGAAGCCAGTGTTAAGACCTCAGAACTGGGGTAATGTGATCCACTTTTTTGGTCCTAGTGAGGACTCGAGCAGTAGCGTTTTGAATTAGCTGAAGCTGTCTGATTGATTTTTTAGGAAGGCCTGCAAAGACACTATTACAGTAGTCAAGTCTACAAAAAATAAATGCATGGACAAGTTTTTCTAAGTCCTGCTGAGACAGTAGCCCTTTAATTCTTGATATATTTTTAAGGTGGTAGTAGGCTGACTTAGTAATTGATTTAATGTGTTTTTTGAAATTCAAGTTTGAATCTATGACTACTCCAAGATTTCTAGCTTGGTGTGTGCTTTCTAACATAACAGATTTAAGCTGTGCGCTGACTTTTAATTGTTCATCCCTGTTACCAAAGACAATAACTTCAGTTTTGTCGTTGTTTAATTGAAGAAAGTTTTGGCACATCCAGTCATTGATTTGTTCAATGCACTTACCCAGTGCTTGAATCGGACTGTAGTCTCCTGGTGATATGGTTATGTAAATTTGTGTGTCGTCTGCATAATTATGGTAACATAATTTGTTCTTGTTCATAATCTGAGCTAGTGGGAGCATGTAGATGTTAAACAGAAGAGGCCCAAGAATGGAACCTTGGGGGACCCCGCATTCAATATGTGTCAGCTCAGATGTGACATTGCCTATTGATACATAGTAGTCTCTGTCCTTTAAGTATGATTCAAACCAGTTTAGTACAGTTCCAGAAAGTCCAACCCAGTTTGCTAGTCGATCTAGTAATATGCTGTGGTCAACTGTGTCAAAAGCGGCACTGAGATCCAATAAAACTAATACAGAGCTTTTGCCACTGTCTGTGTTTAAGTGGATGTCATTGAGGACCTTAACCAGAGCGGTCTCAGTGCTGTGGTGTTGACGAAATCCTGACTGGAAAACATCAAAGCAGTTGTTCATTGCCATGTAGTTATTTAGCTGCTGATAGACAGCTTTTTCAATGATCTTGCTTAGAAATGGCAGGTTAGATATGGGCCTATAATTGTTCATGACTGATGTTTCTAGGTTGTTCTTTTTTAGGAGTGGCTTGATGACTGCTGTTTTCAGGGCCTGTGGGAATACACCTGTCCGAAGGGACATGTTGACAATTTTTTGGACATCTGAGGCCATACAGCTAAAAACAGTTTTAAAGAAACCTGTGGGTAGAATGTCAAGGTAACAGGAGGAGGAGTTCAGGTGTTGTATAATGTCCTCCAGGTTTTTCTGGTTAATCAGACAAAATTCTGTCATGGCATTTGGATTGATTTTAAGTGGGCACAGGGATAAAACATATCTTGAAACCGGTATTGATGTGATGACAGCTTGTCTAATTTTATGAATTTTGTCAGTAAAGAAGGAGGCAAATTCATTGCAGGCCCTCGTGGAGAGAAGTTCAGATGCTACTGACACAGGAGGGTTTGTGAGCCTGTCAACAGTAGAAAACAGGGCACGTGCATTGTTGCTGTTTTTGGTGATAATGTCAGAGAAAAAAGACTGCCTTGCATTTCTCAGTTCTGAGTTAAAAGTGCGAAGTTTTCCTTTGAAGATGTCATAATGAACATTGAGATTTGATTTTCGCCACCTGCGTTCTGCTTTACGGCACTCTCTTTTTTCTATTCTGACCTGCGGGGCATTTCTCCAGGGAGATCTTTTTTTACCAGAGACGGCCTTCACCTTAGTGGGTGCAATGGCATCAATAATATTTGTAATTTTTGAGTTGAAGTTATCCACAAACACATTAACTGAGATACAGGGGAGGAGTGGAGTCTGAGAAAATGCTTGAACAAATTCCTCACTGGTGTTTTCAGTAATACACCGCTTCTTGATTACTTTTGTTTGGTTGCCTTTGTGTATAGTGACTGTACTTTCAAAAAACAAACATGAATGGTCGGAGAGACCCACATCAGTTACAGAAACCTTTGCAATGTCCAGGCCTTTGGAAATGATTAAGTCCAGGGTGTGACCTTTGTTATGTGTAGGCCGGTTCACATGCTGGGAAAGTCCAACGTTTTCCAGGACATAGCACAGTTCTTTAGTACTTCTGTCTTCAGGTTTGTCAACATGTATATTAAAATCACCAACGATTAATACACAGTCAAACTCAATGCAGATTACAGACAGCAGTTCAGCAAAGTCATCAAAAAAGCTTGCACAGTATTTTGGTGGCCTGTAGATATTAATAAAAATGGCTCGAGAGGCTGAATTTAACTTGAGAGCCACATATTCAAATGAAACAAAATTTCCATAAGACATCTTTTTGCATTGTAGAGATTCATTAAATAAAATAGCAACTCCACCACCTTTCCTATGAACTCTGGCCTCACTCATGAAAGTGAAGTTTGGGGGGGTTGACTCGATAAGAACAGCTGAGCTGTTATCTTGGTCCAACCAAGTTTCAGTTAAAAACATAAAATCAAGATTGTGCTTGGAAATAAAATCATTAATTAAAAATGATTTACCTGACAAAGATCTGATGTTTAACAAGGCCAAACTTAGTGTGTTTGAATGCAAAGCATTGTCAGCCCTATATACTACAGCAGACTGTGGCTGAAGGGGAATGGATACCAGGTTTGAGAAATTTGCTGTATTAAAGTGACAAGTGTTTCTTGAACGTTTTGTGGGGTTAGTCACACAAACAGCAACAATATGGGGAGGTGAAGTAACCAATAGTGTACATGGTGATGCCGGAGGTGGACAGTAGGGGGTGCTGGAGACTCGAATGGTAACCTGAGATGAGTGCAGAGGAAGAGAGGTGTGGGCGATCTGTGGAGTGGGTGTGTGCCGAGTAAACAGTCATGCACGTGTGGAGGATTGCACTACATGCTGGATATTGCATGCCAGAATGTGGCTTCCATGGTGGGTTGGGTGAATCCCATCCCTTTTAAATAGTTCTGTCTGGTTCCAGAACAAATCAAAATTGTCGATAAAAAACATGTCATGTGATCTACAGCTGGACTGAAGCCATGCATTTAGCTGAAAGATCCTGCTGAATGATTCAGTGCCGCGAGAAGAAGAAATGGGGCCGGAAATAAAAATGGACTCAAAGCGGGGTTTTAGGACAGTGAAAAGGAGTTTAAAATCCCTTTTAGTTTCCTCAGACTCCCGGCGGGAAGTGTCGTTTCGCCCTACATGAATCACGATGTTTGTGATGGATGATGGGAGAGAGGGCAGTAATTCTAAAAGCCTATCCACAATGACGGGGACTGTGGCACCAGGAAAGCAGCGTGTGATTGCGTTAAAAAAACGAATGTGCCTGGTTATGGAATCCTCGATAATCAATGTAGTGGGGGGGAAAAGAGGAGGAGGAGATGGTGAGGTTGTGTGTGAGCTGCCCGGGCAAGGAGGCGGTCGCTCACTTACCTCCGTCTGTGGGGCAGGCGACGGCCCGGGCTGGGTGACCTCCGCTGTTGACCTTGATTGAAGAGATCCAGGCCGAGGAAGACCCCATGATCGTCGGGTTACAGCCTCCTGCAGCATCGTCGTCCTGCGGTTGTTCTTCCTAGCACCGGAGCTGCGGTTGTTCTTCCCAGCGCCGGAGCTGCGAGCCGCCCGTGCAGCGCTGGTCACAGAAGTTGGGTCCGTTGACTCTGGATGCGGGGACGTCATCAAGGTGATCCATGGCGATATACGGCGTCAGCAACTCGAAGTGGTTTGAAAGAGCCACGGGAGGCTGGGAGGAAACTCGCTCACTGGCCAGCGGCTCACCACCAGGGACCATGGATACTGGAGCGACTTCGGTGTGGAGCTGTGTGCCGGCGCCGTGGACACGTTTCCCTTGTTGGCCTCGGTCGGCGGCGGTGTTGTTATGTTGGTGGGATCGGTGGTGGCAGTGCCTGGCTCCCCTGCGTCCGGCCCATGCCCAGCGAGGCGGCCGCCAAGGTCCACCTCAACCTCTGGATCATCCAGGCGGACCGCGTTCACGGAAGTCAGCCAGGGAAGTGTAGCTGCAGAGTCTGAAACCAATTGTGACACGGAGGAGGACCACAATGGGTCAGCCGGGGCCCCAAGACCGGAACGTTGCATGATCGAGAGTTGTTTTGATTGTAATGATGCTACAGAGGCAAACCCTGCGATCAGCTGGTCCTTGCCCCTAAGTTCGGATTTCAGGCGGCGAATATCCTCCATTAAGCGTGAGTACTGAGACTTACAATCTACACACACAGCCATCCTAAATGTTGACGGTGTAGTAGCAGGCTACAACTCAAAGTGTCCTTTATCTTTGACTGTGTAGCCTACAGTATGAGGTTGGTTTTGTGGTGGTCGGGCCCAGATGCTATGCTAAAACCACGCCGGGCTGTGCCGGTGAACAGCGGCCTCAGCAGTCAAGACGCATGGTTTAAAAATAATAAAAATTATAAAAATAATAAAATGAGGTCGCAGGAGTGCGACCTCACCCTTCACGTTTCAGGAAGAGCACTAATGCCTCGTTTCCACCGAGTAGAGCGGGTCGGATCGGAGCGGTTCGGTCCGGGAAGTTTGGCTTTTCATTTGCCAAAAGTTGGGTAGGGTACGGTTTAAGCGCACCTAACCGCTCTGAGCCGCTCCAAATCTCAGTACTCCTCCGTAGGGGTATTAGCCATGGACATATAAAGAAATGGACACCGTATTGAAACATGGCGCCCATTCATTCCTATGAAAGCTGCTCATAGGCGCAGAGAAGCAACAAGGAAGCATAATCCGGAAATTCCATACGGCCCAAAGCATGACGTAGCATGGACGTAGCGGCATTATGGACCTATCAAGAAAGAGGGCGGCAAGCGTAGCGGACTGGAGGCGGGTGTCTCGTTCTGTAGCATCTAGCCTGGCAAAAACAAACTGAAAGCCGTTAAAAGCCGTTGGGCTAATAAAACGCTTGAGGTGGCGTTTTGAAATGAGAAAACTTACATTTTAATAGTATATGGTCTAAAGATAAGTATGAGCCTATGATTGATATCCAGAAAAAATGTGCAGAGACACAATCTTGTTCGCCGCTTGTACTGTGTGGACAGGGACATCTGCCTACGGGCCGCATGAAAATAAGCTCCACCCCTTACCATGCAATACCAATGGGTTGGCCACATGTCCATGCTGGCTGCTCGGAGAAGGCAGCATCCTGGGGGCCTGGTACTAGCCGCCTGAAAGGGTGCCGAAAATGCGGAGCTACACACTGCCGTCATTTGATTGGCCGAAAGAATCATTTCCGCCATGTGTAGTCACCTCAGCAAGAGTCTTGTGTTTTGGCGAAAATGTGAGCACAGCACTGTTTATTATGTGGTGTTTTTCCTTGTCAATAAATTAATTAGTTGGTTACACTGTGTCCCACTGCGTAGCTGCCGCAGCCAGCACTGTTCGCTCACTGTCTCTATGAGTTGCACCGAGCCGTCTCTGTGTGTTTACGCCATAGCCTAGATAGTAGTAGGCTAAATACACGCTCACAACAACACGGGGGGAATAAATAAAAAAGTGGCTGGTTTGACCGAGCAAAAACGAGAGACCGCTGGCTTGACCACAGTCGGTCGAAAGAATCATTTCCGCCTTGTGTAGTCACCTCGGCTAGAGTGAAGAGTCAGCGATGTATTTGGGGCCTAAACCATTTAGGGCTTTATAGACCAACATCAATATTTTAGAATCAATTCTTAGAGTGACAGGAAGCCAGTGTTAAGACCTCAGAACTGGGGTAATGTGATCCACTTTTTTGGTCCTAGTGAGGACTCGAGCAGCAGCGTTTTGAATTAGCTGAAGCTGTCTGATTGATTTTTTAGGAAGGCCTGCAAAGACACTATTACAGTAGTCAAGTCTACAAAAAATAAATGCATGGACAAGTTTTTCTAAGTCCTGCTGAGACAGTTAGCCCTTTTTGGGGCGGCAGTGGCGAAGTGGGTAGGGAGTCTGCCTCTGGAGTGCAGGGTCGGAGGTTCGATTCCCCGCCTACCCACATGTCGAAGTGTCCCTGGGCAAGACACTGAACCCCAAATTGCTCCCGATGGTTCAGACAGCGCCTTGCTTGGCAGCTACTGCCATCGGTGTTTGAGTGTATGTATAAAAAAAAAATGTGTATTGTGAAGCTTCTTGTGACCCTGGTCTGTGAAGGGCGCTTTATAAATAAAGCTTACTTACTCCTAACCTGGTAAGGGGAGGAGCCTAATGCTGTAAAGGGGAGGAGGAGCCTAACTGGGCAAAGGGGAGGAGCCTAATGCTGTAAAGGGGAGGAGCATAACGTGGTAAAGGGGAGGAGCATAACTTGGTAAAGGGGAGGAGCCTAACGTGGTAAAGGGGAGGAGCCTATTGTGGTAAAGGGGGAGCCTAATGTGGTAAAGGGGAGGAGCCTAATGTGGTAAAGGGGAGGAGCCTAACGGGGTTAAGGGGAGGAGCCTATTGTGGTAAAGGGGAGGAGTCTAACGCGGTAAAGGGGAGGAGCCTAATGTGGTAAAGGGGAGGAGTCTAACGGGGTTAAGGGGAGGAGCCAAATGCTGTAAAGGGGAGGAGTCTAACGCGGTAAAGGGGAGGAGCCTAACACGGTAAAGGGGAGGAGCATAACTTGGTAAAGGGGAGGGGCCTAATGTGGTAAAGGGGAGGGGTCTAACGGGGTAAAGGGGAGGAGCCTAATGTGGTAAAGGGGAGGAGCCTAATGTGGTAAAAAGGAGGAGCCTAATGTGGTAAAGGGGAGGAGTCTAACGGGGTAAAGGGGAGGAGCCTAACGTGGTAAAGGGGAGGAGCCTAATGGGGTAAAGGGGAGGAGTCTAACGGGGTAAAGGGGAGGAGCCTAACGCGGTAAAGGGGAGGAGCCTAATGTGGTAAAGGGGAGGAGTCTAACAGGGTAAAGGGGAGGAGCCTAATGCTGTAAAGGGGAGGAGCCTAATGTGGTAAAGGGGAGGAGTCTGACAGGGTAAAGGGGAGGAGCCTAATGTGGTAAAGAGGAGGAGCCTAACGTGGTAAAGGGGAGGAGCCTATTGTGGTAAAGGGGAGGAGCCTAACGTGGTAAAGGGGAGGAGGCTAATGTGGTAAAGGGGAGGAGTCTAACGTGGTAAAGGGGAGGAGCCTAATGTGATAAAGGGGGGGAGCCTATTGTGGTAAAGGGGAGGCGCCTAACGTGGTAAAGGGGAGGAGCATAATGCGGTAAAGGGGAGGAGCCTAATGTTGTAAAGGGGATAACACCCTGTTTTTCAGTTTATGCTAATTAGTGGGAAATATCCCCTGGCGGACTTATATGCTCCCAGAGGCTTTTTTGTAGAGCACCCTAACATACACCTGTGTGAGAAATTTCAAGTCAATCGGAGTTACGGTGTGAGGGGCGTGGCCTCTCAAACTTTCTTCAGTCGGGGCTTAATAACAGCGCCCCCTAAATTCAAAAAACTGTATAATAGCACACCATTCGGGGTAGGGACGGACGTTCTGTGGAATTTTTGCGTTTCTAAGTGAAACGGTGTGGGAGGAGTAGCAGCTCGAAATTTGCGGCAGAAGTAGGAAGAATAAGTATGGCGGAGAGTAATAATTACGGGCCCTCAATACATTGAGGGCCCGTACTTAATAAAACATAAAATAATTAAAACATTTAAAAATAATAAAAATAAATAAAAATTTTAAATTACAGGTTAAAACGGAAACAGTAAAGTCTTCAGACCTGATTTAAAAGAGCCGAGTGTTGAAGCAGACCTCAAGTCCCCTGGAAGTTTATTCCAGAGCTTGGGTGCATTAAAACTGAAGGCTGACTCTCCCTGTCTAGTCCTTACTCTGGGGACTGTCAGTAGCCCAGTGTCAGACGATCTGAGAGCTCTGACTGGTTTGTATGGGATCAGCAGGTCAGCGATGTATTTGGGGCCTAAACCATTTAGGGCTTTATAGACCAACATCAATATTTTAAAATCAATTCTTAGAGTGACAGGAAGCCAGTGTTAAGACCTCAGAACTGGGGTAATGTGATCCACTTTTTTGGTCCTAGTGAGGACTCGAGCAGCAGCGTTTTGAATTAGCTGAAGCTGTCTGATTGATTTTTTAGGAAGGCCTGCAAAGACACTATTACAGTAGTCAAGTCTACAAAAAATAAATGCATGGACAAGTTTTTCTAAGTCCTGCTGAGACAGTAGCCCTTTAATTATTGATATATTTTTAAGGTGGTAGTAGGCTGACTTAGTAATTGATTTAATGTGTTTTTTGAAATTCAAGTTTGAATCTATGACTACTCCAAGATTTCTAGCTTGGTGTGTGCTTTCTAACATAACAGATTTAAGCTGTGCGCTGACTTTTAATTGTTCATCCCTGTTACCAAAGACAATAACTTCAGTTTTGTCGTTGTTTAATTGAAGAAAGTTTTGGCACATCCAGTCATTGATTTGTTCAATGCACTTACCCAGTGCTTGAATCGGACTGTAGTCTCCTGGTGATATGGTTATGTAAATTTGTGTGTCGTCTGCATAATTATGGTAACATAATTTGTTCTTGTTCATAATCTGAGCTAGTGGGAGCATGTAGATGTTAAACAGAAGAGGCCCAAGAATGGAACCTTGGGGGACCCCGCATTCAATATGTGTCCGCTCAGATGTGACATTGCCTATTGATACATAGTAGTCTCTGTCCTTTAAGTATGATTCAAACCAGTTTAGTACAGTTCCAGAAAGTCCAACCCAGTTTGCTAGTCGATCTAGTAATATGCTGTGGTCAACTGTGTCAAAAGCGGCACTGAGATCCAATAAAACTAATACAGAGCTGTCTGTGTTTAAGTGGATGTCATTGAGGACCTTAACCAGAGCGGTCTCAGTGCTGTGGTGTTGACGAAATCCTGACTGGAAAACATCAAAGCAGTTGTTCATTGCCATGTAGTTATTTAGCTGCTGATAGACAGCTTTTTCAATGATCTTGCTTAGAAATGGCAGGTTAGATATGGGCCTATAATTGTTCATGACTGATGTTTCTAGGTTGTTCTTTTTTAGGAGTGGCTTGATGACTGCTGTTTTCAGGGCCTGTGGGAATACACCTGTCCGAAGGGACATGTTGACAATTTTTTGGACATCTGAGGCCATACAGCTAAAAACAGTTTTAAAGAAACCTGTGGGTAGAATGTCAAGGTAACAGGAGGAGGAGTTCAGGTGTTGTATAATGTCCTCCAGGTTTTTCTGGTTAATCAGACAAAATTCTGTCATGGCATTTGGATTGATTTTAAGTGGGCACAGGGATAAAACATATCTTGAAACCGGTATTGATGTGATGACAGCTTGTCTAATTTTATGAATTTTGTCAGTAAAGAAGGAGGCAAATTCATTGCAGGCCCTCGTGGAGAGAAGTTCAGATGCTACTGACACAGGAGGGTTTGTGAGCCTGTCAACAGTAGAAAACAGGGCACGTGCATTGTTGCTGTTTTTGGTGATAATGTCAGAGAAAAAAGACTGCCTTGCATTTCTCAGTTCTGAGTTAAAAGTGCGAAGTTTTCCTTTGAAGATGTCATAATGAACATTGAGATTTGATTTTCGCCACCTGCGTTCTGCTTTACGGCACTCTCTTTTTTCTATTCTGACCTGCGGGGCATTTCTCCAGGGAGATCTTTTTTTACCAGAGACGGCCTTCACCTTAGTGGGTGCAATGGCATCAATAATATTTGTAATTTTTGAGTTGAAGTTATCCACAAACACATTAACTGAGATACAGGGGAGGAGTGGAGTCTGAGAAAATGCTTGAACAAATTCCTCACTGGTGTTTTCAGTAATACACCGCTTCTTGATTACTTTTGTTTGGTTGCCTTTGTGTATAGTGACTGTACTTTCAAAAAACAAACATGAATGGTCGGAGAGACCCACATCAGTTACAGAAACCTTTGCAATGTCCAGGCCTTTGGAAATGATTAAGTCCAGGGTGTGACCTTTGTTATGTGTAGGCCGGTTCACATGCTGGGAAAGTCCAACGTTTTCCAGGACATAGCACAGTTCTTTAGTACTTCTGTCTTCAGGTTTGTCAACATGTATATTAAAATCACCAACGATTAATACACAGTCAAACTCAATGCAGATTACAGACAGCAGTTCAGCAAAGTCATCAAAAAAGCTTGCACAGTATTTTGGTGGCCTGTAGATATTAATAAAAATGGCTCGAGAGGCTGAATTTAACTTGAGAGCCACATATTCAAATGAAACAAAATTTCCATAAGACATCTTTTTGCATTGTAGAGATTCATTAAATAAAATAGCAACTCCACCACCTTTCCTATGAACTCTGGCCTCACTCATGAAAGTGAAGTTTGGGGGGGTTGACTCGATAAGAACAGCTGAGCTGTTATCTTGGTCCAACCAAGTTTCAGTTAAAAACATAAAATCAAGATTGTGCTTGGAAATAAAATCATTAATTAAAAATGATTTACCTGACAAAGATCTGATGTTTAACAAGGCCAAACTTAGTGTGTTTGAATGCAAAGCATTGTCAGCCCTATATACTACAGCAGACTGTGGCTGAAGGGGAATGGATACCAGGTTTGAGAAATTTGCTGTATTAAAGTGACAAGTGTTTCTTGAACGTTTTGTGGGGTTAGTCACACAAACAGCAACAATATGGGGAGGTGAAGTAACCAATAGTGTACATGGTGATGCCGGAGGTGGACAGTAGGGGGTGCTGGAGACTCGAATGGTAACCTGAGATGAGTGCAGAGGAAGAGAGGTGTGGGCGATCTGTGGAGTGGGTGTGTGCCGAGTAAACAGTCATGCACGTGTGGAGGATTGCACTACATGCTGGATATTGCATGCCAGAATGTGGCTTCCATGGTGGGTTGGGTGAATCCCATCCCTTTTAAATAGTTCTGTCTGGTTCCAGAACAAATCAAAATTGTCGATAAAAAACATGTCATGTGATCTACAGCTGGACTGAAGCCATGCATTTAGCTGAAAGATCCTGCTGAATGATTCAGTGCCGCGAGAAGAAGAAATGGGGCCGGAAATAAAAATGGACTCAAAGCGACAGTGAAAAGGAGTTTAAAATCCCTTTTAGTTTCCTCAGACTCCCGGCGGGAAGTGTCGTTTCGCCCTACATGAATCACGATGTTTGTGATGGATGACGGGAGAGAGGGCAGTAATTCTAAAAGCCTATCCACAATGACGGGGACTGTGGCACCAGGAAAGCAGCGTGTGATTGCGTTAAAAAAACGAATGTGCCTGGTTATGGAATCCTCGATAATCAATGTAGTGGGGGGGAAAAGAGGAGGAGGAGATGGTGAGGTTGTGTGTGAGCTGCCCGGGCAAGGAGGCGGTCGCTCACTTACCTCCGTCTGTGGGGCAGGCGACGGCCCGGGCTGGGTGACCTCCGCTGTTGACCTTGATTGAAGAGATCCAGGCCGAGGAAGACCCCATGATCGTCGGGTTACAGCCTCCTGCAGCATCGTCGTCCTGCGGTTGTTCTTCCTAGCACCGGAGCAGCGGTTGTTCTTCCCAGCGCCGGAGCTGCGAGCCGCCCGTGCAGCGCTGGTCACAGGAGTTGGGTCCGTTGACTCTGGATGCGGGGACGTCATCAAGGTGATCCATGGCGATATACGGCGTCAGCAACTCGAAGTGGTTTGAAAGAGCCACGGGAGGCTGGGAGGAAACTCGCTCACTGGCCAGCGGCTCACCACCAGGGACCATGGATACTGGAGCGACTTCGGTGTGGAGCTGTGTGCCGGCGCCGTGGACACGTTTCCCTTGTTGGCCTCGGTCGGCGGCGGTGTTGTTATGTTGGTGGGATCGGTGGTGGCAGTGCCTGGCTCCCCTGCGTCCGGCCCATGCCCAGCGAGGCGGCCGCCAAGGTCCACCTCAACCTCTGGATCATCCAGGCGGACCGCGTTCACGGAAGTCAGCCAGGGAAGTGTAGCTGCAGAGTCTGAAACCAATTGTGACACGGAGGAGGACCACAATGGGTCAGCCGGGGCCCCAAGACCGGAACGTTGCATGATCGAGAGTTGTTTTGATTGTAATGATGCTACAGAGGCAAACCCTGCGATCAGCTGGTCCTTGCCCCTAAGTTCGGATTTCAGGCGGCGAATATCCTCCATTAAGCGTGAGTACTGAGACTTACAATCTACACACACAGCCATCCTAAATGTTGACGGTGTAGTAGCAGGCTACAACTCAAAGTGTCCTTTATCTTTGACTGTGTAGCCTACAGTATGAGGTTGGTTTTGTGGTGGTCGGGCCCAGATGCTATGCTAAAACCACGCCGGGCTGTGCCGGTGAACAGCGGCCTCAGCAGTCAAGACGCATGGTTTAAAAATAATAAAAATTATAAAAATAATAAAATGAGGTCGCAGGAGTGCGACCTCACCCTTCACGTTTCAGGAAGAGCACTAATGCCTCGTTTCCACCGAGTAGAGCGGGTCGGATCGGAGCGGTTCGGTCCGGGTAGTTTGGCTTTTCATTTGCCAAAAGTTGGGTAGGGTACGGTTTAAGCGCACCTAACCGCTCTGAGCCGCTCCAAATCTCAGTACTCCTCCGTAGGGGTATTAGCCATGGACATATAAAGAAATGGACACCGTATTGAAACATGGCGCCCATTCATTCCTATGAAAGCTGCTCATAGGCGCAGAGAAGCAACAAGGAAGCATAATCCGGAAATTCCATACGGCCCAAAGCATGACGTAGCATGGACGTAGCGGCATTATGGACCTATCAAGAAAGAGGGCGGCAAGCGTAGCGGACTGGAGGCGGGTGTCTCGTTCTGTAGCATCTAGCCTGGCAAAAACAAACTGAAAGCCGTTAAAAGCCGTTGGGCTAATAAAACGCTTGAGGTGGCGTTTTGAAATGAGAAAACTTACATTTTAATAGTATATGGTCTAAAGATAAGTATGAGCCTATGATTGATATCCAGAAAAAATGTGCAGAGACACAATCTTGTTCGCCGCTTGTACTGTGTGGACAGGGACATCTGCCTACGGGCCGCATGAAAATAAGCTCCACCCCTTACCATGCAATACCAATGGGTTGGCCACATGTCCATGCTGGCTGCTCGGAGAAGGCAGCATCCTGGGGGCCTGGTACTAGCCGCCTGAAAGGGTGCCGAAAATGCGGAGCTACACACTGCCGTCATTTGATTGGCCGAAAGAATCATTTCCGCCATGTGTAGTCACCTCAGCAAGAGTCTTGTGTTTTGGCGAAAATGTGAGCACAGCACTGTTTATTATGTGGTGTTTTTCCTTGTCAATAAATTAATTAGTTGGTTACACTGTGTCCCACTGCGTAGCTGCCGCAGCCAGCACTGTTCGCTCACTGTCTCTATGAGTTGCACCGAGCCGTCTCTGTGTGTTTACGCCATAGCCTAGATAGTAGTAGGCTAAATACACGCTCACAACAACACGGGGGGAATAAATAAAAAAGTGGCTGGTTTGACCGAGCAAAAACGAGAGACCGCTGGCTTGACCACAGTCGGTCGAAAGAATCATTTCCGCCTTGTGTAGTCACCTCGGCTAGAGTGAAGAGTCAGCGATGTATTTGGGGCCTAAACCATTTAGGGCTTTATAGACCAACATCAATATTTTAGAATCAATTCTTAGAGTGACAGGAAGCCAGTGTTAAGACCTCAGAACTGGGGTAATGTGATCCACTTTTTTGGTCCTAGTGAGGACTCGAGCAGCAGCGTTTTGAATTAGCTGAAGCTGTCTGATTGATTTTTTAGGAAGGCCTGCAAAGACACTATTACAGTAGTCAAGTCTACAAAAAATAAATGCATGGACAAGTTTTTCTAAGTCCTGCTGAGACAGTTAGCCCTTTTTGGGGCGGCAGTGGCGAAGTGGGTAGGGAGTCTGCCTCTGGAGTGCAGGGTCGGAGGTTCGATTCCCCGCCTACCCACATGTCGAAGTGTCCCTGGGCAAGACACTGAACCCCAAATTGCTCCCGATGGTTCAGACAGCGCCTTGCTTGGCAGCTACTGCCATCGGTGTTTGAGTGTATGTATAAAAAAAAAAATGTGTATTGTGAAGCTTCTTGTGACCCTGGTCTGTGAAGGGCGCTTTATAAATAAAGCTTACTTACTCCTAACCTGGTAAGGGGAGGAGCCTAATGCTGTAAAGGGGAGGAGGAGCCTAACTGGGCAAAGGGGAGGAGCCTAATGCTGTAAAGGGGAGGAGCATAACGTGGTAAAGGGGAGGAGCATAACTTGGTAAAGGGGAGGAGCCTAACGTGGTAAAGGGGAGGAGCCTATTGTGGTAAAGGGGGAGCCTAATGTGGTAAAGGGGAGGAGCCTAATGTGGTAAAGGGGAGGAGCCTAACGGAGTTAAGGGGAGGAGCCTAATGTTGTAAAGGGGAGGAGTCTAACGCGGTAAAGGGGAGGAGCCTAATGTGGTAAAGGGGAGGAGCCTAATGCTGTAAAGGGGAGGAGTCTAACGCGGTAAAGGGGAGGAGCCTAACACGGTAAAGGGGAGGAGCATAACTTGGTAAAGGGGAGGGGCCTAATGTGGTAAAGGGGAGGGGCCTAACGTGGTAAAGAAGGGGAGGAGCCTAACGCGGTAAAGGGGAGGAGCCTAATGTGGTAAAGGGGAGGAGTCTAACGGGGTAAAGGGGAGGAGCCTAATGTGGTAAAGAGGAGGAGCCTAATGTGGTAAAGGGGAGGAGTCTAACGGGGTAAAGGGGAGGAGCCTAACGTGGTAAAGGGGAGGAGCCTAACGTGGTAAAGGGGAGGAGTCTAACAGGGTAAAGGGGAGGAGCCTAATGCTGTAAAGGGGAGGAGCCTGACGCGGTAAAGGGGAGGAGCCTAATGCGGTAAAGGGGAGGAGTCTAACGGGGTAAAGGGGAGGAGCCTAATGCTGTAAAGGGGGGGAGCCTAATGTGGTAAAGGGGAGGAGTCTAACGGGGTAAAGGGGAGGAGCCTAATGTGGTAAAGAGGAGGGGCCTAACGTGGTAAAGGGGAGGAGCCTATTGTGGTAAAGGGGAGGAGCCTAACACGATAAAGGGGAGGAGCCTAACGCGGTAAAGGGGAGGAGCCTAATGTGGTAAAGGGGAGGAGTCTAACAGGGTAAAGGGGAGGAGTCTAATGCTGTAAAGGGGAGGAGCCTAATGTGGTAAAGGGGAGGAGTCTAACACGGTAAAGAGGAGGAGCCTAACTGGGCAAATGGGAGGAGCCTATCGTGGTAAAGGGGAGGAGCCTAACGTGGTAAAGGGGAGGAGCCTAATGTGGTAAAGGGGAGGAGTCTAACGTGGTAAAGGGGAGGAGCCTATTGTGGTAAAGGGGAGGCGCCTAACATGGTAAAGGGGAGGAGCATAATGCGGTAAAGGGGAGGAGCCTAATGTTGTAAAGGGGATAACACCCTGTTTTTCAGTTTATGCTAATTAGTGGGAAATATCCCCTGGCGGACTTATATGCTCCCAGAGGCTTTTTTGTAGAGCACCCTAACATACACCTGTGTGAGAAATTTCAAGTCAATCGGAGTTACGGTGTGAGGGGCGTGGCCTCTCAAACTTTCTTCAGTCGGGGCTTAATAACAGCGCCCCCTAAATTCAAAAAACTGTATAATAGCACACCAATCGGGGTAGGGACGGACGTTCTGTGGAATTTTTGCGTTTCTAAGTGAAACGGTGTGGGAGGAGTAGCAGCTCGAAATTTGCGGCAGAAGTAGGAAGAATAAGTATGGCGGAGAGTAATAATTACGGGCCCTCAATACATTGAGGGCCCGTACTTAATAAAACATAAAATAATTAAAACATTTAAAAATAATAAAAATAAATAAAAATTTTAAATTACAGGTTAAAACGGAAACAGTAAAGTCTTCAGACCTGATTTAAAAGAGCCGAGTGTTGAAGCAGACCTCAAGTCCCCTGGAAGTTTATTCCAGAGCTTGGGTGCATTAAAACTGAAGGCTGACTCTCCCTGTCTAGTCCTTACTCTGGGGACTGTCAGTAGCCCAGTGTCAGACGATCTGAGAGCTCTGACTGGTTTGTATGGGATCAGCAGGTCAGCGATGTATTTGGGGCCTAAACCATTTAGGGCTTTATAGACCAACATCAATATTTTAAAATCAATTCTTAGAGTGACAGGAAGCCAGTGTTAAGACCTCAGAACTGGGGTAATGTGATCCACTTTTTTGGTCCTAGTGAGGACTCGAGCAGCAGCGTTTTGAATTAGCTGAAGCTGTCTGATTGATTTTTTAGGAAGGCCTGCAAAGACACTATTACAGTAGTCAAGTCTACA
Source organism: Ammodytes marinus (assembly GCF_949987685.1). NCBI lineage: Eukaryota > Metazoa > Chordata > Actinopteri > Uranoscopiformes > Ammodytidae > Ammodytes > Ammodytes marinus. Next base: position 1,976,874 of record NC_137227.1, read on the forward strand.
AAAAATAAATGCATGGACAAGTTTTTCTAAGTCCTGCTGAGACAGTAGCCCTTTAATTATTGATATATTTTTAAGGTGGTAGTAGGCTGACTTAGTAATTGATTTAATGTGTTTTTTGAAATTCAAGTTTGAATCTATGACTACTCCAAGATTTCTAGCTTGGTGTGTGCTTTCTAACATAACAGATTTAAGCTGTGCGCTGACTTTTAATTGTTCATCCCTGTTACCAAAGACAATAACTTCAGTTTTGTCGTTGTTTAATTGAAGAAAGTTTTGGCACATCCAGTCATTGATTTGTTCAATGCACTTACCCAGTGCTTGAATCGGACTGTAGTCTCCTGGTGATATGGTTATGTAAATTTGTGTGTCGTCTGCATAATTATGGTAACATAATTTGTTCTTGTTCATAATCTGAGCTAGTGGGAGCATGTAGATGTTAAACAGAAGAGGCCCAAGAATGGAACCTTGGGGGACCCCGCATTCAATATGTGTCCGCTCAGATGTGACATTGCCTATTGATACATAGTAGTCTCTGTCCTTTAAGTATGATTCAAACCAGTTTAGTACAGTTCCAGAAAGTCCAACCCAGTTTGCTAGTCGATCTAGTAATATGCTGTGGTCAACTGTGTCAAAAGCGGCACTGAGATCCAATAAAACTAATACAGAGCTGTCTGTGTTTAAGTGGATGTCATTGAGGACCTTAACCAGAGCGGTCTCAGTGCTGTGGTGTTGACGAAATCCTGACTGGAAAACATCAAAGCAGTTGTTCATTGCCATGTAGTTATTTAGCTGCTGATAGACAGCTTTTTCAATGATCTTGCTTAGAAATGGCAGGTTAGATATGGGCCTATAATTGTTCATGACTGATGTTTCTAGGTTGTTCTTTTTTAGGAGTGGCTTGATGACTGCTGTTTTCAGGGCCTGTGGGAATACACCTGTCCGAAGGGACATGTTGACAATTTTTTGGACATCTGAGGCCATACAGCTAAAAACAGTTTTAAAGAAACCTGTGGGTAGAATGTCAAGGTAACAGGAGGAGGAGTTCAGGTGTTGTATAATGTCCTCCAGGTTTTTCTGGTTAATCAGACAAAATTCTGTCATGGCATTTGGATTGATTTTAAGTGGGCACAGGGATAAAACATATCTTGAAACCGGTATTGATGTGATGACAGCTTGTCTAATTTTATGAATTTTGTCAGTAAAGAAGGAGGCAAATTCATTGCAGGCCCTCGTGGAGAGAAGTTCAGATGCTACTGACACAGGAGGGTTTGTGAGCCTGTCAACAGTAGAAAACAGGGCACGTGCATTGTTGCTGTTTTTGGTGATAATGTCAGAGAAAAAAGACTGCCTTGCATTTCTCAGTTCTGAGTTAAAAGTGCGAAGTTTTCCTTTGAAGATGTCATAATGAACATTGAGATTTGATTTTCGCCACCTGCGTTCTGCTTTACGGCACTCTCTTTTTTCTATTCTGACCTGCGGGGCATTTCTCCAGGGAGATCTTTTTTTACCAGAGACGGCCTTCACCTTAGTGGGTGCAATGGCATCAATAATATTTGTAATTTTTGAGTTGAAGTTATCCACAAACACATTAACTGAGATACAGGGGAGGAGTGGAGTCTGAGAAAATGCTTGAACAAATTCCTCACTGGTGTTTTCAGTAATACACCGCTTCTTGATTACTTTTGTTTGGTTGCCTTTGTGTATAGTGACTGTACTTTCAAAAAACAAACATGAATGGTCGGAGAGACCCACATCAGTTACAGAAACCTTTGCAATGTCCAGGCCTTTGGAAATGATTAAGTCCAGGGTGTGACCTTTGTTATGTGTAGGCCGGTTCACATGCTGGGAAAGTCCAACGTTTTCCAGGACATAGCACAGTTCTTTAGTACTTCTGTCTTCAGGTTTGTCAACATGTATATTAAAATCACCAACGATTAATACACAGTCAAACTCAATGCAGATTACAGACAGCAGTTCAGCAAAGTCATCAAAAAAGCTTGCACAGTATTTTGGTGGCCTGTAGATATTAATAAAAATGGCTCGAGAGGCTGAATTTAACTTGAGAGCCACATATTCAAATGAAACAAAATTTCCATAAGACATCTTTTTGCATTGTAGAGATTCATTAAATAAAATAGCAACTCCACCACCTTTCCTATGAACTCTGGCCTCACTCATGAAAGTGAAGTTTGGGGGGGTTGACTCGATAAGAACAGCTGAGCTGTTATCTTGGTCCAACCAAGTTTCAGTTAAAAACATAAAATCAAGATTGTGCTTGGAAATAAAATCATTAATTAAAAATGATTTACCTGACAAAGATCTGATGTTTAACAAGGCCAAACTTAGTGTGTTTGAATGCAAAGCATTGTCAGCCCTATATACTACAGCAGACTGTGGCTGAAGGGGAATGGATACCAGGTTTGAGAAATTTGCTGTATTAAAGTGACAAGTGTTTCTTGAACGTTTTGTGGGGTTAGTCACACAAACAGCAACAATATGGGGAGGTGAAGTAACCAATAGTGTACATGGTGATGCCGGAGGTGGACAGTAGGGGGTGCTGGAGACTCGAATGGTAACCTGAGATGAGTGCAGAGGAAGAGAGGTGTGGGCGATCTGTGGAGTGGGTGTGTGCCGAGTAAACAGTCATGCACGTGTGGAGGATTGCACTACATGCTGGATATTGCATGCCAGAATGTGGCTTCCATGGTGGGTTGGGTGAATCCCATCCCTTTTAAATAGTTCTGTCTGGTTCCAGAACAAATCAAAATTGTCGATAAAAAACATGTCATGTGATCTACAGCTGGACTGAAGCCATGCATTTAGCTGAAAGATCCTGCTGAATGATTCAGTGCCGCGAGAAGAAGAAATGGGGCCGGAAATAAAAATGGACTCAAAGCGGGGTTTTAGGACAGTGAAAAGGAGTTTAAAATCCCTTTTAGTTTCCTCAGACTCCCGGCGGGAAGTGTCGTTTCGCCCTACATGAATCACGATGTTTGTGATGGATGACGGGAGAGAGGGCAGTAATTCTAAAAGCCTATCCACAATGACGGGGACTGTGGCACCAGGAAAGCAGCGTGTGATTGCGTTAAAAAAACGAATGTGCCTGGTTATGGAATCCTCGATAATCAATGTAGTGGGGGGGAAAAGAGGAGGAGGAGATGGTGAGGTTGTGTGTGAGCTGCCCGGGCAAGGAGGCGGTCGCTCACTTACCTCCGTCTGTGGGGCAGGCGACGGCCCGGGCTGGGTGACCTCCGCTGTTGACCTTGATTGAAGAGATCCAGGCCGAGGAAGACCCCATGATCGTCGGGTTACAGCCTCCTGCAGCATCGTCGTCCTGCGGTTGTTCTTCCTAGCACCGGAGCAGCGGTTGTTCTTCCCAGCGCCGGAGCTGCGAGCCGCCCGTGCAGCGCTGGTCACAGGAGTTGGGTCCGTTGACTCTGGATGCGGGGACGTCATCAAGGTGATCCATGGCGATATACGGCGTCAGCAACTCGAAGTGGTTTGAAAGAGCCACGGGAGGCTGGGAGGAAACTCGCTCACTGGCCAGCGGCTCACCACCAGGGACCATGGATACTGGAGCGACTTCGGTGTGGAGCTGTGTGCCGGCGCCGTGGACACGTTTCCCTTGTTGGCCTCGGTCGGCGGCGGTGTTGTTATGTTGGTGGGATCGGTGGTGGCAGTGCCTGGCTCCCCTGCGTCCGGCCCATGCCCAGCGAGGCGGCCGCCAAGGTCCACCTCAACCTCTGGATCATCCAGGCGGACCGCGTTCACGGAAGTCAGCCAGGGAAGTGTAGCTGCAGAGTCTGAAACCAATTGTGACACGGAGGAGGACCACAATGGGTCAGCCGGGGCCCCAAGACCGGAACGTTGCATGATCGAGAGTTGTTTTGATTGTAATGATGCTACAGAGGCAAACCCTGCGATCAGCTGGTCCTTGCCCCTAAGTTCGGATTTCAGGCGGCGAATATCCTCCATTAAGCGTGAGTACTGAGACTTACAATCTACACACACAGCCATCCTAAATGTTGACGGTGTAGTAGCAGGCTACAACTCAAAGTGTCCTTTATCTTTGACTGTGTAGCCTACAGTATGAGGTTGGTTTTGTGGTGGTCGGGCCCAGATGCTATGCTAAAACCACGCCGGGCTGTGCCGGTGAACAGCGGCCTCAGCAGTCAAGACGCATGGTTTAAAAATAATAAAAATTATAAAAATAATAAAATGAGGTCGCAGGAGTGCGACCTCACCCTTCACGTTTCAGGAAGAGCACTAATGCCTCGTTTCCACCGAGTAGAGCGGGTCGGATCGGAGCGGTTCGGTCCGGGTAGTTTGGCTTTTCATTTGCCAAAAGTTGGGTAGGGTACGGTTTAAGCGCACCTAACCGCTCTGAGCCGCTCCAAATCTCAGTACTCCTCCGTAGGGGTATTAGCCATGGACATATAAAGAAATGGACACCGTATTGAAACATGGCGCCCATTCATTCCTATGAAAGCTGCTCATAGGCGCAGAGAAGCAACAAGGAAGCATAATCCGGAAATTCCATACGGCCCAAAGCATGACGTAGCATGGACGTAGCGGCATTATGGACCTATCAAGAAAGAGGGCGGCAAGCGTAGCGGACTGGAGGCGGGTGTCTCGTTCTGTAGCATCTAGCCTGGCAAAAACAAACTGAAAGCCGTTAAAAGCCGTTGGGCTAATAAAACGCTTGAGGTGGCGTTTTGAAATGAGAAAACTTACATTTTAATAGTATATGGTCTAAAGATAAGTATGAGCCTATGATTGATATCCAGAAAAAATGTGCAGAGACACAATCTTGTTCGCCGCTTGTACTGTGTGGACAGGGACATCTAGCTAGAAAAACAGGCAGAGCACAAATCTTTCCCCAGCCAAAGTGGCGGGTGGTCTCAATAACTTACTGCGGTAATCGCTTGGACTAAATTGGCGAGTGTTAGCCTATATTTTAGCGCTGCACGACACTCTCCGGTGATCACAGTGATGGTGCCGTGGAGACACCGTTCATGTTGTCTTCTAACTTTATAACTCGCTTGTGGGTATTTTGACAGCAAATGTTATAGACTACGCATGTGTGAGGGTGGAGCCGTGACGTCAGCGTTATCAGGGGAAATGGTTTCGGTGTTTACAGGAAACCAAAACCGTTAAGTTTTCCAAAAAACCCTCCCTGGGAGGTGATCTCAAAAACCTGCGGTTTCATGCCTGCGTTTGCTATTTTCCTGTAAATGATATAGTGCAACCGCGGGAATTTTTCCGCGTTTGCACTGTTTCCTGTTGTCGTGTAAAGTGCCCCTTAAAAGTGAGCTGTCCCGCTCTACTCGGTGGAAACGAGGCATAAGTTGTAAAGGAACTCCCTATATGATAGACCTACATGGCTTATAATAGGCCTATATCTGGATTAATTTTACACAAACACATTCGTTCTCGCACTTCATACATGTGCCGACCCGACGGAGTCGCCGTTTCTCCTTTCTCCACTTTCTGTGCGTACGCATGGGTCAGAGTTTGCGTGGAGGACCGCACATCTTCCCGTCAAGTTTGCTTTTTATAAATCCCAATGTTTGCGTAGAAATTGGCGTGCGCCCTCTTCTGGGTGTACGCCACGTTTATAAATGAGGCCCCTGGACTATATTTGTCGAAAAAGGTGGAGTAGGCAAATTGGGAGACTGATAATTGTCAAAATCAGTCAATATCTCCTCACGATCCGATAGGCTACCTGTCCGTGTGTACGCTGAACAAAACAAATCCAGTGTTAATACACAGCCTAGGCTCTGTAAACGAGCATGTTGCTAGATATGTTGGGCCTCTTTGTTTACGTACAAGTTTACAGAGCCAAGGCTGTGTGTTTACACTGGATCTGCACAGGACACACAGGAGATACTCACTGATTTTCATAAAACATGATTATGACGACAAGCATTTTCCAGTTTAGCTGACTCCACCTTTAAATCCAAAGTTTAGCTAAAGAAAGAAAATTTCATTTCACATAAAACCTGTCAGGTTATGTCAGTCATATTCATATCACAGCTGTCAGTGCATCCATTTCTGCCTGTCACTCCTCACACCTTAAGCCTCTGTGTTTTGTAAATAACAAGATAAAAAAACTACTTTTTCCGTATTTCATAGGATGTATAGAGGGAGAGATATAAGCTGCAGAAGTGTGATGAAAACGACACTGACACTGTCTCATCCGCACACATTCATGTGGGAACAGCTCAGGCATAACACAACTTGTGAAGGAGTGTGTGGGAAAAAGGGCTAAGGACGAGATATCGGGTTATATAGCTCTCTTTCATCTGTATCCCGCAGAAAAAAAGAAAAAAAAGAGCAGTTGAACTTTGAAAACTTTCTTTGGAGCACAACCAGCAGCTCACTTTGCAAGGTTAGGAGGTTCCCACGAGGCGTGCTCCGTGTGTGTTCCAGTTAAGAAAGAGTGAACAAGTGCGGGGAGAGAGATAGGCCTGTCGGGTCGGAGATGAGGAACAGGGATGGGATTTGGGTTTTCCTCCCTTGCTCTTGGATTCAGTAATTGAGGGCTGAGATTGGGAGGGAAAACTGACAGACCCCTGAGCCTGCCTCGGACACCGGTTGGAGTGCCAAAGCCCCATACGTTTCTCATTTAATAGAGAACAGAAAAAAATGGCGGGAGATGAGTTCATTGTTATCTGACTGCTTGCCAGGGGATTGTCTGAGAATATACACTGACTATAGCACCTGGCCGTCAACTTCTACAGAGCAACTTTCCCCCCATAAAGCTCAGGAAAGATAGCAGACTGCAGGAGAGAAAGGTTAATTTTAGGAAGAGGACTTGAAGGATTTAAAAAAAGACACAGACCAATTAAAAACATTTACAAATCCCTCTTTCACCACCTGGACAATTATTATAGTACATGTTTAAAGTAGCTACGAGGAACTTTTATAAATATTTCTGAAACAGTCTCATTTTTCCTCTGATGATCATACATGACATGTTACGGCAAACTATCCCATCAATGAAAAGAATGCTATTTGTATATAGTTTTTCTTAATGCCTTTGTCATGGCTATACGCTCACCCAGGAACAACAGCTGTCGAAGTAAAAACACCACCGCTTTTGTCCAAAGGGGGTGCAAGAATTAACACAAACTGAAAGTCCCTTGGAGCACCTTTAAAATGTATCCATTTACCATTTAATTTGTTAAAATTGGCACTATAAATTTGCATATTTTTATGCTCATGACTAAGTGATTAAGTTGACAAAACATGACATAGCCTCTAACATGCTCACAACAACAATGTTAATGTGCTAATGTACAGCAGCATATGTTCTCACCATGTTCAACATATTAGCTCAGTGTGTCATTTTCTAATTAGCACTAATTACAGTTGATGCTACAAGACGTATCAATACACTATTAAAATAATATATCCAATTAGGGAAAATCCTCAGACATGTCGGCATTATAGTTACATAAATAATTAATTTTTCTTTATACATTTCTCTCATGCATGGTTATTGTCCTTTAAAATAGCATAGAGTGCTGAGACAATTATTATTATTCTGCTATTGTCTTCAACAGAGTGAAAAAACAATAACTTATCATTGTCAAATGCTCTGTAAATCCGTGCTGTAATGGAGAATGGTGTCAACTAATGTCACAACTCATCAGGATATGTTACTTTGAAAATGGGCAACAACTAACTGTATATACACAATAATCAACCATCATGACTCACCATATACTGTAGGGGAGAACGGGGTAATCTGAGCCACTTTTTACATTTGCTCCCCTCTAAGCGAGCTAAAATTATTTATCACTCAAATTGACACATTTCCCATTAATTCAGGATGTTTCCTAGAAATGGGCATTAGCAGAATTGTTTCAAGACAATGAGAGGGGCTTGAAAACATATATCTCACATGACCACAAATGTTTTCCGTTGCCTAGATACAGGGGGTGGCTCACATTACCCGATGCCTCAGATTCCCCCGTTCTCCCCTATACAAAAAAAAAGATATTAGAAAAAAAATACCATAATGTGTACCCTACAAATTCAGTGGCAGCAATGCTGGCATAAGAAAACATAGCAAAGTGCGTTTGATGTATTCCAAGGTATACGGCTCTGAAGGGACAAGCCAGTTTGCAGCATCCTCTAAGTCTGACTGACAGCAGCCAAGCCAGACATATTAGTGCCATTTCCAACTTTAAGAAGGATATTTAAGCCCAGGATTTATCCATGACTCATTTTTGGGATTTCTTAGAAGAAAATCTAAATCAGGTCAGATACAATGTATATATAAAGCTGCCTCACGGAGCATGATTGTTGAAACAGCTCTAAACAAATATAAGTTGCTGCTCAAACTTCAGTGCCGTGGTGGGTTTGCGTCAGTATTTTCTATAGGTGGCACTGTTTCCTTTCATAAGACACTGGCAGGCCGGCTCTTTGCTGCCCAGAAACAACGATGCACACTTCAGTTCAACACCAGTATGATGTCATGCTGTGACAAGCAATCAAACCCGAAATATGTAGTCCCTAGATAGGTGCTGTGTCAATGATTTAATAGGGGGAGAAAATGTGACGTGTATATATAAAGTATTTTAGTGCATCGTTCAGTGGTTCTACATTCTTTTTTTACTGCTGTGTTTTACTTGAGGTTGTAAATATCTTCATGTTTTATTTTTTTATTAATAAGTGATGCAGTACATGACAAAACAGTGAGAGACAAAAGCACCATTGTGTGTGGAACATGACAGCATATCCTAGTATATTGTTGCATTGGATGTTGAGGGTGTTGATAGGCTGTGTGTGTGTGTGTGTGTGTGTGTGTGTGTGTGTGTGTGTGTGTGTGTGTGTGTGTGTCTGTGTGTCTGTGTGTGTGTGTGTGTGTGTGTGTGTGTGTGTGTGCGTGTTTGAGTGTGTGTCTGATATGATCCATGCTTCAGAATTTTGTCAGAAACACCCAGGTGGTGGAAGAGAATAATAATTCTTCTCCCGTGAGGTTCTGTATGGAATAGAGAGAAGAGGAAGTGGCAGTGACTGCTGCTGGGGAGTCTGGGAGGTGTCTGGACAAAATGTGTCTTTGGTGAGTCTGGAGTGTATATTAAAGCCCCTCCCATGGCTGACTAAGAAACGTCAGGGTATCATCCTCAGTTTAATTATGATTGCACCGAATGGCTGTATTACTTTTTTAATCATGGTAGGATATCTTTTTTTATGGCTTAGGGGTTTTTGACTGTGGCGGATTGGTGGCATGAAGGACAATGATTTGCCGTAACTCATAACTATCAAATCTGACGCACTTAATTATGAGAAATGCATTTTTTGGTTCATGGAAGTTTTAAAGATATCCTATTATTGAGTAAATTGTTTTTCAACATTAATATGGGTGTGTAAAGAGACTCCCAAATAATTATATAAAAAAACCTATCTTTTTCTCCACATTTCTGAAAACCTGTGTTAAAAAAAGAGTAGGTAGTAGAAACCAAAATCACAATTTTGAACCCACAAATGAGCATAATATGATACCTTTAAGTTAAATGTCAAAAGCAATTTTGTTATTTTTGATATTGGGCTCTACAAAATAAAAGCTGAGTTGACTAGAATAGTTTTTTTTCTTTCCTTTTTTGTTAAAGAAAATGTATTTCATTACTTTTTTTCTATAGGGGAGAACGGGGGAATGTGAGCCATCGGGTAATGCAAGACACCCCCTGTATCTAGGCAATCGAACACATTTTTAGTCATGTGAGATTTATGTTTTCAAGCCCCTCTCATTCCCCCTTGGCCATGAAAGAGAGGACCTCATGGTGATGTTGTAAGCAGTTTTCTTCACAAAAATTTATTTTTTACATGTAAAAGTCAATTTTCTTGCTGTCAACTTAATCGATTGTTGTGCCAAAGCAAATTGATTCAGGAAGAAACACTTATATCATACATGTTGATGAACTACCAACATATGAAACCATATGATGATGATAACTGAAGATTAGCCTGAATTTCTGAGGTAGTTTTTTCTCAAATTGTGGCAATGGGGTAAAGTGAGACAAATGCTGTGGGGTAAAGTGAGACAGTGTCTGTGCCCTCTTTTAACGAATCCATTATATTTGAGGTAGCAAGGAGACTAGTTTGAATAAGACAAAAGACGATGTGGGCTGGAGGTGGCAGTTGATGGTTGAAGGGGTGTCAGCAAGGGCATGGTTTGGCATGTATGTATGTGGGGGACAGGAGAGTGACCTTTAACTTCAATAGACTCTAAGTAATATGTCTTTATTCAATGAATGATCCGATAAAACAAATGCAGAAACATATTAATCAAATACTCAAAAGATGGAAAATGACAGCTGGGTCTAGTCCTGTGTTCTGAGTCCCAGGCTGTTCTAGTTGGCTCTGATTGTTATTTGCTCTGACCCCCAGACACTAGCTGGCTCTAAGGGTCCTGTGTTCTGACCCCCAGACTGTGTTTTAATCTAATTTACCCCCTTGATTTCTCTGGTCTGTCTCAGTTTACCCCACAGCTGGGGTAAAGTGAGACACAAGACAACTTTTTTTTAAAACAATCATATTTAAATTGCCCTTTGTCTTGAATAAATTCTGCTGATGCCCATTTCTAGGAAACATCCTGAATTAATGGGGAATGTGTAAATTTGACTGATAGATTATTTTAGCTCGCTTAGAGGGGCGCGCATGTAAAAATTGTCTCACATTACCCCGTTCTCCCCTATGTAAGAGAATACATAATAAGTTAGAGCTTGTATTCTTCCCAGAGGGAAATTGTGATGGAGCGGTTGCTGCACAAAGTAGGACATAGGGCAAATATAAATAGTGCAAATATAATAACATCAATAAAAAGATATGCAATGGTTGCAAAATAAATAAAACAGTGTGTTGTTGCTGGGCACTGCTTCTGAACTGAACCAGGGCCGCCCATAAGGGGTGGAAAGTGGGAAAGCTTTCTAGGGCCCAGAGAGAAAAAAGAAAAAATATATATATATTTTTTTGCAGCCAACCTTTATTATGAACGCTATATTCACAAGATAACTTTCTATAATAAAATAAAACATTTTATTCATTGTTACTTGGGTAAAACATATCACATTTTATATTGAAAAACTAAAAGTATCGTGGGTCGTTTTTTCCCCCTCAAAACCGTTGCATGCAGCAGGTCAACCAAACAAGCGTTAGCTATGTACTGATGATGAGCAAGCTAACCTAGCAAGCTCAGTGATGCCAGGACCTGGACATAAATCAGGGTACCAGAAAAGAAAGGAAAACAAATAGGGAACTTTCAAGGGCTTTAGACCCCGGAAAATTCCTTAATATCAGTAGTTCTGCCAGCAGAAGTGGATTTTCAATTCAGAGATACTGTGATATTTCATCAAGTTTTGAGATGTCTTTTTGAGGGTGTTCTGCAAATTATTCTGTATATTTTATATATTATTTTCTAAGAAAATTTGAAAATTACATATTTAGCCTTTAAACGAAGGTGGCAGATGGTTGTTGTACTGATGAGGAAAGCTTCTGGTAGCAGTGCTATCATGGTAAACCCCCCCTACAGCATTGGTGTGTCTAAAAGCTTACATAACAGTAAATGTTACAGTACATGTGCCAAAAACCAGGTGCAGAGATCTTGCAAGAGCAAAAAATATACGCTGTGCGCACGAGCATCGTCTGTGTCTCTGCCCACTATTATTTCCAGTAGCCAACCCTAATCTAACTGGCCAGAACCGGCCATGTGTACAGGTATGTGTTTATGTAGGAATAAGCGCATAATGCACATTGATACAAGTTCAGTATGAGTAAAGGGGGCCCAATGACTGGACCTTTTCAGGGGCCCAGTCATTTGTCTGGGCAGGCCTGACTGAACTGAACTTCACAGCTTGATATGAGCAGTTTAAGTCTGGGGGAATTTGAGAAGGTAAAGCAGGGCATGGGGGCTGAAGGAGTTTGCATGCCTAACAAAATGTATGTGTTAAGGTTATAACACACACACACACACACGCACGCAAGCACACACGCACGCACGCACGCACGCACGCAAGCACGCACACACACACACACACACACACACACACACACACACACACACACACACACACACACACACACACACACACACACACACACACACACACACACACACACACACACACACACACACACACACACACACACAGGGAAATATCAAATAGGCATGGCCTGGGACTTTGGCTTACAATTCGAGGGAGCCTGTCACGGACTGTCAATCAGGGCGCCCTTCAGCTCAGTGGTTGGAGGAACAAAAAGGCCTCCAGTGAGCAGAGCAGACGACTCATTATGCCTGACAATAATGTTTCAAAAGCATCGCGCCTTTCTCTAAATATGACAAAGCAAAGAAGCTCTGGGTGTGGGCGGCCTCCAATCCCCCAATCTACCTTCAATTTATGCAAAAAACTACAAAACCCAATGCAACGATTGATGCTTTAACTATTGATGTTCTCTTCCCCATCACCGGTCCACCGTGTACCCGTCGTCATCCATCACCAAGTTCCTACCTGTCTCTTCTCTTCCTCCTTTACACCTGTACTCTTTACAAATGAGCTCCCAGGATGCAGCCTGTCTTTGCTCTGATGATAGCAGCGCTTTTCGCACCATTCCTTACAGTGGAGCTTGACGTGTCTGTGCTCGGATAAAACAGCTCTATATACGAGCCCAACGGTCAGATCGATAACTGGGATGGATTATGAATGCAGATCATCCCTTTGCTGCATTTCACTGGGAAAATCAGACAAGGCTTCGCAAATGAAGGGGAACAAACAAGCCTTTTGGCCCATGAGCTGAAAATGTTCCAATCAGAATTGCAGATTAGCCCCTCTATCCAGGAGAAAAAACATTTGTGCATATTAATAGATATTGGAACATAACAAGTTACAGCCATTAAAACGGATAATACTTCACTGGCCCGCAACCTCATGTGTTTCTGTGCCTACGCATAAACCAATCAAAGTTTGAATCTAATGTGTTGACAACTGAGGAGACTGGTCTGACAGGGAAATGCAGATGTCTAAGACGTAATAATGTTTCATGGCAGGGATACTCCCTGTGGCATTTGGTGTTACGCACACTTTCCTGATTTTCATAGACAGAAACGGTGCCAAATCCTAACGATGAGTACGGTATGCAGATGAGTACAAAAGTACATTTCTGTGATGTCCACTGGTGCTTTGAATAGTCTGGAATAGATTTTTTTCCATTGTCCATTAAGGGTGGGATCACACACCGTAAAGCCTTTTTCGAAGAAAACATTTATTGGCCTGTTCCTTGCTTGTTCTAGACTAGAGGATAGCTTCAGAGACTCCAAAATGCAAGTGCAAAAATGCATAACTTTTTTCATCCTAAACCTATTGAAGGCATCAGCAGTAAAGTTAGAGAAATAAAGTTGATGTAGAGACCATTTGGGCTAAATGAATCTAGCCCAGACCATTGACTTTCCGCCAATCACAGTAGCCTACAGTAAATGTAGGCCCGCCTCCAACAGTGACATGACTCTGACTGGTGACTGTTGCTGTTGGAGGCGGGAGATAGAGTGTTGATCAACAATGGCGAGTGCTAACCGGTGCTAACGGTGGACTATCTACTGACTCACCCGTGCAATCATTCATAAACTCTTACAATAGATAAGAGATAGATATCTACCTAACAACATTAGAGTTACTAAGTGAAATGAGTGGTGTGAGTCTGATAGTGGAGATAGATCAGAACTATAGATAGTATAAAAACATATACCTCAAAACAGAAATGTGTGAAAAAATGAATAAATAATCAATTAGAGCTTACCTAAAAATAAGTGTGCCATGTTACTGTTTATGGTATTTATGATTTTAGCTCATTTGGACGCTGTTTTGACCGTCTGTTTTAATTTATTAGCGATAGCCTATTATATCTACTTTCAGTTTCATTACTGAGTCGCCACGAAACGTGATTAGTGTTCTTAAAGATAGGCCTACTTAGATTATAAAACAAGAGGTCTAAAACACAGATGATGAACACAGGACTGTAAAAATGTAGTTCAATATCTAACCTGTGGAGGGCGGTTATACGCTAAACAGCGTCTAAAGGGCCTGAATCTTATAAGAAGAAGAAGACATTCTTTATTGCTTGAGTATACTTCAACTGAAAACGTTTCGACGCACCTCACATACACAATCGATCTTTGAGTAGACAGTATGTAGGCTAGTATATACGTAGATGGTGAGTAGGTAGGATGTAGGACGCTAGTATGGCTTTCCGAACATAGCCACAATGAGCAGATAAAAAATACAGACATTGGCTGTCAAGGATTGTGGACTGTATTGTGGACTGTATTAAAGCTCTTAAGTACTCTCCACCATACTTATTCTTCTTACTTCTGCCGCAGGGTACTTCTGCCAAATGAGGCTCCCCCTTTACCACATTAGGCTCCTCCCCTTTACAAAGTTAGGCCCCTCCCCTTTACCATGTTAGACTCCTCCCCTTACCACATTAGGCTCCTCCCCTTAACCCGTTAGGCGCCCCTCCCTTTACCACATGAGGCTCCTCCCATTACCCGTTAGGCTCCTCCCCTTTACCACATTAGGCTCCTCCCCTTTGCAATGTTAGGCTCCTCCCCTTTACCACAATAGGCTCCCCTTCACCATGTTAGGCTCCTCCCCTTTACCACATTAGGCTCCTCCCATTTACAGTGTTAGGCTCCCCCTTTACCACATTAGGCCCCTCCCCTTTACCATGTTAGACTCCTCCCCTTTACCGTGTTAGGCCCCTCCCCTTTACCACATTAGGGTCCTCCCCTTTACAGCATTAGGCTCCTCCCCTACCCGTTAGACTCCTCCCCTTTACCACACTAGACTCCCCCTTACAGCAGTAGGCTCCTCCCCTTTACCACATTAGGCTCCTCCCCTCTACCATGTTAGGCTCCTCCCCTTTACAGTATTAGACTCCTCCCCTTTGTAGTGTTAGGTTCCTCCCCTTTACCACATTAGGCTCCTCCCATTTATCATGTTAGGCTCCTCCCCTTTATAGCATTAGGCTCCTCCCCTTTACCACGTTAGGCTCCTCCCCTCTACCGTGTTAGGCCCCTCCCCTTTACCACATTGGGGTCCTCCCCTTTACAGCATTAGGCTCCTCCCCTACCCGTTAGACTTCTCCCTTTTACCACATTAGACTCCTCCCCCTTACAGCATTAGGCTCCTCCCCGTCACCACATTAGGCTCCTCCCCTCTACCATGTTAGGCCCCTCCCCTTTACAGTGTTAGGCCCCTCCCCTTTACAGTGTTAGGCTCCTCCCCTTCACCCAGTTAGGCTCCCCCCTTTACCACGTTAGGCTCCTCCCCTTTGCAGTGTTAGGTTCCTCCCCTTTACCACATTAGGCTCCTCCCATTTACAGTGTTAGGCTCCTCCCCTTTACCACATTAGGCTCCTTCCCTTTGCAGCATTAGGCTCCTCCCCTTTACCATGTTAGGCTCCTCCCCTTTACCACATCAGGCTCCTCCCCTTTACACCATTATGCTCCCCCTACCCGTTAGGCTCCCCCCTTCACCACATTAGACTCCTCCCTCTTACGGCATTAGGCTCCGCCCCTTTGCAGTGTTAGACTCCTCCCCTTATCACATTAGGCTCCTCCCCTTTACAGTGTTAGGCTCCTCCCTAAGCTCCTCCCCTTTGCCGCGTTAGGCTCCTCCCCTTTACCTTTATAGCCTCTCGGACCATAGGGGTCAGCCATGATTATTTTTTTCGCCACCATTGCCCAAAATTTTTACGCAGGGGCGGGGCTTATTTACAAATTGGCCATAACTCCTTAACCATAGGTCCTATCATCATCAAACTTGCTGGGTATGTGCAGAAGTCATGTGGTAGCATGTCCCTCAAAGCTTATCGAGATTAACCCATAGGGGGCGCCACAAATGCCCCCTGACTCTGATTGACCTGTATTACACTTGTACAGCTCATGGTGCTCTACAATATAGCCTCTCGGACAGTTTTTTGAATTTCCGCTAGGGGGCGCTGTTATTAAGCCCCAACTGAAGAAAGTTTGAGAGGCCACGCCCCTCACACCGTAAATCCGATTCACTTGAAATTTCTCACACAGGTGTATGTTAAGGCCAGGACACACCAGCCCGATAATCGCCGTCGTCAAAAAAAAAGACGAATCTGTTTGGTGTGTGCCGTGACGTCGGCCGACGTAGAGGTCGTCGGGCTTGTTTTGAGCCTGTCGGCCGACCGTCTTTCATTTGGAGCAATTTGATTGGTGGAGGGCTAGCAAATCAGTGAAGCCCGGAAGTGAGGCGGGTAGCACAAACAGCTAACAACAGCTAGCCATCGTTTTAATGTGTTTGTTCGTTTCGTTTTGAGAGTACTCACATGCATCAACCCTTGTTGACTGCTCGACACCATGCTCGACACTCTCTGCTAAAAATTGTGCTCTTATGGTCCATAAATATAAATACGTATTTCTATCTATGTTTATGCTCTAGAGAGATGTCCAATCATTTCCGGCTTTCGTATTTTTTCGGGCCACAATACAGATTAGCGCCGCCTGCTGTTGTGGAGACATTACGTCCCGCGAGCGTACGGAAAATAAACAGTCGTCTCGGTGTGTTCTTTGGCCGCGACGGGAAGACTGGAGCTTCCTGAAACGGCCGACTCCATTTTTTGCGTAGTCGGAACATGTCGGACTGGTGTGTCCTGGCCTTTAGGGTGTTCTACAAAAAAGCCTCTGGGACCATATAAATCCGCCTGGGAATATTTTCAGAAAGGGGGAGAGTGAGAAAAGGAGATTGTTATTTTTTTAAATATTTTGGCAGTCTCTAGGCACACCGTGGACCCATGGATATGTTAGAACACATTTAAAAAGTGCATTTAGCATAATATGTGACCTTTAAGTTATGTGGGGCACACGATCTAACTCTGAGGGGCTCTGCTGAATCTGCCACTTCTCTCCAGCGGGGTGGTGTTTCATTGAGCAGTTCTCTTGTTAAGATAGCAATAGCCAGTTTGCCGATCACCTGTCAAACGCACATGTTGCCAAGACTAGCCAAAAAGAGTTGCTTGATTGTTAGCTGTGTATGAACAGGAACTGGCTGATGAAGTATCATAGGCACCATTTGTTGCTGTGCAAGCCGACTGTGTGTGTGTGTGTGTGTGTGTGTGTGTGTGTGTGTGTGTGTGTGTGTGTGTGTGTGTGTGTGTGTGAGCGAGCGTGCGTGTGTGAGAGAGAAACTTTTGGCATCAGAACATGTTTGTAGCCTTCTTCTCTAATTTATTTGTGGAGTATTATTACTTGCTGTATCTTGGTGCTGTATTTCTGGACTTTGTTGTTGCTGCAGCGTGAACTATTGATGGGTAGGCCCTAGGCCTAATGCAGTTTTTAGCCCCCCCACCCAACATCACCACCAGCCGCTACTGTTTAAGACAATCTCTGAAAAACGTGTTTCCGATCTGCAAGCCCTGCTGCTGACAGGAGACGCTCCTGCTTTGGACAGCTTCATGTGGCATTAACACCATGTGTCGGAGGCTTGGTGACATAGTGGAAGCTTGTATTGACTCTGTATACGTTCGGTAATTATAATGCGCAAATTAATAACACGAATAAAACGCGCCCAGTGTGCAAAGGCCTTTAAAAGGGAACATTTCAGACAGAGGCTGAAAAAATTAGATTTATTAATTGCACAGTGAGAAATATGAAGGTTTTTTTCTGGACACTACACTATTAAAAAAATGTTGTAGTAGAAACCGGAATTACAATTTTGAACCTAAAAATGTGCATTATATGTGCTCTTTACATTATGCAAACCAACACAAGCTCATAGATGACGTCTACAAATATCCAGTGTCTCTTTGTAATTATGTGTACACACACCAAACAAAATATCCAGTTTGTGATTTGCCAAGCAGTAACCTGTACCAGCAAGACATGTCTAGGCCACATTGTAAAGCTCAAGTAATTTTTTTTTCTGAATGAGGTCAAGCCTTGGACCACAACCCCACCATCAGCTATGGTTCTGTATTGCCTCCACCAGCTAAGTAGCCGTCCATGGCCTCAGCCGACTGACCTGGCGGATCACGGCTTTGATGGAGCAACATAACCTATGTCCTACACCCTTGGCACGACCCGCTCATTAGCAGGTCCAAGGGTCCAACACCCTGCCGTCTGTCCCAAGGCTAAGGTTCAGAGGGGCCCTCCTGCTGTGCCCCAGTGCACTCTCTGTGGCCCTTAGTAGAGATGCCAAGGAGCAGGAGGTGACATTCCACCTCTCTCTCTCTCTCTCTCTCTCTCTCTCTCTCTCTCTCGCTCTCTCTCAAACTCCCTACTCGGGTCGGGTTGATTCTAATGGCACTTGGTTTGTTGTCTCAAATCTGCAACATCTGGCTTTGAACGTTTTACCGTGTGTTTCTATGTGCATGCACCCCCCCATAAGACGTACATTTTTTGGGGGTGATGCAAGGGATATGACTCCTCCAATATTTAGAAGAGGTACATTTGTCCCCCTAAACAAAACTATTGAAGACTTCTCCTCAAAAGAGGTAAAACAAGTTAACAGTTCACAAGGTGGAAACATTTATATATCATTCTTACCTGTAACTATTTATTTCCTAATGACACCCCTAATGTGGACCATACCATATTAACCTAGCCGAGCTACCACCATAAGGCTTAACTTGATCTTGTGGATTGTAAAATGTTTTTTTCCAAAGGCCCCATGTACTTATATGTTCAACAGATATATTCATCAGGAATATTTTCTTTCTCTCCAGTAACAGTAACAGTAGCATACACTGCAATTTCAAACTGTTAATATTGATCCACTGCCATGGCTTTCATGTAGATTTAAACTTTGTAGCCTAAGGCTTTGACAAGCTATCATTCTCTAGTAGCTTTGTTGTTGAGATGGACATGATTCTTAAAAACATCCCTAAAACACTGTGATATGCATGCTTTGAATCAATACAGGAGAATACATATTTGAAAGCAATACAAAATGCCCGAGAGCCTTACTGCATTGTATTTCATTATATCTGTGTCAACCTGAATGTTGTCTTTTCCTTCAAATAAAGACATTTACACCCTAAATGAATGTAGCAAAATGCACAAGAATGCAGTAAATTAAGTGTTTGACATTCAATGTGCCACCCCCTCATGTAACGATCTGCTACCTGTCAGTGTTTGCCAAAAATATGATGATCCAGTGTTAATGCACAGCCTAGACTCTGTAAACGGGCATGTCCCTAGCTTGGCCCCCTTTGTTAACAGACTCTTTGTTTACATAACTGTTGACAGCCAGGGCTATGTTTTAACCCCAGATTATTTTTACAGCGCGCACACACACACACACACACACACACACACACACACACACACACACACACACACACACACACACACACACACACACACACACACACACACACACACACACACACACACACACACACACACACACACACACACACACACACACACACACACACACACACACACACACACACACACACACACACACACACACACACACACACACACACAGTACGCACAGGTAGCAGAATGCAAGGAAAGATGTTGACAAAAAGTGATTTTGACAACAAGAGTTCTCTGGAAATACTGAATCCACCTTTAGGCGATGGTTAGACCTGATTTGTGGTGAGGTATGTCATGAATTAGTTTTTTGTGTTGGTAGAATAAAAAAAAATATATAAGCTATATATATGAAAAGAGGAGGATGGAGAGTGTTGGAAGGATTGAGTGAGAGACGGTTGATGCACCTCTCCTGTTAGAGCCTGGAGCTGAGACACGCTAACGCTCATCTCCGCTGTCACACAGACTGAAATTAGGATAGGCCTCGACGGTCATCAATCAGGGCCAGAGCCATTCGCAACTGTTGCGGCTATAAATGAATTCCCCCCATTTAATCACTTTTAATCCCCTCTCTTCGGCACCATTTCTCCTGAAACCGCTCTTTAAAATTGGAAATAGATTTTTTATAGGGAGTGTAAGTAATGCCTTAAAGGATAGTCCAACTTCTTTACCTCATCCCCATTAAGACGTGATAGTTATCCATTTGTTTTCGATCACAGACAGGACTCAACGATATTCTCTCCAAAAAAAAATGCAGAGGAACAATCCGTCCTTATGGGAAGAATTGCCATGCTTTATTGGCATGTGTATTAAATACAGTATATCATGCTAAATCATAGGCAATATAAACAACACTGGTCACCTCCATATACAGAAACCTTTCCAGCGGAATATAAGTTCACATTCCCTTACCTTGACAAAACAAAAACTTGAATTCAATTGTGTGTTAATAGTGGGATTTAAAATACTATTTAATCTACACATCATACAAAGCCTGCTCTACAGAGAAAAAGGTGACATGCAGTGTATCTGCACTCAAATCTAATGTCTGACCTGAACCACTAGGGGCCAGTAAAAGAACGTCTGATCAATATGTGCATGGCGTTTCAACACAACCGAACAGACCCTGACACTGCTCACAGTTGGGACAGTTCACCTGATGTTGAAAAGATTGTCTGATTTGTGATGCATTTTTTTTTTTAAAGTGACATTCGGAAAATGCTGTTTTTAAGATATATATATTTTTTTTATTAAGCCTATTATATGAAAAAAGGCTGTATCCAGAATCTGTTCTTTAAAAACTTCGGAAAATAATATTTTATTAAAGATGAAATAAGGATGTTAACGCTAGCTTCATCCAGCATCTAGATTTTTTTTAAATAGATATAGATATGCAAATGTAGGCATACTATGTTTGATATTGCCAACTTTTATTAAAAGAAATTGTTAGAATATAATACTAAAAATAATTGTATTAATGTCAGTAATCAACTGGCACACTTTCATCATGATATCTATATGTTATATATTTTACCCTATTCACCTGCAGTGTCTCACCTTAAAAAAACAACCTTCCTCTCTATTTTACCAAGCAGGCCGGGAGGACTTGAGGAGATACTGCAGCGATGGTGCAGTGTAGACAAGGGGAAATAAAACATGGCATTACTGTTGTGTTGCGAATGACTCTACCTTTGATGCCTCTCCAGTGAGCATTCCACACAGCCACCACTTTGTCTCTGTGTGTGTCTCTCTCTCTGTCTCCCTCTCTGTCTCCCCCCTCTCTCTCCAGCTCCAAGTCTTGTGTGAAGTTTCTATAGCAACCCGGTTGCCAGCATGAACTCATCAGTTAATTTCCCCAAAGGCTGTCTGACAAAGAGAGAAAAACAAAAAAAGACTTTGGGCAATGGGCTTGACTTTGCGGGGGTGAGGTCTAGTCTCTGGATCTTCACTTCTACTCAAGGTTTAATCTGTTAAATGACCGTCACTGCCGAATGTTAACCAGTGGAAACCAACCAGAGTGTCGCGGAGAACTGTTTTTGCGATCAATTTTGAAGACCAGAGACATACCTGCTGAAACCAATTAGCAAAATAGATTGTATTTTTTGGTTTTGTTTTACTTTTCAACGCCACAGTAAAAACAACACTATGTGAATAGCTAGTTTATGGATGGACCGCAATTGGGTTCAAGTTGTGTCTATGTTAATATTACTGTGATGTAGTGAAGAACGTGTACAGTGTGTCAAAATATTAGAAAAAGAACTTTGGGGAAAAAAAGTTAGCTCGTCAGAAAGTAAACTCTGGTTTGACTTTTATGTTATCTAACATATTCTCTAACATGTCGCTCTTTTAATTATTTTAGCAGGATGGCGTATGTCGGCTCACTCAGCAACTCACTCATTCGCGTTAATGACCAGCCAAAAAAAAAACAATGTCAGAAGGTTTGGAAAATGAAGATGTTACTGTGGGTGCCTCAAGGAAACAACAATGCCACTTCCATCAACCCTTTTCCAGTCCATGCATGGAAACAGGCAACGGGAAAAAATAAAACTTGAATTCAGAGGACGGGGAACAACCTGCCTTGTTAATGTGTCACTGACAGCAGGACAAGCCTAATATGGGCTAGAACACACACACACACACACACACACACACACACACACACACACACACACACACACACACACACACACACACACACACACACACACACACACACACACACACACACACACACACACACACACACACACACACACACACACACACACACACACACACACACACACACACACACACACACACACACACACACACACACACACACACACACACACACACACACACACACTCACACTGATGGGTGTTGGAGGGAGGCCGCTCACACAGTTGGAAATCCGGCAGCTTTTAGGCTCTCACTGTGGCTCTAGAGGTCTTTGGAAAATGTCAATCATGTGCCGTTGGCCTATAGGCGCCACATACTGGGAGCTGGGATACATCTTAACTCGGCCCTGCAAAATTCTCTGGCAATCAGAAATACGTCAATAGGGGCCACTTCTTGTAAGGGCAATGAGAATTGGCTTGATGTTCTTCTGCATTTAAGGATAGCCTTCTCTCTTGGGAATGGCGATGGAGCAACCAGTGAAGTAGGTAAACATTGTCTTGGAAAAAACTGTATTGAAGAGTGACTTTAAAGACTATGCTCAATCTTCAAATAGAATTCTGAAAAGGAATACTTGTGGTCATTTGCATTCTACGGAGCCGGCGGCCCACCCAAATGTGCCCCTTGCCCACCCAATCAAAAGTGAAGAAAATGTTTCAGTTTTTTTCGGCCAATTAAAATATGTGTATTTACTATACCAGGACCATTCCTAGCTTCTGATAGGGTGGGCACGGCGACAGCCCGCCTCACAGTCTCTCCTTTACTGTCCACAAGCTCTGCCCCTCAGCAAGCGCTCTCTCCCAAAGCTTTCTCTTCTATCAGCTCAGGCAGCCTACTGTAAATATAGCCTATGGGTTTTCAGGTTGATGAAAGGTGCAAATTAAAAAACATCTAAAAGGGTGGTGTTTATAACAGCATTTATATTCATGAAAAATTTGTGAACAAAACATGCAAGACTTAAATCTCCCACGCAGCAATAATCAAAGGCAATTGCATATTATGTTCAACAGTTTTTTTTTTAACATAAATTTGATATTTTTCGCATTGCAATTTTACTAGCCTAATTTTGTCTGGAAAATTCCTTAATATCAGTGTTTCTGCCAGGAATAGTGGATTTTCAATTCAGAGATACTGTGATATTTCATGAAGTTCTGAGGTGTCTTTGTGAATATGTTCTGCAAATGATTCTGTATATTTTATCTATTTATAATTTTCTAAGAAAATGTAAAAAAATGTAATATTGAGCTTTTCAAAGAAGGTGGCAGATGGTTGTTATACTGATGTGGAAAGCTTCTGGTAGCAGGGTTAACCCACCACACAGCATTGATGTGTCTAAAAGCTTACATTACAGTAAATGTGCCAAGAAGCATCGCATCTTCAGTGTCTCTGTACCCACCAATTATTTCTATCAGCATACCTTATCTTATACTGGCTAGAACTGGCCCGGTTCTTGACGATTCAACAAGAAGACTGATACAACGTGCATGTGTTAATTGTATTTCTATAGCGACAAGACTAGCTTAAATTGGCTATGTCCAATATTAGCAAAATACACCGTGAAAGCTTAATAATTACTTAAATATCCTTTGTTTTAACCAAAAGATGAAGTTGTTTTACAACTGATTATTTGCTGAACTATTTCTTGCCCATATGCCGTGACATAAATAGTCCTATAGTCTCATAGAGCTGATAAGCGGAAGTCGCTTACTTCCGGGACATCGGACCTCTCGGCTCGAAAAATTACAACGGTAGTCAATGGAAAGAAATGTATTATTTTCTGGTCCCAGTCATTAAATGCCTTCGATTACATTTTTTATTGTAAATTATTATTTATTATTATTATTATTTTTTTCGTGCAAAGAATGGAACAATTTAGCGAGTAGTTGGATACGGTCAGGTTTTGTGCAGAGCGCTTTTGTGGACTACAGCTCTTCGCTGCTCTTGACACTTATGATATACGTCACCACTCGCACCCGCTTAGCTCAGAAACATGGCTGTGTCTTTAATGCACTTTACCGCCTTCTTTCAAGGACAAGACAAAAGTCTTCAGCGTGGCGAGTTTCAATTTCTCGAGTGGGGAGATTGTCGGCGTTGTCCACGCCAGCCATTAGCATTAGCATTAGCACTGTCAGTCGAGAAGTGGAGGGAATGTGTTGAGGTGACGTCACAGAGGCGACTAGACTTGTAGTTGTTCTCGTTACATTTTTTCAAAAGCCGTTAGACGAATAATCATACAACATACCGTCAAACTCTTCACATGAAAAATTATCATTTAGACCCATGCAAAACATATATGTAATCCAAGGCATTTAATGACTGGGACCAGAAAATAATATATTACTTTCCATCAACTCCCATTCATTTTTTTTCAGCCGAGAGGTCCCATGTCCCGTAATTCCGCCCCTTCCGCTTATCAGCTCTTTAAACTCGACACCATTGAAAATGAGGGTCACCCCTCAATTGGTCTCTCGAGGATAAATAAAAGTTAAATGAAAATGAAAAATTAAAATGGATAAGACTGATATTTATGCTAAGCTAAGCTAACTGTCTGCTGGCTGTAGTTTCACATGAGAGTGATTTTGATGTTCTCCTCTAACCTCTAAAATGTTGAGCTGCCTGTTTTTTTATTTATTTAAATATTGCAAAAACATGTCTGCCTTGATCAACTACATCACCGTTTTCAGTCCATAACCTCGGAATAAATTCATAGCAAGTTTCCAGAAAAAGAACTGTGTAACATGTTGGCAATAATTAAAAGTGAAAGAGAGGCAGTGTTTAGTTTAGCCTTTCAATCAGTTCACAGCAGCATCAATGGGTTATGAATTTAAATCAAGTTTCTAATAATTCATGAATTAATCAATATTTCAAGATGGCCTCCCTTAAGACATAAAATAACCGATTGGAATTTTAAGATATGTCTGATTTGTTTTGGCATTTACCATAAGGTAAAGAGATATTAACAGCCTTCTAGTGTCAAACTATAGATGCACATACTGTACGCCGCGCTGCACAGAGCAGCTCAAACAACCAAAACAGTGAAATAACGATAAGCAGAAAGCGTTGTCGAGGTCTATCTTTATAAACTCAACACAAGTTGCTTAACTTATTTAGATTTCACCACCCTACAATTGGTACCAAATGACACAATTCTCTCCTGGAAACGTCCGAGGAAATTAAAGGGAAATTACTGTCATGACTCACGGCACGGCAGCCTCTCCTTCTCTGTGTGTGTTGTATGTTTTCCCTTGTCTGTCTGTTCCTCTTGTTCTCCCATTTGTTTGTCTCCCTGTTGGCATGTGGGCGTGGCGGCACTCCTGGGCAGAATGCTCCAGGTGAGGATCGTTGGCTAATCAGACCTCTCTACTTAAAGGCCTACTTCACCGGTGGGAATATGAAGGTGTATTGAATTCTGAGAACCTATGTTCTTTTCTCAGGCTAGGATGAACCAATTTCAATTTTTTTTGCACATTTATACTACATAGGATCTCAGAATTCAATACACCTTCATATTCCCACCGGTGAAGTAGGCCTTTAAGCCTATGGACTCCAGTCATCCGGCGCCAGAGTGTACTACGTACCAGAGCGGTAAATTACCCGAGATCAGGATTTCTATGTTTGTTATTTTCTTTCACGTCTCCAGTTGGAGTTAGTTGTAACTCTGTAACTCTTTTCTTCCGTGCCAGTTGCCTCCGCTGTTCACCTTTCCTGCTCGCCTGCCTGCGGGTTCCGGATATCCACTAGCCTCTGCTCGCTACGCCATTCAGCCATCCAGTGTCCTGCCAGTCTGCTGCGGATCCCAGCGAGAAATAATCATTGTTCTAAACTGACTAGCTGGGTTTCTGTTCTGCTTTTGGGTCAATCCCGAGCTATCATAACAATTACATTGCAAACTGGTAAAAACCTCCTCCTCTAACTACACACACACATTTTTAAAAGAAAATAAATAAGTGCTTTGAAAGCATAGCTCTGTCATAAACTAAATGTGAAAACACTGTATAACTTGAGAAAAGTGGCTGCCAGATTTTAACGGCCCAATAATCCAAATCCAAATGCAATCTTATTGATTTTTGCCTTGCTGCTTTTTCCTCTAGCGGCTTTCTCATTTTCCTACAAGTTGACAAGAGGAGACTTTTATTTCAGCTGTATACAATCACTGAAGGCACCTACATGTTTCCCCAAATAAAGCAGAAGAAGTAATTGGATTTATTTGAGCTCAATCATTTTATCTACGTCTGTAAAACATTTTAAAACAACGAGTGTGCCACTTTGTCCTAACAGATGTAGCCTAACACTCCACATCCGCATTGATTTGCAGTTCTAATTAACGGGCAAGGCTAAATGTTTGTGCAAAAGGTATTACTGCTTGCTATGCTGAAAGCTGGGAATACAAGCATTTCATATTAGAAATAAAAGGTTTAAACCAGTGGAAATGTTTGGACTTAAACATGTCTAAACAAACAGATGGAAGGATGGATGGCCGTATGGAAACTTTTTTTTTCGATGTTGTTCATTTTGAAACAATTATTTTCAGACACAAGTAGGGGAGAATGGGGGAATGTGAGCCATCGGGTAATGTGAGACACCCCCTGTATCTAGGCAATGGAACACATTTTTGGTCATGTGAGATACATGTTTTCAAGCCGCTCTCATTTCCCCTTGGCCATGAAAGAGAGGACCTCATGGTGATGTTGTAAGCATGTTTTTTTCACAAAAAATAATTTTTTGCATGTGAAAGTAAATTGTATTGCTGTCAACTTAATCAATTGTTGTGCCAAAGCAAATTGATTCAGGTAGAAAAACTTCTAGCATTCATGTGGGCTCATAAATACTAGATCTCTTTCTAGTAAATCCCTATTGATAAATGACTTGATTATTGAACATAAGTTTGATATGATTGGTCTGTGTGAAACATGGCTTCAGCCAAACTTTTTTCTACCTCTAAATGAGGCCTCTCCTCCTAACTACTCATACTCTCATGTGGCCCGGGATACTGGACGGGGTGGAGGTGTTGCCCTTATATCTATACATCTATTTTCAACCTGAGCTCGAATAATGACTTTAAATGTGATTCATTCAAAGCTATGGTAATGAGGCCACCTCCTGCAACTCAGAACAATAGCTTTCATGGGGAGGGTTTCAATTTGGTGGTGGTCGTTACTAAGTAACGCGTTACTGGCATCACTGATTAGGGATTATTTCGCACTGTTCAATTTATTGCTTTGAGGTTGATTGAAAAGTCGATATATATGTTTCCACCTGTTTACTAATGCGAGAACAGTCCTTTATGTAATGTATGAGCTGCTGCCAAAGAACACCAATTAGTAAAAGCTGGGGTTCAGAAAGAGGCTAAGTTTGCCATCCATCTTCATGATCGTTCTCAGTCGTAACAGTTTTTTGTTGTTGTTGGGAGCATGGAGCGAAGTACCCTTGGAAGGCTTGCTATATTTGAAGGTACTTGTATTCAGAAAGTGCTCTCTCTCTCTCTCTCTCTCTCTCTCTCTCTCTCTCCTCTACCTTGGTTAAAAGGGGTCCTAACATAATCATATCGAGCCATGAAGCCACTTCAAAAACCAAGCAGAGCAGACAAGACTTAAAAAAATGTTTCAATAATATTCCAGCGCACGGGAAATCTTCTTAAACTTTCACAGAAAAGAAAGTCCAAACTATTTCATCAGTAGAAGTCTCATTGGAATGGCTTGGTCATATGAGGTAAACGCTTTGACATTGTCGACCGGCTCATCTTAATACAAACCGTGCCTCTGCCTGTGTGGCCTTGACACTGTCGTCTCTATCCTCCTCCATAGTGGATGGACCTGCCACTCAGCTCGCCCCGCCACCTGTCAATCACACGTTTCTCACACACACACACACACACAGACACAGACACACACACACAGACACACACACACGTTAATGACCCTCATTATGTGGCGCTTGCCATATGGCACACCGCTCTGTGCATTTATCTGTGAGTGTGTGTGTGTGTGTGTGTGTGTGTGTGTGTGTGTGTGTGTGTGTGTGTGTGTGTGTGTGTGCAACATGGCGTCTGCTCCGCCGCCCTGAAAGCAGATTGCGATGAAGACGAGGCCGTGCTCTTGGTCACCTCATTGGCGCGTCTCGAGCTGACAGAGGAAATATGGCCGCCGAGTTGGGGGGCCGAAACCTAATGGACTCTTTTCATCTGTTCCAGAATGTCAACCCAGATGTCCCCTTCTGTCCACAGCAGAATAATCGTTGTGCGATGGCCATCGAAAGGGTGAATGGGAGCCTATGAACGCTATAGTGAGCATGCAAGTCCTTGGTAATTTCAATGCCAGTTTAAATATTAAAAGCGCCAGTCCCGGTGACAATCATTTAAGTCTGATGAGAGGGATATGAGGTCAGAAAATGAATCAGTAAATGTCAATTGAAATGGCACAGAGTTTCACCCCCTGATATCAAAGAAGATTAAAAAACTGAGATTTATTTGAAGGTTAGTCAACAACAACATTTTCGGAAAACATGCAATCAAACCAACTCTGACTGCTATGCCATGGCAACTTTGTAGGCAGTGAACTCCAACAAGTCATGGAAAATGACAAGAATAGCTTCCCTGGAAAATAATCCATGCATTTTCACATTTTCCGTTTTTGTAAAGCACACTACCAAACGTCCCCACAGTGTACTCTACTTAATTAGTGGTTGAACAATTTAGAAAATAAGGTTATTCTAGGGGTACATTACATAATAAGATCAATACCACTCTTGTCTCTGGACATCGATTATGAAGCAATAGGTTATTAGCTTAGTTCATAGCATAACGCTTAGAAGTGGAGTGGAATGACCTAACCTGGTTATCTCAAAAGTTAAAAGAATTTGATCTACCGGGGCCTCTGAAGGACAGAACTTAGTAACAGGATGTATCTCATGTATCTCAAACAAATTCCCTAACAAATTGATGCAACTCAGGCACAGAGCTTCTATACTCCATGCATCGGGCTTAACAAGCATGACGTTAAAGTTGACGTAGCATTGTCATTTGTTGTCTTATTTGATTTCAAGATGTTGCAGATATTTTTCATGCAAAAACCTTTAAGAGAGCAGCAATAAGAGGAAATGGACAGTAAGGTGCATTTGGTCCAGACATGTCACCACAGAAAGCTTTATCCTCGACTGCACATTTACTGTGGGATGACTTTTTCTTATTAGGTATAACCACCAACAAATCAGTCTTACTGCTTTGTGAAAGATAATGATTCCTGCCTGTCAAACTAGGTTCAAGGCCTTGGAAAGTGCACTGGAAAATCATTACTCGGTAATGCTTTGCTTTTTCTCGTAGACTTTTATAATCATAATAAACTAAATGTAAAGCATGTCTGTCCATGAGTGAAGCAGGATTCAGGCTAACATAATGACTCCGCCGGTCACTTTGACCTAAGCCGACTGACTTCGTGCTCACAAGAGGATTTTTTACACACACACACGCACACACACGTCTAATGAGCCTCATCTGTCTGGTCTTATCCATCTGATGTAGCTTTCACATTGTGACGTTATTGAAAATGTCGGCGGATGTGGATTGGTGGAAACCACATAACGAGAAGTCAGGTTGGCTTTGCTGCTGACCTGCACCTCATGATGTCATGTTTATTTTTAGAACCGCATAACGAACACTTCCCATTGGTCAGTCTATGGGATTGTTTTCAGGTGATGCATAAGATAAGTAAAGTGGTTTGATTAACTGTCTTAACAGCCAGGCTAAGATAAGACCATGGTTGTAACACTCAACAAATTACTCCAAATGTGTTTTGTGGGTTGATAACCAATGACTTGACTCTGGCAAAGCAATCCATTACCACTGATCATATAAAAGCTATTTGTTGCTGATTGAGTTTTCGCTTCTTTTGTCTATTTCTGAGCCGAAGGAAGAATTTATGTTGCAAACAATCGTCTCAATGTACCACAACACACTGAAACTGTTTGTGAAAGGTTGTTTTATTTCATGTAGGATGATACAATCAAAATGCATCACACATGGGGTGTTGAGTGAGTATGTATTTACCCACTAATGAAACAGATACTGTTGGATCAGAATATGGAAGTAGAAACTGTATTTACCCCTGAAAAACTCAAATTTAAAAGAGGAAAAAAAGCTACCATAACTGTGCCCGCATATAATGAACTTATCTTATCCATCGACTTTTTTGACTAACCTTAATCTCAAATCTAGTAGAAATGGACAATATAATATCAAGGGAATTTTAATTTTCGATTTCATTCAGTTCACAAAAGTTACACAGTCTATTCCCCTCACTTGGAACCCAAGCAGACTGGCCTGTTCCAGTGTGTATTTCTGACTATAAATTAGCAGCTACTGAAGCACAATCAATAACCAAAAAAAAGTGAGGCTCGTCACTCTGACTAACGCTGACAATTGGGGGCAGAGAGTCACTGAGTGGAGCTGTGGGTCTAGGCTCATGGCTTGGTTTGGCTTTACAGGCTTCAGATGCAGTGACACAGGCTCCCAGGAGGTTGATGAGAGAAGACAGGGGCTGTATCCAAACGTCCACACTCACCCTGACCTGCTGACTTGCATCACAGAGGGGTTATGCCAGGCCCTTTGCCAAAACGCATCTAGTCTGGGAGGGCTCTCATGCGAAATGCCATGGTGTGGGCGCTACATGTGTATTAGTCTACTACAAAGTCTGCTGCTAGCATAGTCAACTGCACTAGAGCAATTTGTCACAGATCACTGCCCTGATGATATGATCGGGACAGACATTGTGCTAACAAAGGCTCGTCCATGTTTCTTTGGCGTGAGGAAATGTTTGAATTAAAATGCAAATGTGGTAGTATCTAACTAATTATAAAGTGTAAATTTGCATCGCTTGACAATTTTTATTTATCTATTTCATTTTTTATTTATTTTTTACACTTTATTTTTATTGTTTTTCTCTTTTACAACATATGAACATGAGTTTAAAGAAGAAAGAAAAAAAAGAAAACTAACATGCAAATAATACAATGCTGGGGTGCCATGATGTGTTCAAGCTTTGTTCTATAACAATGTCATTGTGAATGTATCTATTTCATTTTTTAACAACATTAGTGTCCATAGTCTTAAATAACATCTTTTGGATGCAGAATTTTAATTTATTTCATAAATCCCCCCAAAAAGTATTCTATGTGGATTTTTTTAAATAAGAAAATGTATCGTAAATCAGCAAACATGGCCAACAATCTCAATATTGACCAGTCCTCGGGAAAACAATGTCTTTGCCTGCATTGTCTTGCTTTAATTCCTTCATTCAAGGTGCTCCGAGGAACTTTCAGTTTGTGTTAATTATTGCATCTCCTTTGGACAAAAGCAGTAGTGTTTTTTTACTATGACAACTGTTGTTCCTGATTGAGCTTACCCATGACAAAGGCATAAAGAAAAACTATTTCAAAATAGCATTCCTTGCACTGATGGTCTCGTTTGCAGTTACATGTCATTTATGATCATCAGAGGACGAACAATATGAGCCTGTTTTAGAAATATTAAAAAGTTCTCGTAGCACCTTTGACATATCTGTATACAGTCATATGAAAAAGTTTGGGAACCCCTCTCAGCCGGCAACATTGCACTGATTTGTTGAACCATGTACAGATACACAATCTGCAGCCAGATGTTCTTGCAGGTCTTTGGAGGTGATCTTTGGGTTGTGTGCAACCATTCTCACAATCCGCCGCATATGCCGCTCTTGTACTTTTCTTGGTCTGCTAGACCTGGGTTTAACTGCAACTGTGCCTGTGTCCGGTTCTCGGTAGTAAGTCAGACCCGTTTCCGGTGGGGGTTGGCCTCCGCCAGGGCTGCGCTTTATCACCAATCCTGTTTGTGATATTCATGGACAGGATATCAAGGCATAGTCGTGGTGGGGAGGGGTTGCAGTTTGGTGGGCTGAAGATCTCATCTCTGCTGTTTGCGGATGATGTGGTTCTGATGGCATCATCGGCCTGTGACCTTCAGCTCTCATTGGATCGGTTTGCAGCCGAGTGTGAAGCGGTTGGGATGAGGATCAGTACCTCTAAATCTGAGGCCATGGTGCTCAGCAGGAAACCGATGGATTGTCTACTACAGGTAGGGAATGAGTCCTTACCCCAAGTGAAGGAGTTCAAGTACCTCGGGGTCTTGTTTGCGAGTGAGGGAACAATGGAGCGTGAGATTGGCCGTAGAATCGGAGCAGCAGGGGCGGTTTTGCACTCGCTTTACCGCACTGTTGTGACGAAAAGAGAGCTGAGTCGTAAGGCAAAGCTTTCGATCTACCGGGCGATCTTTGTTCCTACCCTCACCTATGGTCATGAAGGCTGGGTAATGACCGAAAGAACGAGATCGCGGGTACAAGCGGCCGAAATGGGCTTTCTCAGGAGAGTGGCTGGCGTCTCCCTTAGAGATAGGGTGAGAAGCTCAGTCATTCGTGAGGAACCCGGGGCAGAGCCGCTACTCCTTTGCGTTGAAAGGAGCCAGTTGAGGTGGTTCGGGCATCTGGTAAGGATGCCCCCAGGGCGCCTCCCTAGGGAGGTGTTCCAGGAGCGTCCAGCTGGAAGGAGGCCTCGGGGAAGACCCAGGACTAGGTGGAGAGATTATGTCTCCACACTGGCCTGGGAACGCCTCGGGATCCCCCAGTCAGAGCTGGTTGATGTGGCCCGGGAAAGAGAAGTTTGGGGTTCCCTGCTCAAGCTGCTGCCCCCGCGACCCGATTTCGGATAAGCGGTTGATGATGATGATGATGATGAGATGTGCCTGTGTCCTTCCATTCCCTGACAACGTTCCTTACAGTAGAAATTGACAATTGAAACCTTTGGGAAAGCTTCTTGTAGCCTTCCCCTAAACCATGATAATGAATAATCTTTGTTTTTAAGATATTTTGGGAGCAGTTTTGATGGTCCCATTCTGTCTCACTTCAGCAGAGAGTCAAAGAGAAGTGCAACTTGCATTTAGGCACCTAAAATACATTTTCTCATGATTAAACAGACATTTCTATGAGGTTCAAGGCTTAACAACATAATCCAACCAACTTTGTGTTTAAAGTCATCAGTTTTACATGCTGTTACAGGCATTAAAATCAACAAAACCACAAGGGTACCCATATTTTTGCACAGCCAGTTTTTCACATTTTATTTTATTTCACACAACCAAATACTGCTTATCAAAAAATCTTTGTTTGGAAAACATCCCAGTACTTAACTGTTCCTGGTAAATTAAAGACATACCACTTTTATCTTTTTTTTGTGAAAGCAGAGTCAATTATAATGCCGGCTGAGAGGGGTTCCCAAACGTTTTCATATGACTGTATCTAATACAACGGCTGACGACAGCTATGTATTCCTCAGGCAATCAAGTCCACGGAAGGCGAAAAATCTTATAAGTCATCTACAAACTCTTGACCTTCATCAAAGGTCACAATTGTCCCATCACTGCAATCTCACATATTCACAATGAGCACTTCATGTCATTGTCAGTCTCCTTAAAAAATGCTAGTTCCCCCAGGGTTTGGCCTGTCCATCTGAGAGGCAGGCCATTTGAATTCACCAACGGAACAACCATGGCATAGAAGGCCCCACAGAGTCCAGAGCAGCAAGCCCACATGTGCTCTTTGACTAAAGCTGTTAAGCCCCTGCTGATCGATTGGCCTGGCCTTTTACTGGCACTGTACACACACACACACACACACACACACACACACACACACACACACACACACACACACACACACACACACACACACACACACACACACACACACACACACACACACACACACACACAGTAGGACATTGCGGTGAATGCATACAAACATCCAAAATGTTAAGACTGTAGTCACAGCATGACACCGTCACAGATGTAAGCATTCCACCATTTCCTTCCTACTAACCTCCGTACCTGCTTTGCCCCGGGACCCAACCCAATGACACTTGCCATGGATACCAGTTTCACAACTACATAGGGGAGAACGGGGGAATGTGAGCCATCGGGTAATGTGAGACACCCCCTGTATCCAGGCAATGGAACACATTTTTGGTCATGTGAGATATATGTTTTCAAGCCCCTCTCATTTCCCCTTGGCCATTGTTGTGCCTACACATAGTGTCTCATTTGAAATGTTGTAATGGGTTAATGCTGATGCCATAGTGCATTCCAAGAGACAAAGTCTAACGCATGTTTACATACGTTTCTCTGTAGAGTACACCATCCCAGACCCCTGTGGAGGTCATAAACTAATTTAAGATGGGATAGTCCATTCTAAGAGGTTGGTTAATCCAACCAGACCTTTGGGACAGGATGAAACTCTGTTTGAAGCCACTGTAAATTGAAACCAGGCACCCTGATGTGTTTACCAAAGCTTTCTTTTCCTAAGGAAGGAAGAGCATTGTATTGGCTGGTTTGAATGTAAACACTGCTTGCTGATAAGACAACTAACTTCTGATTGGATGAGGATGCATTTGGACTGTTTTAATACAGGATGCAATACTCTCATCTTTGCCATTCGCCTTCGGCTCCCAGCCGTGATAGAAGGTACGACATGCTTAAACCTGAGGCCTAGGAATATAAGCAACCTCAACCATCAGTCTTTATTCTCGCTGGACGAGTTGATGGACTGCTTGGAACATCTTCTTCTGTTTTCCCGGATTCGAGAGAGAGTTTCCTAGAAACCCCTTCACCAGAGCTGAAGCACACCTCAACCTCTCCTCAAAACAGGACCCCCACACGCGCAAAGCGTGAGCAAAGACGCAGGATCCCTTATCAGCTGAGCTGTTTCCACACCACTGTCTTCCACAAGACACGCTCCATCAGCGCACAAGGCCCGGCGAGCAGCCTTTTTCTTCATCTTCTCCAGCTGCCTTCCACAAATCATCGCTGGACCAAGCGATTCACGTGAGGCTATTGTCTGGGCTAAGATAGTTATTTTATGTTGTTCATTAACTTGAAGTAAACGTAAGAGCTGACGAGCTCACTATTTCCTGATTTAAAGTAATTCTGACTCACTTGTGTTTTACATAAGTGTTTTTCGCTCACAGTGTTTTTCTCCCGTTAACTGGGAATGTATTGATGTGTTTTTGTTGCTGTCACTCTTAAAGCCAGTGAGTTATTTCCTCTTTATCAATTCAACTCAGTATACGCAAATGCGCATTTGCAGCCACTGTGTGATTGGAGGAAACAGTTCACTACGCACTGGAGCTGCGGCTACTGTCTTTTGTTTCCTCTCCTTCTCATTTCTAACTACGCACATCACACACACACACACACTGACACTCGTGATTTCCCCCTCAAGTATTCGTCATGAATACATGAGTGTTGAGTTTCTGTCATTTTAAAGTTAAGATCGCGTGAAGACAAACCCAAAGTCTCCAAGCATCATCCTTTATAATTCTTATGTGTTTGATTGAAGCAGTAGGTTACATACATGCTTTGCATGCTACTTCCCCTACTGATTAAAGGTAGAATATTCAACTTTCAGAAGTTGTCCACTACATTGGTTTTAGCAATTGATCTACCCGTGGATTAAAAGCCACCTCAAACTCTCGCGTGACGTCAAACTCTCGCGTCTGCCATCTAAATTCCTCTAAATTCTAAAGTGACGTTCCTCTGTCACACACTCTCACACACACACACTACACATGTGCACACACCCGCACATACATAGAAATGCATGGGTTTGATTTTAAACTGTTCTTATTATTGCTTGTGCTATGTCTGCTTTCTTAAATTAGATTAGTTCATGATTATTGACTTATGTGTATTGTTTTAATCAACTTGCCTAAGTAAATAAACCCTTACATTTTGATTTTAAGAAGCAGTGTCTGTGATATTTGTGTCTTGTATTTCACTAATTGCTGGTAAATAAGGTTTATGCTCGAATATTCAGTCCTTCATTATCTTAAATGTACATTGTAACCAACTTTGACATTTTCAAGATACATCCCTTTAACATTATGAGACTGTTTTTCTGATTTGATTCAAAGTTGATTCAAGGGTGGTGCTCCGTAGGTATTAATAAGTAATTTTATTAGCTGGACTAATTAAATTGATCATTAATTAACTATTTTTCTTAATATCATAATTTCCTTTAAATTAATAATATTTTTGACTTTGACCAAATCTACCCCTTATGAATTCCCAACACCATGTAAGAGAGTACCTCATGGTGATGTTGTAAGCATGTTTTTTTTGCATGTAAAAGTCAATTTTCTTGCTGTCAACTTAATCGATTGGTGTGCCAAAGCAAATTGATTCAGGTAGAACAACTTCTATCATACATGTTGATGAACTACCAACATATGAAACCATGTGATGATGATGATAACTAAAGATTAGCCTGATTTGCTGAGAGAGGTAGTTTTTTCTCAAAGTGTGATAGTGGGGTAAAGTGAGACAAATGCTGTGGGGTAAAGTGAGACTAAAGTGTCTGTGCCCTCTTTTAATGAATCTGTTATATTTGAGGTAGCAAGGAGACTAGTTTGCATAAGATAAAAGACAATGTGGGCTGGAGGTGGGGGTTGATGGTTGAAGGGATGTCAGCAAGGGCATGGTTTGGCACGTATGTATGTGGGGGACAGGAGAGTGACCTTTAACATTAATAAACTCTAAGTAATATGTCTTTATTCAATGAATGATCCCAATAAAACAAATGCAGAAAAATATTAATCAAAGACTCAAAAAATGGAAAATGACAGCTGGGTCTAGTCCTGTGTTCTGAGTCCCAGGCTGTTCTAGCTGGTTCTGATTGTTCTTTACTCTGACCCCCAGACACTAGCTTGCTCTAAGGGTCCTGTGTTCTGACCCCCAGACTGTGTTTTAATCTAACTGGTTCTATCTGTCATTTAAATGTTAATTATTGAATATGAATTATATGGTGTATTTGATCAGAGTTAGTTTCAAGTGTTTAGAAGATGTTTTTCTTAATTGACCAAACCCCATGATTCTGTTACTAGTCCGACATTAGTTTTGGAATATTTGCTTTTCAATCTTGCTTTTTTACATTGTTACATGTGTTGTTAAGGTAGTTTAGAGTGGCCTTTGCCATGAATAAATTCTGCTAAGGTTTCTAGGAAACATCCTGCATTAATGGGAAATGTGTAAATTTGACTGATAAATCATTTTAGCTCCCTTAAGGTACGAACACACTGCACATCGCCGCGCAGCGAGTTTACATAGAAAGTCAATGTATTTCGAGCGCCGCCGCGCGAATCGGCGGCCGGCGGCGAGCGGATCACGCGGCGCGGCCAGGGGCGGCGCGGCGCGAATGCTGCGGCCGCCGCAGAAGTTGAAAATATTGAACTTTTCGCCGCCGGCCGCGCCGCGATAGCCAATCAGCGTTGAGCTCCTCCCGACATCACTCGGGTGAGTCTGCTGAGCTACAAGACACGTGAAACCTGGCTGGCGGTGCAGTCGGGAAAGGAGGGATGAAGGGAAAAAAGAAGGAAAAGACAGAGAGACATGGAGAGAGAGAGAGAGAGAGAAAGTTCCAACACATCGATAAAATGTATGACAGCAGTTTAATGAGACACCTTTTAGTAAAAGGAGCAAGGATAGACTCACATTATAGAAGAGAGAAGGAGAGAAAGCCAGGGAAGATGTACTGCAGATGAGTGAATATGCAGAGACAATAAAAACTAAATACGACAACTGACACTTCCAAACATTTCCCTAAACATCTGAAAATCTGTTTGGGTTTTCTCTACATGTTGATATGCCGGCGTGAATGTGTAGCCTATATGCACGGCCATGGATACATATGTGCGTGTGTGTGTGTGTGTGTGTGGGCGGGTTGTGTGTGTATGTGTGTGTGGGCGCATGTGTGGGTGTGTTTACGAAGCTTGGCAGGTGGCGGGGAGAAATGTGTGAGAGGTGCAGTGAGACCAATACAAGGGCCGATGGCAGAGATGATGAAGGCAGAAAAGCCTACTTCAGAGACGCTCCCAACAAAAACAAATCAGTGAGGATGACGACGATGATGAGAGAGATGTAAATAGCGGGAAGAAACTGGGGGTGCACATTCAATGAGTCATCGGGCGGCGGGCGGCGGCGGACACAAATGAGCCAAAATTATCACGCGGCGCGGAACCTGCGATTCGCGCGGCCAACCGCCGCGCCGCGCTGTGCAGTGTGTTCGCACCTTTAGAGGGGAGCAAATGTAAAAAGTGTCTCACATTACCCCGTTCTCCCCTATAAAGGGTGGGGCGGTAGGAGGGCCTAGGAAGGGGGCCACCTAGTAAATATGAGGTTGCTGGTTCGATCCCCGGCACCGAACGGGAGGGTGTAACATAACTTGACTCCAGTAAAGCCACCTGTGCTTCTTCAGATAAGCACATACAGTATTAGGGTGATTTGTCTGATCCTCAGTAAGTCAAAATGTGGTTTAACTTAATCACAGGCCAACACTTATGCTACATACTGTACATAAACACTTGACAAAATTAAATTCAAAACAAGTGGCCTTAAGGGAGACCACTGAGCAAACAATGCCAATGAGAACCCAAAGTATAATCTTGACTATTGTTGAAGCAGCCATCATAGTGTCAAAAGTACAGTATGTATTCTGTCAGATGTTGCCTTTAGTCATCTCATATGAAAATAGGGTTTAATTAAGGGGCTTTTGACCAGCAGCTGCAGAATTTTGATGGTCAGCCATTTCGTGTGTCCTTAACATTTTTTCCCCCTGATGCAGCGAAGTACAGGGACAGTAAACAGATGTATCTCTTTCTATTTTAGCCGACTGCGCTCATCTGTGAAAGTGCAGGATGCTGATACTGTTAGTTTCCAAGCTGTGGCACCCACATTCAGGATCTGGTTTTAAACAGGGGTCCTCTCCCTCTCTCGTCTAATTTGTATCCCAATGACGGTTAGGTCAAACCTCATTTGATTGAAGGAGACAATATATATATATACAGTGCTGCTTGAAAGTTTGTGAACCCCTTGAGCCTTTCGGAATTTTATTTATTTTAACCATTATTAATAAATTTTTATCAATACCAGTATTTTTTATATGAAATAACTGGTGTTTGTTTATCAATTAAACATTTTTCTTTTCGAGAAATCAATTGTTAAAACAGATAAAATAAATTATTTGACAACTGTTGTATCTGCAAAAGTTTGTGAACCCTGAGCTGCATTGCTGAAATCAAGCAGGCAAACGCAATCAGATGGGCCAAATTGAGTGATGAAATAGACCAATGTAATGAGTTAAGTTAAGTTAAGTTATCTTTATTTGTCAGTTGTACACGAGGCACATTGAAATTTGTCTTTAACTCTCAAGTTACCACACTTCGGAGGGGGTCAGAGCGCAGGGTCAGCCGCAGTACAGCGCCCCTGGAGCAGTTTTGGGATTAAGTGTCTTGCTCAAGGACACAATGGTAGAGATGGTGGGCACCGTAGACACAATACCAGCCTCTGCTAGTTTTACGACTCACACCCTCCTGTCCGGTGCCGGGGATCGAACCAGCGACCTCATGGTTACTGGTCGGCCACCTTACCTCTAGGCCATCCTACCAACCCCTAGAGATCTTTAGGGAAGAAATTGGGCGGAACTAGATACAATTGAGATCAAACCAGGTCAGTTTAGGCTCACCAAAGTGAACCCATACAGCTCAGACATGCTAAAAGGGAAAACAATCTCAGAGGATTGAATAAAGAAGTGTGTGAACAGATTTGTGTGCAGGTTAGAATGAGGGTTGTAGGATAGAATAGCCTATGTGATGGATCCAAATGTGTGGCAACAATCACTCCAGAGTGTCCGATCAGAACACTAATAATGTTCAGGTGAAACAAATAAAGGATGGAGCCCAGGTTTCCGTTTAAACTCATTAGTGAGAGAATGTGAACATGTGTGTGGTTTTGTATCATGGACGAGAATGGAAACAAAAGAGTTTTCCGACACATTTCACCGCCACGTTTGGGGTGCGTTCAAGGTACACTAACAGTGTAGGAAAATCAGTACTAACATGAAAATCACTTAAAGCTCCCATATTATACACTTCTCGGTTCTATTATACACCATATTATATGGTCTTAGTGGTCCCTAATACGTTTTTCTACAATTGTTTGCTGAAAAAAACTTTCAGATAATTTATTGTACTATGCTGATGTTCAGCTAATCTCACAATGGCCTATTTTTTAAAAAGAGCTGCAGCTCCCCTCGTAAATATACAATCTTTGAGCTCCCCCCGCCCCCTGTCTGGAAGCGAAGCCAGATACGCCTTGCCCTCTGTCTGTTTGTAAACAATGATGACGTATAGCCTGTTAGCACAGTTAGGTTTAGCCTACCCATGAGAAGAACCAAGTCTAGTGCTAGTAACGCACTTTGAACAGTTTGACATGACCTATCCTTGTCTACATGAAAGACTATGTTCATACAGATGCACTGACAGCCACACGCTAATGGAAACGGCATGTTCACAATAAAAATGCTGCAAAAGATGGTGGCTACTGCGAAGCTAGCTCGGGAGCTAGCTGCTAACAATACCACTAAAATCAGTGAAAAAAGTATCTTCAAAGTCAGACTTCTTCAGTATACCTTCCAATCCTTTGTCCTGTTAAAAACGAGGCATTTCCAGACTGGTGTGGGGAATAGAAATATGTTTTTATGAGCAAAAGCTGAATGCTTGTCCCAAAGCTAATAGCTATACACCAGTCAGGCAAAAATACCAATAAAAACATTTATTTCAGTTTCACTGTTTGAAAAAAAGCACAAGTAGCTTCCTATCCGTTGTGTTATTAAAAACGAGGCTGCTGTGGTTAAGATAAATTTGTGGATTATGCAACATTCATCATGTTTTGCCGTACTACAGGCATCTTGTCGCTTAGCAACAAGCAAACAACATGGGGGTGAAGGAATATTTTTCGAGAGGATCTCGGGGCCGTGGACCAATAAGAAATAGGGGTGTGGACTGCACAGTGGAAGCTTCTGGCTTTCCAGTTTTTGACGTCAGAAACGGGGAGAATTCTGACTGGAGTATATTAGGTGGAGAGGTGGAGGGTTTCAGAAAAGGGGAGAGTGAGCAAAGGAGAGAGCTTTCTTTTTTTTGATACTTTGGCAGTCTGTAGGCACACCGTAGACCCATAATTATGTTCAAAAACATCGGAAAAGTGCATTTGCACAGTATGGGAGCTTTAAACAACAAAACTAAGGGGGGGGGGAAACAGAACCCGTTTTAACACTTATTGAACTACTATAGGTAGTTCACGGACTGCTGGTGTCGCCCTGGTGTGTTGGTAAGAACACCTATTCAGTCAGGAATGCAGTTTAGGTTTTTACAGGAGGTTTTAGGCAGTACAGATGCAATGAATATGGTGAATCGTCATTGACACACACACTTGCATCCATACAACGGTATTCGGCTAAAACTTAACAGGAAAAGGGATCATTAACAAGCCACATAACGGGCCAATTTATCCACGGTCGAAATAATGTAAGCGAGTGACAGTTGCGGGTGACAGCTATGAGCAATTGACAGCATGAACATGAGCTGTCAATCAACGCTGGCCGCACACGTCACAGTGATCAACGGCTGCTACTGTTGTATTTTCACACTTTAGTCTGGTCTGGACTTAGATTTTCCTTCTTTAATTGAATTCAAAGCTGCAGCTGAATCACTATTATTGAATGCCCCTGTTTATTATCCTCCACTCATTGTAATGCCCATAGAATTGCCACCATCTCTGCAGTGAATACTGACATGTGATCTGAGATTCTATACCCTTTTTTGTACCCGATTTCAGGAATGCTAATACCCACTGCTACCTTACCACTTTCTTGCTCCTTTGAGCCATCAGTATAAATGAGTAGATGGTCTCCCCATACCTGTTGCTGCCAGACTTCTATCTCTTTAACTACCCCCTCTGTCATCCTTGATTTGCTTACATTCAAAAACTTAAGGTCAACACTGGGATCTGGGATCAGCCATGATGGAGCAAGTGAGCGACACACTGGAGGACAGACACTAACATCCCCAATATCAATTTCCTGTGCCAAAGATTTAAGATGTTCTGCAAAGTTGGTTTTAGGTGCTCGTATTCCCATAAACTCCCAATGCTCACTCAGTAGGTCTTTTGTAGGAATCATTTCACTTTGTCCTTTGAGCTTCATTAGGTATTTTAAGCCGAGTTTATGCCTTCTTAGTTCAAGGGGCATCTCCCCCATTTCTATTAGTAATGCTGCTATTGGAGTTGAGCAGAATGCTCTACAGCACACTCTTAAAGCTTTAGCTTGGACTATGACTAGTTTACTTAGCACTGAACAAGCTGCTGATCCATAAACCATACATCCATAATCAATTGCTGATCTTATCATAGCTCTATATATCATAATCATTGACTCTCTCTCAGCTCCCCAGTCAGACCCAGCCACACACCTGACATTAATTACTTTCCCACATTTCAAAGCAACCATCTCAATATGCTTTTTCCCTGTCATTCTTTCATCCAACCACATTCCTAAAAACTTGAAATACTTGACTTTCTCAAGATTGTTGTTGTACAATTGTATTGTCTGAGATGGCAACCATATACTTTGTTTTATCAATAGATATTTTAAAACCCCAGTCATTAGCCCACTCAGTTACTTTCTCTAAAGCACCTTGGATTTTATCAAACAGGAAGGGGAGGTTCCTCCCTCGCTTCCAGATAGCCCCATCGTCTGCGAATAGTGAAAACCCAAATCCTTTCCCCACTCTGCTAAACATGCCATTCACTAATATATTAAAAAGAACCGGACTAATCACACTTCCTTGAGGGGTTCCATTCTCCACCTCAAACTCATCTGATAGGTCATTCCCAATCCTCACTTGAATTGACCTGTAACATAAAACATTTTTGATCCAATTGAACATTCTCCCTTTGATTCCAGCTTCATATAGTGCTATTAGTAACCCTTCCTTCCAAACCATGTCCAGAAATACTGCTACTAACGCTTCCTTATTAGCAATAGCTTTCTTTATATCCAAGTCCAAGCTTAACACGGCATCCATTGTCGATCTTTTTTTTTTTAACCTTTATTTATACAGGTATAATATCCCATTGAGTCCGAAGACTC
The DNA here is from genome assembly GCF_949987685.1 of Ammodytes marinus. NCBI lineage: Eukaryota > Metazoa > Chordata > Actinopteri > Uranoscopiformes > Ammodytidae > Ammodytes > Ammodytes marinus. The sequence goes on from NC_137227.1 coordinate 2,019,934, forward strand.
TTTTACAAGGGAGACCTGTTCCCATTTACACGTTACCATTCACACACACATTCACACAAGGCAAGGTGGGTGAAGTGTCTTGCCCAAGGACACAACAACTATCACACAGGTGGCAGGGCGGGGATCGAAACTCCAACCCTTTGATCATCGGCCGACCCGCTCTACCAACTGAGCCACAGTCGCCCCATTGTCAATCTTCCCTGCCTAAATCCACTCTGGTGAGTCACAAAAAAATCCTCTTTCTCCAGCTTATCTACGAGCCTATCCATTATCATACGTTCCATAATTTTGCACAAGACAGAAGTCAATGCAAGATTATTCAAGTCGAGCCGTCAAGACTATTATTAATTTTTTTCGTCAGTGTGAAAGAGGGTTAACACTGACGTAATCATGCCAGGCCAGTAGGTGGCGATACTGTGTCATGTCAACAACTATGGTCAATCACCACAGAAGAACATTATGAGCATGCACCTTTAAGTATCTTCTTTAGGGAGCGGCAAAATGAAACCAAACTGGAAAGGACATAGACGAAAACAAATAATAAAGTGGATTCATATGTTTGTGTTGATATATTGATTCTCCTTCCCTTGACTTAGTCATATTGTCGATCTATGTTGGCTTGTAAACACATTTTTTCTTCTTTTTAGTTGCCGTGCCACACAACACAAATGCTGTTGTGCTGATGGCACTATACAAGTGGCGCCCTGGATCACCTCGTCAAAATAAAAGCCTGTGTGAATCAACCTGCGCTGAACTAAGCCTTGCTGATCAGTATGCACCTGCAGGCCGAGGTGTGTGATGCATTAATAGGGTTCTTTCCTGGCTTTCCCTTTAACCCCTTACCCTGCACTGAATAGCAATTCAACTGAATTGGAGTTCTATTCGCTCTATATGGACTGCGTTTTTTTAATTCTAGTGGTGGTTTGGGTATTGTGTCAACCCACTGACTATATGCTTCTGCTCAAATAAAAACAGATCCCTACTAGCCTATCCGTATACCATGTTTATTTCATACAGAGGTTTTAGTATTCCTTTTTCTCAGTTGCAGTTTGATAGCAGAGCCAAAGCTACTTCAAGCCTCTGCTCACGCTCCCGAAGAACATGTCTGGGCATAGCTGCTGGGGTCTAAAAAAACCCTGTCATAGTGAATAATGAGGTGGTCTCTCCGAGACTGAGTCGAGTTGCCAGACCAGGTAAGTGACGTGCCGCGAGGCAAAGCATGCTGGGAGCCATGCGTGGGCCTGCCGACAAAGCTCAGCGGCGCTTTGTCATCTGTATGTGTGTGTGTGTGTGTGTGTGTGCACAATGAAGGGGCTGACGGGAAAAAAGCCAAAAAGCCTTCACGATGTCAGATGAACACTAGCTCGTATGTGTAACACGCGCGGGCTACGAAACAGATTGGAAAGCGCTAGGAGATATAAGGAAGAGAGAGAGCGAGACTGAAAGACTGGGGTGTGAGAGTGGTGTGTCTAGGGCTGTGAACTCTCCTTCAGTTTTTCTCTTCTCTCTTCTGTCTTCTACTACATCCCTATCCCCCCCACCCCCCATAGCAGCTATTCTGTTGCCGGGGCGATCCTCTCTCCACCAGCCCCATTACACACAGTGAGGGTTTCTGAAGTGGTAAGAGTCCGTGAGAAGCCTGCTCGTTATTTCCCTCTTTATTGTCAACAAGATCAGTTGTGCCCTTCTCGAGCGAGTGCATCGCTGTCCGTCCGAGACAAGATTACACATCATGTCACCACCACTGTTGAAGACTTCAAGGCACCCTTTAATGGACAATGCAACGCCATAAAACAAACCGGGCTAGATTTTTAATTTTTTTTTTTTAAGTCTTTATTGAACATGGTTAAAAAAATAATAATACAAACTAAAATAAAACTATCTAGATGATAGCGGAGGAGAGAAAACAACTGTTTACGAGGTAGAAAAACAGTTCAAATCTATACATGCCTGCCCGATTGGAAGGATTTAAGTATTTTTAAATGTGGAATCAGCGATTCTGGAGAATGCTTGTTGTCAAAATCACTTTTTCGGGAAATAATAATTCCCCATTGCTTTCCCGTACTGTGTGCGTGCTGAAAAATGTAGGCTCAGTAAATGGGTACGTCAACAAAGGGAATGTAAAGTGCCAACCATAGCTAGCAACATGCCACTTTACAGAGCCTATGCTGTGTATTAACACTGGATTTTTTTCAGCGGACACACAGTATGGACAGGTAGCGGATCGTGAGGAGATATTCACTGATTTTGACATCAAGCATTCTCCAGTATCGCTGACTCCACCTTTAATCTACTAAACCTGACATTTTTAATGAGACCATAATCTGTCAGCGCATTGGGCGCCCCTACCCGCCACCTTCCAAGACAAGAAATGCTTTGGAGTTGGCAGGAGAGTGGCTGCACCATGGGAAATGTCTGTGACTTTGGCAGCGGTGTTGCGAGTCATCGCTGCAGGAGATCATGAATGAACACCAATCAAAAGGGAATGGAGGCCCACACAGCTCCAACCTTTATCATCACTCCACTTTCAAGCCCCAGGGAAGGTGGGTGGCTGTTTAAAAAAAGGCATCTCTTGTAACTTGAAAAGCTGGACTACACGTGCGACAATACTCAGCCATCATAGCTGTATCGGACACAGTCTAAACCTGTTAAAGGTCTCAAACAATATGGCGGATGAAGGAATATTTTTACAGAGGATCTCGGGGCCTTGTACCAATAAGAAATAGGGCGGGGGAGGGGGGGGGGGTTATCATAGACTATTGCATGGTGGAAGTTCCTGGTTATTAATGTGGGGGGGGGGGGGGGGGGCTTCTCCGTTTTTGACGTCAGAAACTGCGAGAATTCTGAACAGAGTATATTGGGGGATGGGGGGAGGTTTTCAGGAAGGTGGAGGGTGAGAAAAGGAGAGTTTTTAATTTTTTTGATACTTTGGCAGTCTCTAGGCACACCGTGGACCCATATTTAGGTTCAAAAACATTGAAAAAGTGCATTTTGCATAATACGGGACCTTTAAAAGTCAGATTCCAATAAACTCAATCTCGACTATTCGACCATTCGATGGAAAGACCCGATTCAACTGACAATCTCAGTCGAATAGTCGCAAAATGTGCTCATGGATCATTCTATTTTGGCTTTATGGGGGGGTGTTACTACATGGAATTACGCCCTATAAATCACGATCCATCGCCTATTGTGGCACAAATATCAGACTATTATGCTGTTCATAAATATTTGAAAATAACTAAAGCTTTTAATCAATCTCAGAGTGGGTGAATGGTGGATTAAGTCGCAATAAAGTTAATTCTTATGCCAAGTCACGAAGACAAATGACGCTGCATACAAATGATGGAATCCCCACTCACTGTGAACTTTGCAATAACGTGTCTGAGGTGCACGTTAAATTAAGAAGTAATTCTAACCTAATAAAACCAGAAATGTCATCAGTCATCGTTCATGGGCACAGAGACTCTGGTTGCGTTCCGAATCGCATACTCTTTCTTTTTTCTATTCTACATACTACATCCGACGATAAAAAGAATCTAGTTAGGATGCAGTAGGCATACTATTGGGACATACTTTTCTCTCTTATTTCATCATAACATTGCGCCTTGATCTTGCTTCTTGCTTTTATATCCGTCGCATCCCCGTTTGTTTTCATATGGAGGCTTCGTCGATGTTACGTCACTTCACGTGCGCACTGGATTGTGGGTCAGAATCGCCCAAATAGGATGCACTTTTCAACACTAACAATCTTGGCCGCATGAAGTAGGACATCCGGGTACTTCTAACCATCCTAAATCTGGCCACAAGAATCGGGACATCCTAAATCTTTTTTCTACAAACTATATAGTAGAAAGTATGCGATTCGGAACGCAACCTCTCTGTATAGCGCTCTGTCTCCTGATTGGATAAAAACAAGCGGGATACTCAAAATTTGATCTGGCAAGCTGTATGACTGGAAGACCTGTGTTATGAACTGGGCATACTGTTTGAGTGTTTGCTGTATGAATATAGAGATATTTAGAATGTATAATAACAAAACAATCGCGTACTTCTCCTTTAACTGGAGGTGGACGGGAGACAAGCAAACACATGGTTTATCACTCCGGCGGCAGACATGTCACAGCGGGGTCGGCTGGTGAGAAATGTATACGTGAACTCAGAAAGGATGAAACACACATTGCAGAGTACAGCATTTTATTTTTATATTTTACCCCCTTTCCCTGTGTCTGCAAGAAGCTGCTGACACATTTTATATACAGTACTGTATACCGCTGCCTGCACACAGACCAGAACCTGACAGAGCTTTTATACACTATTCCATAAGAGGCTTATGAAATATCCAAGTGCTAATCAATGCATTTTTATTTAGGGAAGATAAAAAAAAATGAATGACGGCAGTGTTAGAGAATGTTTGACCGGTCCGTGACTCCCTTTGTCTCCCGGAAAGCAACAACTTTGAATGAACTTCAAAGCCAACTTAGCGACGTGCCTGTTGCATATACTTACTGAAACCTCACCTTGGGTTTGTTGTACATCCAACACTGTTCAACATTATCGGCACACTTTTTATGGAGATAAAGAAATGAATACGTGACTTAATGCATGAATAACAAAACATCAAACAAAAAAAGATACTCCCAGTAAGCCTCTCTCTCTGATCACAACAAAGGATTTCAAAAGGCCGATTTTTTCAAACACTCAAGATTTGGGGCACTTGTGGTACATAGCTATCCCCCAAATGTCCTATTCCTTCTTTTATGTAAGGAATGGCTTCAGATGGAGACTTTGTTTCTGCCTCAGGCCATATGGATTGCGTATGTGTTGTGTCTTTTGTTTCAGGAAAAACATGTATAGTAACATTTCATTGGTATTGAGGCCTGCACAAATGTCCAATCTGGATATTGGATTCTTCCACTTTAAAAAAAGTCAGTTAAACTGCATTAATGAGATACAGTAATGAAAAACATCAGCAATGTTAATATTAAAATCCACAGGTCTGCTTAACACCTTAATACATCACAGCACGAGGCCTGCTGAGACATTAAAAGCTCACTGCTGGCTCTCTGAAGGCCTTTCCATTATTTAATACAAGAGATGCTTCTATATACACTGCATGTATATCTTTTAACTGGTTGCACGTGCAATCAGTTGAAGGACTACCTGTATGGGATTCAAGATGTTTCTCAAAGTTAAAGAAAAAATTTGTAGAATTTTGACGCTGCAAGAAATAACCATAACACAGTATTCTGTTGATTTTAAATAAATCAAAGCATTACAAGTGAGGGTTAAGTGAGGGTTTGCAGTGTTATCTTAATGGCTGCTGGTGTCAAGTTATCATAAGAGGACATCATTGAGAATACATTTGGAGGAATGGACAGTCAGCAAATTATTAATATTGTCTGTGCCAGTCCATTTTATAACATGGAAGAAAGTCAAATAAGCCAATAGATAACTTTTTCAATATGTGATTACATTTGCTCTGAATGAGTAGTCAGACGATCATGGAATTGCCACTAGACTGTTTGTTACATTATGATGAAAAGTTACATTATGAAATATATATATAAATATATATAACACACTTCGGAGGGGGTCAGAGCGCAGGGTCAGCCATTACCAGCCACCATAGTTTTACAAATAAAACCCTCCTGTCCTGGGCCGGGGAACGAACCAGTGACCTTGTGGGTACTAGTCGGCCCACCATCCAACCCGGGTTATTGGAAGAAAAAAATGTGCACGGAAATAATAATCTTACAATTTTAGAAAAAATAAATGTCAAAATGAATACCCAGGTTTGTGAATATGAAACGTTTTAAATAAGGTATTAAAACATAGTAGGGGAGAACGGGGTGATCTGAGACACTTTTTACATTTGCTCCCCTCTAAGCGAGCTAAAATGATTTATCACTCAAATTTACACATTTCCCATTAATTCAGGATGTTTCCTAGAAATGGGCATTAGCAGATTTTTTTCAAGACAAAGGGCAGTGAAAATATGATTGTTTTAAAAAAAGTTGTCATGTGGCTCACTTTACCCCAGCTGTGGGGTAAACTGAGACGAACCAAAAAAATCAAGGGGGTAAAGTGAACCAGCTGGGGGTAAACTGATCCACTTAGTTTTTCCACTCTGAAACTACCATAACAACACATATTGTAACAGTTAGAATCCTGAAAGCTAGCCACACATTCCAAAACTAATGTCAGACTAGTAAAAGAATGATGGGGTTTGGTCAATTAAGCAAAGCAAATTTACTAAACACTTGAAAGTAACTCTGAACAAAATCAAATACAACATATTATAATTCAAAAGGTTTTAATAAGATTCAAATGAAAGATAGAACCAGTTAGATTAGAACACCCCCAGCCAGCTTGTGTCTGGGGGTCAAAGCATAGGAAAATCAGAACCAGCGAGAACAGCCTGGGACTCAGAACACAGGTGAAGACCCAACTGGATTATAACATCAGCCTGTCATACTCTACAACTAGGCCTACTCTACATTCCAGCCCTGAAGGTTACAGGGAAAGATGAGAAGGTGCTCTTTCCGTGTGGTTGCCCCAGGTCGTCTTCCTGGTGTATTTCCTTGGCATGATGGCTTTTCTACAATGTGTATGACATTAAAATAAAACACATGTTATGTAATATTACATTAAAATATGTTTAAGGCTAAACTTAACTTGTGCCTCATGGTGGGGGAAAGTGAGACAGTGCCTCACTTTCCTCCACAGCATTTGGCTCACTTTCCCCCACCACCACAATTTGAGAAAAAACGACCTCTCTTAGCATTTCAGGCTAATCTTTAGCTAATATCATCACATGGTTTTTATATGTTGGTAGTTCATCAACACATATGATATAAGTTTTTTTACGTGAATGCATTTGCTTTGGCACAACAGTTGATTAAGTTGACAGCAAGAAAATTTACATGCAAAATACCTATTTTGGTGAAAAAAAACATGCTTACCACAACACCATGAGGTCTTCTCTTTCAGGGCTATGGGGAAATGAGAGGGGCTTGAAAACATATATCTCACATGACCACACATGTTTTCCGTTGCCTAGATACAGGGGGTGGCTCACATTACCCGATGCCTCAGATTCCCCCGTTCTCCCCTACGTAGTGTAAAATATAAAAGTATTTTTTTCCGCAGATATTTGTACAATTCCCAATTTCATAATATCATATCTAATATATTCACTTATTTTAATATTGAATATTTTGGGTGTCTATATTCCAGCTATAAAAAAACAAAGCATTTTAAGATCTGGAATTCCAACATCTACAGTCGAAAGACACTATTTCCAAAACATATAATAATATAAATAAAGAATAAGTCCAGAATTATTATTATTGCCTATATTAGTTTGACTGCAATGAGGCAAATGGGGACATTGTTCCAATTACTACATATTCTAGATCGCCTATAACTAGAACCCTGGAGCAAGAACAGCAAACTGCAAGAGCACAAAGGGTGATTGCATTCTGAAAAAGGCTGCCCCGAGCTTTCAATACTACCGGCCCGTCGAGCACATTATTGAATCTCCCCTAACTCTTCCCAAACCCACTGACACAATGCCTTTTATTGTATTTTTCTACTCAACAAAGTGCAGAGTAATGGGACTGAGTTCATTTGAAGCACAGCATGAGCTATATTGTAAGTTATCACAGCACAAACTCTAAACTAAATAATTAAATAATATGACAAAATGAGGATACACTATCAGCCATCAGTATTGAACACCTAGTTCCCCTGATCTGAAATGCAACGTCTGCTCATAAACTTGCCAAGAGTTACACCTGAATGGAAAGTGCCAGAGAGTGTAGGTGGAAGAACAAGTGATTTTTGGTTTCTATAGAGATGCAAATGTACGCATACTTAGTTATTGTCAAATTGACATATTTATTCGTAACATCTCGAAAAAGTTGTAATACAAAACAATGAAAACATTGTACTTAGGTGAGATACATGTATGCACAATGCCCAAACATTAATTCAAGATTCTCAAGGTAATGTTTGCCAGGATGACGACATGTTACTGTGTGTTTGAGATATGATGTGGAATATGGTGGAATTTTCAGAGAAAACCATTTGTAAAACACATATGTCGCTTTTCCACTGCGTGGTATCAGCTCAACTCGCATTTGCGTTTCCACTGCAAAAACATGGTGCCTGGTACCTGGTGGGGGCTGCTTTTTTGGTATCGCCTCACTCGAGGTTCTAAGCAGGCTGAGCCGATGCTAAAAGGTGACGTCGGCAGACTGCCGGCCACTGATTGGCCAGAGAATCCCGGCTTCATTCTGTTGTACAGACTCCCAATCTCTCTGTGACTTTTCGAGTGTATTTTCTCGCCGCGTTCAGCCTTCTCAGCATACTGTACACGACAGGAGAGGAGACATGTAGGGCAGCTAGCAGCTATGTAGCCTATGGTAGCCAGCTGGGACAGACATGATAGCGGTCGATTACATTACAAGCCTCGGACTGCACTGATTACCTCAATAAAGTATTCAGGCTGAGACACGGCTTGCATTTGAAAACACGTATCCTGAAACAAGCACTTAACAGTCAACTTTCTGATGCCCATGTTTACGTGCATAGGGATGTACGTGACGCATCCCTACAGCTGACCACTTCGGGACACCAATCCTCCCTTGCAATGACCTGTGGCAATATTCTTCTACTTCTTTTAGCAAACAGATACAAGGGGGGTATTTCTTAAACATTTTCCATCCGTATTGTTGGCGGTTGGTTCAGTTAATAGTGCAACAACTGCTCGTAATTTCTGCTTTGCTACTTGGCTCCGGAGTTGGCTTTCTGCCCCTTTGTATGACGACCCCGCCCACGTTCAGGAGGTTGAAATTGGAAATGTTTTTTTTAGAATTAGCCTACATCAGAAGGAGACGTCTTAATGAATGATTGGAAGACAAACTGTTCCAAAGCAAGGACTACATATTTTCTGATGCTAAAATGAAATTGCGAAAACAATTGGCTTAAGCTTAAGGCATACTGGTTTTAAATTAGCTGGGGGGTGGGAGGGGGGGGGGAGATAAGTAAAACACATACAAAATGTCTGTGTGATAGTTGGACAAGACAAATTAATTTATTCTAAGGCATCTGGCAAGGAGCTAGCGAGTCTAAATAAGAAATAAAACGCCTTACCCTTCTGTATTGTCGCATCCCATGTTCTCGTTAACTCAATTGTACCTGAAAGCAACACTCAAAAACAGAATGTAAAAAGTTGACTGTTAAACTGTGTCCTAAGATGGTTCGGCGGACACACATACACTCACATACAAACGACAATGTGCAAACACTAGAGACTTGAGTCAGAGTTGCATTACATTTTGTGCAAATGTTTAATCATTTGTTATGGCATGAAGCAATAATTCTGTACAAATAGGATTAATTATTCTTTGCGACGGGGATGAGGACTATACACGGCATAGCAATTATGTCAAGCACTCAAAGTAAACCGGAGCGCCTGTTAAAGGTGAAGTAAGCGGTTTATTTACGTTAATATAAGTATTAAATTGCTCTTTATTCATACAGTGATCACTTTCATAATGTGCGCGTTTCATAAAGCTGATTTCTCAGTCAGCTGCTCTGCATGTCATCGGCTAATAAACTCTTCTGGGATCCCGAAATTAATATGCAATCACAAGAGAGAACACAAACCGACACCCATCTCACTCATGGTCTCACTGCCGGTGCACGCCAGAGCGACAGATGGGTGAATGTTTATGCGCCTACAATGGCGGAGCAGGTAAAAATCCTTCCCAATATCTGTTTTGATGGTATTTATCATGTTTGTATCACACTTATGGAACTGAGATGATGCTAGATAACTCGCTGCTTGAAGACCGCAGTGCATTAATGTGGTGACGTAGGGACGAGCGAGGGGACTGCTAACTGCAGTAACTGACAGGAAGTTAGCTAAAAGAACCATTCTGCTTACAGCACCTTTAAAGAGGCACATTTGAAGAGGTGTTTGCATTTTCAAGTATGGAGCCAAATAATGTAAGCTGCATTAGAAAATATAATTGGGGATTTTTGATTCAATAAATATCTCAATGTGGGAGACAGTACATTACAGAATGTTGCAAATGATCATTCAAATGTCGATTAACATTCCATTTACATGTAGACGTTGCACACAAAACATTCCTGAGATGAACAAGGTTGTAATTGAATAGCTTTAAATTTCAAAGTTATGTTGCGTCATTTAATTTAAAAATAACATTTTAAAAACATTTCAGTGCTGTATTTCCAGTTATGAACTGTCATAAATGGCTTTTTTTCCCCAAGTGGCATAGCAGTCAATTCCAATATGATGATCTATATAAATGCAAGTGCAAATACCAGCATGTCCTATGACAAAAAATACAAATACAAATCTCTGTGCTCAAGGTTCTGCAAAGTGATAAATAAAATAGATTTCACACAGCAAATATAAATCTGTTCTTCGTTGTCACAAGTAATTCCTGAGAAATAAATCAGACACTTAGAGAGCCCAATATCTGACCTGACCAAAGCCATTTAAAAACATCAGCGTTTTACAGTACAACATATTATTATTATTCTAAACCACATGACATGTAAACAGATCTAACTCAGTAGTTCAATTTGACGTTCAATCCCTCAGGTCTCCTAAATGCTGTGCATATGATGCTTTCAGAGGGTCATTTGGTCCCTCCTACTCTGCTGAGGTACATTAAGGCCAGCAATATACTCCAAACAAAATCAAACCTTTGTGAACATTTTCTGCCTGTAATGTTGTCCATACATTTATTTTTCTCAAGAGCATGCGGAAAAACTGCTGGTGCAGAAGTAATAATTTCAGTTTTTCTTTCAAATGCAAATCGATTAATTACAAATATTTTCTGAAATCCAGTTACAATACATATCTGTTGATTTGACCTTATTCTTTAATTGTATCAAGTTGCAGAAAATGTTTGAAAAACAAGCTTTCTTTTTGCATACAAGTTGAAATATTCTCTGACACAAAAACTGGTTTAGTTTATCTCATTATAATTCAAACTTGAAATGTCTTGTTTTACAGGGTCAGATTAACTTTTGTTTGAGATGAGTCAGCCTGACTACAAATGGTCATGGAAGACAACAAAAAACAATTAGTGTTATTTGACGATTACTAGGCATTGGTGCATTTGGGGAATACACAAGGCTGTGCACGATCTGACGACCAACCATGGCATAACGTTGTGATCAAAGCTGAATTGTTTTGGTTATGAACCAAGTATCCCTCAAGAGCGTATCATCCCCATTCTAACTTGTTTAAGGTACACTGCTGGCCTTCTTTCTTACACCTTCTCTGCTTCCTGAAGATTCTTGAAAGACTTCAATGGCAGCTCATCTGACGTGTCCACTGTGTTGTCATAGGCCTGAGAGCCATTCTCCCCTTGCTGGTGTCTGGCAAAATTCACAAAGACCTGAAATATCAACAAGGGAATAATGAGGCACTTAAAGATAGCAAGATGAAGAGCAACATTATAATACACACAGTACGAAGGAGCCTGGGGATATCGCCATACCCATCTCTGGGCATCTTAAACAAACAGTGGTAGTGGTAGAGACCACGGGTTGCCAGACAAGGGCTATGAAGCATCAAAGCAAGCGTCTAGGCTCACACAGTGAATGTCAGTTTGACATCTTTGACCAGCTGAGAAAGAGAATAAAACAATCATTGTTCCCTCTGTGATACCCAGTTAATGTCGGAGGAGAATCCATCCTACAGCGTTCATAAAAAAAGCTGTGTGTATTTCACTGTGTTGTAAACAGCATTTATTCTCTTAGCATTAGCTGTCGGCGGTGGTAAAGCCTTCGCAAAGCACTTTAACTCTCCGGGCTGGAAAAAAAGGGCAACAAAGAGGATCATATAAAATGATAAGAGCATTGCTTTTTCATTAAAATATTTTCAGCGGGCACTGTGAATATAAAAAGGATTATGTGAATGACTGGATTGTATTTAAAATCTCAATGGAAAATAAAACAAGAAATAAAAGATCTTTCAGGGTAATTCCATCAGAAACTACTCAGACTCCCTATGAATAACATGCGCCATTGCAACACACATGGGCTATACATGTAATGGAACAAAGACGTAAATACACGGAATAGGGCATACATGAACAGAGATTAACAAAAGTGTCCTTTCGGGCTTTTGTTTTGTAGGAGCTCAGATAGTGAAGACAGTGTAATAAAGATCTATCCTGCTGTCAGCCTTTGATAGTTCTGCTTTTAATTAGCCAATTCATATAATCAGGAGCCTTGTAATTTAATGTTTACGATAAGGGGAAAAAGTCCTGTTAACATGAGTAAATTCCGTTTATTGAACAAAGGAAGAGGTTTGCCAATTACTCCGATGTATTTACCTTGTCACACCGCCGAGTTATACCTTCTAACTTTTGGTAGTGAAAATGTGGACATCATGTATTTCCATTGCTAATTTAATCAACTACATCAATTCATAAAAATCTAAAACTTTAAAAAAAAACTATAGTTACGTATGTTACTACTGTTCTATGAATTCTGGATGACCGACGGCGGTGCTTTAGCACTGGATGCTTCCATCTCGCGCATGCACAGGTCAAGTAATTACACCAACAAAGTCACCTGTGACACCTCTGTGACTGGTTAATATCTATATATCCCGGAAGTCACCAGAGCATCTGTTCCAACTGGATCTTCTCGTGGTATCTGAGAGGTCGGAGTGTCAGAGAACTCTGGCGGTCATCTGGAACTCATAGAACCATAGTTACCTACGTAATCGTTCTATTTCATTCCTACTGACCGCCAGAGGCGGTGCTTTAGCACTGGATGACTTATACCAGAAAGGTCACCAAGAATACTCACTAATTAAGGGCGTGCAGCCTTACACAAGACAGCCGTCATCACACAGGATGAAGTGCAGCAACACTTACTCTGTAGAACCGCCCAACGTACATGATGAAGACCATGTAGCCGTGGAGCAAATGTCCTGAAGCTGAACCCGCTTCAAGGCAGCCCATGATGTAGTCATACTCCTGGTAGAGTGGCACTTAACGGCCAAGGCATGGGGAGCCCCTGTGCTCTATATGCATTGAAGAAGACCTCATCCACAAGCCAGTGGGAGAGTCCTGCAGCTTCCACAGCAGACAAAGAGGTTTTTTGTCTTACACAAGCTGGTTATTGCCACAACCTATGCCCTAAGCGCCCGCACCGGGCACAGTGGGTCTGACATTCTTTCTGCACCCCCTGGTGAGCCTAGGGGATTGAAAGCAGCCAACTTGATCCATTTATTTACATGATGGGGAGACAATTGTTTGGATAGGAAGGATGGATTTGGCGAGAGCATCACTCCTGACCCTTCTGCATGCCAGCACAAGCACGCCGGGCTCACTGACAAGGCATGGAGTTCACTGTTTTACAGTCGCAATGGCAAGCAGAAATGCCATTTTCATAGACAGCCGCGTCAGGTCTGCCTGACTCAAAGGCTCAAATAGGGGTAGACATTTGGCCCTCAGGACTACTTTAAAGCCCCATGATGGTGCCCTCGGGATCGTGGTGGCTGAATGAAGCCTCTTGGCTCCCTTCAGAAACTGCCTGACTAGGTAGTGGGACCCTAACGTCTGGTTATCCACCCTTGCATGTGCGGCCGAGATCGCAGCCAACTAAATGCACAGGGTGGAAGCAGCTCTCCTGTTGTCCCACACGGACTGCAGAACATGTAGTCGAGTTGAGCACCAGCCCCAGGTAACTCACAATCCGACATGGAGTAAGGTTGCCCTTGGTAAAGTTGACCATGAGGCGAAGCCGGTTTACATGGCTGAGGAGCGTGGCTGTTTCCCTGACCGCCTGCTCATGAGTTGGGGAAATGATCAACAAATCGTCCAGGTATGGCTGACCTGAAATGGTGACAGGGCTGCTGCTACACACCACTTAATATACGCAGAGCCAGGGACGACCCGAACAGAAGAACCCTGAACTGGTACACCTTGTCCAGAAATGCAAAGGGGGGGACCGCCTGTGACATTGGGCTATAGGGACGTAAAAGTAAGCGTCTTTCAGGTCTATTATCACAAACCAGTCCGCCTGAGCGATAGCCTGGAGGACATCTGCAACACGCAGCATGTGGTTGAAAGCTGTTGCCACGGGGTACCACAGAGTTCCCCGGCCTGGAATCAAGCAGAGGTGAACGCCACAAGGGTGCAAACGGCTGTCTAGCCTGGTCAGCCTGAACACTTCGCTCTGGGGCCTGAAGAGCAGCTGGCCGAATGTCTGGCCTGGGACCACTGGAAGAGAACGGAGGGTCTGCCGTCACACCTCCAACTGGGGGGGACTGCGCCAGCCAACCCTGTCGGCGCGCCAACGTCACATTTGACATCAACCCACCTAGCTCCCTATTCATAACGCAACATCTACAGTGAAGCATCAATGAGGGTCTGTGCTGAGAGACCAGCACCTGACCCCTGTATGGTTTGCGACAGAGCCATGACGATGTGAGAAAGCATACTCCCAAGACGGCCCACACGGGCAGCAATGCTTTAACTCCTAGTAAGGAGGTCGTCTCTAATCCGGCACTGGGACCGAGGGCAGCACACATCGGTTCTCAGAGCCTCGTCTGGGGAGACAATCGGAGCTAACCGGTCCAAGCCATAACTATCAGCATTGTGCATGGCTGCCAGAGCTCTGCTATCACTAGTGTGATGGGAGAGAGCCCTCAAATCTGGCCAGCATCTATGGAGCTCTGTGATGTAAGGTCCAGAGGGAGACACAGAGAACGGAGGATTGAACGGCCTGCCGAAAAAAAAGGCATTCACAGGAGCTTCATCCAACCCCAGACTTGGCAGGGCCATAAGCAAGGCTGGTCTAACAGTGTCACGGCCCGGACACTGACCCTCTTGCCGAGCTGCCCACCTGTAAAGAAATTACAGGACGCAGCTGGTATACCTTGAGCTGGTTGGAGATTTGTAGAGGGCTTCTACCAAGCGAGCCTCAGAGCATGAGGCATGAAACTACAGTTCATGCATGGGTTATCTGCAACTTCAGAAACACCTAAGCCGCCCACTGTCGATCCGATTAAAGTTGGCACCCGATTAAAGTATGCAACCGGGCTTTTAATCGATAGCACCCGAGCAACGGTGCGACGCGGCTAAGATAACACAGTGACGGAGACTCTTGGAAATCCAAGCCGCCCACTGCCAAGCAAATTAAGTATGTAACCGGGCTAAGATGAGAGCAACCGACACGGCTAGAATAATAAAGTGGCGGTGAATAATAAACACTAAGCCGCCATTTTGGCGAGCAAATTACATTATGCACACACAAGCAACGGTGCGGCACGGCTAAAATAACAAGCCGCCCACTGGAGAGCAAATCACAGAATCCTACCCACTGTGTACGACACTGCTCAAATAACATAGTTACGGTGATTTTTGGAAACCCAAGCTGCCCACTGGGGAGCAAATTAGGTAACCTATGCAATCGGACTTAGACGAGAGCAACTGAGCCACGGTGCGACATGGCTATAATACGGCGATGGTGAAAAACTAAGCCACTAACTAGCAAGCAACAAGTACTACGCCACCTCAATTAATATGGTGGGGAAAGGTGAGGTTAGCTGCCGCACTAGCAGAAGGCTACGCAAAGCAACACAACAACATGCACTTTACTTACCACCCTAGGACGCAGCGCTGATGCAACGGTGGAATCACTGCTGGCTACGGAGTTCAGATGCCCCTTGTCCAAATCGAAACAAAAAACCAATCGAGGCACCAACCCTTGGGCTAATCTAATGTCTGTGTGTTAAGTTAACTTCACCTTCAAACAGCAAATTGTGGTTTTTACATTTCTATATGTGACAAAAACTAAATCAATAAATAATAAGACACAAAACATTTAAATACGTTCGTTTTAGGGACGCTGGTAAGCAGGTTTTGAAACAGAACCGGGCTAGCTGTTTCCCTCCACTTCCACTCATTATGCTAAGTTAAAACAAACAATGTTAGCTACATTTCCCTTTTTTATTTAATCTGGATAAGTATACTGAGTACAAATACATATTTTCTGGAAAATCATGTTCTAAAGGCATGCGTACACATCCTTGCTGTATTGGTGTTCCCAGAGCAGTTAAACAGCTGAAGCAGTTGGGTGTTAAACACATTGCCCAGGGGCAGCTCGGGGGAAGTAATTAGCATTGGCCACTTCTGCTGTTCCACTAATCAACCTGGTTGTAACTATGGAGTCAGACTGTTTAAACCAGGGACTTCATGTAATCTAACTGTTATGATTGTGGTAAGAAATTGTAATTGTACCACATTGGATAATGGTCCTTTGTTTCCTCCAAGGTAGCACAGGCTTTTGCCATTTTATATACTGTACTGTACCATAGTGGAAGCAACTTACAATGATCATGTTATTGGAACTATGTACCTACACATGATAAGCTTACAGAGGTAGTGTATAGTTGGGTGAAGAAACGGTAAATTAACAGCAGACTACCTTACTTGGGAGAAAGCTATGCCTGCAGAGAAGTTTTGCTCTGTGTGTGTGTGTGTGTGTGTGTCATACCATCAGCAGTGTGTATCCAAGACACAGTTCTTATCAGGGCAGAATGAGTAACGTGAGAAGGACAGTACCAACGAATACACTCAACACAAATGTCTCTTGCCATATGCGCTGAAAATAAATCTGTGTTAATACACAGCACAGGCTCTGTTAACGGGTACATTTGTTTTCCTTCTTTTTTGTTTTCTTCACCAAACTGTAACTTCACCAAAGTTAGCAACACACCATTTTACAAAGCCTAGCATGTGTCTTAACACCAGGTGGTTTCCTTACAGCAAACACAGTACAACAGGTATTCACTGATTATGACAAAAAAGTCATTTGAAATAACAAGCGTTCTCCAGAATCGCTGACTCAGCCTCTAACTTACTATAAGAACAAAGTAAAGTAATAGTAAAAAAAAATAATAAAAAAAAAAAGTTCAGTGGTGTAGTTGACACTTTTTCAGAGCGAGAGGACGATACTCTATCCGTATTTAGCCAATGATCCATGATTCATGACTTGTACGTCATGCACCAGCGCTGTTGAGTGGCATTTTGCTAATAACAGATGGATACAGGCATTAATTACATTACAGAGGGGACATTTGGGTGTTTATTTGATGCCCGTTGAGGCAGAACAGAGCAGGGGAAGGACGTGAATCACCCAATTAACCTCTCCTGTATATCACAGGAGTTCTTTGGAGAGTTTAAAATGGCTATTTTCTACCTACTTGTCAACCTCATGTCCATGCTACACTGACTTTGTTCTGAAATAATACATATCATACTAACTACTCTATACATTCAAGGTAGGTTACCACTGATAAGAAATGATAATGATTATGAACCAATTTAAACCTGGAGTAAATGACTTGTTTTGGTAATTTGGGTGCAGTGCTACACACTTTGACATATTATCACTTTAAACATTTGAAAGGGCAAAAGTGTCAGTAAACAGTTGCCTTTTTCATTGCGAATATGAAGCAAAAACGCCATCAATTCTGAGACTTGTTCCAGAACACAAGGCATGTTAGTCCAATATTCACTATCCTTTGACAGTTATTGTTTTTGTGTCGCCTTGTGCATTCTAATTGAGTTAAAATGCTTTTATAATCCATTAAAGCATCCACATTGGCTTTAGGCATCATGTCACATTATAAATGACCAGTCACTTATATTTGTGTGATTCATTTTAGCCAATTTTTTTTTATCTAGGCATCCACAATAAGACTGACTATAATTACAAAATAATGAAGAGGTAATACAATGGACTTTTAATTATCTATATGAAAGCCACAGTGTGGGAGAGAGCATGTTCGCTTCTTAAAAAGGAGGATGGGATTAAATAGGACTGTTCTCCAGACAGTATTTAATCCAGTTATTGACAGAACGGGTTTGTGTAAGAGCAACTTAGTGGTGAGATGAAGAGCATTGTGTTCCTGAAGAGGTCTATTTTTGCTGATGATACTGAAGTTAAATAACATTTGAGTTAAACATTAGAATAGGGGTGCTTCGGTGTCATAGTGGATAGAGAGCGTACCATGTTGGCTCCGACCTTCGTTGCAGTGATCGCGGGTTCACATCCGACCCGTGGGCCTTAACTGCCCCCTCTCTCTCTCTGTCTCCCCATTTCAACTCTGTACTATCTAATAAAGCTTGAAAATGCCAAAAAATTATCTTAATAAAAAAACAAAAACATTACAATACCGGAAAATGCAAGCAACGAGTATAACTATATAAAAGGTGGTGTCGGTGATTCTGGAGAATATTTCTTCTCAAAATAACTTTGTCAGAATTTGTGAATATCTCCTCAGAATCAGTTACCTGTCCGTTCTGTGTGTGTGCACTGAAACAATCAGGTGTCTATACAAAGCCTAGGCTCTGTAAACAAAGGGGGGCCCACCGTATAACATGCCTGTGATGCCACTGATTTTGACAAAAGTGATTTTGACAGCATGCATCCTCCAGAATCACTGACTCCACCTTCAACTATGCAAGTAAAAGGTCGCCTGCTCTCACTGGAGAATGCAGTGACAAGATTGAAAGTAGATCAATGTCCACACACACACACACACACACACACACACACACACACACACACACACACACACACACACACACACACACACACACACACACAATGTAGCATACAACACTTCACATTCCCACCACATTCATATCTGCTCCATAAAGACAGTTGAGAGAGTCACATTTCAAATAAATGCTCAATCTGGCCCTACACTGTCTTGGCCATCAACGTTAACACCTCAGCTCCGAGCGGTGTGTGGATCAATATTAATTGTAGTGCAAGTCGGTGTTGTACTATAGGTCAAGGCTCTCCTCTATAAATCACCAGCTGAAAGGTGACAGTCTGGGTCTCCACAGGTCCTCCCCTCTGTGTTTTAATACTATGACCTCCTTGTGCAGGTATGATTTATTTACTGACACTGATCTGGTAAATATTGACCAGTGCAGAATGTGGGGCGAGCTGATGAAAGTTAAATCAGAAATTACACAAGGTTGGAGGTAATGTCAAACAAAAAATAGATTATTTAGGAGGGACAAAACCCCACTGTACACCACACTAGGTTAAAGCATTTAGCTTTTCAGAAAATCTAATTACGGGTCATAGTGATAGGCTAATTGCCCCCCCCTAAAGGGCATATTGTACTTAACCCATTGATGACTATGGCAATCTAGGATGCATGTCCTTAATGCCTGAGGGTTTTCTGAAAAAATAGTACGAATTGTCAAGTCTACCAAAACCTTAATATCTAAGCCTGTGTAGCACATAGAAACATGAAATAAAATACATTTAAAAGTTAAGGTTCACATGTTTTATTTAAACATGCTCCCTTAGCGCTTACAAACCAACAAATATTTCTAAAAATCGTCAAAATTAGATGAATTAAAAAATTATTAAATATTGTTAATAAATAGATGCAATGTGTTGTGTGATTTTCGTCAGTAGTCTATAGTAGACCTTGATTCTGCGCACCAAACGCCACTAACTGTTCTGTCGCCGACATAGCTGGCGTATTTTTTTTATTATTATTTTAATTTTTTATTTTTTTGATTGACATGATTTTCGGCAAACCACACAACTTTTGGGTGGTCACGTGGTCTTAAAAAAATCAACAAAACCCACCTCATGTGTATTTGAACCAATGACAGTGCATTCAATGCTGGGAATGCCATGAAAATTAGATAAAGTAATAATGCTGCACGATGCAGCATCAGGCAGGAGAGCCAATGTGGCATCGCGCAGCAGCCGTCATCAATGGGTTAAAGTAATACCACACACTATGGTTTCATCTTGAATGAGGGGTTATCCACAAGGGGATCGTCTGGGTAATGAAATGATTAACATCCCTGTGGTATCCTTTATGTCACATCATTTGATCTTAAACGCAGCTGTGCCACTGTGCAAACTAATGCGCAGACATCTCATTCAAGCCTACTTCACATTCCCACCACATTCTTATTCTTACCTTATTGCAATCATTTTCTTTGTGAGTGCATTATCTTCCAGAAAGGTGCCAACACTTTTTTCCATGACTATATATTTCCATAAATATATATGGACTGAAATTTATATATATATATATATATATATATGGACTGAAATTTATATATGTATGTATATATATATATATATATATATATATATATATATATATATATATATATATATATATATATATATATATATATATATATATATATATATATATATATATATATATATATATATATATATATATATATATATTTCAGTCCAGATCCTTGATTGATACTGGGCCTGGCCACTGAACTATCTTGGGCGCACAACCCCAGTGTGGTCCTCATTGGTCAGTCTGACAGGCTACATTGGAGAGGACAAAGTGTTGGCAATGATAGATCTTTAAATCTTATCCTGGACCGAGCAGACTGGCATTAACTGAAAGTACTTAAAAAGCTGAATGCATTGACTGATTGCCATAATAATCTGTTAAACTGTGCTGGCATTCCACTGAATTACAATAGGGACAATGGAACATGGCCCTGGATACTCTCAACTCAGCCAACTCAGCCTGAGTCAAAAGTGTAATTTAGGAGTCAAACTGTGCATCCCCTGCTACTATAACAAGCTGAAACCAAAGCTAATCAGTGTGTTGCTCTCATGAATAATCACAGGTTTTTATTTTTGACATTTCTGCTCTTATCAGACCTGCCAGATGACATTATGAAATGTGTTTTTTCACTGAATAGCCTCAATTGGACAAAGCATGGACTCCTTGTGGGTAAATCCTTGTTAATATGTTTCTTCAAATGTATTCCTACACTTGTCTTGTGCCCAGGCGTCAGTAACTTACATACATGCTTGACAACAGTAAATATTGATCTGCCTGTTTTCCCTTTGGAAGAATTTACAGAAGCTACGGTGGCCTTCAAGGACAAGAAGCTAGTTTATAAAGATGGCATCATCCACCACTACCTTAAGTCTTTTCACAATATCAAGTGATGAGGTGAAGATGTATTAAGTTATTTATTCTTTAGTACTTCTTCTTTGTCTTCCAACACGTGCATTCCTCCAGGACACCCAGCCTATATAAAAGTATGCATGAGGCCGTTAAGTTTGTTCATTCTGTGCTGCTGTAGTAACATGGCAGTGCAACGTGGCGGCCTGAGTGCACTGCTTTAGATATTCTTTCATTTCCACGAGATTATACACTAATTAAAAAAAATATGAATATCATATTCAATTTTGGATGACTCTGGCAATTGGCTTTTTCTTAAAGGTAAAGTCATATCAATAAAAAATTATGATAAGACAGTAGTTGAACACAATGAACAGATCCATTCTTATTATTGCAGTCGAATTGCTGAAATAATTTTTTTAGGGGGAAAAACTTCCTTGCACTTTTCCCTTTGTTTTTAAGTGGACCTTACCTGATCTAAAGTGGTCTGTGACACAGAGTAGTCCTCCACCCCTAGCCTGTGCTGATGGCTGGTGAACTGGCTGAAGATGTTGGCCAGAGCGCCCTGGGTGTACGGGAGCTGGTAATGCAGTGTGTTGTGATGCTTCTCCTTCAGTACGCTGCCCGGGAAACTCTGCTGGACAAACTCCTCCACCGGCTTCAATGCAGGAGGAGAGCCACCCACCCGCACAATCACTGTGTAGCCATCCCCGAATCTGGAACAAAAAGGGGCCACACAATTAAGAGTTTAGTAAAACAAATAAAAGAACTGCAAATTAGCAAGCCTGTGCCAAATTGCTGCACGGCTGGTCATCATAATAATAATAAACTTTTTCTCTTCTCTCCTGTGGTCACGGCATAGTGGGAAGGATAATAGGCTGGTGTAGTGGAAGAAAGGGACGAGGCAGGAGGCAAAAAAGAGAGGACAGAATATAATTGGTGTCATATTTCCCACCATTTCAAGCTGAAAGGATATTGTGAGCCGGAGGAGCAGGTGAGTCACAAGCGGATGAGAGCAAAAGCAGCTTGACTTCGGCAGCACAGCAAACGTGTAAGCTAACATTTGAACTTTTTCCAACTTTGTAAAGTAATTGTAGGTTTCAACACATTTATCTGGACCCAATGTAAAAGCAAGCATCAATTTGAATCAAGCAAAATAGAAAAGCCATAAAAGCAAAAAAATTGCTTTTGAAAAGTTCTGCAGATGATCCTTGCTGCTGAGTGTTGAACCAGTTGGAGTTTATGGAGGGTCTTTTGGGGGAGACCGAAGAGGAGGGAGTTGCAGCAGTCGAGCCTTGATGTGACCAGACTTTGGACAAGGATGGTGGCAGTGTGGGGGGTAAGGGAGGGGCGGAGGCGGTTGATGTTTCGTAGGTGGAAGTAGGCAGTCCGGGTAATCTTATGCCTCATTTCCACCGAGTAGAGCGGGTCGGGTCGGAGCGGCTCAGAGCGGGACAGCTCACTTTTTTTTTTTTTAAGATATTTTTTTTTTGCATTTTTATGCTTTTTATTGATAGTGTAGAGACAGAGTTGAAAAGGGGCAGAAGAGAGGGGAGTGACATGCAGAGAACGACCGCGGGCTGGAATCGAACCCGGGTCCGCTGCTGGCCGAGGCCCATGGGGGGGACGCCCTACCAACAGAGCTAAGGGCGCCCCCGGATGTTGGGTTAAAAGGATAGTTTGTAAGTATCACCTAACTCTGCCGTTCCTTTAAATATTGCTAGCATCAGTAGGCTGACAGACCAAAGTTGGCTAGTCCCTTAGGAACATATTAAAAGCAAAGCGAATATTGGATTTACATTTGACTCCAAATCAGTATTATTGGTGTTCAGTGCTGCTACTGCATGATGAATAACTAGCCAAATGATTGCTAACAATGATAAAGTTGAGGTAATACGTCAGTGTTGTGTTGACAGCTTGTTCCACAGCCCTCACGTGGCATAAATATATTGCAGCTTTAAAATTCTGAACATAAAAACTTTGTCTAGGGACTTATTTTTTACAAAGTTACCTACATTATTCATAGTAGTATATAATAACTGTTGGAGCCAAATTGCTGTTTATGTTTGTTTTGTTTTGTTTATTTAGTTAATTATAAAGAGGTGTGGCCTTGGTGTCTGCAGAGGGTGGATAACATAAATACCTGGCAACCTGGGATCAGATTCAGGTGTGTAATGGGGAAGGCCACACAGTTTTTGACCGTGCTCGTGCAAATGTTTGTACACTGGAAAAAGCCTATTTTGTGTTTATCTGAAAGAACAATAACCCTTGGAACAGTTTGTTTTTGTGTAGTCAATAAAAGGATTGACATATCCAACAGTACAGCATCTTCTGGACATTGCATTAATTTACACACGCGTCAGACTTCCGTCTAACCCTTACCCCTCGGTAATGCTAGGAAAAGCCATTACAATAACTAATGCAGTGTGCATATACAAGTGTTTGCTTCATTGAATAATGGGGGGGTTTTGGAAACTAGTAAAACTTAAACATGGACAATATCCTGCTGGGCATAAAATATATTGTCACAGAGGAAAATGGTCCATAGCTAAGCTCTAGAGCTAATAAGCCTTCTGCATCTTCCCGGGTTGTATGCTACGTCTGGTGAGCGCCACATAAGACCGTGTCTTGTTATTCTGTCATTAGCACTCTCATGACCCATTGTTTTCTGCCTAATTAATTCCCTAATGTTGGATATACAAATGGAAATGTCCATTGTGGATAAGTACAGAGCTGCATGCAACAAGAGTCAGAGGCTCCCTTAGTGGCAATTAGAGATATGGTGAATAAACTGCAGGCTGACACAATCCCAAAAGAAGCAAAGGGAGGAAGTGGAGCTCTGTGCTGGGAACATATAAAACAAAAGCATAGTGAATGGAATCCATGGGTATTACAGTCCCTTTATTTACAACACAACTGCTGAAAGTTTAACAGCTGCAATGCAATAATAGTGTAACTTTATATGAATTGTGTATGGGCATACTTATTTGACACTCATTTCCATAAATAATGCACAATGTTTTATTTTAAAGGGATAGTTCCGTATAATTAAAGTGGGGTTGTATGATGTACCTATGCATAGTTAGTCTGCTTCTTTATGGAGATGGCAATGAGTGCAGTCACTTCAAAGAGTTTGGGGGGAGAGGTCGCTGTAGCAGAAGTTTGCCTTGCGGTTGTTGCAGACTATGCCTAAGTACCTCAAACAACCCCACTTCAAAATGACTGAACTATCCCTTTAATTCCCACTGCTGCTACAATTGGATCATGCACATTGACTGGAATTGTCCTGCATTGTGATTGGACAAGCCAGAAAACATCTTGTGACATCATGTCAGGAGAATACTAACCTAAATCTACTCCTGAAACTATCACCTGCTACATTGTTAGAACAATCTCTTGATCTCTAGCTGGATCTCGATTCAGGGGTTGCAGCCTACGTAGGCTGCATTTGAAGACCGATTGTGTCATAGCGGTGCGCAAAGGCTTGTTCCATTTGCAACAATTTGCAAGGCTCCTTCATATGCGGCTGAGAAATGCAGCCTTCGTTTCACAGTTTTGAAGGCTGAAACAGATGGATCCTTCGCGGCCCAACATATCCTAAGATTCAATGCGTTTTTTCAGAGATGGCATAAAATAAAATAACAAATAACAAAACAGCAACGTGTTGCTCCATCTTCTTAACTTTTATCTTCCTTTCTTTTTTTCTTGTACTTTTTTTTCTTTTCGTCTGGTAGGCAACTTCTTTTTCTTTTTTCCTCCGTTGACAAGGCTGTCTCCGTTGGCAGCAATCAGGGTTGCTAGGCAGCACAGGAGCGGCGAGTCGTCACGCAAGGTAACGGCTTGTTACGCAAACCGGAAATGCTCGTAAACGGAGACCTGCGGAGACCGTCTCGTTTAACAACGCTCGTTCGGCCCTGGTTTGGCCTTCGAATCGGCCTTCATAGGCTATAGCCTTCATAGACCGCGTAGACCGCGTCCTTCCGCGACCCGGTCTCTGGATTGAGATCCAGCTTCTGTCTCCTGGCACACTGTCTGCCAATGCTGCTGGCAAAATATTGGAGTGAAAAAATTTAAAAAATATAAACACATCTAAATTGGCTACAGTGTTAGGAGAAATATAAAACAAATGGCTGGACTACTCCCAATTGTATAATGCACACTGTGGGTTGATCAAAAATCCTCCCCGTGAAACCATAAGGCACATTGTGTTTCCACCCCACCCATAGTTTTATCATGATGATAAAACTATGGGTGCCCTGCTGCACATACTGTAGCAGAGTGTTGGTGCTTAATTAAACAACTAACCTTCAAATGTTCCTGGATTATACCCTGCACTGACCGGAGCCCCGCCCATCCTGACTGTGAAATACTGTTCCTTTTTGCGAGTCATTCATTGCGGATCCTAATGATCATTAGAGGAACAGGGGGCCTCATCAAGCACTCTGGTATTATAGCACAAAACAAATTAGATCATAGCCGTGCGCTGCTTTGTCCTTCTGTAAAGAAGCTCCCTTCATTACTTGCTATTCAAACTCTTTTAGATTAACATTTTCATGACTCCATTCCATCGTAATGTGATTATGATTCATACTTGCAAATTAACTTACGCATAATAGACTACGATAATCAGGCACCTTACACGGTGGGACCTGGTACTTGTTAATGGGGTACTTGTTGAATGAATGAAGAGTGGGCGTTTGATACTTTCAATCCGTGTGAAGACAGATGAATCTCTCGGTCAGGTGTCCACTCTAAAATAGTCGAACTGAATTTATCAAAAACTGTAACATTATGCATTATATGTTATCTGTCACCAACATACATACATACATACTGTGCATAAGTATGTCACATCATGCTATTTATGAGTACTCTCCGTTACATGACATGTATAGACAGAATACATGTGTACGCCTCTCTCTTTAATGCGTATGTTATATACACTCGCAGCACCCAGGAGTAAACCTGCATTTTAGAATTAGTCTAGGTCACTGTAGAAAGCTTCATACTTTTTGGATGATTTTTACAAGATGCAACAGACTTTATAGTCAGTCACTGTAACAGACACAACCGCCACAACATCACAGCCACCCCCACAAATCAAACTGAATTCATCATCCAAATCAAGCCTATACGACCATGATCCCCTTGTGTTTATAATAGCTGCTAGCTCAGGAAAATGTGCTTTGTCCAAGCTCTGGCAAAATGCAAAAACATTTTTTTTTTAGCAAAACTCCAATAAGGCCAGGAAGTACTGTGGACTTATTATGGGGTTCGCCAACATGGTTTGGGGCATATGTGTGTAATGAAATACTGCTTGTCAGTGACAGTAAATATCAGGGCTTATCAATTAGCTTCACCTCATTCTCTCTCTGTACTTTTTATTTCCCGTCTTTCTGTAGCCAGTCAGACAGGGCTTGGGGCCAGCAATTTGGGAAAACATCTCTTTCTTTCATATTCATAATTTTGACTGTGCCTCTCCGTATTCGCAACAAAACAAGATTTTTCTTTCATCTCCGATACACTTGACGGCCTTGACTCTCCTAAAATAAACTCTTGCCTCTGTCAGGGGGAAAGGTAATGCTCGGCTGTGTTCAAACAAAGCATGTCCATTACAATAGCGCCGTGGCACGCTTCAACAATTAACTGGTTTTCAACTGGTGATTTTCAAAAGCGGAAAAAAACCCTCGATATATCTTTGCAATTTGGGGTTGAATACAGCTTTGAAAAAAAAATATATGACAGGATTCCATTTAAAGTCATGGCTGTGGTGCACCTTGTCACAACAGATCCACTTCATGATATTTTACATTGCAGATATGATACGTCATCATGGCAGACCCGCACTGCAGTTGTCTCTCTCTGCTTCATTTTCATTATTCTGCCTCAATCCTCTCTCCTCCACCGCGGTCCGCCCGGGAAGTCGTTCTTCCATGTAATTTAAAACAAACAACAGCCAGACACAGATAAGGGCATGGCAGGCGGAAAAAATAATTCGGCTGCCTTCCTTGATTCTGAGGGAGTCTAGAAAGGTCACCCTCACCACTGCCAAACCTTGTATTTGTGTCTGGGAAGGGGGGGGCACAAGGTCGTTCTGTGACTTGGGTTGTCATAGGCTTTGATCGGGAGGGAAATCATCCAAAAAGTGTCCTTAGTTTCTGGGGGGGGTGAGCTCTAGGCAGTGTGAGGACAGAGGAGAGGGTGGATGGATGGATGGAGGGATAGATGGGAAGATGTTTATCTTAGTTAGAAAAGTTGGGCCATATAAGGAGATACATTGAGTAATGCCTCGTTTCCACCGAGTAGAGCGGGTCGGCTCGGAGAGGGACAGCTCACTTTTAAAAATCTGGGTGGTGTTTTCACCGCTGAACCTACCCTTAGGCTGGACGGCGATAGCCAGAATATGGGTCAAAGTATTGGGCTGTGGAATTACTGTGGTCAAGCCAGCGGTCTCTTGTTTTTGCTTGGCTAAACCGGCCGCTTATATATTTATTCCCCCCATGTTGTGAGCGTATTACACCGGTAAATGTATGCACAGAGACGGCTTGGTGCAAGCTGACAGAGACAGTGAGGGAACAGCGCTGGCCGAGGCAGCGACAGGCTAACTGGTGACATCGTAGCAGCGGGACACAGTGTAGCCTTTATAGGTCCGTGACTGATTAGACCTAATTTAATGACGATAAAAAACACCACAAAATAAACAGACTGCTGCGCCGAGATTTTTCGCTAAGCATAAGACTCTCCTCACTCTCGCTGAGGTGCATACACATGGCGATTTAATGCGCAAATGATTATTTGACCAATCAACGGACGGCAGTGTGTTGCTCCACCTTTTTGGCCCCCTTTCAGACAGCTGGTACCCCAACGGAGGAGTACCGAAAATAGGAGCGTGTTGGGAATTCATAAGGGGTAGATTTGGTCAAAGTCAAGAATATTATTAATTTCAAGGAAATTATAATATTAAGAAAAATTGTTAATTAATGATCAATTAAATTAGTCAAGCTAATCAAATTACTTATTAATACATACAGAGCACCACCCTTTGAAAAAGGGAACTTTAAATCAAATCAGAAAAACAGTCTCATAATGTTAAAGGGATTTACATTTTAAAATGTCAAAGTTGGTTACAATGTACATTTAAGATAATGAAGGAGTGAATATTCAAGCATAGACCTTATTTACCAGCAATTAGTGAAATACAAGACACAAATATCACAGACACTGCTTCTTAAAATCAAAATGTAAGGGTTTATTTACTTAGGTAAGTTGATTAAAACGATACACATAAGTCAATAACCATGAGCTAATCTAATTTAAGAAAGTAGACATAGCACAAGCAATAATAAGAACAGTTTAGAATCAAACCCACAGGCTATAGTACATGTGTATGTACCACTGTGTGTGTCTGTGTGTGTGTGGGTGTCAAAAAGAAAGGGGGGGGGTGGACACCGCCCAAAGCCAAAAATGGCAGACAGGGGGTAACCGATGGCGACGCAATCACGTGGCGGAGACGTCCTAACTGTGTGACGTTAAAGTCACGTGAAGGGGGTCAGCGCTCGCGACCCACGCAATTTAACTTTGGAAACCACAGAAGTCATATGCTTAACAATCGCGACGCAAATGTAAGAATATGTGTTGGTGTGCGGATGTACAGAGTTTGAATAAAGAGAGAGAAAGAAAGAGGAGATAATAAAAAGTAGAAAAGTAAAAAGTAGAAAAGTAAAAGCTCGCCACAGAAAGTGCACAGTTAGTTGTTCACCTTGATTTATAGCCTACAGTCATTCAATCTGTGAGTGGTCTCACAAAACTGATGCTGCTTTGGAGTTATCAGAGGGGAACAGCTGTTCTGGCACGTAGCGACAATCACAACAATCAAACATCTCCCGGAAAGCGGGAGGAAAAACACAGTGAGCAGTTAGGCAATCATTATGAAAATAATGCTGTCAGAATCACATTTAACAAGGGAAAAACGACTCGTCAGTCGGTACCTTAACCTTAAGTTAATGTATACCTAAATAGATATATATAGCCTACTTTATAGCCCAGACAAATGCCTACTGTGAATAGTCTCCGATGGTGAGGAGAAGCGATGGGTAGGATAGGATCCTGTGGTCCACACGGCAGGATAGAGGAGGGTCCTGCTTTTTAGAGCGGCTTAGAGCGGTTAGGCGCGCCCATATCCGGACCCTACCCAAATTTTGGCAAATGAAAAGGCAAAATAAGCAGACCGAACCGCTCCGACCCAACCCGCTCTACTCGGTGGAAACGAGGCATAAGAAGCGATAACGAGGCGATAGCCGCCGCCAGAATATAGGTCAAACTATCGGGCTGTGGAACAACTGTGGTCAATCCAGCGGTCTCTCGTTTTTGCTTGGTCAAACCAGCCGCTTCTTTATTTATTCCCCCCATGTTGTGAGCGTATTACGCCGGTAAATGCTCAGAGATGGCCCGGTGCAAGCCAACAGAGACAGTGAGCAACACTTGAGCAGAAAGTTTAAATTTTTTGACCTTCGATGATAATGTTTTGGCAAATTAATTTTTACTCAAGGTCCACCCCTTCAGATAAAAATGTAGTGATTGGACCATGAGTTATGATTACTGTGTTCAAATAAAATATTGTAATCTTAGTGGTGCAGTTTCCAGTGATTACTAGAGGCTGTCTGCTCCTTTGTGAAGATATATTTACAAGGTCCTTGCATGCAATTTTGTTTTTTAAAAGTCCTCTTGCACGAAGGCCACCATCTGGCCTGTAAAAGTTATTGCTATGGGATTTTCAAAACATGCATGGCGACACAACACTGACATAATAAAATACCTACAGCAATTTCTACAGACCTTGAACGATCGAATGCGGATACAGATTTGCCTTGCTCGTAAGCATGCACCAAAACAGGCTACGATCAAACTAATGTCTGAGCAAGAACCATATTCCCACATACAAAAGTCATTTTCACCAACCATCAAGGGGAAAGATGTTGTTTATTTTTAAAGATATTTTTGGGGGGCATTGTTATGCTTTATTGATAGTGCAGAGGGACAGAGGTGAAATGGGGCAGAGAGGGGAATGACATGCTGAGAACGACCGCGGGCGGGAATCGAACCCCGGTCTGCTGCTGGGCCCTACCAACTGAGCTAAGGGCGCCCCGATGTTGTTTATTTTTGAGCACTGACAGCTCTCAGAAACATACAGTAAACACTAACCTATGTCTGTCAATGTTCCGACAGCTATGTTGCTGATGTGTTGTAAACCGCAAAGAGAATCATTTTGTCATCCATCTTGGGAGGGTGACACGCTCTTAAAAGCCATAAACTATTGAGTCAATGGCAGCACCTGCTGAGCTGACACACACACGGTAGAGTGGAGCAGAGTTTATTGGGCTTCTCAACATCAACTTGAGGAGATTGATTCAAACTTTTTCAGATGCCACTCTTGTAAAAAAGAAAGTCTCTCTGGCGGCCCACACCGCATTACCTTAATGCATTAAAGGCACTTTACCCCCCACTTTTATATTGTGACGTACCTTCACCAAGGAGAAAATAAAAAAGACTCCGGGCTGTGGCGTGTTCTTAGCCTACTGCATGTACTCTATGAAGATGAGATGTGAATGATATCAATCAGTTGGAAAATCCTGCATCTGCTTTAGTGGGTGTCCTTCCTAACCAACCTGATTATAGAGGGAGCTTTGAAGCTGCTTTTTATTGGTTGCTCCACTTCATTTTGGTTTACTTAACACCTGGGAGCTTTCATACCGGCACACTACTGTACTAAAGCACTATTTACAGCCTCCTGCACACATTTCCATTTACTTATTTATTCCCCCACCTTCCCTGTCAGACTTTGGTAAATGCCTAGAAGTGTGATTGATTTGAGCGCCTCGGTGTTAGGGCAGGTGAGAAGGATGTTTTTAACAGCCGTAGAGAAAGATAACAAAGGTTGGCTACTTTTAAAGCTAAAGTGCGTAACTTCTGTCGTCCCCTGCCCCATGAGGAATTCAGGAGAATTAAAACAACACTGTCAAGTATGAAGTAAGCCTTTCGGTGATCACGCATAGGTTTTATACCTTCTTCTATACAATGAGGTTTTTTTCTAAGCGGTAGAATCAACAACTCAAACATTTCTTGGGCGCTTCTTGGGATTGTTCTGAGCTCTTTATACACCAGTGTCGGGGGGCGACGCCACTTTATAAACGCTGCCATACTGAGAAATACAGAGAGAGTTAAGTGGAGCTGATCGGCTTAATCAACTTTGTGTCAACTCCTTTTGTGATGGTTTGAATGCAACCGTCATTCATAAGAAAAAAGTTACACACAATGGCCCTCATTTATCAAACTTGCGTGGAAACTGGTGCAGATTCTGGCGCAAATACCTCCCTACGCCAGGTATCGCGTGGGATTTATCAAACAGTCGTATCTCGCCAATCTCGGCGTACGCCACGCAATTATTGATAAATGCAGCGGCTGAAAACAATCGTACCACGCCCCTATATTTTCTCAGTTTAGAGGCCTCGCCCAAAGGTTTTGCGACATGGATATGCGCAATACGGCACTTCCCTGAAGTAGAAATTGACAGAATAACAGCGAAAGTAGAAAAAAAAGAGTTTCATTTCGGAGCATTAGCCTACAAGCAGCATCAAAGAACGACAGAAGGCAGCAGTTAGGAAGGAAATAACTGCTGCGGTCAACAGCGTTGGTGTTGACTCAAAATCGCCACTAAAAAAAGCGTGTTGCTGTTCTGAAATGCAACCAACTGGGGGTGCGGGGCTGCGGGCATAATATAAGTGGTGGAGGAGAAAAAGACGCACCAACTGTCCGATAATGGTCCCCATAAAATAAATAGAGGTCTGCAGAGATTTGAATGATTAGAATGTATTGGCCCTTTTAGATAGCACTACTCAAAAGGGTTTTAAAAACTAAAAATAACACATTTAGCGTTTTACCGTATGACAGCATGCGCTTGGCACGAGTGGTCAGCCCGGCCGTCAGCTGCACAAGCCGACCCGGCAGCGATCAGCTGTGAGAGCGCCCACTGTCCTGCTGAGCTGCTCCACCAGCAGATCGGAAAAACGTGCCGGTTAAGGTGGAAATAAATCGCTCGCTTTAGCATCAATGACACATTAAAAGAGGAACTAACATCTACAAAGTGCGTCAAATAAATAAAATGTTAAGCTGATTGTTGTGCCGTGTATATTTTGTATCATAAAGAGCAGTGTAGGCCTACTACATATTTAATACTTAGGCTAACATTTTGAATGAATGCAGCCCCCGTGCCTCAGTGTCCCCCCAGCTGCTCCAAAACGGAGACAACTGCCCTTACGTGTGCGCACTATTGAATCAGCTCTCCTACTCAGTTGCACACCATAAGCTGCTCATTTTTAAGTGATTAATATCTTTATTTCGGTCTTATTTGCACTGCATTTGTATTATCTTCTAATAATTGTCCAACAAAGTCATCGGCTACCCGGCACAGCCTGCACTGCGAGTCTAAGCTGTTTTCAAATTTGCGTACACGAGCTGAGAGCTGGCGTGGGATTTGAGCGTACCCTACGCTCACGTCCATATTGATAAATGCCGAGATTTGCGTGGAGATGTACGTACACCCATTTTTCTGGTCTACGCAAGATTGATAAATGAGGGCCCCTAGCTTTAAAATGTCCGCCATCACTTTTTCGGAAAAACACAATTCCCAACTGAGTTGGCCCTTAATTCTCACAGGCCGACCACATTTTTCCAGCAGTTCAAATGGGGCTGTGTGTGTCTCATTTGGGGCTTTGATTGATACACAGAGGTTGGGGGTTTAGTTGTTAAAAGCACCAGAAGGGCCCCATGAGTGATAAAAGGCAGGGTCAGCAGCCAAACAAAAGGGGGCAGCACTAACAAGCACTTCTTGGCTGGCCGGGGTTGGAAGCCTGAGCTAGCCACCTGAGAGTATAGCAGCAGAGGGGGGAATAAATGAAGGGGTAATATGGTGAGAGGCCTTTTTGAAGGAGACCAGGCCATTGAAGGGTGTGTGTGTGTGTGTGTGTGGGAGGGGGGGGGGGGGGGGGGGGCTGTGTGTGTGAGCGATAGGGGGTCAGAATGTGAGAGCTGAACCCTGCGGTGAGATGGTGCACTCCTTTTCACGGGCTTGTGATGAGAAAGAGATGGAGACGTTATAGGGCTGATGGAGTGGAGTGGGGGGAAGAAGCAGTAGCCAGCCCCATAGCTATGCAGGTCAGACGCTCACTATGCCCCTATTTTGCTTCCATAACGTGTCTTCTTCCCTATATATTAGTATATATAAAATGTACTGTACATGTACATTTGACTAAACCTTGTCTGTTTGCATCTGCACCTCTCCCATTATCTTTTCTTTCCCTCAATATTCTGAAAGGGACTTATATCAACTAAACTTTCCATAATCATTCTTGGCACTATTCTTAAGCTTATACAGAAGGACATGTTCATATGTTGGTACTTGCCTGATTTATGATACACTTTGTTCTTCTTAACATGCCAAACATGCATGTTTAAGACATAGCTATAGTTGAAACCCATCAATGTGATTATATTGATTTCACATGATCCATATGTGAGGCTACTGTGTACATAGTCTGGTTAACGCCCAGGGTCTTTTAACCATCATTTGTTCCTCCACAGACCCATACACTATATTCTCTCCATCCCTGTCCTAGTGCACACCCTTAATAGGCGTCTAAAATGTCTCCTTATGCGTTTCACTTACGTCTCCATCACAGATATCCCATTGCCCCTCAACTCTTCATGCTGTATGATATTCATCTGACATTTCCCAAGGCCTGCCACTTATGCCCCCGAGCCCTGCACATAACAGTGAGGCCCATCCATTACCGTGGGTACAGTTGGGTGACATTATTACCACACCTTTTGTGTGATCTTGCGGGAGGAAGGACATTTCACACACACACACACACACACACACACACACACACACACACACACACACACACACACACACACACACACACACACACACACACACACACACGCACACACACACACACACACACACACACACACACACACACACACACACACAGACACAGACACAGACACAGACAGACAGACAGACAGACAGACAGACAGACAGACAGACGACAGGAACATGTGGTGGCAATCGTTGGGCGGTGAGAAAGATCAATACACCTGGGATGAGGGCAGGAGCGGACCATTTTTAAAAGTTGTGCAAATGGGATTACACAACGGTGTCAAGGGTATTTCACATCAAGAGCGTTATGTCATATCGTTGACCATTGTGTCGCTGTGGAGAGAGAGAGAGAGAGAGAGAGAGAGAGAGAGAGAGGGAGGAAGAGAGAGAGATATAGAGAGAGAGAGATAGACAGAGAGAGAGGGAGGAAGAGAGAGAGATAGAGAGAGAGAAAGGTAGCTTGTAGGCAAGGTTTATAAAGAAGGGATAGTTGAGAGGCCAACGGGCTAAAGCGGGAGAGTGATGAACCAATCAGTCCCTCCCAGATGTTGGGGTAATTGACACATCCTCCGTGTCAATTACGTCCTGTCTGTAGGGGGAGGGCGGCATAAATAATTTATGAAGCGCACAAGAGGGATAGTTAAAGCCCCTGGAAACCTGCTCTAAAAGAGTAAAAATCAATGTCGAGTTGGTTGGTTCACACATAGTCTTATTGAAAATAAATGTTAATTTAATATTATAAAACGTCGTTTAAGAAACTGCTCTGTTACCATCCAGACCGTTTGACAGGACTGTGTGGGCGTGCCCGGATCAAAATGGTCTCCATGGCAACAGTCATTGTTTTTATAGAACATTCCAGCGGATAACTGCCGTGATTGGTTCAAAATACTGATTGCTTAATTGAACCAGAGCATAACCCATCTCATCTTAACCGGATTTCTGTACAGTTCATCAAACTTATATTACAATATTGTTGATTTGGTTTGATACATATAGTCTGTGTAACTCTTTATAGATGCTTAATACTATCATACAAGTAAGTCCCCAAATGACATACTGTAGTTAGAAGGTTTTTTGTGGATTTGGGCTTACATGGGGCATTAAGAGAGCCCGGGGAGTAGGGAAGAGAAGGGAATACACAGCAAACAAATGAAGGGAACAGAGGGTTAACACCTGTCCTACTTCACTCCACATGCTATCAGGTGAAGAGCTAACCCAGACTTCACAAGACAGTGGAGTGAGAGGAAGCAACCGATAAGGCATGACGTCTACAACCATCTTTTAGCACGCACCTCTTTATGCACGCGGCCGAAAATGCCACCGCTCAAGCTCTCGCCGCGCAGTGAATAATTTGTAATTAAGCATCCCTATCTCCGCCGCGCTCGCTGTGTAATTAATGTTTCATGAGGTGTGGGACCCTGTTAATGACTGAAAAGGCAATTAAGGACTGTCGGCTCTGTTTTCTTTTCTCGTCACTATCCCCGACACTATGTTTGTGCTGCCATGTTGCACCACCACTGCACCCCGCCAAGTTTAGACTGGGAGCAATCATTTAAAGGAATACCTCACCCATTGATGTCACACATGGGACAATGTAAGGTTAGACAGTGAGACCATAAAACACTCTTTCTGCCTTTTTCTCAGGCTAGGATGAACTGATAGCTAAAATTGTTTCACATTTATACTAAATAGGATCTCAGAGTTCAATACACCTTCATATTTCCACCGGTGAAGTAGGTCTTTAAGCTGAGACACTGCAGGTGAATAGGGAAATATGTTTAACATATAGATATCATCAACAAACTTTGTATGTTGATTACTTACATTAAAAAAAAAAAAATTCGTAGTATACATTTTCCAGAAATGTTTGAATGAATATGCACATGTGACAATATCTAACTAGATGGATGTGTACGCATAATTAGTTAGATATTTTCAAATTTGCATATTTATTCACATTTCTCAAAAAACTAATTGTTGTAAAACAAATAATTGTTTGAATGTAAGTGTTCAACTGGCAAAGTGTCCATGACTTGATCTAGAAGTTAAAAATTGTATCCTATTCAACTGCAGTTTCTCGCCTTAAATACGTTGTCTATTTATTTTCCTAAAAAAAAACAAATTCTCATTTTACCACCATTGCATTATTTGACTGGTATACACAGGTAAAATATGAGAAAACCTCAGTGGGAAACAGATATTTCTTAAATCTCAATTCAATTCAAAATGGTTGTTCATTCTACCCTTGGTCTGACATATTCAGGGCTTACAAAGAATGACCCTTACCTGCTCTTCAGATGCTGGATGGATCCCAGACACTTGAAGCGACCATTAACCATGATAGCCATGCGCGTGCACAGCGCCTCACACTCCTCCATACTGGTGAAAGAAAAGGTAGAGGGGAGGGATGAGAATAATACCAGATGTTTGAGTCTTTTCCATTCCAGATAACGCGCCTATTTGGTATAATGGGGATATTTCATTTTTTTAAAGTCTTTCTAAATCACCTGCTAGAATGAGCTGTATGAGCTATATATATGAATGATATTCAATGTTAAGCTGTGTCAAATCACATTGTTAATACTGCTTATACAGTAGATAGATAGATAGATAGATAGATAGATAGATAGATAGATAGATAGATAGATAGATAGATAGATAGATAGATAGATAGATAGATAGATAGATAGATAGATAGATAGATAGATAGATAGATAGATAGATAGATAGATAGATAGATAGATAGATAGATAGATAGAAAGATCTTTTGTTGATCCCAAAGGAAATTCTGACTAGTAAAAATCTGTGCTGATGTACAGATACTCTCTCATTTACAGTTAAAAGTTCGTATTAGCGCATTTTTTACCGGTCTACTTCGACACCTTTAAAGGACGACAAATGTGGCAATTAGTGGGAGAGGAAGAGGCCATCTGTAGTTCTTATAATCTCATTTTTCCTGCTCTCTCTCTCTCTCTCTCTCTCTCTCTCTCTCTCTCTCTCTCTCTTTCTCTCTGTGTTGGAGAGAGCTGGAGCAGGAGTCATTTGTAGTGGAGTCGATAGAAAGCCTTTCTGAGGAATGGTGCAATTAGGATTATGACTTTGTAAAACCTGGTGAATGTGCCACTTAACAAAACACAGCCACCTGGTCACGCCACGGACCATTGGATGCAGCTCAGCCCCGCATTGCACCGGGACGACAACAAACACTTTGATTTTTGCTCCATAAAGGGAACACATGTAGCGAGAATGATGCACTCGCCGACTATTCAAATGCATCGGGGCCAGGAGAACACATTCTTCAAAACAAACCCAGCCAATTTGGGGGAAAAGCTGAAATGAATTTGGCGCGTGAATTGATAAATGTATATCGTCCAAAATGTTAAAGCCTCTGGAAACCTGGTTGAAAATAGTAGAAATCCATAAATGATATCAATGTGAGGTGTTTCAATAAGCTTCTACAAACATCTAAATGAAAAAAATAAATGTTCAGATATACTATGAAACTTTTTTAACTGTCTACTCTATACCGTTTGAAAGGAATGTGTGGTTGTGTGTGTGGGGGGGGGGGCGTATCAAACGATATCCA
Source organism: Ammodytes marinus (assembly GCF_949987685.1). Lineage (NCBI taxonomy): Eukaryota > Metazoa > Chordata > Actinopteri > Uranoscopiformes > Ammodytidae > Ammodytes > Ammodytes marinus. Next base: position 2,057,467 of record NC_137227.1, read on the forward strand.
TGGCAACAGTTATTGTTTTTATCAAACAATTCGGGGGAGAGAACTGCCGTGATTGGTTCATAATACTTATTGTGTAATAAGAACTTGAGCATAACCCGCCTCATCTAAACGGAATTTCAGTAAAGTTTATCAAGCTTAGGTGACAATAACTTTAATTTGAATCGATGAATATGAAAAACAATAAATGAAGAGTCTACATAGTTAGAAGGATTTTAGTTTACAGGGGCTTTAAATTGCCTTTATTGACCAAGTTTTAAGTAGTCGGCAAATAACTAACTTTGTGCCAGGAAGTCTTGGATAATGAAAAGACTCCAGCACTGATATTGACAGCTTCTCTTTTCATGGAGGGTGAACAAAAAAAAACTCCAGTCAGTCAATATGCCCTTGTGCATCATGAAAGCTTTAAAGCAGACGGTGTGTGTGTGTGTGTGTGTGTGTGTGTGTGTGTGTGTGTGTGTGTGTATGTGTGTGTGTGTGTGTGTGTGTGTGTGTGTGCTTCTGGCAGCCAATATAAACTTCCGCTCAGGAAACAATAGCTTTCAACTAAAGCATAACTTCCACAGACTTATGATTAGAATATTGACGGCTTGCGTTCGTTTCACCGACAATTTGGGTTGGATCTGCCTGTCTGTGGAAAGTATTTTGACTGAAAATCTATACACACAAGACTGATGTTGCACCTGTGTGATGTGAGGATGACTGAGCGTCCCTCTTTGATGATGCTCAGAATGCAGTCCCACAGGAAGCGACGGGCTTTGGGGTCCATCCCTGTGGTTGGCTCATCCTGCAATACAAATGAAAACCCCCTTTAAAGCAATTTTCATTGACAGCAAAAATAAACAACCCTTAGGGCCCGTTGGTCCATTTTACGGACATTTCATTTTTCTTTTTTTGGATAATTTTGGCTGTGTTCATGCATATGGCATGAAAACTGGTAAGGAAGTGTATTTTTATATGATAATGTTATTTCCAGCTCAGCTCCTACAGTAAGGCTAAAATACACTGTATACAAACAAGAGTTACATTCAGACTGCTAAGGTCCATAAAACGTCCATTAACACCCATTCAAACACCATTTTTTCAACACACTGCCATTAAAGCATAATTGATGCATTTTTTTATATCTGGGTGTCAATCTGGGCTTCTACCTTGGAATTGATCATTTTTACTACTCTCCACCATGTTACGTCATTATGACCATATTTGGCATATGGAGAAAAAACAGGCTATTTCCACTAGATAGCACTGTCACAATCCCCCCTTCCTCTCCCTTTAGCTTTAACCCTGAGGAGTGTGTGTGTGTGTGTGTGTATGTGGGTGTGTGTGCACGTGTGTGTGTGTGTGTGTGTGTGTGTGTGTGTGTGTGTGTGTGTGTGTGTGTGTGTGTGTGTGTGTGTGTGTGTGTGTGTGTGTGTGTGTGTGTGTGTATCCATGACCTATGACATTATGAGCAAAAGGCTAGTGGTTTTCAAGTGGCACTGTTTTCATTTACTCTGAATCCTCCTCCAGAGCTGGGATGTTTCCTCTGACTTTCAGTAGTGGAGAATTCAGTTGGCCCCACCAACACCCATACAGAGATATACTCCTGCAGCCACTGGAATGGTACAGGGACCCACCTGTTACGCGTTAATGGAGGTTTCAGACACAGTGGTTGCGTTCCGAATCTCATACTCATTAGGGGGCCAAGCCCGAGTAGGGCTGGGACCGCGTTTTGCAGAGCAACGCGGTTCCCAAGCCCTGCGGGGCAGGGAACCCTATTGTTCTTGTAGGGATTATTATTCTTTATTCTTCCATGCGTAAAAGTGGTGCTGCAGCCCAAACCGTAAAGGCTTGGGACATGCCACTTGCATGGCTTATCCAGGTCCATGGTACGTACGCAGACACAAAAATTCAGACATGCCGGCCACTAGGTGGCGCTACAACAAAGGAAAAGGCTTTTTGGGCTATAACTTCCGCACCGAAAGTCCGACAGTCAAAAACTTTATATCCACAGATGCCCACAAGTCAGTTGCATCGTTTGAGATAGGCCACGCCCATTTGCGATAGGATAGATTTTTTGCTACTTCGCAAAAACTGTTTCAGTCACCAAAACATACTCCTCCTACAGTTTTCGCCCGATTTGGACGAAACCAAAAGCATTATGCCCTCCTAACTCCCACGAGCAATAGTTGGTCAATTAGTTTTTCTACGACCATCGGAAGACCAAACGGTAGCGCTTTAAAAATTTGCGAAAATCTGTAAAAAAAAAAAAAAAGAGGGATTTTCTTGAAACTCAAGGGAGACTATCATGGGGCATACTTGAGTCTATCGAAAAAATATGGGCAAGAAATTCCTTTGTGGGCCGGACTTATTAAAAAAAAGACTTTTTCAATTTTTTTGCCTGTTTTCGCCATTTCCTAAGTCTTTCGGCGGGAAAATTCAAAAAAGTGTCTTTACAATGGAGAGGTTGAGAATTTGATTTTGCTATAACTCCCCAACCGAACATCGCACATTGAAAAACTTGACATCCACTTGTTTGGTACATTGAGCTGCATCTTTCTATCTAATGTAGTTTTGCGAATGTCCTCCATAGGGGGCGCCAAAACCACAAAAAGCAAAGAAAACGCGTTTGGGGCTATAACTTCCACACCGAACATCCCACAGTCAAACACTTTATATCCACAGATGCCCACAAGTCAGCTGCATCTTTTGAGATAGGCCACGCCCATTTGCATATGGGATTTTCTTTCGCTACATCGCAAAAACTGTGTCAGTCACCAAAACACACTCCTCCTACAGTTTTTGTCCGATTTGGACGAAACCAAAAGCATTATGCTCTACCGACTCCCACGAGCAAATGTTGTGTAAAGAATTTTTCTACGACCATCGGAAGACCAAACGGTAGCGCTTTAAAGATTTGCCTATTAGCTACCTTTTACCAAACTGCTCCTAAATCCAAAACGATTTATCCTATTAACACCAAACTTCACACATGTGTTTGTCCTATGGTTCTCAGGCTGGTTCTACTTTTTCCTTAAATTGCTCCAAAAGGGGGCGCCAAAAACACACTTGAGCATCTTTCTCTGCCATTATTTTTGCCTTTTGGTCTATAACTCCCAAACCAAACATCCCACATTCAAAAACTTTACATCCCCGGATTCCGTGAGGCGAGGGGCCGGCGCCGCGGACGACGACGCCCGATCCCGAGTCGCGTGGGAGGCTTGGCCCCCGTTCACAACTGCTTGCAGTTCTAGTTCTTTTTGCTATTCTACATACTACATCCGACGATAAAAAGAATCTAGTTAGGATGCAGTAGGCATACTATTGGGACATACTTTACTCTCTTATTTCATCATAACATTGCGCCTTGATCTTGCCTCTTGCTTTTATATCCGTCGCATCCCCGTTTGTTTTCATATGGAGGCTTCGTCAATGTTACGTCACTTCACGTGCGCACTGGATTGTGGGTCAGAATCGCCCAAATAGGATGCACTTTTCAACACTAACAATCTTGGCCGCATGAAGTAGGACATCCGGGTACTTCTAAGCATCCTAAATCTGGCCATAAGAATCGGGACATCCTAAATCTTTTTTCTACATACTATATAGTAGAAAGTATGCGATTCGGAACGCAACCATTGTCTGTGTCAGATTCCTATTACTCGCTATCAGAATCAGACTCCATCACTGTTTCCAAAGCTTTATGTACTTCTTGTGTAAAGGCTCCCTCCATATTGCCAGGTAAGAAATAACTAGTTCCACAGTTTGCTTTGTATAAACTCTGGTTTCAATGGCAGCTGTGTAAACAGCTCAACGACTTGTTATGTGTCTCTGATGGCTGCACCTTTGATGTGATTGAAGATGGCCCATGTTTTAACTTATTTGAAGCAGTGCACTGCACATGCTTGTGTGTATGGACCTCAGGTAGGTGTGTGTGCTGTGCATTTATACAAAGTCATCTTTAGAGGGATTTTGAACCTCTGCATGAAAAACTACACATGGAACAGAGCGAATGAAAACAGTGCCACTTGAAAACCACTAGCCTTTTGCTCATAATGTCTAGGTCATGGGGATACACACACACACACACACACACACACACACACACACACACACACACACACACACACACACACACACACACACACACACACACACACACACACAGTCTCTCTCATACACACAACTTTATTTAGCCAATGATGTCCCTGTTACACTGTTCTTGGCCCGTTCACTGTTCACTGTTCACTTCTGGATAATAACAAAAAGAGTGGAAAATGTGCATGGACTGCAGGTGAGGTTCTTTTCCTAACACAAAAATTCAATTTATGATTAGTACTGATGTTGGTTTAAAATTCAAGCCTAAAAAAGTTGGAAAAATATCGATGTATAATATTTTTTATAGCTACCTTTTTCAAAAGTCCATTTTACGTACCTTAGCGGTATGAGTGTCAGTTTATTACACTGTACAAAAAATAATAATGCCTAAATATCTGTGTTGCTGCTCAGCATTGACATATCCCAGGCCTAATAATTCAATACAAAAAAAATTAGTTTGCATGTAGTATATTGAAAATAATAAACATTTTCAGTTTTTTCCTCCAAAATACGATGTCATCATGACCAAAACCTGGCAATTAAAGGGTTAACATCTTTTAAAATTCATGACTATTTTATATTAATAGTTAGGGCAGATGTAGGGGAAAAGAATTGGCAAAAAAAAGTTAAAAAAAAGATTGTATAACATTTTTTATAGCTACCTCAATGAAATGTCCATTTTACGGACCTTAGCGGTACGAGTGTGAGTATTTGACACTGCACAAAAAATAATAATGCCTGAAAATCAGTTTTGCTGCTCATCATTGACACATCACAGGCCTAATAATTCAACACAAAAAAAATTAGTTTGCATGTAGTATATTGAAAATATTTCAGTTTTTCAGTTTTTTTCATCTAAAATACGATGGCATCATGACCAAAACCTGGCATTTAAAGGGTTAACATATTTTAAAATTCATGAATATTTTATATTAATAGTTAGGGCAGATGTAGGGGAAAATAATTGGCAAAAAAAAAGTAGAAAAAAATTAATGTATAATATTTTTTATAGCTACCTCAAGGAAATGTCCATTTTACGGACCTTAGCGGTACGAGTGTGAGTATTTGACACTGCACAAAAAATAATAATGCCTGAAAATCAGTTTTGCTGCTCATCATTGACACATCACAGGCCTAATAATTCAACACAAAAAAAATTAGTTTGCATGTAGTATATTGAAAATATTTCAGTTTTTCAGTTTTTTTCATCTAAAATACGATGGCATCATGACCAAAACCTGGCATTTAAAGGGTTAACATCTTTTAAAATCCATGACTATTTTATATTAATAGTTAGGGCAGATGTGGGGGAAAAGAATTGGCAAAAAAAAAGTAGAAAAAAAATAATGTATAATATTTTTTATAGCTACCTCAAGGAAATGTCCATTTTACGGACCTTAGCGGTACGAGTGTGAGTATTTGACACTGCACAAAAAATAATAATGCCTGAAAATCAGTTTTGCTGCTCATCATTGACACATCACAGGCCTAATAATTCAACACAAAAAAAATTAGTTTGCATGTAGTATATTGAAAATATTTCAGTTTTTCAGTTTTTTTCATCTAAAATACGATGGCATCATGACCAAAACCTGGCATTTAAAGGGTTAACATCTTTTAAAATTCATGACTATTTTATATTAATAGTTAGGGCAGATGTGGGGGAAAAGAATTGGCAAAAAAAAAGTAGAAAAAAAATAATGTATAATATTTTTTATAGCTACCTCAATGAAATGTCCATTTTACGGACCTTAGCGGTACAAGTGTGCCTAATATTATAACGGGCCCTAAGGGTTAACACATAATTTAATGGTGTGTGTGTGTGTGTGTGTGTGTGTGTGTGTGTGTGTGTGTGTTTTAATAGACATACTGATAGAGATGGGTGACAGATAAAAGGAAAAACCAGAACAAATGAATGGAGATTCATGTCGTCACATCCCAATTGAGACAACTTTGGATTTTTGGACTGATGTGTATGGCAGCTCTGTCCGACTCCATAGTCAAACCACCAAAAGATGGAACATTGTTGGTGTTTACATCTATCTAGTAAAAGGTCATGAAACTTTCCAATGCTAATCATTATATTTCCTTAATTTGTCACCCATATGTGTACGTCAATACACACACGTACGCAAAGGAAAAGACAGGCGTATGTACAGTGGAGGGGTGGATTCAGAGTGTAGCCATTTACTAGTAATGGAGCCAAATACTGAAGCACTCTCCAACAGAGTACAACACGCACGCACGCACGCACGCACGCACGCACGCACGCACGCACGCACGCACGCACACACACACACACACACACACACACACACACACACACACACACACACACACACACACACACACACACACACACACACACACACACACACACACACACACACACACACACACACACACACACACACACACACACACACACACACACACACACACACACACACACATTCCTATATTGCCAACAGTGGACTATCGGTCTACATTGACCAAGTGTAGACCTCTATTTCTGGTCATTAAAAAAAACATTCGAAAATTGTCTTTCTATTGTCAGAATATTACCGTACTTTAAAATAATGTTTTTTCATGATATTTCCACACACCCAGTGGATGTCAAAGCTAGTTCAAGCTTTGCACGCACACACACACACACACACACACACACACACACACCCTCCTCACCCCCACACACACACACAGTCCCAGTGACTTGCTGTGTTTCTTTTTCCTCTGGGCTTGTCTGTCTATGGATGATTAGAGGGTGACAGTACTCAGTCCATTGGCTGGTTTGTTCGTTCCAGGCTTCTCTCTCTCACTAAACGAGTCCCATACCAATCCTGAGGGATATTTCCCATCACCGCTGTCCCAATATGTCCCTGTGCAAAGCCCATGCGGCGCTCCCTAGGCAACAGCGCACAATACTGAGACCGACACAAGACACTGACAGCACATTATCCCACTGCCTCAAAGTGAAGGCTATGGCCCTGCCGGCTCAGGCCAGTATATAAGTAGCTTTGGAATAGTGAAGCTTTTAGACGCGGGGCTGCATGAGCACTGAGCCAGAGAAACAGAAAACGCTTGGAAAAGATATCATTGGGGAAATGCAATTTATTATGGATTACTCATTACCTGACTGATACTCATTAAAATGCTATTAGCAGCATGTTCTGATGGATTTGCTTTTAAATCATCCAGAGTTATGGATACCTTGCAGTTCACAGACAGGAGATTTAACTTACATTAACATGTATTTAATATGATAACATATTTTGTCTTTATTAGTCCATGTGATGTAATGGGTGGGACCAGTGTTGGGGGAGCTACTTTGAAGGCATAGCTTTATAAACTGCCAGTGACTTCACAGTTTAAGAAGTTGAACTACATGCAAAGCTACTCAAGGGAGACATCTAGCTTAGATAACTCAAGCTAATTAAAAATCCAGTTCAAACTAGTTTGTAAAACACTATCAAATTGACAATGTACGTGACATGAAATTAAACCTGCCCTTTTCACAAGGAATGTCACATTTTGGTGGTAAACGTTTATGGATTTTCTATTATCTTTGGCTTGTCAATGGGGGTTCAATGAGAGAAGCAACGGTCAAATCAAAATTCATGTATTTCCCCTGATGGCCCAAATGTTCGTTTTCTATCGTTCACTACTCTAAAAATGACAAATACAATCATTTAACTAGGCTAATTGAATCCCTATGCAAATGTGAGTGTAGTTGAACAACCAGCAAGCTACTGCAACATGTAGTTAAACTTCTAGTTTAATCACATGGGGTTCACTACTCCCTAACACTGGGTGGGACACGGGATACAAAGTCAAATTTCAGTTAATCTGAATGAATATGTAGACTTTAGTGAGCCCCTTAGGGAGCCCCCCCCCCCCGGTGTCATTTGAGGTAAATTCAAGTTTTACCCTCATAATAACACGAACACACACCTTCCTAATGCAAACTAAATCTGCTTGATTGAAAGCATGTGACGCAGTGTATTCTGAGTCATGCCTTCATTAATCTTCTATCAGTGAGGAAAACCTTTGAAATCCTGATGAATGGGAATTTAATAGGTGCAAACACAGTACTGTGTGCTCGACGATTTTTCCAAAGAAATTGGTTCAAAACATGACCGGTGAGTGACCCCCTTTGCGAAATACACCCCTCTCATCCAGAAGTAATGTATTTCTAATCCTTTGGGAAATTCAGTATGGATTCACTAGACTACTCCTCACTCTTGAAAGCATAACGCTAGGCCAAATTCCTACACTCTGTTGTCATATTCTCATCGTCTCTCTGTGCTTCTGAGGAGAAAAAGATTGGTCTGTGAAATGCTGAAATCCAAACATCTGCACTGCATCAATATTGATTTTTAAGTGTTCCACTGATAAGTCTCAATCCTCCTGTTGTGTTAGGTTCATGTCAACTACTAGATCTCTTGTGATCATTACATGTTTTGATCTGTTTGCTATATGGCCTGTAGGCCTTATTGATCTCAACTCAGACAACTTGTTTTTGAGTTAAAAAAAGCATAACCTTTGGATTGTTTTGACTAAAATAAAGTACTCAGTTGAAGCATATTGTGCTATTCATCATTACATACATTATGACAACGTTTAACAAGGAACTTTTTTATACAACCTTTTGACATGTTTAATTAGTTGTCCTTTATATAACGTGTATAATTGGAGTCATACAATGTATGTATGTACAAATGAATTGTACAACGTATAATTGTGACACCACAGAATGCATTGTGAGCAAGGTCTCAAAACATCTTAAGTTTGGGAGCTGTGAGAAATATACACAGTTCTATATGCTATTGAAACAATGTTGCAATTGTGTGTGAGAATTGACAAGAGGTGTGGTCCCTTTGGGGGTTACTTGGGGTGTGTTTGTGTGTGTGTGTGTGTGCGCAAGTGTGCGTGTGTGTGTGTGTGTGTGTGTGTGTGTGTGTGCATGCGTGCGTGTGTGTGTGTGTATCTCACCAGGAAGATGACTGGAGGACAACCGATTAGGGCCATCGCCGTGGAGAGTTTGCGCTTGTTCCCACCGCTGTAGGTTCCCGCTGACTTGTTGGAATATTTCACAAGCCCCAATTTCTGGATCCCCCACTCGGCCACCTTTTTTTCGAGGTAAGCAAAACAATTATGGTGTCAAGAATAGTGTTCGCATTAGCCCCCCCCCCCTGATATTTTTTTGCTCGTATCTCTGATGTACTTATGCTCTACGGTTTTCGAGGACAAGGCGCGACAGCTAGCATCACTGTTACACTGTAATCACAGGCTTCTAAGGTAAACTTTCTTCTTCTTCTTCTTGCTTTTAAAACAACGTCTTGTCAAAACACCACAGTGCCCTATGGCGAGATGTCTCAAAAGATGCCTCTGGAAACATGGTGTAAAATAGTCTAAATTACTGTATAATATCAAAACTGGCTGACTCAATAAGCTTTTACAAACTTGATAGATAATAGATGTTCATAAATATAAAAAAAAACTTGGCAGGACTGTGTGAGTGTGGCCGTATACGGTCTCCATGGCAACAGTAATTTGTTCATAGAATATTCTGGCAGAGAACCGCTGTGATTGGTTCAACAGACAATTTAATGTAATTTGGATGATGAGTTTGCCTAACTCTTTTCAGAAGCCTACTATCATGCAACTAACATCGTTAGAAGGATTTTGTGGATTTGGGGTTACAGGTGGCTTTAAAGTGTCACGATAAAATAAATGTATTGAAGATACATGTGGGACTTTTGTGTTTACAGATTATGTAAAAATGAATATGCAAGAGGCTCAATTGGGATTGAAAATCGCCAACAAATGAAAAAAAACACTCCCCACAATGGACCACATTAAAAATGAAGAGTTATGCTAGCACACATAGAAGTGGGTCCCTTTACGCTGCAGCAGCACAGAGATCAAAGCGCTGGCGCCTGGTCTGAGGCCTGTGGTCTTCGCCAGCGTCTTCCTCTTTTGATCTGACTGTAGAAGAAGAGGCCTGCAGGGGCCTGGCCACAACCACCAGGGCATGGTGAATAATGTAGAGCCGTAACCCACAGCTGCTGACTGTTTCAGGCATTTTTCATCATGCATGGCCTTCCCCCCTATTTGAGGGCTATCTATCACCTCGACATTGTTCTTTCAGCTCGCCCTACATTCATGCATTCTAGTCAAAAAGGTACTTGAAATAAAAACCTTCTGAGAGGATATAAATGTTGTTCGAAGTGGTCGGACATTGAGTTTTTCTTCAGTTTCTAATCACAAACATTGGCCATTTGTGTGCAAGATGCAGCTCTTCAGAAAATCAGCCATGATTGACACAACATGTTAACCCAGTTTTTTAAATGTAAGAGAACAAGAAGTAGAAAAAGGATGCAACACTCACCATTTTGACCTCCTTTTCCGGTACCCCTCGTAACCTGGCATAAAACTCCAGATGCTCTCGCCCAGTAAGAAGGTTATCAATAGCATCAAACTGGGGACAGTAGCCCATGTTCTGATGCACGTCGTTCATTTCTGTTAGTATGCTGGTAGAGAGAAAACATGTGTGTTATGTTGTTGTTATCCATTGCAAATGCATTTTTAAGACCTATAGGCCTACATAGTGCTTTTTTGATTTTTGAAAGGATGTATCCAACATTTGTTATGTAAAACATTGGACACTAATATGTCTTAAACTCTGGCTTTATCCAATATCTAGATGTTTTGTTGTTGTGATGCATATAGATACGTATTGCCGCATTTGCATATTTATTCAAACATTTTCAGATTTTTTTTAATACAATAAATAATTGATTTAATGTCAATAATCAGCTGGCAACGTTTTATGATGATATCTATAAGTTAAACATATTACCATATTCACCTGCAGTGTCTCGCCTTAAGTGGCTTTGCAAGATAGAGAGTATGATATGAAATATACACTGTGTGCACAATTATTAGGCAAGTGAGGATTTTGGCCATATCATAATTTTTATGCATATTTCCCAACTTCAAGCTGTATAAACCTAAGTGCTTATTGGATTTAAGCATACCAGGTGATGTGTATTTGTGTAATTAGTTAAGGTGTGCCCTAAGGAGATCAACACTCTAAATCAAGGTGTGCATAATTATTAGGCAGATTCTCTTTCTCAGGCAAAATGGGCCAAAAAAGAGATTTAACAGACTCTGAAAAGTCAAACATTTTAAAAATTATTTCAGAGGGATGCAGCACTCTTGAAATTGCTAAGATATTGGGGCGTGACCACATAACCATCAAACGTTTTGTTGAAAGGCCAACAAGGTCGCAAGAAACGTATTGAGAAAAAAAGACGCAAATGAACTGCCAAATATTTGAGAAGAATCAAACGTTAAGCTACCAGGAACCCATTATACTCCAGTTCTGCCATATTCCAGAACTGCAACCTACCTGGAGTACTCAGAAGTACAAGGTGTTCAGTGCTTAGAGACATGGCCAAGGTAAGGAAGGCTGAAACCCGACCACCACTGAACAAAACACACAAGTTGAAACGTCAAGACTGGGCCAAGAAATATCTGAAGACAGATTTTTCAAAGGTTTTATGGACTGATGAGACGAGAGTGACTCTTGATGGACCAGATGGATGGGCCCGTGGCTGGATCAGTAACGGACACAGAGCTCCACTTCGACTCAGACGCCAGCAAGGTGGAGGTGGGATACTGGTATGGGCTGGTATTATTAAAGATGAGTTAGTTGGACCTTTTCGGGTTGAAGATGGCCTCAAAATCAACTCCCAAACCTACTGCCAGTTTCTAGAAGATACTTTCTTCAAGCAGTGGTACAGGAAAAAGTCTGCATCTTTCAAGAAGACCATGATTTGTATGCAGGACAATGCTCCATCACATGCATCAAAGTACTTAATTGCAGGCTAGCCAGTAAAGGCCTTAAGGATGAAAAAATAATGACATGACCCCCTTCCTCACCTGACTTAAACCCTATTGAGAACCTGCTTAAACGGGATATTTACAGTGAAGGAAATCAGTACACCTCTCGGAACAGTGACTGGGAGGCTGTGGTTGCTGCTGCACAAAAAGTTGATCGTCAACAGATCAAGAAACTGACAGACTCCATGAATGGAAGGCTTGTGACAGTTATTGAAAAGAAGGGTGGCTATATTGGTCACTGATTTTTTTTGACATGTCGGCAATTTTTATTTGTAAATTTTGAGTTGTTTTATTATTCTCACTTTAACAGATGAAAATAAACAAGTGAGATGGGAAAATTTTCGTTTTTTTATTTAGTTGCAGAATAATTCTGCAGACTAATAGTTGCCTAATAATTGTGCACTATATATATTCTCGTAAGAAAGACAAAACCTCACTTTTACTTTCGTAAACATTCAGGTTTAGGTTCATTATCATTTTGGATTGACCGAGAGCACTGTAGTTGTTCAATAATAAGATTAATCCTCAAAAATACAACTTGCCTAATAATTGTGCACACAGTGTACAATGAGATAGGTTAGCAGGCCAAGAAGCATATACTTCATTGATGGTGCCTGATGTATGGCAAATACAGCTAAAAACAGAAGCGATTCACTCGGGAAAGATTGATAAAGGAAAGAGAAATTGAGAGCTGAGTGAGTCTAGCTATTCTCTTTGAAACTCCATCCCAACTAATGCAGATCAGCTCATTTCTCATTCTGTACTTGTGGTCTCAAGTAAGTGCCCACAACAAGCTCTATGTCTTGAAAACCAAAAGCGCTGCAGTTCCAGACATGCCAACACACTCCCTCTAGAGGCCAGTGAAGGAATGGCAGTGCCCTTTCGCAGTCTACAATAGTAATACTTTTACCAACGGCAGGCAAAACAATTTTACAGTTCACATTTTTTTTTCATTTCATAGGTGCTTTTTTTAAAAGATATTGGAGCCATTGTTCATCTCAAATGTTATTTATTTCCAGGAGCGATGGTCAGCGTAAGGGAGGCTAAATGTGATCTGAAGTGTCTAGAGTCTGGCGGGCCTCAACAAGGCCACAGTGAACTGAAAGCTTAACTGATCTAATATTATGCTTTGTATAATAGCTTTGATAAAGGTTGGAAGGTTACATAGTCTTTAGCTGGTTCAGATATTAGTAGTAGCTCCAAGTGCCCTCAGACTAGAAATATCTACTGTATGTGCAATAGGCCCATCAGTTTGCATTCATGGAAATGTTCATAAAAGACATGTCAAAGGTAAAAAAATAATTCGTTTTAATTGAAAAATGTCATATGTTAGCTAACATTCTGTATTATATTAGCGAGATGGCTAATTATAAAAGTGTTTGGCTAAAAGGGTGGCTAAATACTACATTTGACAGGGTATAATTTAGACATTTTATTAGTAGTAGGCTACAATTGTTAGTTTAGCTTAGAGGGCACAACACACACACACACCACATGGACAACAATGGTTTAAAAATGCATTAAACACAATTACAACCAAGGGTAATCCAGGTCGTACTTTCCCTGCAACGTCATTGAGCGACTGCTAGCAATGTTAGCCCTGGGACACACATACTGCGTCTACCTCTGAAGCGTGTCTGTTACTGCTGCCTCTCTCGCGCTATTTTCGGCCACACATGCAACGTCTGAACTGCTGCTGCTGCAGCGCTGCTTCTAAAAGCCCTGGCTTTCTACACAGAGTTTTCAGAGATAATTCCCATTAATATGAGGTTGTTTCATGTCATTTATGATGCATATGATCAATATAGAGTTTCAAAAGTAATCCTAGTGCCTTTTTGCCTTTTTTTTAAATTTTCTTCACAATTTCGCTTTTTCGAAGTTTTAATTTGAAGAAACAAACAGGGAAATCGTAAAACTACAGTGAATGCTGCAGGTATGACTCTCAACAGAGAATTTATCTATCTGTTGAAACAGAGAGAGACACGTCTCCTCGAAAAAATAGGCTCCGCCTCCTGAGGTAAAGTGAAGCGTCGCTGCAGAAGCGCCTCCGACGGCCGTTGGCAGCGCGGCCCAGGTTTAATGTGTGGCCGCTTTAGTGTTTTAACACGGTTGCCTAAAAAAACTCAGACGCAGACATGCAGTAGAGGTAAGATGTGTGTTCCAGGGTTTAGGCAAGAGGCATTTGCAAGCTTTTTCCGATGTGGGTGTATATGAGCATATAACCACAGATAAGAGCGACAATCGTCAGGAGAGAACTTCCATTTAGGAGATGCTGCTGCCTCTTCTCTTCTGCCAATCTCTTGTTTCCTCCCACAGCCAATGCACAAAAAGCGTTATGAGCTGAAAACACAAGTGTGGGCGTCCTGACATCTGTTTTTCTCTCTTTTGCGTTATTGTTTCCCCTAAAGGTCTTTGGGATTCTGCTTTGATCTCCGTTACCCACATTAATCAACACTAACACTGCTGTGTTAGGCCTCGCTCTGTTCCGCTGTTCCCTCTCTTTGTCGAACACAACATCAATTACCAGATGTCTAAATGAACACCTATCGTATAACTACAGCTTACACTGAGCCGTGCTCGGGACCGTGCTGCCTTATTGTTTGTTCCTAAAATACCTAAGCCTGTTGGAGTCGAGGTAGGTTTTATTAATTTTTTGGCATGTACAAAGATGTCTTATGAAGGATTCGGTGGGACAGAGACAAAAAACTGTGCCAAGTACAAGGGAGAGGGATACATTTCTGAGAAAATGTCTTAGACGTGAGGGAGCCAAAGTTTAAAAAGTTTAAATGTACCTAGCCAACCAAAAGCAAGGACTGGAGATGGAGAAAAATAGAAGAGCCGTGTCACACAGAAGAAGGGAAGCGTAGGAAGGGAGCGAGCTGTAGAAACACCTTAGCAGCCATCTTGGGTGGCTAATTATGATGGCTTACTTGTGTGTGTGTGTGTGTGTGTGTGTGTGTGTGTGTGTGTGTGTGTGTGTGTGCACTAGTGGGAGTTAGCGCCTCACCTGTACCCATTTAGGAAGGCCTCACCACTGGAGACTGGGATGTCCCCTGTCAGCATCTTGAAGGTGGTGGTTTTCCCGGCCCCGTTGATGCCCAGCAAGCCGAAACACTGGAGGGAGAGAGACATTGGGGAGTAGCCCCCGTTAAGAACAACGTTCTTCTGTAGACACAAGCCTCTTTGGAAAACAAACAGGAGTCAATGGTACTTCATGGGTAACATTTCAGAAGGGAAGAACGGGGTCACGTGAGCCACATGGGTTGATTTTATGGAAAATTGAAAGTGTATTTTAAACAAAAAATAAAACAATTTTGAGATCATTGATGCCGTTGATTCAGAAAAGGCAAAAAATTGTGAGTGGAAATATACTTTATATTTTACTGCATTTAGATGGTTCGCTTGAACTACTTCTTCCTTATTTGTGATAAAATACTAGGGGTGGCTCATCTCACCCACTGGCTCGGTTTACCCAGTTCTCCCCCATTCTGTATGCAGATGAGTTTAGTTTTGAATAAATAATACGACCATTTAACTCATTAAACAACATTACTCTATAGACGGTGTGTAAATATTTGTCCGTTGCATACAGTTGAAAATTTGAATTTATAGAATATGCATGACTGGGTTCAGTGTTTAGCACGATACGGAAGAAATGTATTTAATATTGTACACAAGCCAAACAACAAACAGTGAATCAACACAAGGAGTGTGCAGGAACAAATACTGTAAGAATTTCCCCATAGCGTTTCTTGTCTGCCTGTGTAAATCCCTACAACAAACACTCTGATGCTCTGCCTCTTCCCCTATCCCCGATGCTGCACATGATATAGTTCCCTCTGGAGGCCATGCGGCGGGAAGTTGTCTCTGTGGCTTGGGCGCGGTCACGTGAGCCAGCCTCAGGGTGCGCTGGGCTCCGGCATAAATATTTGATTTCTGTCATTCATTGATCCCTTTTCTTGTTTGTGACCTGTGCTTGTAGAAGACATAGGCACAGGGGCTAAGCTGGATGTAAATAATGCATGGGAATGCGCTGTGTGATCAGCACAGGCATCGTGAATGACAATATTCCGCTGGCATTTACATAGAGCTTTTGAGTAAACAGTGGCAGGGAAAGACGGATTCCGCCCCCTGAAAATCCCGAAGAACACGCACGCCTGTCAGCATTTGAGATGTCTAAATCGAGCTTCAAGTTCTACAGTTTATGTTGTGTAATGTATAACATGTTGTGGGGTTTACTTTGTTTCATGTAGTTAAAGGGCACATATAATGCACATTTTCAGGTTCACAATTGTAATTTTGGTTTTCTACTCCAAACTGTTTTCATGGTGTAGCGTCCACAACACTCTTTATATTTCTCACAGCCATAGCTGAATCTCCTCTTTTAAGCTTCTGTAGTAAACTACATACCTCTGTATGAAACACTCTATTTTGGACCCTGTAAAAAAGGCCATTCTGCTCTGACTGGCCCTGAGCTGCAGGTTTGAATCTAACTGCCAGTTAGATCACACATGGAGGTAGTGCTAGGTGAGGTTGTTGATGAGGGGGCGTGGTTTCTCCCCTTATATACATTTGACTGGGGCTTTTGTACACAGGTTTTCAGAAAGATGGAGGTGGAGATAAAGAAAGAGGGTTACTGCTTATCTATAGAACTAAGCATCTCTCAGTCCTTGTGCCTCGGCTTCTAAGACTGTTTTGCTCTAGCGATGCCCCTCTACCAGCCTGCTTGCTGTTTGTTAGCGCGCCCAGGCTTGGCAGTAACGTAATAGCAGGAAACAAGCCCGATAAGGAGATTAGTGTTCCTCCTAACACCTTCTCTGAGGCAGTGCTTGGAAGGTATTCTCATTCAACTCAGTGGAAGGCGACACAGAGCCAAACACCAATTCAAATCTTCAGGAAAATATTGTAACTGTAAACTGCTAAATCAAAGAAACCTTGTTAGCCTGAGGTTCCAATCACAAGAAATGACATATTTATATTTAACATAAAGGATCAGACTACTCTTAAAGTTCCCATATTAGACACTTGAGACAATCTAATTCAGAAACCGTGAAGGTAAGAAAGTGAAGTGTATTGGGATAAATATCTAGGAAGCCCTGAAAAGTTAGGATTGGTGCGGCCCACTTTAGGGGTGTCTGAAAATGTTTGGAAATACAGTATATAGCTTAACATTGTTTCCACCCCCTGAACTGTTATTTTTACCTCTGGGGGGGACACATTTCTAAATATTGAGGGGAACATCCAACCCCCCCCCCTCCCCCCCTGCCCAAATCCACACCTATGCAAACAGGCAACAGAGGATGGGAAATACATCGGGGTTTGCTGGTGGATTCTGTAAAGTAAACAAATATGTAAACGCAAAAAAAAACAATTCCTTTGGCGCGGGCGAAAGCGGAACAGACGTCGGCTTCAAAGGGGGTGCTTGTGTGTTTCAGCAGCACTTGGCTCACCTCTGCGGCGGGTACGCCCACACATAGCCTGTCCACAGCGGGGGGGCTCTTCCGAGAGTACACCTGCAGGGAGCACAGACAATAAGAATGAATCAAGCAGCTGGCCAGGGAGAGAGAGAGAGAGAGAGAGAAAGAGACAGACAGAGAGAGAGTAAGAGAGACAGAGAGAAAGAGAGAGAGAGACAGAGAGAGAGTAAGAGAGACAGAGAGAAAGAGAAAGAGAGAGAGAAAGAGACAGACAGAGAGAGAGTAAGAGAGACAGAGAGAAAGAGAGACAGAGAGAGGGAGAGACAGAGAGAGAGTAAGCGAGACAGAGAGAAAGAGAGACAGAGAGAGAGAGAGACAGAGAGAGAAGGAGGAAGAAGGCAGGAAGCCAGGCAGTGAGAAAGATGGCAGACAGGATAGCATGTGAAAATATGGAGCGATAGACCTACACAGCGGGGAAGGGCAGATAATAGAATACAAATCTTAACAAGACGTCGTCAATTCAACATTTAGAGCCAGATGGGGAAAGGTTCTACAAAAAACAAGGTAAACCTGCAAAAGGGGAGGAGGGGAAGAGGATGTGGACATGAGTATTTGTGACTGTAGTGACAGTATTCATGAGGAAATCTGTCTGCTCTCTGAGTACCACTTCAGCACCCTCAGTAACCTTCAACACACTCACAAGTCATTCAATGTTTGATGTATATAGACACAAAGTCCAGGCACTGCAGTGAGCGGTCTCAATGTACTGTACAGTGAGATGACTTCAGTGAAAAAGCATGAATGAAAAAGTACTATTGGTACAGTATACCATGGTATAAGAAGATAACATGTTTTAAAAACAACAGCTACGCCGCCATATGCAAAAGTTGAGCTTACAGTTAACATACAGTTAATTGGACTTTGTACTTTGTGTCAACATCAGTGAATATCTCCTCACTATCCGCTACATGTCCCGACTGTAAGTGCGCTGAAAGAAATCCAGTGATAATACACAGCCTCTGCTCTGTAAATGGGCATGACGCTATCCATGGCAGCCCCCCTTTGTTAACATACCCGTTTACAGAACCTAGGCTTCGTATAAACAGCACATTAAAAAAATGCGCGCACAGTAAGTATGGATAGGTAGCGGACTGTGAGGAGGTATTCACATATTTTGACAAAAAGTAATCATGACAACGGGCATATTCCAGAATGACTGACTGCACTTTTAAGTGTGAAAACAATGTGAAAACAAAGCACAGAACACTGCCACCCATAAAGCTAGCACCATTGCCCTTTAGGACAAAGAATGAGACATACCCTATTCCGATTGAGTTGAGTCAGTATCCTGCCAAGATCAAAAAAATGAAAAGCAGGTTGATGTTTTTTCATGGACGCACTTGACAACTTTTCCATGCCGCATTCACATGCTCCCCCGCTGACCTGCCTCAGCCATTTGCATTCTAGTCTGATAATCTCACCAGAGGCGGTAAAGAAATCCCCCAAAAAATAAATAAATAAAACACAATACAGCCAGGCAAACATTTTGACAGTCTGAAGTATTTAGTGCATGAGGTGTTTTTTCCCCCACAACCGACACTGTGTTTTGATTTTGATTTTCAAAGTGGTTTGAAAGCTGCGTTGTTCTTGCTCCAGCACGGACGACAAGACAAGGCCTTTGTTGTTGTTGCAGAGTGTGACAGTACAGACATTAGGCATTCAAAAATCAAGGACATCGCTGTGCCCCTTTCAGTTATGGAAAAAAGTCACTACTGTTGGCTGTATTCTTTTTCCATTTTTCTTTTTTTTTACAAAGTTGAATATGTGGCTCTGGATGAATGTTGCTGCGTTTGTTAACAGGCCTGTATGTGAGTGTCAGACATTGAAAGCGTGAACATTCATTAAAACAGAAAAAGCAACAGAATACGTTTCAGGAGATGAAGTGTACATATGCTGCATACTAGACTTGTCTGGACCAAATAACAACCAGTTAGAAAAAAAAACAAGTCGGCTTGTCCCAGCTGTGTATCCAGGGACACACTAGCAGGCAAAATGTAAATTTAGAACTGCCATTTCAAACCTGACAAACAATGACATCGCATTTATTCCACAGTTGGCACATCAAAAGCGCCTGATAAAAGCGAGTGAGTTGCGCTGGATCCGCCGTTCTCTTTTTCCCGGTGCCATCTGGCAGCCACACTCAGTACTTATCAACCTGGATGAAACATACTACTTTATAGTGATAGTTTGCAGCGCGCTAAAGCCACATCAAAGCGGCAGCTACACGTAAAGGAGGAAGGCAATTAAAGGATAATTCCCCTCTGGATGGAGCGGCACAGCAGCTGTCATGATAAGCAGGCCGACATGTAATCAGATGAGGCAGTTGAGAGAATGGGACGACAGTCGTGCAGACCTAAGATATAGGTGTAGGGTTGAAAAATCGCGAGCTTCAAACGCCCATTGCTAAAGCTCAGGTTGGAAAAAAAACATGACACTCCCGGCTTGATGTACCCCCCCAACATTTGATCAATAACACCTGTTATGATCCAAATGCTGTTCATTTTAACAGATTTGTATAAAGGACTATATACAAATGTGTAATTGCATACAAGTCGATATATTATTTTTTTTACAACAGTGATTTTCTACTGGTCAATGTTTTTACTGTAACCCTATTTACACTGCTTCCACAGCTGACTATACATTTATTTTAAGCATTCATTCATTACTTTAAGTTCTTTATTTGAACTTCTCTGTTGTCATTTTCACTCTTATATACTCTTAATTGAAGTACGTGGTCTTGAGATGTCTCAACTGATTTCAATAGGGGGTGTGCAGTGGGCACGTTGTAGCATAGCAATCTGTTGGTCATTATGACAAATTAAGACAGTATACTAGGATCTGCCGCAGACCTATTTGTAATCCTATTTAGGTGTTGTTTTCTTTCCCCATATATATAGTATATGTTCTATTTAACCAAATCATGCAAGTTATACTTAACCACAACACAATGTTTCCAATAAACCCCTAGCAACTGCAGAAGTACATGTGGTTCGGAATTATTACCCTAGGAGAGCTATTGGATAATGTATTGATAAGGTATGATTGGAAAAAAAAGTACTTAAAATTACCAATAAATTGCATTTTGAGAAAGTAAAAATAAAAAATAAATATAATATATATATATATATATATATATATAATATATATATATATATATATATATATATATATTAGGGCTGTCAAGCGATTAAAAAAAATAATCTAATTAATTACAGGCTCTGTGATTAATTAATCTAAATGAATCGCATACTTTTATGACACTTTTATACCTGTTTGTAAACAGCTGTATAGCCTACTACAGTTTGTTTCTCTCTCTCTCTCTCTCTCTCTCTCTCTCTCTCTCTCTCTCTCTCTCTCTCGCGCGCGCGCTCGCTCGCTCTCCGTCTCTCGTAACTTCTGTCTCCTCCCCTCAGCCAGCTTTATACATGAACTAGCGCCGAATTTTCTCAAAAAAACAAGCAGACAAAATTACGACTTTCCATCTCCCACAACAGACAGCGCTGCACTGCCACCATTTCGTAGCCTACTCATAGGCAAAAATATTGACACACACACACACACACACACACACACACACACACACACACACACACACACACACACACACACACACACACACACACACACACACACACACACACACACACACACACACACACACACGGGGCGGGTGCTAGACAGCTAACAAACAAAATTGGAGGAAGATTGAGAGATATGGCCTACTCACTGTTTTGAACCTAGCCTACATTGTTGCACCCACTAAATCAATAATGCACGGACACTGCGGAGAATTAAGTAAGATGTCTTCCTACCTTCATGCATCCCATAAACCGTCCATAGAGCCCTCGAGTCGGCCCCTTTCCCCTGCTTCTCTCTTTACCTTTCTCCCTTTAACCCACGCGCCCGGCCCGGCGAGCTACAGGTGCAGCTCCGCACCACTTTTGCACCGGGTCAAAAGGCATTATAGAAGTACGATTAATCTGCGTTAATTTTTTTAATCGCGTTAATTTTTCTGTGATTAATTAATCGAAATTAACGCGTTAATTTGACAGCCCTAATATATATATATATATATATATATATATATATATATATATATATATATATATATATATATATATATATATATATAATGTCCGGATTTAAATCATATATATAAAATAGATGAATAATTTGGTAGACTAAAGGTGAGAACACACCAAACGCGTTGGGTGCGGTGGCGGCGTTGAAAAATCCTATTTTTGCATAGGGAACCATTGGTTTAGGCGCGAGGATCCGTTGGCCGCGGCAAAGCGGCGCGGCAGCCATGCTACCAAAGCGTCAACGCACCACCAAAGCGTCAACGCCCGAGATGAAAAAATTTAACTTTCAACGCTCCAGCGCGTGACGTTTAGCCGCGTTGGCCAATCAGCGGTGAGCTTGACCCGACGTCACAGGACGGTGGGAGCCGAGGACCGGAGGACAACACAGAGGCAACACCGAGGAGGAAATGTATTTACGGCTGGCTGCCTGGTGCTGTATGAAGCCGCTCGGGGTTACAAGACGTGGGGAAAGTGAACCAGGAGAATGGGCTTCCTGGGGCTGTGCATTAGCCAATAAACCAAGTTAGCGCCGGTCGGATAGTATTAGTTAACTCACCCGGTTGTGTGCGGCCACCACCTCCATATAATGAAGCCAAATAACGGCTAATGAACCCAAACATAACGGCTAAGTCCGGGGAACTTTCACAACGAGTACAGCGAAGCACCGGTGTTTATGCCTATATCTACGCCAGCCACGGTCCCGTCACAGCCAGGTAGGTTAATGTAGGCTACTTGCCTTTATTTTCTACTGCCCTGTGCACAATGCTGCTGTAAATGTGTTTGGTATGGTGCTGCCTTGCTGTTTGTGTTCATTTCCGAGTGGCGTGAATCTGCAATGCTGTTTTAAGGCTATTTGTTCCGTTCAGTTGCTGTTTATTTGTCTTTTGGCACAATTGTTGGCCGTGTTGTTGTTTTTTTGTGTGGACATGAACGCTGTTGTGTCGGGTCGCGTCTGATCGCAGCCATGGTTGATTAGGGGAATAAATATATCGGGGGAGACTAGCTGGGCTAGCTGGGCACGTTGAACCAACGTTGGGCGCGTTGAACCATTTTTTGACACAAAATGACCAAGCGCCAGATCAGGTGCGTTGGGCGCTTTGGCCACCGCACCCAACGTGTTTGGTGTGTTCGCACCTTAAGGCAGTCGGTCGCTATCATGTCTGTCAAAGCTATCTAGGCTATCTGCCCTATATGTCTCCTCTTGTGTTGTGTACAGTATGTAACGTAACATACTCCAACAACCAACACAACTGGGTAAGCTTAGCGAATATATGCACATAGCATTACGTTTTTTCGGATCTGTGACGCAAATCGAATGAAAGAGAGCCAGAGAAGACTGCACGCGGCGAGCCAAAATACACTCGAACAGTCTCAGAGAGTTTGGGAGTAAATACAACAGAATGAAGCCGGGAGTCTCAGGCCAATCAGTGGCGGCAGTCTGCCGACGTCACCTTTTAGCATCGACTCAGCTCACTTGGAACCTGGAGCGAGGCGATACCAAAAAAGCAGCAGCTACCAGGTTCCAGGTACCATGTTTTTGCGGTGGAAACGCCAAAAGTGTGAGTTGAGTCGAGGCAAGTTGAGCTGATACCATGCAGTGGAAAGGCGCCATCAGTGAGTGAGTGCAAGGTGAAAGTGACAGCTCTGGGCCCCGAAAAAGAAAAGAAAAAAGGGGGCTCGCAGATGGACACACTTCCATTACGGTCTCTATCGATTACAGCACCGACGCTAATGCAGCAGCTAAGTGGAGGCTAGCAGGTTGGCAAAAAAGTCTCCTGTTCAGAGCATACAGGAGAGGGGAGTTTGACACATGATTGATGGCCTGTCGATCGCTCCAGAGGAACGCCTGGATTTATGAGGGGCCCCAGCTTGTGGCGCGTGGCCACCAAAAAAGCCAAAACCCTGCTCATTGATCAATTTGTTATCTGCTGCACCCCCTCCAAGAAACGGATGGGGCACAGCTGTGGTGGGAGTCAGTGAGGGCACTGCAGGAAAGAATCCCCATTGCCTTTCTGCCACCTCCTAGGCTGTTTTCTGTCTGCTTGACGGGGCCACTTGGTCTCATCTAGAAAGAAATATTGTCGACTGTGAAACAAATGGCTGCTTGTCAACAGCAGACCAGTACAATGGAATCCAAGCTAATAGCGTTAAGTTTCTGCCACTGTATTTGCAGTGTTTAAGCCTCTGGAAACCTCAAGATGATGGATGGATGATTTTAAAGTTGTCTGAATACGCTTTTACAAATATCTGATTGAAAATAAATGTTCATGAATGTTATAAACTTAGTAAAAAGAAATGTTTTATTAGATCGTTTGACAGGACTGTGTTGGTGTGTCCGTACACAACAGTCTCCATGGCAACAATCATTGTTTTTTATAGAACGTTCGGGCGATGAACTGTGGTGATTGGTTCAAAGTACTTGTTGTGCAATAAGAACCAGAGCACAGCCCACCTCATCTAAACCGAATGTCTGTAAAGTTTATCAAAATTAGAAGACAATATCTTTAATTTGGATTGAGAAATATGCCTTACTCTTTTCAGATGCATACTATCATGCAAATGTTCTCCCCATATTACATAGAAGGAATAGGCTTTACAGGGGCTTCAAAGTGCATTAGGAAAAAGTTATCTCTTCAAGTTTAAGCTGAACAGGAACATCCCACGTTGCGAGAGGATTTGCAATACATTTCCCCTCCAAGAGTTTTACCCGGCGCTTGCTCGATAATTACCCTAGTGAGTGTGGCACGCTCCTGTGCCTGTGAGCAATGAGTGCAATATTAAGTATGGTGCAAGTGAGAAGTCGGGGGGAGTAAAGGATGGAAAGATTGTGTTGGGAAGTGAAAGGCGTGTTTATATCGGCCAGCTGTCGTCAATGGAGCTGCAAAGCCTGCTGCTGCCCTGTAGGAGGGAACATCTGGCCACAGTGGATGGAGCGTTGTAAATCTTTGCGGTGTTGAGGCACACACCGTCACAGCTTGCTCCACCTCACCTGCCATGAGGTAAGGGGAAAAAGGGGGGCCGGAACTGTGCAAGAGAGCGGACCTTAGAAGCATTAAACCCCTTAGAAATGCAATTTTGTGTGGGGTTCTCATGTCCACTTACCATGTTTGTGAATGCTCACAGCTGCACTCTGGCAACCTGTCACTGCCGTTTGCCCGGCCAACTGGATAATGCAGGTGCAGGTGGAGTTGGAGGATATAAACTAGAAAAAAGTCCTCCCAACCACACACACTCACATGATGAAGCAGGCAGTTCCAAAAAGTTTTTGCTATTCTAAGTTTTTGATGTATAATGTCAGTTATGTACATCAATAAAAAAAACACACACACACACACACACACACACACACACACACACACACACACACACACAAATCACATGTTGACCCTAGTGTGTAGGTGGGATGTCCAGTGTCCGAGTAAATACAAATGTACACAACCTTTTGTACATGTTAAAGTGCCAAAATGCAAATGTGCAGGGCAGAGCATAAGGGTTCACAGAGGACAAGGCAAAGCCAGGGATACAGAGAAGTCAGAGGCTCAGAGTGCAACATCCTGATGGCCTGAGGGTAGAATATTTCAGTATAAGTCAGTATTTTTGCCTCAACTTATAGATTTTTAACAAAATAGGAGGAGTGAAAAAGAAACAAAGAAATGAAATAACTTCAAACCAAAAGAAACAGAACATTAAGGGATCATAATGCACGCTGCACCACAATCGGAGCACAACGTTAGCAAGAGCTTAAAGGTGCAGTATGTAGTTTCAGAGGAGGGGGATTTGTTTACATTCACAGAGCCTGCCGTTAGTTTACAAAATATATGTTATCTACATGTAATTCCAAGTATAGGATCAGAAATCAAAACTAAATTATTTTGAGGACCCTGGAACCAAACGTAAGACTAGAATATGATTGTAGTAAACCAAAGTGTGGGCCCTGCTGCTGTAAACAACAGTAACTTTTCAGGAAGCTTTCTCACTTCAAACAGTGTTCCATGGATCACATTTTCCTGTGAGGAAAGTTTGTTTATTCAGTTTATGAGAGTGTACCTTAGCAAATGTTCTCTGACACACCCAAAGTTACACAGTGCACCTTTAAACACACACACACACACACACACACACACACACACACACACACACACACACACACACACACACACACACACACACACACACACACACACACACACACACACACACACACACACACACACACACACACACACACACACACACACACACACACACACACACACACAATGCACAGTTGTACCTTAGTGAGGTCACAGATCCTTAGAAGGTCGCTCTCGGCCTTGCCTTCGTACACCCGCTCGCGTTCCCGGGCCACATCCACATCCTCTTCCTCAGCAGATAATGGCTTCGCTGAAATCAGCCTGGTAGAGTCCAGCAAGTCAAGAGCAGTGTACAAAAACAACCCCCTTCATTAAAATGAACACAGACTCGCATGGCAAATTATTCCCGCTCAAAGTTCGAACTCGGTCAAAACAATATCTGCAATTTCCATAAGTAGGAGAGAAGCCACAGAGGCATTGGTTTCTATAGCAACTCTGGGTTTGGAGTAAGTAAACGACAGGCAATGAAAAAAAATAAGAAGAAAGAAAATTGGTTAGTGTTGTAAAACACAGTGCGGCAGAGGGTTCATTTACTTATGAAGTAAATTAATAATTTACTTCATAAGCAATTTATTAATTGAAATGAGAGACAATAGGAGGGATTGATGAAACAAATTCTGATAGAAATACATACAACTATCGAAAACATAGAAAGGAACAACAACAACAACAACAGCCTGACTAGATAGTGTTAAGTCACTTTTGGATGGACTGAATAATTATGGGTTTATAAAAAGTTTTTGTGTAAGAACACTCTGAGCTGCTTTTACCTGGACTTGCAGAAGAACTTGTACTGGATGAGGATTGTGACGGTAAACATGACAACCCCCTGGATGGCCATGGCGCAAAGGTTCTTTCCCACCATATCCCAGCTGAGTGGGTCCTTGAAGCGGTCTTCCCCTTAATAAAAGAAATGGTAAACATACACAGTCAATACAGGCAAAAAAAGGAAGTAAATTACAAACGTCAAAACAAAAAAAGGAATTTAGCAGACATGTGTTTTTCCTTTCATGGGCAGCCACATCTAACTTTTTAAAAAGTTTAGTGGAGTGTATTTGTGAGGTCTTTTTGAAGTGTGGTTCTGGAGACAGACACATTCCCTTGGTGAAAGCCAAATGCCACCTAGCCTTCAAAATAAAAGCTACAAAAAAAATCGCTCACCTATGTCGAGAGGAAATCACGGATGATATCTTTTTTTATGTTGAAGCCTCTTTTGGCTAACGAAAACACAAGTGAAAATGGTGACAGCCCCCTCCCCCCAACCACACACACACACACAAACACACACACACATCCCAACACACACACTCTAATCATTGTCAATTCTGCTCTCTCAGCTTCTACAACCTCTTGAGCCTGAGGGGGGCCCGAGTAAAGGAGACAAGAAAAACGATAGCGCTTTCAGTCTCATTCTCCCGGTAAATAGCCCCCTCTCCACGCTTGGCCCTTTTAGCTTGTGATTGCTTTTCTCCCCCTGCACTCCGCAAATGATTCCCTCAAAGCACTATTTCCTTCCCAATCTCTCCGCAGTTAAGACTCCTCTTTGTTCTTTCATCTGCCTCCTTGCCTTTTGATGGCCCCCACACTCAAACTCCCCTTACTCCACCTCCACAACCATATTCACATTTTCTCCTGTTTTAAAGTATGGTGGAGAGCTCTGGATAAGTGGTGTGGGGGGCTGTATGACTGGTCAAACATTTATAATGTAATGACCTTCAGAATAGTAGATAGAATGATTATGGAAAGTTAAGTTGATGCAAGTCCTATAGAAGTTGATACTTTTGGTTCAGAACATTGAAAAAAAAATAATGTTGACATACTTGCCGTTAAAGATATAGGATAAACATACAAAAGCTAACAGACCACGCTAGGTTTGGTCAAATAAACACCTACATTTTATTCATACTAGTATGAAAGAAAACACGTTATGAAAGCACCCAAAAAAATTCAAATTTGGCAGCCTGAAGCGACAAGCAAACCAGATCAACAACATCTGACATTATTTACCCTGCCAAAAAAAAAAACAGACACATATGCTTATTTCCCGGATGGTAATTTGCAGTAAGCTTAGGAAAGAAAATCACTCCATGAGTTCTGGTGATTAATACAGAAATATTAAAAGAAACTTTGTTCGCCACCTTGGACTAGAAATAGACTCACTCGACTCGAAAAGGTTCACCGTGTGCAATGTTGTGGGAAACATTGTATTATCCCGCCCACTTGGCAGATGCTCTCTTTTGTTTGAGGGAAACAGCTGAATATTACACAAAATGAACTATTAAATCTGTTATTTATTTTTCCATAAACAATTTTTAAACTTTTATTTTTTTAACAAAAATACACAACATTTATAACCCCACCCATCCCAAACAATCCTTGGACAGATGACATATGGAATGACATAAAACAATTAAAAACAGTTACAAAAGAGACAACTACATGAATATTACACCTTAATATGGACAACGACGGCCAGACACACCACATGTACACGCAACCATACAAAACCCAAAAGGAGCAGCCAACATTTTGATTTCTTCTTTTCTCTGGGATTATACAGTAGTATGGCGGTGGGGTCTTACCAAAGCTGCTGAAGAGTGTGGCCATGGCCTGGTTCTTGGCCATGTCAATGAGCCCTCTGCCCAGACAGAAGTGTGGGAATATCAGCAGCACCTGCTTCACTATGTCATTGATGCGGGAGACTTTCTGTTGAGGAAAAATGCAAGGCAAGTTTATTTATATAGCCTAGCACATTTCCTACACAGAGGCAACTCAAAGTAGCCTGGTCCTACCAGACCATCGTACTTCATTTAATTTGTACAGAAGGTCTGGAATCGCTTAATTGACAAACGTAAAGTGTCTGTTGAAGATTAAAACTATCGGATCTGCCCAGTGCCACTCGGGATCTGGATCTGGACAGATGTTTATTTTTGCACTATGTTGAAGCGTAGCTCGTACATGTACTATTATGCCAACTCTCTCCGGTGCAGTGCAGCGTATCAGTCAGCAAATCAGCAGTGACAAATACTACATTTAGCGTACGATTGAACAGACATTTATTTTTTCGATAAGCACTTATATGCCGACAAGCCATTTTTTCGGCTGGTCCCATATGCCACAGAACAGCGCTGTCTTCCGCTACAGCGACGTCTCCCCTCAACTCCTTATAGTGACTGCACTGATCACCATCTCCATAAGGAAACAGACTAACTATGCATAAGTACCTCATACCACCCTTACTTCAATAATACTGAACTATCCCTTTAACGCCCTGATTCTGGAATGATCCAGCACAACAAGCCCAACGTGTTGATTTGCAGGCGCCCTGACATCGAGAGTGGGATAATTAACCAAACATCCCGTGTATCTTTTCACATGCCACGCGCTGTTGTGGCTCTGAAATGGCATGCTGAGTGGGGAGCACGGAGCACCTGAGTTCACATTGATGTTGGAATTCTGCAAACGTTGGGGAGTGGGAGCATGCTGTGTGATATGTGAGGTATAGCACGTGCACAGTGTGTGTAAACACAAAGTGATGAGGTGGCGCTCAGGTAGGCAGATGTTCATAGGTATAACAAAAAAAAATACACATTTTGATGATGTGTACAGGAACAAAGAGACATATTCAAAGGGAAACAGAGCCCAGAGCATATTGTTTCAGTTTCACAAGGCATACATTACAGGGGATTTTCTTTTTGGGCTACACAGTCCCATTATTGTACCGTCCCTTTCCCGCTTCCTCCCTCCCTGACGCTACAATACAAACGGCGGTCCAGTAAATAAGCACAAGAGAAATAATGAATGATATGAATGCACAAAGGACAGGGAAAGAAGCAAACTGGCTCAAATGAGGAGGGGGAGCACAGCAAAGTCAGGGAGGGCGAGGGAAGAATAAGGCAGAGAGAAGGGAAGACAAAATATTACTACGTTTGGCCCGGCATGCTGTTCAAAAGAAAAAGAAACCTCATGCATTATGCATCCTGCCTCATTGCCGCATAGTCTTCAAAGCTCTCGCATACTTTGAGGGAGACTATAAATTCATCATTTCCAAATTTTTTTCCTTTTCTTTTTTTGGGCAAGTCCCAGCTAAGGGTAAGAGGGAGGGGTGGCCATTCATTTGTTAAAGCAATGTGGAAGATTTCCTAATGATGGCCATTATTGTTGGACGTTTTATAACGGGATGTGTGTAACCACTCTGGGATCTATTAGTTTCCCTAAGCTCTCATTTGGCACTTGAGGATGAGCACATGAAGCCTTATGAGTCTGTCAGCCTTCAAACAAAAACAATCCAAATGCCAGATTCAGAGATATTATTGTTACTCAAGTTTCCTAAATCTCTGTGTACCTTGAGCTTGACATTTTGGCAGATATCAGTTAGCTTAGCTTAGCCTAGCTTGAGACTAGCTTAGAGTAAAGACTGCAACCAGGGGGAAAAAGCCAGGCTGGCTTCCCCAATCAACACAAACTCAAGGCTCACTCATTAACATGTTCTTTCTTGTGTTGGTAACTTCATTGAGTCACCATTGGTTTCCCAGCAACTGGTCCCAGCCCTGAAATAGTCCAGCACATGACACCCCCTGTGAAACGGCTAATTGCCATTGTTACACCTTGGTTTCTACATGGAACAAGAACAGGGTACTGTTAATGAGTGAACTATTGAATGAAGTTACGCTTATACTGTTTTCTTTGGACAGAGCCTTTAGTTAGCCTTCTTAATGCTAAGCGAGGCTAACCACCTGCTGGTTCCATACGTAGCAGACAGGCATGTGAGTGAGTGGGAATGATACAATATACTTTTCTCATGTACATCAAACTATTCCTATGGTCTAAAATGGGGCACACCATTTTAAAAACAATCACTGCTTTATGTGAAAGATCTTGCTTTTATTTTACATTACTGTTGGAAACCGTCATATAAGGGCATTTGGGTCAAAACGAAGAGAGCAATCTAACTCATACTGATCTTCTTCCCTTGTGGCAAAACATAGAGCATTGTTAAAGATCAAATGTGGACACATGCATAGGCCTATGTTTGATGATTATTTTTTTTTCTTTTGTGCTGAAGTAGGTGGTCAGTGGCCTAGTTTATGTCGGGTAAAAGGGCCCCATTGATCACAGTGTCAAAGCAAACCTGGCAACGTGTTCAATACCCATTTATCACTGCTTTTATCTACATTTACACATGTTGGTAGACTGAGGGGCACAACGTTTGAGAAGACACAGTTCCCAACCGAGAGCAACATCGGCTCTAAATGTGAAGGGGGAAATCGTTTGAAAAATGAATGCCATTCATCAAGCAATTCATCAGTATTCATAGTGTTCAGACTAAGGTAAAGATTATGCAAAGGAGAAACTTTTTTACATGGTGTATTTTTCTTCATTTTTTAACAGCTCAAACTCCTACAAAGGAGGTAAGGTTTGTTCAGGAACATTCATTTACATTAGCAACTCCAACGGACACTTTACACTTAGAGGTGTAGTCAGCAACTCTGGAGAACGCTTGTTGTCCAAATCACTTTTTGTCAAAATAAGTAAACATCTCCTCACGATCCGCTACCTGTCCGTACTGTGTGTGTGCTGAAAAACTATTACAGCCTAGGCTCTGTAAACGGGTATGTTGCTTGCTATGGTGGGCCCCTTTGTTTGCATAACTTTTGTTAACATACCCGTTTACAGACCCTAGGCTGTAACGTAGGTAAATGTTCTAAAGGACACATCTCGGGATTCGGCACAAAAGCACATATGTTCTTTACATTCAACACTTAGTGCAATGCAGAGATAAAGAAAGTCAAATAAATAAGCGACGGCTATGACCTTGGCTGAATGCAGCCCATCCGTCTGGCAGAGTAATGCGAAGAAAGCGAGGCCCTAATTTGAGATCAATACGCAAAATAACACATCTTCTCTCCAGACCGAGTGTTCATCAAGGAGATCTAAAGAGGGTCTAAGTTGGGGGGGAGGTGATGAAATGCTGGACAATTCCCTCACCCCCCCTTATGTTTGTGCCATATGCCCATAAATCATTTTCAAATGCTGTTGAAGGTTGGTATAGTCTGTGAGGCGCTTATCTGACCCACATCGCTTCCTTGTGCTTATTCCCACAGCACGGCTTCATTCATAATGCCTGCAGAATCACAATGGGAGCAGATAAACAAAAAAATATGGCTGAGACAGAGTGCTTGGATATTTTCTGGAGATGATATTCATGTTTTTTTTTTCTGTGCAACTGCATTTAATGTGGAAAAGGTGTATCTACAAGCCAGCTGATTCAAAGATGTAGTTTCTCTTTTTTAGCTACATTTGGACTTGGGTTGTCAGACTATGCACATTGGTGCACTATGTAACTTTGCTAGTGTCATGAATAAACACACTTTCCTCACAGAAAAATGTGATCCCTGGCTGGCACACAGAAGTTAGAAAGCTACCTTAAAAGTCACTGTTCAACTGTTGTTGTTGACAGCAGCAGGGGCCACAGTTTTTATAACTTATAGCCTCAAAATAATTGCGTTGATTTGTTATGACACAATTATTAAATACTAAGAACATGTAGAGAAAATGTGTTTCCTAAACCAACTGCAGGTTCTGCTAATTTAACCCATTGATGACTATGGCAATCTAGGATGCATGTCCTTAATGCCTGAGGGTTTTCTGAAAAAATAGTATGAATTGTAAAGTCTACCAAAACCTTAATATCTAAGCCTGTGTAGCACATAGAAACATTAAATAAAATACATTTAAAAGTTAAGGTTCACAGGTTTTATTTAAACATGCTCCATTAGCGCTTACAAACCAATTTTTTTTTTCTAAAAATCGTCAAAATTAGATGGGGGAGAAAAAAAAGAATAAATAATATAAAATATTTAAAAATAATGTACTAAAGAGGTTATAATCCTGCTTCCTTTTAGCATGGATAGTAGTGACTGAGTGTGCAGTGGAGGGATAAAGATAGACAGATATAGGAAGGAGAAGATAGCTTTATTTATTATTTAGTTCAGTTATCACTGGCACCATAAATCCGACTTCCCAGTACAACTGGAACGCAGACTGACTTCCGCTGTCGGGAGCCGATCAGCTGGTCCAAACGGCTGTATACCAGGAGATGAAAACGAAACTGAAACTTAACTATCGCCTGGCTGGGCTGAATTTGAGTTGGAGCAGCAAAATATAGCCTAAATTCATAAATATTGTTAATAAATAGATGCAATGTGTTGTGTGATAGTAGACCTTGATTCTGCGCTCCGAACACCACTAACTGTTCTGTAATACACTATCGCCGACACAGCTGGCGTATTTTTATTATTATTTATTTATTTATTAATTTTTTGATTGGCGTGATTTTTGGCAAACCACACATTTTTTGGGTGGTCACGTGGTCTTAAAAAATCAACAAAACCCACCTCATGTGTATTTGAACCAATGACGGTGCATTATATGTTGCGCACGCCATGACAATTAGATAAAGTAACAATGCTGCGCAACGCAACATCAGGCAGGAGATACAATGTGGCATCGCGCAGCAGCCGTCATCAATGGGTTAAACAAATCCCCCTCCCCTGAAACTGCACGGTGCACCTTTAAATTGATGGAAAGATAAACTAAAGTTGGTCAGCAGATGCCTTTACCTCTGCTATGACCAATGCACTAAAAAAAAACTACATGAGGCAGGTGCATGGTACCTGGCCACACTGTCACACCTTTAAGGTTTAACCCGAGGAGAATCTATCCGTGCCTGTGGTGATTTGCGAGTAGCACGTGGTGGAGGTATTGACTCAAGACGCTCCCTTTTTGCGAGGCATACAAAGCAGGCTTGGGATTGATGTAAATCCATGGGGGAGCTGGAAGCGTCCTATGGGGGGAGAAAAGGCTCCCATCGGTCTCCTGAACAAAAACTGGGGCGGCACCGAGTGTGTAATGCTGCAGCTTTTTACTTCATCGCTCTTTTACTGTTTTCTCCCGGAGAAATGGTGCCATGTTAGAAAAGGGATCAACATCTACCCTGCAACACTGTTTAACCAATCCCAACGCTGAGGAGTCTAACAATGAAATGACAATGTTTTAAAAAGATAGAAGTCGCAAAAAGGAGAAGCCTGGATCGAGATGTCAAGTGTATGATTTAGCTTTTTTCTACCTAACTGGGGCACTCCTTTCTAAGGTAGTTAAACCAGGAAAGTTGGTGGCGAAGTGGGTACAGTAGAGTAGAAGATAGGCTCACTCCTTGTCGCAGTGGTCGTGGGTTCAAATCCGACCCATGGACGTTTAGTGCAAGTCATCCCTCTCTCTTTCCCTAACCATCAAATAAAGGTTAAAACAACCCAAAAGATATCTTAAAAACCATCCGTTTTTTTTCCAAGTCAAATTTGCAGAATTATCATGGGGCCCTTGTCACTGTCTAGTCTCAGAGAAACACAAACTCTATCCCTAAAGCGGTGGACTAAGAAAAGAGCGCAATAAATCCTTGAAGCCTTTACGTTGCCAGTGGGCCACATGCTGTCCATTCAATTACCACCAATGGCACTCTTTATGAGTGATACGCTCCGCTAAAGCCGCATCAATAAATAAAGCCAATGCAGAGACAACAGAATGGCAACAGTGACATTCTTTGAGGACAGACGTGCCAGCCTGAAAAATACAAATATACCGATGATGAATTCCGGTGATAATGAAATGGCATATGCAAATGAGGCAGGCTCGTTAAAACGTGTGACGTGGAAGAGTGTGGGTGATGCATGCTAATCAAGCCAATACAAACGTCTAGTGATCAAATTAGACGTATTTAGGCTCTGAGAACAAAAGGACAAGACTAGATGAATACAGTAGGCCTACATTAGCGTGGCAGTTCATAGCCGCGCATGTGAAAATAAAATAATTAGCTTGTGCGCATGTTTTATCAACAGTTCGACATATGACATAAGTAATTCATTCCATAGCTTCTACCTGAAAGTTGAGGCATTGCAGATGGGCTTGGATTTTACCTTTAACGGAGCCACTTCATCCAACACAGCAGAGCAGACGTTGTTAAAATACTTCATTTGGAGCTCGACATCATAAATAGCCATACTATTAAAATCTCAGCTAAACCGGTAGATGAATTGCATGACAGTTTTTTGAGTAATAATAAACAAGCAAGAGTTTTCCGGCAGGGGGGGGTCAGCAATGGCAGAGAGATTTAAAACAATATACATTTGTGATCACTAATCAACATATCTCACAACAAATTGCATTGACGTTCAATCCAAGTGTAAAAACAAGGTCTAATGTATGACCAGCAGCATGTGTGAGCTCATTAACATGTTGCCCCGCAGACTGAAGCATCTTGCAGTTAAAATGAACACTCGCTGAAAGACGGATGAGGGAAGTTCTCCAAAGACCAAATTTACACCAAACAATTAAACATTAAAATTAAATTGAGGGCCGGGGACTTTTGAAGAATCATTGAGAGGGGAAAGAAAATATATCAAAATGTACAGATGGGTACCAGAAGAGTGTAATGTAACTAAGTATAATTACTCAAGTACTATCTTGAGGCTCTCTGACTTTACTTGAATATGTTCTTGTCATTCTACTGTATAGTACAAGTCAGTGGGAATTGACTTATATTAGCCTTCCTTCTCCACTACATTCATCTGATATCATGCTACTTTACTAATTAAGATTTTTTTCACACGAAACATATGAGTTTATGAAATCCTGTATACTTCAGTACACTACTAACAGTATGCAGGCTTAAAAGCACACACGGGATATTAGTCGATAAATTGAAAGGTTGATGATGGACACAAATGTATTGGCTATTGACTATTTTAATAATAGTTATTTCAATTTTTTTTAGGATGCACTGCTTTTCCTTTGAATCGGTTCAAGAAATCGTAAACTAAAATCCACAATGAAAACTAAATTGATATACAGTCACATACAATTTAACCTCTGCCACCCACGTGCTTTTCAGAATTCACAGGCCGTTTATCTATGATTCATGTCAATTAGCCATCCAGCGCTAAGTAGCCTCCCAATGTATTTTCCATGCATGCAATGGGGGCCTTGAATGTCTGTGCCTGCTGTTTAACTTGTGTTAGAAACTGTGCCTATATAGATCCAAGTCTCTCCATAATCAGTGGATGCGTGTGTGTGTGTGTGTGTGATTTGCGCGTGGGGACTACTTACATCATCATTAAAGAGCTCCATGACGAAGGTTGCTAAGCTGCCGTTAATACCAATGAAGAGGTTGATGCAGGTTAGCACCACATAGGCTGTGCTGGGAACGCTGAAGAGGAAGGAGGCTGGGTACATCATGGGGGTTATGGACCACCTGCACAAAACAAGACAGACAAGGATCAAGCAATGTTACTGAATAGTCATAAGGATTAACTTCAAGTGGGCCCTAATATAAGTCATTAAGGCTAGACATGGCAGGCAAAACAATGTTGAGATTCTGTTTTATTTGCTTCAATAACATGTCTTCTTTCATAGTAGTATAACTCAAAAGTCCAATATGTAAATTTAGGTGTGCATTTGACTAAACCTTGTCTGTTTGCGTCTGTATATTTCTGCTATACAACCATCTTTAAAGGCCATTATCCAAAAAAAAAAATCAAGACTCCAGAAATCTCAGCTTCTCAAGTATAAATCCACTAAACTTTACATAAGCTCATTTAGCACAAATCAAAAGGTCATTACAGAAAGATTTGATGATATTTTGTTCATTGTCTGATTTATGCTACATTTAGCTATTAAAAAACATGCTGAAAATATATTTTTAAGCCTCTCTTTTTATTTATTAAGAACATAAAACAAGTTTGTTTTAAAAAACATGTCCCGTACAAACTTTGGACATTTATATTTTTGTCAAACTGAAAAAAAAAATGTAAATTTGCATATTCAATAAAACATTTAGGCAAAAAAAAATGTCATTACAAAAAATAATAGTTTCAGTCATCAAATGGCAAAGTTCAACGATGATACCTATGAGTTCAAAAATTAACCCTATTCAACATGCAGTGTCTCCCTTTAAAGTCAACACCGGGGTTTTATGAGACAGTAGCGCCCGCTTTCATGTTAGCAGAATTTATGCCATTTCCAAATCATAAATGCAGATTAACCGTTTCATGGCATCCCCGGCCTCTACGGGACATTTGCATGGCCGCTAAGTGACCCATAAACCACTGCTGAATAATAAATGCCACCCACGCTTGGCCTGTAGCAGTTAAAGTTCAGAGGGAGTGAGGCACTGCTCAGAGAGTGATCACTCTAAATAGTAAAATAACAGTGCAATACCTTAAATAAGGTTTTATCAATAAGTTCAGTGCGCCACATTATCGGGGGGCACATACGTCAGAGTTCAAACATTTTAAAAACAACAGAATTTTAAATGTTTATAACGGTTTTATCTGTAAGCTTACAGTATTGAAAAGTCTTAAAATCTTTTTGCTTTGGCCTTTATCTTTGATATTGGACATCCTATGATTATGGATTGATCATGTTAAATGTCATACCTGAAACCACTCATTAAAGGAGCACTACGCAGTTTCAGAAGAGGGGGATTTGTTTACTTTTGCAGAGCCTGCAGTTAGTTTACACAATGTATATTCTCTACATGTCATTCTTAGTATTGAATAATTCTATCATCATAAGGCCAAACTACATTATTTTAAGCACCTGGGAACAAACGTACGATTTGAAGAAGATTGTAAACCAAACTGTGGGCCCTGCTGCTGTAAACAACAACAGTGAAACAGTATCTTTCCAGGAAGGCTTTCTAACTTCAAAGTGTTCCAGGGATCACATTTTCATGTAAGGAAAGTTTGTTATGAGAATATACCTTAGAACATGTTCACTTCTCTGGCACACCCAAAGTTACATAGTGCACCTTTAACATATTGACATCCACTGGATTTCACTTGGTTACTCAGAATAGCAATGATGCAGCAGCCCAGATGCTATTTGGATCATATAATGATTTATAAATGGATGATTTTGCCAACCAAGAACACATGTTATCCCTCATGCCTGGACACAATTGGTTAAATAAAGTCATGCTAGTAGTAGCTAATACATATATTAATGCTGTATAGACACAGTGCTGCAGTATATGTGACGTTGAACAGAAAAAGAGCTAGAAATTGGAACCTACTTTCATTTTCTGAAATGAGGGAGATTTTACAGTGAACAATGTTAGTGTGGCATTTAGATTGACTCACCCGTAGAGAGCGAGCAGCAGGATCAAAGCCGGCAGGTTGGGAGGTGAAACATAGGCTTTTTGTTGGAAGCAGAGGAAGATCACAATCACAATCACGCATGGGACGATGTAGTTACACTGAATATAACAGAAAAAGAGACAAGCAAACACAACCATGAGAAGATATCTCCAAGCAAAAGTAGAAAAAATAAGTTTTTTCCTGTATATTTGACACCAACCTGCCAAAGGGACTAAGTATGTCAAATACAACTATTATCTCACATGTGTATGAAGTCAAGTCAAAGTCAAAATACTAAGTAGTGCAACAAAATCTGTGCAATATAAAACAGTATACCTGTATATAGAATAGAATAAAAAGTAACAAGTAGATAAGTTCAATTGAAATGTGCAATGTGATGAAAAATATTTACAATGTGCAATATGCAATCAACTGGATGTACATTTTAAGGCATTTTGATGTGCAGGCTGAGTAATGAATAGATTAAGAGTTCTTGGTTCAGAGTTCTTAGTCCACAGTTCTTGATCAAGTGAAAAAAGACTAAAGCTATATCAGTATGCATGTAAGAGGATACAATGTCACCTGTTAATTTAAACATCGAAAAATACTTAACAACCTGGATTTCCTGCAGCATCCCCATTGTTGACAGAGCATGCATGCTAATGCAGAGCCCTCCGAGCTAGAATAATTAGACTGGCTCCCTAGGTACATTTGTCTCCCACTCAGGCAGCATTTACCCACCATAATGATAAGCGGACCTCTTTTTTTTCCACCAACGATACCTGATAAAATGTTTACTTCAATTACCGCCTCGGCGAAACTACCGGTGAGCACGTTCAAGCCTAACCAGTAGGGGCAGCCTGTGTCAATAATTACGCCGCAGCCAATAACTGTTGCTCCGGTGAAGCATTCTCCTAGGTACAAGCAATGTCAAAGCTACATGATCAATTACAGTAGATAGATTTTTTTTTTAACATATAGCCTTAAGGTGAAAAAAAAGAAGAATCTCCAGATAGTAAGGAGTTATCAAACTAGGACAAGACTCCTGGGTTGGATTAGGCCTATTAAACAGTAGGGTATGTTTTATAGTTCTTAGTTTTAGAATGTAAAACAAGTGGAAATGCTAACTCGTACCTCAAGGAGTTGTGATGAATAAGTAGGTGATACAGCGGCGCGCCACGTAGCAGTTACTTACCATGTCCCAGGCAAAGTTGGCCAACCAGTAGACAGCCGGGTTCACCCCGCTGACAAATTGCAGGTGCTTGGCTTTGTTGACCCGCTCTTGGATGAGGAAGAGGACAAAGCTGGCAGGGATGAAGGACATGGCGAAGATAACACAGATGGACACCACCACGTCGGTGGAGGTTGTGGCCCTGTAACCCCAAAGAACAGCAAAGAGGAAAGTTGACAATATTGTGTTGTAAATTGAGATTGTTTTAATGCATTACATAACTTCAACTCAACTGCAATCTAAATTATATGGTTTCAATTGAACTACTTTTGTGTTGCCGGACAAAAAAAGGACACTTTTTAGCTGATTATTGCACTACATAAGTATCCAATCAGTTAGTATTTCTTTGTGCAAGCCTTCCTTCTTTGTTGCACTGCTATCAATAACTCAGTGACTCATAACCTGCTAATTGCTTTCAATGGGGAATAGTGTTCTTTCTATTGAAATGCATCCTGAAGTAGCTATAGAGCTAATGTGAACCTTACAGTTTGGCACTGCAATTCTGTGTGTGTGTGTGTGTGTGTGTGTGTGTGTGTGTGTCTATGGGTGGTGGTCTGTGAGAGTAAGTATGATGAAGCTGGTGCCTTATTACCATTTTTTTTAAATGTCTTTATTAGGGGAGTACTGGCTCAATTCATTTTATATTTGTACTACAAAGAAAAATACTAAAAGATAACAGGTCTGTTGTTGGTTGTTACCAGGTCATGAGCCATCTGACACCTAAACAGTGTTGAAGCAGCATTCCACACACTGCATCTACTGCTCAGTGTCAGGGTGCATTTAAACAAGCCGTGTTACACCTATCTGAAATAATCCATATCACTGATGTTTAAGACGTGTGCTTGTTAGTATTGATGACATCATTAGACGAGCATGCCATGCATCAATGAGGAACACTATGTGCATAGTAAAAAAAAAAGCTTTTAAAGACCATTAGCCATCTGAAACCACGATAGGCCATTATGTCATGGTTCAAGAGAATAGAGGAACACCTCTTAGGTAATGTCACATATGTCACAGTCTTCTGCCTTTGTGTTGCTAACAAATAGTTCCTTTCTCCTCCGAGATGGTGACCTCCATTTTAATGATGTATACCTTTTATCTTTGTGCTAGCTTTGAACATGTCCTTAATTGTTTTTGTTGTTGCTCAATTAGCATTGGATCAAATGGCAGCGTCCTCACCCCCGGCCTATACGCTAATCTCTCACAAGACTTCCTGTTGTGTAATTAGCATATTAAACAAGTTACCCTGTGTGGCTACGCGGCTGCATTCATCAATCCCTGACCAGACGCAATTAGGACACATGAATAAAATAATTCAGCGCAGTGGTGGGAAGCCGGCACACATTTCAACAGGTTTTTTTCAAGGGGCTGCGTGCTCCGCTTGGGTAAGGTAATGTAAGGGGGGACAGAGCTGTGAATGATCTAACCCCGGATACTTGAAGCTGGCTAATTGCTGTGAAGAAGAGGACAAGCAATCTGCTAATGAACTAATAATGGAGGAGCAAGAGAGATGAGCAGTGGGAGCAAAGCTTTACAGGATGTATTGCTATAGTTTTTATTTGGTTTGTAATGACAAGGCCTGCAGGGTACGGCCTTCAAAGTTAAAATGCAGGGAGGCCCGAGGGCATGAGATACGTTTCTGACATAAGGGAATTACATCTCATTTGGCACTTCAACTGTGCTATGTGAATTTGAAATGGGATATTTTTGTAGAGAGCGTGCGCAAATCAGAAATGATATCAATTGCAAAACTTCAATTAAACATAATAGAAAGAGACAACGTTTTTTGTGGAGTTACAAAATGAATAATCCTGAGCAATTAAGTAGCAATACATACAGTATACTGTATATACATAATGGAATGGTGCCAAAGTCTGACCTTTCTGAAGATGATGGAGACAATTCCAAGTCCCTGTTTTTCATACCAGTGCAGATGTTACACTGGCTGTGTTCCATACCCATACTTTCTGCTATTTAATATGTTAGAAAGTCAGATTTAGTATGCTTAAAAATACCCGGATGTCTACTACATCGGTCCGATTTTTAGTGTTGAAATCAGCATGCTATTCGGACTATTCCGACCCACAATCCAGTGTGCACCGGAAGTGACGTCACATCGACAGAGCCTCGGTACAAAAACAAACACACAGGGATGCAATGGATATAAAAGCAAGAGGCAAGATCAAGACGCAATGAAATGATGAAATAAATAAGTACAAGTATGTTCCAATGGTATGCCTACTGCATTCTAACTAGATTATTGTTATGGTCAGATGTAGTGTATAGATTAGAAAAAAGAAAGAGTATGCGATTTGGAACGCAGGGTGAGACCTTCTGGAAGTGAAGTGGTGATTCAGTGAGTGTAAGCATTGCCTCTCTCTCTGCATCTGCATATTTCCCCAATGTGTGTGGCTCATGCCATCACTGGAATTGAAATCGGTTGTGAAGTTCACTAGAGGGGAGTGTCACTTCAAATTAGACGGTGCAGTGCAATTTTGGTGTCCAAAAACGTGGCGAGGGGAACGAGTCATTAGTGATGAATGATTGTCTATGGAACAGCTCAGGAAAATGTCTCGCCATGACATTAAGTAGGTGTCAATGAGACATATAAATTAATTTTTTTTAAGCCTTGCGGTCCCTCGCATTTCAAATACTTTTATCATGATGGGCAGTCACTTTTGGGTCTTGGTGTGTGTGTGATTCAGGGACTTTTATTTGGGCTGTTGACAAGCAAATTATAGCAGACTTCACAACCACGCTGACAGCTACCTACAAAGCATGTACTTCCAAACCAAAATTAAAAATGTGGGCACTTCTTCTATCAACTTTTTGGGGAAATTACTTTTGCAAACTTTGAGTTCTCAGGCCCTTATGCTAATATTTGCCGTGGATGTGTCAATCTTACAACTTAAGATAAAGCCAGGCACCCTTCCTGCACTGTGCACCATTATTATGTCCCTTCAAACAACATTGACTGAATAAGGAACACTATAATTGATGTACTTGAAGCCCTTATTCTGTTTGTTTGTGTTTGGCCACTTGGGAGCAGCTGACAGGTTGCTAACGATATCTGACATTGAATCACTGTACGTTGTTGTTATGGTGAACAAACGTTTCTCTCCCGCAGATCAGTCTGGCTTTCCTCCAATCTGCGTTGGGAGGAGCCAGGCCCCGTCTGTTTGTAAAAGGCAGCCTATGATTGGTTCATGTAGTTGTCAATCTAGCCTCTGGTCAGACCGAACCCTCCCCCGCTCGCCGTCCATTACTGTTAGGCAGCCCCCTGATTGTTTCTTTAAGTCGTTGACGTCAACATGGATTGACGAATAAGCTTGTGAGATATGGCTAGTCGCACGAGGCTAGATTGACAACTACATGAACCATCAACAATCAGCCCGCAGTTTTGTTTACAAACCTATTCTAGTCTTATGTGTTTGGTTCCATGCGTTTTGATTTATGATGATAGCATTATTCAGTACTAAGAATACAATGTAGAGAAAATATCATTTGTAAACTAAGCAGGTTCTGAAAATGTAAACAAATCGCCCTCCCGTGAAACTGCATAGTGCACCTTTAAAAAATAAATATAGTAGGGCCGAGAGACACTGCAGAGCACAGTGATCATCCATTGTGTGGCGATCATTTCTCACAATACATATTGCTGTGTGATCCTTCGTTTCGTATAGAGTAGTATGTTTAAAAGGAGCATTGAGGAAGCTAAATCCACTAGTATTTAGTCTTATGCTCAAAAAGACATTGTTCTGGAACATTCACACTCGTTGAACAATGAATGAGTGTCCAGGCTAATCTGGACATCGCAGGTCATAAATTGCAGAGGGGAAAAAAGGCTCATCCTGAATCTACCGTAGGGCAGGGCATCGTAATGATCCTGGCGCAGTCTCTCCCTCTCTTAACTCAGATGCCTGTCGTCAGCACCTGATCGCTACATAAATACCTGAGTGAGGATTGGGCACCCAGGCAGCGGGAATAAAACTGCTCATTTTTCCGCGCGTTGATTGGTAGCAGCCTAAAGGATTGCC
The DNA here is from genome assembly GCF_949987685.1 of Ammodytes marinus. NCBI lineage: Eukaryota > Metazoa > Chordata > Actinopteri > Uranoscopiformes > Ammodytidae > Ammodytes > Ammodytes marinus. The sequence goes on from NC_137227.1 coordinate 2,100,609, forward strand.
TGTATAATGTCAGGAGTTGCGGCGGCGGCAATACTGCAAGGTAAATTTGCTGCGTTGCATTCCAACTACTTTTGCATCTAACATGTTGATCAAGTTGAACAACACACGGGGCAGAATATAGACAATGGATGGACGATGGATTGATTGCTTAAAGATCACTGGTCAAAATGTACAAAAGCAAGACAGTGCACGGTACACACAGGGAGCGGTTCCATCCATGTGTTGTGATTTAGTACGTCATTAATCTCTCACTCTGGTGGGGTGCAGGGATAAGGCACCATGGGGAAAAAAAGGTATATTCGTGTTAGATGCTTCCCATGGGCCCCTCCAAATATGTGCATGCTCAAATACATGCCTCATCTATCTGCTGTATATGTCTTACTCTTTCTATTGTGTTGACTCTAACTCATCTGTTCTGCCTTTCTTTACACTGTCTCCCCGTTTTCTTTTCTCCCATTCTATTCCAATGCCTCTGTCCGCTCTTACTCTGCCTTATCTCTCTCACTTCCAACCAAACCATCAGTCTCTCTTCTGCATCTAAAAGAGAGATAAATGGTGTCTTCCAACCAGAGAAAGCTGCAATATAGCATGTTGGAAATCTTAAAGGCAAGCTTTCGGCAAATGCACTGTTGTGGAATAATTGCAGGATACTCTGTCATCGCTATAGAACGTTTTTCTGTAGCAGTATTTTTCATCCGTGTGGATTTCACACCCAGGGGCGTAGCACCACACTCTGGGCCCCATACATAAGACGTTTCTGTGGACCCCAATCCTTCATTGATCCACATTGAACATTTGTGCTATGTAGTAATTTAACCTGCCACCCTATCCGTGACACCCATGTCAACACTCAGTCTGTTGTAAGCATGGTCTGCAAGCCTAACACCATTTTTTTAATAACATGTTTCAAATTGTTTTCTTTGGCCTTGACACCCACACATGGGATGTTATCATGACTAACAGCAAGAAATTATCATGCTAGAGGTTCACCATCTTTAAAGGTGCTCAGAGGATCTTTCAGTTTTTGTTCATTCTTGCACCCCCTTTGTTCCTGGGTTAGTGTACCCATGACAAAGACATTAAGAAAAACAATATAAAAACATTATTTGCACTGACGGGCTCGTTTGCTGTTACATGTAAATGTATGATCATCAGAGGAAAAATTTGACTCTTTCAGAAATATTGAAAAGTTCCTTGTAGCTACTTTAACCCCTGTACTCACAAGGCCACATAGGAGAGCTGTGACTTGGTGAGGTTGAGCGGGTGATTGGACACAGAGATGCCATACTGGCGTGGATCTTTCCCCGGGGGCAGATTCCCTCTCAGGATGGCGTTGTTAGCGGCGCTGAGGAAGGAAGCCATGCCGTGCCAGGCCTGGTTGTAGAACCACACCTGTCCAGGTACAGAGAGCAGGGTTAGCATCACGAGCTAGCAGATTGTGCATGGGGCTTTGCAGTTTCTTCAGATATCTCCTAGCAACTACTGTACATTGGGGGTTGTCATGGTCGATACATGTGCTAGTGGACAGAAAGCAGAGATAGATTTAGAATGCAGGTTTGTGAAAGAAGACACGTTTCAAAAAAGGATACAAGTACAGTGTGTGGATCAGTTGCACAAAGAAAATGTTTTATTCTGAGATGAATTTCACAAAGGGTTGTAGAGGCTAAGCTTACCTATGTGCAGGTGGACTTATACTGACGCGCTGATTGTATGCACATTTCCATTTGAACAATTATTTTTTACAGTTCACAATACAATAGAGGTGGTAAATGAATAAATAAAATAAAACTAAAGAGTGCAGCCACTCAAGCTGCCACACCAAACACAGTCAAGATAGCGTTAGTGGTCAAACAACCTTTTGCCACCAGGGCGGAGACACCTGATTAGGTCGGTACCTATTAATGGCCTCACAGCATAAATTAATGTCACTTGCCCTGGGGCCTCATTTATCAAACTTTGCGTAGGATTTGCGTTAGAAGGTTGCTTTCGTAGGATTTAGGGCAGTGCGTGCGAAAGATATTTTCCGATTTATGAAGCAGTGCGCACTCACGTCCTACGCCTATTTCCCTTTATAAATCACAATCAACTCTAAATGTGGCGCAGCCTTTGCGGGCTTCACGTACCGCCCATATTTACCCATACATAGTCATCGACACGCCCGAATGAATATCATTTACTGAGTGCATGAAGGCGGTAGTGGCAATCGCCGACTGAAAGGGAAATGGAAAAATAAACTCCACACGGTGTGGATCACTGCGGTCACCCCGAAGTAGCCGTTGGAGAAGTGGCGAACAGGGAAAATATAGTTTGGTGGCAGTGTGAGCGTAAAGGCGATAGAGTGCAGCCTGTGGCGATCTCTGTGAACGCTGTGGCCGAAATAAAAAGAAGTGATCCGACATAAAAGTGGACGCAAACAAGTGCATATCCTCACTCACACAACAGTGTTTGTGCCACGAGCGGGGGGCACTGAGACCCCCCATGAGATACAGATTCGGAGAATTCATCCAGGGGCAGTGACGGGCGGCGGAGGGTTAATAATAAACTTCACAGTCCCTTTCAAAACACAATTGCGACGTGCTTAAACACAAAGAAAAACACATAAATAAAACGGACTAAAAGCCGTGAAAAAAATCACAGTAGCCTATGTGATGTACAGTAGGCTTATCATTAGTGTATGAAAAGGTGCACTCCTGTCTGCCTGACTGAGGCATCGAGAACAGCGTCAGTGTAAAAGTAATAGGCTGTATTCCACCTCAATATTATCAGAATTAATTCCACAACATGCAGATAGGTTATTCTTTAATAACTGCAGAGTTTATTCGAACGTTGCTATTTTGTTTTTATTTGCACTCATATGTCTCCGTTTGTAGGCTATTTAAGATCCTAATTCGTTTTGTTTTTGTTGGTATCACTCCATGGAAAAATCGGTCGAGGCATATTAATTGTAAGAATGGCTTTATCCGTTTTGCAAAGGAACTCCCGATGTATGACATGCATGCATGGCTTAATACGATTAATTTTACACAGACACATTCGTTCTCGTACTTCATTCATCTGCCGACTGGAGTCGCCAGTTCTCCTTTCTCCACTTTTTGTCCGTACGCATGGGTTATATTGTGCGTGGAACACCGCACTTCTTCCCGTCAAGTATACTTTTGATAAATCGCAAATGTTGCTTAGTGAGCCACGTACGCACTCTATTGTGCGTACGCACCGTTGATAAATGAGGCCCCTGGTCTGCGTTTGGACCACAAATAACCCAGTCATTGACGGTATGTTTTGCCCTGTTTTGAGGGTCTATACATGTCTTTGTGACCTGCAGTATGTATTAAGAGCAGTGTACACATCTTCCACAGCAGTAATTGCCCTTTGACCTATCTTCCCGTACCTATAAGCCTGATCAAGCTGTGTGCGAAATGTGTCGCTCTAAATGAAAAGTATCCTGCAAATCCTCATGTCCTCAAGTGTGTGTTATGTAGCCACAGGTTGATATACAGTATATTTAGATGCTAGGTATTTCTGATGGCCAAATACAAGAAAAGATTGTTTTGTCCAAAGAAGGAGCTCTGAGGAGTTTTCTATGGAAACATTTTTCATGGCCACACTGCTCCACAAGAATAAACCACTTCTTCATTTAATGGAAGATGAAGGCCTGCAATTAATGGCAAAGTCTATTGTGGAGTAGCATGCTAGCTGCAGAGAGGGGTGAACAAATACCAAGAAAAATTTTTTTTTGCACACTTTCTTTTTAATGTAAGAGATTGTCGGAGTGTGGCTGCCGGGCTGCAGCAGAAGAAGAAAAAATGGATGAAAGAGAGTGGGTGTGAGGGGGGACTCCCTGCTGATACTGCAGCGCTAATTAAGAGGGGATTGGTGTCTGAGTTTCAGAATAACATAACGCTGCATCACAGAGGAGGATATGGAGAAAATCAAGCGTACACACACACACACACTCGAGCGAACACACATAGGGCCTACACACACACACACACACACACACCCACACACACACAGATGACACACATCCGTCTCTTTGTGTCTGTCTTTCTCTCTTTGTTGTCGCTTTATCTCAGACACACGAAAATCGAAATCGACATTATTCTCATAATATCCTTCATCCTGCAGTTTCTTTAAAGGTCTGCGACTTGAATATCTTTTGATGTATTTGAGATTACAGAGGGTAAAAGCATGCGGTCGTCTGCTAAACACACCAGTGCAGTGGTACAGTAGAGTGGAAAAATATGCCAGGAGATACGATTGCGACCCCATATTTGCATTCCCACGTATGTAAATACTTGAAACATCATCTTGTTTTAAGGAGGAGCAAGACTCCACAGTAAGCATGTTAAGCAAGAGGCAAGCTCAATGTGTGATCTCATGATGAATTAAATGAGCGAAAACATTTCCCAATTGGTTTCTTTCTGCATGCTGACTACATGCTTTTCATGATCAGCTGTAGTATGTAGAATAGTAAAAAGAAAGAGTATGACATTCGTAATGCAGGGATTGTAACATTATTAATGGTAACACGACAATGGTGCATTAAAGTAAACGTTGATTTAATACCATTCATAAACACAGGCTGCTCCGGTTTACCTGCAGTAAATAGTTTTTGTCTTATTTCCGGGGGGGGAAAATCAGACCTGTCCAAAGGCATTATTAATAACTAAATAAAAATAACATTATCTTCACTGATGGTCTCGTTTGACTGTTAAGGTGCGAACACACTAGGCACTTTACACGCGTACAGACGCGTATGAAATCGGCCGTTTTTCCATAGGGAACCATACGCGCGTACATGGCGCGTAAATGCGTCACTCGCGCTAAAGCAACATTTTCACTCGCGCTAAAGCAACATTTTTACGTGCGTATATATTACGCGCGTATATATTACGCAGCTACGCGAGGAGTTCAAAAAATTTAACTTTTGTTGCTCCTACGCGAGACGATTAGCCGCGTTGGCCAATCAGCGTTGAGCTTGACCCAACGTCACATACATTGGCACGGTCGGAGAACAGTGTACTGTACACAGAGGCTGATGAGAGACACCAAGGAGAAAAATGTATTGCGGGCGGCCGGTGCTGTAGACGTGGGGAAAGTAAACCTGGAGAATGGACTTCCTGGTTAATTCAGTGAATATGTGCGGCTGTGCTTTAGCCGATAAACAAAGTTAGCGCCGTATAGCATTAGTTAACTCACCCTGTTGTGTGCGGGCGGCTAGCGCCTCATATTATGAACCCAAACATGACGACTGTCCGCGGGACTTTCACGACAAGTAGAGCGAAGCACCGGTGTTGATCTACGCCAGCCAAGGTCCCCTGTCACAGCCAGGTAGGGTAATTTTGGCTACTTGCCTTTATGTTGTGCCGCCGTGCACCGATGCTGCTGTAACTGTTTTTGTTATGTAGCTGCCATGAATATGCAATGCTGTTTTAATGCTATTTGTGCTGTTCAGTTTGTCTTTTGGCACAGTTGTTGGCCGTGTTGTTGTTGTTTTTGTGCGGACATGCACGCTGTTGTGTCGGGTCTGATCAGCCATGGTTGATAAGGGAAATACAATATCGGGAGGGAGACTGGGCACGTTACGCGCGTATAACCATTTTTGACACAAAATGATCAAGCAACATTTTAGCTGCGTTACGCACGTAAATCTTACGCGTGTAAAATGCCTAGTGTGTTCGCACCTTTACAGGTAATTTATGATCATAAAGACGAAATATAGACTGTTTCATAACCATTTAAAAGTTATTCGCAGGGGTTTTAAGTGTGAATACAGACCTTTAGCAACAACGTGTTTTTATGTTGTTGTATTGGTACCGTTAATTGAATAAATTATCTGATTAATTCCACCTCGAATACTACTCAGCTTGAACTATAAAGTAACAAGTGAAACAGCATTTTAATTCATTGGGCAATGAAAACAAAATTAAAAAGTGCGAGACCACATTAGCTTTGTTTATTGCTTTTACAGGAAACTCCTACTTGGTCTTGCACTCATTAAATTTAATACTCAAACAGCATTTTAATCATGGATTTGCACTTCCCCTGTTTAATCCTCTGTAAAGGGCTGGGACACAGTATCACGCATTAACCTAACGTTATGGAAATGTAGTCATAATCTCAGGTGGAATTTTTATCCCGTCTTCTCCTGGCTTTTGTCAAGAAACATTATGTTAGCCTCATATCATAATTGCCAAAGTCATATTTACTCTACATCTACTCTATTCTACATCTACTCTACTCTACATCTACTTTTCGTTAGCCTAATAACATAATTGCCTAAGTCATATTTTTAGGGTTAAAGCCTTTTTAAGTGGTTTTGCCTATGTCCCCGGTTCTCTTCCAATCTGCACTTGAATTATTTCACCTCGGAGATCGTTCAACTTTAATTCCATTGGATCAAATCAAAGAGTGGAGCAGGAGGGCACATGGCACTTATCACAATACCTTTAGGTTGTCCCTGGTCCCAAGCTTCTTCAGCAGCGTTTCAGCCTTTTGGAAGATCTGATCAGTCACGTTGTCCTAGTGAAGATGAAGAAAAAATTAATAGTTGGAGACTTAATTTGGATACACTCGGAAAACCACCGCTGCTGCTCTTTGAAATGCAAAGGATGAGGCAGAGAGAGACAAGAATTAAGAGGTCTGGTGATGCATTTTGGCGCAGTGAGACACTTATCTCCCACCGACTTGGCGAAATATGTGTCCCAAGTTGTCATGGCTTGCTTTGAGTTTTTATGTTTTTCTTCCTCTCTGACTTTTTCAGTTTTATAAGACAGTGTGTGTCACGAAACGGATGAGGCAAAATGAGAAGGAGGGAGTCCACACAAGAGTTCAACTTAAAACAAGTGATATTTATTAAAGCTAAAGTTAGAGGTGGAAGGAGCAATTCTAGAGATTGCTTGTAGTCAAAAATCCCCTGTTGTCAAAATGAGTGGATATATCCTCATGAGAATGCTATCTGTCCGGTATTGTGCGTGTGCTGGGATTTTGTTTTATTAAAACACAGCCTAGGCTCTGTAAACTGGCTGGTGTCACCACCAACACTGATGTAGGAGCTCAAGAAGCGCCCACAACATATATCAGTTAATTTTACTGCTATGAAAACACCTGGATGTTTTAGCAGTAGGTATAAAAGCCATGTGCTGTCACCAAAGGCTAACCGACAGTGTTGTTGTATTAACTAAGAATTCCTCATGGTGGCGACCAAAGTTACACAATATATTTGAGTCTCCCAGTGTTTACATACAGAACAATTAAAAGAAAACTGCAAAGAAAAAAGGATTTTTCAAAGAGTACTCAATGAGTTTTGTGGTGAGAGTTGTGAGGGAGTGGACGGATTGCATTAGATATATATGCTCCACTCCACTCACGTTTCAAATGAAATGAGGCTTGGGACGTGGGCTTGAGATGACAGGCATTGCGATTTTCCAAAGTTGATTCCATGTTGATACCATGCTGTTCAGCCCCGGCCATAGGAGCGCCTAGAACATTACATGTGTGATATAAATGCAAATGGACCTCCTGTGTGTTAGTGTGTGTGTGTGTGTGTGTGTGTGTGTGTGTGTGTGTGTGTGTGTGTGTGTGTGTGTGTGTGTGTGTGGCTGTGGCGTTGCATGAGAGGAGGTCTGGCATAGAAAAGTGCATGCAACAACACGGGGGTTGCAAAAATAAGATGAGAAAAATCAAGAAAGACATCCCATGAATGCGAGTGTGTGCTGCTCAGGCACAATAGCTTCTGCCCGCTCTGACAGAGGGGGTGTGGAAAGGAATGGAAACTAAATATATATCCAGCCCTCTAAGACAGTTACCTTTAGGGACAATGGGGGGGGGGGACAGAGGAGATCATATCCCCTTACTTTTTGTTTATCCCACAATCCTTCACTCACCCAATCCTACCCCACACTGTGATGTTCTCAGATATGTATTTGTATTCAGAGTATTTTATATATGCAATGTCGGTACTGTATGTTTTCTCCCTGCCGTACATCAAGTCTGCTTCTTTGGCATAACAGACTGTTACACATCATTTCAGTAATGCAGCGTGAACTCTTCATCTCTTTCCATTTCACAGTGTGAAAGGGGAGACACTAAAAATATATACATACTGTATATCTACATTGACGGGAGTATTTGTGTGTTAAATAACACCCACTCTGTTCCAAGTCATTACCTATTCATAAACTGGCCAAAGAACAAGACACTGGTCCACAATGTTTCCTTCATTTAAAGGTGCAGTCAGCGACTCTGGAGAACGCTTGTTGTTAAAACCACTTTTTGTAAAAATCTGTGAATATGTCCTCGTGATCCACTTGCTACCTGTCCATACTGTGTATGCGCTGAAACACAATCTGGTGTTTATATACAGGCTAGGCTCTGAACACAGGTATGTACACAAAGGGTATGTAAACAAACTGGGGGCCAACCGTAGATAGCAAAATGCCCGTTTACAAAGCCTAGGCTGTGTATTAACACTGGGTGGGCAGCGACCCTTCCTATGGATTAAGGCAGGCTGAAACCAGATGATAAGTGCACATGGGCCAGCAGCTGGTCCAGGGTCTAATCCTTGACAAATTCCTCCCCGGCTCAAGGACCACAACAAGGCTGGTTTGGCCGGCGGAAGCTGCCACTGCTAACGGCTAATGACACTAGCAATAAAGCCACTCTAAAGGGGTGATGGGTTTCTTTTGGCTGCTATTACAAAATGGCCTGCATGTGTTGAACTGAGAAACTGCAGGTGGATAGAGAAACCTGTCTAACTTATAGATATCACCATGAAACGTGCCTGTTGATTACTTTAACATATATATATATTTTTTTTTATTAAACAGGTTTAAATAAATATGCAATGTGTATATAACTAATTGTGTTTTCATTTGCATCTTTTTAATTCTATGTCCTGTACAAATACTATGTATAGCTCTTAATGCATGTTTTAAAGGAATAAACGCCCTAGTGTGCACAGGTGTCTCAGCGTGCAAAAACACTCCCGAAACATCTCACATCACACACTGCCCGCCGAGCAGGAGAGCCAGGGCCATTAGGGTTACATCATCGCTGCTGCAAGAATAAAAATCACATTAGCGTCCAGATCCTGGAGACAGCGGTACAGCCATGAGACCAGATAGGCTCGAGGGCGAGGCAATGTGCTGATCTCACAGTCATTTCAACATCCAAAATTCTGAAGTGTTAACGAGAAAGCCTGTGCATATGGAAGAAAAAGGGCTGAGTGGGAGATAGACAGAGAGAGATACAGTGACTTGGTGTGACGTTCAAGGAACACTGTTTGATTAAGTGTGTATGAATGTGTACACACATATTGAATTGGTGTAGTTGAAGTAGATTAAGTGAAGAAAAAAGACCCAGATTCCTCAATGTATTAAAACACACACACACACACACACACACACACACACACACACACAATCATAGCCTGTTGCCATGGACACATGCAAAAAAAAAAAAGCTCCTCTCTCTTTCATTCCTCAGTCTCAACTGCATGAGAATTCTGCGGCGTCTAAACAATCTATGATGAACACCGTCACCTGTGACCAGGATACAAAGGTAGCTGAGCAAAGAACGCAGCGCTCCAATTAGGAGCAGCTGACTCAATAGATCGTTGGCAAGAGGCAGCCATGACAGCACAGTTGTTAAACCACTGCCTTGGTCACAACAGTAGTCTAAACAATAACTGACGGACCACGAGTTCCAACACAGTTGACATATCAAAGTGTGGATTTTATCAACGCAATGACAGATCTGTTTGAACAGGTTGTGTCTTTGGGACCCATGAATATTTGAACAAAAAACATACTAACTGAATGACCCTCGAGCATAGCTTAAATACTTGATAGGGATAAGTTAAAGGTGAAGTAAGCGGTTTATTTATGTTAATATAAGTGTAAAATCGCTATTTATTCATACAGTGATCACTTACATAATGGGCGCGTTTCATAAAGCCAATCTCTCAGTCAGCTGCTCTGCATGTAATCGGCAAATTAACTTTTCGGGGGATCCCAAAATTAACATCCAATCACAAGAGAGAACGCTACAAAGCGAAACCCGTCTCACTCATGGTCTCACTGCCGGTGCAGTGAGAGCGACACATGGGTGAATGTTTATGCGCCTACAATGGCGGAGCAGGTAAAAATCCTTTCCAATATCTGTTTTGATGGTTTTTATCATGTTTTATCACACTTGTGGATCTGAGATGATGCTAGATAACTTGCTGCTTGAAGACCGCAGTGCATTAATGTGGTGACGTAGGGACGAGCGAGGGGACTGCTAACTGCATTAACTGACAGGAAGTTAGCTAAAATAACCATTCCGCTTACAGCTCCTTTAAGGGTCCCACGAGGAACTTTTAAATATTACATTGATGACATCTGATGACATTGGGACAGCGGGTTGAGACGACATTGGGCTAAAACATACTGTTTTTTTTCTCACACATATTAAACACATTTTGTTAAACGCATTTTGTTTTAATAAACTACTGCTTAGATGTTAGCGGTCTTTGTAGCTGTTGATCCTGCGGTATGAACAGGCTATTTATTACACACCTGAAAGGAGCTGAAGAGGTCTTTTAGATCCCTGAAGGCCACTTCGACTCCTGCCTCTGTCAGACGGACCTGAGAGTTGACCTCTCCGACCGAGATCCCTCCATACCTACAATGGCAGACAAACACCGACAGAAAATGAGTTCAAGTGGAGGTTAGAGAATATGAGTAATGACGAGGACACAAAGACACACACACACACACACACACACACACACAACTACTCATTTTTACACAGGCTACACACACACTTGTACACATGAGATAGACACATGACCGTAAAAGCACACATTCCAGTGGAAAGATGGACATTAAAGGTGCACTATGCATGTTTACATGTGTAGGGCATGCAGTTAGTTTTCTCCATATGCAATTCTAAGTAATTAAGTAATTCTATCATCACAAATCAAAACAATGTTATTTTGAGACACCTGGAACCACACATAAGACTAGAATATGTTAAACAACCCTGTGAGCCCTGGTGCTATAAACAACATTGGTATATCAGCAGTGTTGGGAATAATGCCGTTTAAAATAACGGCGTTAGGTAATGCCGTTATTTTTTCAGTAACGGGTAATCTAACTAATTACTGTTTCCGTTGTTACAACGCCGTTATCGTTACTAAACGTTGAATGCGGTGCGTTACTATGAATTGATAGAATAAACTGTGTAATCCGAACGCACCCCTGGCTCCATACTACACCAACTGCTAGTAAGGAGACCGGGTGGGTTAACAACAAGATAAACGATTGTTATTTCTTATAGTGTTTTAAGATGTGTTTTATTCAGTGTGGATGATATTATAACTGTCAGTTAGCGGCAGTTATAATATCATACTGTTACTGTTTAGTAAGTTTCTTTTTCTTTCTCTCTCTGTTGTGTGAGCGTGCAAGTTGCCGCAGTAACCACCTATCAATCCACAGTTGAAACTAGCTTTCCCTGAGTGTGTTGCCCTTGTGAGTAAGTGCTTGGAGTTTCCCGATCTCTATTATAAGTTATAATTTATGCACGTTATTAAACGGCTGCAATTTGCGGGTCGCAACAGCTGTTTAACGTCAAAGAATTTACTTTTGTTGAGAACAAAATACTTGAAGTGCAGGATAAACCTCATATCTTGCTGTCTGTTGATATGCAATAATTATTGAAGGTTATGTCAAGTAGTTGTCTGTTCTACTCATTTCAACTGACTTGTGAAAACTGCTCAGAAAAATCCAAATTCTTTGACATATAGCAACTTTTTTTTTTACAGTCACGCACATAGTTATTTTCCCTGATAGCCTAACTAGTTACTTCTATTATAAAATAATTCAGTTACTAACTCAGTTACTTGTTGTTGCAAGTAGTGGGTAACTATAACTAATTACTTTTTTAAAGTAACGTTCCCAACACTGTATATCAGTCATTTTTAAGGTAGCTTTTAAACACCAAACAGTGGTCCAGGGGTCCAATTTTCCGGTAAGGTAAGTTTGTTTATTTAGTTATGAGAATATACCTAAGAAAATGTTCAGTTACCTGACACACCCAAAGTAAGATAGTGCACCTTTAACCATATGTTCTGGAAACATGACCAAAACATGCTTGCGATTCATCTTTTGAAACCAACAGTTTGATCTGAATATTTTTCTGCAGTAAAATGACAGGTCAAGGGGAGCGTATCAAAGAGAGCTATTAGCCTAGGTTTTGTAAAATAAAACATGACAACTGCATAACATGAAGAGTTAGAAATTGCAGGGGCAGCATGCAGGATTCTGTCGTTTTATTCATATTATAACACTCAACTGACCTTCTAAAAGTGAACGCAGCAGCTATGCCACAATAGCAGCCCAGGTGGTCATTTGTGCGCTTTCTATTCGTTTTCCCAAAAATAAATCAATAATTATGTGAGCCAAACCCAAAGTGCCTAATGAGAATCTAATGGTCGTCTACTTATATTTATTTTATTTTATTCCGCAATGTCTTTTCACCCTAGCACCTATTCATCTCGTTTGGTTTGTTGTGTGTGTATATGAGTATGTGTATTTATCTTTTTGTATATGTGTTTTTATTTGATTTTTTATATTTATTTGATTGTACTTGTTCATATGTATTTTGGAAAAGCACTTTGTAAACCAGTGTTTTTAAAGGTGCTATATAAATAAAGATATTATTATTATTATTATTATTATTATGGTTTACCTGGTTTTGCCCGAGTGTTCAAAAGTCTTGATCAAGAAGTCGGTCATGTTCCGTCCGGTCAGATCCAACAATGTGTCTGTGGTGTTCTGGATCCTCTGTTCAAAAAAGAGAAGAAGCCAACATGGTTGGAACGTAGAACTTGTAAAAACATCTTTTGTGTTCATTCTTGCACCCCTGTTGGACAAAAAGCGGTAGTGTTTTTTTACTACGCCAGCTGTTGTTCCTCGGTGAGTAGTTCCATCACAAAGGCATTAAAGCTGGGATGGAGGATTTGGGGAGAAAATGGCAGTTGGGATAGAGATTCGAATCCAAATACCTCAACCGCTCCACTTGTTCTCTTTGGTCCCTCCCAAGCACCAAACTCAGCGATTTCTACCAGCATCCAATAAGGAAGTGACACACATTGTAGTACCTTCCGGTGGCCACTGGGGGTGGTACCAGGACTGAGCAGTTTTTCTTTGACTCACTTGTTAAACAGGCCGTTTTCACAGTCTTATTATACCTATTTATAGCCTGGTCCAAAAAACATTCTAGTCTGTATGTTTAGGTCATATCTCCATGACAACACTGAGGGGGGTGAATTTTTTTCTAGCAGGCTAGTTTTTATTCTTTTGGAGGTTAAAATGTATTGGCGCGATCTCTTGAGTGACAGCTCTCCGCCCGTTGTCCCTCACTTTGCCTCGGAGGTATACGTCAGCTAGATAGGCGTATCTCCCTCCCCCTGACGTGAGGCGGAGTAAAAATCTCACAAGATGGCGACGCGCATAAACCAACAGCCAGGGGTACTGTTGAAGAGGTGCAGCACTTTTTTGTCTTCTTAGTTTTAGAACTGTAATACAACTTCAACATTTAGCCCTTAACTTTGCCTGTGTGTATTGGAGCATCATGAGCAGAAAAGGCTGACCACAGGCAGACTTAAGCAAGTAGGAAAAACTGCTCAGCCACGCATAAAAAAACTCATCCAATAGATGCAAAATCAATCAGCGCGAGAACACTTTCAAAGGTAGTATCTGTTCTCAACCCATATCATAATAGTCCATTAAGCCTGGCTATGGGAACCAAGACCCACCGCCAGAGCTGCAGAGGCTGTGTCTAATGTCAAAGGACCCTAATTAGATGCCCCATGCGTGGGTAAATGGGTACATTCAAACATCCAATTAAGGGAGGGCGCGACACTCTGCCATGAATACACTCAACGAAGTGTAGACTGATGCTTCACAGTACACACACACACACACGCACACACACACACACATGCACGCACGCAAGCATGCGCGCACACACACACACACACACACACGCTGAAACCAAACTGCTTTAGCTTTGCTTATTCAGAGAGGTGATAATTAACAGAGTGATCCTCAATTAAGTGCAATTGAGACCCCCCAACAGCAACATAATTTAACAACGTACCCCCTGGTATACACTGGTTATCTATACCATTGTGTACACACAGCTTGATGTGCAAGCTCTTTCTGCACATGGTGTGTTCTCTAATGGGTTACCCCTGTGTGTCTATTACTTCTGTGTGCATTCCCATTCTTTATCACTTCACAACACACAGTAGATGTCAATAACCGAGTAGATGTCCAAGTGTCAGTTGAAAGGTTTTTTCTTTGCATCCCTTTAAAGGTGGACTCTTTTCTGGAAAAAAGGCTTATTGTCAAAATGACTTTCCTTTCAACCCACACACACGACGGACAGCTAGCGGAATTGTGAGGTGATATTCAATGATTTTTGACAAAAAAGTATTTTTCAGAATCACTGACTTCACCTTTGAAACGCACACAATGTAATATTATATTCTGCTGCTAGGTAGGGCTCACGATGAAAACAATAACCTAAAACTGAGCTTGATGAAGATATGGATCATGGGAACGTGCAGCTTTCAGCGAGAGAATACGCAGCGGAGGGCAATGCAGAAGTGTGGTCCGTCACGATGGCGCGAACAAAACAATAACAATACAACAGACAACATTGGTTATGGACATTTTGTTAAGTTCCTATGCAAAACAAATACATATCTCCACTTTAATTTCCGGGACCAAACTCTCTATAGAGATAAATCACTCTTTTGAGTTTGACGGGGCCATGGCACTGCAGTTCCACCAGGTGTAGAAGTGGCAGTAGAGGACGGAAAGAGATGGAGAAGAAATGAGGTTAACCAAAAAAAGGAGGAGAAGAATAAAGCGAGGATTAGTAACGAGATTAAAGACGTTGCTTAAAAAAACCAAATGGGCTCAGAAAGCAGGGCAGGAGTGGGGGATAGAAACATAAGTTAAGGGAGAGAGAGAGAGAGAGAGAGGCAGAGGAGGGATGGTAGAAAGAGGAGGAGGAGAAATGTAATTGCAAGGCAAAGAACAAGAAGAAGAAGACCCATCTGGCGTATGAATCAGAGATAAGGTTGAGAGCAGACACCTTGGCTTGTCTCTGAACAAACATGCTTCTGGGCACACTAACTCTGCAATATACAAAAAACCCAAAAAATAAGAACGTTCACACTCTGCTGCGTGTACAATGACTTTTACAGACGAGCATACAGTCAGGTGTCAGCGTAATCATTTTGCTACTTGGCCCGTATCCTCCATCAAAAAAAACGAAATGGGAACATGACGCCATTGTGCAATACCTGGGCTATAGGCATCACTTATTCATAACCTCAGAGCCTGCTTTTCAGTTCGCTTGGCACTCTGTACGTAACATCTTTCCTCCCAACTACACAGACACTGGAAGCTTGATAGCTGCGGAAGCAAACAGGGGCGAGGGGGAAATATAAACTAAGGAGTAATCAAATCTGTTGATTGAGCTGGCACACTCACAGCACTGCAGAGATAAGAGACTGTCTGTGGCTCCGTCTTCATATTAATAATGGCGCTGTTTATATCGTGCTGGGAACCTCTGAGGTAACATTCAAATTGTATCTAGTGTGCACAAAAGCAACGCAATCTCGGGGAAGGAGGAATCGTCTATAATTAAACTGTTATATACAATTATGGTTAGGGTTACCCAAACCCTTATTTTTTTGGAATTACCATTTTTTTCTGAAAAATGGCAGAATAAGTATGCAAATGTGGCAATATGTGTACTTTGGATCTCCTTTAAAATCAAATATTTTTTTGCCAGAAGCCAGAGTATAAAATAATTTTTATCTATTTTTTCAACATAGTATTTACATGACAGATTTTGAATACATGCTTTTTTCATTTTATAAATAAATACAAATGCTACATACAGGTCTTAACAATGCACTTTCTGCATTTTTTTAAAGGACAACATTTATCATAAAACAACATATGAACAAATCCTTCTGAAATAACCTTCAGACTATAGTGCTAGGAATGATTATGGAAAAATGTAGTTGATGTAACTGTAAGTGCTTTAGAAGTTTGGAATATTTTATGTTCAAAGTATTGAAATACATTGTTTTAAGTAATGGAGATAATGAAGAAAAATAGACAAAGGGTTTTTTGCCTGCTGTGTCTGGCCTTTAGATGTACGATGAATTGTCCCCTGAGATGTTCAGGTTAATTGTGTTTTTACGTAAAACAATGACGTTTGTGTGAAGCTGTTACAGGAATGATGTAACTATCAAGCTGGTAGTTGAGGTGACAGGTTGTGTGTGTACGTGTGTCAATCATGTGTATTTCAGGAGCTGCTCTCTCTCAGTTCAATGCATTTTATGACATCATGTGATCATGTCCTATATAATCTCATCACAACAATCGCTTCAAAACAGAAGCCAAACGGTACCATTAGCTAACAGCTGGAGCACTGTGAATGGCTCTCGCTGGGTTACAAACATGCACATGCGACCATGCCCAAAAACAATGCTGTCCGGGGCCATTCTGTCCCAAGATCATGCGAGATTGAGTTGCGCACATCCTCTACCTCCGACCGCCACCATGACAGATTTTTTCAACCAAGTCTTCTTCCATTTTGTTTTCATCCACAGTAAAAGGGGGAAACCACTGTCACCTCCACCTTTTGCTTCACCTCACCAATTCAATGACCTTTAAGAGTTATTTTTTTTCTTCAAGTATGTCTTGCCTTGTGCTGTGAGGGCGGCGATGGACAGGTCATTTTGCACTAAAATGGATCAGAGGGTGTCGGGACAAATCAACAGAGTCCTGAGAAAGGATATGTCAGGGGAAGGGTTGGGGTCATAGGTGGATTTTTTCTTCTTTGCCAAAAGCTGTTGTTAAAGGGAAACAAATAAAAACATACCCTTGGATGTACACTTTACAACTTCATTACACGGAAAAGTTTTTTTGTTGTTTTTCTTTTTTTCAAATTATTATATTGTATTATGTGTTGTGTTATATTATGTTATCTTATCTTATGTTGTATTCATGGTAAATAATGTTTATAGTATATTATATTCATATTTATGGTATATTTATAATATTGTGTCATCTTATGTTAGATTGTATTATGTTATATTGTATCTTATTATATTATATTATGTTCTGTTATGTTATGCTATGTTGTGTAAGCGTAGAAAATTATATATTTTAGAGGTTAAAATATGAATATATATATTATATTTTTAGTGTATTATATTTATAGTATTATATTATATTATGTTATATTGTATTATGTCATATTGTATCTTGTTGTATTGTATTATATTATATTATGTATTTGCAGAGAGTTATATATTTGTAAACGTTTAAAAAAAAATATATATATATATATAGTATATATACAGTATATGTATTTTTCTTTTATATATATAATTAATAATGGTAAATGAAGGTGTTAATAATGAACTTACTATTATTGTAAAAAGGGTCGGCATAATAAGCCTCGGCTTCAGCCTAGACCTTTTCGGCCATTATTTTTTTATTTTTTTATTTTTTTTATTGATCGCATGTGATGTGCTTTGATGGACCGAAATAAATGTGTTTTACTACTTACTACTTACTTAAAACAAAAGTGATTTGGCAAGGTTTTAAATATAACTCAATTACATCGGTTATATTAACAATGAAAATGTATGTTTTTCATCTCTACAAAAACAAATGTAGTCCCCGGACTTAATCTTAACACACTACATTGTGCATTTTTTTCCCCTTAACAACATTATTGTGAAGTAGAAAGCTGACCAAAGTTAAAGTTAAAACATAGCTAGCAGAGGATTGGTTCTGTCAACTTAATTTTAGAAGAAAATACAATTTAAGTTAGCTTCACTTGATAAATGAAGTTGACTTACTTGCACAATGTATTTCTTGCCCTCTAAAAAGGTATGTAGTTCATACGAAGACTAGTCTTGCTGAGTCTACAATTAATATGATGCAAAAGCTTGCCTTAATTGTATTACAGTAGATCAAGCAGGGTATTTGTATGGTTATGGTTTCACTGACCATTTGGCATGCATAAGTGATAACAAAAGATAGCAATATGTCGGTCCTGCTAATTTTCTCCGAACACTTTTTCATGAATGGCCCCACGGGAATCCATAAAACATCTTTGGGATTATGCTACACTATACAATGATCATTTTTGATTCAAATACTTTTTCTGTTACAGTTTGTTTCTTCTCAAACCATGTTAATCAACTAGTATAATAGATAATGTTGGATTTCCCAAGCAGCACTTTTGTCCTTTTTTTTCTTGCTCCAAACAAATGGTAAAGCCAATGCTAACTTCAATAGCCTGATAGATGTGGCCAGGGAGAGTCATTTGCAAGCGAGATGTAGTTAGGCCCATTCTCCAAATGAGAAAGACATCCATCGTAATTGGGTGTGAACGTGGCGGCTTTATCAATTCCTCTGCACGCGTGGCGGCCTATCCATCTATGAAGGTTAAATATCACCGGTGAACAAGAGTCAATACCTCCAGAATTGATAATGGGCTTATACTGTTGCCTGCCATTTCCATGGAAACAATGATCCCCAAACCCCCCCGTAGCGATGAGTCCATGTTTCTTCGCTCTCTCTTCTTGTCTGCAGTTTTTCTCAAGGACATATATTATATTCGAAGGATGAGCAGGATAACAAGTTGAAAAAGAAAGAGTGGGGAAGCTGGTACACCTTGTGATGATTTATTCAACGCGGGGAAAAGCTTTCAGGTCAAAGGGAATACATCCTCACAATGTGCTGGGCTACTGTGGGTGGTCTCTGCATTCATTGATGGCCCCCTGGCACATTGGACTGCAGGCTACAGGTCGGGCAATGCAACAATGATGATATATGGATATCTTCCCTTCACACATAGTTTATATGTGTGTTGAGCAACATGTTATATTCATTCAATATTTATCCTACCAGCACCACAAGCAATGGCTTCCCTCTATATTGGTCTTCAGACTCCATACTGTGTGTTGAGCATGATGGCAACACTATATTACACCATATATGCTTTCATCTCACGAGCATACAGTATAAACTACATTTCAAACTGTAAGGCAAAGATGGTTGGAGTTGTGTGGAGGCAGGGCTGTGCACATTCTGTCCAAAAAATAAGAAAATAAGAGAAAAAGAAAACAGTTTTTAAAGGGACTACGAGAACTTTAAACAATTTTTGAATCAGTCAGATTGTTCCTCTGATGATCATAATTTACATGTAACAGCAAACGAGACCATCAGTGCAAATAATTATATCATTTTTCTTAATGCCTTTGTCATGGGTATACGCTCACCCAGGAACTACAGCTGGCGTAGGAAAAACACTACCGCTTTTATCCAAAGGGGGTGCAAAAATTAACAGAAACTTAATGTTCCACGGAGCACTTTCAGGAAAACCATCACAGCTATGCATAACATAACTGCCTCAGAAAATAATTGCATATGTGTAAGTTGCATTTCACCTCAAAGTCCAACAGTCTACCTCAGTGTTCTTAATCTTTCAAGACATTTCACACAATGAAATCCCTAACCCAAAAGACTAAATATTGCTGAAACAAAAACAGAACCTTTGCCAAATTAATTAAGTTATGTATGCAAAATTAATGTGAGTATTAAGAAAATGTGACTGGTACCAGCACATGTACTGCATATCAATTCCCTCCTCCCCTCAATGTGTCTTCTGCTATTAGCCTTGCTCCTTGTAGCAGCTTTGGATCCTGAATTTAAAGTTCAGTTACTCACAGTGGGAGATGGCAATAGTCTTGCTGCATGATAAAAACTGAAAGTCCTCAAGGTTGCTTCCATGCAAAAAAAGAGTCAATTTGATATCCCTGTTCCAGGAGATGGATTATAACTAAATAAGATGTTGTAAATAAGGGGAAATGATGCAACAGAATGTAACAAGACGGCAAGGAAAATGCCTTTTGCAAATGCTTTTTTTACTAGTGCTAAAGTGTACTAAAAGGACCAGCCACGTACAGCAGGACACCATGAATTATAGAGCATGGAACGTTGCAAAGTAGTAGCAATTCATAAAATAACAGCAGAGAAAAAAAATAGTTGGGCCGAGATTAGTGATGTTGTTTTAGAAGGAAAGAGCTTAATAACTAGAGATTGGAGATAAATACATTGATGCCCTAGTGGGGAACCATGAAGATGTAAAGATACAAGTAGCGCCTGGACAAACCGGGGACTCTTTGACAGTGCTGTCATAAGCTATAGGTCCGAATGTCAGCGTAAAGGGAAAAGGTTACATAAAGGGCACACATCTTGTCTGACTGTCTCAACAATCATGCCCATAACACAATACCTGGACCGTTGCGCCTTTCATGTGGCCCTGGACAGTGCTTGTCAGAGCGCACAGCAGGACTCAAGCATGTTCAACCAGGCATTACAGATCTGTGGAGGGCTATGGAATGGCAGCACATTACATAGCATGAGATATTGTATATAGGGGATTGGAGAGGAAAATAGCAGTGGAAGAGGAGCCCCACATTTTCTTAACTGTGTCATTTCATGTCCGGATTGTTGGAAGTCAGTTGACTTTCATACATTTTTTCATGGCTGTCTCATTTGTCCTCCCAAGATGACATCTCCCAAGATCGTAAAATGTTGACAGGGGGAAATGCCATGGCAAATATGAAAAAAAAAGAAAAACATAAATATAAATGTCAACATGGCTAGAATATCCCTGTTCAACACTCACCTCACTTCCCTTAAGAATTGAGATTGATATAACTTTTGCTATTTGCATGAATGCTTTGCAAATTAAACCTACAATTGTTTAAACTTATATTACTGTATATAGGGGAGAGTGGCCTAAGTTGTGCAACTTTTCACTCAAAGTGACTTTAAAGTAAGGCCTTGACAGTAAAGTCTCCAACTCAAATATGTACATATATGTCAGGGTGTTGTGCATCCCTGGCAATAAAAACTTTGGATCTGGAATAAACTGTTGAAGAAATATAGCTTTCGGAAAAAAAGTTGTCTTGATGCACAACTTGCCCCCGGTGTGGTGTAAGTTGTGCGGTTGGAGAGAATACCATGGGGTGAATTGTGCCATTGATATATATCTCATAAACTGTAATGTAAGACAAATCCATTAGACAATCACTTATTTAAGGTGTATTTAAAGTAAATAAAGTAAATAGTTGACAAAGATTGAAGGACAATTTTCTTAAACAAGGCCTAGCGGATCTAATGGTTTTACCTGCAAAGCTCACAATGACAAAGTCACCATCATCATCTTTCTGGCCATCTGAACTCTCATCAGTGGTGTCGTTAAGTGGAATTGAGATGTCACTCTCTTCTGAGCTACTGTAGACAATCACTTTCTTTTGGTGACCAGCGTATACAGCCATGCCACTGGCACAACTCTCAGAAATGTACTTTGCACTAGTTGCTCCGTGCTTGTGGAACCAACTGCCACCTGACACATGTGATTCCCCTACATTTCTGCCTTTAAATCAAGGCTCAAAACCCATATGTACACCCTGGTGTTTCCTCCCCATTAACTATCTTACCTCTGCACTACTATCTGTGTTTATGTGGATGTATGGGCTTTACGTCTTTTATTTTGGTTATTGTTATTTTACCTTCATTGTTTACCTACTGAATGCACTATGTACAGCACTTTGGACAGTGCAAACTGTCATAAATGTGCTTTTATAAATACATTTTACTTACTTACTTACTTATAACTCACCCAGGCCCTCTGGCACAAATCACCCCAATCCCAGAAATTTGGATAATAAGCATGATGCAGCAATTTAGGGCTGACATCATGCTAACTGTATAGACTCAAAATGTAGCATACCAAAGCACTAAAATATGTGTCAAATGTTTTCAAACTTGTCTATAATTGTTCAAACACAATAATCAAAAAACCTTGATCATGGAAATGTTACTTTGAAAGGCAAAACACAGTTTTTTGAGCTTAAATGTGCTTATATCTTATTCCTTGTGTCTCCCTTCTTTACAGGATGAGTCAAATGGATGGCTCTTCTTAAATATGTGGTCACATTTCCAATTTCTTCCACGGTTTTCTAGAAACAAGGGGTGGCACAACTTCCAAAATGCACAACTTAGGCCACTCTCCCCTACAATAAGAACTGACACTTTTCGAAAAACGTGTAAGACGTTTTCAGCATTGAGGCATAGCTTTATTTATTCATTAATTAATTTATTTATTTTATTTATTTGTTTATTTAGCAGGGACAATGCAAAGTTCATTAGCACTACAAGAGTTAGCTATAAGCAAATGTTCATCTGTAGTCCCTGGTCAGGAAACAGAGGACTTTATAACTGTCCATTGAGTAATTAGATTCCCTCCACAAAGTTTATTTGTTTTCACCGAATTGCAGATCAAAAATAAATAATTGTATTACTTTAGAAGTATATTCCCTGCTGTGTCTGATTTGGGATGACTCAGTTGAATTAACGTAATATAGGTACAGCCCCGGAAAAAATTAAGAGACCAGTCTGGATTTTTCTAAAATCTTTATTTCTACATTACTTATTGAAAATGCTCTAAACAACATTATTCTTATTGTGAATTTGGTAGAAATGTTGTCAGTAGTCTATATTATAAAATCCAAATGTTCATTTTACTCAAACATATGCCTCTAACGAGTAAAACGAGCGACACTGAACATCTGGAGTGGTCTCTTATTTGTTTCCGGAGCTGTATAGTATATCAAAAAAATATTCATTTTTATTCAAGTAGTGTCTGCAAAGTCAAAACTATTTAAAACATGTAAATACTTTAACAACTTTCAAGCCAACGCAATCGCTTGTTTTCTCCTGCTCTTCAGGATAAGTGTGTCATGGTGTTTGTACATGTCTATGTTCAAGTGGCAATGGAAAATAATGCAAATGATTTACTGTATCAAAGTAGCTCAAGCCAGAGAAGACCAGACAGTGACAGGAAAGAAAGGCTGCAATTTAGAGCATAGCTGCCATGCAGTCAATGCAGGCGTGCAATAAAGGGTGTAAATTATATAATAATAATTGAGTTTTTTTATCACTTCATTACAATGTTAGTTGTGTAGCTAATATAATATGCCGTGGAATTATGTGTAAGTGCAGTATGAGAGAAAGAGGTGTTAATAAGGATTACTGCTCTTGATGTGCAAGTGTGAGATTAATGTCCAATTCTATGAATACACTAAGTGCTGATGATGACTTAAGCTGTACTACAAAGCGTTATTTGACAAAATGCATTCATATTTGTCAGAGAATAAAAAGGTCACTGCTGGGATTGTTGAATTTGGAGTGAATATGTTTGAAGTGGAACATGTTTGGAACAGTTTTTACTCAGGATTCCTTGTAACATTGTAACTATTTATAACTACTAACAGACAGCAGACACTCCCCTACTTGCTCCTATGCTCTCTCTGTCTGGGTTAAACCCATATATAGTATATAAAATGGATGTAGCATCCGGGCTGACCTCAGTTATTCCAACTGCATCCAATCGTCCTGGCCTATGCACGTCACCATCTTGTCAGATTTTTACTCCGCCTCATTTCCTCTTACCGAAAAAGGGCATTGATTTGACGTCGGGGGGAGGGAGATACGCCCATCTAGCTGACGTATACCTCCGAGGCGAAGTGAGGTCCAGCGGGCGGCTAGCTGTCACCCAAGAGGCCGCGTCCCTAATTATTTGTAAATTTAGTTTAAAAACTAGCGTAATCCAAAAAAAATACGGAAATGTCATGGAGATATAACCTAAACATACAGACTAGAATGTTGTTTTGGACCAGGCCATGAATAGGTTTAATAATGCTGTGAAAATGGCCTATTTAACAAGGGAGTCAATGAGAAATTGCTCTGTCTCGGTACCACCTCCCTGTGGCCACTCTGTGAACTAAACTTCCGCATTAGATGCTGGTAGAACTTGCTCTGGATGGGGCTTGGTTAAACCACAATTTCCACATACTCAACCATCATACTACTCCAAAAAGAAGAACATACTGGCATATTTAGGTGGGGTTAGGCATTTATGATACAAATTCAAATATTTTAAAATGCAGGTTCATGCCAAAAAGCCTAAGTGGACAGACAAAGCAAAGTCTACTAAAATGACATCTGAATGGATGCGGCAGCTTATCCTTCAATACAAGCTTTAGATTTCTCATTTTCATTGGGAGACAGCAGCAGTGCCAAGCAGTTATTTCCCAATGAGCCTTGTCTCTTTATGGTGATTGGTTTGGGTCAGCATGTGGTAGACCCCTCCAATTCAGCCATCCATACCGTGCCGGATCAAAACCTTTTTTCAAATCATGCCGTGCAAAAACATTTACACTGGCTGCATTTGGCCAAGTGTGTTGTTAAAGCCATGGCCTATAAAGGATTGCTATTGACTTCTGTTGGATTGTGAGACACACGCAGAAAACTCCCAGGACTTGTCGAGCGAGGCAGAAATCGTAAGGTCCTTTGTAAAATTCCATCCTGGCAGTGCATGCAATAACATTTCCTAAAAAGGTGCTCCAGGGGGTTATAGGTTGGCATATAAAAAGTAAGACGACACCCCTTAGGAGATATTTTAACTGAATTTTCCAGCAGGTATGAGGAACTGGGCTGAATCATTTGCAGTGGCCGATTCAGTGTATTTTCAGTTAAATCAATTTTGGAGCCTACTTTTATGCCTGCACGCTATGTTCACAAAAAAAGGGTGGGAGGCAGTACAACAGGCTACATTTACATTCTGCAATGCAATGCATATTACTTGTTAGTAGAGTACCTCCATTCAAATCAAAATGATGCTGACCGGGTCGTTCAAGGCTATGAGCCAAAAAGCTTCCATGACAAGCATTTATTATTTTTTGCTCACTGATTTATTTTGTGTTTTTCCACATTTTGACCATTCCACGCTCCTGTGACACACACACACATGCAGGATCCAAGACTCACAACACAGACACACGTACCACAGGGGATTTAGGTGGGTTTTACTTGCTTACTGTAATGCAAAATGTCACCTAAAGGCACCCACACAGTACACAACTTTCACCACCATTTCTTCCATCTAGGGTCTTGGGTCGCTGTGCTTTGCCCACTTGACTTGACTGATCGTCCACAATGGGTCACACATTACAAGATATTTGACAGGGCCTGTCTGGCAAGTCAAGTCTGTCTATGGTCTCCAAACTATTTTTTGTCACCAAAACACACGACAGGTGACACAGGGAAGCAAGGCTATCATCCAAAGAAATAGAAAAAGATTTGTAAATTAAGGCAGCAAAAAATATCTATTCTGCAGAAAGAGTTTAAGGTTAACACATATGGAAAATGTTTGTACTCTGAATATGTTACAAAAACTGAACAGTTTTTTGTGTTGTATTATTATAGAAACTATTATAGTGTATTAAGTGTCCCCATATCCCGTATCCTGCGCTCTCGTTGGCTGCTCTCTATTTGCCTATGGCTTTTGACAGCGATGTTTAAATCCTGTTGGCAAGTGGAACAATCTTGTAGTGTGAACTAGGTTTAATGCTGACCACATCAACTATCACACCAAAGGGCGCGAGCTCCAGTGCAATGGACCAACCTGTGGTGGAGGGAGGCCCCCTGCTCCGGGCGGGCAGTCTGGTAACATGGTGGTCCTCTGAGGCGTGCTGCACCTACAGGAGGGGGAGGGGTTGGACATGCTCCAGTTGCCGTAGAGGAAGATGTCAGTGACGGACTGATCCACGGACGGAGTGAACCAATCAGAGCCCATAGAAGAACATGGTAACTTCCTAAGGGAAAAACAATGAGGATACATCTTTATTTAAAAGGTGCACTATGTAACAGAGAGGTGAACATTTTCGAAGGTGTATTCTCATACCGGAAAAGTTACTTTTTCACTGTTGTTGCAGGACCCCACCGTTTTGTTTGCAAATATATTTTAGTCTTACATTTGGTTCCCGGTGCCTCAAAATAATTTTGTTTTTGATTTGTGATGCTAGAATGAATCAATACTAATAATTACATGTGGAGAAAATACATTTAAAGGCTCTGCAAATGTAAAAACAATAAAAGTAAAATTCCCCTCTAAAACTGCATAGTGCACCTTTAATAATAATCAACATGTTCAATGTACATCTGCTGAAAAACATATTCAAAATGTGCTCTCTTAAAATATCTGGTGATAAATCAGCAAACCTTTAATAATAATAACAATAATAATGTATTTAATTTATATAGCGCTTTATTTCCTAGGAACTCAAAGCACTTAACAGGGTTCCAGGTTCCATTCATTCACACACAGTCATACTGGTGGTGGTAAGCTACGATAGTAGCCACAGCTGCCCTGGGGCAGACTGACAGAAGCGTGCCTGCCATTCCGCGCCAACGGCCCCTCCAACCACAACCTCAAACATACAGCAGTCATACACATTCACACGAGGCAAGGTGGGTGAAGTGTCTTGCCCAAGGACACAACAACCATGACACAGGTGGCAGGGCGGGAATCAAACCAACAACCCTTGGATCATAGGCCAACCCGCTCTACCACCTGAGCCACGGTCGCCCCAAACTTTAGATTGTGTGAGCTATGGGGAAAGCAGAATGTGAAGAATGAGAGTGTATCAGGTTGTTATCACAGGTGTTCTGTTAAGTGGATACTGCGTGTCAACCGGAAGGCTTTCTTTTTACTCACTAAAGACTTGTGGATAATACCTTTGACTTAAAAGATCTCCAGTTTGTGTTTGAAGAACTTAGCACAGTAAGCCGCTCACGGCCTGTGTGCTGCACAAGCTCCAAGTTCGCTCATATTTCCATTTCAGATTTAAAGGTGGAGTACGCATGCTTGTTGTCAAAATCACTTGTCAAACTCAGGTTGCGTTCCGAATCGCATACTTTCTACTACTGTATATAGTATGTAGAAAAAAGATTTAGGATGTCCCGATTCTTGTGGCCAGATTTAGGATGGTTAGAAGTACCCGGATGTCCTACTTCAAGCGGCCAAGATTGTTAGTGTTGAAAAGTGCATCCTATTTGGGCGATTCTGACCCACAATCCAGTGCGCACGTGAAGTGACGTAACATTGACGAAGCCTCCATATGAAAACAAACAGGGATGCGACAGATATAAAAGCAAGAGGCAAGATCAAGGTGCAATGTTATGATGAAATAAGAGAGAAAAGTATGTCCCAATAGTATGCCTACTGCATCCTAACTAGATTATTTTTATCGTCGGATGTAGTATGTAGAATAGAAAAAAAAAAGAGTATGCGATTCGGAATGCAACCTCAGTGAATATTTCCTCACGACCACTTCCTGTCCGTACTGAGTTTGCCTTTAAAAAAATAATCTGGTGTTAATACACAGCCTAGGTTCTGTAAACTGGTATGTAAACTGGTTGGTTTGTAAAACAATAATAATAATTAGGAGATTTTCACTGATTTTGACAAAAGGTGATTTTGACAAGAATCGCTGACTCTACCTTTATCTTTAAAGAGGTATCTGTTATTCAACCTATTCTAAAGAGACCTTCAGACCCCATTCTCTAGCAGGACTTCTTGAAGGAGAGACAGGCACATGCTCGGTCAGGAATGGTTCTAGATTCGCATATGGGCTTACACAGGTTTGTGACAACTAGCCACACATTCACAGCTTGAAGAGCTTAGCTCTTTATAAGTAGAATTTTGCATAAACCAATGTGCACACTAATGACTCAGAAAACAGCTTACGGTATTGGGTTTCCGATCATGCAGCGAGTCCCGAAGCCGGGGTCGTTCACCAAGGTTTCCACCACCCGAGACACTTCCATGTTATCTGGCGCATCATTGCTGTAAATAGTGGGAATACAATCAATACAAATACAGATTCAATCAGTTGACTGTGCAATAATACTTTCAAGTTCCTTAATCACAGGAAACTAAAATCAAAAAGTAACTGTTTTACTCAATCAGCCAATTAAACTGTTACAGAATAAAAACAAAAGGCAAACGCTTGGAAATGACCAAGCGTGTTCTCTTTTGGTGGATCCCAGTTAAAAAATGTCCTTCCTGGAAAACATAATAGAAAATCATCTTGAACCTGATAGCATCTGATAATGCTTGATAATAACAGCCAGACATCCTTAAAGGTGAAGTAAGCGATTTATTTATGTTAATATAAGTCACTGACAGGAAGTTAGCCAAACTGACCATTCCGCTTACTGAACCTTTAAGGTTATGTGCTTTTGTTGAGATCACAGATCCATCTATCAAAGACATGAGCCAGCCAACAGCCAATTAGAGCTGAGTCTGCAGTGAGACCAAGCAAAAATAAGAAGAAATTCAACCTCTATTGTTGTCTTGACATGGTGTCACATTGAACAGCGAATATGTTCTGATATCAAAGGCCGTGAAATGACTCCGGTCCAGTCTGTGATACTTTGTGAGCCAGAAGAATCATTTTGCGACGGGTAATTCTTTCACTCCCCCCGTTCCGCTAAATCGACCAGCATGGGTGACAAAAAAACTCTGAAATATATGTCATTACATTTGGGATACAATGAGCTGTCACAACTGGTTACCATTTTTACAAGTCCTCAACTGTGTCCTCCATCGCAATTGGCAATGATCTTACACGTTTTATGATCCGTCCCACGCCACAAATGATTAAGATTTTTAACAAGTTGGCTTATTGGTCTCTCTCACATCGCCATGGCATGGGGAGTTTAGATGATCGTTAATCTTAAATGTATCTTGACATCCGAGGAGGGTCTGGGATGAAATGAGATACTCACACACACAGGGGGGAATCGGATGTGGCACGTTTCAAGTAAATACTCAACAGCATGCTTGGAGGCCACTCTTAATTAACGACGAGTGTGAGAGAAATCACTGAGTTTACCATCTCTTTTTTCTGTGGCTCAAGGGCAAAGAAAAATCCCCATAACGACATTGACTATACAGTGATGTGCATTTGTCTTCATAAGTGGAGTCCATGATGTGTAACCCTTTTGCAAGCACGTATTGATACGAGACAATTCTGTGTACAGTATAGGCTCTCTCCACAGCCTTTCATTATTATCATTTGCGCGTGAGTGTCTTGTACACATCTAAGCCCTTTGTCTCAGTTAAACAATCTTCTCATTCCAATTTCATTCTCATTACTAAGCACACATCTTCTTGCCCTTTAGCTTAAGGGTACCGGGGAGTTAAAACACAGCGTTTCATATAGACCGCCAGTGATGGCTTTCTGCCAGCAGTGGCCAACAGCTCAGCCAACCATTTGGATGAATACAGTGTTCATCGTCTCATTTAAGGAGGTGTCTCCATGAAGGTCAGGCGGTCATTATACTTGACCACCGGCGAGCGCCAAAATGGAAGTGGTCCGATTGTAAAAATGGATAATGTGCAGCCATCTGTTTTGCAATTAACAATGGCTGGGTTGCCACGTTATTCAAAGGTAATAAAAACTATTGGATGGTTCCAAAAAGGAAGACTTGTGCACACACACATAGGCAGTGGAACTAATGAATAGTTTCATCTGGTCCAAATGAAAGATCATAGGAGTAAGCACTGAGACAATATTGGAAGAAAGTCAAATGAAGGCTACATTATATTGCAGCAGGACAAAAGCCATTTGGAGAATATAAAAACCGATGAGCGTGATCAATAATAAGAGTGTAATTATCGTTTTTGATATTCGGAAAAAATCCATTCTTATTTCCTAGGTTAGCACTTGTAAAGGTTAACTAACATTGTCACAGTTAAATGTTATACACTATAGTGCACAAGGTCTTAACCCCTTGTAAATTAGATCAATCTTTATCTTCAGTCATTCTAAGCTAAAACGGATCATTGGCTTTTACGACGTCTATAGAACTGCAATGCTCCTCCGAATGAACTTTTAGGAAGAAAAAGGCTACACTAATTTAAATCACACAGGTAGATGGTTTTAAAGTCACAGTCAGAAGAAAAAACACTAATATTTTATACAAGGCCAGAGGGGAATGTCAGAGTAAATTAAGAACGATACAGTTTTTAAAGTGTAAAATAGAAGAAATCTTTCCTAGTAATTACCCTGAAAAGTAGTGCCACTTTGGCTAAGGCTATCTGACAAAAGCCGTTAAGGGAGTATGAAATAGCAGAGAAGAAACTTGAGCCAGGTAATGTATTTGGGTTAGGGGTTATTGGCAGTTGCACTAGTAGGTGGTTGTTTCTACACACTAATGACGACTCCATGTACAGATGCATCTAAATAAATTAGTATATAATGAAATCGTTCTTTTTTTTCCTTTATAATTTTATTGAAAAAGTGAAACTTCCATTAACATATGTATTAGACAATATGAAATACACCGCTATCAAAGCAACATTGGCTTCCATAACACCTCAGCAGTGCCACAAGTTGATCACAACCATGCCACGCTACATTAATGCACTAATTTGTGAAAAAGGAGCCCCGATCAAGTATTGAGTCGCATACATCAACATACTTTTCAGGACGTCCAGAGGCCTATTGCATAAAACTAAGATAAGGGATTAACCTAGGATATTTCGGTTATCCTGGCTTGCGTTAGCCATGATCCGGTTGCATAAAAGCGGAGGGACATAAGTTACCATGGAGATTTATCCTTTACGTTTAGCCTGGTCGGGACCAGGCTAAACGTAAAGGATAAACTTATTCTGTTGCCTGATTGGCTCAGTCAGCTGTCACTCCGATCTGAAATCAAGGTGTTTAACAGTTATTCCATGATCTTCTGTGTATTGCTTTATTTTCATTAGCCTGTTTTAAGGTACCACATAAAAGACTGCATTGTCATTTAGTTAAAAAGTTCTTCTTTTTTATTTATTTAACCTGAACCATTTATAATTAACTTAATTATAATTAGATTAAGATGCAATGATATAAATTATAATAATTGATGTTCAATATTGCAGGCTATATTTATACAATTGATTATCGATGGCAGATGACGTTGCAAGTGTGGGTCAAATAAATTCACTTTGTACTTATCACTATATCGAGGTGCATCTAAAACAAAATTCAATATCAATGAAAAATTCCTTTTTTCTGTAATTGAATTCAAAAAGTGAAACTTAAATATATTCTAGAAATTCATTACACATGGAGTGAAATTAATCTAGAATAAACATACTTTTCAGAAGGTCGAAATTTCTGTATTATAAATCCTTTTTCTGATTGGTTGTAGGGGAGAACGGGGTAATTTGTCACACGGGTTGGTTGTCACAATCGTTATATCTCGGAACCAGAAGGCGCTGTCTTTTTCATGTCAAATTGAAAATATTTAGCTCCTCAGTATTTTTCTTCTAGGCTTTTACACAATGGGATTATAACAAAACACTTGTTACCCATACAAAGTGTGAAGGGTAAACTATAGTTTAGATTGTGGTTAGCAAGCTAATTAGTTGTCAGATGGTTGTTGGCCTTGATGCTAGCAAGAAATTCAAGTTGGGGTTGGTCGTCACATTTTTTGGGGGGTTGGTTGTCACATGTTATCTCAAGGCTGCAGCCAGAAAAGGAACCCAATAACGAAATAAATTGTCAAGCTGTATCCTCACTGACACCCCAGAGAAGGAAAGAATAGAGAAGGAAAAGGCAGCTAGCATGCAAAAGAAAAAAGGGCAACAACATCAAAACAACCCAGTGCATCCCAAACTAGACCAGCTGCCAAGGCTACAGTAAGTTATGTAGGCCTATTTGTTTCATTTCATTTCATTTCATTTATTAAGGCTCACGGCCATAGCACATGGCATGGAGCACACAGTTCAAATTAAATCATTACAAAACAAAACAATGGTGTACGGCAAGAAAACAAAAAACAAAAACATTACTTAAACAATGGCAATACAAGTCTCAGAAAGGCGCCTGTTTTAACAATAACCCCTGTTTGTTTTTAACTCAAAAGCAAAATCAATGTTATCTTAGATGGAAAATAAACATAATATTTTGGCAGGTATTTTTCTCGAAAGTACACTACATTTACATTTTTACACTCAAAAAGAACATGATATCCATCACCAACACAATTGGAATCACAGAGGTTGCAAGATCTTTCACTTCTTTCCAGCCCTTTGTACCTTCCAGTGACTTTGGGTATTCTGGTGTTATTTGTTCTAAAATTGCATATGGCCTGCCTGGACTTTTGGTTTTCATATAGCAAATATTTTTCTAATTTAAACTCTTGTTTAAATTTAATGTATGTGTCACAGGAAGTCATGCTTGTAAGCTCGCTCTGCCATTTCTGAATGAATTGATCTTGCAACCTCTGCTCAACAGTTCTTTTCAGCCAGTTAATGTTGTTGTACTTCTGATTTATCCAAATGTATGACAACCCGCAGTCATCCAGTATCTTTTTCACCTGTGCTACCCAGGGTGAAGCATACACACCGCTGCTATGCAGGCTGTGTAGCTGATTGTACATGATTTTACTAAGTTTACTTTCTTTACTTTCTAACAGTCTCCCCCAATATCCAATTATTCTTTTTTTAACTGTAACACATAGTGGGTACCGCCCAAGTTCTCCATATACCATATTACTGCAGGTTGTCATTTTAACTTTTAAGATGTACTTTAGAAATTTGAGATGTAGTTTTTCTAACAGATGTAGTTTTTCAAACCCCCACACTTCACATGCATACAACATAACTTGAGTAACCAACTTGTCAAAAAGGTCCAGAGTGACATCTACAGCAAGCTGAAGCTTTCTGCATTTATTGAGTAAAGCGAACATTGCGCGCAATGCTTGCTTACGCAGTTCCTCAACAGCAGTTTTAAATGAGCCATTGTAACTCATGATGACACCAATATATCTAAAGCAATGTACCGTCTCTAGACTTTGACCGTTGCAGACAAACTGTAGTTTACTAGTATCTGCTCTTCTAAAACCAAAAACTGTAACTTTAGTTTTATCGCTATTAACTTTTAGTTTCCATTTCTCACAGAAGGCACACATATGATTTATAGCTTTCTGTAACCCTCTCTTAGTTGTAGACATGATAATAGTATCGTCAGCGTACATAAGTGCCATTAGTTGTATATAATTGTCTAACACAGCATCATCGTCAACTTGACAATGCAATTAAACTTTCAAATTTAGTTCTACTTTCTTGCCTTCTTTTTAAGATTATTCCCATTAAGATAACATTGTGACAAACAACCCCATAGTGTTTGACAACCGACCCCTTGATGGGGTTGGTTGTCACAATGTGTAAGGGTGTCTTTGATGATTAATTTCTTCTTTATTACAATAAGATAGAAAAAGTGAGGGGTACACATTTCAAGCCAACACCTTAAGCTTCAATTTAATGTAGGAATGACTATTGAAAGATGTTTCGGTGATGAGCAATTCTCACTAGAGTAAAAAGTGTGCCTACTTACCCCGTTCTCCCCTATGTAACATTCTAATATTTTGAGATACTGGATTTTTTATTCCATGATCAATCAATCATCCAAAAAAAGGCCTGACATATTTCACTTTGTGTAATGAATCTATGAAAGTTTCATTTTTTGAATGGACTTTCCATGATATTCATTTTTTTAGATGCACCTGCAGACTGCTCACTGTCAACTATTTTATCATAAAACAATGCAGGAACATCAAGAACAGTTGGCAGAGAATACATCTCCTGTATGAAATGAACTGCCCCCTCACTTACGGTTTAAACTAGCAAGGCATTGTGGGAAAATGGGCCGTCTTTTCCATTTTTCCATCAGTAAATCTGTGTTCGATCTTTGGGTCTACTTCTGAAAGCTGTGGGCTGGCACTTAACAGAATGGGCTCGTTCGACCTCCGTTGTGGCTCGTCTGGAAAGTAGACGAGAGTAGCCGAGTGCAGTCGGGGGAGTGACGAAAAAACCTGACTGAAGCCGGACAGCTCCGAGTCGGCTCGACCGTCGGAAGTAGCGTCCTTGTTGCGGATGCAGTTCGTTTTCTAGTTTTATTTTGAAGGCCTATTAGAAACATATTCGTAGGAGAGTCACACATGCTACAACCGATTAGAAGCAGAACACAACACAAAGACGAGTAAACACTTTAAAAGCGAGGGGCATTTTCAAAACAAGAAACGAGATAGGCCTATCCCCATTACATCTTTATCTTTCTTGTTACTTTACTAGAAAACCTACTTTTAAGTGATAAAGAATAATTTACAAATCCAAATAAAGGAGGTTTAGTATTTCTCCCTTAACATAACGAAGATGATCGGCCTAAATAAAGTTAAAGAAGGTCTAAGATAAGATCCCTTATTATTATTGTAGAGATGGATATGATGAACTTTATTATGATGTGTAACAAACAAACTACTTGATGTAGTTTTGGTCTGGCTTTGCGACACTACATGTAAAATACAATTCCCAGACCATTTAGATCACTTGAAATAAGCCTATGATTTAATCTTAATGGTATAAAGATATCACTTCACCAAGATCTTATGTGACTCAAGTTTGTGTTCACTTTTAAATAAATCTATACAGGAGAGTTACACATCCAAATTATTTCTATGTCAAGGGTTTAGATCAGTGGAGGTTTAACTCTGATAAAGTATATTTCTGCTTAAAGGCATACTGTGGCGGCCTAATGATTAAACATAAATTAAAATCAAAAAGAATGGATCGTAATTTAATTTTGAGCGGTGATGTCAGACTTTTGCCTAACCAATTGGGGAAACGCATCAAAGGCACGGGGTTTAAACTCCCAATTAGCAGCTCCGCCTGTCAGCAAGACGTTTCCCATCAGACATTTCGCTCCCGCAGCCCGTGGGGAGCAACTGCAGCGACTTGCTCCAGTGTCTGTGTCCGTCTTGATACCGCGGGACTTCAAAGTCTCAAGCAGCCGAGCCGCAGCCAGCCGCGGGTGCAAGTTGGACAAAAAGTCTAACCATAATGCAGTGCGCTCAGCAAGACGAGCGTCATAATTGCGCAGGTCTTAGCAAGACGGCGACAGGTCGAACGAGCCTATAGACTTACACCTGGCTTGACAAAGCAGCCCCTTTACATCCTGGATTGGCGTTTATGCAACTGACTAATCCAAAGTGCCCAGGCTAGACTTTGTTAAGGCTGGCTTTATCAATCATCCTGGATGTCTTTATTCCACTTTTATGCAATAGGCCCCAGATGGCTGTATTAGACATTGTTATACTTTTGTGATTGGTATTCTAATATTTTGAGTTACTGATTTTTTTTTTTTTCATGAGCTGAGAGCTATAATCATCATAATTAAATAGAGAAGGCCTTAAATATTTAATTTTGTGTGTAATTCATCTAGATTCCACAGTGTATGACTGTTTGATTTTTTTTTTTTTAATTAAATTACCAAAATAAATTTACTTTTCCATGATATTCTATTGATATCAGATGCCCCTGTATACCATCCTGTGGTCATAAAGGAAGTAAACACTAGTGGTAGAAGTACTAACAGTTAACACAGTGGGTTTGAAGATTTCAGCACCATGGACAGAGACAGATCATTCTGAATGCTGTATCTCTATGGGCAGAGAGGCACAGCTATGTGGACTGCAACAAAATTATTGCATGTTATGTGTCAGTTGCATTGGTTGACAGCAGAGTAAAAGTCTGTAACGAAGGGGCCCAACTTCATACTTTTGGACCATTATTTTCTCTTTTCTAAAAACAAAAAAATTATTAAAAAAAGCTTCCTCAATGAGATAAAGTGTAGCGAGTCCTTTCAAGATTCTAGCTCCAGCTTAAAGTGAGAAAAAGTAAATGCAGGCTTAATATTATGTGAATGCAGCTCATCCTAAACCACCACCACTCTCAATGAGCCGCACTTTGATATGAGTTCCATGTGTTGGAATGCATATGTGAAGCAAAAAACTAAGGGCTGAGGACAAAGGAACTGCAGTATGCCAGTACGCCAGATATTAGCAGTTTGTGTCACCCAGCAGGCACACTGTTATTATCAAGATTATTAATCACCTTTTTTCTCTGTGTGTCTTGCCTAGAATATGTGGTTTGTATTGGATGCTATCAAGGAAAGTGTCTCGATGTGTAAACACATACAAAAGGAGTAGCATCTCTCTCTGACCAACAGCTGAGATGGTATCTTAAATAAACCAGCGTCAGGTTACAGTTAATTGTGTCTTGACATCTTCAAAGGGAATTGTCTACAAAGTGCTGCCATGGGAGGAGGAGGGAGGGGGTGAAATACCTACAGGCTAGATACTAGATAAGCAACGACAGCTCCATGCTACGAGAACAGATTATGAATACGGCTTTCAGATTAGTTTGATGGGTTTGAACGGAAGCTGTAAACAGTGTTTTAGCATTTTAGGATTCAGTTGGCATTTTTTTTTATATCTTTTTTTTGGGCATTTTTATGCTTTATTTGATAGTGCAGAGTGACAGAGGTGAAATGGGGCAGAGAGGGGAGTGACATGCAGAGAACGACCACGGACGGGAATCGAACCCGGATCTGCTGCTGGGCCCGGCCCGGGGGGGAACACCCTACCAACTGAGCTAAGGGCGCCCCCTCAGTTGTGATTTTTACAGCACTTTTGTCGACGTGGCGAGAGATAGATCACTTTGTGTCAGTTTTGAGCTTATTGCCTTAAATGCGGTGAGGCTTTACCTCTGAGATAATCAGAAGTCATTTATGCATCTTCTCAACAAAAGTATTAGGGTGAACACACACTTGCCCAGTTGATCGGTGTTGTGCTTTAACACGATTGCGGTACAAAATGCCTATGGTGAGTGTGCCCTTAAAGGCAAGTGTCATATACAGTATATTAAATGTCCACATTTGTAAAAGAAGGGATACACATTTATTAAGTGCTAAACGTAATAAGGTAAGACTCTTTAAAAGATTTGGCGCTCCGGTGGCGTAGTGGATAGAGCGCGTAGAATATTGGCTCTGGCCTTTGTTGCAGTGGTCGCAGGTTCAAATCCGACCCGTGGACCTTTACTGCAGGTCATCCCCCCTCTCTCTCTGTCTCCCCATTTCAACTATGTGCTATCAAATAAAGCTTGAATATGCAAAAAATTTACCTTAGAAAAAAAAAGACTCTTTTAAAAGAGCCATCCACAGTGGTTGACATCTGTGTGTTATTTGTTTGCGATACATGTCCAAATCAGTGGGAGTGTTGAAGTCAACCAAGGCCGGGCTTTGTCGTCACTGAGCATGTGTGGGATTCTCAATGACAGAATGGTGAGCTGTTGTCAAAGGGAGGGGACTCCTGTCCATCTAGATGTTTAGACCCTGGCATTGCAAAGAATATCCTCACAATCAAACAGCATGAGCATTAATGTGACAACTTTTTCCTTTGATCCTCTGTCTCTTTGAAGTTTAAGTGTCTTACAGCTTAGGTTGTTCATCCACTCGCTTCCATTTGCTTCTGTAACCATCCAGTCATTGGACAACTTGTTCCAACGCATTTTTATACTGAAGACAGTAAACATCATTTTTCTAGGATTCTTCCCCGGATATTTCTTTTTCGCTTGTTGCTTTTGGGTATTAGCAATAGAGAGTGACATTCAACAGTAACCTACAATGGGTACAAGAATCATTAGCGTATTACTAAATATATCGGATACATTTTGTTTGTTAATATGCATGCACGCATTCTTATGTGTTTACCTGTAAAAGGTGGTTTGAGGCAGCCCGTACATCCAGGGTTGTAGCTCCAGACTGGGATACTCAGCGAACGGAGGGACGATGAGAGAGAAGATCAGAGAAAGGCACACGAAGACAGCCGGCAGA
Source organism: Ammodytes marinus (assembly GCF_949987685.1). Taxonomy (NCBI): domain Eukaryota; kingdom Metazoa; phylum Chordata; class Actinopteri; order Uranoscopiformes; family Ammodytidae; genus Ammodytes; species Ammodytes marinus. The sequence continues at coordinate 2,138,344 of NC_137227.1, forward strand.
ACCACCTGGGAGGACGGTGACAAATGTACCATCAAAATATCTCATTAGAGTGGTCGTGTCACTAGATTTCAGTGAATCATGGAAATGTTTAGGGACGTTTCATGTTTCTAACCTGTACATCTCTATGGAAAGGGACATAACAGTGCCACGGACTAGAAAATAACAACAACAGCAAACACAGTTGTACTATTGTAAAACATATAGCTTCCACTTTAAGCTTAAAGGCTCACTTTCTGCGACAGGAGCTACAATTACTTGCGGAACCTCAAGTTCATTCCAGGAAGAAAAATCCTTCAAATTCCATGCCACACAGCTTCATGTAACAGTAGAGCTATTGTATGGCGCACAAGTAGGGCATAATGTGTACAAGGACCCAATAAAAAGGAAAAGTGAAGCATTATTATGTTGTCTGAGTAGAGTGTTTGCTTAGGTGATACAGACCTGTGTTAATGTGTGTAAGCATGACAGCACAAGATTCAACATGAGCTCAATTTCATCATTCCCCTTCCCCGAGCCCTCTCAACGCGCACCACAAATTGACTGATGTAATCAACAATAAGGCATGGGCCCCGCCACAATAACGCAAATATGCTCCCCAGCCATCTTGTTGTGTTTGGCCACTTCTGCAACGCTTATGAGCTTGATTAAACACTTCCAAAGCTGCCACCATCATCTGGCCACTCAGACATAATTAGTTCCTTGCCATTCTCTTTTCTTTTGTGTAATTTTAATGATTTCTTTTAAACCGAGGCGCTGGCACACTATTATCCCCCCCCCCACACACGCACGCACGCACGCACGCACGCACGCACGCACGCACGCTCGCTCGCACGCACACACACACACACACACACACACACACACACACACACACACACACACACACACACACACACACACACACACACACACACACACACACACACACACGATCCTCTTTTCTCCGTCATGTAATTCTCTTTTCATTCCATTGTTAGAGCTGACAAAAAGGTCAACGTGGTGGGGGGAAAAAATACCAGATACCTTTAATGTGTAATCACTTGTAGGGTGGGGCTTGCGTACACTTGATTAATTGCAGAGCGTGCAATTTGCCGGGCCCAATTCAAGATGGGCCAATTGAAAAAATCCTGACTTTACTGCACAGGGCTGCTATGGCCATGGAAATGTGCTCGGGAGACAGATAAAGAGCGGCAATGAGACTGAAAAGCTTAACGACAGACTGCTACAGAAATAACTATTCTCTCTCTCTCTCTCTCTCTCTCTCTCTCTCTCTCTCTCTCACACAGTAATTGTAGGCGACAAACAGCACTTCTTCCATTGAGAGATTTACAAAAAAACTAAAAAAACAGCTAGAAGTCATTATGCTAACAAAGCCAAAAGGACTACAATGTGAAGGGTTTATCGCATTATCAAGTTGTGCAAAGGATTTAGAGGAAGAGGGCAGGATTAAATGCTAACTGGGTATAAACACCAAAACACGATTAAAGATGTGTAATATAGTCCCTGCAAAGTCACATGGCTCATTGGATTAAGTGGTTTTAATTTATTTATTTATTTGTCCCCCTCAGAAAAATATGAAAGAAAACCCTCTTCCCCCCAAAAAATAGATGTATCATTATAAAAGTTCAGGGAATGGAAACACTTATAAAGCCTTCTTAGCCTGTAACTATATATTTACCAGCTATTTTAGATACATACAGTATCATCTTAACCTCGCCCAGCTACCAAATGATTGGCCCCATACACTTCACTGTTTGTTCAACCTTCAGGGTTTCTGAATTAGATTGTGTAAAGAGCAGCCTCATTTACGCATTTAAGCATTTACGCTATGTGCCCCGATGTTGGAGCAAAACCTACGGCCATGTCCACAATGGTAGATGTACTCTGAATAACAACATTGTCCGCTGGTCATTTCGGTGTGAGCTCCGAGCACCAAAAAAGCCTTCAACACCACCGATAACTCCTTGTTCTCACCCCGATTTGTGAAATGTGCCAAGGCTCGCCTGTCCCCCAACTTCCATTGCCATAAATCACTGCTTTTGTGTTCCATGCTGTAATCTCCTATATATTCCCCTAACCGCTTGTATTGGAGAAGATTAGCTCACCACACAATCATATCTGCTGACAATGGGAGCTGTTGACATGATGGGAGGTGTGTGTGTGAGAGGAGGGCCTTTAGCCAAATGAATAATAAGTGGGTGAGTAGAGGAGGTGCTGCACCCTTGTAGACAATGGGCACCCTTGTACCAATAGACACTCACGCAGTATCCTTGTGTCCCTACTCTGTGTCCCCACTAAAGAGGGACGCCTAGCACCGACAGTGACTAATGGGGATTGGTACTGCAGCAAATTACAAGAAGAACCGGAACACCTCAGGACCTCTCTCTCTCTCTCTCTCTCTCTCTCTCCCTCTCTCTCTCTCTCCATATTTCACATGCACGCACGCACACACACGCAAGCACATGCACACACACCTAAACAAACGCATGCACGCACACACACACACACCACAGTGGATGAGCCACACGTCAGTCATTTTCACTTATTTTAACCAGCGTTGTGTCATACCTGATGGCATTAAACAATATTAACAAACTCAATACGACCCTAGATAGGTGGGCGGTGTACGTACGTCAACACAACTTAAGTCAGAACAAGTTTTTTTTAAATGAGAAAATAATAATTCATGTACCCTACCTTGGCAATTGCTACTTACCGAAATTACTTTTGACTGGTTTCAAATCAGTAGTGTTTATTGGTTTTGACTTTTGAAATTGTGTTTATGAGGAACAAAATAATACAGACGTAGCCTTAATGGGCTAATAGCGCTCTGTCATCTTTGTAATTGTTATAGCGATCACATTTAATGACACCGCGAGCGAAAGCACATGATTAGTGCGCTTTAAAATGAAGGAAAGACAAATCATGAGTGTCACATTGGAAATACATAATAAATACACAAGAATAGTTGGTAAAAGATAAGCTCTGGTTTGACTTCTATTTGAGGTCATTTATGTTCTCTATCACATTCTCAAACCTATCGAATTAGTAGCGTTTTTAATGGCGGGCTATTGTGGTATCTTTTCTACTAGTACACAGTGCAACACTAGCATGGCAGTAAATATCTGCGCGTGTGAAATGAAATAGTCTTTCACTGTGCATAATCCGGATGGTTCAGGACCTCCTCTGCACCTTGGTGAGCTGCTGGCAGCCTGGCACGGATTCATCATGAAAGGGCAACAACCAATGAGGAGAGAGTAATGAGGTAATTAATTGAGGGCCAACCTATCCCTGGATTTGGTGGCTCACTCACACACTCACACTCGCCCGCCCGCCCGCCCACCCACCCACCCACCCACTCACTCACTCACTCACCCACCCACCCACCCAGCTCACATTTTTCAAACTCTTCTCTGCCATATATAACAGTACACTGCCTCCTGTGTCGATTTCTCCCCCACCTCCGGGGAAACTTAAATTCTGAAAACCATTGACTCAATCAAGATGGATGACACGACTTCTCCCTGCTGATTTTTCAAATACGCTTTCTCCACTACATCTGTCATTACCTGATTTTGAAAAGCCAATGTGTATTTTTCGAAACAATCTCCACCTTGATCCACCCACACACACCCCCAGTAGTACAACCCCCATTCCAATTCATCAATATGACAGACTGGGGCCATTACCTGGGCAATGAGTCCCTTGCGGCTGCGGCGGGCGTTGTGGAAGCGCTTGATGAACAGTGCCAGGAACTGCCTCCTGATCAGCGCCCATCCGGTGATAGTGCTGGATCCCCTCCCACTCACACTGGAAGTCTTCTTTACATCTGGGGTGGACATGATGCTATGTATTATGGGTCATCCAGCTACATGTTTAAGAACCCTGCATGGCACCCTTTCCGGCACAACCATAACTTCATCAAATATATAAGGTAGGTAGCTAAAACTGCCATGTGCACTTTCTCAATGCTCAGCATAGCAGCAGTATAGATAGATAGATAGATAGATAGATAGATAGATAGATAGATAGATAGATAGATAGATAGATAGATAGATAGATAGATAGATAGATAGATAGATAGATAGATAGATAGATAGATGTCAGAGTTGATCAATTAAGCTCTATAAACACCCTGGCTTTATGTCTCACACTCTCCAAGAATATTGTTACACAAGAAAGAAGTGCTATATTTCCAAAGTAGTCATTAAGGTAATAAAGCATATTCTGATTCAAAGCCATTTTCATGATGAAACACACTGCATGAAAGTGATTTTTTCTTCATATGGACTACATTGTAAAAGGTGAAGAGACAGGGAAGATTATGCTGTACTGACTGGAAGGCTGAAGACAGAAGACAAAGCCATTCTCTTTGTTTTCAAAAAGGCCACTCAAGTAAAAATCTAGGCCAACTAAATGACGTTAATAACGGAAGAATAAAAGGTGTGTGAAAGACACATGCTGGCTTGTACATACCTTCCACTTTGCTTGTGAACTTTTCCTTCAATTCTGCACAAAACAGAAAGAAACAAGGCTCACATTGATTTAATTGTTTCCTTTTATAACGTTCCCATTTGAAAAAATCAACCATACATGTTAGTCGTCATCGCTGGACATTCTCCATTGTTAAGTAAATTCACAAATGCTTGATGACGAGACACGGAGGGAGAAAACATAATGTTTTCAAGCACTGGTCAATTTTGAGATTTTGTCTATTTTGCTTTCATAACATTTCTTATTTTACCTTGAATAAATAAAAAGGTCTAATATGTGTTAATTGTTTTGTTTTGACACATCGTAGTTATACTCTGAAATGTATAACTACAGCTGTGTGTATTGATTCATGGTACCTATTAATTGTATTATTCACTGTATCTCTATCACTGCATTTATTGTATTTAGTATCTTTGATTGTATTTTAAAGCCTGACCCAGGGACAAAGACTGCAAATTAGCTGAAGCTAGACGTCTTATATGCGTCACATTTTCCCATTTTTTTGTGGCAATGTTGTATGTATTGTCCCTGTCAAATAAAATGTTATTATTATTATACAAAAGGTCCAAAATCTGTTCTGTAAAAAACGTTGGCTACAAATATGTAACATAAAGATTTTTACTCTACTAACTAAATATTTAGTTATTGCCACATTTGCACATGTATTAATACTTTTCTGAAAAATGGATGAACAAAATTAAAAATGTTTGCATGTAACTAAATCGACTGGCTAAGTTCCATGATGATACCTATCTCATAGCATAATTGCCTAAATAATATTTACTGTACTCTACTTTTACTCTACATTTACTCTATTCTACATCTACTCTACTCTACATCTACTTTACCCTACTCTTTAACCCTTAAAATATGACTTAGGCAATTATGCTATTAGGCTAACGAAAAGTAGATTTAGAGTAGAGTAGATGTAGAGTAAAAGTGGAGTAGAGTAAATATGATTTAGGCAATTATGCTATGAGGATAACGCTATGTATAAGTTGAAGTGTTATACCTGCAGTGTCTCGCCTTAATTGAGCTTCCTTGCTTTAAATAGTTTTTTAAAAACTGATACATTTGCATAGACGTTCCTGTCTTACCAGAGACGTGCTCCGTTTTACCGTGAACGCTGGAGATGCTGTTCCGCTTGGAACTGCGGGAGCTCCTCTTGCAGTCTCTCACCGGCAGCTCCTTTGCTGCTGTGGGAATACAAATAAGATATGTTGTTTTGGCCTGACCCAATTTAGGGTTATAAATAACAATAAGAAAAAGCTACCTGCCCCTGCAATACGCCACATTATTCCCTTGTAAAAAAAGCGCATACCCAGGTGATTTTAGAACAGTGAGGAAATCCAGTTCTGATATTCAACTGAATAGAAAAAGAAGCTGCACATGCTAACAAAAGTTGAAGATGCTAACACAAATACATTTCCCACCGAGGTCAATCAATGGGAAATAGGAATAGATTGAAAACACAGTATCTCTCTGTGAAGCTATATACAGCAGGATGCAGTGTGAGCGTACAGGGGTAAAGAAAAAGCGCCTACGGGAAAACCGCTACTGTAAACATTGCCACCAAACAATATTGTCTTGTGTGCCAGTCATACACCTGCTCTTCAGTTTCAGTGAGTTCCCTTTTGTTGACGCCAGTTAGTTTGTGTTCAGTATTTCCTGAGGCCTTTAAGCAAATACAATAGAGTGTTCCCATTTGTTTTGGTTCTATCTGGCTAAGGTATCCACAGTGGCCTCTTTGGAGTTACAGTATGTCTCAAATATCAAAAGTTTCGATTATCATACATCTGTTACAACCACAGTCTATGGTGTTTACAACTGAAGAAATTGGTCTATATTCAACATAGCATTCAACCTAATACTGTATGGTTAGGTTGCAAAATGTTAAGGGCAACAGAAGGATACTGGCTCTTAAGCAACTCAGCCTGTATAAGTGGAGAATCAAGTGGATAATTAATATGAAGAATGTCAACTATATGTCAATACTGGCATAATGTATCCAACTGATCCTTTACCAGTGTTGTTCTATGGTTGGGATTGTGTTTGCATACTGTACATATACAGTGTCACCTTACTTGGAATGTCTGTGTCCACTCCGGTATCTTCTGCCACTTTGAGGAATATCTGTGAAATGAACCAAACAGCTTGTAACAGCTTCTGGGGAGAGCCTACACTATGTAGCATGTATACTTGTGAATTACAAAGCATGATTTAAAAACAAAAAAAATAACAATTGACATCCCAAAACACTCAAAAACACAAGCTATCCATAAACAATAAGCAGAGTAAATGTTATGTAACTAACGTCCATGAAACAAAGACATCTATCAGCCTTTGTGTTATTAGGACACCATTAGTGTATATAGAACACCAGCCCATGCAGTGTAGCAAGAGTGTAGTTGGACTTCAAAAGAAAAGCATGGACGGATGAAATAGCCTTGTTGTGTTGTGGAATTTTTGAAATTCAAAAGGAATTTTTAACATTGCCTGCGGCGGCCGTGAGAGTCTGATTCAAGAGTTACACAAAGAGCATTAACTAACAGTCACTCAACGTCATGACAATACGTCTATCTGTATGAGAAGTAGACTTGGTTGATGCTTATTGAGACAATGATTTGACTGTGAGGATTATAAGTTTTACATTTACTTTAAAATATTCCAGTGCAACTGCAAGTTAAAAGGTAATTGACGGATGCCTGTTACAAACATATGCTTAAGAGCTAATGCTATACAGTGCATATGAATGAAAAATGTGGTCTTACACAGTGCAAGGCACTTAGCATTCAAGTGCTGTATGGGAGTGGATGTTCTGGCTTTTAATGTTTTGGAAATGTGCCCTCCGTTTCTGTTAACAAATGCAGCCGGACTGCAAGGCCATGCGGCTCGTCAACAGCCTTGTTTTCAGCCTTGAGACGATTTCTTTAGACGATTCCAATTGGTTTTTAAATGAAGTAGGGTAATTATCTCAAGCCATCAAGGAGTACTTCATGCTTTGGTTTTTCCTGAAAAAAAGTCTTAATTAGGGAATTAGGAGACACAGGGTTTTTCTTTGGACAGCAAAGCTATCTTCATCAAGTTATTTTGTCCATGTGCAAACACATACCAAACACACAACATAAACACCATGCAGGCAGTTAAGATATATGCATTGTCTCAATTCTAGTAGGGATTAAAGCAACTGTGTGGGCGGACATTCTTGATGTATTACAGTTGATATTATATGTTGGTGTGGTTGACACACCGTTGAACACCATGTCCGTCTCAATTTGCTGATCACCCAATGCTCATTACACACAAACAAATGTGTTTTGCTCAAGAATCAGGCATAGCTTTCATCCTCAGCATAAGCTGCAGATATTAGAATAAGCTAGTTAAGCTTGTTATAGTGCTACCATGTTTGTAATCTGTTTCCTGATTTGTGGAAGGGTCTTAAGACAATACACTGCAGGAGTTTAGGGTAACATTTTTAAAGTATAGAATCATAAAAACACGGGACGAGATATTAACTGTCCGTTGTGCCAATAGATGGTATTGATGCTCACACATGAGGTTTGCCTTGATGTTGAGTGACGTGGGAACTGATATGGGACAGATGTAAATTTCGGGACACATCCTCAGTAGTGTACCTTCGAATCAGTGGGTGTTTTGGCCTTTCATCACTAGACACCTTCATCAAAGGTGGCCAGCTACAGGGTGATCAAGCCTGTGCTTGTGTCCCATGCCCAATCATAATAAATGTTGTTGGAGCAGCCCACGGGACTATGCAAGGCAGGGGGGTCCTCTTCCCTGAGTCAGGCCTAGAGCTGACCGCATACCTTGTTCACCCTCCTCATTTAGAGATATAGATAGACATTTTTGGTTGAAGTTGTTATAAAAAAAAAGCTAATAGAGATAATGGCCTTTACAGATGGTTGTATAGGAGAAATATACAGACGCAAAACAGACACCTCAATGTACACTTTGGACCATTTATTTATACTGGTGTGAAGGAAGACATGTTATGGAAGCAAACATTGAAGAAACTATACCAGTGCCTGCCATGTCTCACCTTAAGAGATTGCTCACTTACAGAAAGCGGCAGAGAAAGAAACAAAAAAAATACTTGAAGGTGGTTGAAGAAGGTGTAGAAGAAGAAAAAATGGTTTGTGTTGTGAAAAATTACACTTTTCTAAAAAATAAAATAGGTGTTCTCCCTTTTATGAGTGCATGCCTCTTTTTTTGAACACAAGTTCACAGTTAGTTAATAATCCCACGCTCGGTGTTGAGCCTACCTCCTCCAGTGTGGTGTCAGAGATGCCGTAGCTGGTCAGGCCCAGGTTGCCCATGGCCAGGTCCAGCTGTTTGAAGAGCAGGGCGAAGGTGCCGTCTCTGGCCCCAGCATAAGGCAGTACGAAGGTGATCTCCTGACCAATGCTCTCCAAGAAGACCGCCTCAGGGACATGGCACCGCACCAGTTGACCCACAGCTGTCAAGTCTGTGTCGGAAAACCAAGAAGAAGAACAATCGCTTTACAACACAAACACTCAAAAAGGAGGGTGAAATCAGATATGTCTAACCCTCCTTTATGGTAAATGGACTTGACTTATATAGCGCTTTTTAGCCGATTTTCTCAGCCCCAAAGCGCTTTACAATTCTTACCACATTCACCCATTCATACACACACTCATACACCGATGGCAGTAGCTGCGATGCAAGGCGCACTCTGAACCATCGGGAGCAATTTGGGGTTCAGTGTCTTGCCCAGGGACACTTCGACAATTGGCGGGTAGGCGGGGGATCGAACCTCCGACCCTGCACTCCAGAGGACGACCTCCATAGCCACTGCGCAACTTGCTACTTAAGTCCTTTTCCACTAAGTTGTTTACTGGAGTGTTGCAACGCACATAGAGTTCAGAAGTAACCATTGCTATTCGCTGCTTAAGAATACAGTATATAAATGAAGGACACTGTTTTAATAAAAAAAGTGTGTTAACGCAGGGTATTCACTGGTGCATCGAAACACAATTTAATATCATGGAAACATTTTTTTCCTTAATTAGGTTTCAAAAAGGGAAGCTTTCAAATACTCTAGATTCAATACACATACATTTAAATCATTCAAGCCTTTTTGTGGTTTCATTTTGTTGATGAAGACCAATCAGAAAAAGGATTTATAATACAGAAATGTTGACCATCTTAAAACTATGTTCATTTATGCAATCAATACATGGTCAGGGCTCCTTTTGTGCACAAATGATTTCATCAATGCAGCGTAGCAAGGAGGCGATGAGCCTGTGGCACTGCTGAGGTGTTATGGAAACCTGGGTTGCTATGATAGCGCCCTTAATCTTCTCAATTAAAACAAAAGAGGACTGAAATATTTCACTTTAATTGTAATGAATTTAGAATCTATAAAACTGAATTAGGGAGAAAATGAACTTTTCCATGATATTCTAATTTGTTTTAAATGCACCTCGTATGAGAGAAACTTTTGCTTTTGGAAAAGTTCTCAAGTAAATCGATGAAAAAAAAAACAGCAGCAGTGTAATTTGTCGGGGAACCCAACATACCTAATGCTGTGACCTTTAAACATACTGAAACAGATCAGCGCACATAATTCTCCTGCCTCATCCATTTTGGAGCTGAGCCTTAGTGAGAATCAATCAGGACAGTGTTGCAGAACACACCGCATCCATTATTGATCCACGACCTCTCATACATAATTACTGCAGCTTAACAACTGGCGGCCCGCTGCTTTATGAAGACGTGAATGGATCTGCTCCACACATCACACTGAATTGTTTTTGAAAATGTGCATGTGTGTGTGTGTGTGTTTCTGTCTGTTTTCTTGTGTGTGTGTGTGTGTGTGTGTGTGTTTGTGTGTGTGCTTGTGCTTGTATGTTTGTGAGTGTGTGTGTGTATGTGTTTATATGTCTGTGGGTGTGTGTGTGTGTGTGTATGCGTGTGTGTTTGTGTGTTTATGTTTGTGTGTGTGTGTGTGTGTATGTTTGTGTGTGTGTGTGTGTGTGTGTGTATGTTTGTGTGTGTGTGTGTGTGTGTGTGTGTGTGTGTGTGTGTGTGTGTGTGTGTGTGTGTGTGTGTGTGTGTGTGTGTGTGTGTGTTTGTGTGTGCCTTTGGGTGTGTCCGTATGTGGGTGTTAATGAAGAAAAATGTGCTGTCGCTGGTGGAAATATGATTACCTTTGTGGCGTTATTCCATCTTCCATCCAGCCATCACATGTGTAATCATTGTGGAGGGTGTGAGCAGGCTTAGTAGCTGTTTCCACGCATAATAAACCAGAGCCTACCTTTAGATATTTTTCTTCTGAGGATTTCTTGAATGGTTTATTTATAGCACCAATGCAAAACAATATACACATAAATACATATTTGTACATATGAATTAGCAAGTCAGCAGGCTTATATGTTTTAATTGGGCAATTACTGTTTTGTAACCTCTGTCTCTTTAATTATTCTATACAATTACATCCGGACAATTGAAGTGAGTTGAAAGAAAATAACACTTTGTATCATTTGTCTGACACACTGCATGTACCGCTAGCGTCATGGATAATTGGTTGGTAACTTGTATGAGGATTAAAAAAATGAATTAACGAGATGAAGTCAAATGGTTTAAAATGTGGAATCAAACATGGATTGCTTTGCGGCTTGATTTGGTTTGACATTAAACAACTGGTTAATTTGTCGATTTGAATCTGTCAATTTGCATATTTCAGGGGATTGTAAGAGACCGATGAGAGACTATAAGCTAAAGACATGATAGGAGAGAAAAGAAAACCCAATAGCCGTTTATACTGTGTCTGACTGTCACGATCTGTATGTTCTTGTCTTGTTTTGGTGGTATCCCTGTGTTTCCTGTTTTATTTTGGTATGTCTTGTTTCTCCCCATGTCCTGTCAAGTTTCCCTCCTGTGTGATTACTGGCCCCGCCCTAATGTGTTCCACCTGTTCCTCGTTGCCTACCCTGTCTTATATTTAAGTCCTTGGTTGCGTTCCAAATCGCATACTCTTTCTTTTTTCTATTCTACATACTACATCCGACGATAAAAAGAATCTAGTTAGGATGCAGTAGACATACTATTGGGACATACTTTTCTCTCTTATTTCATCATAACATTGCGCCTTGATCTTGCCTCTTGCTTTTATATCCGTCGCATCCCTGTTTGTTTTCATAACATGGACCTATAGGCTTCGTCGATGTTACGTCACTTCACGTGCGCACTGGATTGTGGGTCAGAATCGCCCAAATAGGATGCAGTTTTCAACACTAACAATCTTGGCCGCATGAAGTAGACCATCCGGGTATTCTAACCATCCTAAATCTGGCCACAAGAATCGGGACATCCTAAATCTTTTTTCTACATACTATATAGTAGAAAGTATGCGATTCGGAACGCAACCCTTGTGTTTCATTGGTCCTTGTCTGAGCATTATGGTTGTTGTTGAGTCGCGTCCTCTGTGTTACTTGTGTTTTCTGGATCCTCTGCTCTCCTTGCCTTTTTGCCTGTTGGCCTTTTTTTGTAATTTGAGGAGAATAAATTATCCCTTACCTGAAACGGTCTGCACTTGCCTGCCTGCCTGCCTGCCTGCCTGCCTGCCTGCCTGCCTGCCTGCCTGCCTGCCTGCCTGCCTGCCTGCCTGGCTGCCGCTAAAGGCTCATTTATGCTCTACGTTACATACGCATACGGATACGGACGGAGCCTTCTGTCCGTACTCTGCGTACATTACGTCCGTATTTCTGCACGTATCCTGCAAGCTTGCAGATGCGTACCAAACGGACAGAGCGGAGCATTACTACCGAAGATCACGGGGGCGCACAGCCAACAGTTCACTTTCACTTACTGTACATTTGTTTACAAACATAAACGAAAGACATAATACGAAAATGTCTTAACTTTTGAGGAGAGGTTTTTGTGAGTTGGTACGAAATGACATACACATTTATCTATCTATGAAGTTACACGGCCGGGGCACAGGGACATACAACTACAACAGAGCATTATGAGCGGGGATCGCACGGGGAAGAATGTCAGCTAGACGGCAGGCTGTCAGCTAGACAGCAGGCTGACTGCAGCAATAGAGAAGTACCGGAGGTCCGTGCGAGACTAGTTTGTTGACATGTCGTGATTAAAGCCACTACGAGTAAGTCGGCACGTTGGCGACACCTTTGAACAAAAGCGGTAGTATTATTACGACGCCAGCTGTCGTGAAGCTGTTTTCTAGCTCGTGCAGGCAGCGTGCAGGGCGTGCAGATTCAAATAATCAGGAAGCAATATGGTGCGTGTCCGTGTGTTGAAAGCAAAGTGTGAGGGCACCGGACTCTTTTCGGCTCCGCGAGTCTATGGGTGACACAGCATCAACTAATGCCAGTAAGTGCTAAACACACCTGATTGCAATGAGTTGATGCATTGTCACCTCTCACGGAGCTGAACGACTATCACTCTCCCTTTTCGCTTTTCTTCATTGCATTTTCTTTTTTTTCTTTTATGGTTCAGCCCCGTTATCAGTCATTATGACGACAAACAACTGTCTCAAACAAGGCTCCCGCTCCCCTTCCCTCACCTGGAGGGATAGGCTTCTCAAATCGCGTAACTGCGCCACACTGAAATCTGTGACCAATACGGATATGTGACCATAGAGCATGCACGCGTGAACCGAAAATCGGACTGGGTGTACGACCAGATCAAATGCAGTAATAAAACTATATAAAAACGTCTTTCTTTGCACTGATGGTCTCGTTTGCTGTTAAAGGTAATTTATGATTATGAGAGGAAACATGAGGCTGTTTAAAAGATATTTAAAAGTTACTCGTTGCCGCTTTAATGTCCTCACAGACCCCCGCTGTCTGTAATACAACCTCTAGTTTAGCCTCTTCCATCGCTACGGTAGTAGGCCTATATCGCTAAAGCTGTTTCTTCCATGGATCTATTATAAAATATTTATTCCAGTTAATTCACTGTTTGACTCTTCTTCTTCCTATTTGAGTAACTTTTTACTCTGAGCGGCGCTGCTGCCCACTAATGGTTGATTTGCTTAATGTCGATTCCAACATAAAGGACGCATGGAAGTATGAGGGCAGTGACGGATATAACGTTGTAAACGTAAGTCTCTTTTTACGCACGGAATTGGAGCATAACTGAGCCTGACAGACACAGACATGTAGTACAGAGCAGCAGGCAGTGTACAGTGGGTTTTTGTCATTCTGAAAACAGCACCATGCTCAGGGCTGAAAGAAAATACAGCGAGATATTGAAACCGAGAAAGTAAAGTTGCGGTTGGGAGAGCTAAACCATGAGCTGAACCTCGCTATAAAAGGTCCCTAAAGTCGAGATGAGTTGTAGATTCAGGTGACAGTTATGATTCTGTGTGAATCTTCAATATATATTTAGTGCATATGAGCTGTCAAATCTGATATAAAACAAGTCAGCCTTACCGTGCCTGAACATTGTTTTACTAGATTATGTGATTTCTGGTTTGGATCGGGTGTTAAATGTATTTGCATCTGCTGTCTCGTCAAACTCCAAATGTAACAAATACTATTTTCCAGATTTTTTTTTTTATAGATTGTGAATCCTGCTTCTATCTGTTATGGGAGTGAATGAGTGGGCTACCAACTTCTACTAAAGACCAAGATGTACACTGCATGTTATTTGAGGTTGCGTGGTTATTGTGTGGCTACTGTGGGTGTGTTCTTGGTCTTTTGTTGGTGTTGTTGAAGGAGGCTGACATGGTGCTGACTGAGCTAAAGTACCTTAATCTGTTCATCATGGTAACACATTCTCGCCATAACAGCATTGTTAGGTTTGGGTTCATTCACACAATGTGTTGTTCAAATGTATATTGTACAAACACTAGAACAGCTTAACATATGATAGGTTTAAATGTGAGGAGAGGTGCTAATTCTAAAGCTTTAAAATGTCCTCCTGTACCTGAGGGATCGGAGTAGCCCCAGCTTTGGCTGCCGATGCCATCGTCCGGGCTCCTGCTCTTGGAATGACAGTCTTCCTCCTGTTGATCACAATTGAATTAGAAAAATAGCCTCACAAAGAGTCTACATTTAGAACAAAATGTATCACAAATCAGATCATTAATAACATATGAACAAATCCTTCATTGACCTTCAGACTAGTGCTAAGTATGATAACAAAAAGTGTAGTTGATGTTAAGTCACAGGTTTGTCTGTGTCCTTTGGACCCAAGATTAATGCTATTATAAAGGTGTTTGCATGTTTATTTCTTTATTTATTTCAAACAAATGACTGCGCTCACCTCAAAGAGCTCGCAGACTAATGGTAATTGCTCCAAGCCTGCTGGCATCAGTGCATCTTGTTCATTTGCTCATATTGATTAAAAGTAAGTGTGCGAGGCACCACTGGCGAGCCACAGCCAGAATCAACCCCTCTCCCCGGTGACAATCAGCATCATCCAGCACGTAGGCGTTTGCCCGATTCACATGCAGCGAGAGACTAAACACAGATCATTATATGGGGGGAGCGTTGCAAGCTAGAAAAGAGAAATCTAAGGAAAAGTGGGGAAGGGCCATGTTCAATGATAGACTCCAAAGAGGTTGTAATGTTGTGTCAAAGGGGCCTGAAGCTGTGAAGTATGTTTATGTGTCGTGATCCAGGAAGTCAAAGACAATTATCCCGTTTTTTTAATTCAAATTACAGCACTTTGATGCTTAATTGTTTTAATGAAGATATTAGAGAAGGGTAATTAGCGTGGTCAGGGAAGGGCCCTAATCACCACATTTGTGGTTATTTGGAGATAATGAGATCACGCAGGCCAATGTTGTTTCTCTCAACCGTCATGTGCACTTGAAATATTCCTGACATTACCCAAAAACTTCATTCAGCTATCATTCATTTGAACAGTCAACTCAACTTTCCATAACCATTCTAAGCACTGTAGTTATTTCACTAATCGTCTGAATTATGATACAACATTTAATTGTATAAAACACATGCCTGGAATGCATTTTTAAGACCTGTACATAGTATTTTGTACTAATGTAGGCTTAGAAGCTGAAGCATTTATTGTAAACTGAAGGTTAAACGAAAGTGTATCAGAAACTAGACAGGTCCGTACCTCTTTGTCCTGGCTGTTTATGATGCCATGACGCTGGGAGGTCATCTGTTCAGTCCCGTCTCGGACCAGAGTCAGGTAGTAGCCACTGCCGAAGCATTTCTTCAGGAAGAGGGAGGAGCCACAGCAGCGCATCTTGCCGTGGGAGATGATGGCAATGCGATCGCCCAAGATGTCCGCCTCGTCCATGTGGTGTGTGGACAAAATGATGGTGCGACCTTAAGGAGGATAGAAAGAGAGAGTCAATCTATGTTTGCTGAAGGCCGCAATGACAGTGTACCTTGGTGTCTGAACATACTGTGAACATTCGTGTGTGAGTGTTAAACAGTTTGAAATTAATAATGAGAACACTTAATTGCGATAACAAAAACATTTAAAGGAATTGTTCATTATTTTTATATTTTTTGTCTTGTTTGCCTCACTCCCGGGTTCAAGACTAGGCGACAGAAACCGTTCCTTTAACTGTGTGTGCATTTTTAAAGAAGAAATGGGCAAAGGTACCTTATTGCTACTTAGCTTAGCTCAAATACTGATAGTCAATATGAGTGTTAGCCTGCCTCTGCCAACAGTCAGAATATGAACTTTTTCAACATCACTAAACGATCCTGTGTGCTGATTTGGACTTGTTTGGTCAATGAATTTCTGTCACATTGTCTTGTAACCTGAGAGTGAGGTAACAAGCTAAAAAAAAAGTAACTATTCCTTTAAGACTAGAAACACTTCTGAGGAATGTTGAGCCTTGTTTGTTTTGACAACAGCTGATATGAAAAAGAACCCCCGACAAGGAAAATATGCCAACGATTAAATGTGTTCAAATCAAACCAATATCACTATCTGTCTCTGCACTTATCTCCTTATGTTTCCTATCTCACTGTGTTTTTTACCCATGCCTAGCAACAAAGCAAACTCCTGAAGGGTGCGTGGGCGTGAATCTGGGACAATTTCTTTTTAATAATGATAAAGCACACACTAAGTCTACTTTTTCCACCATGTTTTTTCCGCGACACCACATTTTTTATTTCAACTCTCCCTTTGGTGCTCGCGAAATCCTTTGATTTGAGAGGCATCAAAACTGAGCGCAACTGCGACGACAACTTACAGCATGCATCGCAGGGTTACTCACAGGTGTTCCAATCCTTTCATATCACGCTGCATCAGATAACACATAGTAATTATCTCATACCCCAGGAAAATAAGGGAATAGATCCGTAATGAAGTCACAGCGTGGTCATGTCTCTGCAGTCGACATGAAAGCAATATCGCTACGTGCTGGGTCACTTTTGATCATGTTATGTTGTTAAAGCAGAAAACATTTATCCCCCATACTTTTTTACTATTAAGTGACAAAGAAAGAAAGCCTGCTTAGAAGTCAGTAACTTTGAAAAGACTGTTAGCTCAAGAAGGAGGAGTACATTTGTCACAGTTAACGAGGCCAAAAGAGTCAATAAGTGGTAATTACGGCTGGGATATTTTTAGCCATGTTTAGTGGTGTGATATCTTTCATGGATGGAAATGCCTGTTGTCTGTTGGTCCAGATTAGTAACTATTAGATAGATTGGTGAAATGTTTTACAGACATTATGGTAAGAGAATGAATCCCACTTGTCTTTGGATGAAGAATGACTTTTTTTGTAACATGTCTAGACATTTGTTGAATGGACTGCCATGAAATGTAGTACAGATTTACATTTTGCCTAGAGTGTGACTTAAAGGTGGAGTCAGCTATTCTGGAGAACGCTTGCTGTCAAAATCACTTTGTCAAAATCAGTGAATATCTCACCAGGACCCGCCACCTATATCCGTACTGCGTGTGCGATGGAAACAATGAAAAACTAGTGTGAATGAATAGCTTAGGCTCTGCGG
The DNA here is from genome assembly GCF_949987685.1 of Ammodytes marinus. Classification (NCBI taxonomy): domain Eukaryota; kingdom Metazoa; phylum Chordata; class Actinopteri; order Uranoscopiformes; family Ammodytidae; genus Ammodytes; species Ammodytes marinus. Next base: position 2,155,791 of record NC_137227.1, read on the forward strand.
ACTGGTATGCCCGTTTACAGAGCCTAAGCTGTGTATATACACTGGATTTTCTTTGTTAGCGCAATGATAGCCTAGTGTGGTTGCTTCCAATTTGACCCTTGTATCATTGATTGTGAGTGTGTAAGCATGCTAAGAACGGGCAACAAGACTGTTAGCCTCCCGTAGCTACAGAAAGGCTCACAGTGATGAAAGGATGGCTAAGAAAGAAAGCTCCAGATCACATCCTCTGCCTACAGATGTGACAGGTGTTCCGTATCAAGCGTATTCATCGGACAAACACGGCGCAGAGATGCACTCTGGGTAAGTAGCTGACTGGGTGGACCTCTCACCCCTTCATTACTGAATGAGCTGGTGTTTATTGCCAAAGGTCATGTGCTCTGCTGAGCTTGGCTGCTTTTTTCTTTTTTTTCCTTTTCTTTTGCACTGAGCTATATGTGTGTCCTCGCAGGTCACATTATCCATAGGACTAGGACACACCCAGAGGTCATTAATCGCAGACCGATGCAGCCATTTTGCTTGGCCAACTATTTCTGCTCTGTCTCCCCCCTCTGCTTTTAACGCGCTTCCACCAGCTGATCTGCTAAATCCATCCCCTCTTAGTTAAGTATTGGCTGGCTTATGCTATGCCAAAGCAAGTCCGGATCCCTCCATCTACACACTCGGACAACAAATGCCAGAGTTGAATGAATGCCCAAAAACCCGGTCAATTTGACATATGGTGGAGAGAAAGATGTGCTTATGAAAAGGGGGATGGGTTTGATTATTTTTTTTATTTTTTTTTAATGAGCCAGCTCATTTTGTATGGCATGCTCAAACCTCACGGATGAGTTTCCTGGGGATTTGTAGCGGTTTATAAGATGAAGAAGAAGAAGAAAAAAGGTCTAATCGCACTGCATCATCCCCGCGTTGGGAGCAAAATAAATGGGTTTGGACTCCAGATGGCCCACAAAGGTATTCTGATTTATAGTGTGTTGTGGAGCATTACAGCACAAAGTGATATATCAAATGGAGTTGGGTGTTGAGTTCAGGTGAATTGGTAGGATTCACACACTAGCAGTACAGCAAAGTGAGGCTGAATCTGGTCTTGGTGATTTGGCTCCCTTCTCTCTAAATCAAGTTGATAGAAATGGATTAAACAGTGGTTGAGTCAGGTCGGACAAATGTCATGTACATCGGCAGTAATACATAAATAATAAATAATATTAAAAACAATTGAACAAATAGACAATATCTAACTAATTGTGTGTCAATGTGCATCTCTTTTAAAAAACAACAATGTAAATGTTGGACAAAGCCAAAGTTAAAACCTTCCTTACATTTATTTATACATTACAATATATTAGTCTCCAATGTTTTTGCTGAACACATTTTAGATACAGTCTGTTTATGTTTTATGAATAAAAAAAATACTATGTAAAGGTCTTAAAAAATAATTTTCATGCAGTATTGAAAAAAAAATTAATGTTGACATAATGGCCGTTAAAGACGGTTGTATAGGGGAAATATAGAGAGGCAAACAGACATGGTTTAGCCATATAAACTCTGTATTGTAAATTACTGACCTTTATTGATGTATACAGTATAAAAGAATACATGTGCTGGACGCAAAATAGACACATCTCAAAACTGAAATACCCGTTTATCCTTCAGTTGAGAGGGTCTAGAACTTCACCTGACCCCAGCTGACAAACCATTCCTTTACAGACAACCGTTCACGCTCACATTTACACCCACAGGCAATTTGGAGTCACCAATTCAGGGAAGGAATTTTGACAACAGCATAGAGAGGAACACGCCATCTCGCCAGCAATCAATTCAGATCAATTCATTGGAACGTTTCCTTGACACCTTTTAAAGACTGCCCACAGAGGGTGAGAGGAAACAGATTGGCCTGTCGTTTCCATTCAAAGCCAGAGCATTAATAATGTAAAAACAGACTGGAAGAAATGCAGCTGCCGGTTGAATACCAAGTTTTTAGTGGTTGAGAATGTTTTGAAATCACACTTGAATGCAGTGTGTTCCTTTTTAGCATGATGTCATGGAATCTGTAACATATGCCTAAAAGGTTACAGGTTTCCTATATATGAGTATTGCACTGAATGTTTACTCCTGTCTTCCCTTGTACCTACGCTGCAAAATATGTTATTGAATAGATTTGATTTTTGCATTGCACTTTATTCTCTTTTCAGTGCATTCATTTCAGATTGTGTTTACTTAGGAAGGTTTAAATCTAATTTGTAAGCGCATTCATTTTCAGATTGTGTTGCTGGGATGCACTTATTCGGTTTGTAATCCCGATGAATGTATTTGCATCAGTTCCAGGGGCCTTGTTTTGTTTCGAGAGGCTTCCCATTAGTTTGTCATTGGAAAAAATAAATATCTCCATTTAAAGAGTCAAAACTGTGTTTTTGGGTTTGTTCATAGTATTAATGTCATGATCATAAATACAGTATGTAGATGTGTACGTCTTAGGATATTATTTTATTTCAATTGTTCTACAACTGCCAGATAAACTCTTAGAAATATATAGAACTGCAATCATGGTATAAAAGAGAGTTGCTACACACATCCAACTTGAATTTCTGCATTGATTTCAAGGTTAGTCTGTGAAGGACACTTTTTTGTGACATGCTATATGGATGTCATCCCTCAAATAACTTTCCTTTCTTCTCTAAAACGTTTGTACTTGCGTATCTTTCATAGGCGTTAAAGAAGGCATAATAATAATCAAAAAAACGACCAAGCTAAAAATAGGAACTGCTTCCCACATTGTTTTACACCCCTTGTTTCTCACAAACCAAATCACCTGCCTGTATATGACAACTCTGATCACAGCCCACACTCAGCAGTCATGGCGTCAGTACTCCTAGTGGGATTTGAACATTTTAAATTTTAAAAATACGCTGCAAAATATACAATTTATTGCACATGGAGGAACTTTAGGTAATTTAACTCTGGAACTAATAATTAAATCCTGCAAACTGACTTTAGAGATGACCACTGATGAAGGCTATTGCAATTTTAAAACAAAGTAACTCAGTTGGGAAAATCCTTGTTTGTTCAATAATTATGTCATGAATAATGTTGTATCATGTGTGTCTATGTACCATAATATGGCATATGTATGTGACTAAGAGACTAACTATGAGAGTGAATTTAGCCTTCCAGGGCACCAACAAAGTACATTTGAATGTGTGAAATTAATAATTAACAACTAATGAATCAATCAGCTGATATAAAATGATGCTGTCACAGCAAAAACACACAATGCTTGAAGGCGTAAGTCTAAATGTACAAAATCCATCACATAAATATCCTCCTTGGGGCCCGTTTGATAACATAATGAGGGGGGTAATTTAATAGTAATCAGCTTCCAGTAATGGATATCAATTAAAAATTCATAATCAAATTGCTCAATTTAAATTTAAATCTTCACCTTGTTCTGCGTCAGTTTTTACAAATTAGTTAAAAAAAAATACATTAAAAAGCCACTTCAAATGCAAATATCTGAGGAATTATCAAATACCAACGTGGCATCATGTTAACATGTTGATAAATATTCCCCCTCTTCATAACAAGACATATAAAACGTACTCATCTTAAATGTACACTGAGGGCTTATTCGAACCTATTAGCACGCACAAATTATGTCCGTGGTCCCTTTGTACCTTGCACTAAATCAAAACAACACCCACTTTAGGCAATCTGGTGAGCCTGTTGGTGCGAGAAAACCTGCTCACATAATTAGTCCCTGGAAGAAGCACAATTTCAGCTTTCAGCTTTTTTTTCACACAAATAGAGACTGCCTCTGGCCCCTTTCTTCACTTAATGACAAAGCCTAAGTAACACAGAGGTGCAAATAAGACCGGGAGAGGTACAGAAAAAAACATGACTCATTCAAGCAGCGAGGATTGTGGGTGTTCTCATTATAACAGAGTTATCGCCGCCTCGCAATTGGAGTGAAAGGGCTTGATTATAGAGACAGAGAGAGAGAGAGAGAGAGAGAGAGAGAGAGAGAGAGAGAGAGAGAGAGAGAGAGAGAGAGAGAGAGAGAGAGAGGGGCTAATGACACAGTGAGGGCAGAATGTCACTCAATGCACATTAAACATTTAGTGGAAGAAGGGGAATGCGTTGGTATAATGTCTGTGTCCGTGTGCGTACAGCCACGGCCACCCGCCAAGCATATATATACAGGCCAGAGAAGTGACAAGCTGACTGATATGGCAGACAATTAGGGGACTCTGTTAAACAGCAATGTCAATTCAAGCTCGGTGGATTCACTTGTCGTCACTTCTATTTCGATCTGTTCCCAGAGCAGATTGTAATTTCTCTCCACCCACAATTGAGTGTTACTGATAGCAAGGCTAAAAAAGTCTAATAAAAAGCTTCTGCATGCTAACCCTCGAAGAGAGAAACACTTTCACCTTAAATACGAACATGTCCTTCTGTAATAACCTTCAGAATAGTGTATAGTATGAGTATGGAAAGTTTGGTTGATGTGTGTGCTTTAGAAGTTTGGTTCACAATAATGAAAAAAAACTCATGTTCAGATAATCGCTGTTAAAAAATGGTTGTATAGGATAAATATACAGAGGCAAACAGACACGGTTTCGTAAAATAAACACCTAAATGTACATGCGGGACCTTGTATTTATACTAGTGTGAAAGAAGACAAAATAAGAGAAACATCTCAAGATTGACCAGTACCTGAAAAAAAACCCCATGTTCTTTTGTGCAATGAATCACCTTAACAACTCTTCTGGAAGGATTTGGAGCTTTGTCAGTTAATAGTTTAGCTTGAGCTCGGCTTCAGTTTTTTTGAAACGTTTCTCGACTGGAGACTGATCAAACGTGCGCTCTGTGCATTCCAGTCCATTAGTCAAACATATAGAGGACTTCAAAGTCTTGACAGAGAGCCTGTGGTTGTTACCACTCACCTTGTTTGTATTTTAACAGCAGTTCCCAGATGCCCCTGCGGGCGTAAGGGTCCACGCCAGCTGTAGGCTCGTCTAGGATGACGATTTTCGAGCCGCCGACAAACGCTATAGCCACGGACAGCTTCCTCTGCATCCCACCTAAAAGAACACAACACTGTTATCCATTATTCTAAGAGCCAAATGTTAGATAAAGCCAGAGTTGAAATCATGTTTTGCCACATTTTGGTGTCCAGGGATTTTGCAGAGCGGACTTTGGATACAGCCTTTTTTTAATTTTTAAAAATCAAGAAATACTACGTATGTACAGGTCTTTAAGGATGCATTTTAGGCAGGTATTTCACATAGAAGATGTCTCCTGAATCAGACAATGAACAACATATTCACTTGTCCTATTTTTTTTTTTTGTTAAAAAATGTAGTAAAAATAATTATACAAAAAAAAACCCACTAGAACACTGTCAGTGATATACTTTCAGTCTCTGACAGAATATGTTGAATAGATACTCCTTTTTCTAAAGAGTCTGGCTGCAATCATTGAAAAACCCTCTACAATGATCTTTCAACATTAGGTGTCAGATGTTAAAAAAATTGACAAAAAATCGGGAACTGATTGTGAAATTAAAGATGCTGTTAGCGGAATCAATGGTTATTTTAGCTAACTTCCTGACAGTTTCTGCAGTTAGCAGTCCCCTCGCTCGTCCCTACGTCACCACATTAATACACTGCGGTCTTCAAGCAGCGAGTTATCTAGCATCATCTCAGATCCATAAGTGTGATAAAACATGATAAAAACCATCAAAACAGACATTGGGAAGGATTTTTACCTGCTCCGCCATTGTAGGCGAATAAACATTCACCCATCTGTTGCTCTGCGGGTGCACCGGCAGTGAGACGGGTGCCGGTTTGTAGCGTTCTTTCTTCTGATTAGATACTACTTTCGGGATCCCTGAAAAGTTTATTTGCCGATTACATGCAGAGCGGGTGACGGAGAGATCGGAGGTATGAAACGCGTACACTATATAAGTGATCACTGTATGAATAAAGAGCGATTTAATACGTATATTAACCTAAATATATTGCTCACTTCACCATTAATGTGTTGTGATGTACCTTTTTTCAAGTTTTATTGTCTTTTGCATGATCGATGGCAGTGAAATGCACCTTTCCTACAGGCTTATGCCAGTCTCCACTCTCTTAGCGAGCTCTTCAGAATGCATCCAGTGTAGTGCTAATGTAGTGGAAATGTCTACATAGATCAACCTTGAAAGTCATATTTCAGCTCTTTTGCTCACAAGCAATCCATGACGGGGGGGGGGGGGGACACAATTTATCAAGCAGGCTCATGCCCCCACCCCCCAGACAATGAATGAATTACAACCTGTGATTCAGCACAGGTACGGTGCATACAGTATGTGCAAGCCTAGCCTGCAGCATACACATGAGCTGGCAGGGGGAAACAGCATTACAGGGCAGGATAGAAAAGCATGATCTACAGATGATATTGCTTCCCAGGGAAAATGAAAAAAGCACAGAGCGTGGGAGCTGCTGACACACGCATAACAAAAAAAATGTTCATCTCTGCATACATGCCCTCTCAGACACAGAGATAGACATATCCCAAAGCATGTCAACGTACTGTACACTCCTACAGACACACACACACCTGACAGGTTCTTAGCCAGATCCTTGCGCTTGTGTGGTAAACCGACATCCTTAATCATCTGGTCCATCTCAATTTTCACCTCATCTCGACTGAGCCCTTTCAGCCGCGCGTAGAAGTAGATATGCTCCTCGACTGTCAGCCTGTGCAGGTATGGGGGGGGGGGGGGGGGAACAGTGTCAAGAAACGCAATGATTGACATGCGAGGAGGCTGCCAGTGACAAAGTGCACATTAACCTGCCATTTATTAAGATTTGAAGTATCTAAGCTAAAGAGAAGTCTTGTATTCCCCTCTCAGAAATGCCTAACAGGTGAGAACATACAGTATGTCAACATGCAGTTATGAATATTTGAATCCTTCTTCATATACAGTAGATGCTTTGACTAGTCTAGGATTAAAGGTCACATATCATGCTCATGTTTAGGTTCAAAAGTTTAATTCTACCAGAAGCTGTTTCCATGGTGTGGTGTTCGAAAAAACATGTTATATTCCTCCCAGTGCCATATCCGAATCTCCTCTTTTCAGCCTCTGTTTGAAACCCTCCATTTTAACAACCATCTGACAATGTAAGCCCTGCTTTCCCAAAAAAGTCCAGTCTGCTTTGATTGGCCCTGAATCAAAGTGCCAGTTAGATTCAGGGCGTATCTGGTGTTGTGTCCTGTCACCGGGGGGGGGGGGGGGGGAGGGGGAGGTAGTGCTAGGTAAGGTTGGTAATGGAGGGGGCTGACTGGAACACAGGTTTCAAAGGAGGTGGACAAAAAGAGAGAGGGTTGTTTAGTATCTTACTCCTGCAGTCTCTAGACACACCATTGATAAGGTGGACCCTTATCAATGTTGACACAACCTGAAAAAAGTGCATTTTGCATAATAGGTGACCTTTAAAATAGATAGCTTTAAGTATCTAGGATTGAAATTATAGATGAATGGGTATCAAAAGGTGACACACAATTTGACTAATGGTTGGGAATGATGCTGCTAGGGAATGATGCTACTATGAAGACACACACAGGAAAAAAAGGGGAAGGGATAATGAAGTGTTGATGAAACATAAGGCCAGGCTTAGCCCTCATTATGCATATGATTAAACGGCACTGCAATGATGTGTTTTTTCTCTCTCCCAAACACACCACAGGCAAAGCACGATTAACACCAATGACCATGCTGAGTTCAAAGGACGGATCGGGCTTAAAAAATTCAACTCACTCATCGAATAAGACATTGTGCTGCGGGCACATTCCCAAGTACTTTCGGATGCTGTCCATGTCGGCGTGGATGTCATATCCGTTGATGATAGCCGTTCCCGAAGTGGGCGGGAACAAGCCTGTCAGAATTGACCTACAGGGAGAGAAAGATATTAACAAGACACAACACTTAAAGAGGAAGAGAATTCTGCCTGTTGACTTTGAACTGGTGGTAAATAATCTGATCTGGAGTCCATACCAGCTGCTTCTTAAGTAGCAGCTGCTTGAAATATAATAGGTTTATGCCTGGCTCCATGTAAACATATTATCAATAGTACTTCCTCCACATGATCTCATATAATGTTCATAAAGTAAAGGGGGGGAAATGAGGTTTACTTTGTATCACAAGAACTGACAATTGGAACCAGTGCTGTGCTGCTGTATAGGAGCAATCACGATCTCCATCCATATACCGTCCATTGACTTGTATTCAGTCCCAGGTCTTTAAAGGTGGAGTAAGCGATTCTTAAGTATGCTTGTCAAAATCACTTTTATATAAGTGAATATCTCGTCACAATCCGCTACATGTGGGTACTACTATGTAGCCTGGCTCCGTCCGCCTACCTACTTAGTCAGTCTGGGGCTGCAGTGTATTCATGAGCTCCTGCTCGTCCAGATTTTTGGATGTCCAATTAGCGAACAGAGCGAGTGGCTGAGAACGATGACGTCGAAGTCGCGCTCCAGTTTCAGTTGAATGCTGCGTTTCTTTATACTCGGAACTCGGAAATTTCCGACTTGGTAGTTCCGAGTTCCGACCTATCTGTGTTCCAGTGCATCTGCTCAGGAAAGTATGGACGCCTACAACCTTTCTCATCCAAATAACTAAACGTTAGGCTCTAGCAAGTTACCGTTGCCAGGTAACGGTAGATCCATAGACTACAATATGTAGTGAAGTCGGATATTTCCGAGTTCCCTGTCCAACTGGAACGCACCGTCAAAACCGGCTCATGACACACGTCACGAACAAACGTTATGCGATTGGTTGGCTGATCCAGAGTGGCACTGGGCAGATCCAATAGTTTTAAACTTCAACAGACACCCACCTCCAAGTGAGTGAACGTTTGCCAATAGAACAGTTCCAGACCTTCTGTACAAATTAAATTAAGTACGATGGTCTGGTTGGACCAGGTTAGGTACTATGTGTGCACTGTAAAGCAATCCAGTGTTAATACACTGTTAAACGGTATTATGTTCCCAAATGTTTACAAGCCCTTTTTTTACACACCAGTTTACAGCACCTAGGCTGTGTATTGACACTGGACACACACAGTACAAACAGGTAGCGGATCGTGAGGAGATATTAATAGATTTTGACTAAAGGTGATTTTGACAAACAATCAACCAGAATTGCTGCCTTCACCTTTAATTATGTATTAAATTACTTTGAAGCTCGCACAGAAGATACCAAAACACCATACAAAAGATCATAACAGTAATGTTAAAACAATGAAATCAAAGAATATTTGACACAGTAGGGACAACAATTTTGAAGGCAGTTTAACGATTTGGGATGGGGCAGAATGTTCTTGCTTATCCCCAAAAGAGCCAACAATGTGTTCAAGGTCAGTTCCACACACAGATGGATACAGTGCTCTGAGAATGCTCCCACACAGAGAGCCTAAGAGTGTGACACAGTGCTTCCTCTGTCCCTGTCTGTTATTGTGCCTCTGTTATGTTTTGGTTCCACTTGTTCAGAGCGGATGTCTTCCCTTATGGCCCCTTAGTCTTGCATCACTTGCCTTTCTCTGCTTATTCTTTCTGGGCCACTGCGTTTCACTTATTTCCTGTCATCCTAAAGCCCCTTTCAACCTTTTCCAACCCGTTTCTCCAAAGCTGCAATTAGATAAGTCTTGCTATATCCACACAACAGCTGACTGCCTGTGATAAATGTCTTCTCAGAAGATCTCAACCTTCTTTTGACAGCAGTTACCAGCTGAATGCATGTGGCTACACTATAGAGTGGGCATTTGTATACACGTTTAAACGTGTTCACTGCAAAAATGTTATATCTTATATAAGTATAGTGGTCTAATTTCTAGTAAAAATATTTCATGCCTCTAAATTTAAGACACAATCACCCAACAAGCAACACTTCCGTGAGATATAGGGACTTTCAATGCGCTAAAAAAGCTCTTCATATTTCTAGTAACACATATCTAGCTAATACAGCTCATCTTAAAATGCCAAAAATATCACGTAATAATCTAATTTCAAGTAGGTGATTATCTTGAATCTAGAACTGTGCCATTAATGTATTACTTGAAATTAGTTCAATTACACTTGAAATGACAAGTACAAGTCGGGTGGGAAGAATACTGCTTTTGAGCATTGCAGGCTTTTTATGATACATAACACTTCTCAATAGAAGATACATAATAAAAATAAATACTGCACAATGAGTTTTCCAAGCCAATTGCAAGATCTTATTTTAAAACAAATGTCACCAATTAAATGTTTTACTTGTCCATTTTTTTTAAACTTATTACAAGTGAAGTACACCTTGCATGTATTACTTATTATGTTTTAAAGAGTTTTTTTCTGATTATTTATTTTTTATTTTTGGGGGGGAGGTTACTCACATCGTTGTTGTTTTTCCAGCTCCGTTGTGTCCGAGAAAAGATGTGATCTGATTCTCGTAGAAGTCCATACTCAGTCCATCCACTGCCAGCTTCTTCCCAGTCTTGTAGATTTTCACCAGATTTCGGATGGAGACCCCCGCTTTCATATTGGGGGGTGATTTCTCTATATGATCTATGGGAAACACATGCAGACATTTATAAACGCACCAACATAAACCAAAAAACAAGCACAAAAATCCATTAAGAATACAACATTAAAGTATTCTATGTACAAGATAACAAATATTAGTCACATGTATTGATCCTGCAAACGTTTGCTGACACTACGTACAATCTGTACACACTCGAGTGAAATTTGGCAAGCGCTCAAAATGCTGCATTTCCTCTTTACGACCTTGTAATTATTCCTTTGGCTCACCTTGTTACAACACTGATTGGGCTTTTTGAAAAAGTAAAAAAAAAAACAGCTTCTGAAGCACTAAAAAGACAAAAATAAACCAACTCATTCCCAACTCAGTGTTAATTGGAAACAGTCTTTTTTTTCACAGGTTCCTAAACTCGAAACTCACCTAATCTGCCACACAAAGCGCCAAACTCTATTATCACCCAATGTGACAAAGAAGTCGCTCTTTGTTCCCATCCTAATTAAACTTACTCCCGAATGAACTTGAGAATCAGACAAATACATAATAACTCAGTGTTTCAAGTGAGTTTAGACAGATGTTCTGGCAGTTTACCGTTATGTAGAGGGGAGTCTTTCAGCAAGCCCGGGTCGACATCACTTACTGAGGCTGTCCCACACCAATAAGATTTGGTGAAAGGAAAGTACCATGGCTTAGGGATTCCGTATTGGCCTGGGAACAAGCAGGGGGAGAAAAAATATTCACATTTTAATAACAGCTTGGCTTGAAGGGGCATATGATATGTTACAGTGTACGTGTCCTCTTTGACAACCTGGAACCAATCTTGCCTTCTCTTAATTACAGTCGATGAGTATAGAGCATTAAGGCAAAATCCTGTTAACATGTCTGCATTGGCCATTGATTTAAATTGAGGTAAGGGGGAGGGGGATCTCGAGCAAAAGGAGTCAAATACAATAGAACATTTTAGCATCTTGACATTTTTTTTATAGCAGTGGTATTGACAAATCACTTAAAGGTGCAGTCAGCGATTCTGCAGAACACTTGGCATCAAAGTCAAATGTTTGTCAAAATCAGTGAATATAGCAGCAGAAATAAAGCTGGTGTAAAAAATACACTAGCCTACTTAGGCTCTGTAAACTGCTACGTACACAAAGGGTATGAAAACAAAGGGGCACAACGTAGCAAGGAACATACCTGTTTACAGAGCCTTGGTTGTGTATAACCACTGGATTTTTTTCGGTGCATACAGTACATTTTGCTTGAAAGTAATTACCTGGAAAGACATTCTCAATGTACCAGGTGAGCACCCAGTAGAAAGCAGCATCAAAGAGCATCATGATGATGGACACGATAAAGGTGTAGCGCTCGCCCTCCTCCGGACTCTTGTTGATGTTGTGCCACTGGATACCGATGCCTTGTTCCTCGTACTTGGCAAAGTTCTCGCAGCCATAGCCAAAGGCCACACATGACAATAAACTCTGGAGATGAAAGATGTGCAAGTAAAAATAAGAAAAATACATCCCATGTATAAACTAAAAGAGTAGGTAAGACATTTTGAGAAATATGCTCAATTGGCTTTTAACAAGAAGTAAATGACAATATTGATAGCACTTTCATGTCGATACGCTAAAAACGTAGTAAGGGGCCAGCAGCTGGTTAGCTTAGCCTAGCATAAAGGCTAACTGCTAGCATTCCTCCAACTTCCTGGACCATCCGCTGGTTGCCAAATAGTTCTCTCCTGTGCAAAAGTCAATTGTCATTTTTACACTTCAATAAACTATATCTGGATATATTCAGGCTAGCTGTCTTTAGTTTTATTGCCAAGCCAAGCTAATCAGCTGCTGTCTACTTCAAAATAAATCTGGGTCCCTGATGGGGCTGGAAAATAAACAACCCTCTAATTGTTTTCCACCTCCACCTTTCTGAAAACTGTGTTCAAAATCCCCAGTCAGAGTTTTCTCCCCACATGATGTCATAAGCTGAGAAAGCACGCCCCTAATTACCAACCTAACTTCGCACTACCTCCACCTGTGATAAGCCACACCCCCAGAAACCACAGAATATAACTGGCAGTTACATTCAAACTTGCAATATAAGAGTCAGATTCAATCAGAGCAGACTGGACTTTTTAGAAGGGGCTTAAAGAGAGAGACTCTAAAACCGAGCGATTTACACAACCTGCAAACTCATAGGCGGTGAAAAAGGTGACAAACAGCGCTGTCAAAATTATTGACTATTGTTAAATATCATTCACACAACCAGAGTTTTCCGCTATTGCCTCCAATGTCCAGCTGGGTGAAAAGAGTAGACAGCTGAGATCCCAACCCTCATAGGGGGGTCCGGGGGAATGCCCCCCCGGGAGATTTTTCTTTAACTTTTTAAAGTGAAATGCATGAATCTGGTAGCCTGGAAATCCAGACCCTGATATCTTGAACGATAGAGGGTCTGGCCACGATCAATAGTAATTTCCAACTCAAGGGGCGGCTCCTACTCGTGCATTTCAAATGCCACTGCACGCAGTTGGATAGCACTACAACCAATCAGAGCGAGCGATGCACAAGGTGACGTAAGCCCCTTTTGTTTAGCGAACAGCTGTTAAACTGTTAAATTAAACGTTTGCCGTTGTCGGTCGGCAAAACAGAACATTCCACTTACTTGCTAATGAAAGATTTGAGTGCCGTCTTCCAAATCGTTAAGGGTCGAGGCCAAAGCAGTCTCAAACTCACACAACATATCCGCAGCCATCTTTGATGTTTACTATCACGGCTTCGACGTCACATGCACGTCGTCACTGTCGTCATCCGGTTACGTCCTCCCCAGAGTACCATATAAAGGGTTCTGGCGCGCCCATATTAGATAGAACCAATTGAAACCATAGCTAGATTTCTGGTTTTCTTGATAAAGCTTCAACGGAGCGTGTCCAGACCAACACGCGCAGCAAATTTAATTTGCCAGCGCCTAGTGGCAGGTCTGGGAATGCCAGGCTATGAATCTGGTGCACTTTGAGAGGAAAATTAAGAGGCTAAATCTGAGGAATTTTGTGTGAAAAAAATATTTGGAGACACTGGGTCGGATGAATTAGAAGCTATTGAAGAAAGACACATGGATTTTCCATAAAAATATTAATTTAAAATAAAATATAATTCAGTGTCCTCTGGGATGGGCTTGGTGCTCTTTTTCTTTTACGGAACATATTTCTCTGTCATATAATGAAAACATTTAAATGCAGTGAGAGGAACGAAGCAGAAGAACTCTGTTGTCCAGCTATCTTTTTTTCCACAGACGAGGCTGAAATAAGCTATACAGTGCATGGGCATCTGAGGGCAGCCCCATTTCCAAATGTTTTTAAATAAACTCAATACACACTGCACTGTGCATGATTGTGAACGTGACATGATCAGTTAACCTCGGATTACCTCCTAGATGAACTGATTAAACTATTGGGCTATTAACTATATTCTAGACCAAAACATTGTATTAATTTTTTGTATGATATAATAATATGATGTTAAACACATAAAAAATAAAACAAATGCTTTTGCCTCAGGCCTAGCTCTGATTGTGAGCGCACTGCAGGCGCTTCATTTCTGCAATGTGCACTCATTACAATGTCAGCTTCACTTAAGAGTCCTGAGTGGGTCAACAGTGCAGTGCAAAATATGCAGCAACGTTATAACATTCGTCTACGACCGTGATGTTAATTCACCTTCACACAAAGCCTCCGCCCGAGCAAAGCAGCGAGTCGATCGCTGTGACGGTGAAAATCACCGGGAGACCTCGCCAGTGTGAGCGAGTGAGCTGCCGCTCAGAAAAAAACTCTGTGGTTTGGTGGATAAAATGATAGTCGGGAATATCCTGCCTGTTAACGTTGTCTACGGGAACGGCTTCTGCGATCTGTTTGTGTGTCTCGAGCATGGAGTCGAAATACACAGAGCCATGTCGGCAAACTGACAGCGCGACTAAATAAAGGGACTGTACAGTGAGCTGCGTCCCTCCGTTAGTATCTGTTTTCAGCCGAGTAAGTTACATTCACCTCCGACGCATTGACAGCATATAATCAAAGCCTCTCATTTTTTATTTTTTATCATCAAAAAGGCTTCGATTGAGACTATAGGCAAATTCTAAAGTCTGAACACACAGCGGCAGCAGTGCCCGATCTTAACGCCGATTGGACAATACTCATGACGTCTACCAAAGATGTTTTATTGCCAAGATAAGGACCCAGACAAGCCCTTGTCTCACACTACGGTAACTCGCCCACACAGTCCAGTCTGGGAAGTGCTGTCTGACTTCTCTGGCAGCTGCCGCTACCCCCTCCTCCCTCCTCCCCCCTCCCAAAAACAAAAACTCTTCGGATCTATACGGTTCACGTGACGTGGGTCATATATTTTGATCCAAAACGGCAAATATCGCTGAAAAGTGACGAGTTTACAGGCTGAAATGAGGATATTCAACAATGACACTGAGAAATATGAAGGTTTTTTTGGACACTTCCCCATGAAAACAGCATCTAGTAAAAATCCAAATTACAAATTTTTAACCTGAGGCATAGTATTGTGACCTTTACTTAAGAGGATCACTTACGTAATCATGCAAGAGATGTGTACTGTCAAAACCCAAGGTCACACCCATAACTGATCAATACATTATTGCATGACAGAGGAACAGCATGTGTCTCTGATGTAATTGATGTGTTGCCTTTGTGAACACCTCTAAAGGGGCATTAGACAAGAATGAAACGTGTGCGTTGCTTTGATGAATAAGATTGGTTGGATCTTTCATATAGGAGGAAATTGCAAATGATGCCGTTTTACTCACGGGGACATCATCTGCCATGGCCTATCACTCTGCATTGCCATGTTGCCTGCCAGCTGTTTCATCACGCCTCATTTACTCACAGCATTTCCACTACAAGCAGGCGAGGCATTTTTGTTTTTTGCTGGAGCTTTCGGGAGACAAACCATTGCGGATATACCCGTCTCTACCCGCTGTTACATTAGAGCGGGGCAGAGAATCTGAAAAGCTCAAACCAGCTAGACCCGCTGGCAATTTACCCGTGTTGTCCTCTGAATGCCCATCCACCCCCAGCCAAGCAATCAACAGAGTAGTGAGTAGATGAGGTGTGACAGCAGGGCTAGTGGCCACCCATTCTTGACCTTCCGCCGCGTGAACGACTGAAAAAGCCCACATAAACCACTCCTTTTGGCTGCATGGCTTTAGATGAAAAAGTGTTCTTGAGTTGAGGAGACGGGACCCAGACAAGCCCGCTTCTATTTGAACACATGTCAGCGCTGCAGTTTAAGCCACCAATCAACAGGCTCCAGACAAAGGGGCATTGTTAAGAGGGAGAGTAATCAGGGGTTCTTCTCGCTTTTTTCCGGGATGTTTTTTTGACAAACGGATGTGGCAGAAACAGAGAAGTGAAGTGTTTTTCTGTCTGGAAAAAAGTCCCAATGTGAACATGTGTACAAAGTATCTCTGTCTGAAAAGTTTTTTTTTGCTCCAAATGGATTGGATTAGGAAAAAATAGGAGGCAAAAGCTGCAATATTGTATCTTTTGTCATTATCATATATGTTGGTTCGGGGTAAACAATAGGGGTGGGAATCTCTTGGCACCTCACGATTCGATTCGATTCCAATTCAGAGGTCAACGATTCGATTCAAAATCGATTTTCAATGCATCTCAATGCAAAAAAATGTTTATGTACATACCCATGTGTGATTTTCAAAAATATATTTATATACACATCTGAGTTTGCTACTCTGTATAGGATTTCTATTCTATTATCTATTATTTTCTATGTCATTTCAACACATTGTACAAAAAGTATGGCTTGGAATTCATTTCATTTCATTTCATTTATTTATTACGGCTCACGGCCATAGCACATAGTTCAGCTCTCATACAAAAACGTAAACAGAGATACAGCCGGTGCAGGGTCATGGGTTTGCTGCTCTCAGCCCTTTTGTAGCCACGTTTGTAAACAACTCGCACATGTGTGGCGTACATGCGCAATGGCGCAGGCAGTACTAGTATTTACGAATAATAATTAAAAAAAAATATATATAGGGGAGAACGGGGGAATCTGAGGCATCGGGTAATGTGAGCCACCCCCTGTATCTAGGCAACGGAAAACATTTGTGGTCATGTGAGATATATGTTTTCAAGCCCCTCTCATTTCCCCATGGCCCTGAAAGAGAGGACCTCATGGTGCTGTGCTAAGCATGTTTTTTTTACCAAAATAGGTATTTTGCATGTAAAAGTAAATGTTCTTGCTGTCAACTTAATCAACTGTTGTGCCAAAGCAAATGTATTCAAGTAGAAAAACTTCTATCAAATGTGTTGATGAATTACCAACATATGAAACCATGTGATGCTGATAACTGAAGATTAGCCTGAAATGCTAAGAGAGGTAGTTTTTTTCTCAAATTATGGTGGTGGGGGAAAGTGAGCCACTGTCTCACTTTCCCCCACCATGAGGCACAAGTTAAGTTTAGTCTTAAATATATTTTAATGTAATATTACATGACATATGTTTTATTTTAATGTCATACACATTGTAGAAAAGCCATCATGCCAAGGAAATACACCAGGAAGACGACCTGGGGCAACCACACGGAAAGAGCACCTTCTCATCTTTTCCTGTAACCTTCAGGGCTGGAATGTAGAGTAGGCCTAGTTGTAGAGTATGACAGGTTGATGTTATAATCCAGTTGGGTCTTCTCCTGTGTTCTGAGTCCCAGGCTTTTCTCGCTGGTTCTGATTTTCCTATGCTTTGACCCCCAGCCACTAGCTGGCAATATGGGTCCTGTGTTCTGACACCCAGACTGTGTTCTAATCTAACTGGTTCTATCTTTCATTTGAATCTTATTAAAAGCTATTGAATTATAATATGTTGTATTTGATTTTGTTCAGAGTTACTTTCAAGTGTTTAGAAAATTTGCTTTGCTTAATTGACCAAACCCCATCATTATTTTACTAGTCTGACATTAGTTCTGGAATGTGTGGCTAGCTTTCAGGATTCTTACTGTTACAATAAGTGTTGTTATGGTAGTTTCAGAGTGGAAAAAGTAAGTGGATCAGTTTATCCCACAGCTGGGGTAAAGTGAGTCACATGACAACTTTTTTTAAAACAATAATATTTTCACTGCCCTTTGTCTTGAAAAAATTCTGCTAATGCCCATTTCTAGGAAACATCCTGAATTAATGGGAAATGTGTAAGTTTGAGTGATAAATCATTTTAGCTCGCTTAGAGGGGAGCAAATGTAAAAAGTGGCTCAGATTACCCCGTTCTCCCCTATATAGGCCTATAGGTGAGAGTGGCTTAAGTTGTGCCGGTGGGGAAGTTGTGCCACCCTTTCTTTCCAGAAAACCGTGGAAGAAATTGAAAATGTGACCAGATATTTAAGAAGAGCCATCCATTTGACTCATCCTGTTAAGAAGGGAGACACAACAAATAAGATTAAAGCATATGTAAGCTAAAAAGTAAAATTTCCATGATCAAGGTTTTTTGATTATTGTGTCCGAACAATTATAGACAAGTTTGAAAACATTTGACACATGTTTTAGTGCTTTAGTATGCTACACTTTGAGTCTATACAGTTAGCACAATGTCAGCCCTAAACTGCTGCATCATGCCTATTATCCAAAATTCTGGGGTTGGGGTGATTTGTGCCAAAGGGCCTAGGTGAGTTATAAGTAAGTAAGTAAAATGTATTTATAAAAGCACATTTATGACAGTTTGCACTGTCCAAAGTGCTGTACATAGTGCATTCAGTAGGTAAACAATGAAGGTAAAATAACAATAACACAAATAAAAGACATAAAGCCCATACATCCACAAATACAGTATAAACAAAGATAGTAGTGCAGAGGTAAGATGCACTACTATGGGGAGGAAAAACCAGGGTGTACAGATGGGTTTTAAGCCTTGATTTAAAGGCAGAAATGGAGGGGGAATCACATTTGTCAGGTGGCAGTCACAAGCCAGTCAGTCAGAAGTCAGATTTATTTATTGTCATATGCACCGTTACAGCACAATGAAATTTGCCTTTCAGTACACACCTCGCCAAGAAACATACAAGACAGTGACAATAACATGGGTGGACAGGAGATAGTGTGACTGCAGGGTCGCAGCGTGCGCCGCGCCCCTCTATCATGGAAGGAAAAGGAGGACAACAGGGGAAGATAGGTTAAAAAAAAATTCAAATCTCAAACTACGTTCCTTATGGGAGCGCAGTGCGTGATCAGTGAAAAAACACCTTAGCACAAATAAGCATCTGGTTAGATGATAAACTCACTTTTAATTTTCATATAAAAAATCTTGTTCGTCGACTACGACAAAAAATTGGCTATTTTTATAGGAACAAAACCACCTTCCCTTTATTTAGTAGGAAAAGGATTATTGAGGCAGTTTTCATGTCTGTCCTTGATTACGGTGATGTGGTTTACCGGCATGCATCACGTTCATGTCTTAAACTCCTGAACTCTGTTTTTCACTCTGCTTTAAGGTTCATCACAGGAGATGCTTATGACACACACCATTGTCTTTTATACGAAAAGGTTGGGTGGTCCTCCCTTAAAGAGAGACGTGACGCACATTGGCATGTTTTTATTTACAAAGCCTTGACCGGGAAGCTTCCTCGTTATTTAACTGAATTGCTGGAAATCTCAGATGGGCTTTATCAGACCCGCTCCACTGACATGCTTATGCTTTATGTCCCACAAGCCCGGTCTGAGCTAGGAAAGACAGCTTTTAGCTT
Organism: Ammodytes marinus; assembly: GCF_949987685.1. Lineage (NCBI taxonomy): Eukaryota > Metazoa > Chordata > Actinopteri > Uranoscopiformes > Ammodytidae > Ammodytes > Ammodytes marinus. The sequence goes on from NC_137227.1 coordinate 2,175,114, forward strand.
CAGTGCCCCTGACTCCTGGAACAACTTACAGCAACAAATTAAACTAAATAACTTCATATCCTTTAACCAATTTAAACAAACTATTTTAAATCTGCCAAACTCTACCTGTAACTGTTTTAATTAGGCTATATTGTACTTTCACCCATTTAATTTTAATTGCTACCACTTAATCTTCACCACTGTGTAAATGTTTCAATTGTTTTTCTCTTCACCTGTTGTTATGTATTTGATGTATTTGCGTTGAATATTGTTTATGTATTGTTGTTTTTCCTTTGAATTTGTTTGAACTCGACGTCATTGAAAATGAGGGTCACCCCTCAATTGGTCTCTCGAGGATAAATAAAAGTTAAATGAAAAATGAAAAAGCAACATGATAAACACCACAAACAATAAGACTCGTAGACATTGCACATTAAAGGAACGGGTTAGGGATTTATGGGAAGGTAGTTGTCACAGCCCAGGCACCAGGGGGCGTACGCAGCCGACAACGGAGCACCTAGTGCGAAGTACATTTCTGAGAGTTGTGCCAGTGGCATGGCTGTATACGCTGGTCACCAAAAAGAAAGTGATTGTCTACAGTAGCTCAGAAGAGACTGACATCTCCATTCCACTTAACAACACCACTGATGAGAGTTCAGATGGCCAGAAAGATGATAATGGTGACTTTGTCATTGTGAGCTTTGCAGGCAAAACCTGCTAGGCCTTGTTTAAGAAAATGTACCTTCAGTCTTTGTAAAACATTTACTTTATTTACTTTAAATAAACCTTAAATAAGTAATTGTCTTATGGATTTGTCTTGCATTACAGTTTATGAGATATATATAAATGGCACAATTTACCCCATGGTATTCTCTCTTGTGGCACAACTTACACCACACCGGGGGCAAGTTGTGCCACAAGACAACTTTTTATTCCAGATCCAAAGTTTTTATTGCCAGGGATGCACAACATCCTGAAATATATGTACATATTTGAGTTGGAGACATAACTGTCAAGGCCTCACTTTAAAATCACTTTGAGTAAAAAGTGGCACAACTTTGGCCACTCTCCCCTATAAAAAATAAAATAATTGATTATTAACTTATCTGAATCGATTCAGAATCGTTCGAGAGAGAATCGCGATGCTTTGGAGAATCGATTATTTTTCCCACCCCTAGTAAAGAAGCTATTTAATTACATCATATCGGGCTTTATTGAGAGAATAATCAGCAGGGCATTATGATAGATAAATACTGTACTTCAACTGCATCTGATTCAATTCAGACTGGGGGGACCTGTACTGTACATAATTTCCCCACTCTGTTTCCTCTAAGTCTAAGTACTCTATGTTATTGAATACATTGGAAAAATCCCATACATTAAAATGTCGGAAGAGTTACATAAGGGTGATCAAAATACTGAACAAAAAGTGTCTGTGTGTGTCAGTTCCCAGTGTAGATCAATTCATTGATTTCAGCAAACTGAAACATGACAAGTTATATATTATCATGCAGGAAATACCAATGTCTTCAGTATTTCTCTAGGACTGAAAGATTGATTGAAGGAATGTCTTATTTTGTGAAGAAGAAACGCTATCTCTTGTTTCTAGCTCAGTAAAAACAGTAGAAGTAAAAGAGGGAGAACATAGTCAAATGTAAGGTAGATCGGTGGTTGGATTGTGTGGATAAAGAGTGGCCCCTCTCTCATCACACACTGCCTGTAGGTCTCCTTTGACACACAGATCCAATCAAAGAATGTCCATATTAATTCAGCCGTTCTTTTGAAATCCTGTTCAGAATAAAGTCTTTATCGTCAAGGACAATGTGGGGGGAGAATTTGTATGCCTTGGCACGATGTAGTCTCGTCCGAGCTGAGAGAGAGAAACCTCTGAACACACACTTGCGCACACACACACACACACACACACAAACACACACACACACACACACACACACACACACACACACCTCTGATAAAGTGCAAGGATGAACTGGATAGTGGTTTGGTCACAGGAACATTGCTCACGCTAATTAGAGGGCTCGAGGGCTATCCATCTAGCTGGAGCAGGGGAGAAAAATCTCAGCGCCCGGGGGAGGACCTAGCAATGGCCCTTTGCGTAGAAATTAACTAAGGTTTGCAATGCTATGTAAAAATGTCTACCTAATCTGCATGCACTCTGTAAAAGAAAATGGTCTAAAAAAGTTTCCTAAAAGGTACATGACTTCACAGGACTTACTCAGTAGGCCGGCGCCACTCTTTGGCATAAACAAGGTTAACAACAGTCTCAGAGGATGAAAGATGAAGGCAGAAGTGACTTTTCGCCCAGGTGCCAATGTAAAATATTATTGACTGCCATCATTTCAATTTGCCTAATAAGAAACATGAGACTGTTTACCTTGGCCCCGGCTGCACCTTATATTGCATTGTTGAGAGGTGACAAACAAGAAAACATGACCTGATTAACATTCCGGTGGGAAGATGCAACCCGCGCGCACACGGCAATGAAGATTCAAGATTTTGTGTCTCTCTCTGTGTCTGCAGAAAAAGGACAGCTTGAGGACAAATGACACACCGGCACTGCCATAAAGGTCACACAGGAAAGGCTACACTGAAAGTTGAGCAATGGTGCACTATTTATCTTTATCCCTTTGAGGATAGGAGAAAATCCCCAGCCCCCCCCCCCTCCCTGTGTACCTGCCTAGTCTCTCCTTTTATGTTAATCCTTCATGTTTCTGTCACTAGAGTACAGTATGTCCGAATTGGAACACAATGTATTCAAGGTTGTGCCAAAATGTGGGCAGAATAAATGATGAAAATTCATCTTGGAGCCATGCTTCCAAGCCTCATTATCAGGAGAGTTGTGCAGGGTACAATAAAGGCAATGTTTCAGATGGATATCATCGTGACAGCCAGTGTGTGAATGCATTTTCTTTTATCACGATGCATTATCACCAATTCAAATCAGACTTTGGTTGTAAAAAGGCAAGGACAAGGAACACACTGAGCGCGTTAATTCATCTGCAGTTGTTCACATTGATTGGTGAAAAATGCCAGTTGAGGGGGTTTTACCTTATTTCATTGTTATACGTGTGCTAATGCAAATGTATGTTGTCCCGTGTGAGTTTATTCTTATAGAGCTGATGCTGCTCAATCTCAGTCAGCACTATGCATGTATTACTGTTCCATTGAATGAAGGCGGCCAATGCAATTACAATACGTCTACGGTGCCCACCATCTCTACCATTGTGTCCTTGAGCAAGACACTTAACCCCAAACTGCTCCAGGGCCGCTTTACTGCGGCTGACCCTGAGCTCTGACCCCCTCCGAAGTGTGGTAACTTGAGATGGGATATGCGAAAAGACAAATTTCAATGTAACCAACCATTGACTAATAAAGTAACTTAACTTAACTTAATTCAGCTCACCAACGCGTTGGCTTATTCCATTATCCAACTTGTACAATGGATATTGAACAAGGAAGTCAAAAACCGGAAAAAGACACAGCTCGCCTTCAAAGTAAAATGTCTACGTGAACAGTATCTGCAACGCACACGGGCAGAGCACCAACAGCGCTTGGGTTATGGAAGAATGCACTCACAAGCGTCAACAAACATTGAGATGAGCACAATAGGACACAATATCGTTAATCATACAATGGTAACAACTTGCAGATAAATTCAACTTTGCGCACGGACCACAAATGACTGATTGTATGAGTGAGTATTGCGGGCAAAAACATAACCTAGGAATATAACTCAAAAGACAGTCAGCCCCTCAAGTTATGATAACAGCAGGTGGATGGGGTCGGAGATATCAAATTAAACCCAATGTCAGAGCTAAAGATGGACTTACCGCGACCACCTTGACCTGGAAACTCATGACGTCCCTCCAGGCGTAGCAGAGGATGTGTGGCAGATAGAGGACAAAGTAGATGAGGCCTCCGCATGCCGCAGCTAGGTTAGCCTTGGAGAAGAAGACGCTGATGAAGAAGCACTGAGTGATGGTGGCCAGGCAGAACACCAGCAGGAAGACAAAGATTACGGAGGGGTCACTGTACTGCAGCACTTTGCCATACTGCGACAAAAAGAGAAAAAGTTAAATACAAACAAGGTTGGATGTCAAAACAACATATTGTTAGCCTCATAGCATAATTGTCTAAATCATATTTACTCTACTCTACTTTTACTCTACATCTACTCTATTCTACATCTACTTTTAATCTACATCTACTTTATTCTACATCTACTCTACTCTACATCTACTTCACCTTACTCTATAACCCTTAAAATATGACTTAGGCAATTATGCTATTAGGCTAACGAAAAGTAGATGTAGAGTAAATAGGATTTAGGCAATTATGCTATGAGGCTAACAATATGACAAAGCTCAAGGTTTGGTTGAAGGAGTTTTTTTTTACGATTATTACAAGGCGAGACACTGCAGGCAAGAACAATTTTGAGATTCATGTCTATTTTGCTTCCATACCATGTCTTGTTTTATACCATTACATTTTTTTAAAGATCCAAATTGTATATGTAGGTGTTTATTTGACCATAGCTTGTCTGTTTGCATCTGTATATTTCTCCCATACAAACGTCTTTAACAGACATTATCTCAATATAACTTTTTATTTCAATACTCATATGCTATTAATTGTCTGATTTATGACACATATTGTTCTTAGAAGCATGCAGACAATGTGTGTTTAAGAGCTGAACATACAGTATATGTTCTGGAAAAATGTTGAACTCTATATGTTCAACATATAGAGTTCAACGTTTTTAAAAATTAATAAATTTTTTAAAATTGTTACCCTATCCACCTGCAGTGTCTCACATTATGGAAGCAGAGTGATTGAGAGGATTCTTATTGAAGATGATTATGTGACCACACATGCAGACAGAGTAAAGGAGTTCTGAAAAGGGTTAAAATATCTGGTGCAGCAATATTTCTGACACCTAAACATTTTTTTCCGGTTGACTGTAAAGTCTTTTTATCTGAAAGTCATTAAACATGTCACTCTTTTGCTCTGCCCGATTTTGAAGGAGGACCCGCGGCTAATGTCAGTGAGCTTCTTGTGAACCCATCCATTCTCCCACATTACACACCGTGATGCCCATGTCCTCTTCCAGCCTAACTCAAAGAGGCACTTGAACTGTTATGATAATGGTGCTGCTATTGTAATGGATGCAATTAGGATTGAAAACATTAGAAAGGACGCTGTTACATGGAGCTGAGTGAATGCTCGTTACAGAACGAGCTCCTCTACATTTGCACAGAATAAATAACCTCTCAAGCTATAGGGGTGACCCAGAATACTTGAATAATGCAACATTTCAATGGAAGGGGCCTGATTGGACTGTCAATCTAACAGTCAAAGAGTAAGATAAATAAAAATTGGTTATAAAGCAATGAACGTTCAATTCCAAGTATATATGGGGATGCTTAATGTTCGACTTTAGATCGTTGTTTGGCTTGTCCCAAAAAATAAATACATTGCGTTTTATGGTATGAACATCAGCCTATTATGCTGTTAATAATGGATAACTCAGGAGCTTTTAATCAATCTTTTTTATTGTGCATGAATGTTAGAATCAATACTCATGCTAAGTCAAAAAGACAAACTGTAAATGTTTGGTAAAAAAAAAATGGAAACCGATGTTGCGAATAAGAATATGGAATAATTAGCAGAAAAAAACGATGATTTGACGACTAGTAGACTATAGGCACGATTCGACCAATCATATTCAACTTTGTACATTTTCAGTCCTGGATACCCCTTCCTCAAGCACAACTCTGTCAATCGCTCTCGTGTCCCTGCTTGGATTTCTCTCCAAACTAACATTATTTCAAACAAAGGTCTCATTAAGCCCACAAGACTTGATTGCACACAACTCTCCAAAAGTAGCGTAGGGTCCTCCTTAAATCATTGTTCAATCATTTCTTTTTAAATCACCTTCAGTACAAGGGTCAGGAGGAAAGCGCTGACTGCCAGCGGAAGTGCACTGGACACTGCCCAGCTCAGCCAATAGATGGAGCTTCGGAGGCCCATGATCCGCACCGTCTCCTTAAGCCTGGCCTCTTTCTCGGCCACGATAACCTTAACGATCATGGCCACCGAGTAGATCCAGGCTAAGGTTATATATAACGGGAGCTGACTCGCCAGAGATCGGATGAACCTGAAGTGGTGGAGGAGCCAGACCAAGACAAGACAATAGGCCCCATTTTATATCTAGTGTTTACAAGGGTAGCTGTACCTGGATAGTTTATCTGGATAATGACATTTGATTGTGAACAAAGATGTACAGTGAGGGCAGCACTTACATATTATGAGCTTGTACAGTTGATAAAGTTGAGTAAACTGTATGCAAGTTTAGTTGAGTAAACTCATAGGCGTGCACAGGTAGACCCAAAGTGGTGCTATAGCACCTGCCCTTTTCAAGTGCCCTTTTGAAAAAAAATTATAATAATCTGAATGCTTTTTTTTTTTTTTTTTTTTTTTATAGTGTATGTGGCCCATGCCGACATTAACATCTATACATGCTCGACGATTAAAAACTTTGATAATAATGCCCCAATAAATATGCCCCCCCCCACCTCCTCCTTTGCACACACTTCCTTTGTCAACGTGAACGCGCAGAGTGGACACAAACGGAGGCGCGTTGCAGCAGTTGCACACACACACCTACTCCCCGGCCTGTCCTGTCCCACCAGCGAGGTAACAGATACATGATTTGAGTCAAGAGTGTATTGTTTGCCCCCTAAGCCTCAGTTGCCAAGCTATAACTTAATAAATTAGCCGACTGTCCTGCTTAACAAGCTAGCCCAAAACAAAAATAGATATGACGTGATGAACACAACTAATGTCGGCGGAGTTTGTCATTGGTGCAGCATGTGAATCTATCAGTATGCTGAATATTTAGTGTTGTTTAGGTTTACTTTAGGTTATATAATTAACACATGCAGTAATTTATTTGCTAAATGACAAACCCTTGTTGTAATGTAACAAAGCAGTCTTATTTTATATGGTTGGTCTCTTTTTATTTACAAATTGCAGTATAATGCCTAGTAGGGGCGTGCACAGGTAGATCTACAGTACGGCAGTCGGCAGTACATTTTTTTTATTTTCTAAATAACATTGTTCAGGGCTACGAAGATCAGGGGCCTATATTGAGCCAGTAAAAAGAAAACGAAGACTTCAAAGAAAGAACTCACCTTTTTTATGGCTTATGGGTTTGCATGCCTGAAGAAGGATTTTTCTTTCTGCTTTTTGGTAATTCTGTGTTTCCAAATTATTCCATAAAATAGAACTAAATAGCTTACATAGGAAACAATTGATTTAGCCTCAGTTTTCTTCTCAAAGTGCACCAGCTTGATGAATTTTACTTTAAAAGGTTAAACATGTTCTTCCGGGGGAGCATTCCGGATCCGGACCTCCCTAGAAGGTCCAGGGTCCCCACCCCAGTTTCCCAAATTCCTGTGAGAAAAACTGTTATGTGTGTCTGGTCATTAGAAGTCATTAGACCAGGGGGTTGTGTCTACGTACAATTAACCTTAAAATCATTTGGTCATCCATCAAAATAAATATTTTGTTATTTGGCTCAGAGAGCCCCAATTGCCTGCAGAAAAAGTAGCCTTATGCCTTGTTGTTATGTTGCACGAAGAGCCCTTATTTTTCACTGAGCACCTGCCCCCAAAAATGTCTGTGCACGCCACTGAGTAAACTCTATGCGTTGGAGAGTGACAGCGAGCAGGCATTAGCATTAATAAGCAGGTGTAACATCCCCGTAGCCTCGGAGGTCACCATTCTAACCATGAATAGCAACACCTTTCTCTGCATGTGTATCTCCCGTGTTGCCTGTTATCTCTCAATCTCCAAGCTCTCAAACCATAACACATCCAATTCCCCAAAAGAAGAAGTTAAATGAATCACAGTTTCATTCAGAGTTTCAGGTGTGTTTTTTCTTGCTATTTGTTGAATGCAGGTCCAATATTATTTACCCATCCTTTTAGCTCCTGCCTTGGGTTCCCACTACTCCTGAGGGAAATATATGGCCCTTTAGCTGCTGAAAGCCTCCACTATGTTCCCAGCTATGGTCACTTACTCTCTTTGTCTGCTGTTTGGTGCCGAGAATGTAGCGTACAATGTTTCCAAAGCTTTCTTGCTGAAAACAAGATGAGTGGTGGTGGCTTCATGACTCTGAGCAACCCCCTTCACAGGCATTATGGCCATTTGATGCATTTTGAATATAACAAATATTGATTTGGGATGTTTTCAGAGCGCGGTTAAGCTGCACAGATTGTGTTTACACCTGACTGGGATGTTATCACAATTCAATCCATAAGCATCTGGAATGTTGGTGTGGTCTGCATGTATGTATACCTTGCATTAACAGGTTATTTTTGTTCTTTACATAATCAGGTAAAGATTTCCTTTTAGTGGTAAATGGTGAGGGGAATGGGGTATGGGCATGTCGGAAATTGTGTGGTAATAATGGTGCTAACATAAAGTATGTATGTTTCACAGCACTGTTGAACATTCAGAATGTGTACGTTTGATATGGGAAGCCCCATTTTCAGTAATGGAAGCAGCACTCAGAGAGAAAAGAAGAAAGTAAAAGGAGTAATTTCACAAAATGAGTCAATTACAAATCCTGCTTTGAAAATATACTTATTTGAATGTACATACGCATTATCAGCTAAATAGGTCTAAGGTCAAGAGTAGAAGTACTCATTATGCCATCAAAATGGCCATGTAATTATGTACTGTCGTTATCTATCCAGTGGAAACAAAAAGTAGCATAACATGGAAGTGTTAAGGTACATGTTAATGTAAGTGTTCCACCGCTCAACATCGGGCTCAGTATCTTGTCTAATTTGATATTTCTGGCAGTCTTGTGTGCACGGGTGATTGATGACATGTCAATAGCTGTCTTCCGACTGTGAAGGTGGTCTTTGACGCTGTCCTTTTGCGTTCTTTTCCCACTGTCACTGTTGTTGTTTTGCACGGCTAATTAGTCACTTTTTAATGGCCAACCGAAAAAAACGCAACAAACCATTAGGAAGATGGTTTCACTTTGTCAAAACAAGGACACACACTAGTTTTCATAAAAAGGGGATCTTCATCAAACAAACTTGATTTGATTCAGCTGCTTTGAGTAGGGAAGGCCTAGTGTGTGGGAACAGTGTAAACACATCCCGGCTGTGTGCCAAACAGCCCGTGCATCCCCTCCTCCATAATGGAAGAGAACACAAGTGTAAACCGACAGAGGGCTCAGGTGCAGATGACAGAACTGCTCGTCGTCACACCTAATCCAGATACAGCCTTTACGATAATCACCATTTGATTTGCCATTATTATTAATGTGCTGGAAATGGCTGTGAAATTATCATTTAGAACGGGCGCCGGTATCTGAATACACGTCGCGCCTCGCGGTTGTTCCTCCTCCAAGCCCACTCGACTAACTCAATTTATTGTTATTAATGTTTACAAATTGCTGATGGCTCGCAAACACAATTTAGACTGATAGGAAATTACATTTCACCCAGCTGTTCAAATATCAGCTTTTATTTACCAGCCACATTTTCTAATTAAACTGCAAAAAATGGATTAGACCGCTCTAAAATAACCATCCATTTTTTTCATTAACTACGCCTACAGAACAAGGGCTCGTTGAAGGATGTGCTCTATCTAAAAGGAGAGCAATAATAATGCTGCTACATCGTATGTCGCCAAAGGCTCAAAGGGTCTCCCATCTTTCCTAATCAATCTTTAACAGATAAACAGGCCCATTATATCCTACCAACTCATTGATTCGACATTGAGATCACTAAATAACAACTTAGAAGTCATCCACAATCAATCTACTATTTCCAGTATAGTATAGTAGTAGAGTAAATATCCACATAGCTTCTGTTGGTCCCATTTTCCTTAGCGTATTTTCTGATAACTAATGATTTTCAATGTTAGACCCATAAAGGTTTGTAGGCATCACACAATATGCTGAGATAATCTTTGGTTGTCTGAGGTCATTTTTATTTTATGCCACTCCAACCTGTTTACATAGTGCATGAGTTAAAGTGCTGGTAAGGAATCATTCAATGCAGCACCTCTTCACACAGAGCCTTGACTAGAAATCTAACATTTCTTATATTTCTGAGGGAATTATTTTTAACTGTATCTCATTTTACCATACCAATCAGAGCTGTGTATATTAAAAAAAGTAAACTTTAGGACTGCATAAGGTAGTTTAGTCATCACACTACAGCCCCTCTCTAAACTTGAAGTCTTCGTGCAAATTCGATAGTGTTAAATATTGCACCGAGTTCCAGTGGCCAACCCCTCATTGCAATCAAGGGAATATATATATACAGTAGCAATCATCAATTTACAGAAGCCCTCCCTATGTATGAAGCAAAGAAGAAGAAACGGTGATGCAATTATAGGAAATTAAGCGTAGATATACGGGCGTGATTTTAATTTGACTAAATTGCAGAGCTGGTTGCATTCTCCATTGATTAACCCAAGAAGTATGATTTGAGGAATCACGGATAATGATATGAATCTGTGCTCGTTAATTGATTATGATTAACAATAGCAGGAATACCAAAACACAAAGCATGGACGAGTCTCTGACCCAAAGTACATGTGAGAACATGACATTATTCGGTTGGGTGCATTTGGTTCACATGCTTATTTTCTTGATCTTAAATTAGTTGTAACTTAGTCTTAATGATGGTATGCCATTCGAACGTGGAGTCAGCGATCCTGGAGAACTCTTGTTTGTCAAAATCAGAATATATCTCCTCACGATCTGCTAACCCATTTATACTGTCTGTGCGCAGCTTTTCTTTTCAGTGGGCACACATGGTAGCGGATGGGGAGGAGAAATTCACTGATTTGGACAAACAACTTTTCACCACAAGCACTTACTAGAATCGCTGACTCCACCTTTAAGTTTTAGGTGAATTTGGGGCTAAAGTCTACTTACTAAATCGTGTTTTAATAATAAAAAAAGATAAAGCCACATTGAGGATGCTACAATCCTCCAAAACACACAGGATACAATTTTGTCAGCATTACAGACTGTGTGTGCACAATATTAATATTTCATGCTTTGTGTTTTGATACTTCCCACCGAGCGACTCTGTTTCTACTGACCTTAACCATGACACTTATGAGTGCACAGGGCACCGTGAGCAGAACAATGTTTTCTGTTAACCTGGCCGACCACATGGCGCCGTTGTGAATGCCGACGGCGCGCAGCACTTCCTTGAGCCGCAGTTCCTTCTCCAGCACCAGGCTTTTGATGATCATGCACACAGTGTACATGAAGGCTAGCACCAGGAACATGGGCAGGATGCCTCCAATACTCTGGACGAAGCTGGTTGCAGAGGGAAGCAATCGAAAAGTCAGAACCGCACACAAGCAAAGGGAGTGTAGTCGAAGCTGTCTTCAATTTGGGGGAAACAGTGCCAAGCTGGTTTTCGGATTATTTGTCAGTTAGAACACAACGTGTCCAGTTTGCTGGGTCTTTGTCCTCCTCGGGCCATTGTTGTTCTCAATAAATGTAAACAATCTTTGTGACAAAATATCCAATGCTGCCTGTCAGTTCTATGCAGATGATACTGTTATGTATTGTTTATCCCCTTCAGTGGGATAACCTTTTTATTTCCTGCTTTCTGCTTTGGATGGTTTACAGTCACAGATGACAAAATTGAAATTGGTTTTAAATGCAAATAAAACTAAATTAAAGCTGTTTTCAAATGGAAAAGCACTACACTAAAGCTTTCAACTACTCATGGGATCAAAACAAGCCCCAACCTCAGCGATTTTTACAAGCATCCAATAAGGAAGTGACCACAACTGTAGTAACCAGGAAGTGCCACTGGGGGTGGTACCAAGACTGAGCAATTTTTCTTTGACTCACTTGTTAGACAGGCCATTTTCAAAGTCTTATCAAACCTATTTACAGCCTGGTCCACAAAACCATTTTAGTCTGTATGTTTACGTCATATCTCCATGACAACACTGAGGGGGGTGAATTTTTTTGGACCATGCTATTTTTTATTCTTTTGGAGGTTAAAATGTATTGGCGCGATCTCTTGATTGACAGCTCTCCTTCCGTTGTCCCTCACTTTGCCTCGGAGGTATACGTCAGCTATCTCCCTCCCCCCGACGTGAGGCGGAATAAAAATCTCACAAAATGGCGACGCGCACAAACCAGGATTATTGGATGCCGTGTGAATAACTGAGGTCAGCCCGGATGCTACATCCATATTATTTACTATCTATGGATCAAAATTGAAAGGGTCAATTTGAATACAAATACCTGGGTTTTATTATTGCTGAAAAATTGTCTTTTAACTACAAATTGAAAAGCTGGTCTCCAAATTGAAAATCAAATTAGGTTAATTTTTTTAGAAATTCTACCTTTATATATGTCATGATTTTACACATTGTGTGCAGCAAAAATATTTGGGTTTTGGACTATGGGGTCGAACAGAACAGGCACATACTGTAGCTTACATCACCTGGCTTCCGGAGAGTGCTTTACATTTATCAATTTAGATTCATTGATGATACAAATCTTTACGTCCTGAATGATTTAATGATTTATTGTTATTGTACACCGTGCAATGACAATACAGGCAGTGAATTGAATATCTAGCAAAAAAATGTGAATGCATTATATATTTTGAAGCCTTTTGGGATTTGAACCCATGCTTGATAAGAAAAGGGAATATATTTTGCAGACACTGAAAATGTTAAGATCGTGAGGGACAATCTCGACAATCAAGAGCTGTGTTCTCATGGAGCCGAAGCCATTGGGGCCTTTATTTTATTTTCCTAACCTTCATACACTTGGTGCATCAGCTCAATCAAGCCCTTTTGTGTGGCACCTCATGCCAGAGATGATGTATGATTTGATGCTGTTACAACACAATGAGGCGATATTAAACTGGCCTCATAATGCCACCAAAATGCCATGTCAATATCTTCTCCTCCGGCAATAACCACAGAGTGCTTCCTTCGCTTTATTAGACAGAGAAGGAGGGATATCAAATAGATTTTGACAAAGTATAGATTTTCACATATAACTAATGCTTGCTTTCCATAAAGAACCGGGGATATAATGCAAGCAAAGCACTGTCCGGCGCGGATGTATGGATGGAAGTGAATACGCAGTAATTGGCAGAACGGTGGCCCTTCCTTCAATGCAATTTAGCATAAACAATTGATCACAGTTACGGTACATTTTCACTGAATTAATTTCTCCTCTAATTTCGGTCAAATTCTTTTTTTTTAAAGCCGTATTGAATCCCTGCCAAGTGCAGAGCAGTTCACGCAAACATCTACTTACCATGATGGCAAGATAAGCCCTGCATAAGTGATTTCTTCTTCTCTTATTCTACTTTCTTTTTCAAACAGCTATACAATTAGTCTTGAAATTGACTTTTAATAGCCCTCTCTTATTATCTGACCACACAAGCTTTGATTGTAGTGGGTAATGTAGTGAGGTCTCACCAAGTTAACAGGAAAGCAGGCAAAACAACGGTTTAGAGTTTCAGCCTACGCTCAATATTTCTTTTTGTGCAGAGAGATGTGTTGATGTATCAGCCGGTGATGAAAGGAACTGGACTGCCTCGCAAACACAACAAAAAGATTAAGTTAGTTCCACTGAGAGCTGAGGGGAAGTTCATTGCCACGAGAAGTTGAATGAGAGACAGACAGACTTGTTTTTTTCAAAGGGCACTTTATTCCTGCCCCCTCGTGGGAGGGATCACTTACAAATGAGGCCCATGAATAGCAGCGAGAAAAAGGATTGGATGACATAAGAGTTTTTTGAAAAGTTCAGAGCCACGGCGAATAATACCAAAATCTGCTGCAATATCACATTAAAGGTACACTATGCAGTTTCAGCTGAGGGGGATTTGTTTACATGTGCAGACCCGGCAGTTATCCCAAAACATAATAACTCTGCATGAAATGTTTAGTATTGATTAATTATATCCTAATAAATATAATAAAAAAAATATTTTGAGGCACCTGGAACCAAAAGTCAGACTAAAAATATGTTTGTGAACAAAACTGTGGGCCAACAACAGTGAAACTTCTACGGTGGTTTCTAACTTCAAACAGTGTTCCAGGGATCTTATTTTCCAGTGAGAAAAGTTTGTTTATTCAGTTATGACAATATACCGTAGAATGTCAAAATGTCACTTCTCTGACACACCAAGGAGTTCAAAGAGTCTGAAATCGATGTACTTGAACCAATTCATTTGACTCTACATTAGCTTCTTTTCCAGGAGGGTAAGCAGCCCCAAGTATAGCAACCCGCGTCAGGTTTGAATACTAATCTTGGCATTATCTGCTCCAGATTCTAACATCTCTGTACTACCAGCTGACAGCCTGTGTGAGTTAACTCCTCCTGTGACTTCTAGCACCGGAGGGGGAGAGATCAGTCACGCACACCGTGTCTGACACTGACAACCTTGCCACCAGATGCTCTTGAATTATACATTTCGACCGATCGATCAAAGGTGCTTAAGTAATAGAACTCCAGGCGGGTCTGTGTTACGGGACAGGGCTCTAGTTACACTGCCAGGCATGACCTAAATTTAGGGGAAGCTGCAGACTGATTTCTCAGTAAATGGAGAGATAGTTAGAGCACAGGCTCCCCAGAGGTTGGCGATGACGTGCTATGTCAAAAAAAAAATCTCCCTCATTTTGAGCTAATATATCTTTGAGTTGCTCGGCTGGCTGTAAATGAGCAATCCATTGAAGGGAACAGACTTTATTCAATGTGGATTATCCACACTGTAATGCACACATTATATTATCACTTGAGGAAAAATGTGCATGTATATACAGCATAAAGAGTGCTTAGAAAACCCATAAGTCATGTGGTTTTTACCCTTGTTTTATTTATTTTATTATTTAAATCTCACAGCAGGATCACATCGATAAAACAAAATAGGAGTATATTAACCGGCTGAGACACAGGCTATATTTTTTATTTAAAGCATAACTAAAGCTAAAGCTATGAGTTCAAAGTTCTTTCGGTTTTTTGAAAGCTGTTTACATTCCCTCCTAATTGGAAAACTTATATAAGACCATGGATCAGATTGAAAAAAAGTTTCAACGCCTACTATATTAGCGTAGTTTAACATTTACCCATTTAACAGTTTAGAAGCATGTTCCGTTGCCAGTGCTATCCAAAGCGTATGCACTTTCTACATTTTTTAACATGCCGCACAAAAACATTCCTAAACTTTTTTTCTTTTTTTTTTCAGTGAAGGCAACATCAGCTTCAAAATTCCAGCCACTCATAGCAAACAGGGAATGTCATCGAACGCCTTATTCAGCATGAGACAGTGATTCTGACATGTCATTCTGCTTGCGAAAGAAAACAAACACTTGCACCAGAACAGAATGAATAGTGCAATGCCATTGGGCCTCTATGTAATGCTTTTAAATGCCGGATGGCTTTTCCTTTTTACATGCCAGTCAGGAGTTGTCACCTACCTTTAACATGTACTGTCTGCCTGATCCAACGTTAATCCAGAATTAGGGCTAATATGCAACTGTATATCCTCTTACATCCTTAATTTGACTATCCCTCACTTAAACCAGCCTCAGACCTCGCATTTAAACCCATGTGATTGTGAAAGACCTGTTGAGAGGGGGATGTGGGGGGGGGGCACAACCTCGGGACCCAAACAAGAGATGACTCTGATTCGGGGAGGGGGGGGGGCTGATAAAAGTGTGCTATCAGGCTCCCGTAAGGGTCACGCTTTATCCTAGGGGCCTTTGCACAATTTGAATATGAAAGATACACAGACAGTCGGGAGCTCACACAGTCCCGTTATCTCACGTTGTAAAATGCCAACGGGGTCAAGCCGCAGAACAAGCAACCCGGATCGTTGTTAGAGGAGGAAATGAGCAATGCAAAAAGGAAATTATTAGTTCTGCTGATGAGTGTTGGAGAGCAGATAATAGTGTATTGTTGTTGCCGGTGTTTTTTTCAGTGAAGTACAAATATTGTTTTTGCAAGATTGAAAGGAATGGAAAAAAAGGGAAGTGATAAGGTCTTCTCATGAAATTAAGTAATGGTGAAGCATAATTTTCATAATAGTCTAGGTCCTGGGTAAGATTTGTTTGCGCTTCATTTAGTGAAGAATATCTCAACTGTTATAGACTAATATGACCCCCAGTGAACAACGTGGGATGTGTGACAACATCTCTATCCGGGACGAAAGTCCTGAAAATGACCACACCAGATTATACTAGTATCACACTACGTGGTGAATGTTTTTCCCTTTATAGATATCCTCATACATTTCTACAAGATTAATTTTCATATTAAGAAAAATACTTTTTGTATTACACTAAATGCAATACAAATGTAATAAAATATGCAAATTAGCCAATACCTCATTAAATATGCGTACATATAAACCCTTGAAGTTACAGATTTTCTGAGGGGAGCACAATGTTCACAATGACAATGATTATAAGGTCATAGAAGAGTAAACATTCTGATTTGATATATAATGAAAATGGCTAAAAAACAGTCAACCTATTACGTACTCTATGTACGCATATTAAATGAGATATTGCCTAATTTGCATATTTTATTAAATGTTTTATACTAAGTGTAATACAAAAAGTATTTCTCATAATATGAAAATTAATCTGGTAAAAAAGTATGAGGATATCTATAAAGGAAAACAAAAGTCCCATTCACCACGTAGTGTGATACTAGTGTAACCTGTTGTGGTCATTTTAAGGACTTTCGTCCCGGGTAGAGATTTACTCGCACATCCCATGTTGTTCAATGGGGTCATATTAGTCTATAACAGTTGAGATATTCCTCGCTAAATGAAGTGCATAAATCGTATCCAGGACTTCTACTAAAGGGTGTATATGTAGGCTATGTATATTTAATGAGATATCATCTCATTTGCATATTTTATTACATTTTTTAGACAAAGTGTAATACAAAAAGTATTTCTCTTAATATGAAGATTAATCTGGTAAAAAAGTATGAGGATATCTATAAAGGAAAAAATAAGTCCCATTCACCACGTAGTGTGATACTAGTGTAACCTGTTGTGGTCATTTTCAGGACTTTCGCCCCGGATAGAGATTTTGTCACACATCTCACTGGGCTCATATTAGTCTTTAACAGCTGAGATATTCTCTGCTAAATGAAGCGCATACAAAACTTTCCCAGGACCTCCACTATAAGCTCCTGTCAACATATTTTCTGATGAATAAATTGCACTCAAAACTAAATAGTAAAGGGGCGCCCTTAGCCCAGTTGGTAGGGCGTCCCCCCCATGGGCCTGGGCCAGCAGCGGACCCGGGTTCGATTCCAGCCCGCGGTCGTTCTCTGCATGTCACTCCCCTCTCTGCCCCATTTCAACTCTGTCTCTACACTGTCAATAAAGCATAAAAATGCCCAAAAAATATAAAAAAAAAAAAATTGTAAAAACGACTAGATTTCTGCTATTCACTGGATTGTGGGTCGGAATCGCCAAAAAAAGCATGTTGATTTCCACACTAAAATCACAACACGGATGTAGAAGGACACTTTTTCCAGCATGCTGCATTTGATCACATGTATTGGGGACATCCTTTTTCTGTTCTCCACCATACTAAATAGCAGGGAAGTATTGGAATGTAGCCGGTATCTTTCATGTTCAGTGCTACTGTCAACAAGTATACTTTTTTATGCGCCCTAGGGTATATATTCTGTCCATTGATTTCATATGCATGTATAATCCTTATCTCATATTTCCCAGGTGGAGAACACCTTTGTATTCTGAACGACACAGCTGAACGTATGTAAATGTTTGGGGATTTTAATGACATCTTAAAGTCAAATGAGACAAACATGTTCATCTGAATGCAGCGTGTGCTCTCCTTCCCTTCTCTGCTGGCAACACTACACAAGCTTGAGGTGAACAATAATTATGACCAAGGTTCTTCCCCCATCACGCTTCCCTTGTGTCGAAAAGCGCATCTTCCTTTTGTGCAATTCCACATCTCAATTATTTACGAATGAAATAACAGTTTTCAGTGCTTAATAATTGATAGAAAAAGGCCCAAATGGCTAGGCAGGCGAAAAGAGTAAATGGTGTGGGGAATTGAGGGGATTGCAGTGCTTTCATGGCTACCATTTATCTTACGTAATTATTAATGCTTTGTTTTAGGCAGATGAAACTGAGGAAATGGGGTCGGCATTAGCAAATAAGCATGACCGATCATTATCACAACAATGACTTGTAAATGAGCATGCAAGGTAATTGGTGCCTTTTTATTTGAAATCCACCATCAGAGGTGGCGTACTGAATATGGAAAATGGAGACTCTGAAAGTGCTGTGCATTAGTGTCAAGAAGCGTTTTTTTTGTGTACTGGAGAAAAACAGGCACGGCAATAAAGTGCATAGAAAGGCAAAAGGATGTACGTTTTTCTTCAGTCTGCAGTATGTCCGCCCCACAATGGATAGAGATGATCTTTAATATACCAACATTCTTTCTTAGACAATGTCTCTACTGGGCGCAATATTTAGCTCAGCATCCCACCAAATTAGTAGTGCTGAAACTATATTCTATTGCCTGGCACCCTAAGCCAAGTGCACCCAATTAGGCAGTCCAAACTAATATTAAATATGTGTCTTAAAGGTGGAGTCAGCGATTCTGGAGAATGCTTGTAGTCCAAATCACTAGCCTAGGCTTTGTAAACTGGCAAATAAACAAAGGATATGTAAACAAACGGGGCCTTCCGTAGCTAGCAATATGCCCATTAACAGATCCTAGACTGGATTTATTTTTTCAGCGGACAGGTGGCAGATGGTAAGGAGACATTCAATGATTTTGAGAAAAAAGTGATTATCGCAACAAGCATTCTCCAGAATCACTGACTTTTATCTTGAAAGCCCGATGTTAATATAAATCGGAAGGAAATAAGCACTGTAGAATGAATCAATAGGAACAACCTTTGATGGATCCATTGTTGACGTATTTCTTTTGTTTCCTATGTCTCCAAGACAAAACATGTTGTAGCGAATAGGGCATTATGATTCAAAACATGTATTTCCAACAACCCCCTGCTTGTAGATATTGGCAGCACTGAATGCATCTCCAATATAAAGTAGGATTTTTCATGCTTCTTCTTGTCTTCTGCCTCTTTAAATATGTTGATCCAAACACCCCTCCGAAGCTGCTCAATATTGTGCTATCCAAAACGCATGACATTTCAAAATTAGATCCCTAATCTCTGGAACTGTGTTTTTCCCCCCACGGAGCGGTGAGTGTGTTGTGTCTACTGAGCGGGGTGTATTGTGTTGTTGGACCTAAATCTCCCTGGTAATTATCTTTTTTTCTGTGGATGGCATCACTGGGGCTTTTCCCTTTATTAATGGAGATCATAATCGTGTGTGGATGGGAGTCATTTTCCAAGACTCTGAGGAAATCTTGGATGGTGGAAAGATTAAGAGCGATCAGCATGGTTTTCTGTCCCAAGGGTGAGCCATCCAACGGGTTACTGAGGCGGTGAAATCGATTGCGTTCTGATGTCGATATATATTTGCACGTGACATTTCTCACTTTGTCGAGAAAATAAAATGCCTCCGAAATACAAGTAGGGTAGAGCGCCACGGTGGTCGCTTTAATAATTCAGCATCCATCAACTATTCAGGAATTTCCTGTGGTTTGACTTCAATCAATAGCTTTGGACCACTGTTTCCCTCTTGTTGTCTTCATTCATTTGTTTTCTTTTGCTTGGCCCCTCAATGCACGCTTGAACTCATCCTTGAGGATGTTGTTCTCCTATTGCCCGACACTTAACATTGACTTTCTGTTATCGTCCAAGATCAGTGATATCAAAAGACTCTAACAGTAGGGCAACACAAAACTCTCTCAGACCCACCATTCCAACATTCAGTTTTTGTATTAACTTGTATTTTACTTGATAGAATTGTCATTTTGTACACTACCATCAGTGTTTTACATCCAAAAGAATCAGCGCAGCCACAACCAAAGTAATTGCACATGTCACTAAATGAAAACGTGTATGGGCTATAATACAGGATATTTGTCTATAAAAAATTTAAAAATTGAATTCAAAACATTTTCATGTTTAATTGAACCAAATTAATTGTGAACCATTACAAGGTGAGACAAGCTACACTTACACAATTGTGAAAAGGTAAGTTAAGACCAAAAGGAGGGACCGTATAAAAGTTTCTACAGGGAAATCTGGAAGGCTTAAGTGACTGATGAGACCATAACTCAACTATGCGGTGGCAGTGAGTGGCAACTCTCCAGAGGGAGCCCCGAGTTTTATTGCTGCAATACCTCCTTCCGCTATCACTAATCAACAGATAAAGTTGTTTGTACTCACGTGTCATCCACAAAGCAAGGGTATGGCATTTGCTGGGCAAAAACACCGAGGGGTTGGGTCTTTGCCGTCTGTGCTCTTATAATGCCGTGGTCCATCATGTCCTGCAGGTAGGAGAAGCCTCCCCATATATAGCGCAGGTCGTTAAAGGAGTTGTCTCGGGCCCCGGGAGACCATGACCTTATTAAAAGCAGACACACCATGATCTGTCTTAGCAAAGGGCAGGTGAACTACAACCATAATGTTCAGAAATACTGTCAGAGTATCATGATTTTTCTTTTTAAGGGTATTTTTTTTTCGTTCTTTTTACAGTAGCCTTAACTTTAAAATAAAAACTAAGCTTATATTTTGGTAAACAGAAAGGACAATAAAACTCAGCATTGTCTTCAATATTTGTGATTTAAGGATTACATTGACATTTTGGGAAAATAGGCTTGTTATCGGTTAGAAGGGTTAGAAGTGAAGATTCACACCACTCTTGTGACTTACCTTCCATGATACACCAAAGCTAGCAGGTAGTTAGCATAGCTTAGACTAGCAGAAATAGTCTACTGAAAACTGGAAGCATGCTTTGTCCAAAGGTTAGGGTTAAGGACAATTATTAGTTTATACTGTAGCCTCATAACATTGAAAAGTGCCAGTCTTGAAGCTAAGAGACAGTTAGCTTGTTTTATAAGCTGGTAGCAGGAGGGTGGAAACAGCCTACCAGCACCTCAAACAAACTAGCACTTGTCCTTTTTGTTCAATTAACAATATTTACATTTACCAAAGCTAGATATGACCCTATATTTCCAGTGTGTACGCTAAACTAACCTTATTTTGACTTCAGCCTGATATTTAAGGTAGGCTACAAATAGGTGATATACTGTAGATGATAGTGGTAGGCCAATCAATCTTCTCCACTAACTCCCAGCAATAAAGTTTATAAGCATATCTTACCCTCCAAATGATGCCTTCAAAAAAAAGTAAGTGGTAAAGTTGGTAACTGTGATGTTTTAATGTGTATGAAAGCAGCCGTTACCGGTATTAAATAAGTTGAGCGACCAAGCTGTGTGTCACATAGCCTATACCTTTCTTTCACTTTGTTGGTGCGTTCCGCCTCATCAACGTCCATGCGAATTCTGTACTTGACATAAGGAGGGGGCTGGCTGGAGTTTGTCTGGAGGTTTTCAAAGACAATGCCGGCCCAGAACGTATCATTCTCCAGGAGCTCCAGCGCTTTGTTGACCAGATGGCTTTCGTCGGGGGCTGCCTCAAACTTATCCAGGTCTAAACACTGTCAACAACACACAAACACAAAAGACACATTACATTTCTAATCATTTTATTCTAAGTAGCGTATGTCATTCCGATTATAAATAAATCTGTAGTAGCCTATACACAGAAAGAGGGAGTAAAAAAGACACACGTATGAACTCACTGACAGAATGGCAGATGGATATTTAGCAAGAAAGAAAAAATAGTATAACTCACTAATTGACTAAACCACGCAGATTGCAATTCCAAATGATCTGGAGCTGCCAGGGGGAGGGGAATGTTTTGGGCTTCAGACAAATGAGACACAGGCTTGCTAGCACTCTCTGTTCTGTGTATAGCCTTGTCCCCCTGTTTTTCGAGCAATGAGACAGTAATGAGCTAGCCATTCTGGGAGGCAGTCACACCTGACAGCTGTCCGCACGTCTCGCTGCCGCAATAGTTTTTTTATCATTTCTCCTCTAAGGCTGTATTCTAAATATACACATTTTTTTGTTGGGAGAAAACAAAATATCACAGCACAAGGATTAGTTACATACTAGTGATGGTGTTGCAGGGATTTACAGTGACATGAGCCCAAAGCTTTGGCAACTGCAGAGGGAAATACATGCTCTAATTCAAAAAGGTATAGCCTATAGGAGCTGCAGGTTAATTTAACTGCCACATCTGATGTAAGTGCATATCAAAGTCTAATGCATTTTGCAAATTGCCCCTACAGACGTGCATGTCTTTCATATTTAAAGGTCACATGTTATGCCCATTTTTAAAGGTTCAACATTGTAATTTGGGTTTCTTCTTCTAGACACTATTGTCATGGTGTAGTGTCCAACAAACAACACTTTATTGTTCTCCCTCCAGGTTTGAAATCTAACTGCCAGTTAGATTCAGGGGGATCTGGGGTGGTGCTTATCCCAGGTGGAGGTAGTGCTAAGTTAGGATGGTAACACGGGGGCGTGGTCTATCCCCTTATGACATCATTAGGGAGAGGAATCTGACTGGGGTTTTTGAACACACAGCTTTTCAGAAAGGTATAGGGGGAGAAAAAGAGAGACAGTGGTTTTTGTCTTACTTGGGGAGTGTCTAGTCACACAGGGGACCCATATTAATGTTGAAAATCAATGACAAAGTGCATCATTTGGCTCAATTATGCTTTTCATCAGCTGTACAAGTCGTTGTTTGTCTTACGATTAGTCATGCAAGAGCAAACTTAGCCTATTTTTCATTTTCTATCCCACAGTAAAATAAATTAAGTAGTGCTGGGCCTAATTTGTGTCACTATATTGCATTGTATTTTTTTGCCTCATTGCTTTTGCACCTGCTGGTATTCCCTTGTCTGAAAGTATAACTCAAAGAAGCTCTCTCACTACAGATAGATGCAACCACCAGACAAGAGGACAAAACAGCAAAGGTTGTTTAATAACCATCCCTATCCTGGTATCCATTTTGAGCAATGCCCTGTTCATTAGCACAGACAATTGAAAACTTGCATTGTGTTGGAATTTCATTGTCCATGTATGGTTCATCCCAAGGCGCCCAGCCTATCATTTCTACCTATCTGTTGATTGACACTATGTGTGTGTGGTAGGGGATGTTGGTTAGGCTTTGTACATGTGTCTATTTACACAACATAGAGCAAGGGTTTTCCCTGCATACTGAACCATGGATCAATATATCAATGTCAGCCATGTATGTGTGTGTTCTTACTTAGAGTCACTACACTGTTTGATGCCTTCACTATACGTTAAATGCATGACTTGCTAACAAAATCCCTTCATGTGGAAAAATCTTGATTTCTGATATAGAAAAGCACCGTGCTCAGCATGGACACAGAAGTTTCTCGGTAAAGCACCCTGCTTTTATGCTGAAGCACGAACAGACAGATACAAGAGTAAATTAAGGTGCAGCAATTATGTCCGGGGATACAAGACTTTTTGCCAGATCACTGTCTCAAGTCTGTAGGCAAGAGTATACGTGTTGTTGCTGAACACCTGACACTGCATATTGTTAACAGCGCCATGCTTGTATAACCATTGAAGCTGCAAACTATATACTGTCTATTCAGCGTGTACAATGTTACTGCACTATAGCATGGAGTTAGTTCAAGCTGAGGATTTCATCAGCTTTTTGTTCCAGGAAAACACTTTTGTTTGAGTGCTTTCAACGGTCATATAGTGCTTGCTTGTTATATATACAGTATATACGCATACAGTATATATATATACAATCATATGAAAAAGTTTGGGAACCCCTCTCAGCCAGCATTATAATTGACTCTGCTTTCACAAAAAAGTCTTTAATTTACCAGGAACAGCTAAGTACTGGGATGTTTTCCAAACAAAGATTTTTTGAAAAGCAGTATTTGGTTGTATGAAATAAAATAAAATGTGAAAAACTGGCTGTGCAGAAATATGGGAACCCTTGTGGTTTTGTTGATTTTAATGCCTGTAACAGCATGTAAAACTGATTAATTTAAACACAAAGTTGGTTGGATTATGTTGTTAAGCCTTGAACCTCATAGAAATGTCTGTTTAATCATGAGAAAATGTATTTCAGGTGCCTAAATGCAAGTTGCACTTCTCTTTGACTCTCTGCTGAAGTGAGACAGAATGGGATCATCAAAACTGCTCCCAAAAGATCTTAAAAACAAAGATTATTCATTATCATGGTTTAGGGGAAGGCTACAAGAAGCTTTCCCAAAGGTTTCAATTGTCAGTTTCTACTGTAAGGAACGTTGTCAGGGAATGGAAGGACACAGGCACAGTTGCAGTTAAACCCAGGTCTAGCAGACCAAGAAAAGTACAAGAGCGGCATATGCGGCGGATTGTGAGAATGGTTGCACACAACCCAAAGATCACCTCCAAAGACCTGCAAGAACATCTGGCTGCAGATTGTGTATCTGTACATGGTTCAACAAATCAGTACAATTTGCACCAAAACATCTGTATGGCCAGGTGATGAGAAGGAAGCCCTTTTTGCGCCCGCGCCACAGATACAGTTGCATGGAGTATGCAAAAGCTAATTTAGACAAGCCAGATTCATATTGGAAGAAAATGCTTTGGACTGATGAGACAAAAATTAAGTTATTTGGTCTTTATAAAAAGCAGATGTTTTGGTACAAATTGCGCTGAATTGTTGAACGATGTACAGATACACAATCTGCAGCCAGATGTTCTTGCAGGTCTTTGGAGGTGATCTGTGGGTTGTGTGCAACCATTCTCACAATCCTCCACCTATGCCGCTCCTGTTTTTTTCTTGGTCTGCCATGCCTGGGTTTAACTGCCACTGTGCCTGTGTCCTTCCATTCCCTGACAACGTTCCCTACAGTCGAAATTGACAATTGAAACCTTTGGGAAAGCTTCTTGTAGCCTTCCCCTAAACCATGACAATGAACAATCTTTGTTTTTCAGATCTTTTGGGAGCTGTTTTGATGATCCCATTCTGTCTCACTTCAGCAGAGAGTCAAAGAGAAGTGCAACTTGCATTTAGGCACCTAAAATACATTTTCTCATGATTAAACAGACATTTCTATGAGGTTCAAGGCTTAACAACATAATCCAACCAACTTTGTGTTTAAATTCATCAGTTTTACATGCTGTTACAGGCATTAAAATCAACAAAACCACAAGGGTACCCACATTTTTGCACAGCCAGTTTTTCACATTTTATTTTATTTCATACAACCAAATAGGGGAGAACGGGGTAAGTAGGCACACTTTTTACTCTAGTGAGAATTGCTTATCACCTAAACATCTTTCAATAGTCATTCCTACATTAAATTGAAGCTTAAGGTGTTGGCTTGAAATATGTACCCCTCACTTTTTCTATCTTATTGTAATAAAGAAGAAATTAATCATCAAAGACACCCTTACACATTGTGACAACCAACCCCATCAAGGGGTCAGTTGTCAAACACTATGGGGTTGTTTGTCACAATGTTATCTTAATGGGAATAATCTTAAAAAGAAGGCAAGAAAGTAGAACTAAATTTGAAAGTTTAATTGCATTGTCAAGTTGACAAATAGGCCTACATAACTTACTGTAGCCTTGGCAGCTGGTCTAGTTTGGGATGCACTGGGTTGTTTTGATTTTGTTGCCCTTTTTTCTTTTGCATGCTAGCTGCCTTTTCCTGCTCTATTCTTTCCTTCTCTGGGGTGTCAGTGAGGATACAGCTTGACAATTTCTTTCGTTATTGGGTTCCTTTTCTGGCTGCAGCCTTGAGATAACATGTGACAACCAACCCCCCAAAAAATGTGACGACCAACCCCAACTTGAATTTCTTGCTAGCATCAAGGCCAATAACCATCTGACAACTAATTAGCTTGCTAACCACAATCTAAAATATAGTTTACCCTTCACACTTTGTATGGGTAACAAGTGTTTTGTTATAAACCCATTGTGTAAAAGCCTAGAAGAAAAATACAGAGGAGCTAAATATTTTCAATTTGACATGAAAAACACAAACAGTCGTCTCACCTCAAATTCAGCAGTCTAACTCCAAGGAAGACTATGTAGGTGACCTCTGATCCCAATTCTGGATATTTACATACCAAAATTTCATAGACAGCGCCTTCTGGTTCCGAGATATAACGATTGTGACAACCAACCCGTGTGACAAATTACCCCGTTCTCCCCTACTGCTTTTCAAAAAATCTTTGTTTGGAAAACATCCCAGTACTTAGCTGTTCCTGGTAAATTAAAGACATACCACTTTTATATTTTTTTATATATATATATATATATATATATATATATATATATATAAGAAAAAACATTTCAAAACTTAAATGTCAGAGAATAGGCCATTTCCTTAAAAACATTGAATCCCTTGAAAGGTGTTACGAGGAACTTTTAAGTATCTGAAACAGTCTAATTTTTCCACTGATGATCATAAATTACATGTAACAGCAAACGAGACCATCAGTGCAAATAATGCTATTTTTATATAGTTTATCTCAATACCTTTTTCATGGGTACGCTCACCCAGGAACAACAACTAGACAACGGAATGACTGTACATACACCAAGGAATTTGGAGAGGAGCTTGAGGATGTCGGTGGTGGCGTTGTAAACATTGCGCCAGTCGTTGGGCGGCATGCCGGCTGGCCGCTCCTCTGGAGGCCCGTTGTATAAGAAGTTGGCGAGCCGCTCGGCCGTCCATCCTGTGCCACTGAGACGCTGGTCCATAGCAGCAGCAAACAACCCATTCGCCAACAAAGCCTGATTTCAAAAGGTAAAGAACATGGGTTTCATTATAGTCACTCTTCGTGCTAGTGAGAGGCTGAGGGATGATTGTGGCATGAATGCAATGGGATCTGAATGTGTGTGTGTGTGTGTGTGTGTGTGTGTGTGTGTGTGAATGTGTGTGTGTGTGTGTGTGTGTGTGTGTGTGTGTGTGTGTGTGTGTTTGTGTGTGTTATTTTAGAGGAGAAGTCGTGGGACGGTTAGCATTGTTCTTTTGCGGCGGTGACATTCATTCTTCCGCAGAATTAATTACGTGCGTTGAGATAGATGGCAACAGTTGTACTGTACAGGCTCTGGAATACACGTCCACCACTTGTTCTGGCCAAGAATTGCTAGTGTACGACATGCATTACACACAAACACACACACACACACACACACAGCATGCACATTTGCATGAACATACATTAACAGACTAAAGTTTGAAAATGCTATTTAAAAACTGGCGGTACACACACACACACACACACATACACACATAGTAAATACGAGAGCAAAGAACAAAGATGAAGGCAAAAGCTACTTCCCCTTCCAATCATTTCTCTTCACCAACATGAAAAGAAACATTTATGTGAAGCCTCTTTGGGTAATCTCACATGGAAGCTGCAAATGCGGCGGTAATACAAATAATTAATAAAGGCTATATGCTAATGTGGGAACAAATATACGTTTGCTACTGTACTTAACCCCTACATGTGTACAATGAATAATTATGTATTATGTGTATTTTGTTGGGTGGAAAAAAACTATGCTAAGCCCCTCAAACAATAGCTCTTGCATAATTGGATCATTTTACTCTCAGATGTTGGTTTACATGCGGTGCCCTCTATTTATTAGCCACAATCACTCCCACCCAGGATTTCCATTGTTTCAAGCTGCTGTGAAAAAAACGACAAAGTATTAATATGACACAGTTCCAGTAATGACTGGTGTTACTACATAATCTCAAATTAAACATTACAGTGATTATATACCTGGCATGTACACTGAAAAGAGAATGTAAGCCCATTGAGACAAAAGGTTATTTAAAATGTCCATTCACTTCCATTTAAAATGTTAGGCAGCATGAAATAAAAAATGGAAAGAAGAGGGCACCACACGTCTTAAAAAGTCTGAGTTGAAATTCAGATGTATCCAGGCCGATGAGCTCGCTGGCATTTCAGTGTCAACAGTTTGGGGGTCGTTTTTGGAAGAGTAGCGTCAGATGAAGTGGCACAAAGTCCTCATCCGACTTCGGCTGCATGCTGAATAAGTCTAAGGGTGTATTCACACTGGGAAAGGCCGCTAGTACACTTGCTTAGGGACAGACCAAATAGAATTTAGATTGCTTTTGTTTGGTGTGGTCCACTTTCATATTGCCCCTTTTGCAAGTGAACCAGCATTACATGGAGATATATACTGCGATCGTGTTTATTTTGTGCCATTAGCAAATAACAACTGCGTCATTAAAATATGAAGGCTAGACTGCGAGTCATTTACGTTGTAGAGAGAGGAAGGGGGGGTGGACCACTGCCTGATCTACAGTAATATGGGGTTATAAATAATAAATAAATAGGCCTACATCTAGCTTATAAATAAAGAAGAAAAACATCAAATCATTGTTGTTTCATATGGTTATAATATGTAGGCCTATGTCAATGCCACGTTATGTCGCATGTAGCCTACGATGTGAAACATAATTTTTACTGTATTTTTCAGTATAATTCAGAATAATTTCCTCCCTGTATATTAAGCTTTTATGTCAAGTAGCAGTAGTAGTTTTCACCTTTCCCACTCCATCAAGCTGTCTTCAAACACATCAGGGATTCATGGGATAACAAAGCAGGCATGTAACCAGTGTAATTTAATCTTACATTAAAAGCATTTAACTGACAAAGACGGCTTGTTTTTATGGTAAAGTAATCACAGTGAATTTGACACTGAGGTTAGACTAAAGGTAATTGCGGCTTTAGAACAAGACATTGCTCATATTTTTAGACGGCAGATCGCTCAAGATCAGTAAGTGACTAACTCTGGCTTCAGGCAACATCTAGATATTAGTTTTTTCATTATTAGTTAAGTATTAGTTAGATAGTGCCAAATGTGCATATTAATTTAAATATTCTAGAAAAAGTTTTAAAACATATTTTTTTGAAGTAATCGACCGCCAAAGTTCCATCATGATATCTGCAGTGTCTCCCCTTAAAAACAAACCTGCTGTTACCACGGCAACACTCAAGTGTCGCCCCAAAACCAACTACACTGACTGAAGTCTTAAGGATTATAGCTGTACGCTGTGTAAACAGTAACACTATGTACATGCATAGGAATGTATTTGTAAGACATTGTATACAAGGCATGTCCTTCTGTTCAGATCCACAACTAGCAATCTTCTATCTCAGATCTGAGGTTGTGCTGATTGGTCTATTGACGTACAAATCTGCCTGCGACCTTGAAGGACCTCTGAAGATGACAAACCTCCGAAGCCACCAGCTTGGTAGAGAGAGGCGGAGAGAGAGAGAGAGACAGAGAGACACAGAGATAGAAAGAGAGAGCCGGGGCTGGGGAGAAAATGAAGACAAAGGAGGATTGCCGGCCCATTTGTGTAAAGGTTAGGGCTAGGGTAATGAATACCCCAGCTATATGGAGCTCTCCCAGTGTCTGCTTCCCTCCAGCTGCCTATAAGCTCATTTGGAGTGACACTGGAGTAATGTCAGTGTCAAGGAAATAAGGCGAGAGGCAAAGACAGAGAGAGAGAGAGAGAGAGAGAGAGAGAGAGAGAGAGAGAGAGAGAGAGAAGTGGTGGCGAAAAGTGCATGTCCTCTACTTCTATAGATAATCCTACCTGCCAGGATGAAAATTATCCTGCACTTATACATAATTACTTTCCGTCCCTCGGTTTTCCATATCTAACAGAAGGTGCGACAAAATGATATGCACGTAATGTATATTTTCCTATCCAGCAGTATAATGTTAATGTGGTTCATTCTTTTCTTCCCCACCCTTTACTAAACAAATGAAAGGGGAAATATTTAACGTCCATATGTGTTCAAAGGTTGTTGTTTTTTGCAAGAACAACGTGAAGGCTGTCCTAGCTACGGCTATTTTTGGCTATGTGAAAATGCAGCAAGCTGTGCCTTCTATGGAATTCAGGCGTGACACAACAGGCAAAAACATTGTTTCATCAAGCACTGGTATATTTACCATTTAAGATTTCTACAAAAATAGACTAAAAACTTTTCTGAATATAGCTATATTCTGTCATTGTTCCTTCATAGAGCGGCAGAGTCTTACCCGCAGTGTATTGACTTGTGTGCTATTCTGAAGGAAATCATAGACGCGGGGCCCCAGCTCGTCCCACATATCTGCCAGCTCTTTCAGCTTGGCCAAGGCGTCGAAAGTGCCATTTGCCTGAGAGAAAAAATAACAGCAAAAAAAAAAGAGAGAGAAATGACATTTAGCTATACAGTAATCTCACCTTTCCCTGACTGAACTTACACCCACTGATCCTCTTCTCTTCGCTCTGAGCCCATTCCCACACATGAAAGTGCTCCGCAATTGCAAATTTTTGCAGCTATTTCCCCCCGGAGAAAACTTGTAGCATTGTAACACTGCAGAGCACCCCATGGAGATGAATGCAAATAGGGTTATTTATCCCTGAACATTGACTTGTAAACAATCTGACTGTTTTCTGGTGTGAAAAGGAGTGCCTACCAGCGCCAGGGCCGGGGCTGCATGCTGTGAACTCATTACATCGTCTCAATGCAAAACATGTTCACCTCCTGCCTGTTGTTTGCTTTGCATATATGCAGTTATCAAAATGGTGCTAATATCTCGGAGAAGCAGCATGATGTGAAATAACATTAGATTCACTAGGTGTATGGACAGGTCTTCCATGCTTACTACTTTCTAGTATTTATTCTCCACCCAGGTGGGAACTTTGTGTGACATCCGCTGTTTCTCATTTCCACAATGGAGGCTTCCTCACACTTCACACTGGTACAAGTAATACAAGTAATTGGCCGTATGCAAATACAATATTAAAATATACCCACACGCAAAAATACATTTAATTCTTAACTTTCCCTAAACTTAAAGGTGGACTCAGTGATTCTGGTGAACGATTGTCGTCTAAATCAGAAAATATCTCTTCACGGTCCGCTACCTAGGCTCTGTAAACATGAATGTACAACAAAGGGTATGTTAACAAAGGGGGCCCACCATAGCTCGTAACATGCCCGTTCAAAGAGCCTAGGCGGTGGTGTATTAACACTGGATTTTCATATAGCGCACACACAGTATATGGACAGGTAGCGGATCGTGAAGGACATATCCAATGATTTTGAAAAAAAGTCATTTTGACGACAGACATTGTCCAGAACTGCTGACCGCACCTTTAATCCTCCTGACCCTCTTTACATGCACCGATATAAGAAGTATAAAAAACGCACAAAAAGCCAGTCAGCATGTAAATACTGTGTTACTTTACCTCTTTCACCATGAGGCGAGCAGCAGGCGTATCAGGTGTGTAGAGCACCTTGCCCTGCAGTAAGGGCCTGAAGGTGCTCCATATGTAGCGCAGGCCAGGTGTGCCCTCCAGGGTGTCCACCAGAGTCTGACAGAAGTCTTCTACAGAGGAGAGGAGGAGAGGGGAGAATACAAAGAGAGAGTCAAGAACAATAAAAACACCTCGGAATTTGTTTTTGTTTCCTGTGTTTGCAAAACCGTCCAATGGTCTTTGGTGGGAGGAAGGATGGAGAAACAAGCCATAAGATGAGGAAGAAGACATAGAAAGTTGCTGGCACTCTTAGCTGAACATCCCGTCTCAGCTAAGAGTGAGCACATATGAACATAGTTTCCTAAAACACATTTAGACCTGTCAGTTTCAAACATATTTCTCTAAATCATTTTGAGCCCCCTTTTTAAAGCTAGACTTATAACATTACTAATAAGGCAATTATCAAATTACAAAATCAGTTCATTTGTATGTATTTGAAAAGAAAAGAGTTGAGGGATAATCATTTAAATTAGCAAATCAAATGCATGAATCTATTCACTGTCAAAGCTAAACCAAACTCATGCATTGATAAATACAACTGACAGGTGAAATGCTGTAACACTCAAAGTGCCAGTAAAATGTAAAAAAGCTCATTAGTTATTAAGTCATAACAGTTTAAGAAAAATCAAAACCGTTTAGTTTTTTCTTTAAGTTTGAAAAATGACTTCATTTATTTCCAGGAGTGCTGGGGGATGTGAGCTACTGTAGGCTACTAAATCAGATAACACAACACATTATTGTGTTTGGTTACAATATTTATTCATTTAACTATTTAACTGCTCCACCTTCAGCGTGACTTCTGTTTTCATCTCCGTCTCAAACAGCTGGTCCGATCAGCTGGTCGGCTCGTGAACCAACAATGGACCCGACAGAGAGAGTCAGTCTAAAGACAGATGATCACTAGGCTAGTTATGATCACTTCAAAGTCAAAAAGCTAATTTATGAAAAAAAGGCCTCTCTCTCTCTCTCTCTCTGTCTGCCTGTCTTTCTCACTGCACACGGTCACTTCCAAAAAGAAATTGCAACCGTTCACACCCATGAGTGCTGCTAATGACTCCTGTTGTACACAGGTAGTCTTGTTTAAAGGTTCGAGGAACGTTCAGTTTAATTGATCATTTTTGCACCCCCTTTAGACAAACGTGGTAGTGTTTTTACCACGCCAGATGTTGTTCCTCGGTGAGTGTTCCCATGACAGAATCATTCCGAAAACTTATATAAAAATAGTAATATTTGCACTGATGGTCTCGTTTGCTGTTACATATAATGTATGATCATCAGAGGTAAAATGAGTGTATTTAAAAGTTCCTCGTAGCACCTTTTTAAAGATTTGATTTCCACTTTTGGGAAGGCATCGTGGATTAAACACAACTTTAATAAGTAGAATTGTTGAGTTTTTAGTGAGTTTATTGTATCTTATTTTTGAGACGCGACACGTACAAAGGGAGAAGACAGACACAAAACATGTTTTAACTTTTTGTTGTTGTGTTCTTAACACATAACTCTGAGCCTGTTGTGAATGTTTAATGCTCGTTCTAGTTTTACTGCTGCACTCCCTTTTTTATTGTGTGTCTTAACTTCTATAAGTCATTCTTGTCCTGTGGGTGTACTGTGTTTTTATTATTTGCCTCTTATTTTTTTGATTTAGATATTCTTTGCCCCTACATCCATATTCCCTTTAAAGAACATTGGAATTTCTTAAAGAAAAGAGACACATGAATAAAGTGTATTACTAAGGGAGAAGTTTGGAGAAGGCTGGGGCTCACATGAGTTTGAAAAAGTAAAAAAAACTTTTGACAAAATATTGCAAACAAAACAACAACAACAACAACTTTGTGGAACCTATTGTTTAAAATGCACTTCTTCACTTTTCTTTCAACATTAATATGGGTCCTGAAGACTCCCAAAGAATAAGTAATCTTTCTAAAACCTGTGTTCAAAAACCAGTCAGAGTTTTCTCCCCTTATGATGTCATAAGAGGAGAAGCCACGCCTCTCCATTACGAACCTAACTTAGCACTTCCTCCACCTGTGATAAGCAAACCGACTTCCCCACTACACCATGAAAAACAGTGTCCAGTAGACACGCATATCACAATTTTGAACCTAAACATTTGAATAATGACATACCAGGAAGATTTAGTGATGGGTCTTAATGATGTATCCTGGTCCTTAGATTAGGGAAAGAAGCATTCAGGTGCATGCAATCATAACAGTATTAAAGGTGAAGTAAGCGATTTATTTATGTTAATATAAGTGTTAAATCGCTATTTATTCATACAGTGATCACTTACATAATGTGCGCGTTTCATAAAGCCGATCTCTCAGTCAGCTGCAGTGCATGTAATCGGCAAATTAACTTTTTGTCATATCCCGAAATTAATATCTAATCACAAGAGAGAACGCTACAAACCAAAACTCGTCTCACTCATGGTCTCATTGCCGGTGCACGCCAGAGCGACAGATGGGTGAATGTTTATGCGCCTACAATGGCGGAGCAGGTAAAAATCCTTCCCAAAGTCTGTTTTGATGGTTTTTATCATGTTGTATCACAATTACTTATCTGAGATGGTGCTAGATAAATCGCTGTTTGAAGACCGCAGTGCATTAATGTGGTGACGTAGGGAAGAGCGAGGGGACTGCTGCAGTAAATGACAGGAAGTTAGCTAAAAGAACCATTCCGCTTACAGCAACTTTAATTAATAACTCAATTCAAACAATAATCATAGAATTGTTGAAAAGTTAACCTCATATTTAATTAAATTCAATATTTAACCAAGTAGCTTCAATAAAATAAAAAAATTGGATATGGATTTTTAAGCCTGTTACTAGCAATGCACAGGTGCAAGGGGGAGGGGATGTACAATATTCACCAAAAGTTATGATTACTTTTTTTTTTTAACACACACTCACACGGGCAGAGGAAAACACAAGCCTAATAAGCTGAGTAGAGAAAGGAAACTACTTCTGTAAGGCTGTGGGGAAAAAAGTCAATATGCCCAGCAGCAGAACAATCATTACTAATTTAACTTTTCTGCCAACGTGAATACAGCTAGGTTGGGGAGAGCCAAGTATAGGTTACAAGAGGACCCATCCACACAGCAATGCAATGGAGCCGGAAGGAGAAAGTAAAACAGCAGGTGGTGCTGCCTTGTTGGAACTGAACATCTGTGATTCTCAACAGTGTGCTAGTTAATCCGTCTATTGATCAGTGCAGTGTGTGTCGTCTGCCAGTCGATGCGCCCAGGCTGCCTTTTTTTTGATCTGCCACTATCTGTCTATCTTTATTTAGACACCTCTCATTGCATCAGTTAAGTGAAGTTATCTTTCTTAGTCAATTTACACAAGGCAGATTGAAATTTCGTCTTTTCACATATCCCCTCTCAAGTTACCACACTTCGGAAGGTGGTAAGAGCCATAGATAGTATATACAATGGATGTAGCATCCGGGCTGACCTCAGTTATGCCAACTGCATCCAATCGTCCTGGCCTATGCGCGTCACCATCTTGTCATGTTTTTACTCCGCCTCATTTCCTCTTACCGAAAAAGGGCATTGATGTGACGTCGGGGGGAGGGAGATACGCCCATCTAGCTGACGTATACCTCTGAGGCGAAGTGAGGGACAACGGGTGGATAGCTGTTACTCAAGAGACTGTGCCCCTAATGGTACATACATTTTCACCTCCAATAGAATAAAAAGTAGCCTGATAGAAAAAAAATTGCCCCCCTGTTGTCATAGAGATATCGCCTTAACATACAGACTAGAATGATTATTTGTACCAGGCCTTAAATAGGTTTCATAATGCTGTGAAACCGGCATATTTAAAATGGGAGTCAATGAGAAATTGCCCTGTGGTCAGAGGAAGCGCAGGGTCAGCCATAGTACAGCGCCCCTGGGGCAGTTTGGGTTTAAGTGCCTTGCTCAAGGACACAATGGTAGAGATGATGGGCACCATAGATACAATACCAGCCACCACAAGTTTTACAAATATCACCCTTCTGTCCGGTGCCGGGGATCCAACCAGCGACCTCATGGTTACTGGTCGGCCCCTCTTTAGACAATCCTACCATCCCATGCTTTTCTACTTTTTCACTCCGTCAAGAGTGACACCTATCTCACCTGGGCGAACATTTCCCCTCTACCCCATAAGGGAGATATTAGCGGCCATTTGATGCAATTAAATTTTAGCCTTCCTGCCTGCTGGCCATAGTTTCCAGGTGTTTTCTTCTGGGAGGTGTGTGTGTGTGTGTGTGTGTGTGTGTGTGTGTGTGTGTGTGTGTGTGTGTGTGTGTGTGTGTGTGTGTGTGTGTGTGTGTGTGTGTGTGTGTGTGTGTGTGTGTGTGTGTTTGTGTGTGTGTATGCAGCTAATGGCCGCTCCTTAGCCCGAGTCTGGCCACCAGATGCCACATCCTGCTGCAAACGCAACACTTGAAAGACAAGAGGAAATGTGAGCCACCCATAGGTTAGGTGTAGCACTTGCAGACTCCTAGTGTTGAATTAGGATACATGAGAGTTGTTCAATTATTTCGGGAAAACATTGTATTGTAATTGTGGATAACAACAATATAAAAACGTCTGGGATTTCCAATGTAACAAAAAGCCAAAATCCACCGCATTGTACTTTTTTTTATCTTTGTTTTAGTTTTTTAAATACTTTACAATAAGGGTACATTAATGAACTGTTAGTTAATACTTTAAGCATTAACTAACTGTTAGTAACTGCTTAATTAATGATCAATGAGCATTACTTAAGCATTAACTAACTGCTATGCTTAGTTAATGCTTAACCCAGCATTAGTAAACTAAGCATAATAAACGCTAAACAG
Source organism: Ammodytes marinus (assembly GCF_949987685.1). Lineage (NCBI taxonomy): Eukaryota > Metazoa > Chordata > Actinopteri > Uranoscopiformes > Ammodytidae > Ammodytes > Ammodytes marinus. The sequence continues at coordinate 2,211,359 of NC_137227.1, forward strand.
AGCATTAACCTACAGTTAATAACTTAACATTCACAGTCAGTTGATGCCTAATAAGCATGAACTACACATTAACTATCCATTGATAGCATTAACTAAGCCTTACCTTACAGTTTATTAATGTACCCTGATTGTAAAGTGTTACCTACTTTTCTTCTGGTGCAAAACATGACTCTCTACTGTAATCTCTTCGCATCACTAAACATGTGTCTGAAATGTATGTAACTCACTTTATAGAAGGTAAGCCCTTAAAAGTTTATAATCAGAACACTTAAAAGGTGGATTCAGCTTACAGTGCACGCTGAAATAATACTAATAATAACCAACAGCAGTGCTACGGAGCTATTGCCTACGTAGTATTTGTTTCCTTGGTTGTGCATGTCACAAGCGCACACTTGTGAACATGCAAAAACCAGATCCTGGCTGCCAGTTTCATGCTATTCCACTGACTGACTGAGGCCTCAAGGATACACACACACACACACACACACACACACACACACACACACACACACACACACACACACACACACACACACACACACACACACACACACACACACACACACACACACACACACACACAATGTGTTTTGGAAAGAAAAGCACTGAATAAAAAATGTGTCCTTATTCGTTCACAAGAAAGGCTCCACAGGCTTTGAGGTGAAGTCAAAGGAAGTTAATGCTTCATTTGAAGGGGGTAACAAGAGGCTAGGACATCTGGTGTGTGCAGTCGAGCACACCAATGAACCAATGAGCAGAAATAACATGGACTCTATTATGAGAGCTGGACCGGTGTGCTGAACTAGTGCAGAACCTTGTGCTTTGATTGTGCAATTCTGAACGTTTGTGGTAAAAATCAGTGAATATCTCCTCACAATCTGCTACTTATCCTTATGTGTGTGTGTCTTGAAAAATTCCAGTGTGAACTCACAGCCTAGGCTCTATAAACTGGTGGGCCCCATTTTATAAAGATACCCGAAAGAGCACCAAGCTATGAATCAACACCTGACTTTAGCGCACACTGTACATTACAGCAGAGTTCCTACCGGTAGCGGATAGTGAGGAGATATTCACTGATTTTGAGCAAAACTAAATTTCTCCAGAATCGCTTAATCCACCTTTAAGTGTTCTGATTATAAATGTGAATATGAGGAAAGACATCATTGCTTATAGACCTTAACCAACAGCATCGGGCCATTCACTCTAAGAATAGGTATCATTGTATCATAGTAAAAGATCACTTGTTTAAATATTTTGTGTGCTAAAGGGAGCATTAGTTTACGGAGGTCAGGACACACATTCTCAAGCTGTGTGCTGTGTATAGTTCTTCTTTGACATCAGATCTTTACTTGATTGCAAAACTGCAAGAGTACTAGAGAATCTGTTCTTTACACCGGCTTTAGCCACACAGTCTAATAATTGCTTGGAGCCTCAAGTTGGCCCCCTCAACTTACCTGACAAATTTAATCAATTTGAGTTGCACCCTGGAGAGGGGCACAATTCAGCGGCACAGTGAGACACACCGCCAATGCAGGTGGTGCCACACTCACACACACACACACACACACACACACACACACACACACACACACACACACACACACAAACACCCACACACACAAAGCATATTGAAATGCATATTACTCTTAATTCACATTATTACTCATTTCGGAGTTTATTTGACTAAACTTTGTGTCCTAGCATCTGCATATTTCTCCTATACAACTGTCTTTAACGGCCATTATCTCCACATTGTTTCAATACTCTGTCTGAACCTCTTTCAGAACCAGATATCTCAACTTCAAAGCACTTACATCAACTTTCCATAACCATTCTTATCATTATTAGTTGTGTTATTTTTTAAAGAATTTGTTCTAATGCCGTTAATCATCTGATTCATGATACATGTCCTCCTATTAACACGCTGAAAATGCGAATGTATAAAAAAAAATTGTTAGATATTGCCAAATTTGCATAGTTCTTTCAAATATTTCTGAAGAAATTGTATTGCAAAAAAAAGTGCTGGTAAGATTTCATCATGATATACAGTGTATCTAAGTTAAACACTTTACCCTACTCACCTGCAGTGCCTTAGGCATTTGATGCGATGCTCATAAAGACGCACACAACTAACCTATGCATGCAACAAAGCAGCACCCAATTCTTACAGGCAGTACAAATCAAGTGCTGTTTAGCTTTGTTCCAACCAAAAGTCAAATAAGCTCAAATTAATATCAACAAGTCACTCGCTCATAAGAGACAGAGAGAGAGAGAGGCCGCTGTGACATTCAGTAGGCTATATGAAAACTAACCTCTCTCACTCCCAGCAACAGTCACCATAGACACGCAGTATTCTACCTAAAACGGTATGGGCATGTATTAAAGGGAAGTGCTTAAAACTTGGAAATAAAAGGGCGACCAATTTCCAATTATTCAAAGAGACACACATGGGCGAATAGCAAGAGTCTGGAGATAATTAGCAAGTGTTGTGAGCGTTGTCAGAGAGAATCACACCGATGGAAAATATAGGACAACGCTAAACGAAACAAGGGCGCTTATTCTGAAACAGAAACGGATGATGTGTTCACTTGAAAAGGTTGATGTTCCCCATGGGTACAAAATACAGTTTTTATTTTTTGGTAGTGTTGTTTTTTTATACAGCCACTGCCTATAACTCTTTAAGTTTCATTTTGCAAAGAAAAGAGGGAGCCGACCCAATTAAACACTGCATGAGGTACCAAATAACATCCAAAGAAAGGAAAATGAGGAAAACTGCCTCTACATATGTGCCGGTTGTATAAGAACCTTCAAATTAATGAACATATCTTAACTAATTAGACTCAATTAAATAAATGTATGCATTTCGAAGTATACAACATCGCAAAGAACTTAAAATGGCTGTTCACTGCCATGGAAGAACAGTCTACCATCCCAGCTATTCTTGTACAGTGACTTTTCCTTCGCTGTCAGCGATTAATTGGGGAGGGAGTTTTACTGAGCCATTAACAAAACTTCAGCGTTGGCCTTTATTTTGAATGTGTTTTTTTGTTGCTTTTCCACAATTCCTTTGAGTGTACTTTTGCACTTACAAAGGAGATGTAATTGGCCATCATGCAGACACACTGCATATTCCGCATTCATTTAACTGCGCTTAGACCAACACAATGAATTGCCATGGCGAATCTAAAAACAGCCATTAGCATGCTAACTGAGATGTTAGTGCTGATTTTGTATAGATGCGTTTTTTGATCTAATTTGCGCTGGCATTATAGCATGCAACACCACTTTACAGTGTAGCGTGATTTCCAGGGAATAGGGGGCTTCTTATTAAAAAATCGATTTCGGTGCAGTTGTCTCCAAAGGACAGGCATTTAATATAACAGGAATGCTTGGTCTATAATGAGCATGAGGCTGCAGGAAGTTGCACTGAAGATCTCATTTGAAAGGATTGTATACGAAAAACATATCCAATGATGTCCAAAACTATCTTTTTTTATATTACTTTTTAATAGAGAGCAAAGGAAAGGTTGTTGTGCGTATAACTCTTTTCTCTATTTCTGCTTGACTATATTTCCCAGATACATATTATGTAAATCAGGTTAATAGTCAGTATTCACATCTATTGCACACTATGTGTAACATACTCAAATGTATGTTAAATGTACATATTGTACTGTAAATATGACAATATAATTGATATCTTTATAGGAGAGGTTCCATTGATGCCCTCGATCAAGGAAAATGAGCCAGGTTTGAATACATTCAAAGGAATTTTGTTAGAAATATGATAACCTTTTATATTAAAGTTACGCCATTATATTTATAGAATTAGGGCAGACAAGTTTTACTTTGTAGATAGAACCAGGTGCATTTAAACAGGTGCAATTGAACACATAAATAAATTAAAAGATAGTGTTTGGGTGTAAGAGGGTCAACCCATACATCAAGATCAGACACATGGTCAGGACTAAAACATCCAGGTGTGTGATAGTACATAATTAATTTTATTTTTTGAGACCCAAGATGTGGAAAAAAATATAATGCTACTCAACACATGAATGAAATCTAGAGCAACACAGTTACTTTCAAGGCACATGAGATAAGGTAACTCCCTGTTGACCTATATGATCATCCAGGGAAGCTTGACACTGGGAGAAATACACAACTTTTCAGGAAAAACAAGTGGCAACCGTCTACGAATATAGTGTACCGTACCTGACTGTTACCATGAGTTGACAAGCAACAAGGCAAACAAGTCATCATACGTCTCTTGTACAACTGAGTCACATAAATCAAAAGACGTCTCTCATATTTACACTGTGCCTACTTCACTTTGATATAAAGTCCTCGCCCACTAGACGTATACGGCATCAGGAACACACTTTGATGCAGTAATGCCAGCCAGGCAGAGTGTGCTGCTGGGTTAGATCAAAGAGATGATTCATATCAGCGCTCCACTCTATCTGTCTGTCATCCACCAAACGCTCGTAGAGTCTTGTCTCTCCTTTTTCATTAATTACAATTTTCCAGCCATGAAAACAGTGAAAGCAACCATCTACCTACAACTAAACTGAAGGTGGGTGGTGCGGTCCCCCATTTCTCAAAAGCAGTGCGAGCGTACAGCACTTTGCTTCCAACGCAGCCGTCTGGAATGCATCTTTTGACAAGCAGCAGCAGGCCGCAGCAAAGCACACAACTCTGGTTGGCTAAAGCAGTGGAGGATACATGTAACCAATGTTTTAATCACTGCACATTAACTAGAGTAGAGCAGACTATATATGCATCCAGACCGCCCCTTTCCAAAAAAGCTTTACAAACTAAACCAAGTTCAGTGGAATCCATATAGCACCGTCTCATTTGAGTAGCCTGGCACCGCCCGCCTACCTACTTCTGCTAAATTTTTATTTCCCTTCAGTAGTCAGTCTGGGTCTGCGGTATATTTGTGGGTTTTCTCTTGCAGATTTTTTACCTGTCCAATCAGCGAACAGAGGCAGTTGCTGGGAATAATGACATGCGCCAGTTTCAGTTGTAGTCAGAAGCCGGCGCATGATATAGGTCACGTCCAAACATTATGCGATTGGTTGGCAGATCCAGAGTGGCAGATCCAATAGTTTTAAACTTCAACAGACACCCACCTCCAAGTGAGTTTACGTTTGTCAATTGAGTGATCTAATCCCAGACATTCTGTACAAATGAAATGAAGTACGATGGTCTGGTTGGACCAGGCTAGGATTTGAGTACATTAAAGGACACCTGTAATACAAAATGTATTTTTTTTATTTTTTTATTCAACATTCATATGCGTCCCGCATGTGTTTAGACTCCCAAAGTATGAGAAAGAAAACTCTCTATTTTGCTCCACCTCCAGCTTTATGAAAACCTGTTCAAAATCTCCCAGTCAGATTACTCCCCCGAGCCACACCCACTCATTCCCAAACTAACCTAGCGCTACCTCCACCTGTGTTAAGCCACATCCCCAGATCACCCTGAATAACTGACACTTAGGACGCACTCACACTAGGCAAGTTTGCCTGTTCCGTGCTGCGGAACAGGCACGATACATACAGTATGTCATCACCAAGCGTACTCGCTGTTGGAATTAGTAGAACAACAATGGAGAACACAGTAGTCGCGGATTGACCCAAACACCTCCAAATTTTTGTGGGTCTTAGCTGCGACCATGGCTGCGACTGAATACTGTCGTCGGTCCAAATTTCTAGCAAACTCTCCACTTCGCGATCGCACCGGAACCCACTCGTGAACCTCTTGCCGCCATTGTTTACAATTATTGTGGGGAAGAAGGGCATGGACATAGAAGGGTCGCCAATGGACTACGTCAGCCAGCTCAGGTTGCGTATCTGTGCGTGTACTGTGCGCGTGTCATCTCATTAGCATCTGTACTTTGGCCACGGCACACCTCTCCCAAGTGTGCCGTGGCCAAGGGGCTGACGGATGGCGTGGTCACACTAGCCAAACGTTCTAGACTTTAGTATGCAAATGAGCTCAGGCACGGGGCCGCGGCCCTAGTGTGAGTGGCCCCTTAAGATTCAAAAACCAGCAGTTAGATTCAGGGCCAATCAGAGCAGACTGGGCTTTTTGGAAGAGACAGACTCTAAGATGGAACATTTCAGACAGAGGCTGAAAAGAGTAGACGGCACAATGGCGCTGTGAGGAATATGATGGGTTCTTTTGGACACTACGGCATGAAAATAGTTTCTAGTAGAAACGCAAATTACAACTTTCATTAGCATCATATGTGAACTTTAACTGCAAAAATGGTCGTATTGTCCAACTTAAAAGTACAATATACAAGATCAAAAATCAAAAAAAGCAGTGGAGTGAAACCATATGTCCTGTGAGTCAGTTTGAATTGTCATATGTCCATGTTAAGGTCTTCAAATTGCAGCTGGCGACTCTGCACCCATACGACAACACTGTTTTCACTTTCACATTCATGGGTCAAGATGAGGGAGTGCAAAGCGCCTTAATGGTATGAGAGGAGCTGATATGATTGGGTGGGATTGATGCCGGCCCCCTGGCACAGCGACATATAGCCCCAGATAATGTAATCCTAATCATACCTGGTATCCGACTGTGGTGCACAGGCGCCAACTGTGCCACAGGTGCCTGTTCCTGCATGTGGTTATTATGTTGCACCCTGCACGGCTGACACCAGGGTGTCACATGCACCACTACTTTGTCATTGTTGCAATGTCTCCTCTACGTGCCTTACCCTTAATTGGCCCCTGGGGATAAATAAAGTTCTCTTGAATCTTGAATCTTCATGAAAATAAATGTAATGTGTAATGTAATGTAATGTAATGGGAATCAGTTTTATCTTCTCTTACTGAAAGACATATTTTGAGAACAGAATATACTGGGGTTTGCATTGTACTGGCCACCATCGCATGACTTCACTTGTAGCAAAGTAAAGCTTAAACATATGTACTCATATGATTAAGACACAAGCACTGCAAAACAACTCTTTATGCTTTGAGAAGGTAGTTTACCGCAGCACTTACCGGAGCTGTTGCCCATAATGGAGAATGGGTTGGAGTCTGCCGTCTGTCCAGGTGAGGGTAAACTGACGGGCGAGCTGGTGGAATTAAAGTCAGGCTGCTTTTCGCACAGCAGCATATTGATGCTGCCAATCATGTCCCCTCGGAAATCCAATGCACTGGCAGCCTTAAAGATAATCGAGTTCTGCAAGCGGGCCACCTGAATGCAAGAGAGGACATGACAGGAATCAAAAGACAAACATACATACGTGTAAGAAATAGGGAGAACATAGGACCAAAATGAAAAGATTCTTACATTTCAAAAGAGGTTATTTCGTAGTGTTTTATCTATTTTGCCAATTTTTTCACCAGTGTAGGAACTAAATAGTCTAAATGTGCGTTTTTTTTTGGTCTTGCTTTTCAAAGAAAATAGCTATTACAAAACTTCCATTTTAAACCATTTTTAACATTCCAGCATACATTGCCTGTACCAACAAAACACAATCTACCTTAAAATAAATCAATTGGTAAATCAAAATACTTTTATTTGGCCCAGCTTGTCTTCTGGCATTTGAGGTGAAACATATGGATTCCTCTGCATTATACAGTAGCAACACTTACCTCCTCAAACACTGGTGATGCATCTTGGGTGATTTTCCCCAGCAGTGTCACTGGGTCTGTTGTGTTCAGGTCCAAAGCAGAAGGTAGCTAAAGGAGGGTAAAACAAGCTACTTTATTAAAAGAGCTATACCACGGGCATGGCCACTACTTTGACGAGAAAAGTAATCGTGTCAACTATTCTTGCAGCAACGTTTCGCTTTATGGAACATATTCAATTGAAACCAAAAGGTCTGGCTACAGCCAGCAGCTACAGTTAAAGAAAAACACCACTAACACCCATTTGTGCATATATATAGTCCTGTAAATCGCAGCCAAACACATCAGCATCCCTGACACTGGTGTATAAAATATGAATTAAAATGACAAGCGTTAACGTGTGTTCCGGTGACATTTGAGAGGTACACAGTATGCGTCCCAATTAAAGCAACTGAATGGCGTGCCCTTTCAAACCACTGTAATTTTCATGCATCAAGTGTCAAGTATAGGCTGTAATAGGAGTACCTGTGTAGTGTTCACCCCCCCACCCCCCACCCCCCAAAGCAAATACAATTACAAAGCTTTGAAATGTATTTCAGACATAGGCCCGGAAGGATAGGAACGGGGGAGATCAGAAGGCTTACACGAGGTATAAAGTAATGCTAACAGTTCATTGCAATGTTTTAGATAATATTTGCAAAGAGACAATAGGACTGGCTATCGATTGAGTCACAAGAACTGTTCTTTTAGGCAGTCCCTTTATTGGTGTTAGATTCATTGAGCCGTAGCGCAAAACACATGTCTCAAGCTCCTTTGTTTTAACTTCATTTCCACCGCACTTTGTCGGTGGACACTGAAATGGTTATGGGGAGTTGCTTTGCTAATAAGGTAAAGCTGATACAAAAACAAATATTTTACAGGAAGGATGTAGCCATCCATGTTGAATAGTTCAAGAAGGTTTAATCTACTGAGCCGAATTATATACACACGTCGATATTTGAATGACCTTTGTTAAGGTGCACTGCAGACAAGAACATTGTTTTTTGGGGGGAATTTCGAGATTTCTGTCTATTTCGCTTCCATAACTGTCTGCTTTCTAATATGAATAAAACGTTCAAAATGCACATTTAGTTAATAAGTATAAGTCTTAAAAGTTCAAAATGATACCCTATTCACCCCTCTGAGACCACACCTGTATGTAAATGCTTTGTATTTACCATCTTTCATGTGTAGGCTGTTGTGTTCTGAAATGTTTTCCCAAACACAAACTTGTGCGACCAACTAATGTCCAGAATGTTTAAGTCTACCTCGGTGGCGGTGAGCCCTGCCTCTCTCCCCTTGTTCCTTTTCTTTATGGGGTAGTTATCACAATCATTCAGCACACATCACTCTTTAAGTGTGAAGGCTTTATGTTCTCTTCCATCCATTTTGCTCGCGGCACTGAAGAGCCCCCCCCCTCCCCCCATATCTTGTCTGGCCTTTCTCTTTCTCACATTTTTTTTTCTGCTGCTGAAAATGCCTGTGGGCTTACATTGTTCAAATGCTCTCTCCTACGAACTTCCTGCCTTATCACTTATTTATTGGATTTTCTGTCCCATATATTTTCTCTCAAAGATAGAGTCAAAAGCAAAGCGCGGAGCTTTCATCACCCCCCAATAGGGAACTCAGAGATTTAAAAGGAATTGGAGAAAACATCGGTTCTAATAAATAATTCCCATCTGATTGCATGTATTCTAGTGAAATCACTTGAAAACGCAGAGGTGCACGTGACAATGTCAATTTTAAACAGCTCAGGCCTGAAGGGAACAGAAGATGATTTCTCATTCAAAATGGAACAGAATGACATTAAATTAAGATAATGGTGCAGTTATAACACAAAATAAGCATTGAGGTGTCTATGGTAATGGTTGGCCCTAAAGTGGATGCACTGGACACGTTTCGACAAGGTTCTACATTAAAATACATTTCTGAGCCTCCCTTTGCCACACAGCCAGATAACAAGCTTAATAATGTCCAACTCTTTTTCTGGCTAATCTCAATTGGCTTGTACAGAAAAGCATTGTCTTTGAATTCAATTTACAGCAAGCCATGCGAGAATTATAGTTCAGGCCATGCAATATATCAAGCTGAGTTATCTTACAGTGTGTAATTGATTAAATAAAGTCCATGCTGAACATTACATTGTGCAGCCATGTTTACTTTTTCTTATATATCTCTGCATTTCTGGTAGGATCTATGATAACATTATATATTGCAACAATGCACTAAGTATGCTCACACAGCCATAGGCAAACTGGATAGATGTACATTGGGGTTGGAAATTGTTTTCTCAGCGGTTTAGAAACACGTTTGTAGCAAGGAGCCTGCAACAGGCCTAGTCAATTGTTAGGACGTTGTTTTCCGTTGTCATCTTGTTGAAACGGATTTCATAAAACTGTTGTAAAAAAAAGGTAAGTTCAGGAACCTGTATCAAAATCAAGACATTTGTATCTGTGTCGACATACTGTAGCTAATTTATGAACGAGATCTTTAGCATCAACTTTATTAGCCCAGACAGTTGTATTTATAAGGACTCAGTAGGAATTAAAGGTGAAGTAAGCAATTTATTTATGTTCGTACAGTGATCACATATATAGTGTGCACGTTTCATAAAGCCGATCACTCAGTCACCCGCTCTGCATGTAATCGTCAAATAAACTTTTCGGGGATCCCACTACTGATATCCAATCAGAAGAGAGGACGCTACAAACCGGCACCCGTCTCACTGCCGGTGCACGTGCAGAGTGACAGATGGGTGAATGTGTATGCGCCTACAATGGCGGAGCAGGTAAAAATCCTTCCCAATGTCTGTTTTGATGGTTTTTAATCATCCGGCAGCTGTGGCTACTCTCGTAGTTTACCACCACCGGGATGACTGTGTGTGAACGAATTGAACCTGGAACCCTGTAAAGCGCTTTGATTCACAGAGAAATAAAGCGCTATATAAATCCAATCAATTATTATTAATTATAATGAATTAATCACACTTATGGATCTGAGATGATTCTAGATAACTCGCCGCTTGAAGACCGCAGTGCATTAATGTGGTGACGTAGGGACAAATGTAGACATTAGACAAATGTGGACATTATGGCCAGTATTACAATTTCTATATCTCCATCCCTACTAGGCCAATTAGTTGAAAACATGGTTCCCAAATGCATTCATTCTCAAGCCTTTGTCAAAGTGACACTAATTGGGTCGGAGCTAAGGTGCAAAAAAAAGTCCTCCTGTAGTCTTTTTTTTCCGACGGCAATAAAAAAAGCTCACCTCAGAAATCACTTTCCTCGTGTCCAGGTTTTGCAGGAGAACTTGCTGGGTGTTAATCAGCTGCTGTGGTGTGAGGGAGCAGCTGACATTTTGAAAAGCCACCTTTTCGGCCCGGCTGCTAAATTGGACATACTGATCTAGATCTGTCTCGTCACACAGGACTCCCTTCAGGTTGCCTGCCGTCGGGATGCCCATCATCTGCAACAACACAAAATAACATCTCAAACTACGGAGCTTTGCATCCCCAACATGTTTTATTCATGGACATGTGTCTTTTTCTGGTTACCGTAATTTTCGGACTATAAGCCGCGACTTTTTCCCCATTTTTCGACCCTGTTATTACACAGCACAGTATATGTTCTGTAGCTACTAGGGATGGGCATTAGTAATCGAGTGCTCGAGTACTCCTCGTTTCAAATGAACTCGATTGGTGGATGAGGAAAATAGTTTTTTGTTTTTTTTAGTGTCTGTAGCTCTTAGGCCGGCCGGCCGGCCGCCCCTATTTTAAAATGTTATATACATGTACACGGCACAAAACGGATAAAATAAAGTTTAACTAAATGAAATATTTTGATGCAAGTGCAATAAACTGAGCGTTGTGTCAAACAGAAACTGCAAATAACTGCCACGTCCGTGACACCGCAGCACAGCCTGTGTTCTCCACAGCACCGCGGAGCTGAACACGGTCTCTCCTTTCTTCTCCAGAAAATGTTCAGGAATATAACTGTCCAATTATTTCAAAGCAGATGATAAAATTACGTTTATAAAAAGGGGAGATGACACCTGTTACTCTCAGTTAGTAATGAGGCATGCAAGGTGCTCTCCGCTTGGAAAGAAAAGTAAAGAAGAAGCAAGGCTTACTTCAGGCACATTCGCTCCGAGCCAACAACAGTTAAGAAGTCTTCAATAGGGAATATGGGGATAAGATTCCAAAACCGACCGGTGTAACGTTCCGTTAATGAGGAATTAGTCGCGGTAATTATTCACGGACACGGAGTGAGCATCACGCGGTTGGATATACAACTGTCTGCTTTGGTGAGTTATTTATATGTAGGCCTATTTAAATTGTAGGACAATCATTTTATATTATTTGCTGCCCTTCTTATTTTAAATGGTGACTTAGGCTATTTTTTACAACTACAACCCATGACTTTTTTCTCTTTTTTTCTCCCCATCGCAGACCTACTCGATCGGTTTAAATTGTGGCCCGTCTATTTAATTACTTTCAGTGAGGAAAATTTATTTTAAACTTGTGGAAAAAAATCCTTAATATCATATGGCAACTGTGACTGTTTGACAATAAGCATTGAGCGCTTTATTGCGGTGAACCGTTGTTCTGCAGACAGACTCGTTGCGTTCTAAAAATAGAAAAAAGTTTAACGAGGAATCGATTGATCCTCGAGGAATGCAAGCGATCACTCGAGTAGTGAAAACACTTGTGCCCATCCCTAGTAGCTACTATTGCACTAAGTGGTAACACTTGAATACGTTATGCAAATATACAACTTGTTTGTTGAAATGTTAATAAATGGGAGCTTCCTCGAGCAGCCATCTCTTTCCCGACAATCCCCAATTAAACATTATAACACCTGCGGCTTATAGTCCGGTGCACCTTATAGTGCGGAAAATACGGTAATTGTTTTTGTTCAAGACAGAATCCCATTTTCAGATGTCATGTTGGTTACAGTTTAAATTAAGACGATTTTTCTCGGATGTCCCACTGATAAAAATGATATACACAAGTTCTGCAACTTGAACTAGCATGGAGAGTGACAATTGAGTTGAAAGAAATAAGATAAACATTTCAAAAACACCCACACACATAGATTATTCATACCCTGCTACACACTTCTATACAGGGATACCAAAAAAGCCAGCAGGACACATGAGGCAGAAGAATGGATCATGGACTTTACCGGAAACTTTTACTTGATGGGAACATTTCTGGGCACAGTTTTCGACCAGAGGCCAATGCAACAATTATAATGCTTCATACACAGTATTCTTTTAATCAGTGCACATTGTATTGAAGCATCCCTTGCCAATGTCAGTGAAACATAATCCGAGAAGCTCACCTGATAATACCTGGTCCAAACAGCACAGTTTCAATTGGGGAAGCATTTAGAGACAATACACTCTTTATTGCTGCTGCAAGTTCATTTGGTTCTGAATTATCTACTAAAGGCAGCTCCAAAACATTGTTTAAATTGATTTAAGAATGTCAAGAAAAGGAGTACCAAGATGCAGTTCTTGGCCAGGCATTTCAATCTTAAATGTTCATGCAATGACACTCATGGCATATTTGCTATTTTTAACAGTTAGATAGATAGATAGCTTTATTGTCATATGCACCGTTACAGCACAATGAAATTTGCCTTTTCAGTACACACCTCTCCAAGAAACATACAAGACAGTGACAATAACATGGGTGGACAGGAGATAGTGTAACTGTTTGGTTACATTTAAGTTCATCTGTCTTTTTGAATAGTTAAAACTGTCGGCAGTGGAAACACAAGCCAGATCTAGGGTTACCTTGCCCTGCCGAACAGTGCCATGCCGAACCGAACTGTCCTGTTCAGTGGAAAAAGAAGGCAAAAGTGAATGAGTACTCACTGGATTGAGTTGAACCTCAGCGTTCATCAGGCTTTGGACCACACTTGGAGGCACGGGCAAGTCCTCTTTCAGATGAGCAGAGAAAGTTTCATTGTCTCTTAGGATGTTCTTCAGGATCACTGGATGGGTATAAAGATGGAGGATAGTTACTTTGTAGAAAATCCATTGCAATTCATCGACAGGAAAAAACAGGGACGCACAATAGAAAAATATAAAGTGCCCAGCAGTGTACTTGAAGGATAGGACAATTTAGAGGGGAAATGTATGTGCTTTTTTCATAGTTTTAGCTGTGTCTTCAGCCTCTGGACAAGTCAAAATCACTAGTAGAGCTGTTGTAATGTATGTAACTTTATTTTAACAGGGACAATGTACAAAATAAACATTAACCTTGTTTAGAGCAAGGAGAGGTGCAATGTACCAGGTTTTAGCAAACTGCTATTTTCCACCTGTAGTCCCTGGGCAGGTATAAGAACAATAAATACTACAAAACTAAACAACTATGAGCATGTCCATTTTTTTTCTGAATATTCTAACTGTATTAGCAATGGCCAAATCTATACAAACAATATAAAAATAAATATTTTTACATTTCATGTGTCTATGTAGAATTATTTGGTGCATCCCAATTTGCTTATTATTAAATATACATGTTGCTTGGAGTGGCACTACAGTCTGATGAATTGGAATTTAAAGTATGCTTTTTTTAAAGGATTGCTGCAAATTAAATCGTTCTCTGTTGCACGCGTCGGGGGTTGAACACTTGAGTTGTGCGTGAGTGTGCAAGACAGTAGACAATTGTGTGTCAAAACCATGTGCCAGATTGTTAACCAGCCATTTTCTCCTCATAAACTGCCCACTGATAGTCAGGGCTCTAGAAGAGAAGAAGAGCTTCAAAAAACAATGGACATGCTCATTGTTGGCCCCTTCACAATGGCTTAGCAGGGGAGCCCACTCCAGTGTATTCACACATACTGTATCTATCTATTCAACACTTGTTTCATTTTTTATTCTTCTCTTGGAACTCAAATGTGCTGTTGAGACGACAGAGGGGTTTGGTCATTTAATAATGCAAGTGTAATACATACAATTCAGTTAGTCCATTACCGGGATGAAAGGGAGGAAGTGAGTCATACTGGGTTATTTAAGGTTCAATTAAGGTGAGACACAGCAGGCAAACACATCGCTTTGTCTATTTTGCTTCTATAACATGTCTTCTTTCATTGGAGTATAAATCAAAGGTCCAAAATGTACATGTAGGTGTTTGTTTGACTAAACCTTGTCTGTTGGCATCTGTATATTTCTCTTATACAACCATCTTTGGAATCGCCAACGGCCATTATATAATTTTATTTTTATTTTTTTCTTAAATCAACTGAAATTTACATAATAATTATTAGCACTATTCTGAAGGTTATTACAGAGGGATTTCTTCATGTGTGTTAATTTACGACACATTTTCTTCCTAAAAAACCTGCTGAAAATACACTTTTATAACCTGTACATATGTTTTACTGATTAAGAAAATAAATAAAAATGTCTATCCAAAATCTGTTCTGTACAAACGATGGTCATGATGTGGTTTATCGGCATGCATCACATTCATGTCTTAAACTCCTAGACTATAGTTTTTCACTCTGCTTTAAGGTTCATCACAGGACATGCTTATGATGACACCCACTATTGTGTTTTATATGAAAAGGTTGGGTGGTCCTCTCTTAGTAAAGAAAGACGTGATGCACATTGGCACCTTTTTTATTTATAAAGCCCTGACCGGGAAGCTTCCCCATTATTTAACTACAATGCTGCAAATTTCAGATGGGCATATCAGACCCGCTCCACTGACATGCTATACATGTTATATGATCCATACGCCAGGTCTGAGCTTGGTAAACAGCTTTTAGCTTCAGTGCCCCTGACTCCTGGAACAATTTACAACATAAAATTAAAATAAATACATTATTGTATATATCTTTTAACAAATTTAGACATATTACTTTTGAATCTGCCCCACATAAACTGCCACTGTTTTGGCTAAGCAATGTTCTTCTTTTTCATTTTTGGAATGTTTTCATTTGTTTTGTCTCTTTGTAAACTGTTGTGTTTTTGTAATAACTTGACATCATTGTAAAAGAGGGTTACAGAGGGTACAGAGGGTACACTACAGAGGGTACACTATCAAGTTGTAAAAAGAAAACACAGATTTGACCTCTGGCTTTATCCAAAATCTCAATTTCTGTTTTTTTTTGGCATTTTTATGCTTTATTGATAGTGTAGAGACAGAGTTGAAATGGGGCAGAGAGGGGAGTGACATGCAGTGAACGACCGCGGGCTGGAATCGAACCCGGGTCCGCTGCTTGCCGAGGCCCATGGGGGGGACGCCTTACCAACTGAGCTAAAGGCGCTTTCTGGTTTTAAAGAGATCCAAATGAATGCATAATAATTGAGATATTGCCAAATTTCTATATTCATTCAAACATTTCTGTACAAATTGTAATACAGAAAATAATTGTTTGAATGTCAGTAATCAACTGACAACGTTTCTTTATGATCTATCCTGACGACTTAACGTTTTACCCTACTCACCTGCTGTGTCACACCTTAATTAAAGTAGTCTTTTTTTCTTGCAAGTGTAATACATACAAGTCAGTCAATCCATTACCAGGATGATAGGGAGGAAGTGACTTATAAATACTGGGTTATTCATGGTTATATTAAGATAATATTTTGGGACAAATAACAATAGTCTGGTATAAATTAGGCTGCGTGGTGCACTGCTTACACGCCATACAACACATCCTTGTTCCTACTAAACACGTATTATACTACCCTTTGTGACTGGGGCAGCATTAAGGGGGTGGTAAGGGTTAGATTAAAGGGGAAGTACAACATGTTCTGGGGCTCGTTGCCTTTCTGATTGAAGTGACCACCTGAGTCTTTTAATCAACACAATCGCCTTTTGCCATCCTTGTCTTTTTGATAGTGCTCCGTTGCCCATTCTCGTTAATGACCTTTTGTGCTTGTGCGACTGACGGCAAATTCCATTAATTATGCCCATGGCTTAGATCTTTGATGGATATAATCTTGTATATTACAAGCCAGTGACCCTAAAATGCAAATGGGCCCGCGCAACGTTTGTTGAACAGCAGCACCCCACAACACACACACACACACACACACACACACACACACACACATCCACTCCCCTCCCCTTTTGTCTTTTTGCAAATTAGGTGCCGTATGAAAATCTGAATATCATCAGGCTAAATGAGCCTAATGCAAAGCAGCAACTTATCAAGACAAACGATCTGTCAGTCCGCAAGGCAAATTGCATCATAAATAATGGCCGCATTGTTTTTGAGGGATAAAGGGGAATAACAAATCCTCAGAGTTGTCATCCACATGAAGGGGATACTTTCTGTGATGGAGAGTACACTTCATAAAAACATAGCGGGTACCAATGTTGCTGAGGCTGAGCGTTTTATGGTTGGGAAAACATTACTCACAGTAGCAGTAAAAAAACTTTTGTATCAGGAAAGAGCAATCTACACTTTGACCCTGTTGCTTTTCCACCAACTCCTGTGATGGTGTTTGATAATGAGGTCATTCCCTGAGTTGCATGCATCAATAATGTTGGCTTTAGAAAGTCTCTCACCGCCTCTAGGGTTGGACTGTGACAGGATGGAAGCCCACTGGTCCATGTCGTCTGCCAGCAACTGAGCCTTGCTGAGAATAGATCTGTTCACCAGGAGGGTCTGCAGCTCGATCAACATCCCGGCAATTCTGGTTTACCAGAAAGACAAAATCATACATAGCTTATTAAAGGTGGTATTCTGGAGAGAGAAAATCACTTTTTGTCAAAATCAGTTATCAGTTAACAAGGGGTATGTAGGCCTAAACAAGGGGGTGTTCAAAGAGCCTATATGCTGTGTAATAACACTGGATTTGTTTTCAGTGCTCACACAGTACGTACAGGCAGCAGATCATGGGCAAGTATTCATTGATTTTGACGGAAAAGTGATTTTGACAATGTAATGTGTCTTAAAGGACATGGACACATCTGAGTACGTACATGGAGCTGTTGAAGTTGTTGACTTGGCCCGGTGTCTCCCCAGGCGTTGGATACTTCAAACAGGGATTGTCAATGTTACACATCATACCTTGAAGCCAGGGCAGCACACCAGCCGACGGCATGGCCTTGTTTGGGTAGTGGCCTAAAGGAAGGAAAACAGGTGAATACTTTCAGCTTCCATCTACCCGGCTGCCTGGCTAACACACCACTGTTTGGAGATATAGGATGCACTTGTGTGACAACAGATGTGAGTATCTTGCTGGATCATTATATATTTCAACATTTTCATACTAATATGATGTTTCGATTAAAATAGGAACACATTAAAGGGAAAGGATTATGCTCATCTTCAGGTTCAAAATAGTAATTTGGCTTTCTACTAGAAACTGTTGGATTCATGGTGTCGTGTCTAAAAAAAGACTTTTATATTTATCACAGTGCCTTTGCTGAATCTCCTCTTTACAGCCTCTGTCTGAACGCTCCGTTAGAGCCTGTCTCTTTAAGCCCCGCCTTCCAAAAAGTCCAGTCTGCTCTGATGGACCCTGAATCTTTGTTCATGGTGATCTGGGGGTGTGCTTATCACAGGTGGAGGTAGTCCTTCATTAGGTTGGTAATGAAGGTGTATGGCTTCTCCCCTTATGATGTCATAAGGGGAGATATACAGAATCTGACTGGCGTTCTTGAACACAGGTTTCCAGAAAGGTGGAGAAAAAGAGAGAGGGTTCTTTTTCTTCATACTTTGGGAGTCTCTAATCATACAGTCCAATGTTGTGAAAACATTGCAGTATAGGTGACCTTTAAAACACGAGGTTGGTTGTTCTGTAGGTTTGAATGACGATGCAAAAATCAAATTGAACGTTGTATCTGGATTGCTTACATTGGCCTTGGTGCAGAGGCTGATTGGTGGTTCGCACCCCCACCAGTATGAAGAAGAGAAACAGAGGCCATACCACTTCAACCAGCAGCCGCACCTGCACAGGGAGGGAAAACAAGTGGTTTTATTTTCATAATTAGTCTGTGAAATACCCATGTGGCACGTAATATGGCTTGCGTCATTTGCATTGTTAACACAAGTCCAACATGTGACTGATCATCACTCATACACCTGGCTGTTAGTCTTCAATATACTCAAAGCACTTACAGTATTGAGAGAGCAGCCTGCTGACGCCAAAGCTATCACACGCTCCTTATCTTCTCCTCACCACATTTATTAATACTCTCCTGGATGAAGAGCACCAACCACTTCCTGGCTTTAATACAACCACTTCAATACCTGCTAGGAAGGTAAAGCGCTCAGAGTGACACACCAAGCTTTTACTTCAAGCTTTGTGGAATGGGTGAAAAGAGAAAAGCAGGAATGGGTAATGACCTCGAGGCTTAAACTTGATCAAGAGGTTGTTTCAGATAGTATCCACCATTGAGTTCACCTTGAGGGACACTATGGCCTTAGAGTGGAGGCTTTATGTTCGTAATATACAGTATACAGTATGAGCTACCCTGATTCAAGCTTCCACATTTTCAGTTTATTTTTTACCAATGTGATAGCTGCTGAAATGATTATAGTCAAGGTAACGTCAACTTCAGAAAGGCAGGTAATATTTCACACCAGTAAAGTTTACCTTCATTAAAGGTGCACTATGTAATTTTGGGTGTGTCAGAGAAGTGAACATTTTCTAAGGTAAATCTCAATAACCAAATAACAAACTTGGAAAGAGAATGTGATCCCTGGAACACTGTTTGAAGTTAGAAAGATTCCTGAAAAGTTACAGTATCACTGTTGTTGTTTACAGCAGCAGGGCCCACAGTTTGGTTTACAAACATGTTGTAGACTACGTTTAGTTCCAGGTTCCTCAAAATAATTTAGTTTTATTTTATGATGATAGAATTATTCAAGAAAAATGTATTTTCTGGACACACGCATCTATTCATTTAACACAAACTATTTGGAGATGATAAAATCTAGTCTGCAGAATCTGTCCGTCCTTCTGTGTGTGTGTGTATCAGCCAGTGCTGTACACACGCAACAGACACACAGGGAGTCGCCGTCGGGCTCCAGTCACAGCCTCAGAAGAGTGATGAGAGATAACCTAAAGATTAAAATGACCCAGTTGACGTGAACTAAGCTCGTTAGCCTCAGTGCAATACAACCATCAAAAGTAAAAAGCCCAAACTTTGTAGGCTTTATAACACCTGTTCAACCTCCGTAAACATGGACATGTAGCCTAGGCTAGTAAGCGATTGGCTATATTAATCTGGAAATGAATGAAGGCGATAATGACGGCGAATCAAATCGCAAATGTGTGTGTGTACAGGCGGACGAACGTGTACGTGTGAGACGGGCGAGCGTGGGAAAGGGGGGGGGGGGGACCAATGACCTCATGGTTAACCGTGTGCACAAAAAAATATTCCTTGTGTAATCTTTTAAACCTTTTTGTAAACGTTCACACCCGGGTCCCGTATTTTGTAAATGCACTGCAGGCTCTGTGAATGTAAACAAATCCTCCTTCTTTGGAACTGCACCTTTACGGCGATTACATTTTTTCAATTCAAAAAGCTTTATTAGCATGACATTTGTGGTACAAACTGTGTTGCCAAAGCATTACAATATACGAATATTACAAACAATAACACAAATATTACTAAAAGAACATCCGGAGCAGTATGTAGATATATGACAATACATAGATGGCTATGATAATATATACATTGATATGGTTGAGAATAATTACTTATTTACACATTAGATGTTATTGATTATCATGAATAAAACAAAACAAAATGAAACAGTGAGACCTGGTGTAGACTATTATTCCCTCATATTGTGGCAAGCCGAAATAAAACCCACCAGCAGATGCCTTCCAGATGAGATATCACAATGCTGCAGCTCATCCTTCCTGAACCCCAGGCCGCCTACCATCCCTAACCCTCTTACGTGTCCAATGGCACACCATCTCTCACTAACCCCAACCCACCCAACACAACGCTGGCCTGCACTCACTCACAAGCCCTCTCCACTAACCTCCGCTGACCTGTTTTTGCCTGCCCACTCTCTGGTGGAGTGCACCTGCTCACAGGAATCATCTTGAAAGCTCCAGTCAGCCGTTGTACAAACAGCTATGTCCGATGACGCATGTTAAGGGCAAATAAGACAAACAAACTGAGGTCCTTGTTTTTATAATCAAAGGTGGAGGCAGCAATTCTAGAGGACACTTGTTTTCAAAATCACTATGTCAAAATGAGTGAATATCTCATCATGATCCACTACTTGTTGGAGAAAGAAAATATGTTGTTAAACGCCCCCTTATTCAGGCCTACATACCCTGGTTTTATCTTACATGTAACCTTCTGGTGACCCCTAGAGGTGGGGTATCTATTCTATGTCTATGTCTAAGTTTATATCAGGTTACTGAAGATTCTAAGTTCACATTCGATTGGTAAGGGGATTGATTGTAGCTTAATACACCGTATGATTAATGAGACCTCCAACCCACACAACAAACACGTGACCACGACTTGAGAGAATAAAAGTTTTGTATTTATAATGATATTGATTCAAGAAAAAAAAGTTGCAATTGTTCTCTCAGCAATATAATAAAATAATAGAAATATCGACCCGGAATAATAAAACAAAAAGTGAAATAAAACTGTACCTTAGCAGCACTAAGTACTTAAAATAAATTAAATATATCCCGCATGGGACTAGAAAAACACAAAATGATCACTGCTTAGGAATCTTAGTTCGCATGCAACTGATGTCCGATGAGAGATGATGGATCCAGTAACAGCGATGATGACAGTAGAATCAGTCCAGTTGAAACAGTTCGTCCCTCGAAAAAAAACCAGCCTGCACAAAAGTGTGCAGCGCAGTTATTAAACAGTCTGAATGCTTTTCTTTTCACTGTCCATTGCATTACACTTAAATAATAATCTTTTTAAAAGTACACACAGAATAAACTTTGCAATAGCTGCAACAGCATATGAATTAAATGTATCCTTTAACCTCTATTTTTAAACATGAACCTCTGTCGCAGCCATTTTAATGAGGCTATTGATTTTCTGTTCACAAATATGTTTGACTTGTTTATTGTTTATGGAAATAGAAATGTTTTAAATGAAAGCTACATTTTGAATTAGTTTAGCATATTATTAATAGGCTACTGTAAATGCCTAGGCTGCTTTGTTTTATGATTACCTGCAGAGGTCTGTGGGCGGGCTTTACGCACCGCTCAGGTACTTAGGACCAGTGTTGCCAACTTAGCGATTTTGTCGCTATATTCAGCTACTTTTCAGCCCCCCCAGCGACTTTTTTTTCAAAACAGCGACAAATCTAGCTTTTTTTCTGGTGTAACTGGTGACTTTTTCGCCGAAGCAAATATCACTTTTAACGCTTCTCAACGAGCAGCGGGAGCCTCCCGGCCCGTCCCCCGTCACAGAGCACTGACAGACGGCCCGGTCCTCGCGCAGCAGCCCCTCCCAGCTGCGGTCAGAGCAGGAGATACACCTCTCCGCTCGTGTTCCGTTAGCATCACTATTAGCAGTTAGCAGCTTTTCCCACCTCTTCTACAGTCTACCAGTAGTGCAATTCAAAATGTTATGCAGTGCTTTTTTAAACCATGAGCATGTATGATTACTGCTAGACTTAACATTACCACGTTGGTTGTTTATGCGATTGTCACGTTCATAACACTAGAACCTCATCTATTAAAATATTACTGTATAAAACTCTTGTCTACAAATATGCAAATTAGGCGATGACGTCATCTACAAATATGCAAATTAGGCGATGACGTCATCTGGCAACTTCTAGCGACTTTCCTTACTGAAGTTGGCAACACTGCTTAGGAAAGTCTTTCGACCGCTTATTTTAGTTCACTCGTTGCTTTCAATGATTTATTCGTTTGCCAGTATATTTTCCTTTATTTAGAAGAAAGTTTCGTTCCTTTTTTAGCTGTAAAATAAATACAATAATTTTTTGAAATCGCGAGTGCTTGAAATTGTTTGGAAGCCAGTCGAGCTACCTCGCCTTCTGTACCCACGGCTGAACGAAGAACAACCGAGACAACCTCATTAAATGCAAATATCAACCCTTTAACTTATTTCTCCACACATGTAAATTAGCTTAACCATGTTCTAACACACTGCACATGTTGCCTGTAGCTAGACTGCCATGGCCATTAACAAGGCACAAAACGGAGCAGCACGTGGAAAATAGCCTACCTTAAAAGCAGTAATACATATTAATTTTCGATGCTAAATGGCTGAACAGTTAACACCCTCTGCCGTATCCAATTCACGTCACATACACATTATATCCTGACTGGTTTTTAAGTTTCACACACATATCTCAGGCAATTTAACACACAATTACTCATTTTAAGCAAAAACAAGGTAATGCTAAGCTGCTAACCCAATGCTTATTAGCTAACCTAGAACTGTTAACTCACCAGGATAAATTGTCAATTCACTTTGAAAAGCACCCGTCCAGAGCTTTCCCCCGAACCAACCGCTAATAGTTTTCTTTATCTCAACAGTGTCAATTGCAGTTTTTCAAATTAGGTATCTTATCAATATCGTTATCTGTATCAGCTAATTACTAGTAGTTGCATGTGTGTCTCGCCTGTGATGCGTTTAGGGGGCATCGTAAACTACAGTATCTAGTGATTATTTTCAGAAAATTATGCTTTTAGGGAATTCCTGTAACTTTGGAACTACAGAAAATAACCTGGGTTACATAATCAAGGTATGTGTAAACAAATGGGCCGACCATAGCTAGAAACAATGCCCTTTACAGAGCCTGTAGCCTGGTCCTTACAGACCATCGTATTTCATTTCATTTGTACAGAAGTTATGGGATCGCTCAATTGACAAATGTTCCCTCACTTGGAGGCGGGTGTCTGTTGAGGTTTAAAACTATTGGACCTGCAAGAGCTTCACCTTGTTCACCTTCAAGGATACGACCAAGCACACGGATACGACCTAGCACTGGGAGACAAGTATGCCGCTCGCCCGTCTGCTTCAGCCGACTGAAGGTTTCAGCGCAGCTGTTAGCCACAGAGCTATGCTAAAAATATTCAAGATTTGGACGTTGTACAAACAGTAGGCCTAAATGTAATCGGCCAATATGTTTAATTACAGCTCCAACTAGCTAGCTAAGCATTATCCCCAACATCAATAACACATTTCACGGAGAAAATTACTGGAGAACATCGCGTCGCGGGCTGCAGCCTGAAGTTAGTTAAACACGGGGCTCAGGTGTCAATATGCAGCCTAAACATAAGCCTACTCACGTCATCTTGTCTGGAGTCCTCTCAGACATCAATCATGACTCCGAAGTTCCCTGCTCTCTTGATACATGTCATGTTAAAAAAATATATATTCCATTGTTTTTTGAAACAGTAGTGGTCCTGCTGTGGACGTCTATCCATCAAAACTATGACGTAGCGTAGGCCCTAAGCAGCGGTGATTAGCTGGAAATAACCGACCTGTAGCATGCTGTGATTGACCAACCAGAACACAGGATGTATAGGTGCCATGTAATAAATACAGTCATAAAAAACACATAAACATAAAGATATATAGCCTACTGGCAACCATCTAACCAGAACTTTAATAAATATTCAAAGAAATCTCTGTATAATGCATTGAATTCTTACTCATATACTGTAAAATATTCAACAGTATGAATGATGTACAACTACAGTATTCCTGGCGTATCTTACTCTCAACTTGGAAATAATGTTTTATGGTAAAGGGTTGTTAATTTAGTTATAATAATTTTACAGTGAGAATACTGTAGACTTACAGTAAATTACTAACGTCTGTGCTACCAGCATTTGACTGTGATGTATCTTGAAATGATGTAGGCTACAGTGAATTTAACTCACTGTGCTGCGGGTTGAACACATTCTGTTCAATTGACTTTGCTGCAGGCATAGTGAATCTTCAGTTTTGTAATTCCCTCAATGGATTCCATGATGACCAAATCGCAGGAAAATCCCATTGAGTGCATTTCAAAGAAACTAGATAGAACTTCAAATGGTGTCCTTTAATTCCACCTTTCAGTGAGGGTGTATAGTTCTGCTGAGTGGCTGAATTATCATAATGAATTCCTGCGAAAAAGGCACCGGGAGAGGGGGGACCCACAGATATCATGGGGACATTCTTAAAAGCCTGACTCCCTGGGCATTTGCCATCGGAGACACAAGTGTCTTTCTTAGTGAATAGATAATCTCCCCCCTATGAAATTATGTGAAATACTGGACCATAAAATCAGTTTCATGCCTGTTATAAACTCTTAAAATGCTTGGTGAGGCATTCATATAATTGGTCATTAACCTACACAAGCCCTCCAGAAGCACCATTGTCCTTGCTAACTCCCACTGGTTTTGTCTAATAACAATATTTCACGTCGACATTGGCCCAAAAAGCCACCACTGTCCCCTCACACATTCCACGGGTAAAAAAAAAAAAGCTCACATTTCCCCCTAATACAAAGGATACCGCCCGTTATATTTCTAAAATTAACAAGGGGACTGTTTCCCAGAATCGAAGATGTACAATTGCAATTGACTTTGCCTTCCTTGAGTTATTCCAATAAAGTATGACTTTGGATGAGCGCTGATTTATTTATTTTTCTTTCTGTTTTAGGGGGGAAATATGTATTTTGTTCCAACCTGGCAACATGCACACTGTTGTGCTGTAACCCTTCATTAAACTGGTGGGTGGATGGGACATATATCATCACTAGAAGAGGATAAATCAAAAGGACACACTGCAGCTAATACAGTACATCCGCCTGGAAAATGACTCATGCGGGCTAAATAGATTCCATGAGAACTTGTTGTGACCCCTTCCAGATGTGGCTTGCGACACATTGCGGGTTTGTTATCTTCCCTGCAGAATGAGTGACCTATTGGCCAGTGTAGTGGTGACATCAGAGACAATAATGTCCACCATAGATCATTGGTTGACCATGTGCAAGGCCAGTGAATGTTACCCGAGTGAGGCACTAATGATAGGGGCTTAAGGCCAGACACTGCAGGTGAATAGGATCACATTTTTTATTTAAATATATCATCAGGAAACTTTGCCAGCTGATAACTTAAAACTCTAGATGTTTGATAAAGCCGGGGTTAACATCTTTATTTCATTTTAGCGCCAAGGTTGATAGAACAATGAATTCAAAGGTTTGAATGCAAGACAATGCCAATACTAACAATTACAAATCTAGATACATGATAGTTTGGAAAGAGGTTCAAAATGAATAAAGTGCTGCATGGGAGTCGCACTTTCAGTTGCAGGACTTGCCTGACAGACGAAGCAAAATCGCTTTCTACCAAATTCATAGTTTTCAAATGATTCAGCCTTGCTTGAAGGCATGCACAATTCAAGTAATGAGATTTTATAATGAAAGCGGATGGGACGGAATGTTCCAGGATAAAGTGAAGGACCAACCGACAAAGTGTAGAATTTGTGAAAAAAAAATGTCCAGCTCGCTCTCACTCACACAAATTTAACTCCACATGGATAGTTTTATTATTGAAATGTAGGTAATATTGTTCCGGTCGCAGACATGTGTCTATGGAACCAAATGGACCTACGTACCGGGAGCTGTGACTTTCTAAGCGAGTGGTTGTCTGACCAAATGGTTAAAACGCTGGTAGAACAGTGAACGATGAAAGCAGTTCAGATTTCAGCTGAAGTTAAAGCTGGGGTGGAGGATTTGGGGAGAAAATGGCAGTTGGGATAGAGATTCGAATCCAAATACCTCAACCGCTCCACTTGTTCTCTTTGGTCCCTCCCCTATGGTCCCTTTCTGACACGCTCTACACCAACAAAGTCGTGCCAAAGTGAATGGACAGTCCCAACAGCCAATAAGAACAGAGAATCGGACCCTCGCTCTGATTGGTCAAAGTGTACAGCTCATGTTAATTTTGACCAATCAGAAATCACATACCCAAGCTTTAACGGCCTTGAGATCATTTAAAGCAATTCAACAGAGGAACATAATTCATTTTGTGAATTTGAGCTTTCAGATGAAGAGTAAAACACGTTTCAATTCTCTGTAAACAGCGATTTTAATTATTTTTTCGAAATGCTATCAAGGACATGTTGTGACAGTGAGTATGTGAACGGGGCAGAAAGAGTTATTTGACCTTCAAACAGAGCACTTAACATGTGTCACTCCCCCTATCCCATTCTGTAAGAACAGCAGACTGGCTTTGTTAGAACTCATTATAAAGGCCATGTGGCATAACGTGCACGGGAGAGACCAATCTTCAGGAATTGAAGGTGACACTTGGGATTGGTGAAATTGTTGTTGGGGGGAGACTTGAAGGCCGGCTTACTTCTATAGGGGACTATCTTTGTAGTAAATCCCTCATATTACCTGACCCCCTCCCCCTCCCCCTCCGAACCTAAACCCTCCCATCAATAACTTGCCCTTGATAACTAGACTATACACTTGGACCATATCCTCATTTTCACTCCATTTATGCACCAATTTCCGACAGATGCGTGTTGATTTGAGGGGAAAGAAAGGGTGTGTAGGGCTGGGCTTACCTTTTGTCTCTTGCGGAGAGTGAAGTTCTTCCACAGGAGCAGAGTGAACTGCGTCAGGAGACCCATTACTGCTTGTTCTGGCAATATCCTGCCAAAGCGTCGCTATGGCAACTGGCCCACTTAATAAACCCTGGAGGGGATGAAAAGGCAAAGAGTTTTGGTTTTTAATACAGGGGACGAGCAATGCATCTTGGGGGAGCGCCACTAATCATTCACTTTCCCCAGGCTTTGGGGCGGCTTACGGTGCAGCACCTGTTCTAAAAAGAATTATTATCACCTTTACACTAAGCAAATCTCCGGACGGGGGCCATGTCTCGGGAAGAATCGCTATTAAAGACCCTGTGCTTGTTTTACTTAATGCACTGCATAAAAAACTATTAGGGTCAAAAAGGAAATGTCTCCTTTCTCATCCACTTGAAGGGATAGTTCAGTAGTAGTATTGAAGTGGGGTTGTTAAGTTGTTCCTTTTTTTTTGTATTTGTATTCTTTATTTGATTTTAACCCTGTGAAGCACCTTGAGTGGCCCTGTGCCTGAAATGTGCTCTATAAATAAAATTGCCTTGCCTTGCCTTGCCTTGTGTGAGGTGCTTATGCATAGTAACCTTATGGAGATGGTGATCAGAGCAGTCACTGTAAGGAAGATAGAGATGAATGATAGAGGGAGATGTCGCTGAAGCAGAAGTCAGCCTTGGAGTGTTGCAGAGGGGGCCAGCAGAAAAACAAGTTTTCGCCATGTAAACAAATGCTTACCCAAAAAATTAATATCTGTCCAATTGTATACTAAACGTATACTTTTTTCACTGCTTTGTTTTGCTGCTTTGCTTATTTTTGCACTTTTCTTCAAGTGTAGTTCGACCATGTATTACTATGCCAACTCGCGCCAGTGCAATGCGGCGTATCACTCTGCCTATCAGCTGTTCAACTCAGAGCCACCGCGGCTTATTCAAGAGACGCAAGAGGCCTGTTCCTTCTTCTGTATACTCTGGTTCATAAAGGTTTCCTCTTATGTCCACAGTGAATGGAGTGGCATTTTTAGTTTTCATGTGTCACTTGAATAAGCTATGGTAGGTCTGAGTCAAACAGCTGAAAAAAAGGGCAAAAATAAACGCTTGTCTGGCGGCAAACTAAATCAGTGAGAAAATTCTACAATTAGCATACAATCAACGGATAATTATTGTTGAGGTAAGTATTTATAAATGTGGTGAAAAAATAAAGTTGCTGGCCCTCTCTGACTTGAGCTACAGTGAAATATAAGGTAACAGACTAATCTATGCATAAGTAGGCTACCTCATACAACACAGCTTCAAATCACACTGAGCTATTCCTTTAAAAGGGGATGAATATGTAAACTGGGCTCCTTGTCTCTGCCGATTATTATTTTTATTTTTTTGCAGTCCTTTCAGGGACCAGAGTAAAATGAAGAGACAAAAACCACACGAGAAACGGATTCACTTTTTCGTGTGTGCCGCAGAACCGCTGTAAAATCTTTATGGCAGGAATTACTGTCCACGGAACACTGATTACACAGATAATAAGCAAATAGGTCTGCGGTGGCATTTTTACACTGCTACATCAAGTATGACCTTTATTAAAATACTCCACTACTGACACTACAGTCTCATTTGACGACTCGCTCGTTCACTGGCCTGCTGTGAGGTCCCATACAATACACCAGGAATGTTAAAGAGTTCAACATTGTGAAATTGAGAGTATGAACAATTTACATTAATGTTAGGCAGGGAAATAAGTCTCGGCTTAATCTGTAGTTAGGATCAATTCATATGGCTTCTATGTTTGGGCCATGTATCCAACCAAAAGGCAAATAACCTGCTGGATACAACATGTTGCAGGATTACTTAAGCCTTTATTGTAATATGTTAAAAACACAGATAGCTGGGAATTGTCGGTGCTTCTCCAATTTAAATGCAATGTATGTAATTGTAATAGAGTAAAACTAGTCGCATCCTTAGTTTGTACAAGATGTATATGATGAAAAGGAATAACAGCCACAATGGATACCTCCTGGACTAACCTACAATCAGATGTGTCATGATCAAAACATGTTATCATAAGTATGTTAATAGGACAGATTCCAATACATTGTTTGCTGGTCGTGGTCTGACAACCACAAACTGAAAATATTTTCTTTCCAAAAAGAGACATTTTGATTTTAGAGGGGAAATGTGTTGGAGTAGGGGTTTGACTACAGACAACTGCAAACGCAAAGGAATGGCTTTTAAATGCTACCAAAAACACTCAAAGACAGAATGAATAATAATTGTTAATATTTAATGGCCCCAGGAGTTGTGGGCTATCTGTGCTTAAAGACATGTGGTGGAGCACTTCGTCTGATGCTCTGCGGGGACTTCTAGAGATTAGAGTATCCGTGCGCGAGGTGGGGGCCAGCTTTTTTGGGGACGAGGATGGGCTTTTTTAGCCCAAGGGTGCGGCGCTGACAAATGTGGCACCTTTTAACGCTCCATTTCCTCTTCCTCTACGGCTTCCATCTTCCCCCTCTGTGTGTGTGTGTGTTTACATTATTTACCGCTACACTTCATGGATGTTTTATTTACCGTTATTGGGGGAAAGTTAAGGCTCCCTTTTAGTTCCAAATGGCCAAATAAGCCTCATAATGGGCCAAAAGAATTACATCCCCAAGGCCATTCAATAATCCATTACATTAACATAATGCGTTGACACATTGTTGTTGGCAATACCGATGTGTATTGTTGTATATAGGGCCATTACTGGTGTACTTAAGGCCATCAAAGGCACTCCATAATTTTGACATGAATGAGATGATTGCACTACAATCACAGCAGATTTTCAGTATTCTGTACA
This sequence comes from Ammodytes marinus, assembly GCF_949987685.1. NCBI lineage: Eukaryota > Metazoa > Chordata > Actinopteri > Uranoscopiformes > Ammodytidae > Ammodytes > Ammodytes marinus. The sequence goes on from NC_137227.1 coordinate 2,241,347, forward strand.
TCTTATTATTTTTGCTTTAGCTTTCATCTCAGTACATCTTTTTGAAGGAGACGGTGCATGTGGAACAGCGCCAGGCTTGTTGTGTTAGGCCTCTTTATTTATTTCCTTCCGATAGAAGCAGTGTACGCATGACCACTCGACTCCATCAATGCCGTGTATAATTGAGTGTGTGCCGCGTTCGCCTTTCTTTTTCGCAGCTTTCAAGCCCTCGACTTTTGAGAAAAAAAACACGGAATGCACAAGAGAAGAGACGGACAGCCCGGCACCGCCTCCGCTATGCAAGACTCACGTCAAGCATGAAGGGTAAACAACATGTCTAAGAATATACTCAGCCCATATGTCAAAGAATAGAACGAAAAACAACAAGTGTGTGTGTGTGTGTGTGTGTGTGTGTGTGTGTGTGTGTGTGTGTGTGTGTGTGTGTGTGTGTGTGTGTGTGCGTGTGTTTGTTTGTGTGTGTGTTTGTGTGTGTGTTTGTGTGTAAGGGGGATGTTGTAGAAAAGCCCAGCTCATGGACAATTTTTTCGATTCCACATCTAAAGAAGCAATAACAAGTAACAAGAGTCGGTATGATTGGGATTTGCATTGGGAGCCGAGTGCTACACGAAACACAATGAGCACAGATCTCTAGAGAACAAAAAAAATGAGCAGTGTAAAGTGTGTTTGCCAGATCATCATTTTCTATCATTACCAGGAGGAGCAAATACAGTGATTGGAATAAGATCTTTAAGGCAATTTTTTAAGACTGTTCAGTGTTGTCCTCAGGCAATGGCATCCGCTCTTTCGCCAAATCATTAGTTGCAAAGAAAGCCCCATGAACAGACCGGAGCAGACTGTGAATGTACATAAAGGAGAGCATTGGTGCTGATGGTACTAGGATGATTGAAAGAGTAAACAGATATTTTGTCATACAATGTGAGGGCAGAGGGCCCAAGAGAACGCACTGCCTGCGACATCCGTAACAAAAGCGGCCCAATGTAGCCCTCTGAAGGGCAGAATAGTGCCAGTGCTCCTTCATTTTACCCGTCCTTTTTCCAACTCTCTCTCTCTCTCTCTCTCTCTCACACCATCTTTATCATAAGTTACCCGGCAACCTCGCTGTACACCGAGAGAGAGAGAGAGAGAGAGAGAGAGAGGGGGGGGGGGAGAGAGAGAGAGAGAGAACTTGTACATCTGTGTATTGGGTAATACAGGTGACGTCAAACTCAGGCTTTTGTTTTTAAATAGGTGAGCTATTGTTTCACTTTTTTTTCAAATGGCAGTATGATTGTTCAGGTGATTTCATTGCTGTAGAATTAAATGTTCAGGGTCATTCATACCTGATTGTGCCACTTCAGTGCATTGTACAGTCATAATTGAACTGATGAAATGTTCTAGAAAGAGACATTAAAGGAGCCGAGGTATTTTTAATTGCAGTGTAGTTTAATGCTGTTGTGTACAAAAGACCAGTCAATCTGATACTGAGGCTGCTTTGCAATACCCATATAGCCTTGCTATTTAGTATGGTAGTCTAAATTAACTAAGACAAGCAATGCTCACTAAGTCCACTTCAACTATTTATTTCGATATAATTGATGGAGGAAGCAATATGAACTAGTAATAATAATAATAATTGAAAAAAAATATGTAAATTGCAAACAAATATACGGTTTGATAGGTTTATGACATTTTTTCTTCTTCCTAACTTTACCCTACAACCCATGTTTTAAATATCACTCAGACTTGAACGACGGCTTTGAAAAGTATATACCTTCTGCTGGGTTGATTTAAATGTGTTGCAATAGATACGATTGCTTTATTGTGAGCATGGAAATCACAACACCTGGTGGCATTTGCACACTGGCATCTCAAGTCCACGACTGAATACTTAACTTTGTGTGGCACCGATGCAGGTTCGTTATTAAAGCTAGTCTACATCCTTAGCTGTGCGGCTACACCTCCTGTTTTCCTGTCTGTAGGTTTAGTTAGCAGTTACCCAAGGTCCATAGCCACACTAGCCACAGTCTTCACTACAGCATGCACTGCACTGTCAACAGCCACTGGCTATTTAAACCTTGCTGACTATATATACTATATCTGCAAGCTGTTCCTCCCCAGGGCACCACTCTTGCCTGTCCAAGTGCCACCAATAAGGAAGAGAGTTTATTGACCCAAAGATGGATCCTGATTATCATATGGATGCTCACACAGAATGCTAAGTGATGTTAGTAGAGTGTGATATCCATACCACATAATGAGCCATTTTCAGAACTTTGCTCCTATGGTCAACCTCCTCACAGAAGAGCATATTTCCAACAAAAGATTGTACTACCTGTGGTGTAAATATATTGAATATAATTGAATTGAATCACTCAACTATACCTTGCTTAAACAAATATGTTCATGCTCAGGGACACAGTGCAATTAACTGCCAAGTGCCATTCATTTGTATTATTAATTTTATTTGTAGTCAAGTTATTTTAGCTTTTTTATTGCTGATTCAAAATCCATCAGAGTCCAGAGGCAAATAAATAAATCCACATTGAAGCAGTATTAGTGGGGGACTATAACAAAAACAGTATTAATTGACTTATTTTACACTGACATGGGGCGTAGAACCATAACTGGACTGAACAATTATGCCGCGCGTCGGAGGAAAATGTGTCAACACTACCACATGCTGCTGATGGTCCCATGTGTCAACAGCACATTGTGGGGAATGTATTCACATTTACAAAAATGTATTTTTCTTTTGTATTTGAGAGTGAAAAGAAAGTTTTCTGTTTGTATTGAACCATTTGTAATAACTTGAATGATATAGTTTTATCAACAAGCCTGAGTGTGGTGTGGACAATTCAGTTTTCTTTATAACAGCCTGTTTGTGAATCATTAACAAGCATGTACAACAAATGTATTGTGCTTCTTGTATATTGCAGTGCATACAATCAACCTCAACTGTGTTAAGCACTAACTAAGTTTAACTTGTTACGTTGAAAAACATCTTGCTACTTCTGTCACTTATTCAACCATTTAACACCAAATACACCCCTTTTACAAATCCCATACTTTAAGCTATTCAGAGTCTGATTAAAATAAAATCACTGATATTAAGTCAGTCATTATTACATGTAATTAGTTTTGAAGAAGCAATATTTGCTAAGCTCTGGTTACCGTGCCTCTCTTAGGGCAACCTGTCAATCACCTTTTAGCGGCTAATTACTCATTCATTAGAAACACATAGAATTGATGAATTAAAAAAATATATATAACATGATTGTTAGCTCTTAATGAACCATTAAGACGTGTCATTCAAGAGGAAAACATGTTACACTTACGCCATTTGCAGGCCCGGCCTCTTCACTACATGTACAGCAGTCTAAGGCTTGTGGTAAATCATTAGCTTTTGGGTTATGTAGCTCACCGTGGGATAAAGTCCAATGTCTTACCCATTCTGACCCGACAGAGAAGCTGTGTGTATATCTCAATATACTACACAATACATCACAATAAGTGCTGTACTATCTTCTCTTATTGTGTAGGTATACATTGGACTCTTGTGTTTTCTTCTCAGCTCCCTTATTTTTAAAAGAAATCAACAGCTTACATTATTATATAAGATAAGCAGATCTCAGGGCTACTCTATGCGATCCACTACACTACACAGAAAAAAGACAGACAGTGGGGGAAACAAAAGCAGTGTCAAGTTTGTGTGGATTTTTCAAACCTGAGCCCGGGCTAGCCTCGGGAGTAGAGACAAGTTACAATAACAACAGAAACAGTAAAAAGAGGAACACAAAGAAAGACAGCTTTACAGGAGGCTTGGCTACAAAACACATGTGTCCTGTTAAGAGGCATCAAACTGTCAGTAAAAGAAGTAAGAGTAAAACAAACCTACCTCCGAGCTGTTAGCCTCTCAGACATCAGCACAACTGTGGGCCTTACAAAGATGCACTTGATCAGCTTGAACTCCCGGGACCTTATGACTCAGGGAATATACATGTAACACTTTTACCATCTCTACTCCTCTCTCTTTATCTCTCTCTCTGTCTCTCACGCACTCCCTGCCGTAATGGTTGCAATCCCTTTTTACCCAGAGTCATAAAGTATGCAAATGACCTGTGCAGAGGCCCCGTCGTAGTGACTGTAGCCACGGCAATGTCACAGCCAGGGAAGCACACCACACAGCACAGGCAGGTGTGCATTACACAGCAGATACACACACACACACACACACACACACACACACACACACACACACACAACACCCCTTAAGCCCTAGGCCTAGCAGAGCACATATGTCTGCTGCTTGTAGTCTTGTTTGAGTCACCTTGATGAGGCAAAGAGGGCCATCAGGAGCAGTCGCCCTACATTAAATCGGCCTTGTTTTGTTTCATTCTCGCAGGGCTGTACATTTTAAAAATGAACACACTTGTTGATTTATTATAAATGATTTATCAGGTAATTACTCCATCAGGTTTTTCATATTTTTCTTCAGTGTTTTCTTTCATCCACAATAATAATTCCCACTTGAAGGACGAGTCAGCGGTTTCGGAGGACTTCGCTTGTTGTCAAAATGACTTTTCGTCAAAATCAGTGTACATCTCCTCATGGTCAGCTACCTGTCCGTACTGTGTGTGTGTGTACGGTGAAAACCCCCCAGTATTAATACACAGCCTAGGCTCTGTAAACGGGAGTGTTGCTAGCTAAAGGGGCCCTCTTTGTTTACACACCCTTAGTTTACATACCAGTTAGAGACCAGTGTTAAGAGAGCAGATGGGATCATGGGAGTTGCATTCATTTACTGTGAGACGGAGCCAAAGATGATGTTGTTGATGCTCAGTGTGTCACATGGGGATGTGGTGGTGGGAAGGGTTGGCTAAGTGTGTTGGCTGTAGGGTTTTTATAGACACTATATAATTTGGTAACAGGGGGCTAAGAGTTAATTATCTCAGGTGATAAAGAGTAATACCCAAGGTGCACTGGGAGGATATAAATATGTAGATGAGACGGATGTTTAGACGGGGAGATAAACAGGGGAGCCTCACATTGCTTGACATTTCTGTGTACAATAGCAAATAGGTGAGAGTTTTTTTTTGTTCCCCCTTTAAAACAAAGGGGGGGGGGCATCTGAACTGTACCAGCCGTACAGAACTGGGCTTCTCAGTTGAAAACAAGACATTATGAATATTTGTCATGGTTGTGCTCAATCTCTTGCTCTCGCGTGCAAATTAGAAAATTTATTTTTAAGGTCCATACCCTCTATTGGCTCCACACACTCACGTCCAGGTGAAACCTCAACTGACCCAAACTAATTGCTCCGACTAATGAGTGCTGCCTGCCGCTCAAAGGCGCCAGCGAAGCGGAGTGGAGTGCACTTTATCTTCCCAGGTCAGTCAAACCTGTATTAGTCTAGCCACACTAATGCAAAACAAGGCGCGCATTCTTCAACTTGTCTCTTGCTTATGTATCAGTCTCATCGCCTGTAGTTCTCACATGGAGGCTACCTCATGTGATTTAATTTCGAGTGCACATTGAATTTTGGGTCAGAATCAGCAAAAAATCATGCTGATTTCCACTCTAATAATCACGACAGGATGCAGTAGGGCATCTGGGTATTTTTAGGCATGCCTTATCTGACCACATGTATTGGCAGTTATGTGTGTAAGTGGTCTCCCCCATTAATGGTTTAGTCCACTTGTATTAGTTGGAGGGAGTGTATTTAAAGGAAAGGTTGGACTGGGTGAAGGGGATTTTTGCTGTTCTTTGTTGCACATGGCACTTTACAGTTTTTACCTAATGCTTAAACACTAATAGTGGTTGCTAGGCCCAAAGCATCACAACCTTTAACTTTGGTGACCATGCCCTAAACACAAGCACCAACTCTACAAACACAATAAGTGCTTTGCACTGTTTGAAATTCTCCAACACACTTCTTGCAAAACACTACACACTGTTTTTCACATAAGACACATTGTTCAAAAATGAAATCTCCTGCAATCATTGGGAAAACACATCTATTTAAAATACAAAACACAACTAAACATGGAAAAGCACACAGACTCACACATATGAAAAATTTAAAATAAAGCTAATATAATACCAATCAGTGTAAGACTTAGCATTACAAATAGACCTCAGGTGAGCAAGGATGACATTGATTGCGTGTGATGTTGATGAGGCGATGTGGCCAGATGCAAATGGGAGGTGGTATCCAAAGGATTCATAATCCACTCGCCCCATTCCTTACAACACTTATTTTTTTTTACATTTTACTGTAATTGTTTCAGAGTTCATAGTGACACACTGAATTGCTTGTTGAACTGCGATCCTATCATTGTGTTTTTTTCTTTTGTTGGCCAAAACCATGAAATTGCAATATATATAGAAGCTTTTCTATATTCTATTCATGTGTCTAATTGAAAATATAGTGGATCAATCTTTCCAAAAAATTCTGCAAGGACATTCTCTGTGACGTGGATGAAGTGATGTGGCCAGACAGGAGACAGGATCCATAGCCTAAATGTCTTCCAATCATTCCCCTACAACACTATGTTTTGTAGAACATTCTAGTTGTACCATTTCTTCTGTGTCTTTGTGTTTTTTTTTCACTTTTGCAAAAACCTGAAATGGCAAAATAAAAATAAAAATCTGAAGTGTTTACATTTTGTTTTCATGTGTCTAGATCAACTGTAGTGGATTAATCATTCACAAAAAAAATCTGTATGAGACTTTTAAAGTCAAAAACCATCCAAAGTACTGAATACAGCTGTGTTTTGCATAAAGCACATCTGTGTGTTGTTGCTGCTAGGGAAGCGTAATTCAAAAGTGCATGTGTGTATTGTTTTGATGCTAAAACAGTTTTGAAATGGGATTGTTAGGTTTTGTTTCAAGAGTTTCATTTTTCCGTACAAGTTAGAAGTTTATCTCCATGTGCTTTGTCCTATTCGGCCGGTGTGTTAAGTTTTGACACAGTGGGCCAAAGTCTGCAACATGTGTGTAAGCATTCGGCAAAAACTGTAATGAAAGGCCACACAAGGCTAAACAGATGTCTTTCTGAGCCTCCTCACTTCTCCATCTTTAAAGGCCAACCTCACACAGTGACTAACAACTGGAGTGAGAACTTCTGTTGTCAAAATCACTTTTTGACAATCCGTTACCTGTCCCTAATGTGAACGCTGTAAACAATCCAGTGTTAATAGACAGCCTATGTTAACTGGCATGTTAATTCCTAGCCATGGTGGGGCCCCTTTGTAAACATATCCTTTGTTTACATACTAGCTTACAGAGGCTAGGTCCTGTTTTAACACTGGATTCCCCCCCAGCACGCACAGTACAGGCAGGTAGGGGATGGTGAGAGATATTCCAAGATTTTGACAAAAAGCGATTTTGAGCAACAAGCATCCTCCAGAATCGCTGACTCCACTCCAGGCTATTATGGAAGCAAATGTTCAGTGTAGCAACTTGTCAATTGTAAATATTTGGTCTCTGCGGAACTCAGCATCCGTTCACTGTTTGCTGTCTTTGGGATGTCTGTGCAGAATGACGGCCCAACAAGCTGAACACGGAAATGATTCATAAGGTGAAAGTGTGCTGGATCAAGCATTTCTGCTGACTAGATGCATGGTTCAAATGAACTGGGGCATATGGGTGACACTCCAAATTCTTTACACATCCAATATAAGGGAGATGTGTTAAAGGAAGCAGGGAGAAAAAGCTTATTCTAAGTCGGAATATACTTACTTTAACCACATATCTAGCGGAATGCCAACCGCTGGCCCACCACCCAACATCATAACGGTGCACTAATGTTTGCTGTGATCAACTATATTCCTCACAACACAAGCTAGTGGAAGGCGTTAACAAGCTTCTATGTAATCCTTGCTGATTTTTTTTTTGCCTGCTCAGGGGGAAAACTAAAGTACAGGAAAAGTTCACCGACTTATTTATGCGCTTATCAAAGTTCAAGCTGGCACTATCACTCGCTTTCGACCCTTGAGTGCTTCTTGTATTAAATCAATAAAAAAAAGAAAAAGTAAAATGATCGCAGATGAATAGCCAAGCAAGAACAAGTCAATATCCCGGGGCTGCATCTTCCCCGAGAGTGCTGGGCTCACTATGGCAACCAGCTTTTTACTTTCTACAATATATCTCAAGAGTCAAGAGTAAACACACAGGTGCTTGTAATCCATGATTGGCCAGACAGTACTGGACAGTTGATGGACACCGGGCAGATTTAAACATCAGGACACCCCCATAGGGTCACAAATGGCAGTTTGGCTTTCTAGTCCATCGTATGTCTCCCTCCTGGCAGGTGGAGAGTTGTCATGGGGAAAGTGGAAAAACAAACAAGAAAAAGTTGAGGTAAAATAAAATAAAAATAACAGCCTTCCTCAACAGATGCTGTTGCCGCTACTTGACTGGATGCACTGTGTTTGTTTTGACTTGAGCCAGCAAAGCCACACAGAGACTGTGTGTGCACTGTGCATAGGTACTTTTTTCTCTTTCTCTCTCTCTCTCTCTCTCTCCCTCTCGTCTTGTCTATTTTGACATGGCCATTGTTATGGATATGGACTGTAGTGAGAACCACGGCGTGAGAAAAACAACACCATGAAAATGTGGACTCACAATGGGCCCTTGGATTCAAGCAGAAGAAAGAACCGTTGCATCACTTGTGTGATTTAATTCTATAAGGCTCAAAACATATATTTATAAGCTATATATCCTTAGTTGTGTTGCTTCATCCAGTGACGTTGAAATAAATGAGGGATGCACTGACGTCTCTGCTTTCATAACCACCCCACACACCAATGACAGGCAGCTGATGAGAATCGGTAGAGCTGCAATACTGCATAAGCATGACCCTAACATACTGTCAAATAATATTAATTACGGATCAGTTCTTTAGACAGGAGAGCAGTCAATTGAGGGGTCGGCCATTTCCTTTACCTAGGTATTTGAAAAATCTAGGCTACGGCACTAAGTCCTACCTGTCGATATGGCACTGAGCTACAGACTATGTTGTTAACTGTGGAAGCACACGGTTGCCCAAACACTCCCTGGGCCAATAGTTGCTGTTAGCATCAACAGGGAATGCAGAGTTTTGGGAAAGTTGCCCTTACCAAATTAGGGAATGATATAAAGTAATGATATTGCTCATCTTAGCATGGGACCAGCCCTTGATAAATGGGCTAATGGATCTCCAGGCCACTGCCAGGTGTGTGTGACACCTGCTGCCTCACTGGCGTAGTAGCAGAAGCACAGCTCCAATGGTGCCAGACCCAGCTATTTGCCAGGCATATTGATCGGGGACAAAGTCAGCAATGGTATCTGCAATCGGCTTGGGCAGCTGGGGTGCTCACTTGCACTTGTGAAGATTTTCCTCAGACTAAAAGGGTGTTAACAAGTCTATGGGGATCCGGGGTGCGAGTTTTATCAATACGTGCGTTGGATGATATTGACATTAGTTGCAGAGATGGCCTTGATGCTTGTATTGTTTCAAACAAGATGCAGTGCTGCTGTATGTTTAAGCAAACATTTCACATGCCTTAAAGGAGAAGTAAGTGATTTGGTCCTTTAAACTAACTTCCTGTCAGTGACTGCAGTTAGCACATGAACGCGCAGCCTTCTTTGTCAGATAGTGCCCGATGGAGAGCAGCGAGTCATCGTTCACGGGCACAGAGACCCGCCTCTTTATAGCGCTCTGTCTCCTGATTGGATAACTACGAGCGGGATACTCGAAATTGTATCTGGCAATTACTGCAAAGCTGTATGACTGGGAGACCTGTGTTATGAACCGGGCATACTGTTTAAGTGTATTGCTGTATGAATATAGAGTGATTTAACACGTATATTTACAACAACAAAAAATCACTTACTTCTCCTTTATATGTAAACAAACACTTCAGCACACTTACTGTACATTTTTTATCTCTTTGGTGAAATATGTGTCGTTTTGATGTATTTCAAGGATGATGGATCTAGCCTAGAGATGAACCATGGGGTAACTCAGTTAGACCTGCCTTTTGAAGAACACTTTTTTTTAAAAGCATCATATGAGCAATTGTGAATTGTCTATGATATTGTTCCAAACTTTAAACTGGTGGAAACATTCCCCCAATTTAACAAATCACACCATGTTAAAAGCAGGGAAAGAAAACCCAAAAAAGAGGAAAAAAAGGAAAATAAGATAAAAGCAGCGCTAATGAGAACTTACATTCAACTATGTAAGCTATATGCTTCGCTGTTGAATTGTATGCCAGTGTTATCTGTAAATACTCATTTTTTTCTCCAAAGCTTTGTTCAAACAAACAGGAATATCGACAGGAAGAACCATAATAAAGTACGCTGTACAAGGCTACCTTTTTGTTGAAATCTAAATGACCACATCTGTGTGGGGTTCTCAGTCCCCATGCTATGTTATCAAAATGCTTATCATATACACCTTCCTTTATAAGCAAGCATGTGAGGTCTCAGGCCTCCAAGACTGGACACACACACACACACACACACACACACACACACACACACACACACACACACACACACACACACACACACACACACACACACACACACACACACACACACACACTATCTGGGAGAGTCTTACAGATTTGGGCATCATCCAGATGGATGGAGGGGGTCTCTGGAAATCTTTTCAAGTGAATCATTTTAAGACCGTTGGAGAGTAGCTGGAGAGCAGTTTGAGTGGCCAAGTTTTAAAAGAAAAAAAACTACAGTAGGCCTGACGAACAATAAGTGAATCAATATGTGAAAAACGTCAACCAACTGGGCAAAATGAAGTGTCCTGAGCCCAAAATGTGGCCCAGCATGATCAAACATGGTGACTTTGCAATGGAACAGTGGGGCATTTCTTGATTATAAGATTTTTTGTCTTGTCCATGCACCTATGCAGTACATGTTGGTTTGTTTCAAAAGTGAAAACATTACTAAGAACAACAGAAGGGAAAGGAAGTTTTCAAAATAGATTGTTATACTGTTGTACTTTCCAAGGGGAGACTGACATTCACATTGCAACTTTAGTTATTTGGTGGATCAGATACCACAGGGACTTCACTTTTGAACTGCTCTCTTGATCTGAGGCCATACAGCTATACAGAAGAACTCCAGATAGAAAGTAGGAAGGATATTTGCTTTTACTGTGATTGAAAAAGTATTTAGATTGTTTGCCAAAAGCCTGGCTGAAACGGTCAGAATACAGAGACACTACACTTGATCCAAGAAGGAAACTCATTTCACAAATAAATACCCCACTCGGAGGTACCACTCAACGAATCAGTCACTAATAGAAAAACAAGAATGGTATAGTCAACCAGGTACAGTTTTAAAAATTCAAACCTGAACGAAAGACCAAAATCAATGTTCCTGGCAGTTATTTTCACATTGCTTGCATAGAGTTGGGATTTTAATGGCTAACAAAAAAAAATGCAATTAGTGGGCCAAAGCATAATAATAATGCATGTGCTGGATAACGATTTGAATTGTTCTATGAGGCTTTATATTTCAAGGTGTTGAATCAGACTGCATTGTGTTCTGAAGTGCTCGTTTGGTTTGTGAAGGTACTATGTTTATCATTGGCCCCTTATGCACAACATTAGGCCTCAAGAAAAGGACCATAGAGGTGATTCAACACCCGCCGTGACACAGTGGTATAGACATTATAATGCTTCACGGGGGCCTCCAGCCAGTGAATTTGGCCACAACAATGTGAACGAGTGCGAGCAAATCATTTATTTCACAAGGCGAAATAAAAATAACAGCTGATGATTGCGTATCGATTACCGCCCAACTGAAACAATTAGAAAGGAAGATCTCGTCTCCCGATCTGAGCCCGCAACCAACGTGGCCCTGGAAGTCATTGTGACTGCTAGAGATAAGGGGAACCTTTTTGGAGCGTTTTTCAAAAAGGATCTTTTGACATTTGCAAGGATGATGAGGTCATTGGGACCATTTTTCTAGACCACCTTATTAAAAGTATGAATGGCGTTTGGCATGCATTGAAGCGTGTCTTTAACAGAGGAAAGCTGTCAAAAGTTTTCCACATCACATCGGCACACAAAGGCATGTCTTGAGGGTCTGGAGAAGTAATTATTTGCAATGAAATGGCCACACATCTGAAACTCCAACAGAAGAAGGGGCCTGAGCTGTTATATGTTTATACCTGGCGCCTCAAAAAGATCCACCAGTGTTTAGTACAAATGCAAATTGCACCTGGATAATGAAAAGCAGTCTTTGATGTATCGTCTGCTGTCAAAGTAGGTCAATGAGGGAAGCCATATTGCTTACAAAAGATACAAAACCCCGAAAGCCGTCTAATATTGCAAATATCGAGGGATGCACACTGAGGAGAAGGGGCAAGTAATGGAATCTCTGTCTCATATTGAATAGGGACACGTCTCAAATCGACTTGTTTGTAGTTTTCTATCTTTCGTTTTCCTCTAGTTTATTGTCATCTATTGTGCGAGTGCCTTGGTTCAATATCTAATCATGCTAGGGAAAACTGATAAAAAATAGGAGGCTTGGAAGATGGGACACTGTTGAGGGGAGAAAACGGAGACAGTCTGACTATTGGCATTTTGACCAAGAAATACATTCAGTTTTCCCATTACTCTGCATCAAAAGTGAACACGAGGAGTGGATCGTTCATTAGAAGCTTTGACTATATTGAATCTGAATGCATTTTGAAGGGGCATTTCCTAAGGGGCTTATTTTAGTACACTGTACACAACTTTCAAAATTGACATCATTTATCGTACTGTAAAGCCTTCAGAGTGAATGAGTGTTTTAATTTGGTGAGTAGTGTGCCCCCACTGTTTATGGTCCCGCGTCAAAGCAAATGGCAGGGTGCTAATGGTAAGGCCATGTTCCCTGGGGAAAGCACCAAACCCAGACACAAATGGACATGTATTAATGGCAATTAGTACAGCAGTCAAATCAGCTGTTAACCTGCTTCTTCTTACACTTTTTTGTAGTGGGCTAAGATTAGTCAGGCACAGTAAAATGAAAAAGGTTCAAAAAGACGTGGTGGTGGCAAGAGGAAAAATAAACCCAAAGGAGCAGTAAGTGATATGGTCCATTAAGCTAACTTCCTGTCAGTGAGTTAGCAGTCCCCTCCCTCGTCCCTACGTCACCACCACATGAACACACAGCCGTCTTCATCAGATAGTGCCGCGATGGAAAGCAATGAGTCATCATTCACAGGAACAGAGACCTGCCTCTTTATAGCGCTCTGTCTCCTGATTGGATAAAAACGAGCGGGATACTCAACATTTTAACTCACAATTACTGCAAAGCTGAATGACTGGGAGACCTGTGTTATGAACTGTGCATAGTGAGTGTTGTATGAATATAGAGAGATTTAACACATATATTAACAAACAAATAACACTTACTACCCCTTTAATGACATTTACAATGTCAATATGTACAATAGAATAAGAAGTCCCCTGACCTTGTGAGAAACCAGGTTTGTTCTACTTAAATGCATTTGGTTGGAAGCATACAATATCACTTCATGTGTCAGCCGTACAATGGCTACACACAAAACAAGTATAGGACAAAAGAGTTGTTTGTTCAGTCTCTACATATTAAGAACACGCATGGTTCATCTAGGAGACAATTATATCTTTGGTCATGAGAATTGTACATGTTGCGGTCATATGTGCTAATTGAACATTCTATTCCAGTGTTTTTTTTCCACTAAGGACCCAGTAGCTCAAGTTGTTGTTGTATCTCGATTTGTCTGGAGGCTGATTGGAGCGTTTAAGTTTCGCCTTGAAATGTTTTATATAATTATAATAATACAACTGGGATTTAAGTCATCGGTATTCAAGTTCCTGTTTTTATTTAAACAATATTTATTTAATTCCTTGCACTAGGATGAATTTCAATATGTGACACAGCACAAGAACCACAATAAAAAGTTGTTCAAAAATGCCACATCTGTTCAGAGCAGAGTCATATAAATTGTCATTTTCAAGCCTCCTGTGCGAGTTAAGACTGTTTTTGCCATATCTCCCTTATTTATGCACAGCTTATGAGGCTTATTCATTATTTTCTAAAATCTTTGTGTGAAATAATTTTCCCCACCACCATTCCATTTGAAAAATGTGCTACCCACATTATTGAAATGATCATTTTCAACTTAAAGAGATCCTATTGTACTACTTTTCTGGTCTTAATTTCTTGTTAAAAACTGCTATAGAGCAACCTGACACGAATCACATCACAAAAAACTATGTAGATTTCCGGGACACTCTTCCTCTTACCCTAGCCAGCACAGCAGTCTCTCTCTACACACTGCTTTGAGCTTCTCCGCCCCTCCCCCCCTGCTGCAAACCCCACTCTGTTGTGATTGGTTACCTTCCTTCCAGTAATTTCAGGAAATTTCCAGGAAGGTGGGGGCATGCAGCCGGAGCTTGCCTGAGCGGCAGCATTACCGTACATGGAAACATGACAGAAACGACCCGAGCGTGACAGAGAAAACCCGGAAATTTGAACAAGTTCGGCTCGACCGGCTGCCATAGTTTTTAGTGCTCTGCATAGCCACCCCAGACGGTCAGCAGGGAATACGTCGAAATGCATGTACGTAATTATTTTATACTCTAGTATGGTTAAACATGACTATAAATCATTATAACAACGTTTATAGGTCATAAAAGTCGAAAAGTATCATAGGTCCTCTTTAAGGTCAAGCCAAATGCTTAAAGGATAATAATACAACAAAACAGGTAATGCCCATACAATGACCAATAAAAGTCCATTCATGTTGCCTCTTGTCTCTAGAAACACTTGTACATTTGGGTACAAGCTTCCCACCCACCAGTACCTATGATCTTCATTCAAGCCATGGGGCTAAACCTGACATATTAATCCAGTCAACATAAATGTTAAAAACCCTCTTTCAGACACCCAGTATGGGAGCTGAAATATACTTTGAGTTGTTTTGCTGCCAAGAAGTGCTGCTGTTGTGGTGAGTTGAAAAGGACGCCTAATCTATCCAGAACATGTCTTTTTATGACTGAACATGGATTTTCTTTCCCCATACAGGAGTATATGCATGACTGCTAAAAAAAAGTGCTGTCTTACTTGGAACTTGGACAAATCTTGGTTCACATATCTATGCGAGAAGGAAAAAAAAGGACCCAAGATGCAGTACGAGAGAGCTGGACTACAAAATAAGATGTTAACTTACCACAAAAAAATGGCACACATCCACAATACGTTCCCCCGAACCTGTTCGTGACACAATATGGCCCAGGCTAACACAAACACAGATGTTCTAAATTGATCTCAGCGTGATGTTACAGCCCCTGAGCTGTAACCGGGAAATACAAGGGGGGAAATTGACTTGTATCTTTTCATGCTGTATTTGAGAACAAGAGGTTGCTCTGATTCACCTCACCGCGTGTGAGGGAAAGAGTCGATACAAGGTGGGATAAACTGGCTGGAGGACGTTTGCGCACGCAAGGGGCTGCATCAGGCTCTTAATAAAGACCAACACACAGCAAAAACGCTGTCTATAGAGCAGCATTTGCATACGAGGCGGTTTCCCTATACACAACAGCACAGTACTTGTACTAGAAGTGTATGGGTTACTTCAAAGGTAAAGATAAGTCATTCCCCTGTCATGTTAATATATGGAATATCTGCAATGCACCACAGCGCTATATTGCACCAGCAACAAAAGAAGAGATAAAGCATCATGAGGTCAAAGAAGAGGGCTTTATACACATTGGGTGAAAACAAACTCCAGTATGTGCACTGTCAGACTTTCAGATTTTTTTTTTTACGTTTTTTGGGGGGCATACCCCTACCGCCCTAACAACCGAGCTATGGGCGTCCCTTTAGGATCAGATTTAAACTGTTGTTGGATACAATAGCAACACTCTATTGTTCTTTGATTGTCTAATGCTAAAGTTATACAGTAATCATTAGGTTGGTAAACTACCATCAAAATGTAAAGACAAAAGGTCAACACACAATATATTGTTATCTTCCATTAGACACTTACTGTGACAGATTTTGTTTGATCTGGTCTTTAAAATGTAAGGCTCTGATGGCTGACAATGGATTTTCTAAAAAGCTTTGACCTTGGATTCACACCTCTCTGAGTGCAGACGGCTCCGGCTGATCCAAATTGCTCTCCGTTCAATGTCTGATTGGCATTTTAAAAAAAACAGTCCATCGATTTGGCGCAGGTTATTTCCTTCACTGTGACACACACCTCGGGCTGTTATCCCAGCTGGAAGTTTGACATGTGGTTCAATGTAAGAACAGCCTGCATGAACTGGCTAAAAACCAACACTTTTCAAGCCCATGGTTGAACTGTAACAGCAGTAGTGTGGACATGCTGGTCAACAACTACAATCCCCACAATCCACCAAAATGTAATACCCAAAAAACTGTTGAAACACTTTAAATGATGCCTATGCCTGTGTACTGTATCTTTAGAAATCAACCAGGAGAAAATATATCTGCTGTCAAAATATGGCCTTAGAATTCACAATGGTGTTCAACATTGAGTAATGATGCTGTCCAATTCCCACAGGATGTACACTTTATCTATGAAGCTTGCAGTCTGTCTTGTCTTATCTCAGTTTTTTTTGGGAGGGGGGAGAGCTAATATGGTCATCTTGGCTCCCAAAAAAATGGATACAACTGGGTATAAGAAATGTGCATGCTACACCCAAGACGCATTAAGTATTTATATGTACCACCGGTATACCTGTAAAGATCACACACCTACATACGACAGAGTTGAAGGCACCCTGGAGAGTTGTTGACATTTTGCAGTGGCATGGAGCAATTGTTTTTTCAACGAGCAAAAAAAAGCATAACTGCATAATTCTTAAGGATACAGGCCCCTGTGCACTCAAACAACATGACACTTTACATCTTAATTTAAAAAGTATTGATTTTGTTTACTGTATGGTGCACTATCATTCTCTATAGTCAGTGATCCCTTGTGCATTCATTTAGGGACATGTAATATATAAATGCACTTTTGTGGAAGCCATTATCTGTTATTCAATAAACCCTGTTATACTTGACAAATCCAAAGTATTTGACAATTGACAAAGCTCTCACCTCCTCAGCCATTTGTATTTGTTTAGACTTTAAAGCCGGGTACAATTGTCTTTTTTTTAATTAATTAATTTATTTTTATTTATTATTTTTTATTTTTAGATTTGTAAAAAAGATTTTAAGGAAACAGGAAGCTAATATAACAAGAATGAGATATTGACCTGTGGAAAAGGGGTAGGATTAAATAAGTTTATACTTCTTCCTACTCCTTTTCAGGCATATCAATTCAATATGTTATTTCATTTATTTAAAAAAAAAATTTAACATAATTTTTTGTATTTTCATGCTTTTCATTTCGTTTTGTAATTTTGATATGTCTGAAATAAATTGAATCAATCAATCAATCTCCCATTGCCCTGTGTTTGCCTTCAGCCAGGATAGAGCAAAGAGAAGCATTTACCTGGGGTTTGAGTTTCCAAAATGCTGTGCTCACACCCCAGACCCAAATGAACCCTTCATCCACATTTCTTCACAGTAAAGCCCGCTGGCCTGACAAAAATATTTAGCCCTGCCACTCTCTCGATATTGGATATGTCACCCTCCATTGCTTGTACCACAGACCAATGTCAAACTCATTTAGCCCGTGGTGGGTTTTTCTGTAGCGTGACCAGCACAACAGCTTTCTAGGAGAAGAATTTCAAAAAAAGATAAATAGACGGTTGGTTCAAATGGCAGAATCTCTTTAACTGCACTGACACAAAGCATTGTCCAAGTCACGTATAGTAAATGCCCCCCACAATCATGGAAGGCCAACACTACTGTTTTCACTTTTTCATGTTTTATTAGACTTTTCTTCAGGAGTATATGTATGTACAATGTACTAGGCTCCATTTCTGTTGAGACTGTTAAAGTGGGACCACTCATTCACTTTTTATTGTTAAAATGTTGCTGGTGACCTTGCGCAATTTCCATCACATGCATGTGTACACAGTAGCTTCATCTGAATTCCACCTGGGGAGAGGTCTGAACAGCCACAATAGCCAAAAACACATGGGTGGCTTTCATAAAAAAAATTAAAAAAAAACTATTTAACATGTACAAAACATAGTTATAATTATGGAAATATAATCTCTTACCTATTCCGCCAAAGGTTTTCCCCAAAAAAACATGTTCTGTTTGCCTTCTCTATCATCCTTTCAGCAAGTGCAACATGGCAAGTTAAAAGTTTTGACAGGCAGAAAGAGTGAGGAGGGTGCATGGAGAACATTACACTGCCAACACGGGGACAACCAATTTGACAGAACAAGCACTTTGTCGCTGCCGCAATATGATATTGCACTAGGGGAAAGGGAACTTTACATGAAATGTCAAGGCAAACATTGGCTGTGACAGGCCCCAACCATTGAGGTAATCCATTACAGGCTTCTGATAATGGGGCCACTCATGAAGCCCCATAGAATCTCTCTGTGAGTCTCTCTAAACACCCTCTGGGTATGGGGTTGGGGGGGGAGTTGTGGGATGACTGTGAATGATGTGAGTGATGTCTGTGAAGACGAATGAGCCCAGCCTGAGCCGCAGGGAGCACAACTGAGACTTGATACACCACCTTCAAATATGTCTTCACAAGGCCAGCCTATCTGCTTCAGTTATTGTGCCGTCAGGTGCAGTATTATAGTGTTATACAGGTTTTTGCAAATGTACTGTCATTTAATAGTGTTAATATCCAGTTTTTTAAAAGAAGCTATTCATTCACCTTTTAGTTTTTTTTATTTAACCTTTATTTTTCCAGATAAAACATTAAGAACGGTTTCTTATTTACAATATTGATCTGGTCCAAGAGGCCCCACTAGGAATAAAAGGCACAACTAACAAATAACAAATACACAAGCATGACTCACATTAGGCAAATATATAACGAATATATAAATGTACAGAAAAAAAATATAGAGAAAACACAAATGCACTAAAACTAGTCAGGAGACGGTTGTAAAGGTCTGGTCAGGGTGTAATAAATAAGAGACAACATAAAAATGAAAGGGATGTATGCATATGTGTGCGTGCGTGCGTGCGTGCATGTGCGTGTGTAAGCGAGCAGATGCGTGTATCTGGGTGGAAAAATTAAGATGTGTCAATAATATATTGTGTATGAAGGGTGTATGCAAGTGAGAAATGGTGGAATCAACAGGAGCCGGGGGGGAGGGGTCTACTAAAACAGTGTGACGTTTCTGCTTGAAGGCAGACTGTGAAGTAAAGGCTGTAAGTTTGAGGGTGTCTTGAATGTGGTTCCAGTCAAAAGCTGCTGCAAAATGAAAGGAGTTTCGGCCGAAGGTAGTCCTGGTGAGTGGGTTAGTGAGTTTGATAAGCTCAGATGATCTTGTGCGGTAAGTGCTTCTGGAGAGATGGAGAAGGGAGGAAAGGTAAGACGGGGTCTTGCCCAGGAGTGTCTTATAAATAAACTGGAGACAATGTCGCAGTCGGCGGGTTTGGAGGGAGGGCCAGTCCACCAGTTTGAATAGTTCACAGTGGTGTGTATGAAAGGGAGCATTGGTGGCAAAGCGGATAGCTGAATGGTGAAGAACGTCCAGTTTTTGTAGCGCTGTTTTTGAAGCCATTTTATAGATTGTATCACCATAGTCAAGGATGGGCAGGATGGTCATTTTTACAAGTGTAAGTTTAGCAGAGCGTGTGAAGGACGCTTTGTTACAGAAGAGAAAGGCCAATCTGGCTTTCACTTTAGTCTGAATGTTATTAATATGGACAGAGAATGAAAGGGAAGAGTCCAGAAAAAGAATGTGTCAGAAAAAGAAAAAGAAAATAATTTGTGAAAATGCTTCATTGATGCCAGTGGTCAGAGGACAATGGTCAGCCTTGGTCGATGGTAACAGAAAGGCAACAGTAACTCAAATAACCACTCATTACAATGGAATATGAAGAAAATAATCTCTTAATGCGCACACATGTGGAAAATCAGGCTAGTGACATTGGGCTAACACAATTGGACTATAGACTATTGGGAACAATACTGTCAGGTCTGAAGAGTAACTATTTCTGCTGTGACATTCAGATGATAGGGACAGAATTTAGCGGAGACATTAATGAATGGATCCATCTGGCATTGTATCAACGGTTCAGGGTGGTGGTGGTGGTGGTCAATAGTGTTGGGAACTTTTCCTTGGCACAAGTTCGGCCCCGTAATACCAATCAAAGCTCAAATCATTTAAAACTGGCTTGAAACAGCTTTAACATGACCCTGAAAGTTCACTGTAATCAAATGGTCTCCAGTTATTAGATTTCAAATCTGGTTGAATGGAACATATTTTCATATATGAATGTGTAGCAGAAAAATCTGGAGCAACTGCATGGTATAGCATCATGTCAATATGGACCAACATCTCTGAGGACTGTTTCCCAGCACAACGTTGAGCCTATTCCACAAATAAATCAGGCAGTTCCGATGGCAACAAAGGGGTCCAACCTGTTATTTGCAAAGTATCCCTAATAAAGTGGTAGTTAATCGTATATTAAGCTATGTACGATTGGGAACACTGTTGTGGACTATTCAGAGCATTGTTTGCAACAATTATTAAACTGGATACTGGAACTTGAGTGGATTTTAAATGAGGTCATCTACTCAGTATGGGCACCAGAAGTATGATGTCGCCTCTCGCCATTATGCGTTCATACAGAAGCTTTTCTGTCAGTTCAACAGATGAAACAAATCAAGAACGAATTAAGCACAAAGCTTTAGAGCTCACTAGTTACATTACTGCAAGACCCCCACAGCTCCAGAGGTGGCCAAGCAATCTATTTCAACAGCGATGCCCCACATTGACTTAATTATACATTTCAAATTCAGCTCCAAAATGTGTTTGGTTAGAAATGAAATGGGGTATCTATTAACACACATGTATTGAGGATGCATTGCCTTAAGTCTCTTGGTGTCATTCAAACATACATTGCTATGGGTGAATAATTTATTGGCTTCTTGTAACTCAAAGCTAAACGACAACTTGAGCCACAGGTAGCTCTGTGGGCAATAAATAGGAATATAAATATGGTTTATAATTGATTATTTAACTCAGACTGGATTCTGTATTTTAGCTATTGAGGGAGGATGCATTTCAGCCCATACACTTGGCTTTGTGCTTTTGCCGAAAGCACATTTTATTTTTCAAATATGGCAATAATGCAATAACTCTGTTACCAAACCCTGGACTTTGAACCATGAGTAAGGGATAATGTGTTTAGCTAACAGGTTACTGCATGCCAGGCTCCTGTTCACCTTGTCTGCATTTGTTTCTCGAGAGTGACCCGCTCGCTTTACATAATCCCATTTATTACACAGCTACTTAGTAAATGAATAAACTAATTTAATCAAAATATTTATTCATGTTTGGTTTTATTGATTTAGAGATGTTTTTATTGCTTACTGCTTGCCTACTCACACCATCTTGACTGGAGTCTTGTCAGACTATAAGCAAAATAGAGTATGTTACCCATAGCAATGGTGAATAACCGTTAACAGCGGTACTTATCGTGAAATAACATACTGTAGAATGCCGTGATTGAACAATCAGAACAAAGCATTTATCAGTGCGTTGTGTAATAATATTTATAAATGCTGGGTTAGCTAATCATTTTTGTTCTCAATTACAATGATTGTGATCATTTCATTCTTAATATATAGTGGTGGCAGAGATGAATGCCACCGTTATATTACAATATGCACGAGTACTTTTGGTAATGCATATTTGTTGATGTACTTGGTGTAACCTTTTCTTGTTATTAAGAATTTACACAGTAGCGTTACTGCTTTTCTTCACACTATTTAAATGTCCCTCACTCATACACAAGTGATGATGGTTTATTTAAACATTCATCACAGGGCAACTCAATGCAGATACCATATCCATATCAATACAATTAGTATGGAACCTTTCACTGAGTTATCAAACATTGATCATTAATGTGACACTGCTGTTCATGAGTTATAGATGACACTTTCTGTCTGGTTGCTTGGCTGCTCTTTCCCCCAGGAAGAAAAAAAATAATGTAATTACACACAATAATCTCTGATGCTGCCTTGGGCATAATCAGAAACCCTGCGTTTCAATTCCCATACTTCCTTACTATTTAGTATGCCAGAACAAAGATTTAGAATGTCCCAATACATACACGTCAATTGTAGTATGCTGAAAATACATAAATGCCCCACTAACTCCAAAAGCATTTTGGAATATTTGTCTTTATTCTTGACATTTCTCAACATAATATAAAAAACTTCATGTCTGATTTTATTTCTCTCCTGTGGACCTAAAACTCTTCTGTGCTCCAGTATGTAATGTAGTAAAAAGATAGTGTGTGATTTGGAACACAGGGAAAGAGTGTGATATGCATTTGTTTGATTTATTTTATTTTACGATTTTATGATTTAATTTAATTTTATGATTTTATTTATTTTATTTTATTTTATGACGGTACACAGTAAATTCCCCAGTGTTAAATATGCAGTGTCAAACTCCATTAACTCTATCTGAGTTAATATAACAACAGCTGGAGTAGAATGCCTCCTAGTGTTGGTGTCAATTTCGGTAGTTAAAAGACGGGGTGTAGAAAGTACTCTATAAGGCTTTAAATAACACTATACAGTGTATTTTTAACTCTATTTTGAGTTAATTTAACTCTAAAATTGTAACACTTTGAAGAGAGTTAATTTAACTCCAATTCTGAGTGGGACCAAATACACTCGGAAATGGTGTTAAATTTAACTCTTTTAGTGTTATTTTAACACTTCAAAATTTACTGTGTATGACCTTTGTTTAACTGTCGGAGCTTGGATAACAGTAGGAGAAAGTTGCCCTGGACTGCCTTCTCAGAGCGGGAACACTCTTTACTAAGAGCCCGAATCCTCTGGTCATATCTCGGGCGAGTTTTGCCGTACAGCAAGACTCTATCCCCAGCGTGGCCCGTCTTAAACTATGGAGGGAAAGGAACTGACTTTGTTTTTTTGACTTGCACTTTGCACTTTAGTGCCCAGGCCTGCGTACATGTTGTGATGTTTGTGTCCGTCACTGTTTTGTACTGTTATGTGTTGTCGCCTCTCCTCGCTGTAAACCAAATTGCCCTCTTGGGACACATCTTGAATCTTGAATCTTCCTGGTGGAGCTGATTGCTCCTGCTAAAGGACGCCTTACAAATCCATACACAACAAACATGTCTGCAAATTGAGACAAGTCAAACTGTGTTGAACTGAAGACTACAATCCACACTAGAATATTTTCACACTCGCCGACTAGGTTTCATTTAATGTGTCTTCTTTGTTTATCGCTGCAATTCAGCGCACAAGCTGCTTTTTTCTTCAGATCAGCCCACTGACTATCAATACACTGGGGGAAAAGAAATGTGCTTCGGTATTCGAACATGGCCCAGCTCACCTTAAATCCTTTGAGCTGTCCAAAGAGAAGGAGCCTATTAGTCCTGAAGCACGATCCATACCTTTAAAGATATGGAGAAGGAGCCAAGAAAGACACACACACATAAGAAAAAGATTCATCAATGGTTAAAAGAAAAAGAAAAACAATATAATTATGTAATTTCCCGTGTCAACTGTTGCGTGTGTTTTAGTGATTCAACCTAGTTTAGAGAGCAGACAGACTTGTTTGAGATGTATCCTGGTCAAAGATGTTGTAATGTGTGTGCACCCTGTCTTCGATCAGTCATACCCCCTATTATAAGGCAGAACGTTGTGTGTTAACTGTACCCTACACGCTGAAAGTTGTGTAGTGTGTGGCTGCCTTTACTGGGTATAAAATCATTGACAATTCATTGTCCACAATCCACTGTTTGATGTTTCCCTAGAGCTCTCTATGTAGTTGGAGCTAGTTTGCACAGCAAGCTACTGTGCGGTATGTGCTTACACATCATTTTTAAAAGGAAGTGCCCAAAACATACATGGAATACAAAACTCTCAATTTTCTCTTGCAGCTGAATGATGCTGTTACACGGATTCAATCAGAGCCTACAGGAGTGCCCACAGGCAGCCATACTGGTTGCAATCCGTCAGCCAATTTGCTTGTGTACAGCAGCTTATAAATGAGTAAGTTTCATTCTCTACAGAAACAAGTTGAGCTGTCAAGATGCCCCCTCAAGCGATGATCTACATGCCTGCACCGTGGGAGGGCACAAACACATCATGCAGATGCTCCTCCCTTCCCCTATTTTAACAAGCTTCATTCAGTGTGTGGATAATATCTGTGAATATTTTAGCACATTCAAGTAAGCGGGCCGCGAGTGCCTCGACTGACAATATCATAGGATGAAGGCAGGAGAAGAGAGAGAGTCTTAGAAAGGGAAGGACGCATTGGAGCTGAGATGCCAAGTTGCCCACCACTGTGTTTCCTGTCATCAGTATTCTGGGTCATGCTGAGATACGCAATTATTTATTTTTTATTCTGTGTCTCACTTTCCATTCGCCAGGGTCCGGGGCTATTTCTATCACTCTCTGTGATGGGATGTACCCATTGTTCCCTGGAGCTTTTTACTCCACTAAATGTCAATTTGAGATAAACTGTGAAAAAAGGAAATCAAAAAATCCAGGGAAGAGGGGAGAGAATAGGAGAAAAAAACGACAAGATGTCTGATGTGTCTTGTGTAAGGGAGGTAGTACAGTGTGAGTGCCATATCTCGTAAAAAAAAATCAAAAAAAAAAACGTCTACATTTCTTTTGAGTGAGCCAACGACCAAAATCTTTTTTTTTATTCCCGAGGAAAAAACAGCCATCTTGGAAGCAAAATGTTTCATTCTTGCACATTTTCTGCTACGGGCGATTGAAAGAAGCACCGACCAACACATTGTAAAGTGCCACAGGAAGCTTTGGGGGAGGAAGGTTAATGAACCCACCTTTTCCATCATCCCAGTGGCCGTTTTTTGTAGGAGAAAAATTAATTACTTGTGACAAATACGCCCGGCACTTGGATGAGAGCCGCCATTTCTGCCAGGCGGCCTGTGAACAAAAACATTTTCCCAAAGCGGTTATATTAGCCATGGACTTGCTTAATCAGTGCCCCCTATGCAGTAGCTCCTGTCGAGACACACACACAAGTCA
Organism: Ammodytes marinus; assembly: GCF_949987685.1. Lineage (NCBI taxonomy): Eukaryota > Metazoa > Chordata > Actinopteri > Uranoscopiformes > Ammodytidae > Ammodytes > Ammodytes marinus. The sequence goes on from NC_137227.1 coordinate 2,266,476, forward strand.
CACAACCAAAGCTTAAATCCCCGGACTCACTAGCAAAACACGACAGCCCATAAAATATGCAAACTTCACAAGCTCTGTCACCGATGGCACGCTGCTTTCAGAGTAAAACACTGTACCCTGCCATTATGCCTCTACTCTGTAGGTGAACAGCCACGTGTCAATTGACATACGTTGGTGCTATTGAGCTCACAGTAAAAATGTCTTCGCCAACAGCTACCTCACATAGCATAAACCTGCAGGGCTTTTTAATTCAATGCAGCAACATGCTTGAAAATGTTAATGAAATGGTTTCCTTCCATCTCTCCCGCAAGCATTTTCATGATTAAAATGACATGTTTTAGTGTCCCCCCCATTAGCGGCATATTGACCCCATTCATCACACTGCTAAACGCAGTTTTCCTTTTCCGGGATCGGTCACTTTGATGAACTGTTCATTGGCTCCATGTGTTGGAGAGTGCCAGGGCCTGAACCACAATTATTAAGCTCATAACGAATATGGAGTTTTTAATAATTGATATCATGCCGGCCTATGATTGCATTCACTGTCCCTAGCAGATACCCGTGGAGACATGATATTGCATATAAATTAAGCATTAGCTGTATAACTAAATAAATATAAAATAGAATGTTTAAACATCACCTGACACCCGAGAAAACAGCTATACAGTACTTGTGTGCTACTTATACAATGGAGGTGGACTGTCCATAATCCTTTTTGATGATCAGCACACAGACTTTCAATACACTTGGGAAAAAATGTGCTCCGGTATTCGAACATGGCCCAGCTCACCTTAAATCCTTTGAGCTGGCCATAGAGACAAGCCTATTAGTTCTCAAACACGATCTATACCTTTGGAAATAAGGAAAAGGTAGAGAGATATGAGTTAAGACACACACACACACACGCACCCACCCACCCACGCACGCGCAAACACACACACACACACAGGTGGAAGTAATTCAATTGGGCTTTGCCGCTTTGGACACTACTGTTAGTAAAGGCGTTGAAGTATAGACACAGCAAGACAATTACATTGCAATTAATTTGCCATAATGGTTATATTTGGTGGAGAAATTACAAATTGGAACCCAATTAAGTTGTTCTTATTATAGCCGGATGCTTGCGTTTTTAAGTATGCACAGAGCCCTGAACTCATAGACAAATTACCCAGAACACCACTGCAATGAATTATTTATGATAGGGATATTGGATAACGGACACCTTCAGTGGAAACTTCCACAAGAGTGAAGAGAAATGCCAAGTGACTCAAATACTCTGTTTGTGTTTTCATTTGGTTAAGTGAAAATGGAAACACCTAAATGTGGCATTTATACCAGACATACGTATACGGTTGTTGGCGGAGGAATAGCTGTGTTACAGCTGTATGGCTGCACAACTATCAGTGGAAGAAAACTACCACCTGTGAAAACATTAGCAATTTTTCAAAGAATGTTCCTCCGTGTTATCTCATTTCTAGCTTCAGAAAACTTAAAAGAGCTCAGGGCGAATAAATATTATTGATGGAATCATCATTCATTATGGCACTGCACTTTATACTGTAAATACATTTGGCACACCTGTTTATGGCTGTATAGAAAGGAACTGCCATATCTGATCTACCGCAAATGTCAAGGTGCTGAATCTAGAAAGAAGACGTCATTAAAAAGAAAACAAGCATTGCATTATTTTCTTATTTTTTTTTTGCTTGCAAACTTCTGGAAAGCATACACCTGCCAGCGGAGATGTCAAAGGCCCTGAATTAGCCCATAATTTCATTGCCAGTACATCAAACAAACAATAAAAAAATTCATTCAAATGTACAATTTAATCAATCCACTTACCGTCTAGGTGGCCTGTCGGGAAATCCACTTAATTGACACAATTTGTGCAGGAATACTAAATAAGCAATGGCATAGATTGGCTTCTAAAGCTCTCTTAGTGGGACGCACATAATTACGGAGACACAGACACACAGATGCTCGGGGTGATGTGATGGCATCGGAAGGCTCACTTAATTTAATGCAGGCAACAGCCTTTGTCCTATGGGAGCTGCATCTTAATACAGGAGCTTATTGCAGATTTCGTTAGATACAAATGTTTTGTCCTCACTTAGAGTAAAGGGCACTGGCAGAATTGCTACTGCAGGAAATGTACAGTATGCAACATTAGCAAAGGTTCTGAGTTTTAGATTCAATTTGAGGATGGAGTACATGACCTGCTTTGAAAGGTAGATACAATAATCACATGTTGCTTTTCCTATATCCATAATTTGATTAAAAAAGGTTGATGGTCAGAAATGGAGACTTTTGCACACATATAGTTTAACATGCAAGTAGTATGCAATTAAATTCAGTCAACTCTATTTCAGAATCTGGAAAAGAGGTCCACAAACATTTAGTTGTATTTTCCTCTAATATATGATCGTACCTTGAAGGGCTGAGGTAGACTCCCTAACCAGTGGGCCATTTGTTGCCCTGAAATTGCTTCCAAGACAAGGCCATTTGGCTCACTCATGTATGATCTAGTGGAAATGTTGTAATGTCAAAGAGCTTGGCAGACTTGTCTTGGTTAGCCTCTCCAGAAGGGGAAGAGAATACCACCACTGTCCACAATATCAGATAGAAATGAATAACCTCAGTTCCGAAATTGAAATGGGTCTTGTGAGCTCTGGGGTCATTACTTTGAGTTAGGTGGGAAGAAAAAAGGGGATTTTGACTGAAACTCATATCTCAAGAGACAATGGAAGGTCACGGAAGTTGCACAGATGTCGCAGTAACATGGGAAGGGGCCATTAGGATCATGGATCTTGTGTTGAAAGAGCACCGTCTGCAACACTGACTGATTTACCACACTACCTTATGTTCAGTTCATATTGCTTGAACTAGAAGGTTGACTGGAGCCTGGAACATTTCAAATACAAACATCTATACACAGATGTCCGTCAGTGAAAAAATAACAAAGACAGTAGACTTTGCAGATACTGAAACCATTGTGTCTTTCATATGTTTGTGACTTGTCAACATATCTACTAGGGACTACAGTATACCTGATCTAAAACAAAGACAACTGTTGACAGCACAGCACAGAAGAGGGGAACCCAATGGTTCACTTGACAATTTCAAAATATTCAGGACACATGAAAGGGAATGGAAGCCCCCCAGGTGCATTGTGAAAGAAGATATCATGTCCAAACTGTTTGATAAGCCGGCAGCCCCTTTATCAATATACATCAGCCAACATGGAGGGACTTGTGTAGCAACCTGCTGTTTATTTGTATCATCCCATAGCCAAAACGTAACAAGTGGCTTCAGCTTTTTGATTTTGACGTGTGGAAACTAGGGCTGTCAAGCGATTAAAAAAATTAATCTAATTAATTACAGGCTCTGTGATTAATTAATCTAAATTAATCGCATACTTATATGACACTTTTATACCTGTTTATAAACGGCTGTATAGCCAGCTACAGTTTGTATCTCTCTCTCTCTCTCTCTCTCTCTCTCTCTCTCTCTGTCTCTCTCTCTTTCTCTCTCTCTCTCTCGCTCTCCGTCTCTCTTAACTTCTGTGTCTCCACAACAGACAGCGCTGCACTGCCACATATGCCTATGCCGATTCGGATTTATTCACCATCGTTGTACTCATAGGCAAAAATATTGACACATACACACACACACACACACACACACGGGGCGGGCGGCGGGAGACGGGACAGCTAGCAAACAAAATTGAGACACACAGAGGAAGATTGAGAGATAGGCAACTGTTTTGAACCTATATTGTTGCACCACTAAATCAATAATGCCCAGACACTGCGGAGAATAAAGTAAGATGTCTTCCTACCTTCATGCTTATTTTCCATAGAGCCCTCGGCCCCACCCTTTCCTCTGCTTCTCTTTCCCTTTCACCCGTGCTCGTTGAGCTACAGGTGCAGCTCAACGAGCTGCGCACCACTTTTGCACCGGGTCAAAGGGCATTATAGAAGTGCGATTAATCTGCGTTAATTTTTTTAATCGCGTTAATTTTTCTGTGATTAATTAATCGAAATTAACGCGTTAATTTGACAGCCCTAGTGGAAACACAAACTCGGTCAAGGTTTCACCGCAAAGGGGCTTGCTCGGTCTCTGAACATACTTTCTTGGCTCTGTCAGACATGATAGAAGTGTCCTGACTGGCTAATTAACCTTGAATAAAATAGAAAAATGTAAATGGTGTGAGTGTACAATGTCTTGACCAAATACACAAACACAGCAATAGAGTGCAGTGAGTAGCTTAATTACATCTTAGGCAGCAACAACGTTTCTACAAGCTCTACTACTGCATCTGGAACTACAGTATACTCATTGCATTAAATTACACCCTTATTATCACCATGTTCCTGTTCGATAGTTACGTATGTAACTACGGTTCTATGAGTTCCGGATGACCGCCAGAGGCGGTGCTTATAGCACTGGATGTTCCATCGCGCGCATGCGCAGGTCGAGATCTTTATACCAACAAAGTCACCTGTGACACCTGGGTGACTCCGGGAATGTATATATTCCGGAAGTCACCAGAGGTTCTGTTCCACTGGATCTTCTCGCGGTGTCTGAGAAGTCTGAGTGACAGAGAACTCTGGCGGTCATCCGGAACTCATAGAACCGTAGTTACATACGTAACTATCGTTCTATTTCGTTCCTACTGACCGCCAGAGGCGGTGCTTATAGCACTGGATGACTTATACCAAAAAGGTCACGAAGAGTACTCATCAATTAAGGGCTTGCAGCCATCAACAAGACAGCTGTCATCCCACCGGATGAGGTGGAGCAACATTTACTCTGTAGAGCTGCGCAACGTACATGATGAAGACCATGTAGCCGTGGCGCAAATGTCCTGCCGTGAAATCCGCTTCAAGGCAGCCCATGATGTAGCCATACTCCTGGTAGAGTGGCACTCAACGGCCAAGGCATGGGGAGCCCCTGTGCTCTATATGCATTCAAAATCACCTCCACAAGTCAGTGGGGGTGTCTCTGTTTGGACAGGGCAGCCCCCTTCCTGCAGCTCCCATAGCAGACAAAGAGGTATTTGTCTTACGCAAGCTGGTTGTTGCCACAACCTATGCCCTAAGCGCCCGCCCCGGGCACAGTGGGTCTGACATTCTTTCTGCATCCCCTGGTGAGCCCAGGGGATTGAAAGCAGCCAACTCGATCGATTGGTCTACATGGTGGGGAGACAATCGTTTGGATAGGAAGGATGGATTGGCGAGAGCACCACTCCTGACCCTTCTGCATGCCAGAGCAAGCACGCCTGGCTCACTGCCGAGGCATGGAGTTCACCGACCGATTGCAGTTGCAATGGCAAGGAGGAATGCCGTCTCATAGACAGCCGCGTCAGGTCTGCCTGACTCAGCGGCCCAAATGGGGGTAGACCTAAGGCCCTCAGGACTACTTGTAAGCCCCCTGATGGTGCCCTCAGGGGTCATGGTGGCTGAATGAAGCCTCTGGCCTGACTAGGTAGTGGGACCCTACCGTCTGGTTGTCCACCCCTGCATGTGCGGCCGATATCGCAGCCACATAGACGCACAGGGTGGAAGCAGCTGTCCTGCTGCCCAACACAGACTGCAGAAGTGTAGTATCACTACCACTGACAAGTCCATGGGACTTCGCCATGTGCCATGCACCACTGTGAAAACAACTTCCACCTGTCTGCATAGCGCCATGTAGTGGCGAGTGCCCCTGAAGTTAAAACGGTATGGACCTCTGACTGGTCGCAATACGTCAACAGTGGGTCCTGGCTACCAGGAGCCCCACGCACAGCTGCAGGCGCCCCGAGTTCGGGTGCCCCATGTGTACGCCTACCTGAGACAGAAGGTCCTGTCTCCCTGGAAGGCACCAAGGCTCTCCTTGAGGAGTTTAGTAACGCTGGGATCCATGGCCTTCCTGGCCAATGTGGAGCCACCAAACGTAGGCTGTAACTGCAATGCTGGACCCCATCCAGTGTTGTCAGTAACAAAGCTACACACATAGTGTGTGGCACGGCTCATGCACTGGCAAGCAATAAGTAAGCTATGCACGCAAGGCTTAGGTGAGAGCCCACGCTGGTGGGACACAGCTCAATACACAGTGAAAGCGACTTCTGCCCGAAGCCGCCCACTTGACGAGCAATTAGTAGCCTATGCAACCGCTCTAGGCGACAATGCTACAAATACTGTGGCGGTGGCTTGGCTCACCCCAAGCCACTCGCTGTCGATTAAATCAAAGTAAGCAACCGGTCTAGGCGAACTTAGCACCCGATCACAGTGCAACAATGCTAGAAAGACAATACATTCGAGCATACAATTAGCAACCGGGCTTTAGTGAAAAACACACAAGCAACGGTGCGAAGGAAATGCACAAAGCAGGATGACTGGCCAAGCATTAGCCAGAGCATCCTGCCTTAGGGGACTGGTCCTCTCCATCTAGGAGAACCCAGGGGGACAGTGGGTCATCTCTTCGGAAGCAAAGAGATATGCCACTGCCCTGCCATACTTGTCCCAATCATGCCCACCACCTCCGGATGGAGTCTCCACTCCCCGGGGGTGGCCCTTTTCTATCGCTGCGTTCCGGACACCTGGAACTTGGACAGCTTGGATAATGATAATTAGATTATGCTGAGGTCAGCATACTTATCAGTCGAAGGAAGAGGCTGTACTCCAGCAGCCTCCATTGCATGGAGTGCTGTAGTAGCTGCTGAACGGTAGCTACGCGCTATGGAGAAAGGCAGGCTCGCATGGCCGCCGACTCGAGCACCAGCTGAGCTGTAATGGTGGCAGGGATGCTGCCACACACTGTTTAATATCCGCAGAGCCAGGGACGGCCCAAACGGAGGAACCCTGAACTGGTACACCCTGCCCAGAAATGCAAAGGGGAGGACCACCTGTGACATTGGGCAGTAGGGACTTGAAAGTAGCATCTTTCAGGGCTATGACACAACCAGTCCGCCTGAGCGATAGACTGGAGGACCCCTGCAACACGCAGCATGGGGAAGGAAGAATCGTGAGGCCCTGATTCCGCCGTCTTAGTCCAGAACGGGGCGACCCCGCCCCAACTCCTGGTACCTGAACTTCGGTTGAGTAGAACCTACCGAGCATCGAGTAGCACCCCCAAGGACTCTGGGGGAGGGCGGAGGCTGGACGCCGACCTCCTGGCGCCTGAAATACAGCTGTAGCGCAGTGTTACGGCGCTGTACAGAATGTGCTGGGAAGCACTGGCCCCTTGATTGTCCACCTGAACGTGGTTGAAGCTATTGGCACGGGGTACCACAGAGGTTCCCGGCCTGGATCAGGCAGAGGTGCACGTCGCAGCGTGCAACTACTGTCTAGCCTGGTCAACCTGGACACTTCGCACCGGGCCTGAAGAGCAGCTGGCCGAACGTCTGGCCTGGGATCACTGGAAGAGAATGGAGGGTCTGTCGACACACCTCCGACTGGGACGACGCCACAGTTGACATCAACCTGCCTAGCTCCCTAAGTCATAATGCAAAGTCTGCAGTGAAGCATCACTGAGGGTCCATGCTGAGTGACCAGCACCTGACCCCTGTATGGTTTGCGACCGAGCCAGGACTGTGTGAGAAAGCAAATTCCCAGATGGCGGACGGACACCGACCCTCTAGCCGAGCTGCCCACCTGTATAACGTTAAAGGACGCAGCTGTGGACAGCATGTCATCCCCTGAGTAGGAAGGATGCACAGCCGCAAGGCTACTCACTGCCGCTGGCACCCTGAGCTGGTTGGAGGCTAGCAGGAGAGCTTCTACCTAGCAAGCCTCAGTGCCTGAGGCATGAAACTACGGTTCATGCATGGGTTATCTGACAGTGCTTTCCTCAGGTGCTCACCCCGAGACCTGCAGGGCACTTCTCATGGCCATACTCCACTGTAGGGAGGCCATGAAGGCGTCACAATTACTGGTTGTTTAGCATGTCAGCAATTTAGCAGGCTAGGCTAAATGAATTAGTAGCCTACTCAATCGAGCTTCAGGTGCAAGCACCAGAGCAACGGAGCGACACCCTTAAGTAACAGTGACGGCGACCTTAGGAGGCCTACGAGAACAACCGAATAATACAGTGGCAGCGCTAAACTATGCCGCCCACTTGCGAGCAAATACAGTAGCCTGCGCAGACACGACAACTGTGTGACAGCTACAATAACACAGTGAAGGCGACCTTTGGAAACATAAGACGCTCACTGGCTAGCAACTAATGTATGCAACCGGGCTTAGGCGAGAGCAACCGAGCCTCGGTGCAACACCGCTAGAATAATACAGTGGTGGTGTAAACTATGCCGCCCACTGGCGAGCAAGTTACAGTAGCCTGCACAGACACGACAACCGTGTGACAGCTAAAATAACACAGTGAAGGCGACTCTTGGAAACCCAAGACGCTCCCTGGCGAGCAACCAACGTATGCAACCGGGCTTTAGGCGAGAGCAACCGAGCCTCGGTGCGACACCCATGGACATATAAGAAGGGCGATACCGTTAGAATAATACAGTGGCGGCGTACAACTACGCCCACTGGTGAGCAAGTTACAGTAAACATGCTAGAATTTAGCCAAAAGTCGAGCCAGCTAGACTATGCATCCGACTAAGGCATGCAACCGGGCCTCAGGCGAGAGCAACCGAGCCACGCTTTAGAATAGCACATTGGCAGTGTAACCCTGCCGCCCACTGGCGAGCAAGTTACAGTAGGCTAGGCAATCGAGCTCTAGGCGAGAGCACACCCAAGCAACGACGCGACCTGTCGAGCCAATTAAAATATGTAATCCGAATAAGGTATGCAACCGGGCTTCAAGCGAGAGCAACCGAACCACGGTGCGACACCGCTATAATAATACAGTGGCGGTGTAAAACTATCCCGCCCACTGGCGAGCAAGTTACAGTAGGCTAGGCAATCGAGCTCTAGGCGAGAGCACCCAAGCCGAGAGCGCACCCACACAGTTCAAATGAATTCAGTTTACTTAAGAAGGGGACAGTGCAAATCAATAAACCACATGATCATACATGGGTTAAAAAAATGCTAGAATTAGCCAATTAAGCTATTCTCTATCTGTAGTCCCCTGGCAGTGTCAGCGGCTCTTGGTAACCCCAGCCGCCCACTGGCTCTAGAGGCACAGTGACGGCCGCATGAGCTACCGCAACGGTGCGACACGGCTATAATAACACAGCGGTGTGAAACTAAGCTGCCAACTGGCGCCACACTACAGCAGCCTACACACGAGCAACAGTGTGACACGGCTAAATAACACGGTGAAGGCGATTTAGGAAACTAATTCGTCCACCGGCGAGCAATACAGCAGCATACAGTGTATACAACAGCATACCAGTGTGTGGCACGCACACGATTGGTGCGACACAGCTCAAATACAACAGTGAAAGAGACTTCTGCACCCGAAGCCGCCCACCTGACGAGCAAATTAAGTAGCCCATGCAACCGCTCTAGGCTACTCACAGCGACAATGCTACAAAGTAGGCTACTGTGGCGGCGGCTTGGAGCTTCCCAAGCCGCTCGCTGTCGATTAAATCAAAGTAAGCAACCGGTCTAGGCGAACTTATCACCCGATCAACAGTGCAACAATGCTAGAAAGACAACAGCCTACATTCGAGCATACAATTAGCAACCGGGCTTTAGCGAAAAACACGCAAGCAACGGTGCGAACAACAGTGAAAGAGGCTTCTGACCCGAAGCCGCACCTGACGAGCAAATTAAGTAGCCTATGCAACTGCTCTAGGCTACTCACAATGCTACAAAGTACTGTGGCGGCGGCTTGGTACCCCCAAGCCGCTCGCCGTCGATAAAATCAAAGTAAGCACCGGTCGGGGCGAACGTAGCCCCCGATCAACAGTGCACAATGCTAGAAAGACGATACATTCGAGCATACAATTAGCAACCGGCTAGCGAAAAACACACAAGCAACGGCGACACTGCTACAAAGTACTGTGGCGGCTCACCTGCCGAGCAAATTAAGTAGCCTATGCAACTGCTCTAGGCTACTCACAATGCTACAAAGTACTGTGGCGGCGGCTTGGTACCCCCAAGCCGCTCGCTGTCGATTAAATCAAAGTACGCACCGGTCGGGGCCCGAACGTAGCCCCCGATCAACAGTGCACAATGCTAGAAAGACAATACCTTCGAGCATACAATTAGCACCCGGGCTTAGCGAAACACATAAGCAACGGTGCGAACGAAGAATAACACGGCGACTGTGAAGCCGCCGCCTGATCTAATCAAAGCAAGGTGGAAAGGTGATACTAGCTTCCGCGGCAGCCTCGGGCTACGCGTAGCCTCACACTTACTCACCCCTTCCAAGTCGAACGAATTGCAAGTCGCAGCCCTTGGTGGTCGAAGTCAATCGAAGCACCAACCCTTAGGGTACGAGCTACTCGCGACAAGCTAGTGGTATATTAGCACACAACAATGTGTGCGACCTGCTATCCGCGAGAAAATAGAGGAACAGAACCTCTGGTGACTTCCGGAATATATACATTCCCGGAGTCACCCAGGTGTCACAGGTGACTTTGTTGGTATAAAGATCTCGACCTGCGCATGCGCGCGATGGAACATCCAGTGCTATAAGCACCGCCTCTGGCGGTCAGTAGGAACGAAATAGAACGACCACGTCCCCCTCACAAAAATGGCTCAATCCACTCAGACCTTCACAGGAGAGAATTACATTCTTTTCTCAAGAAAATGGTAAGAGCTAGACTTGAAAAGAACACTACAGATTGGGACCAGAGGCTACATTCACAAAGTGTTTAATCGTACCATTGGGAGTTCTCTTAAATGGCGCTGAAAGTTGCCAGCAAAAAAAATATTCTGAAGAACTTTTATATTCCTGTTACTCAGAGCGACTTTCGGTGTATGACTCCTTAGCTAAGAGAAGAGATGGGGGGTAACACTTTATTTCGATAGTCCACTGTTGACTGGTAAATAAGCTGAACTCTTAAATAAACAGAACTCTTTCAACAGATAAGTTGAATATCAACTGATTCACTGTTGACATGAACCTGCAAATATATTGAAAGGTTGTAATGTGTCAGCAGTGGACTATCGAAATAAAGTGATACCAAAATAAATCTATCAAAATACATGAAATGAAACCCCACAGTTCACTCATTAAGAAGGGAAACATACCTATTTTCCCCGGGTCCTACAGTATGTTCCCTGCTTTGTTTGTGACTGGGGAACATAGGACCCTTATTTGGAAAAAGGGTCCTTTTTACCCCAGTCTGTTATTTTTTCCAACCCTAACCGGCAAATAGGCCTATGTGGGCCTACAGTAATCTACCGCAAAAAAAGCTGAATCAAATCAGCGAAGGCTTATCTCATGCAATTCGGCAATTATGGAAATGATGGTGGAAAAAATAAGCCCTTTCTAAATATTATTAGGACCCGTTAAGGAATTGCCAGGAACATAGGACCCTTTTTGGGGAAACCGGGGAACATAGAACCAGGGGAACATAGAACCCGGGGAACATAGGGATGATCCCATTAAGAAGTAGCTAAGTAGCTAACATTTGCTAGCTAGCTCATCATTGTTGGTCAGGTTTAGGAATAAGGTGTAAGGGTTAGCTTATGCAACCATTATATTTCCTATTTGCATAGTGCATTTCCAAAACATAGTCCTTATCATTAGGTTTTGAATCCACAATGCAGTCAGTGGACTCATCTTTGTCATGTATATACGTATATCTTACAAATAAAGGATAAACAACTGCGGCTTCTAATAATAAACCACCAGGAATATTTCCCTTTCCAAATACAGTATTTCAAATAAGATAAAGGCCATTAAGTCTGACATTTGCACAAGCAGACCCCTCAGCATTAAAATCAACGACATTACAAAATGCCTTTTTCGCCCTCTCCATCTGTCTGACAGTTCAATTTCCTGTGCAAAGCTTTAATTTGGAGCGTTCCCTGCAAACTCTATCTGGGATTTCGATCTCACAAGGTCATCCAGGCATGGAAAAGAAAGGGCCATTGTGCAGATACTCATCTGCAATGTGATTTCTTATTTTACCCTCGTGCCACTGCAGAACAAAGCATATTTGCAGTGGGTCACTTTTATCTGTGTGCTCTTAAAACAGCCAGCAGGCTTTTAGTTTTGACAGGTGTTGCTCAGAGCAGACATAGTGCTTACACAGAACCCTTAACAAGAAGCATACACATAACTAAAGGCCATGGACCCTGATCCGAAAACCCAGTCAGTCCCATTGGACCACTTCATATCCACTAAGGTGATGCCAGTGCTATGCATTGACAACAGTAGTGACATACAAAACGTGGTGGGTTAAATACTGCACAAGAGGACACACACACACACGCACTCATAGATTGCCAACAGTGGACTATCAGCCTACAAAGACCAAGTGTGGACCTCTATTTCTGGTCATTTTAAAAATACAAAAACACAGTCGAATTTTTAACTTTTAAGGTTTTTGTCATAATATTACTGTGCATTTTTATTTTTGTAAAGAAGTTGCCAAGAGGGGACTTGAATCCTTGAACACACACACACACACACACACACACACACACACACACACACACACACACACACACACACACACACACACACACACACACACACACACACACACACACACACACACACACACACACACACACACACACACACACACACACACACACACACACACACACACACACACACACACACACACACACACACACACACACAAAAAGCAGAACTAGTGCATTATTGATTGAGGAATGCGCTTAGAGTAATTGCCTAAGGTCAAGCCAGCCAGATAAACTGTTTTCTTTCTTCATTAAAGGAAACCACAACTTCTCCCTGGGTCATTAAATGTGAGTTATTGACTTCTAGGTCCGTGACATTTTGATACAAAAGCAGAGTCCTACAGATTGTGAATAAACTGATTGTTCGCTGCCCTTTGTCTTTTCAGAAATATCTTTATCATACTTAGTACCATTTGGTTTTGCCACAGAGAATTTATAAAGGCACTTATTCTCAAAGAGGATGAATGGATACCACTCCTGTTTGATATACTGTATATCTGTTAGACCTTCAGTTTATGTGTGTCGCATGATTCACGCGGTTGGAAAATCAGTTAGTAATTTAAAATGTTCTACCATTTAATCTAGACGTACATTAAAATGAAACTAATCATTACTAATAGTAACACAGTATCGACAGCATTATTGGCAATCATTCATACAAATGAAAATCAATGTGTAGGCCTGAGTCTTGCTGGAGTTTGATTCATCATGACATCATGCCACTCATGTCAAGTTATGAATTTTTTTACGCGTTACAGAAACTAATGGAAATCAATGGTAAAAAAAAAATAATCAATAATTTAAACACCTATGACATGCAACGGGGATGGTGAGCAATAATGTAAAGGATGTGTGTTTTGTAGGTTAACTGGTTCAATATTACCAATACATGGCAATCACAAGGACTGGGTGGTGAAGGCCATACTAAAAACAGACAGAAATCAGAAATTCCTTACGCATCAGCTTGTCAACGCTTTGTTTTTTATATATCAAAGTTATGAATAATTTGTTCAGTGGATGGAAAAATGTATACACCCCCAAACTCTTGTTTAGCTCCAGACACTGATGTAGCCTGGTCCAACCAGACCATCGTACTTCATTTAGCCTGGTCCAACCAGACCATCGTACTTCATTTCATTTGTACAGAAGGTCTGGAAGTGCTGTAATTGGCAAACGTTCACTCACTTGGAGGCGGGTGTCTGTTGAAGTTTAAAACTATTGGATCTGCCCAGTGCCACTCTGGATTAGCCAACCAATCGCATAACGTTTGGTCGTCACGTGTGTCAAGAGCCGGCTTCTGACCGTGCGTTCCAGTTGAACAGGGAACTCGGAAATTTCCGACTTCACTACATATTGTGGTCTATGGATCTACAGGTACCTGGCAACAGTAACTTGCTAGAGCCTAACGTTTAGTTATTTGGACGAGAAAGGTTGTCGGCGTCCATACTTTCGTGAGCAGGGAAAATGAAATTTGAGCGGAAGTAGGTAGGCGGGCGGAGCCTGGCTAACACTGATGTGTGATAAAGGCTAAATCCCTTTTTATTACAATATTGTCCCAACTGTTGTCAGATAAGCTGTTTAATTATTAGAAAAAAAGCTTTGAAATAAAACTTAAATTACTATTATTTGATTACCTCAAATATGGAAACATAAAGGCCAAGAATGCAATGATGTACTGTTGCATTGTTAAAACTTTAAGTTACAGAGGTGATTTGTAGGGAGGTGATGTAACCACAGAGTGTTACTGCAGTCAAGGTTCAACTTTAAATGAGCCATAGATTATGACCGCATTTAATTACTGACTACAGTTAAAAGTTGATGGTCTACAACTGCTGATTTAACATTGAAACCAATCATACGTCAGCAAACATGTGGATAAAGGATCATTCACAGGAAGCTGGAAACACTGCTACACGTTGGGGGAGGACAGAAATTTAAAATAATTTCCAAAGCAACGCCACAAGATGTAAAAAAAAAAGGACATCTGCAATGTTTTGTGATGTCTTGGCTTGAGAGGAAAATGGTGTATGAGGAAGTTGCACATGAAAAGAAGAGACACAACATACTGTAGGAAACAAACACACTTATACACACAGATAAAACACACACACACGCACACGCACGCGCACACACACACACACACACACACACACACACACACACACACACACACACACACACACACACACACACACACACACACACACACACACACACACACACACACACACACACACACACACACACACACACACACACACACACACACACACACACATGCTCTATTACAACACTAACACATTTGCATGTTTACTCCACCTAAAAACCCTACCTAAGATTCAAACTGCAACTGGTGTGACATAGCCTTCAGTTATTCCTCATGCCATCGCTCTCCGCTTCTCCATGAAAAATCCACACTCAACTCAGGCTGCCCGGCGACCCAATTAGAAAACATGGGCCTTTTACAACTCCATCATTTGCATCTAACTGTGTGTGCCGCCGCTACGTGCTAGCATCCATGATATAAAAACCCCCGTGTTGGTATTAGCATCCAGCCATATCCAGCCCCTGCCATGAAAGCAGATGTGTACACATTAGTGAGAGCATCCCTTTAGGAGATCTCATTAAAATTGCTGGATCCCAGCAGCGTCCAATCAACAGTATCCACAGAGAATCCAGAGGAATACATTTTGATTATCTTAGCGGGGGCTACATATCGACCCCAATTTTTTTTGTGTGTGAGTGTGTGTGTATGTGTGTGTAGGTAGCTGTGTGTGTGTGTGTGTGTTCACCCTCTAACTGTTGCCACACTTACAATAAGCCGAAAACGGCCTATTACAATAGAGCGCCTTATCGCCCTTCTCGGCTGAATATTTGGAACGAACACTGATTGTAATCAAGCAAGGTCAAGAGATTAATGGATCAGTGAGATCATTAGAACCACACAGAGCGATTCTGTGAACCAACATGGACACACTGTACTCTTCTATTTTTTCTCCTTCAACCCCAGGAAGTCATCAAAAGGGGAAAGCATGTCTGCAGTTCGGACGAAGGAGAAAAGACACAATGTTTGAAGGGTTTTAAGATGCTGCTGGTGCACTTGGGAACAGGAGCGCACCCACCCTGCCGTGACACTATCGCCAGAGTCCATCTACTATATGCTGATTCTATCATAATAAAGAGAATTGGCTCAATCCCCGAGGAGAGGGGCCCTAATAGAAAATAATTCTGCCCTTGAAACACTCCGGGCCCCGGCTTTGATTAGATGATGCTATCTTTGTTTGGACTTGAGCATCTGGGGGGGGGAGTGGGGGTAAGGCCCATGTGTTCATATATTTAATTAAAATACCATTGGCCCCGCACTGACAAAGGGTACTTATCTCATCGCAGTGTTCACCCTGGATATTTTTTTTTCAGTCTTCTTCTCTCTCTTAATTCAAAAGATTATCTCTGTCGATTGGCCTTAGAGGTGGGATGGGTGGATGGATGGAGGGGGGGGGGGGCAACGGGCAGCTATGGAATGTATTGGATCGTCAGAATGCTTGCTCGTCTGCGACCGTCCACCTTGAATGCAAGCCAGATATCATCACTGAATGCCATCTGGCCCTGAGACGGGGTTTATTTTACCTTTATCACAGCGTTTCTATCATGCATCGGGAGTGGTGTGGGGGCATAATTACAGTGTCATTATGGTTGTCACAACCTTGCGACGACAAAATCTGTATCGCTGACCCACCGGCAATGACCTTTGTGTGCCACTTTTACGAGCTTGACCTACTACAAAGAGACTTTAAGAGTAAAATATGATCCATGGGATACAAGGGACACACATATAGTGGGGCTACAGCTTTCCATTATCTCAATCTCTAATTGATCTACCTATTATTTTCTCAATTTATGTATTTATTATTTGATCTATAAAATGACAGAAAATAGTAACCAACTATTCAAATGATCAAATGGCATTGTCGCTCTATGTGTAAGCCTGATGTAAAGTGATAGACCATACCTTTAAATACATTTTCTGAGAGTTGGGTTAATTTAAATTTGAAAGAAAACACCTTCACCTCATCCCTTGAAACATCTTATACAGTACATCTGCTACCTGTCCGTGCATGCTGAACAGCAATCCAGTGTTAACCACGGCCTTGGCTCTGTGAACCGGCATGTTGCTAGTGACGGTGCAGGCCTCCTTTGTTTACATACCCTTTGTTTACATACCAGTTTACAGAGCCTATAGGCTGTGTGTGAACACCATCTTTTCTTTCCAGCGCATATAGAGAACGTTTATTTCGCGGACCTCGAGGGGATATTAACAGATTTTTTCAACAAACATTCTCCAGAATGGCCGCTGACTGCACCTTTAACATGCTCTAACATCTCTACTCGTGTCCAGGGTGACTTGTAAACAAGACCGCCAGCTAAAATGCCTCAAGAGCTTTCAGAGCGCTCAGACCATATACCAGTAACTAAGTAACATGTGAACATCAGGCCCCAGCAGCATCCTTTGTGTCCTGGTTATGTATTGTAAAGCACATTCTATCCAGTGATCTGCAGTAACACACACTCACACACAGTATTCCCTGAGCGGCCGTTACCACTTTCCCCGGATAGCGTGCTCCCCCTCTCCTGTGGCCAGTGCACCGAACATTATCCTCCAAATGAACTCACAGAGGAGTTAGGTGAATGTCATGTAACCTGTTTGCCCGTGGCACCAGGGGCCTGTTAGCTTCTACAGACTGAGTTAAGTGTTGTGACAGTGTTTGGCTTTAAGTTTTTTACTGCTTATCCCTTCTGTCATAAAACGAGGCTGTGATGGGGACATAATGAAGTGTATTTTATGAGCAGGCGACAAGTGACAAGGACAACGTGGAGTGAGTTTAGGTTGCCAAGCATGAGGGGCAGCAGTAGGCCTAGGCCGTGTATTAACACTGGATTTTCTTTCAGCTCACACACACTACGGAAAGATAGTGGATCGTGAGGAGATATTAACTGATTTTTTCGCAAAAAAATATGTGACAACAAGCATTCTCCAGAATCGCTGACTCCACCTTTAACTTGGCCCCTAGACAATTCTGCTTTTATCTCACATATTACATACCAAATACGGATATAATCATATTCAAGGCACCGTGTAAAGTTGCTACATTAAGCAAGCTAATGCCTAGTTTTTCACAAATCTGTGAAGAGTAAATATTTATGTGTGTTTACGTTTTAAAGACATCGGGGCTTTCAGTTATTGTAGTATTTAGATTGCTGCTTATGTTGAACGTAGGTGGTCTCACGGTACACACCAATACAGTCCAGAGATGATGTCTAATTAGCCAAAATAATGAAAGCCCTAGACAATGTGCTTTCTCATATGCTTTACTACAGGATTAAAGTCATAGTAAAAAAACTAAAACATGTATGGTTTGATAAGATTTGATTGACTGAGTTTGAACAACAAAAAGATAAAAAACCCACAATCAATATCTTAGATATTGACCTCTGATTGGTGCCCAGACATACGGGAGAACGGGGGAATGTGAGCCATCGGGTAATGTGAGACACCCCCTGTATCTAGGCAATGGAACACATTTTTGGTCATATCAGATATATGTTTTCAAGCCCCTCGCATTCCCCTTTGGCCATGAAAGAGAGGACCTCATGGTGATGTTGTAAGCATGTTTTTTTTCCCAAAAATGTCTTTTTTGCATGTAAAAGTACATTTTATTGCTGTCAACTTAATCGATTGTTGTGCCAAAGCAAATTGATTCAAGAAGAAAAACTTATATCATACATGTTGATGAACTACCAACATATGAAACCATGTGATGATGATAACTGAAGATTAGTCTGATTTGCTGAGAGAGGTAGTTTTTTCTCAAATTGTGGCAGTGGAGTAAAGTGAGACAAATGCTGTGGGGTAAAGTGAGACAGTGTCTGTGCCTTCTTTTAATGAATCCATTATAGTTGAGGTAGCAAGGAGACTAATTTGAATAAAGACAATGTGGGCTGGAGGTGGGGGTTGATGGTTGAAGGGGTGTCAGCAAGGGCATGGTTTGGCACATATGTATGTGGGGGACAGGAGAGTGACCTTTAACACCAATAGACTCTAAGTAATATGTCTTTATTCAATGAATAGTCCCAATAAAACAAAAGCAGAAAAATATTAATCAAAGATTCAAAAGATGGAAAAGGACAGCTGGGTCTAGTCCTGTGTCCAGGCTGTTCTAGCTGGTTCTGATTGTTCTTTGCTCTGACCCCCAGACACTAGCTGGCTCTAAGGGTCCTGTGTTCTGACCCCCAGACTGTGTTTTAATCTATCTGGTTCTATCTGTCATTTGAATGTTAATTATTGAATATGAATTATATGGTGTATTTGATCAGAGTTACTTTCAAGTGTTTAGAAAATGTTTTGCTTAATTGACCAAACCCCATGATTCTGTTACTCGTCCAACATTAGTTTTGGAATATTTGGTTTTCAAGCTAGCTGTCAGGATTGTAACCGTTACAACATTTGTTGTTATGGTAGTTTCAGAGTGGAAAAAGTAAGTGGATCAGTTTACCCCCTTGATTTCTCTGGTCTGTCTCAGTTTACCCCACAGCTGGGGTAAACTGAGACACAAGAAAACTTTTTTTTAAACAATCATATTTTCACTGCCCTTTGTCATGAATAAATTCTGCTAATGCCCTTTTCTATGAAACATCCTGAATTAATGGGAAATGTGTAAATTTGACTGATAAATCATTTTAGCTCCCTTAGAGGGAAACAAATGTAAAAAGTGTCTCACATTACCCCGTTCTCCCCTACATGAGATCATATGGTCCAGATAAAAGACAATTCAATAATAGTCAGAAATACAGTACCTAGTGTGTGTGTGTCTTTCAGGCCAAACTGTTCAAAATTAGGCAAAACACGTTGGGTCTCAACTCGTCTTTACTTAGCAGTAAAAAGAAAGTGTCAAGGTCCTTTAAACTCACCTATAGGGGATTTATCATTGGCGTGCAGGGCCTTTTTAAAATGATAAACCTGTCTTTTGGGTGATATGCTAGATAATAAAGTTTTACAAAGTTATTTGCCCTTTCTTCTTTAAATCAGAGACCTGAAATTGAAGTCCTGACCTGAGCTTTAATATCTCAAGTACAACCGCAGCTCAAAAGTCTAGGACACTTCGGGCCACAAAGTTACATCTTAAATCAATGTTATCTTGACTAAAAAATGCCATAGAGGTATTTTTCTGTTATGGGCCGAGGCTGTCAAGTTGTCCCAATACACAAAGCTGGAGATGACATTGATTCACCTTTTCATTTGGAATTCTGCCAGGCATTCAGCCATTGATTTTTCACTAGGGGGCCAGAAATGAAATGGCCCTTTTTATGTATCACATATGAGCTACTCATGCACTGTTGTTGCACACGGCAGTGGCAGGTGTTTCTCTTGCCCTCATTCACCCACATAGACACACACACACACACACACACACACGTCTGGACACGTATGGCAGACACCGTTTTTTCCAATACCATCTCCTCAAACCAGACAGCTCACAGATGGACACTCGTCCTTATCAGCAGTGCTCCATCACTCCATGTTCACTGCCTGTGCTAAAACTATTCAAAGGGTATTTCCTATATAAGTGGATGTATGGCTGCAGGGAAATATTGCATATACTAGTGTCAAACTTACAAAAGATAGCACATTTATTGATTAGGTTGGTAACATCAATGCGGCCAAGTGAAGGTCGCAAACATTATGATCAAAAAAAGAAAAAGAAAACAGACAGAAGATTCTGATACATACATATCAGCTTATATTGATAAAGTAATTGGATTGGCTTGTTATCTTCAGTTAAATTTAATATAAAATCATAAAAATCAGTCGTGGAATAAGAGAGGGATGGGTAGATGAACTGGAGGAGGGAATGCCGGGAAAGATGACATCGTCCTTAAAGCTGGGGTCTGTGATTTCTGATTGGTCAAAGTGTACAGCTCATGTTAACTTTGACCAATCAGAAATCACATACCCCGAGGCTCCGATTTTCTGTTCTTATTGGCTGTTGGGACTGTCCATTCACTTTGGCACAACGGGACCATAGGGGAGGGACCAAAGAGAACAAGTGGAGCGGTTGAGGTATTTGGATTCGAATCTCTATCCCAACTGCCATTTTCTCCCCAAATCCTCCACCCCAGCTTTAACTACCAGCAGCAAGTGTCTCTACGGTCATGCGCTCAGATTTGTATTTTGTTCTATCAAGAGCACATGTTCCAACATCAGTTAAAAGCTTTTCCGAGTATAAATAAATGTAGGTTTGTCAAATCTTTCGATAAAAAACAGTCTTCCAATAGTATCATTGAATCTCTGCCAGTACATTTTAAGAGCGTAAAATAAAAGAAAAAGAAAAGGTCCCCACCATACAAACAACTTTATATTGAGTATCATTTAGAATATCCAAAGTGCTCTCCTTTAAAAAGGCATTGAGCACATGTCAACACTTACTTTGTGGTTTTGGGGAGTTGTAAGCAGAGAGCCTTCTTTAGCAATTCAGGATTTCAGTCGAAACAGTCTGATGGCCTATTCAGTAAAATCAATGTGCACTTGTGCTAGTCAGAAAGCATTCTCACTCTGGGTAAACACAGCGGGAATACAAGATGCGGTTAGGACTTCTGAAATATCACACCCTTGACTATGCAATCTGTATCTTTTCATGTGCCAGTAAACATATGTCATTACAAATATGCCGGGCGCTGCAGTACTACATACTGCATATTCACTGTTGAATTTTTATGCCCGGTAAGCATGTTCCCGGGGCCCTTGAGGGGGTTGGCTTATGAGCTTGCGTAACAACTAATTATTAAAGTGGATCGGAGGGCCAGAGTCACATCTTCAGCACATTTCATGAACTCGCACCGGGGTTTGCAAATGCCAGTCAATGTGATGCGGGGCGGAGACGGTCGGCCGCTCGTTTCCTGTCCGCCCAAGTCATATCTCTAAGTGAAGAACCATGCTTCAGCATATTGGGAAGAGCATGCGCCTGAGCTCAGCCCTATCACTCCCCCTCCCTAACCCTTGCCTTTCTCCTCCTTCATCTTTTTGATGCGAGGATCCAGGGCTGTAATACGAGGAGCCAAACATCTTTGGCAATTTTTCCACAATGACTCAGCCATCAATCACTGCATCAGCTCGGTGGGGGCGGAAATTGTCCGTATTTCTTCCCTGCAGTTCTTTACACATGATGGACACACACGGTTCAGAGACAGTGGACAAACAAGGTGAGAGAGAAGCACGGAGCACCTGTGACTCACACTGATATGTCCTGTATGTCTAACTGGAAAAGGGTGTCCTCGATGCCTCCACCGAACGTCGATGCCTGTTCGAGCGGCTCGCACTCCTTCAAATTTAAAATAATTTTGATTTCTAGAAAAATGTTATAATAATATATATTTTTTTAAATCAGTTTTTTAAATCGGAGTTGTCAGTCCGATATCCGATACGTAGATTGCAGCCATATCGGACCCGACAAATACCATTCTGTCTCATACAATTGAAAATGTTTTCTTTAATATTCTGGGGTCACACGGCTGCAGCAAAACAAGCTAACATTACATTATATATAGCCTAATCACCCATAACGGTAGTAGTGGTGACCATTTTTAGATAATGGCTAACACTGTAAGCATTCATTTAGAGCAGGGGTCTCCAAACTTTTTTCACTGAGGGCCACATACAGAAAAATCTACGAAGGGCCGGGCCACTTTGCAAAAATAACACATTTATCAGGACATGTAGCTGCTCTGATGTTTAGTTTCATAGTGTCTTTGTAAATTGTAATCCTTCTTCACGGCAACACTTTAATTGCATATTAAACAGACACATTTCCCCTCTTGTTTATATGCCAATGATACACCCAGTGTTTTCTGCCTTTGCGTCCAATGTCCAGCAGGGTGAAAATAGTATCCAGCCGAGGTCCCGACCCTCCTAGGGGGGTCCGGGGGTATGTCCCCTCGGGAGATTTTTTAAAGTTTTTAAAGTGAAATGCATGAATCTGGTGCACTTTGAGAGGGAAATTAAGAGGCTAAATCTGAAGAATTTTGTATGAAAAAAAATGGAGACACTGTGTCAGATGAATTAGAAGCTATTGGAGAAGGACACAGATTTTCCATAATAATATTAATTTAAAATAAAATATTATGCAGGGTCCTCTGGGATGGGCTTGTTGCTCATTTTCTTTTATGGGACATATTTCTCTGTAATATAATGAGTGCATTTAAATTATTAAAAAATTAAAAGCGCCATATTACATTATATTTTTAAAATGTGCCACGGGCCAATCAATCAGTGTTTGACACCCCTGCACTAGTGGGTTAACTAAGAAATGCAAAAAAAAAAAAAAAATTTTAATGAAAAGGGCATTTTAATTTAAATATATATATTACATTATATTTTTTAAATCGGCCACGGGCCAATAAAAAGCGGGGCCGTAGTTTGGAGACCCCTGATTTAGAGTCTTTAACTTTCTGCTCACCTTATGTGAAGTCCAATATTTACAGACGTTTTTTTGCTTTGTTTAATTCTCCACTAACTCTTACTAGCTGAAGCTAAATGCTCCACTAAGTTCACTAGCTCTTCGCCAACTTTGTCTGCATGTCTTTTAGTAAAAACAGTGAGTTGGGCTCCAAAACGCTTTGTAAAGCTGAGATGAACTGAAGTCAGGTGATTTTCTTTCAGTTAGCAAACACAATTTCCATTTTCCACATTTCAAATGGTTTTTTGATCTATTATCAATATAACACATATTGATCCGTGCAGCTTTAAAGTCACAGTGTGATGAGGAAGTTACCTTGTAGGACAGTTCATACTCCCCTTTCATTCATGTCTTCTGAAAGGTTGAATGGCGGTCGCTCTTCATGTCTCCAGCTTAGCTTATATCAAAACTCATGCAAATGTATATGTTTCTGTAAAAAAAATCATTGGTTACACCAGCAATGATATTGAAATATTTATTACAGCTTATGAAACCACTGCTTCTATTGTAAAGCAGACCAGAGCATACAGAGCACACCCACTGTTTCTGGGCCAAACTTTCAATTTGGCACTAAAACGGACAGAAGGCTAATGAGGGATATTAACATATCATTTAAAGAAAAAATAATAAAGAATTGATCGTGTCCATCGTTTGGAGATCCTTTGCTGATTAATATCCATATGAAAAAAGTTCCAAGACCCAGACAACACCAGTACTTTTTGTCATAGCTAGGTGATAAAATCTTGATCTGTAATTTATTTGTTGGCAAACAAGTTTCACTGTTACAACAAATATTAGTTATGAGGTCATTCAACTTGAAAACCATTACAAAAAAGGAATAAATAAGGAGCCATAATCATATAGCCAATAATAAAAACCTATCTGTGCCCACTAAACTTACTTCCATCCTCCGTTTCAGCACTGTTTCTTTCAACAAATCAAGAAAATAAATAAATAGCCTTCTCGCTCCAAACACTCTTTCTTTAATAAGTAAAACAACCATCTTTGCTTTTTTTTTTTTACAAGTCCCCTAGTGCTCATAAATGTTCAATTTGTTCCCTTTCGCAGAAGCACGTTTTTCTCTGATTTCCAAATGCGGAATGCACTATGAACCTTTCTGAGGGACACCTCCTCATTAACTTGAACTTGTTCGGTCTCCTGGGTAATCTGTGAATCAAAGCTTTGCCGGTAAAAAAAGAGAAAACAATAAGGGAAAAAGAAAATAAATGGGAAAAGAAAATACATATGAAAACAACGGTGAATATGCGATAATGCCTGTCAGGTAAGTGTCTTGTTGTGTTATTAGGCTTCTATTCTGATAGTCATGTCTTGGAAAGTGATAAAAGAGAGAAAAAAAGAAAAAGACTGGTACCAGGAACCCAGATAGGCCAGCACAACAGAACAAAATTGCTCCTAACCACTACATTTACAGAGACAAAAGGTTTGCCTTGAACAAAAAAAAAAGGCATACTTGTATGTGCAACACTAGTTATCTGTACAATTACATAGAAATATCTCTTAATTCTCTTATTAGTTTTTTTCTCCCTCTTTATAACAACTGCTATAATTACAGTTAAGTGAAAGAAAATAAAGAACAGCTATGCTTGAAAGCATACGATCAATAATTCCTTCATGGTAATTGTTCAAAATGGTGTTGTGTTTTTTTTTTTGTCTTTTTCTATCATTGAAGGGACACTTCAGCAAACAAAATGTGCTGCAACTCACCAAAGAGGAAGAAAATCTTTCAAAAAGTCCATATAGATACAGAAGTATAATAAAATAGTCATTTTTTTCCTTTAACGTTTCCATTTGCTCTGTACTGGTCAAGTCTCTCATTTAGACTTGGTATGGTGTTGGGGCAATGCAGTTCCTTCTGACCGTCAGACTACATATCCCAGTCCTAAATATCCAGTGTGGGCAACTGTCTCTTTTTCCCACTGAGACAAGACACGCCACACCACAGAGTTTGTGGTACGGGAACAGGGAATACAACATCAACAGATTCCCAATATATCTAATCACATATAGTCACATGTTATAGCCCCCATACGCAGCAATTACTATCCTGTGTGTCAGGGAACAGCACAAAGTACAGTTAGTTGCTCCGCTTATGTCTTTGGGACACAGAATAAAAAAAAGAAAGGCTACCACTGCCAACGACTGATGGAACAAGGGGGGGGCACGCAGAAGAGAAGAGGACTATACGGTAATATAAAGGACAACCGGAGAAGTTAAGTGTGGATAGTGTGTTGTCGGGGCCTATAGGCTAGTGACCAGGTGCGAGGGCGGCTCTTGGTGGTTGGCTTCTTCGGGAGATAGATCCTCTTTGTTGGGGGGCACGATGAAGCCGTCGCTGCTGCCTCGGCCTAGCTGGTAGTAGGAGTGCAGTTGATGGAGGTGGTTGCGCGAGCCCAGGTTGGGCATGCTCTTATAGTAAACGTCGTCGGAGCTAGCCTCGGGGCTCTTAGCATCCCCGCTAGCCTTAGAGCCGTCGGCGGATTGCTGCGCGGACGCTTCGGGGAGGCCGGAGAGCATGGGCATGCTGGTGTAGAGGGAGTCTCTCTGGTGGTTGTTGTTCCCGGGCGAAGAGCACTCGTCCTGGGTGTGCTCGTTGGTGAGCAGGGGGAAGAAACTGTCGCTGTTGTCCTGCGGGATCCTCCTCCGAGACGAGGAGGAGGAGGTAGTAATGGTGGCAGCGGATGAGAAGGGATGGTGGGCTAGCGGTAAGGCTGGGGGCACTGATGATTGGTGGAGGAGGTGATTGTGAAGGTTGTCCACGGGCTGCAGCGGCGGCAACGGTCTCTGGGGCAACAGCGGGACGTTGGACTCCTCACGGATCAACTCCAGGCCCAGGCCTTCGTCATGGTGCGGGCCGAAGGTGGAGTGATCGTCCAGGCTCAGCGCCACATTCAGGCCCATCCCCATCCCCATCCCCATCCCTACTCCCAAGCCCATGCCGTAGCCGCTGTCCTTGCCCCCATTGCTGACGTTGTTCACCAGCTTGTTCATTATGTTGCGGTTGTGCTCGGTGGAGTTGTTGAGGTAGGAGGGGATGTAGTTGGAGGTGAGCTCTTTCAGGATCTTCTTCTCCAGGGTGGTGGTCTCCTTGTGGTTGTAGCCCCGGTCCATGATCTGCACGCAGTCGCTCATGTACTCGGCGCTGGCGATGCTGTAGCTGTTGCCGTGGTTACCATTCAGTGGTAGAGTATCCATGACACTTGGATCCCGGGCATTGTTCAGGATTCCCTCTGGAATGACAGATATGGGTCGGGGTCGGGGTTGGGGTTGGGGGTAGGGTAGAGTAGAGTGGGCGAATGAGTATAGGGTGAAATCTGATGGGAGGTAATTGCCACAGCTTAAATGGCAGCCATTTTTACAACACACAAATTAAACCCATCAAATACTGTAGCCCTTTTACCACCGAAATAGGTCCTGACCTTTGGGCACTTTGGGCTCGTATTGTCAGCCACAATTCTATTAAGTGCACTTTGTGAAAATAAAGACCCTACAGTATTAGGTGGGGCATTACGCACAACCATTTACAGTTGTATAATATAATCCTATTCACCGCAATTATTAGCAATATGATACACGCTTACCTTGTTACAAAAACAACATTTTATACAAACAAATTCATGTTTCATTACATTTGAAAGATAAGTCTATGGCTGATGATGAAACTGATAAAAATGATATACTGTATGTGCAAAACAAAACACAAAGTGCAAGCAAGCAAGCACAACACAGAACACACACACCATATGCACTACATTCAAGCAAAGACAGAACGCAGAAGCCATGCATTTAAGACAGACACAAACCAGAGCAACAGTTGTTGATTTGAACCCCAGTCATATAGTCCCATATGAGCATTGGGATGTAACACTGTAAAACTGCTCTGCTTTAATCATTAACTAAACATGAATTAGTTCAAATGTTTAGAAGATTTAACATTACAAGTACTTTTCCGAGTCCATTTTACAATGGTCAAAGCATATCTTTGACGGTAATTCACTGTACCGTAATTCAACTACCTCAAATAAGGCCTTCAATGAAGTTTGAAATCAAGAAAATGTTTTCAAGACCTTCAAGACGTTTATTAAGTTGATCACAGTGAATATCTTAAAAAGGGAAATTGCATTTACTATAGGCATGCAAGTTCAATAATCACAGTAACATACGTAATCCTGATCAATTCATATTGATAGTGCCTTATGAAATGTTTGAGGTGAGTCTCAATGTTGACTGTCATTGGATTACCTTAGTGGAGTGTAATAACAGCTAGGCATATGGATATCTGCCCAAGCAGCAAATGACTCAAGTCTATTTGGCATCAGGTAGTACAAACTATAATACAGCAGGCAGTGGAATTCAGAGGATGTGATTTAAACTGATTTGAACAGGTCTATCTGAAAGGCTGAGAGCCTTTTTTATATTAAAGAATTATATTACTTCCAAAAGGGAATGACATTTTTCCTCTTTTTTTCATCACCCCTTTTGTCAGCATTGAGTGAAACAGAAAGTAAAGCCAAAGTCAATTACATTTGATAAGCAATGTTTAGTTTGACTCCCATACTTGTCTCTCTGTAGGGCTCTTTAAAAAGGACAGCATGAGGGGAGGGAAAGAAGAACAGAAAACACAATAAGCATAACAGTGACAGGTCGAAGAGAAATGTTCAAACATACTGCTGGTGCAGCCAGAAAATATTTCTGGAATGCAATTTAGTTTTTTTTGTTACCATGCAAATTTCAAGTACCTACGAAAAAAAAAGAAACACAACTTATCTGCTAATAAATACAGAAGGAAACTGTTAGGCTTTTTTTGGGGAGGATTCTCGTGTTAAAATACGTGTCAAAAATGCAGCATATGTTTTCTTGCATTAGCATTTTCATCCTTGGCGATATTTCTTTCAAATCTACCGCGATGTAAGCAAATTAGAAGCCCTCCGTCACGAGCTCAGATGCAGTATTTGTATTGCATGCATAAATGATCCAGTGATCAAAGCTCTCAGTGGGTTTTTACCGAGTTTTCTTAGTTTTACACACTCACAAAGTAAGAGCAAACTCATATTGACTGCTGAGTTGGTATAAAATAGTTATAGTTCTGCACTGAGCAAATTAACATTCCAATAGTTGGAATGATTCCAGAGTGAAGTGGACTTCTTGTTAGCTGACCAGAGATGGTTTTCTAATACTCATATCTCATATTTGTATTGATGTTATAGACCAATCATTATTTGAACTAGTATTATATTATTCCGATCAAAAATTTGAAATAAAAAGAGCAGTTTAGTTTTTTGTAGAGTTCCATCGAAGGAATTTCATTTACGCATTTATGTTTAAACACTAGGATTACAATGAATGGAAATCCATGTTTGATATTCAGACTATCGTCTTCTATGCAATATTAAATAATAATTAGCCTTTTACATTTTGAGATCAAATTCAATTACATTTGTCATATAGAAAAATGGTAATCCAACAACAGCATAAAACAGAAAGAAAACAGAACAAAAAAACAACCGAGAGACAGAAGACATGGCACACAGATTCACACAACATTAGAGCACATTTAAAATAAATGACTGGGGATGTATCTGGCTCACTGAGGACATCCATTTTTGTTAATTTTTTTAAGGTGAGACATACAGCTAAAAACCTTTTATCAAGAACTGGTACATTTCTCAGAGTTTTGGCTATGCTTCCATATTATGTCTTCCTCAAAAGGGCTGTATCCTAAATATGTTCTTTAAACATGTTGGACACTAAGATGTTGTAATATTTTACTCATAATTAGTTAGATATTGTTACATTTGGTCATCTAATCAAACAATTCTGAATAAAGTTTGTTTTTAATCAAAGTCATCAGCTGGCAAAGTTTCATGATGATATAAGTTACACGATGTCACCCTATTCACCTGCAGTGTCTCACCTTAAAACATCAATGTCGTCCACACACATTTTTCTGAGTGTGACTTATGTGGCCGAATCGCATGCCCAGACCAGAAGCCAAGATACACCTCAAATGGAAAAACCCCACAGCTAAACAAACCTGTAGGGTTTTTTTGTGATTAAGCTATCATTTGTCCAACACATAACATCTAGGGCAGTGTGTTTTTTTTATATATCAAAGCCCTGCAAAAAACCTTAAGGGTGGACATTGGCATTCTGGCTTTGTGAAAGTCCACTACTTTTAACTCTCCAATCAAAAAGATGCTCCCTGCTCCTGGGCGGGAACAAAGAGTGTGCAGTCTCACAGTTTTTCTCCAGGACCGGACATGAAAAGAAGACACTGCCCTAGCCACAATGTTAAAGAATGAAAAGAAGCTAGCACACCTTGCGTGTTGTACATGCCCAGCGGGTTGTTATAGATTGCTGAGTCCCCAAGCAATGTATTATAGGGATTGTTAGTGCCATGAGGACGCAGGAGTGCATTAGGTATAAGATGGTTAGCCATAGCCCCTGGAGCAGCCAGAAGGAGACAGAGCCAGACAGAAAGAGGTAGGTGGGTATAGGTCAATTGAGATATAGACAGAGAGAGAGAGAGAGAGAGAGAGAGAGAGAGAACATACACATCAGTAGGGCAGATGCAGCTGAGCAATGGCAGCCATTAACATCCGAATGATCACATGATCATTAATGCCAAGGGTTTTTGCTACATGAAAGTGGCAGAGCTGAACGATATGGCTAATGGGAACCGACGGAAAGTGCGTTCATTTTATAGTTAATGCCAGCGGCCGTTAGCGCCCGGCCCGCTTTTTTATGTGCCACATTCAGACAGCAAACTCTTGTTAACAGACATACATTACAGAGACGCATCCACATACCTGAACACAACACATGTAATGTTACATTTCCAAGAACCACACATGACAAAGGGCAGTAATCACTCGGGACAATTGCCCTGCGTTCCAAATCACATACTTTTTCTTTTTACTACACTACATACTAAAGTACAGAAGAGTTTTAGAGCCACAGGACAGAAAACATATCACATAAGGAAGATTTTTTTGAAATTATGTCAAGAAATGTCAAGAACAAAGACGGAATACTCCAAAATGCTATTGGAGTTAGTGGGGCATTTACAGTATGTATTTTCAGCATACTACAGTTGACGTGCATGTATGGGGACATCCTAATATTTTTCTGGCATACTAAAAAGTAGGGAAGTATGGGGAATGGAACGCAGGGTTGGTCTTTGAAGCTGAGGTAATACATAAAAGTGAAAGTCCCACAAATTCTTGGCTAAATCTTAGCAGTGTCAAGCTTTAGATGTCTAATACGAAAGGACGCAAAGGCTATGTAATAGGATGTAGTAGACTAAACATTCTATACGTTCTATGCCCTTTTTTGAACAGTGTTTAAGGTAAGATGCACTGTTAGCAGTTGAAGTACCTACATACATCTTTGAATACAAAAAATTATTAATTAACAAGCAGTCAAAAATAATTTTTCCTTATCATACTTTTTAACTAACTGTTAAAGTTAATGCTAGCTTTAGGAGATACATAACTAAAGCTGAGAAAATAGACGGACGACGGTCACAATTCTAAATAGTACAAAAAACCCTTAAACTGCCTGGAAATGAGAGGCCTGCTTTTGTAAAAATCATGGAGCCATGTTTTTTAAAAAATATGTAAGAATTTGGAGCATTTAATCTACCATTGCCAGCTGATGTGGTCCAATTTTCCATTTTCCTTGCATCTCTGATACTTGCTGCTAGCATCTTGCCCAAAATGAAATTTTGCCAACACCATACTAACACACCATGGCAACAGTCAGAGCCCTGTGATTAGCTGCATATTTTAAAAGGCTGCAATCTTAAAAACATGAATAGTGCAGATTCCCCTATGTTTGTTTCTCCATCGCTGCTGACAAAAATAAATTGTTTTCAATTGTGTGAATATGTTATGTGGAATAAAAAGTATGCTGGAAATATTTGGGACTTCCCCCCCAGACACCTGTAAACATGATATGATGCTATTTTATTTTTAAAGCAGGCATGTCTTATGAGGGCGATACATGGCATGTGCTTCCACTATGCACCATACCAGAGTGGGCGGACATGTTTTTATCTTAAGTACCAACACACAGCAATTAGATCCCACTGGCAGAGTGCATTGTTCTTTTGTGATGCACTGAATTTCTCATACCAACGGGGAGAAATACTTGTAGGCTATGTTTAACTTGTGAATTTTTTTTCAAAAGTTGACAACATTCTAACTGGAGGACCCCCCTTTGAATAAAGATGTGTTTTCAGAGGATGTAAGATACTCTTTGAGCATTATTAGATTATGTTTGTTTAGTTTTAATTATGAATATTATCATTTTTGCTTGCAAATCAGAATGTTGTTTTGAATTTAAAAAAATAGAATCAGTAATGTGTTGTTGCCGTTGCCTCTTGCCCTAATTACAGTGTATCCAACAAAAACACAGGGCCTTCTTGAATTGTCCCAATCCCACCACTTACTGTGTCTTTCTATGATAAATTGGACAGTTTCCAAAACACCACACACTGATTGTGCACTGCAATGATCCTAAACGGCTGGGAGATTAAATAAACATGCGACTGCTATCAAGATGATTGCACGCCTGCGCTATCGAAGGGGAGCGAGGGTAAGAGTTGTCATCTGCAAGGCAAGCTAGCTTTCAGGTGAGAAGGGAGGAGGGGTTGGTGTGGTGAGGGGTTGGAGATTGAAAAGGGACAAAATCGGCAAAAAATATTCGCACCTCAACACATAATTCCTTAATAACATCACAGTAGCAGCCACAGATTAGTGCAATATCTTTTGAGACCTATGCTTCTCGTGAAGGCAGAACACACTTCCTCCTCTATCAAGATCCAGCCTGGAATAAGCCAAGGGTGTAAAGATACCATACTGATTTCTACTTCTGACTTTTTTTGCCTTTTATGACAGACCCATGTGGGCTTTTTTTCTTCAACTCCCGACCTCCACAATGGATACAGGCCGTGTCTGCTGATGCCGCTGAGCTGAGTGCCTAATTATTGAGATCTTGACACTTCCCTCCCTGTGTCGAACATTAATCCATCATTGTAATGGTGCATTAGTGTCCGCGCAAGCAGGCGCCCAGAGCGAAATTTAGAGAGAGAGAGAGCAAGTGTGGAACTGGAGCCCTCCATCAAGAAGATGTGATGAGGAAGGATTGAGGGGAAGAGTGGTATAGGGGATGCCAGCCAGAACAGGACGCCACTTGCTACTTGATGTCAGAATAAGTCTGGTATCTATTTTTTCTGCATAACCCGAGACAATTCCACATTGAACTATTTTTACTGCGTTCGCTGTTTAATGCATTATGGTGAAATGCTTTTTTTTTTTTACGTGTTTCTGAAAGTGAATTGGCGCTGAATTGATTTTTTTAGGTTGTTGTCCAGCACTTTCCCTGAGAGTAGACGCCCAGTTTGAGTTGAGTCAAATCGCACAGTGTCGCGTCGCTGGACAAAATAAACAGTAATTGTATCGCCCTCATCAAATGCATTAAGACTAGACATTTCATGAGATGGGTTTTGTTTTACAATTGCATTTACTTCATTGCATTTCTTACTCTTTCAATTAAATGCAATCTTTTCTTCTGTATTTTTCCTTTAAATCATTAGACGGTGGGAAAATGATTTGTTGATGCTCCAATATCACGGACGAAATTAACAATTTTCCCTAGCAGTCGGACGCCAAAGAAAGATTCTATCATCTTAATCAATGCCGTGTATTCACAATCACGTTCTCTGTCATCCAGGCAGAATGTTGACACACCCCGCTATTTGAGCAAGACATTGCATTTTCATCCCTCTTATTTTTAAGAACTTTGCTTCATGTTTTTGCGATGCCTTTCAGGTGAATATAAAAATAGCTCTTTTACTTGGATATTTCATTTCTTGGAGCATTTGGAGGCAAACAATGGTGCCTAGGGCTTGGGATGTTGGTCCAAGGTTGTGTGGTTAGAAGCTTTTGGTGAGTGTTGTGTGGGGAAAAAGGAAGAGTTATTCATAGAATCTAAATGTGAAGGCCGGTTTAGCGGTTTAGTAGTCATTCAACTGGATATCTGCTGGTGGACAAAGTACCTCTGTTGAGTGACGCAGAGCTGTTGATGTCTCCGGTCATGAAAGAGGATTCAGACTGCTTCCTGACCGTGTCGTTCCACATTCGGCGGATGCGGCTCTGCAGAGAGAAAAAAACACAAAACAGGTGATAGCTCGTCACACATGTTTACTCTGGACACTGAACACTAGACAACTATTAATGTAAAAGTAAGTCTGCAGAAATAGGATAGGTTCCGGAAAAATTGTTAGTACATTTCTCAAAATATTTCTTTCGCCTTCCTTTCAACACAATAAACTAATAGACTAATAAGGCTTTCTTAAATCTAGCCTTTAAACCATGAAATGTGTCGGCCACTGGGATACGTAACCCCCCCTAATTGAAGATGAACAGTAGTACCAGGCAGGATGGGTGAAGTCAATAATAAATTCATCAGTCAAGCTCTACGAATCACTGTCTCAGGTTTGCAAAGGCTCAATCCGAGAAGGGGTTCAGGCCTGGTTAATTATGATACAGTCCCATGGGCAGCAGCACAAGCTAAAGGGTCTGGACATATCCAACCACAGAGATGACTGTGTGCTAACCTGTGCCAGAGGGGTTTAGCAGAACATTTTACAAATGAATAATATAACAGGTTTGGTGAAAATAATGTTTTACACAGAGGATATTTGTTGTTGAGTTGTTGTTCCTATTGTCAGCAATTTAAGTATCATTGTGATCCATTCCATGACAGAAATGCATTAAAGGGGGGCGCCTTTAGCTCAGTTGGTAAGGCGTCCCCTCCATGGGCCTCGGCCAGCAGCAGACCCGGGTTCGATTCCAACCCGCGGTCGTTCTTTGCATGTCACTCCCCTCTCTGCCCCATTTCAACTCTGTCTCTACACTATCAATAAAGCATAAAAATGCCAAAAAAATATCTTAAAAAAAAATGCATTAAAGTTCACCAATTATACACAATGGACTTTTCCATGGTTTTCAACATTAACATAGATCCCTTGTGTGACTAGAAATTTCCAAAGTATGAGAGAAACAAAACTCTCTCTTTTTCTTCACCTCCACCTTTCTGAAAACCTGCGTTCAATAAAAACCCCAGTCAATAAGGGGAACGGCAGGGCTTGACATTCAGACCATGATCACGTTTTATATTCATAAATGCCTACACACACACACAACATTGTAAATAATGTGTAAAAAATGCCAAAGAGCAGGATTAATATTGCAATCTTAGACGGATCATGCCGATCTAGGCGCCTATGGTGTCAAGCCCTCAGGTGACGGACAGCTCATATATTCTAACGCACCGTATATGGTAACTGGAGGATCTCATTAACATAGTGTGCGTAATGTTGTCCGCAGTGCTTTTAGACAGCGGAATAGGCTGACAATGATCATGTTGTTTGGTTTGCAGTTTTTCCAGACAGATAAAAACCATTAACAGCCAGTGGGTTTTGAATGTACTTTGCTGATTGCACTTTCATTTGGGAGAAACAAACAAAAGCCAAGTCTCTTTGAGTGTTCCCATCCCTGCCTTGTATGTATGGTGCCACAGTGAGCGTGAGGTTAGAGCCATAACTGTAGTCAAAGCACAGTGTTATAATTTAACACTTTGATCTGTATTCAGAATGCAGTGTGTGGTCTGCCACTGCATGCTTGACTCTAAGGACTATTTATAATTGAACACTGAAAGGAAATCACACTTCTTTACAATATGGATAGGATGTTCAATTATAGTGTATCATGGCAGTCCAACCTATCCTCCCATGTCCGCGTGCCAGGAATCCAGTAACAGCTGACATATAACCACCATAATGCAGTGAATTCACACATTCTGGGCAGAGACATTCAAATATGTATGTGTGAGCAATGCCTCTACAAAAGCTATAGAGGCTATACTTTAGTCAGCCTTGCCAGTTCTGAAGTGCAGCCCGCTCGGGTGAAAATGAATTACTGACTTTATGTACTTACTAGCTCAGCAAGCATTTTTTTCTGGTATCACTTCCTAAAAAATATGCTGTGCTTCCTTAAAATCTACCTTGGAAACCCAAACAGCTTTTTTTTATCTCATTTGATCATATCTGTGTAAAATCAGAGATTATTATCTAGTGCAGTGGTTCCCAAACTTTTTCTGCAGGTCACTTTTGTATAAAGAAAACATTTTACCCCCCACCCCCCCAACATAAACACTCTCTCAGACACATCCTTTACTTGCACACTCCTATAGAATGTATATAAAACATTGTCTGTAGTTAATAGAGAACTACAACTAGCCTGTGTCCACAAAGTTATAATCCCGCTTACTTTAAGCGTGGATAATAGTGACTGAGTGTGCAATTGTTTGTCTTTGTTTGGGAAAGAAGACATTGTAAGGTGAGAATCAATCAAGAATCTATAGGAAAAGAGAGAATTAAAAAATTGTCCCGCCTACCTGTGAGCCCGCAGAGTAACGTCCCGGGACCCGGGAGGCGGTGCCTTTCCCGGAGCCGATGGAGCTGTCCACACTTTTGCCACTGCAGCAGTGAGTACGCAGGCATTTTCCATACTCCTTTCGCACCTGTATGAAATAGAAGCACAGATAAGGACATGCACAAGCTACTAATTAGACCACGTCCAAAGGGTCATTATATCAGGGCAGTTGGTCATACTGCAGAGGCTTTTCTGGCATATTTGCTGAAGCAGGTAGGGGAGAACGGGGTAATTTGTCACACGGGTTGGTTGTCACAATCGTTATATCTCGGAACCAGAAGGCGCTGTCTGTGAAATTTT
Organism: Ammodytes marinus; assembly: GCF_949987685.1. Taxonomy (NCBI): domain Eukaryota; kingdom Metazoa; phylum Chordata; class Actinopteri; order Uranoscopiformes; family Ammodytidae; genus Ammodytes; species Ammodytes marinus. Next base: position 2,302,347 of record NC_137227.1, read on the forward strand.
GATATGTAAATATCCAGAATTGGGATCAGAGGTCACCTGCATAGTCTTCCTTAGGATTAGACTGCTGAATTTGAGGTGAGATGACTGTTTGTGTTTTTCATGTCAAATTGAAAATATTTAGCTCCTCAGTATTTTTCTTCTAGGCTTTTACACAATGGGTTTATAACAAAACAATTGTTACCCATACAAAGTGTGAAGGGTAAACTATAGTTTAGATTGTGGTTAGCAAGCTAATTAGTTGTCAGATGGTTGTTGGCCTTGATGCTAGCAAGAAATTCAAGTTGGGGTTGGTCGTCAAATTTTTTGGGGGGTTGGTTGTCACATGTTATCTCAAGGCTGCAGCCAGAAAAGGAACCCAATAACGAAATAAATTGTCAAGCTGTATCCTCACTGACTCCCCAGAGAAGGAAAGAATAGAGCAGGAAAAGGCAGCTAGCAAGCAAAAGAAAAAATCAAAAACAACCCAGTGCATCCCAAACTAGACCAGCTGCCAAGGCTACAGAACGTTATGTAGGCCTATTTGTCAACTTGACAATGCAATTAAACTTTCAAATTTAGTTCTACTTTCTTGCCTTCTTTTTAAGATTATTCCCATTAAGATTGCATTGTGACAAACAACCCCATAGTGTTTGACAACCAACCCCTTGATGGGGTTGGTTGTCACAATGTGTAAGGGTGTCTTTGATGATTAATTTCTTCTTTATTACAATACGATAGAAAAAGTGAGGGGTACACATTTCAAGCCAACACCTTAAGCTTCAATTTAATATAGGAATGACTATTGAAATATTTTTAGGTGATAAGCAATTCTCACTAGAGTAAAAAGTGTGCCTACTTACCCCGTTCTCCCCTACTACATTTTTTAACGTCACCTAAAATGCAAAATGCACTTTTTCGTGTTTTCTCAACATTAATTTGGCTCTCTGGTTTGTCTCCAGACTCCCAATGTATGATCAAATAAAACAACCCTCACTCTTTTCGTCTATACCTCCATCTTTCTGAAAACCTGATATGATCAAAAAACACTCTATAAGCCCCGCCCCTAGATACGCCTGATTCCAAATTCTGAACTTAAAAAATGAGCACATTATAGGACCTTTAATGACATGTTAACTGAGGTCACACTGTACAGAACAGGTGAAAAATCACACACACAGCACATGTTAGGAAGGAGTCCATACCTTCTTCTGCAGCACACAGTGGAAGATGAAGATGAACATTCCCTGCAGGGAGTTGAAGATGGTGAACAGGTAGGCCATGACCACCGTGCTCTCGTTGACATACATCAGGCCAAAAGCCCAGGTCAGGCCCAGTAAGCACAGCAAGGCAATGGCTCCAATCACCCAGGATCTGCAACACAAACACAGACATCTTTCAACCCATTTGACAGTTGGTTTATTAAAAGGTGCACTATGTAACTTTGGTTGTGTCAGAGAAGGTTAACATTTCATTAGGTATATTCCCATAAATGAATAATCAAACTTTCCTTGAAGGAAAACTGAAATCCTGGAAAACTGTTTGAAAAGTTAGAAAGCTACTGTAAAATATACTGTTTCACTGTTGTTGTTTACAGCAGCAGGGCCCACAGTTTGGTTTTTACAAACATATTCTAGTTGTACGTTTGGTTCCAGGTGTCTCAAAATAATTGAATTTTGATTTATGGTGATAAAATAATTCTATACCAATAATGACATGGTAGAATGAATATGTTACATATACAGTATTCTATATATTAATATGTATGAAAACTAACTGCAGGCTCTGCTAACGCAAACAAATCCCCCTCCTCTGAAACTACACAGTGTAGCTTTATGTTCAACACATTTTGAAAATGGTTTTGAACTTATGAAAAGCCCCTTTAACTTGTACCAACACAAAGTAATATAACACTTTTAACAGCAGTGTGTGCTGCTGCTGAATGCTGAATGCTGAAATATCCCCAAAAATCTTTTTTCAATCTATCATTTAGCCCAGAGTCAGAAATCAAGGTTTTTTCAGTGAGAAGGGAAAAACAATGCACAAAACGAATGAGGAGGGAAAAGAAAATGAAACCTGACGTGTTCTCAGTCTGTCCTTGTCCTTTTTCCTTTTCCTTACACGCACTACTTTCAGCTGGTGACATTGACTATTTGAAAGGCCAACACAGACGATCGTAAAACTGAAACTTCCTTCATATACACAATAATGGAGGTCTGAATAAATGGGCAGGCAAGCTAAATGTGACATTTTCATTAGAAGAATATTTACATGAGTACATTACAAGTTGGATTTCTATTGCCTGAGGGGTTAGGGAGGATAAGAGTCTTGTAAATTCCTCGCTCAAGCTGAAAGGTTGAACTAAGATGAACGCCCTTGAGAATGCAGGGTCCATTAGGAATGAAGGGCTTTATCTGTGTGTGGGCACACAGCGCCTAGTAGGGGCATTTTTGTTTCTTCACCCTTTTGGTATTTTAGGGACTTAAAAAATGAATATCTGCCTCTTGGCCCGCATGTCTCATCCACAACCATCTGCATCTATGAAGATCTTCCCTTGCAGTTCATTAAATCCTCTAACAGACATCTGAAGAAGGCATTTAATGTATCTGCTGGCTCTAATTTATACTCGGAAGAAGGAGATTTCCGACTTGGTAGTTCCGAGTTCCGACCTGTCTGTGTTCCAGTGCATCTGCTCGCGAAAGTATGGACGCCTACAACCTTTCTCGTCCAAATAACTAAACGTTAGGCTCTAACAAGTTACTGTTGCCAGGTACCAGGTAAGTCGGACATTTCCGAGTTCCCTGTCCAACTGGAACGCACCGTCAAAAGCCGGCTCATGACACACGTGACGACCAAACATGATGCGATTGGTTGGCTAATCCAGAGTGGCACTGGGCAGATCCAATAGTTTTAAACTTCAACAGACACCCGCCTCCAAGTGAGTGAACGTTTGCCAATTACAGCACTTCCAGACCTTCTGTACAAATGAAATGAAGTACGATGGTCTGGTTGGACCCATGGTTGGACCAGGCTATGTTACACCCATTGTGCATATGACAATAAAACAATCTTGCATCTTGTTAAAGCACAATTCTCTTCACCAGAATATTCAAGTATAACTTTGATTAATGATTGCAACACCTGCCTTTTTTCTCATGCATATAAGTGGTTGGTTATATGTTGGTGTTCTAGCTATTATGTCTATGCAACACCATGTGCTAGATCAGAACCACTGTTGGTCATATACCTTTATTGACAGCAGTGTGAATACAGTAGTCAATGTGTAGAAACTCTTGCATATTGTCTACCTCCAGTTGTAATGTATTAATGTCTATGTTGTATATAATTGCAACTGGTGTTATGCTATAGTTTATTGCATCCATATACACAGTTAATTATTACCAATAGAAACTACCAGACAATAAATATGTCATACAATATGAATGTATCTAGAAAAACGAACTTATCCTGACTTTGGCGGCATAATTGAGCTGCTGTATTTTTGTGACGCATCCACAAACCAAACAACAAATTGCAGCTAGTGCCCTACAACTATCTATCAACACATTTAAACCATGTATCTATTACCTTTAACTATATTTGAACAATTTCTGAATTACCTTTGGCTAACTATGTCAACCATTTATCCATTCATTTGCGTTATCTACAGTATGTAAACCATTTCTATCTTTTTATGCAATTTCAATCCAAATATATATGGATATCTTTTTTTAAACACATTTATTTGTCTTCTTTTGTTAAGCACTTGAGCTACTCAACTACAACCTCACAATGCTTAGTAGGTGTAGAAGTACATGAGGTTAAGTACACTTTGATTCTCCAAGTAAGTGCTCTTGTACAGATTGAATGGTAAAAAAGACAACCAACACAAGTGAGGGCCGTATCTACATTACAACACTGATATATCTATATAGTGCATTGTGAAGATACAGGTGCCATTTAAAAGTAATATTGCCTGTCACATCTGTAGCCTATATGTATATATAAGACAGGAGTGCTGTGTGCACACTAATTCAGCCTTCAACATGACAGAGTATTACACAATAAATCATGTTAATGTTTCGGAGAGAGAGACAGCCAGATGGATTTAGGAGCGGATTTGTTTCGAATGAATGAAAGATGGTATTATGGGGGGAAAAAAGTCAAATTCTCAATTCTGTCTTACTTGATCTCTGGTTCATAATCCTGATAGCTGAGCAGTGTGACGAAAACAGAAACATAAAAATGAAAATAAAAAACAGAACAGAACAGAAATTAATAAAATCATAGAACAATGAGATGGACAGCTGTAATCCAATAATGTGTGACCATAAATACAATGGACACATTTTTAGACAATGAGTGCAAAACAATACACCAAGGAGGAGGAGGAGGAAGAGGAGGAGGAGGAGGAGGAGGAGGAGGAGGAGGAGGAGGAGGAGGAGGAGGAGGAGGATGGCTTATTTTTTGGCAATGGAGATTAAAGCTAACATTCACAGCATCAACATCCAAAACATGACAGGGCTGGACATTCATACATTTTGGGAAAGGGGATTTGGTTAGGGATTTTTTTTCTTTTTTGTGGGGATAACTAAACTTATCTCAGTTAACAGCTGTATATCCAGCTCCAACTCATAAATTCTGGCAGACCTTCACGTTTAAGCTGTTATAAATGGGCCAGGTGTGCGGCAAAATAAATGATTTATGAATTCACCGGGGCGACCATTAAACATCATTTTCCCAGGGCTGTCTTAATGACCTGGTGGGAGAGGCACTTCATCAAGGCGACTGCCCCCCAGAATGGACACACAAAGAGAACCAAATATTGTCCTCTAACTAAAACCAACAGCGAGGAATGGCCGTGTGATAGAGACGCAAGAGTTCATGAAAAATGACATCCGAGAGGACAGGATATGAAAAGGGCTGCTACTCATATCACACGTGGCTTATCTCTTCTTTTAGAGTTATCAGATAAATATGGCGATGGATTTGAGAAGCTGCGTGGAAAAGGAGCCTTGAGGCGCAACTTTCTGAGACTGCATAACAGTCACTGAGAAAGCAAATAAACATCTCACTTACAAACGAGAGAGAGAGATTATCTGCACTTGAGTTTTTTTTTTCATCCAGCCTGGAACGTTGCATGCCTTAAAGCTACCGATAGAAGAAAAGTTAAAGAAGCTCTCAGTTCTAATTTATGGCATCGTTAAGCTTAAAAAGTGTAGTTTTTGGCAAGCAAATCACGTTATTTGGGTGATATTTTAAATTAAATATGTTTTTTTTTATCAGATTTTTAAATGTTGAATATCTTACAGAGCAATCTAGGTTACTTAAAAGCTTCTGTGCTTGTGTCGAAAAACCAAACATACATCTAGTTGGTTGTACAATACACTGTAAGGATATACTATCCGTCCCTGAAGGCAGCAGCAGAGCACTTATAGGCTTTTCAAGCAGAAAAAAGAGTGAGATAAGCCTTTTTTTCTGTGTGTGCTGTGAAAAGCCTAGACCTTCTAATCGCAATACAAGAAACCCACCGAAATGAGCAATCTCAGGGAGATAACTACTTGAGACGGTGGGATCAAATTACCGCCAATTTCCTTTTTAAAATGACTTTAATTTGCGGAGGTGCCATTCATCGCAATGGCATACATCATTTATGTATGAGATTGCAATTGGTCAATTCAAACTTGTTTTAAATCTGTATAAAGTCCTCTTTATAAAAGACCATGTCAGGTCGCAAACGAGGAAGTGCTGTGATCAAGCCCTCAACAGGGTTTTAATTATTTAGCCAAAGGTATGCTTGAAAATGCTAATGGGCTCAAAGTGTTTGGGACATCAGTAGCGCCCACGTTTCTGATCTTCTTCTTATCTTTGACATCATCTTCCATAGCATATTTCATTAGAAGCCCGGGGAGGAAGCCTTTGCAAGTCCACGTTCATACCTCTCTCTGAGAAAAAAACCTTCCATCAATAGTTCTCTATTAATATGCCTTATTTCATAGCCAGGGTTGTAACCCATGACTCACAGAGCAGTCAGTGGCAGCGCCTGTCTCCATTAAGGGGAGGTGGGGGGTTAGGAGTGTGTGTGTGCGTCTGTATGTGTGTGTGTGTGTGTGTGTGTGTGTGTGTGGGTGTGTGTGGGTGTGTGTGTGTGGGGGGGGGGGGTTAGGAGTGGGAGAATAAAAACACATCAAACACAATATCTATTCTACACACCCCTCTACTGAGAGAAATGTAGCATCTTACCAGTGCCACTCTACAATAACACATCCATCATAATAACGGTAGCTAAAATGAAAAAAATAAAAAATAGGAGGATGAAAAACAGAAAAAGATGTTAGAGATTAAACACGGCGTGAGATAAAAAGGCAAGATGTGAGCGCTAATCAAAAGAATAAAACCATCGGAGGGGAGGGGAAGACATAGGCTAAGAAAAGAGAGATGAAAGATTCATATTAAAACAAGGCGGCGTGATGAAATCCGAATGGGAAATGTGACATCCAAAGACTGTGAAGAGGAACATAACAGCAGCAAACAGATAAGACAGAAGAAGACACACCATATTGAACTCAGCTTAATTGACTTAATTAACCCTTTAGTATTGTCCTCATCTCACCGGCTCACCCCTGTCACTCAAGTAACGCTCATATTGTCATCCGAATGATCTATTCATTAAATGTTCTATATTTATGCATCTCATTCTTTGTAAAATAAAATAAAAATGTAGTTTATTTCTCTGAGGCTTTTGATAGGCCTGAATAGTCACCTACTACATTACGACCCCAATGCCTAGTTGGGGACTACATATTCGCCGAAACACAATTTTGCAGTGTTTAGAGATACACAACGGTCACATACAGTTGATAGTAACCCATGTTCATTTCTTTTCATTATACCTACCTATTTCCATTCATTCATGATGGAACAGCATTGGTGGCACCAGCCTATGCTTATGACAGGGTATATATATATGATCTGGCTTAGCAGTGTTGTTAACAACAAATAACAAAAAAAACAGTCTTCTTAATGGTGGTTTTTTTTGTGGTTGTGTGTTGAGTAATGGCTCTTGACATGAGAAGCGTGACTGACGAATGAGGGGCTTACACGAGGCAGCGCGGCTTCACACCATTTCTCCAGTGGTCATGTGAAACATTGCCTGAGCGTTCAAAGTCAGTAAAGCTTTGGGGTCAGGCGGTCACTTGTTTGCTCCATTACAGAAGGCCAGTGTAATAGATCACACCACACCAGCAGTCAATACTTTGCTGCAGAACAAACTACGCAATGTATCTTTGCCGCACCGAAGATGGGCAACATATATAAATTGACTTGAAAAATGATGAAAAAAAAAGAGTTTGTATACTGCTCAGTGTACTTGCTCAACTGGTGCAGTCGCTGCATCAAAGTGGTCTGCTGAGCAATCTCTTTCCACACACAGCCCTCTGTATATAAGAGAGAGACAATCAAGGGGCGGAAGGTGGTCCGCCGTGTACTCCTGCCCAGCGTTTGAACCACCACACTTGTGTAATGCATGGGGGGTGTTTGAGATGGAGGCTGTTGTCTGCATATAGTACATACTGCACTTGTACTAACTCAATTGGGTTGGCTTCTAATACTCGATCTACTGCTGACATGTATGTGAGTAGAGTTCTTTTTTTTTTTTAAATATATTTTTTGGGCATTTTTATGCTTTATTGATAGTGCAGAGAGACTGAGGTGAAATGGGGCAGAGAGGGGAGTGACATGCAGAGAACGACCACGGGTGGGAATCGAACCCGGGTCTGCTGCTGGGCCTGGCCCGGGAGGGGGACGCCTTACCAACTGAGCTAAAGGCACCCCCGTGTGAGTAGAGTTCTAACCAGCGTTTTCAAAAGGATGGGAATGGCATGGTAAAAGGCCACTTGTCTCACGGGTTGAAGGCGATCTCCCAAAAACAAACAAACTAAAAATTAAACAGAAGAAAAGAAAAAAACTGATCTAAAATTCATATAATTTACAAAGAGGCTAACTTTGATGCAGCTGCTGCACAATTCAGCCATAACCCAATTGCAGTTATTCCATGGCTGCAAAGGGCATAGTACTTATTCCCATTCTCTTTGTTACACTGCAGGATCAAATAGGACCGCACTATAGCTGTGTCAAAGCAAGGCAGGTATTTCTGTTCATGTAACCTTTAGACGTATTTGGTTGTAGCAGCTTTTTCTTTTATAAAGCATAATGTTTTGGGGATAAGTCTTTGGTTAACTTATTCTCCAATTAGTTAACTCAAATAACTCAACTTTGCTTTATCTACAGGTCACCCTTTGGACCATGCTTAAAAGCAGCACTTAAAACACCATGGCTTGGCTCATGAACATACATCAGTGAATTTGTAATGGAAATAAAAAAACCTCACATTGGCACAGTATGCTGCTATATCAATCACGTATAAAACTGTTTATTTTTATTTTTTATTATACATACTGTACTGTATCCCTTTGCTGAGAGACGCAGGGCCAGACAGGGCAACTGTGTGCTGAGACACAACCCAGTGACGTGATGGCCCCCCCCTCCCCCCTACACACACAAAATAACAGCTAGAATGCCCGGGCCATAAAGGAGACCGATGTGCCCAGAGTGGCTTAAAAAAAAAGCCAGGCAGGCAGCGAAAACAGAGCAGGGGACCGTTATCCATCATAGCAAACAGGCTGCAAAACAACTTTACACCATCTGTAGAGTGAGTCTGCCGCCCCTGACACCAGCTAGCTCGCTGGTAGCTTACGTCAAAGACAGCAGGGCCACAATGCTGTGTCATTTCTACACAGATAAGGGTTGCCTTTAAAAACAACTTATAAAACAATTTTTCACACAAAGACTTCTGAATGAAACTTTTTTAAAGTGTAACTAGAGGAGTCTATAAAGTTAACTCAAGTTCAGTACAAAGATATTGGTACTCTTTATTTTACAGGCGCAGCATTCAAAATGCAATACTTGTAAAATGTCCAGCTGCTCTAATTAATATATTTATAGTAACAGTGGATCGCGTGGCTCTGTGGATGTGAATGGGGTCAAACACAGATAATTAACTCATATATTCTATAATATAATTGTTATACTAAAACCCTTCTCAGAAAAGGTTTGCATCAGAGTTTTATAGCGACTGTGTTTTCCCTTAAGCTTTCAAATGAGCAGAAAGCAGTCCCATGCTTAGGCAGATATTCAGACTCACGAGATGAATATTAATCCGCGTCTTGATTGACACCAAGATGACAACCAGGTCATTGTCTGCTGGCCTTTTCCCGTGCAGACGGTAGTGCTCTTCCGATAATAGTACAGATGGCATGAAATACCTTTTTTTTTGGATTTAAACCCCCCTTTGAAACAACCTTTTCAGTATAATGGTAGGCCCGCCCTTACCATGCAAGCTCACACTCCATCACCCTTGGGTTAGGTGTTCTCAACCTTAAGTGCTTGGAATGAGGATTCAAAATATCAAAAGGTGGGATCAAAAAATGAAGTTAAATGGCTCAGGAACACTGGGGCTTGAATACAGAGCACGATCCACAATGTTGCTCTTTAACCAAAGAGTTCATTAGATTGAAGAGAAACAGGGAGAAATGTCGTCTCAAACACTTTGGCACTTTAACACAATTGGGCTGTAAAAGAGTGCCATTGGGTGGAAGCGAGACCCATCACACTCACATTGAAACATTCCTTCCATCTGTAAAAAGAAAGAATATCACAGAGAGTGCTTTTTCTCTGCTTTTTTTCTTGGTGATCTGAGTGCTCTTACTTGATGTTGTCCAGGCAACCGGAGTCTGGTTTCAAGATGGCAGTGTGATGGAACATCTTGTAGAGAGCGATGCCCAGGAAAATCACATTGAGCTGAGAGACAGAGAGAGAGAGAGAGAGAGAGACAGGGAGAGAGAGACATAGAGAGAGAGAGAGGGGCGAGATGATGAAAACTTGTATGTTTTACTGTTTCAGTTCCATTCATTTTAAATCAGAGCACTCTGTAGCGCCGCTGCAGCCAATAACGCGCTTTCCCACTTTGCCAAACAGAGCGCAAAATCCTGACGAAACAGAGGAGAGGAACTGGACCACCTCTGATGGCACACAGCAGACTAAACACGGAACATACAAGACTGCTGCATTCTAGTATGAGGGAGCCTTTCTCACATCCAACTTATCCAAACAAGCTCATCAAATTTCAAATTCACACTTAGCGGCAGCCGCAGGGAATAACCGCAAACAACATGGCCTCCGTTTTCTTTTACAGTTCAAAGTCAACATTACAAGATACAATACAAAATAACATATAAGATACATGAAACAACTTGTGTTAAAGGCCAATGCAACAAAAGTGAGTCTTCAGCAACGTTTAAAGAAAAAAAAGTAAATTGGAATTGGGTGATATATGTTTGTGAAATAAAGAACTGAAGAAGAACTTTATAACCCTTAATATGCTCTCTGACATGTCACAAGCCATGATATAATTTAATGGTTGGCATGTAATTGTGTTATCACAACATGTTTGCTATAACATAGGATCCCCTTTGATTTCACTGTTGGGCAGGTGTTCCTGGTAGCACTCTTAGTTATGTACAATATTTCTTACAAAAAAAAAAATCTGCTTGTAGAAACAAAAAAATGAAAGCTTGACTCTGGGATAACCTAACATTTACAAAGATCGACCCTGGTGTATCATTATTTTCTTCAGTCTGTAATCATAAACATTTAAAGTGAGTCAAATGGGGCCATTTCAGAATGACTATGCCACTAAAGATTACAATAATTAAAAAGCTTTCACTTACTATAGTTCAGTTTACAGGTGGCATTCGGCTAATATTCTGAGAGTATGAACAAAAATGCAGCAATATTTTACTGTTTATAATGCACCGCTGCACCAAAACACCCCTCACTAGATTCCCAGGGTGTAGAATTAGATCTGAGCTCCAGCCGTCTTTTTTCCGACATAAATATTCTTGTTTGTAAATCTAATAGAGAAAGTAGTGAGTCATGAGAGAGGCACAGATGCATTGTGGATGATTACCGCCCAAACTGGAGCGTGAAAGTGCATTACGCGTGTTTGGATTCAGCATCCGGCTTGGGCACCGAGAGTTGTGTCATGAATATGTTAAAAATGTGGAGCATTTTTTGGTCGGAAATTCTGTCACGTTTTTTGAGCTGTTAAGGATATGCAAAGACTAAAAAAAGGAGAGGTTGATTCACTGATTCAGAATAGTGTTTGTAAGGGCTTATTGGTGGCTATTTGAAAACAGCCAGGAGCACATATGTTGCGCCAAAGCAATATGTCCAGCCTGTCATTGTTCTTAAATACACCAGATTTAATGAAGTTGGATCAATAAATGAGCTGAGTTTATTTATTTTTATTTTTAGGGGCTGCCCTAGCTGTGAAAGACACAGACACGCCTGTGTGTGTATGACGCCCTTTGCATAGAGCAAGGTGTCTGTGTGCCTGCTTATGTGGTGGAGGAAGGTAGTAGAGTTGGAATGGGAACAAAATCAATCATAATCGCGGGGTGGATAACTCTAACACTGCATACTGAGCAAGAGTTCGCCGCCTCTCACTTTCTCCAACCCCCCCAAAAATTGTCTCAGCCAGAGCTGGTAACCGCATCGGGGGAGTGAAGAAAAAAAAGAAGCAGCAATATATTCTCTACACTTCCCTCATTGGTTTCTCTGGGCGGCTCAGCGCCCGGCGGTGGCATATATGCTCACCAGGGCACACAGAGAGAGAGAGGAGAGGATAGCAGCTAGAAAAAGAAATAGGATCCTCGGCGGACCATTTAAGGGCCGACCCGTGGGCTAAGTAGGGTTAATGAGGAAAGGGAAGGGGGGGGGGGAGGTAGGGATGACATGCTTACCATAATTATCAAGGTTGCCGGTCCTATGAAACTCCAGATGAAGTAGGTGTCCAGGCGGAGCCAGCAACTGCAACGAGAGAGATAGAGTGGGGAGCAGGAGAGAGCGCGAGTAGGGAGGTGGGGGGGGGGGAGAGAGAGAGAGAAAGATGTGAGGTTATAGCTGTATTCTCCTGCTCCGAGGACATACATCAAGTGGAAGGGGCTGGGAGTGACACAGAAGAATAGGCACTTCAAAAACATAGATCGCCCTAAGGGGGCCTAAAGAATTATGACCTCAGTACGAATTTGGAGGAAAAAGGGAGCTTTTAGTGTCGGTGACAGCAATAATGATGGACTCCTATAATGGAAACTAGGTGCACCCTGAAAGGTAAAGACAAAACAGGAGAATAGGATGTAAGGTAAGCGTGTAAAGGTTGACTGTAGGGGTCAGATATGTATGGGGTCCTTTTTAAATGAGCATGCTCGCCAGACAGCCAACACAAGTGCCACCGCTGGGGACACAACCAAATGCAATGGCTGAACCTAGTTTAGCTTTATTGCAAACCCTTATCATGACAGAAATGAACACACCAGCATTGGAAAACAAAGTGTGGAGTTTGGACTGGTGTGCCTATGACCCTGTGGTAAGTTATGATATGTTGTATAGAGAAAATCTATCACATCTATCTGGTAGCCACAATATGCCATACAAGCTGATTGACCAGACTTTAGTTTAATTCTGTTCCACTTTGGCTGGTTATACGGCAGCAAATTGAAACCATCACACATGATCATTTATGGATGACTCAATTAGCTCTCGATTGAAACTTGACTGTATTGCTGCTGCAAAAGGAGCCGGATTGACCTCGACCCCCCTGACATACATGGGGCCACACAGAGTCCTTAAGCACTCAACAGAGCCGCTCACAAGTTCATGTCGACTGAGTGTGACACAGGACCGCTATAATTATGTCAATGATTAAATACCACGCTCTCTCCGACCTCAGACTTCAACATGAAAAACATTGTGCTTCTCCACCGAGTAAGTAAAGTGGGAGATAAATACAGTGCAGAAGCAACATGGGCCCGGTGGAAGGTGTCAGTGCTCCCATTGAAATGACAATATAAAAGGGTAAACTTGATTCATGACCTGTGCTTGAATTATTAATCTTTTAATCTCCGTGGTGGCTGCGGTGGCAGATAGACGCCTCCATTTTTGGACCACAGGAAACTTACAGTTCACACGGCCACGTTGTCATTCGGGCTGACGGGGAGGGAAAATGAAAGCGGCGGAGAATTGGCTGTGATTCAATAGCATTTTAAAAGGCAAATTGAAGTGTGCAGGTCACTTGTTTTCAATGAGGGCCAAATACCGAAAAATATACCAAGGGCCGAGCCATTCAATAGAGGTTTAAATATATCGAAATTAATTAAATGTTAATAAATGATGATTGATCATTTACTATGCTTAAAGAAAAAAAATACATCACAACTTTTCATTGAAGAGTTTTCATTAAATTTAGTTTCAAAAAGGGTTGGCAAATAATTTTCAAAACAGCAGCCTCAGATTGCTTCTTAGTGAACCCCCCTTCACAGCCCTATATATAGAGGGAAAGGGAATTCGAAAGGGTTCACGGGCCGTAGTTTGGACACCCCTGCTTTAGAGTCGGTGCTTACAAAAAGGGCAGAACTACAAAAAGATGAAACATTGCAAACATGCATCTCATAAAAAAGGCTGACTGCTTTAAAATGGAATTTTTAACATGTGCGTGTATTTTCTTCCATAAAACCTATTTTGATACTATGCAGATGGACTGTGATAGCAAAACAATGGCAAGATACATTGATCGTGTGGGTCCACTCTCTTTGAGGATATAACTTAATGAAACATTGCCAGTGTTTAAAGCAATGCAACCTACACAATTGGAAATTCAGACTAAGACCCTATACTACGATGGACGAGTATGTATTTGTTTAACTTTTTGTCACCAAAGAACTCGTCGCAACAAACAAAAGATAATACTTTGTGAAACGTGCCAAGACAAAAATAAATTGACTGTTCCTTTTGTTTTAACTGGGACTTGATACGCCGCCCACTCACTGATATCAATGGACGACATATGGACGCAAAACGAAGTGAGAGACGCACACAAAAGATGCACAACATGCACATAGCGCTGGCAGCTCATCAAAGCAACACGCTGCGTTTACGGCGCTGTTCTAAATGATGCTGAAGTTTATTTTGTTTTTGCTTTTGCCATCTCCATCTTCTTCAGATCATAGAAAGATTTTAAAAAGACATGGTGGGCTGCGGGCTTTCATATTTTTTTTTTTGCGCTGTCTCCCTTTTCCCCTACTCATGTCATGGTTGTGTTCCACTTGTATCTCCCCTCCCACTCTGTGCCTTATTCCTTTAGTAACCAAGCAAGAAACAGAAAAAGAAAACGCAAACATGCACCAGTCAAAACAGGAGCTATACTGTGTGTGCCCGCCAACAGCTTGTGCTGAGTCTTCTGGCATTGGCTCCGCCTATCTGTAGTGATCTGACACAGGCTGTCCTTTGAGGCGAGGCAAGCTTAAAGCTGAGAAAGACGTCTGTGCAACGCAGATAGTCATTTCATTGGCGGGACAGTTAAGCATGATGACCAAGTGACAGGGAAGCAATGTGAAATGAGTAGGCTAAGGACATCACTAGCAACATTCTGATTCCTTTCCGAAGTCCTGAAGCAGGTTTTTGTCCCACAGGATGACGTTTTTAGATGTCCATTAAAGGCAACCCTGGGAAGGTCTTGACCACTAGTGCTATGGAGCAATGTCTGGGCGGCAGTGGTGAAATGGGTATGGAGTTCGCCTCTGGAGTGTAGGGTCGGAGGTTCGATCACTCCCTACCCACACCGAAGTGTCCCTGGGCAAGACACTGAACCCCAAATTGCTCCCGATGGTTCAGAGGGCGCCTTGCATGGCAGCTACTGCCATCGGTGTATGAGTGTGTGAATGTGGTAAGAAATGTAAAGCACTTTGGGGCTGAGAGAATCGGCTAAAAAGCGCTATATAAATCAAGTCCATTTACCATATCTTAAAGAGCAGCTCCCTGTTTTGTTTCACACATGACTACTGCTCTTCACTACTAGCTAGTGTTGATATAGAAGCACAGAATACAGGTTTCAACATAAAAGAAAAATGCATCCAACAAATGTTTGCTAGGGGCGTAAAGATACAACGATTGTCATCATCCATTCTGAGCTGTTCTGAATGAAAACATAACTGTATTTATTTACAAGAGAACCCCACAGGGACCTCGACAATAAACACCATTCATCTGCAGATTTAATGGTGCAGACTTCAGCAAATACATTACCGAGACAAAAAGGTATGTCCTATGTTCCGAGTTTACAATTGGTCAGAGGTATTGCTTTCATTAAATTGGAGAAATGACACCGGGTCACATCCTTGTTTTGTTGACCCCTGAGCATGGTCTTCACTGGACTGAGAAGAGTAAAGTGTCACGCTCAAGGGAACAATTAGAGTGAATCTCTAAGGGCAATGAAATTAAAATCCCTCGAAAATTTCCAGAGATCAATGGATCCTGTTTGAACTGGGACTTTAAACAGAATGCACGCTGACCTTCCGGCTGCCTCTTTCAATGTGCTCACTTATGAGTCACCGTGACATTCAATTCAATTTAAACTTTATGTATACCAGAGAACTCATTATTGAGGGGTGACCCATTAACAATGATGTAGAGTCATAGCTTAAGACATCGCCTAAACCGATGTTCCTTTTGATATCAACTTGTTTGGATATTTTCTACTCAAAGTTTTCGGCTCTTGTACTTTTTTCTTTTCATGTTCCTTTATACTTCTACTACGCCATAAGGATTAAGGGGAAATATTACACTTTTTACTCCACTACACTATCTGATAACTTAAGTTACGAGTTACTTTAAAAACAATGATGTTATATGTAATAGGTGACTTGTAACTTGTAATAAAGTACTCCTACTCAAGTATGGTTTTCAGGGACTTTTTACACCTCTGCCAAATCAATTTGCGGCGCGACCATGCAACCCTCCCTCCCCCCCTAATACCTTTTGCTATTCACCGCGTGTCACGCCTTGTCCCTTCCCTCATCCTTCAGCGGCTTGCGTATAATTGTTCCACCGGTGGCAGCCTTTAATTATTCACATGATGCCAAGGCTCAGGCGGTGGCAGCTATCACCTCATCCATCAACCAGGAACTATGGCTCTGCAAATCTCCAAATGCACTGTCTAGAGCTTGCGATGTGTGTGTGTGTGTGTGGTAATGTGTGTGTGTGGTAATGTGTGTGCGTGCCATGCGTACGTGTGTGCCACATATGATAAACAGCTCGGGGGGAAAAGCAAACTGCTGATGCTGGTCTTCATTATTTTCAGATGGGTTTAAGATTAACAGTGAGAAATGGAACGATCCTCATGCCTATGCATTACACACTGCTTTATGGACCACTTTGTATACTCCCCGGAAAAGTGCTGTGGAATTATATCGTATGCAACATTCGCAGGGAAATGCGGAAAGGCAAGTCTCTGTCGCCACCCATCTTTCTGTTAATCTCCTGTCTCATCCTTTCTATTTGACTCTCAATCAACCTGTTCATAAACCCCCCCCCCCCTCCCACATACACACACACACACACTCCCTTGCCTCTGAAATGCTCCATCCCCACGCTGCAAATTTGCACATCTAAAAAAAAATGCTGAAGACATTAAATACAATAGCTCCACATCCATCCGGCAATACTATCTCCTGAAGTTAGCATTTTTCACTGTCAAAACAATGTCAATTCAGCAGCAGCGGAGGGGGAATATGTGCGAGGCCTCCGTAACTGTTTCCGCTTCATTTAAAGTTGATGATGAGCAATAGCCATTGGAGCGAGTGTCATCTGCAAGATTGTTAAAGCCGTTCAAACAAACACAAACATTTATATTGTTGTAAGGAGTGGCTTTTCGGTGGCTGTAAACACACAGAGTTGGTAGGGCTGAGCAACGAAAGTGTTGTTTTTGTGGTTTTACCCAACTTGACCCCACTAGACTAGGGCACAGGCTTTAAGGGCGTTGGTCAGAAATTCCAATGCGGGAATACTACAGAAAAAAACTCGGTAACACTTTATAATAACTATCCGTTGTAACTCGTTAATAGATCATTAGTAAACTCTTAATTAATGATTATTAATGATTTGTTAAGTGTTTGTTAGCAGTTTGTTAAGGATTTATAACAATGGTAGATAGTTAATAGCTTAATAATTGAATCAGTTCATCTGGGAGGTAATCCGAGATACCGACGAGGCTGAAATAGGCTATAGACTATACACAGTGCATGGGCAACTGAGGGCAGCCCCATTTTCAAATATTTTTAAATAAACTCAATACACACTGTGCATGCCATGGACTTGAACGTGACGTGATCAGTTAATCTCGGATTACCTCCCAGATGAACTGATTCAAATATTAAGCTATTAACTATCTACCATTGTTATAAATCCTTAACAAACTGCTAACAAACACTTAACAAATCATTAATAATCATTAATTAAGAGTTTACTAATGATCTATTAACGAGTTACAACGGATAGTTATTATAAAGTGTTACCAAAAACTCCAGGTAGTAGATTGTTTCCCTCCGTCATATAATGCATAGCACAGCTGGCTACGGGAGCTTGTTTAGTCCTAAATTACTCAGTGTTTCCTGCATTTGGGTCGCACTCACCACAAACTGACCGTACCAGCAATTGCTAGCTTTCATGCTAACCACTTCTAATGAAACATATTTGACTAATTTGACTCAATTTTAAGTTTCCAAAGAAGCTCCACATGAACCTGAAAGAAGCTCCCGAAAACAAGAGGACCTTTAAAAATGCTTTGTAATGTTAGAGAGAGGCGGGTGGAATATTGATCGATAGCATGGCAACAAAGGTCTGTTTGGTGTGCCACTTTCAAAAACTCGGGAGACTCACAAGAGATGGTTAAGTAAAAAAAGGCTGTATGGTTAGAAAGGCAAAAGCAAATGGACTGATCAAATCTAGGGTTATTTTCAAGGGTTTCATGAAGCCTATTCTCTGACAACTGACTAAGATCAACTGAAGACATTTACGACTTTCTACAAAGGCTGAGTAGCACTCTTGACAGACGAGCAATCTTGGTGTTAATAAAGATGCTCTGAAAGGATCTGTTGGTTAAGTGGTCAAAAGGACTGTTCTAGGAGGAAGTGTACTGGACTTAATCACTTTGTTTGAATTTCACTCATGCAAAAATGTCAAATCAATTATTTTGTCCTAAAAGGGTACCTTCATATGATTTTTTATGAACATGCAGATGGCAGCTAAAAGACAGCTTTTCAAGGTTGTTAAGAACCCTGTAAAGCCAAAAATCGACAACAAACTATGTGATTTGTAAGTAAGCGACATGATAGTAAGCATCTGAAAAGAGTTAGACATATTCCTCAATCCAAATGATGAGAAAGATATTGCCATGAACGTTTAATAAACTTTACAGAAATTCGATTTAGATTATATGCTCCGTTTCTCATTTCACAAGAAGTATTTTGAACCAATAATGACAGCCCGAAAATTCTACAAAAGGAATGACTGTTGCCAAGGAGACCTTTTGATACAGCCACGTCCACACAGTCCTGTCAATCTATCTTGATAGTAAAACATATGTTTATTTTTTTAAACTTATTTTTATGTTTTATTTTCAATCTGATATTTGTAAAAGCCTATTAGGACACCCAACTTTGATATCATATATTGATCTATGACTATTTTAGACCAGGTTTAAGAGTCTTAATGTCAACCATGCAGGAAATTAAGTGTGTAGAACTAACCAAAGGTGCAACCACCTCTAAATGTATGCTGTCCCTTATCAGTTGTGTATTAATTGTGTATTTGTTTGACCTACTAATCCTACTAATGAATTATACTGTTTTACTTTTCTTTCTTTCTGTTTCTCCTTTTTTATATATATTAAATGTTTCTATTGTATATCTTTGGGTAACACTTTATAATAACTATCCGTTGTAACTCGTTAATAGATCATTAGTAAACTCTTAATTAATGATTATTAATGATTTGTTAAGTGTTTGTTAGCAGTTTGTTAAGGATTTATAACAATGGTAGATAGTTAATAGCTTAATAATTGAATCAGTTCATCTGGGAGGTAATCCGAGATTAACTGATCACGTCACGTTCAAGTCCATGGCATGCACAGTGTGTATTGAGTTTATTTAAAAATATTTGAAAATGGGGCTGCCCTCAGTTGCCCATGCACTGTGTATAGTCTATAGCCTATTTCAGCCTCGTCGGTATCTCGGATTACCTCCCAGATGAACTGATTCAATTATTAAGCTATTAACTATCTACCACTGTTATAAATCCTTAACAAACTGCTAACAAACACTTAACAAATCATTAATAATCCTTAATTAAGAGTTTACTAATGATCTATTAACGAGTTACAACGGATAGTTATTATAAAGTGTTACCTATCTTTGTCATTTTTATTGTAACATCAACCTGCCTAATGGACTACAGATGGAAATGATCCCCCGGGCTACAATCTGGCATTTTTATGTTTACTGCAGCTGTACATGTTCATTAATGTGCATTGTCCTGAAACAAACAAACAAACAAACAAACAAACAAATACATACACACATACATACATACATACATACATACATACATACATACACACACACACACACACACACACACACACACACACACACACACACACACACACACACACACACACACACACACACACACACACACACACACACACACACACACACACACACACACACACACACACACACGTATACACAACATATTGTAGCTCTACTCACACTCGGTCCGTGCCGTAGCTGCGATAGTCCACCGCGGCGGAGACGGCCACTATCAGTGCTGGCACCCCGTAGCCCACCAGGTAGAAGTAGCGGCGCCGCGAGTGCTCGCTCTCAAACACCTCCACCAGCATGATGTACAGCTGCACGCCCTCCAGGAACATCCAGGTGAACGCAGCCAAGAAGAAGAAATGCAGCAGGGCGGCAAAGACGGCACATGCAATCTGCAGAGGGGTTTATAGTGGCAGAGATATAGAGAGAAGGGAGTGGAACAGAATCAAAACAGTTTTATTTGTATAACCCAATATCACAAATAGACATTTGCCTCAATGGGCTTTACATTCCGTACGCGTACAGTATGACACCCTGCCTATTAGCTCGGCTGAGAAAAAACTCAGAGTAAAGGGGTATGAATTTGAAAAATGTATTGAATAAGCACAGGTGATATTTCATTTCGTGATAACTGCTACTGCACATTTTATTTTATTTGAATATTTTTTTTATATTTTACACAGTGTCCGTGTTTGTCTTGTAGTCTCTGTCTCTTTGTGGTTCATTGTATTGTTTCACAGAAAAAAGAGAATAAAAAAGAAGGGAGTGGAATAGAAGGGGAAAATTAGAGTATTAACAGTTGAAAACAGATTTTGAATCAAATCACTTCGATGGCATTAGGCTGATTGATTTTTTCTAAAGGATTAAATGTCTGGCTTTGTTGGGAATGTAAGAACTGGCATAAAGTGTGTCACCCAAATGACTATGACTGAGCCGGCCCCCCTTTTCCTGACCTGTGCTTGTCTTTTGTCTTCCCAACAATTAGCATTGCTTAAGCTTTGATTGGCTAAAAAAAACGGATTGGACGTTTGCCTGTCGTTATACTGGCAGATGAAGTGACTGCAGCCACTGACTGAGCCCATGTGGTCAGTTTTGCGGTGGCTGGCATGGATGAAAGAGAGAGATGTGAAAGAAGTCAATGGTTTGAGAGCCATTTGGAACCCACTTGAATGTTTTATGCCACGGCCAGGTGCGAGTACACAGTTCAACACTTCCCCAGCGCTGACAGAGGCAAGAATAGACCAAGGCAGGCAGCCAGTCATTTGCATGTATTGCACATGCTCACACACACACACTACTTTCTAACAATATTAAGATGCAGTACTTACATGCATTGGAGTAATTATCAGCACAGTTGAACATAACTAGCGTATTTTGGATTCAATTAAATAACTGAAAGGTTGAGTGGACTTTAATTGTCAAGGAGAGTGACCTTAAGAGAGTGAGTCTGTGAATCACACACCTATAAAATGTTATGGACGGGAAAAAGGTGTAGGCCAAAGCATTATCTTTAACTTCATAGGGAAGTAGCTTTGTGGATACTATGGCCTGTGAGCTTTGGTTGGGACAGTTGTGAAGTGTTTTTAATAGCACAGGGCTTTCTATAACTCATAATCCACCTGCACTGTATGGCATAGTTGTGAACTGCAGGTAAGCAATATGAGATAATATCATGTAAACGATATACAATAAAATAGCTACAATGATTTAAAAAAGACCAATAACAAGTATCAAGGTCAATTTAAAAGCAGATTATTTTAATTTACAATTCTGAATCTGATTGGTCTTCTAACCATTTAAAAGGTGCACTACGCAGTTTCAGGGGATAAGCTTACAAAACATTCTAACTCTACATGAAATTCTTAGTATTGAATAATAATATCCTAATAAATACAATAAAACATTTTTTGAGACAACCTGTAACCAAAAGTCAGACTGAAATATGTTTGCTGTAAACTACAACAGTATAGTGAAACAGTAACTTTTTACGGTGGCTTTCTAACTTCAAACAGTGTTCCAGGGATCACATTATCCAGTAAGCAAAGCTTCTTTATTCATTTATGAACATTTACATAGTGCATCTTTAAATTATCAATAGATCATTCGACTATCAAATAGCGCCCGTAGAGATCCCGTAGTAGTAATAATAATAAAAAAATATTTCATTTATATAGCGCTTTTGTCGCACTCAAAGCGCTTTACATAGGAGCAACAGTAAAAATAAAATAAAATAAAATAAAATAAAATAAAATAAAATAAAATAAAATAAAATAAAATAAAATAAAATAAAATAAAATAAAATAAAATAAAATAAAATAAAATAAAATAAAATAAAATAAAATAAAATAAAATAAAATAAAAATAAAAATACTTTAGGTCTTACCGGCTGGTCACCCCGATTGATCCCCACTAGGAAGAGTGACTCTGCTATGAAGAGGCAGATGCAGAGGTTCTTGTGGATGGTGTTGCGGTCACTCTGGAGGCCGCGGAAGAAGCAGAAGGTGAAGAGGCTGACCAGCAGGCAGACCAGTGACAGCAGGATGCCCACCCATGTGATCACATCCAACAGCATGTCGTGCACAGGGTCCGTGTTCTGTAACAGAGAGAAAATGGCCGACAATGTCAAGTCCCATTGTTGGTTGACATAAACATAAAACGTCGCTGAAAATATGTTTCTTAAAGCGAGACACTGCAGTAACAAAAAACACGTTTCTTCAAACTCTGGTAGGTTTAGAGATTTTTTTTCTGTGTTTGCTTTCCTTACTTCTTTCAAAACAGTATTAAAAAGGTCAAAAGTGTACATTTAGGTGTTTATTGAATGAACCTTTGTATCTTTGCATCAGAATACAACTCCTGTTTTGATACAGATCTATTAGTTAGATATTGTCAAATGTATATAATTATTCAAACATTTCTGAAAAATAATTGTTTTATGTGAGTAATCAAGTGTAAAGTTCCATGATTGATGATATATATATATATATATATATATATAAAAAAAAAACTAATTCATGCGAAAAATTTCAACATTTTCATTAAATTCACTTTTCTGTCCCAACACCATTCCCTGAGGCTTTTATTTACATAATTATTAGATGTTTGGACCAAAGAGCTTTCCCTCATCCCTGTGTAGACCATTACACAGCAAGCCACAGGTGGGCAGATATGAATCACAGATTAGTCAGCATGAATCCATCTAAAATGCCCCCCTATTGTTTCATTTTGTTCGGGCAACAAAGTGTAACAGAGTGAACAGTCCGTGGGGCCACAGGTGTCTAGGGCCATCACAACATGAATGCAATCAAAGCAGAACATGGCAAATAACTTCCACAGATGCTTTAGATATTTATTTTGTTTTTTTTTCATAATTTTTTTCAAATAGTTATTTGACACCACAGCCAAATTTGGGCACTAAAAAGCCTTTAGCTGAAAATGAATCCGTGGCTTTAAAGGGAGGGATAGGGATCAACAGTGTTTCAACCACACTCATGAAAGGGAATTTACATGGTCCCATTAAAAGCCAAGTGCACATAGGGATACTTGGAAGGAAGTGGGAAAAATGCAACAAACCCTAAAAGAGCAGAATGAACGTCTTCCAAGGCCTCAAAGACATTACAATCAAGTAAAGTCCTGCCAATAACCTGCCATGGGTGAACATGTTGGGCCTAGTTAGAAGGGGCACTTAATTAAGAATGCGTAATAACTAGTAATAATAACTTAAAGTAACAAATAAATCGTATTAGTCGTCCAAAGTAATAGATATAAATGCTAAATGTAATGGTTAAATTGTTGAGATCCAAGCTATGGGGGCACATATGATAATACAAAGTCAGTTACCATTGTTTTCACATATAACATTGTTCAAACAAACATCACAAAAGCAAATGGTCAAATGTACATTTAATGTGTGGTGTCCAAAGCGACTTACAACTGGAGCACACATTCATACACCGATAGCAATGAGTACCATGCAGGGTGCAAGCTAACTATCAGGAGGGTTCAGTGTCTCTTTGCCCAGGGACACTTGGACACATATCAGGAACTGCACTGCCAACTGACAATTTTGTATCATGCTACCAGTGTGGGGGACAACATCATCAACAACATTTTTGCCAAGACAAGATGCCAAATCAAGACACATGCTTTAAAACAAGCATCTTCTGTATGTAAAACATGAGGGAGGCATCAGAGAGTGACATCTTGATTTGTTAACTAAACATAATCACTGCATCCAAGCACTTTGGTCAGCTTCTGAGACTTCCCTAATTTCCCAAAGGCATTGTCTTGTTTTTCCGCCTGCGGGGCATTGATTTAAAACAAAAACGGAAGGAAAGAAATGAAAGTGGGAAAATGGAGGAGGAGGGGAGGGGGGACAACTTTAAAGAAATCTGCCAACACTCCTGACGATTGGCATTGTCATCCCCGCTGGGACTGAAAAAAAAACTACCTGGGCGAGACAGTTGAGTTCTGCCGTGACTACTGCCTCTGAACGCTAATTAAGACCAAACTGGCATTATTTGAACACAAAATAACATCACAAAATGCTTAAAGGCCGGCAGTAGATTAGCACTGACAAGGCAGACAGAAAAGGTGAGAGCTAAGCCAACTGTGTGAACATCAAGCACTGACCCTGTCTATCTACCTGACAGACAGGGCTGGACCCACTAAAGGATTGCACTGGTTTTGTGGCAGTTAAACCTGTGCAAATGAGAGAAAAGGATAACGTCCAAATTCACAAAGCATATGCAGAAGGGGGAAATTCAAGCAAACTGTACTCAAACTGTACTTCCAGGCAGACAGCGTTCTGGGTTTGCGCCTGTCCCATTTCCATGCATGTATATTACGGAATATTGAAAAAAATCAGTGCAAAACTGCCCCCCATTGCAAATACAACCTCATTCACAGAGACCAGCGCTCATTGCCACAATCCACTGCAGTTGTCAACCATGTATTATCATGGCGCAATCTCTCTCTCT
Organism: Ammodytes marinus; assembly: GCF_949987685.1. Lineage (NCBI taxonomy): Eukaryota > Metazoa > Chordata > Actinopteri > Uranoscopiformes > Ammodytidae > Ammodytes > Ammodytes marinus. Next base: position 2,326,849 of record NC_137227.1, read on the forward strand.
CTCTCTCTCTCTAAATCATGGAGCCGTTATCACGCGCAATCCATTCTTAATGGATCTGGCCCATAGAGTAAAGCTCGGCTGTTTGATGTCAAAGGCAGTCTCCATCCCCAGCAAACCCAAGAAAATATGACGAGGAATATCTCTGTAAAAGCATACTCTAGAATAATAATATGTCTCTCAAACTAGCTCCTCTCTTTATATCAACAACAGTACAGTCAGCAGTATTTTCCGTGGGGGCAGAGAGAGAGAGAGAGAGAGAGAGAGAGAGAGAGAGAGAGAGAGAGAGAGAGACCATCAACATTCACGACTAGTCTTCCCCCTCATAGAGTATAAAGAAACTTGGGGGAAGAAGAAGAAGAAGTATTGCACGAAAGCCTGCTTTAGTGTCAGCCCGGCTAACGCTAGCAGAGAGAGGGGAACAGATGCTGATCGTTAAGGGGCTGTGGTACAATAACACCCGCGCCATCTCCTCCAGTCTGGGGAGAGCGCTCGTTTGATTCTCTTGCCTGATGAGGCGTTGTGTATACGTTGGGTGGGGTGTTGGTGGTGCAGGCATGGGGATGGCAGGGTGTTGTATAGAGCAGACGTCTGTGTGTGTGTGTGTGTGTGTGTGTGTGTGTGTGTGTGTGTGTGTGTGTGTGTGTGTGTGTGTGTGTGAAAAGTAAGGCCCCCCTGACTTCACAGTGGCGTCTACACAGTGGGTGGCGACAGATGTGGATGTTTGTGCACCAGTACTCTGTACTGTAGGTGTGAGTGCGGCGCATGGGGGCACATAAGTCTGTTTACAGTCCAGTGCATTACAGAGATATTGTTGTGGTGGGTGGTACTGGCTGCCACGCGTTGTAAAGGGGACCCTTAGGTCTCTAAGGGCTAGCGAGCCGTGGCAGCGGCTGCCGGCTCTATCTATCACAATCTCACCTTCAATAGCAGAATGGAGAGAGGGAAAGAGAAGGCAACAGGGGAGACAGAGCTATAGAACCACAGAGAGAGAGAGAGGGGGGGGGGGGGGGGGCACTGAGTGTATCTACACCTCGGTGATGGATTTACTGTGGAATGATTTCTTTGTTCTAGGAGCTGGACAATGGCCCAGACGTCACCAGCAACAATGTCTCTGCTGGAAAGTTTGCTTGTAACTAAGAACATTCACTCAAGTACTATATTAAAAAGGTGCACTATGTAACTTTGGGTGTGTCAGAGAAGTGAACATATTGTAAAAGGTATATACTTAGCATCCCTGTTGCTTAGACACACGAGGCAAACGTGTGTACATTCAATTTGTCTTCCAACCTTTCTCTTCAAAATGTTTCCCGTAATTTCTTAAAACACACATATTTTCCATTCCAGACGGATGCCCGAGGAAATTAGCTTTAGCGCTGATCTGCTCACACATGGCACAAAGAAAATGTTTCTTGGCATCCCGTACTGACATCAAATCATACACACTGAAGGCGAGACCCTGCAGGCAAAACACATCGTTTTTGCAAACACTGGTCAGTTTTGAAATGTTTGTCTAACATGTCTTTGTTCATACTAGTAAGAACACAAGGTCCAAAATGTACATGTTTATTTGACTAAACCTTGTCTGTTTCTCCTATACAATCATCTTTAACGGGCATTATCTCAATAGTGGTTTATTTCGATACGCTGAACCACAATTGTCAACTTCTAAAGCACTTACATTAACTAAAGATTGCATATCTTTCCATCATTCTTAGCACCATTCTAAATGTATGCATTTGTTCATATGTTACTGTCTGATTATATTTTTTAAGACCTTTACATAGGATTGTTATTTATTTAGAGTATACAATGAATAAAAACTATATCCAAAATCTCCTCTGTAAAAACTTTGGACTAGTTATTTTTTATTAACTCTGGCTTTATTCAACATCTAGATCTTTGGTTATTCAAGAAATGCAAATGTATGAATATTTAGTTAGATATTTCCAAAGGTGTCAGTTACAACTGGCAAAGTTTCATGATGATATCTATAAGTTTAAAACAGGGCCCTAATCACCTGCAGTGTTTTGCCTTAACTACCATAACATCCAAATCCCCAAAATCTCCTGAACTAGTTCTATGAAATGCGTAAAAAAAAGAAAGTACTCCAGGAAGGGGAGAAAAGAACAGAACCTCAACCCATTTATACCTCAAAGAACAACTCTGAGCAGGGGGGGGGGAGCATGAAGCCAATCCAATTAAAATGCATAAATCTCCCTATATATGCCTCCGGAGCCGGGCTTTTGACTCATTTGAAATACGGTCGGGGCAGGGCAGACAGTTTGCGCTAAGGGGGCTATGGTGGCCCCACTGCGGGGAGTCATGTGACAAGTTCACCTACGGTATGACCAAGGATTTATGATGTGCACTGGGATGAGGAACAGTTTGCAAGGGAGGGCATATGAATCAGGGAGCTCCTAGTAAATTTGTCACATTTAAACAGGGGTCTGGGGGGAGAGAGACTCCGGGCTTGGATGGCAGGGGAGTTGACATTCAGCACATGCACCGAATGTCCCCCCTGTGCTTCTAAGCTACAGTAACGTAAAGTGCAGCTTTCGGTTGCTATGGCCTCTGTCTTCTCCCTGTCCGTGCCCTTATACCATATAAATAGATTTATTTTGAGCCGTCTCTCTCTCTCGCGCTGTGTGTATATATACTGCTCAGTGCCTATGTGTCGCATCATAAAATACACAACCAAATAACCTTGGACTGTCCTTTCTCATCATAGTTGCCGTCTGATGGTGGTGCCAGTGTGGGGATGTTCTATAAGGACATTGATGAATGTTACCCAAAGATCCCCCCCACTCCATCATCCAGTGAGATGTGCCATTGATTTATACTTACTGGTCTGTTTGGGGAATAGTGCCACTTACCAGTAGCTCAATGCCTCCCCAGGGCATATCTCAGCACACACATCCACTACGTAAATAATGGCATGTAGGTGGAAGCAGAGCAGGCTCTATATATCTGGAGCTGGGGTTTGCGCTTTAGCCCATTTTTTCCATGTCAAGTTCCACTGGCTTTCTTCAAGGAAAATTCCTGCATTTCAATATAGTGAACATTGAGTAAATTGATTGCGAACACTTTTTAAATGGCAACATACTACGCTTAATTTCAGGTTCAAATTCGTGTTTGGGTTTTTTACTAGAAACTGTTTTCATGGTGTAGTGTCCAAAAAACCCTCTATATTTATCACAGTGCCATTGCTGAAACGCCTCTGTTCAGCCTTTGTCTGAAACACTCCATATTGCCCGTCTCTTTAAGTCCAGTCTGCTCTGATTGGCCGAGAATATATCGGCCGGTTTGAATCTAACTGCCGGTTAGTATCAGGGGAATCTGGGGGTGTGGCTTAACACACATGGAGTTAGTGCTATGTTAGATTGGTAATGAGGGGGCGTGGCTTCTCCCTGTATGACATCTCTATTACACCTCACTTGATCCTAAAACATGTTTGCAATCATTATACAAAAATTGACAAAAAATAAGCATATAATCTCTCGCATGCAGCTGGCATCTGCAAATACAGTTTTAATTTGTTTATGGGGCCAACGGCACATCTCAGCTAGGATTGCAGTATCAGTCATTGTCAGTCATTGTCTTTCCAGAGCGGTTACCTGATCTACAACCCACAGGTATTAAGAGAGGGAAAAGTAGGGCCTTTAGTTTGGAAATAGGATATCAATGAGTGTGTGGGAGCGTGCAACTTATTAAAAAAATATTCCACATTGGGTAACTTTGTTAAGGTCATTGCATTAGGAACCACAAAAGGCTCTAAACATCTCCGGGTATACTCGCTCGGGCGAAATGTCCAACAGTGTTCAAACATATGCAGTATGTGTATTAGAGCAATTATTCTTAGGAAGCTAATTAACTTCAAACGTAATGAATCCCGATGAGACACAGTCTGGGGTTTTGTAACTGCTGAGTGTCTCATAATATCAGATACAGTATGTTCCACTTTAAGGATTCCTTTTCGAATGTGAGGGCAAATTTTTCACCTTGCAATCACAATCGTGATGATGAGGCATTTACAAACGATTACGATAACGATTGTTATTGCCATAAGGACAATGCATCACATCCAAATCAAAGTCTGCAACCTTTCCGGATAGAATTTTTTCTACTTGATCCTTTTTTTCCTAAATCTAAAAACAAACAAAACACATTTGAATTGTGCTCATCAAACCATTTAAAATTGCATGAAGTCTGAAAGCACCTTGAACATGGGGCATAATGACAGCCTTCAAAATGTCACATGGACAAAGTAGAGAAAATGTTTCCATATCTAAACTTTGCGTGAAGTATGCTGGCACTTTGAAAGCAATCATAACTCGGGATGCTAAAAATACTAAACACATGCTTCGAAACACGACGTAGCGGACGGCTAGCTTATTAAAGCCCAACATAAAGATTTCGGAACATAAAACTATCATTATTCCAAACTAGTGTGCAGAGCGATGCAGAGGCCAGAAAAACAACGAGATGAAAGATGATGGTGATACTGTATGCCAGCCTCCGTCCTCCAAAAAGAAAATTGCAATTACAGCATGCCTATCTACTTATTTATTTATTTTTTCTCCGAGATGCCACTGAGAAATAAACAAGCTTAGAAATATAATCTGTTGCTCTGAGGGTAATGAGTAATAACAATGCAGAGATCAGCAGCAGTATGCTCTGTTTCCATGGATACAAAAAGACATAGTCGCTTCGATTTGTGATGTTTTTTTTCTTTCGCCCCCTGCCTCTATCTTGCGGGCAGACACACACACACACACACACACACACACACACACACACACACACACACACACACACACACACACACACACACACACACACACACACACACACACACACACACACACACACACACACACACACACACACACACACACACACACACACACACACACACACACACACACACACACTTTGCTCTCCATTCACTGTGATCTCAGACACAACACAGTGACAGTTTGTCAAATAAAGAGCCTCCGTATCCTCCATTTGGTGGCACCTTCCAACAAGTTGCCTTTAATAACATGAAAAGATAAAAAATAAGGGAAGGGGTAAAAAATTTAAATAAAAAGAGGCTATCACTCAGAACCGGGGGTGTAACTACTGTCCACTTTTCTCCGGTGAATGCAAAATTGCCACAAGTGATCCAGCCTTTCCAAAAATGTTAGGGGTTCAGGCCTGGCTGAAAGCGCTCCTTTTTACTGCTTCCTTTTTCTTTGGTTTGCTGCTTTGCTTTCATGGTGTGAAGGCTCCCATTCTTCCCAAAGTCCCTCTCTATTCCAGGCTAGGCTCTGGCCCAAAGAGAGCTCAGTCGGCCCAAAAGCCATGCTAGCTCGCTGACAAACGCTATCTCTGCGTTCCAAATCACATACCTTTTCTTGTTCCTACACTACATACTAAAGTACAGAAGAGTTTTAGGGCCACTGGAGAGAAACAAATCAGATAAGGATTTTTTTTTTCATTATGTCGAAACATTTCAAGAATAAAGACGAATACTGCAAGAAAATGCTATATGAGTTATTGGGGCACTTATGTATTTACACTTTAACTGTTCGCTAGCACTGCATATCACACTTACTGTTACTCTGGATCCCCCCATTAGGCAAAACACCCCCAATGCACTAGAAAGAACCCTGACATGTGGGGATGCAATGTAAATGTTTTTTGTCCTCCCTTAATGTCTTTACATAAATAAATAAAGACATTTTGCATGAATAAAATAAGCAGAAAGGAAATGGCTACGACTAAAATAAATCAAGATGTAAGGTTATAGGTTCAATAGTATGGAAGCTTGGAACGGAACTTTCTTATGCTATTATGTTGTGTTAATTATATTGTTAACATTGCAACCTCCCGTGGACTAAATAGGGCAAGGAGCATCATGGCTGACCCATCCCACCCCGGCCACAGCCATTTCCATCTCCTCCCTTCCGGTAGGAGATACAGGTCCCTTGGGAGCCGAACAAACAGGCTACGGAACACCTTTTACCCCTGGGCTATTCGCCTATTAAATGCCTGAACCCCCACCCCCCTCCCCCCGTCCCCTACTGGACATAAGAAATCCTCTATTTATAATTATTTTTTCTTAAACAGACACTCAGATTTTTATTTAGCATAGTTATTAAATTATTGTTGCCTATTGTTGTCTGTGTATGTATGTATGCTAATTTGCACTGTGGGTGGTGAGCACCACCCTAATTTCGTTGTACTGTTTGCACAATGACAATAAAGACTGAATCTGAATCTAACCTGTTATTTTGAGAGAGAAAAGAGAAAAAATATTGCCTAAAGATTGCTAGCTAATTAACAAAAGAGACAACAACCTTTTTTTGTGAATACATGTTGATTATCCCGATTGTCTTGAGAACGCTTTGGTCGTCAAGAGAATTAACTTGTGATCTCAAATACAAGCGTTTAGAATTGTTTAGTAATAAGAGGAAATAGCCATTTGTTATCTAATTTTCCACAGTAAAAGGAGCTAAAAAAAATGAACTGCCACACTCGGCTTCCATACAATAGCAGTGCTCCGGGTCTGAATCATTCTATCTCTTTCTAAATATACAGCTCCGGAAAAAATGAAGAGACCAGTCTGAATTTTTCTTAAATCTTCATCTCTACATAACTTAATGGAAATGCTCTTAATGACATAAAATGTATTGGAATTTGGTAGAAATGTTGGCTTTTAACAAGTCAACTACAGCTAAACAATGTTATCAGGCATTAGATATGTAATACTAAGGTAAATGACTGTCTACAGTAAAGGTTTGGTACATTACTCTTTGCTTATCATAAACCTAGACAGGGATCTGATGATGCCATGTTATGGAGTTTCAAAAAGGTTTGAAGACCAAAACAAGACATTGATATCAAAAACAATGTGATTTGTTTTCCCTTTTTTAAGTAACATTGTAGGGGAGAACGGGGTAATTTGTCACACGGGTTGGTTGTCACAATCGTTATATCTCAGAACCAGAAGGCGCTGTCTGTGAAATTTTGATATGTAAATATCCAGAATTGGGATCATAGGTCACCTACATAGTCTTCCTTGGAGTTAAACTGCTGAATTTGAGGTGAGACGACTGTTTGTGTTTTTCATGTCAAATTGAAAATATTTTGCTCCTCAGTATTTTTCTTCTAGGCTTTTACACAATGGGTTTATAACAAAACACTTGTTACCCATACAAAGTGTGAAGGGTAAACTATAGTTTAGATTGTGGTTAGCAAGCTAATTAGTTGTCAGATGGTTGTTGGCCTTGATGCTAGCAAGAAATTCAAGTTGGGGTTGGTCGTCACATTTTTTGGGGGTTTGGTTGTCACATGTTATCTCAAGGCTGCAGCCAAAAAAGGAACCCAATAACGAAAGAAATTGTCAAGCTGTATCCTCACTGACACCCCAGAGAAGGAAAGAATAGAGCAGGAAAAGGCAGCTAGCATGCAAAAGAAAAAAGGGCAACAAAATCAAAACAACCCAGTGCATCCCAAACTAGACCAGCTGCCAAGGCTACATTAAGTTATGTAGGCCTATTTGTCAACTTGACAATGCAATTAAACTTTCAAATTTAGTTCTACTTGCTTGCCTTCTTTTTAAGATTATTCCCATTAAGATAACATTGTGACAAACAACCCCATAGTGTTTGACAACCGACCCCTTGATGGGGTTGGTTGTCACAATGTGTAAGGGTGTCTTTGATGATTAATTTCTTCTTTATTACAATAAGATAGAAAAAGTGAGGGGTACACATTTCAAGCCAACACCTTTAGCTTCAATTTAATATAGGAATGACTATTGAAAGATGTTTAGGTGATGAGCAATTCTCACTAGAGTAAAAAGTGTGCCTACTTACCCCGTTCTCCCCTACTGTTTTGCTCATTAATTGCACACACAACACACTACACACTGAAGAAAATCATTAGTGTGTGACTACTTCACACACATTGAACATTCAAGATGGCTGCAATCAACACACACTTTAAACCGACAGGGAAATTGCTTAAGACTATAAATGTCTAAACAATTTAAAAAAGTCTACAGAGTGCTGTGAATGTCAGAATGTCTACTTAACCCACCGAGGCCAAAAAGCAAATGAATGTATAAAGTTTATATCGACAAACAGGCAATGCAAGGGACGCCTTCTGCTTTACAATGCTTGATGCCTTCATTTTATTGTCAAGCAAATCATCTTGGAATGGATTTTCACTGTTTTAAAAACCACCATGTATAAAAGTCATGTCAGTTTTTAAGTGCATTTGGTACATTTCACATTAAAAGGCCCTACCTTGACATCCACATGGGCCATGAGGACAGCGAAATTGGTGAGATGTGTACAGGAGCATGTGGTGTGGGTCCTGTTTGTGCCTAGCAGGCGGCAGTCCTGGGTGGACCAGAAGCCCGTCATGGTTCTCTTGGAGTAGCTCCAGAATGAACAGTTGGGGTTGAAGTTCTCCTCAGAGTGCTGCAACACAAGAACACATTATATTTGACATAATTAAAGGCTGCTACGAGGAACTTTTAAATATTTCTGAAACGGTCTCATTTTTCCTCTGATGATCATACATGACATGTTACAGCAAAATCAGTGCAAATGATGCTATTTTTATGTAGCTTTTTCTTAATGCCTTTGTCATGGGTACGCTCACCCAGGTATAACAGCTGTATTAGTAAAAAACACTACCGCCTTTGGCCAAAGGGGGTGCAAGAATGAACACAAACTGAAAGGTCCTTGGAGCACCTTTAAAAATGATATATTATTTGTATTAATATTTTTTTATTAAGGGCACTTTTGGACTCTGGGGGAACAAGGGCAGGGATTATTTCAATGAACTGGTATAGAGTTAACAGGCAATTTTTCCTCCCACTGCAATCGGCATCCATTTCTAAGTGCATAACAGGTGGTTTTGCAGTCACAGCACATTGAGTGGCCCCATGCCTGTTTGTCATTGTGTTTTTTTGACCTCCCTCCTTAGCTTTCACCACCCCCACTGCTTAATGGGCACCAGCACTGTCTGGTGGCGCTAACAATGAGCTACGCCTCCTTGCTATATCGCTCGCCATTTAATAAAAGTAATCCTGATGACACTGAGGATGGCTGACATACAAGCACAACAGAGAGAGAAAAAAAACAACACTGCTGATTAATAGACCCCCTGCCTTTTCCCTCTTGAGCCCAATTTACAATACATTCTTGTAAAACCTGGACAGCACACTTCACCATCCTTTCCTGTGACTTGATTAGCTTCCAAGGTTAAACATATCGTGCTTGCCGTACTATAAAAAAAAAATCACACAAGGAGGTGTGGGATTCTTTTTTTTTCTACAGTTTTACACTTGCTGTAGGGTTAATCACTCTAATAAGGTTCATCCTCTGTGAATGGAAATTTGCCGCTGATTGAGTTTTACCCTTCACACATTCCAAAAAAAAAGAAATTCCACATTAAAGGAGATAGGATGACCTCAGTCACATTAATGGCTTTAATTGGTCCCATTACGTGGAGAGGCAAGGAAGCAAAACAATAACCGGAGGACACATAATCATCATTCCCAGAAGACTAGTGATCCAAAACCCTCAACCTGGATAGATAGAGGGGGGTGGGGGTGGGGGGGGGGCATGACTGTAGAAAGAATAGGACCCACTGCTCGGTATAGCAGCAGAGTGGACATTAACAGAGCTAACACTCTCTAGAAGCACAGCATATCAATATTTTCGCTTGGCTGCACATTCACATTCAGTGTAATTACATCCATTGCAATTGCCATTACAATTCTTAGCCAACCATCAACATGTATCTTGGGTTCTTTAAAAGCCAAATATTAAAAGGCGGGGTCAGCGATTCCGGAGAATGCTTGTTGTCAAAATCACTTTTTGTGGGTCCTCCGAAAAAAAAAATTGTGTTAATACACAGCCTAGGCTCTGTAAACTGGTATGTAAAACCATTAATGTGTAAACAAAGGCCCCCACTATAGCCTAGCAACATACCAGCTTACAGAGCATAAACTACTGAAGGGAAATGAAAATTGAGCGGAAGACGGTAGGCGGGCGGTGCCAGGCTAGCGGCTAGCTGACTCCACCTTTAATCAACTACATTTAAACCACAGTGGTGTACAGTGCCACTGTGCCACGGATAAACATGTCAAATGAGCCCAACAGAAATAAATAGGGAAATGTTCTGCTCCTGCAGCCACTAATCGTGTTTGAGAAGCACAGAGCAGTTCATTAGCATTATCTGATTGGTTAACAAGTTTACCAAAGAATGGGAAGCGCTTGATTTTTTAATACTTTTTTTTTTAAAGTGAAGGCTCTCTGTGTCCCCTCTCAGCTCTTCCAAAATGCGGTTGAAAACGGTATGGTCCAACCAAGCGTGTCTAAACAGATGGAGCTGAGTGATGCAGGAGGGTACAGTGAAAACCTTAGTGACGTTATTGCAGGCTACAATATGTTAAGGAAGGAGGGTTGACTTAACCATATAACTGACTATTATTACTTTTTTTTATTACTTAGTAACTACCCTAATGAACTATACAGGCTCATATGAACAATTACACAAGTCAAACATATTCGACATTGGTCAAGGAAGAAATAGGGCCCACAAAGAATACTTATGGGGCCCATTGTTTTGTGCTATACGCCCCTGTCTGGTGGTGCACTCTAATGTTATGAGCGAGGGAAGCAACGGTGCAGAGAACACACTTTTCCAAAAGGGCACTGTTTTATTGGAATGACTTGATCTGAGTAAAAGGAAAAGGGTAGCAAAGCAGCAGTACCCTAGCATTAGACCAACAGTAAAACAATGACTGAATCCACAGTCACAAATTACACTTAAGGCAGGTGAGTCACAGACATAACTGCACTGACATTGCCCCCTGACATTTTCCATTCATTGAATTTTTTGACATCCGTGAGCTATATTCCTTTCAATTCCCTCTACGCTGTAGTATATGTCTTTCTTTCTTTCCTGCCGTTCTTGCTTCCTTCGGGTTCCCCTGCAATTGCATGGTTGCTCAAACATCCCTGATAATCGCCTAGGGCACCGTGTGTAGACAAAACAGGGGCACTTTGACGAAAGCAAGAGTGAGCAGAAAATAATGTAGTCAAGAAGGAGACAACTCCTGACAATGACTAAGCAGCCTCCAGTGAGGCTCAACGTGACTGATGCTTTTTCAAGAGATCAGGCCAGTGTTTGTTCCCTAGTAGCAACTCCAATTTGTGCTCTCCATGATTCAAATTGTCCACATTTTTCTTTGGATACAATGTCCTGCATATTAACTTCATTGTCTCTGTTGGGATTGGTATATTTCTGTTGTACTTCAGGGTTGGAGGTAGCCTGGTCCTACCAGACCATCGTACTTCATTTACTTTGTACAGAAGGTATGGAATCGCGCAATTGACAAACGTAAACTCACTTGAAGGCGGGTGTCTGTTTAAGTTTAAACCTATTGGATCTGCCCAGTGCCACTCTGGATCTGCCAACCAATCGCATAACGTTTGGTCGTGACGTATGTTTTGACAACAAACCTTCTCCAGAATTGCCATCCCTACCTTTAAATGCATTAAATGAGTCAGCCACATCGAGGCAACAATCAAACAAAACACATCTCAACGTAGACAAAAGTAAGAAGACAGGAGGACATTACCTGTAGGTGTCTGATGGTGAAGATGACAGGGTCAGACAGATAGACTTTGTTAGAGTCCTTGTTGATGGCTGCAGTGATCACCGGTGAGTTGACGATGAGAGAGTAATTGGTTGCCATGGCTTGGCTGCCCAGCTTCATGCTGGCGTTCTCCGTGGAGAGGTAGCCCCCGATGTGTTTGTACAGGACAAACGCTATCCGAATCTCGCCTGCAAAGATGATTGGTTTGGAAAAGTGTTGAAGTGTCTTCTTCTGACAAAGACATACACCGCATGGCTACAAGGATAGTAATATGCTGCTGCTGCTGCATGTAACAGCCGCCATGTGTAACGATTTTGGAGCCTGGTTCACTTCCATTCAAGCCACAAAGACCTTAGTAAAGTCAGGCACAGATGTGGACAAAAAGGTCTAGCTCGCAGTTAGAATTCTGTCTTTCTGCTAGCGTCCATCCAAAATATGTATTGTATGTATGTATGTATGTATGTATGTATGTATGTATGTATGTATGTATGTATGTATGTATGTATGTATGTATGTATGTATGTATGTATGTATGTATGTATGTATGTATGTATATAAGACATTCATTTATATGAAAAAAGTTACTCACTATAGCTTTAAATTGCTTAAAATACCATTGTTTGCCGTAGGGAGGATGATTCTTTTACTACGGAACCACAGCTTAAACTATGAAAGGAAAGTAGCTGAGCGCAATGCGCAATTTTGTGAATTATAAATACTACTACTCATGCAACTCTAGGGAAATGATAGCAACAAAAATGATTATGGAAATAGCAGTTGAAGCTTTGTTAGCACACATTCAGGATTTGATTATAGTAAAACTGTTGACAACAGAGATTAATGTCAAGGTTTGCCAAATCGGTGCAACAGGAAGAGGGAAAAAAGGTGGACTATTTCCTACATTCAAAAATGTGTGCAACAAGTATTCTTATTCAGTATTCGACAAGCATTTTTCTCTGTAATAATTTTATATTCTTTTTCCTCCTCCTGCGGATTCACTTTGCAAGCCCCTGATATGAAAGAAAGTTCCCCTCCTGCCGTTACAGAGATCACTCACTCAGATGAAAAGAAAACAATTTGGGCGCTATATAGCAGGCGGATGACTGGGGGGGGGGGAATATCTTGCCACTGAACGCACTATAATGATGGGCCTGGGCACGGCTGGACTATGCACAGCTTGAAAGTCCATTCAAAATTTGCATGCGCTGATAATAAAGTTGAAAAAAAATGGGTCTGCATTGCTCAAAGATGGCTTATGTGTATTGTGGTCTAACTGCCTCATTTACAGTTTTATCCGTAAGTGCTTGAAGGAGTGTAGCTAATTCTGCAGCCAGGGTCCACACACCGATTCCCTTTGCTTTATATAGAGCCGAATAAAAGAAAAAGGACTTGAGGGGATAATTGAAAGTCATTCTGTAATATAATAACAAACAAGACCCAATCCTAAATTATGTTTTGATTAATAACAGTTGCCAGATAACTTTTTTTCAATATAATAACAATTTTTTTATAATCGCAAAGTTCCTTTTTTGTGTGTTAAATAGTTTTTTTTTTAAACACAAGCCTGAATAATACACCAACGGGGAGGCATGATTACACTTCAAAAGGCAACAATGGGAAAGGACAGATGAAGGGAGATTTTTTTTATTTATTTTTTTTACTACCCACCATTTCTCCCGTGCTGCCTTAGCGTGTTGGCAGAGAGGTGGATGGAGTTGCCCTGTCCGCCGGTTTGTGGGAACTTCAGGTCCGGCAAGTTCCCCTCCGTACTCATCCTCGCCACCTCCAGCTCTGAATACAAATAAAACACAGATGGCATTTTTTAGTTATGAATAATTGCCTTTGGTGATATACACACGCTAATATAGAAAAAGAAAAATGTGACAGAAAATATTGTCCAGGAACTGTTGAAAACCTAGTGCATCTAAAGCACTAACATAAACTACATTTTCCATAATCATTCTTAGCACCATGCTGGAGGTTAATAATACAGAAGGATTTGTTCATTTGTAACGTATGGCCATGTGTTTTGATGGTGTGTGTGTGTGTGTGTGCCCTTCTCTTACCCTGCGTTCCAAATCGAATACTCTTTCTTTTTTCTTTTCTACATACTACATCTGACCATAAAAATAATCTAGTTACGGTGCAGTATGCTACATTTGGGACACTCTTTTTACTTATTTATTTCATCATAACATTGCGCCTTGATCTTGCCTCTTGCTTTACTATCCGTCGCATCCCTGGTTGTTTTCTTATGGAGGCTCCGTCGATGTGACATCACTTCCGGTGCGATTGTGGGTCGGACTCGCCCAAATAGGATGCTGTTTTCGACACTAAAAATCTCGGGCGGATGTAGTAGACATATAGCCTGGAATTCCAGACCCTGATATCTTGAACGATAATCAGAATACCACAATCAATAGTAATTCCCAACTCAAGGGGCGGCTCCTACTCGTGCATTTCAAATGCCACTGCACGCAATTGGATAGCACTACAACCAATCAGAGCAATGAGGTGACATATTAAGCCCCGTTCGTTTAGCGAACAGCGGGATTAACTGTTAAATTAAACTTTTGCTGTGGTCGGTCGGCAAAACAGAACAATCCTCTTACTTGCTAATGAAAGATTATGTAGTTATATACATGTATTTGTAATTTTCCTTATAATTTGGAATGCAGTGTATAAAATATGGTGTGACAAGTGAAATAATGCCTATAGTCTATTCGAGAGAATTGTTTATCTCCCGTGAGATCAACACATTTCCAACAACGTCAGATTATAGTTTAATCTTCCAGGGTGAATTGTTATGGGAAAGAGATGCGTGTAATGATTTGCTAAATTCATGACATGATTTTATCTAACGAAATATACAGTTTTAATTAATATCTGTTGGCTTTAACTTTGTACAAAATTACTTTTTACTAGAGGTGGGCATAGATTAATTTTTTTAATCTAGATTAATCTAGATTAATTTTGAAATTAATCTAGATTAATCTAGATTAAAATGGCTCATTTGAATTCATTCATAATATGTGTGTGCTCCCTAAATAATGACTCAAAGTAAGTCTTTGAGAACGTGTTTCTCAAGCCAGGTGGCGCATCAGACCAGGGGCTCATCTCCTGTTTCCAACATGCATCACAAACTGCTTGAGGAAGCTGTTCTACTATGATAATTGGTGATGAAAATAAATAATGTTCAACAAGATGTACTTGTGTTTACAAACTGTTTATTCAGTTAAACATGAACTTTGAACTGTAGGCCATAAGAGGTAACGATGAATTGTTTAGGGCTGCAACTAACGATTATTTCAATAATCGATTAATCGGTCGATTATTTTTTCGATTAATCGATGAATCGGATAAAAAAAATAAACATTTGTAAATGCTGCATCTTTATTCAAAAACTGAACATTACTTCAAATTCACAGTGCACACTGAAGTGTCAAAACACCAGGTTATTGCTCCAACGTCCCGGAACTATTAAAAGTAATATTAAATGATAAAAAATTAATAATAAACTTAACTGGGATAACACAAAAAAAAACATACAATGTATGATATACATTTATACAGTATAAGGGATGTCCATGGTAAACCAGTCAACCGATAATATTTTTAACCGGTAAATACTAACGGTTAAAAAAATTAAATCATCTTAATTTCTCTCAGATGACAGGAGAGTTAATTAGGGGGCCAAGCCCGAGTAGGGCTGGGACCGCGTTTTGCAGAGCAACGCGGTTCCCAAGCCCTGCGGGGCAGGGAACCCTATTGATCTTGTAGGGATTATTAGGGGGCCAAGCCCGAGTAGGGCTGGGACCGCGTTTTGCAGAGCAACGCGGTTCCCAAGCCCTGCGGGGCAGGGAACCCTATTGATCTTGTAGGGATTATTCTTCTTATTATTCTTCTCCACATAAAAGTGGTGCTGCAGCCCAAACCGTAAAGGGTTGGGACATGCCACTTGCAGGGCTCATCCAAGTCCGTACCCCGTACGCAGACAAAAAAATTCAAACATCCCGGCCACTAGGTGGCGCTACAACAAAGGAAAAGGCGTTTTGGGCTATAACTTCCGCACCGAAAGTCCGACAGTCAAAAACTTTATATCCACAGATGCCCACAAGTCAGCTGCATCTTTTGAGATAGGCCACGCCCATTTGCGTATATATACATTTTTCGCTACATCGCAAAAACTGTGTCAGTCACCAAAACATACACCTCCTACAGTTTTCACCCGATTTGGACGAAACCAAAAGCATTATGCTCTACCAACTCCCACGAGCAAAAGTTGGTCAAATAATTTCTCTACGACCATCGGAAGACTAAACGGTAGCGCTTTAAAGATTTGCGAAAATCCGTTAAAAAAAAAAAAAAAAGGGATTTTCTTGAAACTCAAGGGAGACTATCATGGGGCATACCTGAGTCTATGGCAAAAATATGGGCAAGAAATTCCTTTCTGGGCGGGACTTATTAAAAAAAAGAGTTTTTCAATTTTTTTGCCTGTTTTCGCCATTTCCTAAGTCTTTCGGCGGGAAAATGGGAAAATTCAAAAAACTGTCTTTACAATGGAGAGGTTCACAATTTAATTTTGCTCATAACTCCCCAACCGAACATCGCACATTCAAAAACTTGACATCCACTTGTTTGGTACATTGAGCTGCATCTTTCTATCTAACGTAGTTTTGCAAATGTCATCCATAGGGGGCGCCAAAACCACAAAAAGCAAAGGAAACGCGTTTGGGGCTATAACTTCCACACCGAACATCCCACATTCAAAATCTTTACTTCCCCGGATTCCGTGAAGCGAGGGGCCGGCGACGCGGACGCGGACGACGACGCCCGATCCCGAGTCGCGTGGGAGGCTTGGCCCCCGTTCACAACTGCTTGCAGTTCTAGTTCTTCTTATTATTCTTCTCCACATAAAAGTGGTGCTGCAGCCCAAACCGTAAAGGGTTGGGACATGCCACTTGCAGGGCTCATCCAAGTCCGTACCCCGTACGCAGACAAAAAAATTCAAACATCCCGGCCACTAGGTGGCGCTACAACAAAGGAAAAGGCGTTTTGGGCTATAACTTCCGCACCGAAAGTCCGACAGTCAAAAACTTTATATCCACAGATGCCCACAAGTCAGCTGCATCTTTTGAGATAGGCCACGCCCATTTGCGTATATATACATTTTTCGCTACATCGCAAAAACTGTGTCAGTCACCAAAACATACACCTCCTACAGTTTTCACCCGATTTGGACGAAACCAAAAGCATTATGCTCTACCAACTCCCACGAGCAAAAGTTGGTCAAATAATTTCTCTACGACCATCGGAAGACTAAACGGTAGCGCTTTAAAGATTTGCGAAAATCCGTTAAAAAAAAAAAAAAAAGGGATTTTCTTGAAACTCAAGGGAGACTATCATGGGGCATACCTGAGTCTATGGCAAAAATATGGGCAAGAAATTCCTTTCTGGGCGGGACTTATTAAAAAAAAGAGTTTTTCAATTTTTTTGCCTGTTTTCGCCATTTCCTAAGTCTTTCGGCGGGAAAATGGGAAAATTCAAAAAACTGTCTTTACAATGGAGAGGTTCACAATTTAATTTTGCTCATAACTCCCCAACCGAACATCGCACATTCAAAAACTTGACATCCACTTGTTTGGTACATTGAGCTGCATCTTTCTATCTAACGTAGTTTTGCAAATGTCATCCATAGGGGGCGCCAAAACCACAAAAAGCAAAGGAAACGCGTTTGGGGCTATAACTTCCACACCGAACATCCCACATTCAAAATCTTTACTTCCCCGGATTCCGTGAAGCGAGGGGCCGGCGACGCGGACGCGGACGACGACGCCCGATCCCGAGTCGCGTGGGAGGCTTGGCCCCCGTTCACAACTGCTTGCAGTTCTAGTTTGTATTGATATTGATACCATTTTCAAGACTCCTTAACGATCCAAGTCTTTATTGATATCAAAATTGATAATTTTCTATTATTTTGTTGAAATAGAACTTGTATTATTGCTTTAATTGCTGATATGATCATAGCTCTAGATAGGACATTAAACAGGTCATAATTCCATTCCATCTTTACTATCTATTTTATCTTGCTGGGAAAACAAGTTTCGCCAAAATCTCAAATTTCTTTTTTTTTGTGTTGCATTTGAACACATCAATCATATTACTGAGCCGGCCTGAACACATCACAGTTGACATGTTTGCTACTTTTTTTAAGCTAACTAGCTTTATATCCTTCCGATTTTAACATGGATTTAAAATCTGGATCACTATTTTTAACTGACGGGACTTTCTACACCGTTCGGTTGTATGATTACTGCCGCTGCATTGAATGACTGTTGATGCGCCGATGCCGATTCTCCGAGCACGTCTGCACACCGTCTGCAGCAGCAGCTGACAGAGTTTTTTTGGACTAGACGGATACTGAGTTGATGGAGTTTTTTTTAACCCAAAGAAAGCAAAGGTACAACACTTTTATATAGGCCTGCAGTCCAGTGTTAGATATGACCAAAATACAAGCTGTGGCCGCTCACACTATAGCTTTCCCGCACGTGAAGCGAGCCTTCACGTGCGGAAGGGGGTTCACCCCGACGGCGAACAGCATCTCCCCTGAGCCGAACAGGAGGTGGAATTAAGAGATTAACGGCGATATTTTTTTTATCGCCCGATAAGAGTCTGGCGTTAACGCAGCCGTTAACGCCGTTATCGGCCCACCACTACTTTTTACACACCTCTTAAAATTTGCTCTCCCGCTGGCCACTCACGGAAACACCTCCCGACGTATAGGATATTATTATAAAGTAGCGCTATAAGATTCAACTTATAAAATATAACCAAAACATGTAGACCTAGGCTACTTGATAAGTAATTCAACCTACATCACAACTGCATGCCATAGACTACAGTAGCCATAGCCTATATTCGACACTATAGGTAAGCTTATACATTTTATTGACTAAATATATTGGGTGCCAAGCATTTCACAGTCATTTGTCTGTGTTTTTCTGATGACTGAGCTTTATTTCGTGGTGTTGCCATTGAGTGTCGCTGATTCCCCGAGTCAGGAAAACCTTGCGGTAGCTCTACGCATGGTCGAAAGTTGGCGTGGGAATACGCACACTTCTCCGCAAAGAATGTTTTTATAAATACTAACGTTTGCCACCGCACATTTTCCCGCACATTTCTGGCCGTCTACGCAAGGTTTTTGTGCGCCGCAAGCTTTATAAATGAGGCCCCTGGACTTTTTGAAAAAGCTTCAATGGAGAGTGTCCAGACCAACAGGCGCAGCAAATTTTATTTGATTAATTTAAAGCTCCCATATTATACACTTTTCGGTACTATTATACACCATATTATATGGTCGTAGTGGTCCCTAATACGTTTTTATTTAATTGTTTGCTGAAAAAAACTTTCAGATAATTTATTGTACTATGCTGATGTTCAGCTAATCTCACAATGGCCTATTTTTTAAAAAGTGCTGCAGCTCCCCTCGTAAATATACAATCTTTGAGCTGCCCCCGCCCCCTGTCCGGAAGCGAAGCCAGATACGCCTCGCCCTCTGTCTGTCAGGGCCGTGGACCAATAAGAAATAGGGGTGTGGGCTGCACAGTGGAAGCTTCTGGCTTTCCAGTTTGTGAGGTCAGAAAAGGGGAAAATTCTGACTGGAGTATATTGGGGGGAGTGGTGGGGGTTTCAGAAAGGGGGAGAGTGAGAACAGGAGAGATTGTTATTTTTTTAAATATGTTGGCAGTCTCTAGGCACACCGTGGACCCATGGATATGTTAGAACACATTTAAAAAGTGCATTTAGCATAATATGTGACCTTTAAGATACAACTTAACATTTTTATATTCCTTTTTGTGTCTCATAAAAGTTGGCGCTCTTATAACTCAAGTGGCGGGAAAAGCTATCAGGAATGCATCACATGAGCCCACATCCATTATTCAAGGTGATTAAATGTAATGTATAAAATGTGGCTACGCTGACCATAAACAATAGCTTTAAGATCGCTGTTGATGTCAGTGCTCTTGAGTCATAAAAATGGCATTTTCCCCCCTATATCTTCCTTCCATCCCAACCTACAGACACTAAGGCGCAATGCTGAAAATCATACCAGACAGGTTTAACTAAATTAATAATACAATTTATCACAGATGCTTTTTGCAAATGGCGGCTACATGATTAGTGATCTACAGCAGCAAACTGCACTGATTAAATTGAGACACTGCAGGCAAAAAACTGTCTATTTAGCTTAAAAAACATTTCCTCCATGTCTGTTTGCGTCTGTATATTCCTCTTATACAACCATCCTTAACGACCATTATCTCAACATTAGTTTTTTTCCAATACTCTGAACCAAAAATCTCAACTTTTAAAGCACTTACATAAACTAAACTTTCCGTAATCAAATTAAAGAGTATCATCTCCTGTAGAAGTCAATTGAAGTGATCAATGCACCTCGAATGAGCATTTGAATAAAAACTCATCTCAAATCTCCTTTGATGAACGTAGCTTTGAAGGATCATTCTGAGGGGAGCGTAAGGTCTGGCTATGGGCCTCTTAATCAAGTGGCTATCAAGTGCTCAGGTGACAATGTTTCCTTTTTTGAACTATAACAAAGGTAGTCCTCGCAATTTGCGGAAAAAAAATATGCCTTCATTTCAAGGAAAAAGTGCGTAAGGAGCGAGAGAGATACAAGGGGGTAGATACAGAGACACGGTTAGGGAATACAGCGGCTTTTAGCTTGTGCCGCAGCTCAACAGCTGTTGTGTCTGCAGCGAGTGAGCCTCCTAATTTATGGTTGAAAGACTCCGGCGTCATACAGCAGGAGGGGAAATGAGCTCATTCTCTCAAAGTTATTATGCTATACAATTGGGTTTTAATAACGCAGTGAAGCGCGCTCCGATCTCAAGTACCTGCTGACCTGTTTGTGCAGTCTATGCCTTCCTAAATGCCTCGTCAACTCCCAAAGAGCTGAGGGCTAGAATCACTGATGATTCACTGACAGGCAGAGTTAGAGAAAACCACTGTTAGTATGGACATGCAGTCACATTACAGGTGGAGTCAGTGATTCTGGAGAACGCTTGTTGTCAAAATCACTTCGTCAAAATCAGTGAATATCTCCGCATGACCTGTCCATAGAGATTAAAACACAGCCTAGGCTCTGTAAACGGGCATGTTGTAAGCGGGTTTAAATACCCTTTGTTTATATACCAGTTTATAGAGCCTAGGCTGTGTATCAACAATACCAATTCTAGGCGATGATGTGATGACGCCACTGTCTTTGACGAAGGTTATTGCCCAGGAAAAAAAAGCTCCAAAGAGGCCATGTTTAATCCTCCCTTTGTATCGGCTCTCAAACCGAGGCTCTCAAATCTGGATCTCCCAAAAAAAATAAAAAATAAAATAAACCTTTTGTATTAGCATTCTCTTTTTGCAAATGCCAGGGGGGATTGTTGGCGGTACATTCCTATTCAACTTAGCAAAGACAATACCCAAGATAGCTCACCCATTCCCTGGATTCCAAGCCTGCATGCCTTTGGAATAAAGGAAGCATTTTTTTCTTCTCCTCTCTCTCTCTATCTCCCTCTCTCTCCCTTCTTTTTCCCTGTGCGGTTGTGTAAAAGAGCTTATGATGGGCTTTGGGGAATTTTCTTTGATGCCATAGTAGTTGTTGGAGCCAAAGGCTATACCTTCAAAAAGCCTGTTTAAATAACATGCTAATCGTCAGAAAATCTGCTCATAAGATTATCATAGCAGAGTGGGAGCGGAGGTGCACGCTACACTCGTGTGCGCCCGACAAAAGCCCCCTCAGACGAAAACACATGCACTGTGACGTGTAAACACAAACACAGGCACCATGGCTGAGGAAATACATCCCCGCATCTGTGAAAGCTGCAGCTATACAGATCTCATTATCGGCTTGGGCCTAAAATTGGAAACCAGGCTTTTGTGCTGTTTCGAGTCATAGGCTTTAGATTTAATGGGGGATGCAGGGGATATTTAGACAGAAATATTTAGAGGTAAATGTGTCCCACTCAAACAAATATGAAGAAAACCCCCTTCTCCCCAAAATATGTAGACAATAGCAATTCAGGGGGTAGAACAATTTATAAACCCTTCTTACCTATAACTAGTATATATTTCCCAACTGTTTCAGACATCCCTAGAGTGGAGCATACCTTCTTTACCTTGCCAGACCCCCCCACTGAAAGGTGCCCCAAGGAACTTTCAGTTTGTATTCATTCTTGCACCCTCTTTGGACAAAAACTGTGGTGTTTTTTACTACGCTAGCTGTTGTTCCTGGGTGAGCGTCTACCGACGACAAAGGCACTGTTTTTCACTCGTTTGCTGTTACATGTCATTTATGATCATCAGACTGTTTCAGAAATATTTAAATGTTCCTCGTAGCACCTCTAATGTGCCCCCCCCCCCCCCCCCCCACCCCAATGTTGAAATGAAACCTACACCCGTTGTTCGAGTATTAACTTTAATGCAAAAAAAAAAAAAGAAGCTGGACATTGAGATAGTGTGGTCAGGTGCAAAGCGTGCAAGCTAACAGTGCACCCTCACTTTAGATGTAATTCAATGTGTGAGATCGATAATTAGCCGCTGCAGTGATTACCAATGTTTTAAATGGGCCTCCCTGTTCTCATTTACAACCTTGCAATGGCATGAAGGATTGCAGGAGCCAACTGTCTGGAAGCAAAACAAAAAAATAATAATAATAAAAAATAAGCCGAGCAAACAGAGAGATAAGGCCTAGTAAACATGTCACCGGCACATAATTAACCAGGATACCACTCCGCACTATAACATCCTCACGTCTCATTCCCCCCTCTCTCTCCAAAACCAGCCCAGAATCTTCTTAATACCCCGATGAATTGTGTGCCAGATGCAATAAAATCCTTTTTTATTAATTCTCTTAACGCTCGCTGCCTTTTTAAGTCAGTATAGACCTATATTTTTAGGTTGCCATGGCAGCAGGAAAAGAGGGAGAGAAAAAAAGAACCCCACTTGTTCACAGAGGAGTGGCAATACATCATAACATAATGTTTTACCTAATTCCCCCAAAGCCATCGCCTGCAAAAAGAAAATAGCTTATACATTTGATTCCATTTTGTTCTGGGCTTTACAAATGGCTCTCAAAACTAAAAAAAAATACAGCTTGGATAAATTCTACTCTCTCTGATTTCCCTTGAAAGCACCACAAAGGGAAAACACGTTGATAACAAAAGGTTCCATTATCAGCGCTCATTAGGTATTTATACAATGAATAATGGGTCCGCTGATCCGCCCGATCTGCACGACTGCTGGTTAATTCTGGCTAATAATTGACACGAATATGAACACAATCATTTGAGATAATTGTCAATTCACAGCTGACTGCAATCAGCCAAATGAGCCGCCGCGGCAGACTTAACCTTCCGCCATGGAGAACGCATTAATCCAGTGACCTTCACACTTGTTCCATAGTCTCCAGAGCTCTGCTGATCAATAGCAGTATGGTGAACCCTGTAACCCCCTGTACAACAGGCCAGATATGGATGACAGAGGAAATGCATCAGATATACGCCAGGGGAGAACATATTAAAAGACCAAAACGACCATTCAGCGTTTTAGAAGGCGTCTCATTTTCTATATATCATGCCTGACAATACTGGAATCTTCCAGCTGAGCAAAATCGTAATAGTTTTGCCCCTAGATGTCTAAAGCCTAGAACAAGGCTAGAATGGCTGCTACCATTCTGCATCTCATACCCCCAAAAAAGCTCTCTTTTTATTCCAGAAGAGCTGATCATCACACTCTCTAACACATACAATATCTTTATCTTTACTCACGTATGTTTTCGGTGTTCTCTTGCACTATGTCTGTCTTCAGCAGGTTATCAGCCAATACAAAGGCTCCCTGCTCCACTGTATCCAGCAGCATGGTGGCGGCCCTCAGCTGCTCTCCCGTGCTCAGCTCCCTCCACGCAGCCTTGGCCTGGGGCTGCAGCAAGTTGTTGACCGTCTCCACCATAGCCTAAAAAGGAGGCCAAATCATCCAGTGAGCGAAAAAGGAGCTAATACAGTTACAGCTTAGGCCCGTGACTGTGGATTGCTGTGGGGTTGACATGGTGATTTGGTAGAAACTTGGCATGATGTGTGAGTGAAGGGGAAGATGAAGGAGAGTTGTGAACAGAGAAACATATTCAGTGGGGTCGTGCAAAGGAAAAAAGCAGCGTTTGAAAAAGAATTGAACTGAAAAGCCAGTTAAAGGTGCAGTACGTTATTACGGTGAACGCTTATTGTCAAAATAAATCCCGTGTTAATACTGTACACAGCCTATAGTCTCTGTAACTGGGCATTTTGCTATAGCTGAGATGGGCCCACTTTGATCATACATCCGTTTACAAAGCCCAGACTGTGTATTAACACTGGGTTTTGAATGAAAGCCATGAACTGATAATGGAAGACAAATAAATATTTATTTGAATATGTTCATATTTTATACAAACCCTAGGCCTTAACACTTCTGTAACTTTCATGAGGGAATGTTGCAGCAACACCTGTATCTGTATACTGACTCTGGATATGTTGTTACTTGGTTGTTTCTGTTACTGTTCCCCTTGTTTTTTGATTCCACACCAAGAATGAATCATGTAAATGAGCCAGGGCCAATGCTTACACGACTGGAGGCCAATTCTTACATGGGGCTTGAGGCTACAATCTTTAATTGGTGTGATTAATGTTCTTCCAGGCAGACAATCCCAATACACAAAAGCACTGCAAAAAAGAAACGGGCAAAACATTGAGACATTCCAATAGATGTGCAAGGCAGTTGCTGGTAGCAGCGACTATCCGTGACCAGTCAGCTCCCGTTGGCCTTGCATATTAATAGCACAGAGCAACTATTATGCCTTCTTTGATCTACCCCACAACAATGTGGTAGGCTAGTAAGCAATGAAGAAACAAGGACACTCTCAGGACAAGATGAGGAATTAAGAGCCATTAAAGATTTTTTTCAAAATGCCATTGGCAAGATTTATAAATGGAATACTAATTGGTCAAGCAAAGCAATTTGTTTCCCAATACCACTGCTATGCTCTGAAGAAGAAAACTGAGCCCAAGATAGAAAAATAATCTATTTCTAAGCTATTACAGTTTAATCATTAGAAATGCCCTGCACTATAATACAAGCAACATCCACCCTTCTTCAAAAGCCAGTTCATACACTTGTGACTCTCTCTCTCATTCTATTTATCATGCTCTCTCTCTCTCTCTCTCTCTCTCTCTCTCTGAACTTCACTCTGATCCCCCTTTTTTGATCAATGGATTATGAAAGGGAATAAGAGTTTTAGCATGACTCCAAAGACAGCACGCGGATAAAGCCGAAAAAATGCCGATAAGATCAATCATGTGCCCCAGTGTATCAAGGCAATTCCTGATGAAAAAAAAGCTTTACAGTCACAAAGGAAAAGTGTGATGGAGCCCTGCAATTACCTTATAACGCTAAGTTGTGTATTTTGTTACACAGAGGCCTGATTCTATTCAACACGCCAGCGCTGGCTGAGGACTTCAAATAGCACCAGCTGGCTTTTCCCTCCATTGAAATGATCCCTCTACACAAACTAAGCTACACACACACACACACCAAACACATACACCAAACACACACCAAACACACACACACACACACACACACACACACACACACACACACACACACACACACACACACACACACACACACACACACACACACACACACACACACACACACACACACACACACACACACACACACACACACACACACACACACACACACACACGGCACAGACAGGCAAAGACTGATGCAAGAGTGAACACACACACGATTTCCGACACACCTGACAAAGTGGCAGGAGCACACGCACAGCCAGCCTATGAGTAGTACCCACGCGTAGGCAAGTCTACCGTCTTTTGATGTAATTATTCATTAACCACTGCCAATCTCCAATCACACCTTTTGACATTCAGCTTGAGGCAGAGGTTGATTCACTTCTCAATTAAGGAGCTCTTTTTCATCAGGCGCTGACATTTAATTTCCCTTTGTTCACCACCACAAGATATTTTTTCATTTTCTTTTCAGCTTTTCTTGAAAACACTAAGTCAGGACTATTCAATTAGAAATTCATCAAGGCCAGAGTTTCAAACCAAACTATGAAGGTGGGCCAGGCATGTTCAGTGTCTGGCATTGAGCAGGTAATGACACATTTTAAAGCAACACAAATTAATGTGTTGAAAAACAAGTTAGAACTAGCTGTAACTAGCTATAACGAAACAGAACTTTCAATGGTGGTAGCAATACTGTATACCACTTTGGCCTTGCCCTTTCACAGCCCTCTCCTGACATCACTCAGAGAGTTTGTGCTGTATATATAATACTTTGGGCATTTTATTATTTTAAAATAAACAAGTATTTGTCAATCCTCTTTCCATTGTCAATTTTATTTTTCTGGGTTGAGAAAGACGTGTGAGATTGTTCACTACTAACACCTCTTCTAGACAACACTGTGTTGCATTGTGAATGGTTTTGGTTGAATGCTGTTTGGCGTAGACTTGGTTCTCAATTATTTTCTGTCATGCCCCCCCTAGGGGACAGACATTTTTTCGCGCCCCCCCCCCCGAAATTGAAATACTATTGCGAACCTGCTAATATTTATTTATTTATTTATCTGTACAAAACCACTGTATGAGTTTCTGGCACGAGCATTCTGCATACAATCACCTTATTATCAAATTAGATAACAAAAATTAGCTGAGATAACTTCTGCAGCAAAAAAATTCAAAGTTCAGTTTATTAGCTCAATTTGTAACATTTAAACAAGACTACTCAGTCTGTGTGAATCTCAGGACAGAGAAACAAGAGCAAATGATTCACTGAGGTTTGCATTTCATTCAAAACATGTTTAAACTGTAAACATAGTTAAGGTGGTGTTTTTATTATTATAGGCCAATAGGCCTTCTGTGATGCGATAACCAATAATTCATTAACGTTATTATTAGTCTACTTGCTTGATTCCTTTTTAAATAGCCTACAGAGACACTTGGAGACACGTGGACATTTATTTACTGCAAATTGCGGCCTTTCGCGCGGATATGACCATACACAAGCACACATAGCGCTTGCTAGCACTTAAAAAAAATATATATATTATTTTTTTGGTCAGTTGGAAATCAAGGCAGCCCGCGCCCCCCCCCCCCCGCCCCTGACAACTCACGGCGCCCCCCCAGGGGGGCGCGCCCCACCATTTGAGAAGCACTGGCGTAGAGTATGTAGAGTGTTGCATTCACTGTCTGTACTTGAAAGCTTGCAAATGTATGCATGATTTTTCTATGCATTTCTTATGGGACCACAAGCTGGGCCATGTGTCCAGCAGGCAGACATTTGAATAGGCCTGCACTTTTCCCTAATGGTTCCTCAGGGAAAGTTTAGATGGACTTGCAAAGTAGGCTGTTTTGTTTTCTTGTGTTAGCATGCAGGAGAACCTTGCAAATGTGGAAGAATAGCCCACCCAAAAGCCAGAGAGAGGGGTGCGGAAACTTGATGAGGAGGGCGGGGATATACAATGGATAATTTATTATCAACAGAACTACCAACAGCAGGGCACCACACACAGTGCATATCAAACATTAATATTGGAATAGACATCAGCTTTTCCGGCTGGCCCTCCAGGCGTTTATAAGATCATCCGAAGAAAAAGCAATAAAGCTGACATATACGCTCACTGTGTATCAATTGGACAGGCCAAAGATAACCAAATCACTGGGATGCAAATGATTCATTATGGTTATTAATGCCCATAGAGCAGGCCGAACAGTGTACCCCTATTCCACACAGAGGATTCAATTGTGAAGCAATGTCTGTGTTGGAAGGCAAATGACTCACAATATGCTTTAGCGACGAGGCAATTACCTGAACGTGGGTTTACAGCAAGCCCCCACCCCAGAGAGTTCTACCAGCATCCAATGCGGAAGTGACAACAAATTGCAGTTCACAGAGTGGCCACTAAGGACAGGTTTCAAAACAGGGCAATTTCTCATTGACTCCCATGTTATAAATGCCGTTTTCACAGCATTATTAAACCTATTTAAGGCCTGGTACAAAAAACCATTCTAGTCTGTATGTTTAGGTCATACCTCTATGACAACACTGACGGGGGTGAATTTTTCTATCAATCTAGTTTTTATTCTAATGGAGGTTAAAATGTATGAATAATTAGGGGCTCTTGAGTGACAGCTAGCCGCCTGCTGGACCTCACTTCGCCTCGGAGGTATACGTCAGCTAGATGGGCGTATCTCCCTCGACCCAACGTCAAATCAATGCCCTTTTTCGGTAAGAGGAAATGAGGCGGAGTACAAATCTGACAAGATGGCGACGCGCATTAGGCCAGGACGATTGGATGCAGTTGGAATTTACAGGCACTACACGTCCAATGTTATGTTACGAAATGTGTCCTTTAGAGTTATAACCACCAATAAGAAGGTTGTTTTAGAACTAATGGTTGCGAAGAATGATGCTGCAGTCTATCCAACGCAATACTGTTCATACAGCTGAAGCATTTTGTGTAGTGAATTGGTATGACTGCTGTTGACTAGTGCATGTTATCGACAATTTAGAAAATAGAAGGTCATTCTGAATAAAAAAATGGCTTCTTTGTTTTATCACCTTGTGACGCTGACGCAGGCTGCTATCTATGTTTGATAAACAAAGCTATCACAAAATACTTTCTGGTGTTTTACTTTCTACAGATTAAAGGGGACAGTGTCACTTTTTTTTTTCGAAAATTTACATTTTTGCTATCTGAAGGACATTGAGAAAATTGATGTCTGTTCCCTACAAACAAGAAGCTACAGCCAGCAAATTTAGCTTAGCTCATTTTATTGCTTCAGAGGTGTCGTTATGAAAGAGTATGTTACTTTTGGACGGAGCCAGCGCTCTTCCACTGTTTGTAGTTTGTGTGCTATGCTAATTTGTTGGCAGTATTAGCTTCATTTTTACTGAACAGACACAATGTGATATTTAGCTATCAACCTAACGCCAAACAACTAAACCTATTTTCCAAAATGTTAACTAACTAAGGACACAGCCCAAAAAAATATGTTTTGTTGTTCCAAAACAAGCCATATTTGAATTGCTTCAATGACACCATCCATCTGCAAATTCTCCCTATCCAAGGAGCATAATCCATTACATTATCAAAAGACATGACAATCATCCAAGATTTGGGTTGGGCAGATAACACTATTTTCAAACCTCAGTACTTTTTAGATCCCTGTTACGCCTCTGATGCCAAATGCATGTCAAATTCGCACATTCAAACGGTTCTATATCAAAGCCACAACTCTCCCTGCTTGTTAAAAGTGTCAAAAAAATGTTTTGCTGGTAGATTTAGCATATGTAAAAAGCCTATCCAATAAAATGGTCCTGCCAACTACCAAATCAAGTCCAAATAAAAACCTGCAGGTATTTGTCACTAAAACCTATTTGTAGTGCATTTGGCAGCATAGCCCTTGTGCTGTCGAAGCTAGCGTGGCATGCCATTCAGAAAAGAGAAAACACATCACTCCTCGACTCCTTTGTCCGTGTGGAAAGTGACGACAATAAAGCTTGAGAGACCGTCCATTTAGCTGGTCCAAGTCCTGCCAATGTTTGGGCTTTACAATAAAAAATCCCTCTCCACGTTAAATCCTGCTCCAACCCATGGTTTAATGGAAAAAGACATCAAAGCACAGAAAAAAAGAGATCTCAAAGCAATTTTATGGGGACCTCGAAGGTTAATGGACAGATCGTTTAATCCGATCCGTAACATACACCTCCAAAAAGCCCTTTTTATGCAAGCGTAGCCAGGTGAATACGGGTATATACTGTGAGAAGTTAAGCACACAAGACATCTCACAATGACAGTGGTGTCGCACCCAAGTGAAGTTTAAACATTTGTTCTCGTACTTTTTGAGTTGAGGTTAAAGTAATTGTTTGACACTTTCTGAAAATACACTTTTTATACCCCGACCCCTTTTTTCTCCCCTGTGAAACAGATGACAAGATCTGTACCACTCTCATGTCTGTGTAGTAAATATGAAGCTACAGTCAGCAACTAAGTGACTGACATCTGGTTAGTTAGCATAGAGAATGGACAACAAATATAAAAGGAAAACTGCAAGAGTGACTGAGCAAAGTTAACAAAATCACATTGTTATACAAAAATGTGTATTGGCCAGAAATGACTTCTCAAAGGTCACCTATGCAAAATGCACTTTTTAATGGTGTGGGTAGGGTATCCCAGAGCATCAGAAAAAAAACTAAACTTTTTCTTTCTCTACCTCTCAACTTTCTTAAACAACCGTGTTAAAAAAAAACAGTCAAATTTATCTCCGCTTATGATGTAATCAAGGGGGAGAAGCCACGCCCCCTTATTCCAAGCCAAAGCTTTAAAAAAATGCATGTTCTACAATATATCGTTTCAGACAGAGGCTGAGAAGAGGGGATTCAGCAATGGCACTGTGAGAAATATAAAGTTTTTTTAGACACTACACCATAAAAAACTATTTCTAATACAAAACCCAAAACTAAATTGTGAACCTGAAAATGAGCATACTATGTGACCTTTAAACGCATTGTAGTCATTGTGAGGTTGTGAGGCAAAGCAATTAATAACTCAATCTAATTAGACTGTAACGGTAACAGTAAAGTTATGGATAGAAGTGGGTTAAGGTCATGGGTATCTGGTTGGTAATGGTTAAATAATAAATTTGCTGGAAAATTGGATCTTTTAAAGTTTATTAATTAATTAAGACCCTTTTCTTAAACCAACAAGACCTCCATGCCTTTCCTTACCATCATGCAACTCCAATGCCAGAACCCTGCCTGTTTGTATTTGTGTTTCCTCGGCGTAATCTGTTCCCTTATTATGGGAAATCGTGTTCCTCTCACTTTTGCATGCACAAAGAGTGGGATAATTGCATTTTGAACTCATTTGGACAAAATTTCATGAGATCAGTCCAAGAACACCATCGCTTCCAGCCTCGGTTGGGGAAGTGGAGTGGTAGAGGCGCGACGGTGGCTTGCTGCTATTTTACTGATATTAGCACACTTCCACTCCACTCCCATCTGTCAACTGTAGGAGCTTGCTGTGCTGCTGCAAACTAAACGCCATTTTTTCTTGTTTTCCTGTGCTGAAAGGATATTAAAAAAAAATATATGTTTCATGAGGAAATTCTAATCGTTAACTGGACTCACTGTGGGAATGTTCCGTTTGGAGCAAGTGATGATGAGCGTGCCCGAAAAGCTGCTGTGCATGGCCCATTTATACCAATGCAGAAGGAAGGAAGGGAGAGGTGGACATTAGCGTTCACTTTGGCAGGGGTCCAAGCCAACTGTGTGTGTGTGTGTGTGTGTGTGTGTGTGTGTGTGTGTGTGTGTGTGTGTGTGTGTGTGTGTGTGTGTGTGTGTGTGTGTGTGTGTGTGTGCGCGTGCTTGTGTGTGCTTGTGTGTATGTGTTTATATCTGTGTGCTGATTGATGAAATGAACTCCGGGTTGGGGGAAATTCATTTTGGCTGAGACTGATCTCCCTTCCCTTCCCTTATGGGGCCTTTGCTTGTCGGCTTGCTGCCTGTGTGCGCTTGTCTTGTATGATATACCAATACTGAAAAGGTACCGCTGTACTAACGTATTCAATAAGGTACTGTACTGCATTTGGCAAAAAAATATTGTTACATTTTTTCATGCGAATGCCATGCGCTGTCACAGAATCGACCCGATGTAATATGGGTGAGTGGTGAGTGAACCATTGCTAGTATCGTGAAGTATCAAAATTCCTATTTGCGCCAACACTAGCACTCTGCTCCCCTCATTTCCCCCGTTGGCTGGTCAGTTCCTCTTACTTGTTTTCCCTCACTGAGAGTTGAAGAAGATTGATCTCAAAATGAAATGAAAAATAAAACAACACAGACACGGTGGGATATCTTTTGTTTTGTCTATGTCCTCTTCTATCTGACTGGATGTCTCCTGGCACAGCTGGGTGAAGGCCTTACATCATTTCTGTATTTTCATCCAGCCTGTGTTTCACTTTACCTGCAAGGCCAAATCATCTGTCTTTCTTGCAACCTCTCTTGTTTAATATTCCATGACGCATTTTTCTCTGTAGTAAGTGCGGGTTGTGTGGGAGCAGCTGAAGAAATTACACTTTTTGTCTTAGGTCTTAGGTTTAATCGTACACGGCAAAGAGGCAGACTTTTTTTTTGATTTAGAGACCTGCCTTTACTTATTATATTTAAGAGAGAGGACCTTGTCAAACTCCCATCTTTACAGTGAAAGAGACAATGTTATACTCTATTCTCGGCTGCTCTGAGTTCCTTCACCCTGCTGTGTATGTGTGTGCATGCTTTTAATTTGAAATATGTGCAGTAAATATTGAGCCTCAAAGACACCACTAAAAGGTCCCCTATTATGTAAATGCACTTGGTCATGTTTTTTTAACATTAATATGGGTCCTCGCTGCTGTGTCTAGAGACTCCCAAAGTATGAGAAAATGCAACGCTTATTTTTCTCCCAACTCCACATTTTTCTGAAAACCTGTGTTCAAAAACCCCAGTCAGATGTGTCTTCTTCCACTCATTACCAAGCTAACTTAGCGCTACCTCCACCTGTGATAAGCACAATCCACAGATCTAATCTAACTGGCAGTAAGATTCAAACTGGCAGACATATTCAGGGCCAATGAGACCAGACTGGGCTTTTAAGAAGGCGGGGCTTAAAGAGACAGGATCTTATACAGAGCATTTCAGACAGAGGCTGAACAGAGGAGATTCAGCAATGGCACCTTGAGAAATATAAAGGTTTTTCTTAGGCACTTCACCATTAAACTAGCTTCTAGAAGAAACCCAAATTACGATTTTGAACATGAAAATTAGCATAATAACATGTGACCTTTAACGTTGCTCCAACGGCATAGTGGAAACAATTTGAATAAATTAATAAATGATAACAGTTTTGACAGAAAGTTAGTGAGTGTGACATGTTTAAGTTGTATAGATAGAAACCATATGACGTTTGAGGCTACGATTTACATTTTAGCTTTAATTGAGATATTTACAGTATTCAGTTACACATCGGAAACCAGGAGAACAATATTTAGAGTGATCTTTCTGCTCTCTCCACTTTGAGCACAGACTGATTATTCAGGCAGAGCTTGGCACTGCAGGGCCAGATGAGGAGGTTTCCTTTTCATAAGGATGTGGTTTATCTTCATCTTTCAACAAATTGACTACCGGGGACATTTTATCATCTCGTTACATTCCTCAACAAGGCGCCTCCCTCCGTTTCGCCTGCTCTGAGGTCACTCCTGCTGACACTCCCCCTAGTCCTGTTTGCACGCCACGGTGTCATTTTAATGAGGGGTCGGAACTCATTTATACTCCCTGTACCCTGGAAATGTACTCTCACTCGGCTTCTACTAGGACACAGGATACTATTTTTGATCTTTTTGTGTGTTGAAACAGCCGTATTCATGGCATAAATCATCTTCAACTTGATAATAAAAAAAATGCTGGAGGAAGTAGCCTTTCAAAGCTAACGTGTTTGACTCCAGCTTTTGGTAACAACATAGATGGACATAATCACAGTAATTGGACCACCGTAATGTCACTACCTATAACAAAGCTGCCATTACAATGGCCAAAAGGCATGGGGGAGGAGGCAAGGCCGCTATTTTTATTGTGTTTGTTTCGAAAAAATCAAAGGGCAGAAAGAAACATTCCTGCCAGAGGGAAAATGCAGAAGATAGGGAGTTGATCATTATGTAGCTTTGTAGCTGCTTTTATCAAGGCCAACAAGGCCAAGTTCACTGGGACTAAATTGGCTACGACATGCGTGTGGCAGAGGTCGCTGTTTTATGAACGACCAAGAGAGATTCAAAAAGTAGTGGTGATTAATGATTCACGGCCAGGGCTGTTGAAGTTGTACATCAGTGCAAATATCTGGGTACAATCATAGACAATAGCCTGACATCTGACACCAACACAGTTACTATGCTAATGCCCACCAGCGTAAATGTACTTTTATGGGAAGATGAGAAGTTAAGCAAAGACTACAGCAGTATTGTTAAAATGTGTGGTGATATTGCCCCCCACGGAGGTGACTTTGAGTGCCATATAACGTAGTTTACCACTTAATAAGAGTGAGAATCACTTGTTTTCTCATTAAGACCTCAAGAACTGCTCTTTATTTTTGAACTACAACCTCCTTTCGATGCATACACACCTGCACACAAGCTGCCCTTTTTCCCAAAAGAAACCACAAAGTCTGTTTCCAGCTCCGTGCGTGATCTCCGAGGCAGGTGCACCTCTCCCCTTTGTATTCCTGGTTGCCAGGGAGGTGAAAAAAAACATTTTTTTTGGAGAAAAAACATTTGCCAATTTTTTTTTCCCAATCAATGAAAGCCCCTCAAAGGGCTGGCAACGCGTGTAGTCGATGCCCGTGTGTTGACGCAAGGCAACAGATGTTGCTCTCCACCGTTTGTTTGAGTTTGTCAACCCCAGCAGAGAAGGGGAAAGTGACAGGGGAGTAGGTGCACAGCTGGGCAGTGTGTACAGGCATGCATGGCGGTGTGCAATGCATACGCAAAAGTACAGTATGCAGTGCACTGTGCCAACGTGAACCCAGATGCAGGTGATAGAAGCAAACAGACAACAACAAACAAATGCATTGAAATAAGATAAATCTTTAAAGTAATGGATCTGAAATATATATTTTAGTCAAGAGTCCGAGCATTACTCAAAACATTAGTGATATACTGCATTTGTTAGGGTGCGAATGAATGCAACTACAACGTGATTACACATACTGTAGCTCAAACAAAACTACTGAACCCATGTTTGCAATGATGAAATGAAAACAAGTGCAACCGTGAGGCATGGAGAATTGAATTATTTGGGTGAACAATGGAATTCTGTGGCACAGAAGTATTAGTTGCTTCGGTTATTTCAGGCTTTTGACAATTGGTTTTGGTTGATTATTGGTATTTCTTTGGCATACATTCACACTAGAGAAAACTATACAACCCCACCAGCAGCCATATATTCTGTAAGCATGTCACACTCACATAAAACCCATCTGTACGCACAAGAGCACGCCATCAACCGCATGAAAACATACATTCCACACGGACGTCATTTGCACAATCACACAGCGACACGTAGTTAAGTGCTCTGCTCGCATGCCTCCGAGCTATCGAGGCGGGGTACATGTTGCCGCACACCCAAACATATCAAACAACATCTGGCCGTAATGTGCAGCATTATCAGGAAGCCATCTGTATGGAATACAGGGACATCAACTTAATCCGCAGTTCAATGGTGGATGTAGAAATTATTTTGGCGACAGTTGAAAATGCCACCCCATGGGGATATCAAATTTCAAGCATTGGCCTGGAGAAATACCTGACTGAAAAGATAGAAACCCACTCCCCATAAATTGGGACACGATGTTTTATGCATGGTGGAGAATCATAACATGTCATGATTTTTGGCTGACTTGTAGTTAGAAGTTGGCTTTTCTGCAATAATGAGGTTACTTCTTTTGGCTCCGAAAAAAGCCTTTGCTGAAAAATGTAGGAGTTGGTTAACATCCCCGAGAGCTTTTTACTTTTTTACTGATGCTCTCCCATTCTGTTGCTTATTTGACTGGAAAGTATTGTTGAGATAGTTTTGGGCAATTTTTAAAAGAATGACTGAGAAACCCGATCATTTCACAATAGATATATGGCATTAAAAAGCATACATATCAGGGCATATGCATGCAAGGGGGGAGAATATTGAACAATTAATCATACTTTTAGTTTTCAGACAGTGATGGTATCAATTTGAATGCAACGTAAATTATATGGCAATTATGAACTCCCCCACCCCTGATTTCACAACTGCATTAACAGAAATATGGTATATGCTGGACACGTGCTGGTATTATAATTGTGGCATTATTTCAACTTCTTGTCAGTTTTGTCCAATTTCAAAAAGGTCAAGTTTCTAATTATGTGGAGAAAAAATAATAATAACAAAGTTGTCACAATGGGGGAAATGGAGAATGGTGGGTATGAGGAAGAATTTGGACCAAATACCTGAACGTAAAACCGGCAGGAGCGCTCTCTTTTCTGCAACTGCAACCCGGAGAAAATGCAACGAGTTAGCAACGAAAAGAGAAAAAACTCAACATTTCAACTTGAAACACACATCTGGACAGATTTGAGAGGTGAGAAAAAAAACAAGCCACCTTATACTCTTGAAACCTGTTAATTGTACGCCATCTTGGAAAAAACAGTAGAGACTCTAATTAGCACTAGGATTAGACAGACTTGGGCGTGTGGAAATACATCTATACGACACTCTTAAAATGTGAGTGCAAGTGAATCATTTCATGGAATTTTCATGTTTCTTCACTCAAGAAGCCCATGTGAGATCTCTGGAGAGCTATTCATATTGTTAACCCTTTTTGAAACAGGCATACAGTGGCTCAGATCATCAATGTTACCTTGTTTTGACCTAAATTAACATGTAATAATGTCCAAACTGTTGTTATGTATGTTGTTTTTTAATCTTTGTTTATACATGCATTGTATTTCTTTAAATTTAGGTTGCCTTTTAAATATCTGGCAGGGGACAACAGATGAAAACTAGCCTCTTAGGCTAACTCTGGCTCACTTGCATTTTGAATTTTGATTTGTGCAATGTCCCTGAACTAAACAAACAAATAAATAAATAAATAAATAAATAAATAAATAAATAAATAAATAAATAAATAAATAAATAAATAAATAAATAAATAAATAAATAAATAAATAAATAAAACAAAACAAACTATTTTTTATTTAAAGAAACGCAATTTGAAAAAAAAATATATAGGGGAAGGTGGGGTGATTTGTGCAACTTTTTACTCAAAGTGATTTTAAAGTGAGGCCTTGACAGTTATGTCTCCAACTCAAATATGTACATATATTTCAGGATGTTGTGCATCCCTGGCAATAAAAACTTTGGATCTGGAATAAACTGTTTAAGAAATATAGCTTTCGGAAAAAAAGTTGTCTTGTCGCACAAATCACCCCACATAGTGGGGTGATTTGTGCGTCATTGTGTCACAATGACAAAGTCACCATCATCATCTTTCTGGCCATCTGAACTCTCATCAGTGGTGTCGTTAAGTGGAATTGAGATGTCACTCTCTTCTGAGCTACTGTAGACAATCACTTTCTTTTGGTGACCAGCGTATACAGCCATGCCACTGGCACAACTCTCAGAAATGTACTTTGCACTAGTTGCTCCGTGCTTGTGGAACCAACTGCCACCTGACAAATGTGATTCCCCCTACATTTCTGCCTTTAAATCAAGGCTCAAAACACCAATGTACACCCTGGTGTTTCCTCCCCATTAACCTCTGCACTACTTACTTACCTCTGCACTACTATCTGTGTTTATGTGGATGTATGGGCTTTACGTCTTTTATTTTGGTTATTGTTATTTTACCTTCATTGTTTACCTACTGAATGCACTATGTACAGCACTTTGGACAGTGCAAACTGTCATAAATGTGCTTTTATAAATACATTTTACTTACTTACTTACTTATAACTCACCCAGGCCCTTGCGCACAAATCACCCCATCCCCAGAATTTTGGATAATAGGCATGATGCAGCAATTTAGGTTTGACATTGTGCTAACTATATAGACTCAAAGTGTAGCATACCAAAGCACTAAAACATGTGTCAAATGTTTTCAAACGTGTCTATAATTGTTCAGACACAATAATCAAAAAACCTTGATCATGGAAATTTTACTTTGAAAGGCAAAACACAGTTTTTTGAGC
The DNA here is from genome assembly GCF_949987685.1 of Ammodytes marinus. NCBI lineage: Eukaryota > Metazoa > Chordata > Actinopteri > Uranoscopiformes > Ammodytidae > Ammodytes > Ammodytes marinus. The sequence continues at coordinate 2,364,394 of NC_137227.1, forward strand.
TTAAATGTGCTTATATCTTATTCCTTGTGTCTCCCTTCTTTACAGGATGAGTCAAATGGATGGCTCTTCTTAAATATGTGGTCACATTTCCAATTTCTTCCACGGTTTTCTAGAAACAAGGGGTTTTGCAACTTCCAAAATGCACAAATCACCCCACCTTCCCCTATTTTATTTTATTTTTATTTTTAAGATTACCTGGATACAGGGGTGGCTCACCTTACCCACTGGCTCAACTCACCCCACTCTACCCCCATAAAGGAGCCTCTTGCTGTACTGCACAGGCATAAATTCTAGAAGCAGGTCCCTGGCATTCCGTGAGCCAACAATTCCTTTTTGATCATGAAAAAAACGACACTGATCTCGCCCCGTTTGCCAACTCAATCCGTTGCATTGACGGCTTGCAGAGGCACGCAGCATTGTGCTCCACTATCACGCGCAAACATCTTTAATTCGACTCAGCTCTTTTAGCTAGATTGTGTCAAAATGATTGAACTAGGGTAGGTGAACATCAGTGAACATCAGGGCAGATAGGAAGAGTACTGTGTGCTCTGGTATATCCTAGAGGGGAGGGGGGGATAGCTCTTTTTAGCAAGGGAAGTTGAACGTTAAAGAAAAGCCTTAGGGTCATTTATTTTCTCCATAGACGCACTACTGCAGGAATGGAGTGGATATATAGAGAGAATTCTAAATCATATACAGTAGGTAAGCCCCTGACCCCTCTAAATACATTTTTCTCATGTCTACAAGAGAAACCTAACACTGCAACGGCAATCTCCACCGCAGCCCCTCTACCTTCAATCATGTGTTTTATGATAAACTTTTTTTTTTTTTTCCCAAGAGGTATTATAAACTCTAGTTGCTCTTCCAATGTGAATGTGCCCAATCCCCTTTCCCTTCTGAGGCCATCTTTACTGCCTCCCCTCTCAATTGGAGAAAACTGCCACTAAAAACTCAATGGGGACATCTGTGTCTGTCGTGGCAATAATAAAAAAATTAAAAAAACGTCCTCCCCCCCACCCGGTAAAAAAACGATCGTAGAACAGGTGTTGGTGTTCGCCCGCTCCGGCAAATTAACGAGTGACATTTTTGGATTTCACTGATGTTTGCTTTTTTTCCGTTGGCGGCTGGTGCGAGACATAGAGTATTATTTATTGATGGCTTTTTCTGAGTGGCTCTTCACTGTGCTCTGCTGTGAATCAGGGGAAGGAATGCATTAGCTCCAGGTTTAGCAAAAAAAAAGGTCTGCACTCCCACAGCTTGGATCCAACCTGCTGTACTCTAACCCTGTATGCCATTCATTTAAAAAAAAAATCACATGGTGCAAATGTAGTGCTTTTGACAAGCGTGACATACGGATGACATCATTTAAACTACATCCAAACCAAATGGATAGTAAGAGTAAGAGATGTCCACTGAAGCTATTCACTGAAAATGAAGGAATGCTGCTTTAGTATGGACTGGACCACAGGGAAGTGCTGGATATAATTTTTATCCGACAGCACTGCGGGCCAAATATTAGACCATTAAAAAGAATAGCTACTGTTCTGGTGTGAGTGAATTGAAGTGAGGTGGGCAGGTGTCCATGTGGGGACATTCCCCAAAAGGTTTAAATGACAAATGTTGACCCACAAATTGGCACTATAGTCCGGGCATTATAGAACCTGATCTTAAAAAAATTGCAACAGAAACCATTCTAACTGTTATTGAATCATGAATATGTAATTAATAACATACTAGAAGTCTTACGGAATCCAAGTGGTGCGAAGGTTATTTTCTAAGGGTTTTCTTAACCAAACCTTTACACCAATTTCCGGCTTCCTAAAGTACTGTTTTATGGGAGCGGTGATATGTGCCAAATTGTTAACCTTTTCAGAAAAGCATGAAACGTGGTACACTTATACAGTTTGGGGCCCTGAACATTTCCAGATATTTAGCCATTGCAAAATCGAATCATGGCGACAGTACTACTGGTCAAATCATTCACCTTAACTTCCTTCATTTTATAGTGCACTCTCTTGCGAAGGGCTCATTTCATTTGCGTGGACAAGCAAGGGGAGTTAAGTGACTATCCCTTTATACCTTATTGAGGAGTTAAGTGACTATTCCTTTGTACCTTATTGAGGAGTTAAGTGACTATTCCTTTGTACCTTATTGAGGCTCCGTGCGGCGCTATCTTTGCCGCCCGGCGTGAGGTTCCTGAGCTGCACGTCTAGGAGGTCTACCAGCTGAACCATGGCCTTCACTGTGTAGGTGATGTCCCCCGCCTGGAGGTTTCGCTTGGTTTGCTCCGCCAACTCTCTGGCAATGACTGCAGCCGTCTCTCCGGCTTTTAACTGCATGGGGGGGAGGGAAAAAATTAACTAAATAAGAGCACATTTACTCAAAGGTGGAGTCCAAATGCTTGCTGTCTAAATCACCTTTTAGTGAAAATCAGTGAACATCTCCTCACAAACTAGTCTCTGTACATACTGTGTGTGCGCTGAAAGTGTTAATACACAGCCTATAGGCTCCCTAAACTGTTATGTAAACAAACGGGCCCACCCGTAGCTAACAGCACACCCATTTACAGAGTCTAGGATGTGAAGTAACACTCGATTTTTTTTTAGGACACACACATGTAGCGGATCGTGAGGATATATTCACTGTTTTAGACCAGAAGTGTTTGTGACAACTAGCTTTCTCCAGTGTCACTCAATCCACCTTTAAATGAAATGGATTAGATTGAAGATGGTAGCTGAAACATTTAAATACCTGACTAACTATGATAACAACCCTACTATCCTTATTGTTTTCTAGTGTGGCATGGGTTTATTATGCACACGGCTAAAGCTACACACTGGCAAAAACTGGGAAAGCATGACAAATTGCAATATACAAATGCTTAGCCCCTAAAAACTGAATGCCATTTAGCCTATAGCCTACATTTCCCCCCAACTGCTGCTAAATTGCAGACAATTAATGTGCTCAGCTGAGTTTACAATATTGTAGCCGGGAGCAATTATGAAATCTATTGAGGGAATATTCCACCTTTATGAAGCTAATGGAGAGCACGCACAGCTTGAGGGGAAGCATTGTATAAGGACTATGTTGTACACAGAGGGCATATTCTGTTGAATCAATGTTCTTTATGTCTCTGTATTCGTTAAAAGAATAACCATATTAATGATTATTTCCCCTTTGATGTTCGACTTTAAATAATCTCTGCCTTATCTTTATATTTGCTTTTATACAAAAATACAAATATATTATACAAAAACCTATACACTTAAAGGTGCTACGAGGAACTTTTAAATATTTCTGAAACAGTCTAATTTTTCCTCTGATGATCATAAATGACATGTTACAGCAAACGAGACCATCAGTGCAAAGAATGCTATTGTTATATAGTTTTTCTTAATGCCTTTGTCATGGGTACGCTCAACAAGGAACTGCAGCTGGCATGGTAGAAACACTAGCGCAAGTGGATAGAAGAATTCACACAAACTGAAAGTTCCTTGGAGCCCCTTTAAAGTTCCCCATGCTATATCTTTCACAAAGAAAATAAACTTGCTGACGTTATACGGAAGCCTTCCTATATATGGAAGCGTTTGAAAATAAGAATGTAAAGGGTTGGCCCCTTGATGCCAACCATTTCCCACTATTAATAGTTTAGTCTATTACTTGGCAGACATTGCAACTGCAACACACAAACCAATCATTTTCGGTGCAATGCATCCTTTGATTTATACTCCTAATAATCGGAAATGCTAATCGGAAAAATAGATAGATGGCCTTCAAACATTTTGCACACGGAGCCTAGATGACACATGTACATTATGCAATAGTCAGTCTCAATTAACGAGCAGTAAATAACTTCAGTCAACTCTAATACATGTAGACACAGGTGGGAAGTTGCATTCAAAGGTCAGTTAACTGCTAAGGTTTTTTAACTAACACAGTGACATAAACTAAACCAGACCCATCCTGATTTACTTTGAGCATCACCTGGCTGCTATCATCGCCTGTGTGTGAGTTTATTAGTCAAGCCAATTATGCTTCTTAAATTGGCACTGCACACCGAGGTGTATGCATGGAAACGTGTTCCGTGGGGAGATGTTATTCCTCTGTTCCCACCCTGCTCATGTCTCGTAATGAGGAGAGCTGGGGATGTTGGTGTTAAATAGTTCTAGCTTTTTTTTCTCTCTCTCTGTCTCTCTATGTCTCTCTCTCTCTGTCTCTTTCTCTCCCTCTCTCTCTTCTCATCTGCTTTTCTCTCCCCATTGTCTTACTTTTCCACACCTTCAATTCTCATTTTGTATACTGAAGCATCTGGTAATGAGCATTGCCACATTTAGGACAATGGCTCTACATATAAAATAACGAATGGGGCACGGATGGGCATTCTACATCTCTGACACCTCCATCTTCATTAAAGTGTTCTGCTGAAGTGTGATTTTCTGTAGTTAAGAACAACACTTTTTTTTAAAACACATTGCTTAGTGCATTGTCAGTTCTAGCCCGACATTGTAATTACATTAGAGCTACGGTGTAACAAATGGATCTATGCAAAAGGCAACTAGACAAAAGCAAAGAGAAAAAACAGCCATTAGTGCAGCGCTCAAATGGTGATGGCGCTGCACAGAAACGCACCAGATTATTTATTTCCCTGAACAGCCATTCTCCATCAATATCTGCACACTGGCGTTTTTTTTTGGTAAATGGTGCCAAGCTTTGCATCGTTGCATAGACCATAAGTGTTAAAAACATGCACCCCTCAGGCTCCTATGTGTTTAAGTGAGGACATTTTTTGCAACATTGCTTGCATTTCACCAACCTGGCAACCCCGGATACCTACTTTTGGACCTACTTTACCTTCTCTGATTTGATTCCATTACAGATTTAAACATATGAAGCTTAATGTGGGGCTTTGCATAATGACTTGGAGGAGATACACAATCGTTTGTGCTTGAGAAAGTTTGGAATGCAGCAAACAGCTCTATCTAATGGTAGGGTATAGGACGTGGCCTTCGTTAGCCGTCACCAACAGCAGTCCATTGGACCATGATGCTGTGCTGGTATTTGTTTTAACTCTACTCACATCTGAACACACACAACAGACACACACACACACACAACAGACACACACACACACACACACACACACACACACACACACACACACACACACACACACACACACACACACACACACACACACACACACACACACACACACACACACACACACACACACACACACACACACACACACACACACACACACACACACATTGAGATAACACTCTAAATAATCCATTGTTTTAATAGACCAGTAAGGTGAGACACTGCAGACAAAAACATTGTTTTTTTCAAGCACTGGTCACTTTTAATATTGTTTTATATTTTCTCTTCCATAACATGTCTTCTTTCATATTAGTATAGGCTACATTAAAGGTCTAACATGTACATTTAGGTGTTTATTTGACTCAACCTTGTCTGTGTGCGTCTGTATATTTCTCATCCTCAACTTCATGTTATTTTGAAGAGAGTATTCTTTTGCTCATTGCATGGTGATGCTTGGTACCTTTTGGCTGATGAGATTGACCCACGGGGAGGTACAGTTGCTAAAGTCTGGTCCCTGGATGTCCCAGTATCCCTCCGGACCCACGCATGTGTAACTGGCCACACCTAGAGAGAGACAGAGAGAGAGTAGTGAGACAGAGAGAGAGAGACATAGAGAGAGAGAGAGAGAGAGAGAGACACAGAGAGAATACAGCAGATTAGTTACACCGCCATACTATTCATGAGGCTGACGGATATAACCATGTCAGCTAAGAAAGAGAAGCTACAGTGACATGTTTTGTCAAGTAAAGTGTGTTTGTAAATCCAGCTCAACACTTGCTTTCTCGTTGTTCTTACTTTAATTGTCCCCATTATAGAGTGATGGACTGGACCACACAATGCATTCACTCTAGGCAACCAATGGCCCACATCTGCTGTATATCAAGTTGTTTTCTTATTTGCAAAGAAATGTCCTCAGAAAACACAATTCTTAAGTGATTAAATGAATAAATGTAGCAAAAAAAGGGTAATTGGATGGTCTTTATCTTCCCCAAGACTGAATGAAATGAACATTGAGGCTGGCCCAGACAGCACCCCGTATCTTGTCATTAAAAGTCATACAGTGTCTACGTGTGTGTGTGTGTGTGTGTGTGTGTGTGTGTGTGTGTGTGTGTGTGTGTGTGTGTGTGTGTGTGTGTGTGTATATGACAGTTCAACTTCTCCAAGAGAAAGGAAATGCACCCAATTTAGTGCGCCATATCTGAATTCATTACGAGAGGTCAATTAAGCTTGTTCTTCTTTTTCGCGAAAAAGAGAAGAAAACCTCTCTGCTGAGAGAGACATGGTTTGGGGAGAGTCTGTTCCATTTGGGGCTCTGGTAAAAAAAAATTAAAATACAATTAAACTCAACATATTAAAGGGATAGTTCCGTATTTTTAAAATGGCCCGTAGCTCTGAGTAGCATGGCTGATAGGCGGAGTGATACGCTGCAGTAAACCGGTGTGAGACGGCGTAGGGATACATGGCCGAACTTTGCTTGAAAGAAAAGTGCAAAAATAAACGGCTGTCTGGCGGCTGGCTAAAGCAGTGAAACACAATCCTACATAAAGCATATCATTGAATGGATATTTATTTTTCAGGTTAGCATTAAGGCTATAGGTACCTCATACCACCCCGCTTCAAAAATACTGAACTATCCCTTATGTCGAATTAAGCAGCGCAGCCACCTTTTTTAAAAGGCTCTCTCTCACCATGCTTTCATCCTTATTGATGCTGATTAATAAATCAAACATATTATTCTTCCAACATAGCGACAATAACTTAGCCTACATCTATATATCCCAGAGCCGATATCAGAAAAGGGAATGCTATGGCGCTGACATTAAATCGCCCTTGCTTGCTTGCTGTGTCGGAGACTGAGGGCGAGCGGGCATTAACGGATATAAATTTATGATTGACACATAATTTCCTTCCCCGCTCCACCTTGGACAGCCTTATGTCTGATGGGTTTAGAAGATAAGGGACTCTTGCATTTCGTTCTTATTGAAAGGCAGGAAAAGGGAAGGGGGGAGGGGGGGGGGAGGGGGGAGGGGAGGTCTCGAGGAACTTTCAAAGAGTGGCAGGGTGGAAGCTCCACGCAGCCATGGTATGCAGCCGTCTGAAGAGCAGTGTCTTTGAAGAGAGAGCGCCGAGGGGAGATGGTGTGTGTATGTGTGTGTGTGTGTGTCCCTCTTATCTTGCCATATGACGGCTGTTAGTGAGGTCTCGACGGGTGGCTGGCATTGCCCATTAACGAAGCCTCTATATAGTGTATGTGTGTGTGTCTGTGTGTGTGTGTGTGTGTGTGTGTGTGTGTGTGTGTGTGTGTGTGTCTGTGTGTGTGTGTGTGTGTGTGTGTGTGCGTGCGTATGCGTGTGTGTATGCGTGCTGTATGATGTTATTAACAGATTTTGAATCAGACTACGAGATCAATCGCGATAAGGAATTTCCAGAAAATGCCTTAACAGAGGTGCATTTGACTAGTTTAAAAGCTATCCGACTTGCGTTACTTCTTCTTATGGGTTTGTGATAATGTATTACCACCGAGTTGCCTTTTCATGCCATAATACTGTTTGACAGCAGTAACCCACAATGTTAGGGATGCTAGGTTATATCTCTCAGTAAAGTTAATGCATTAATATCTTAGTATATACTGCATAATGGGCCTTGTATTAAAAGATGTATAGGCTATGCTCAGTGGCCAGAAGTCATTATAGTATGAAGTGCTGCAAAAAAATATCATATCATATCTAGAGAAGCCAACTTTACATTGTTCTCAATCCACACTCTATGCTCTTGGTATTGATGCACAGAAAAGGCCGGCGCAGAGGCTATATAAGCAAATGGTCTGATGCCTGATAAACAAAACTCAACGGACCTTTCAAAGTGCTCAACTCAAATGTGTATAGCCACTAATCAATTACACCAATGAGGGAAAGGAAGTAAGTAAGTGTGTGTGTGTGTGTGTGTGTGTGTGTGTGTGTGTGTGTGTGTGTGTGTGTGTGTGTGTGAGTGTGTGAGTGTGCGTGCGTGCGTGCGGTGTACTAGTTGTTCATTTCATACAGATGCAAAGTAAGGCTGTTTCTTGGCTTGCCTCGGTGAGAATGAGAGCTGCAGGGGGTGAGTGTAATCACAAACAGAACACACACACCGATGACCAACATCAAGGGCACAGAGCCTTGAGGACGCTGTCTACTAATGAGACTACAACACGTACGGTATATCTCACTAGCGATGTTTTCTGTTTCTAAACATCAGATTGTTGGAGGTTTTGCAAGATTCATCAGGTTAACTGCAGGGGACTATTTGGGATGTCACGTTCTTGTACTATATTTGCGCTTGAGTCAACTTAAAGTGGTAAAACTAACAATTTAAAGTGGAGACAAGCCTAGAGAACACGTGTTGTCAAAATCACTTTCTGTCCAAAATCAGGGAGAAAAACATAGTGTGTTAATACACAGCCTAGGCTCTGTAAACTGGTACGTAAACAAAGGGTATATAAACAAAGGGGGCCCACCGTAGCAGGCACAATTCCTGTTTACAGAGC